>NC_141696.1:1573518662-1574718662 GCF_964263255.1 Lissotriton vulgaris
AACGCGCAGCGTTCGCGCCCCATTCGCGCCGAAGGTGCGCCAAAGGTAAGCCCGTCTACGCCGTCCGCGACCGGCCCGCGCCCAGCGCCAGTCCCCCTGGCCCTCGCATTGCCCAGCTCCCCCGCGTTACCTACGATGCCACCACCCTCCTAGCCCTTAACCCCGGCCGCTCCCCCAACTGCGTCCAAGCCGCTCCTGGACACACCTATGGACCTTTCTCATGCTTCTCCTGCAAATTCTTCTGCACCGTCAACCACTCCGCTACGATCACACCTCAGTTTCCCGACACCAACCACCTACAATGCATCTTGCTCAACACCCGATCGGTCCACAGGCACGCCATTGACCTATGGAATCTACTAGACACCATCTCTCCGGACGTCGCTTTCCTTACTGAAACATGGATGAACGCCTCCTCCGCCCCAGACATCACCATTGCCATCCCAGAAGATTATAAGATCATACGCAAGGATCGTACCGGCCACACAGGAGGAGGAATCGCTATCGTCCACAAGAAATCCATCCAAATCTCAACCAGCTCTGACGTCAACCTCGCCAACTCTGAACACCTTCACTTCCAGATCCACATCGACCCCAAGACCACACTCAGAGGCACCCTCCTTTATAGGCCTCCAGGACCCCGCGCACAATTTAGTGAGGACATCACGGACTTCATCACTCCACACGCGCTCCCCTCCAAAGATTACATCCTTCTGGGAGACCTCAACTTTCACCTTGAAAAGAACAACGACCGCAACTCCACCACCCTGCTGGACAACCTCGCCAACCTCGGACTTAAACAACTGATCACTTCCCCCACCCACATCGCAGGTCACACTCTCGACCCTATCTTCACCTCCAGCAATCATGTCTCCTTCAGCCACACCACGAATCTCCTTTGGACTGACCACAGCTGCGTTCACTTTACCTACAACAAGCCCAAACCCAACAACCACCCCCAACCAACTCTGCAAAGAAACTGGAGCAAAATCACCATCGACCAGATCTCCTCATCGCTTCTCCTAAACCCCCCAGCCCACTCCTCAAACCCCGACCATGCCGCCACCAACCTCACCCGATGGCTATCCAACAGCGACATCCTAGCACCACTGAAAAAACGACAAAGCAAACTTGGCAGCAAGAAGGCCTCATGGTTCAACGATGATCTTAAGAAATCCAAGAAACTCTGCCGCTCCCTTGAGAAGGCCTGGAAAAAAGACCCAACCACCAGCACCAAGGACGCCTTCAAAAACGCCACCCGAATACACCACCAACTGATCCGAAAGGCCAAGAAAACCGCCTTCAAGGAACGACTAGATAACAACGCCCACAACAGCAAGGAACTTTTCAACATCGTCAAGGAATTTACCAATCCCTCGGCCAACTCTAACGACATCACCCCCTCTCAAGCCCTCTGCGACTCCCTAGCCTCATTCTTCCACAACAAAATTGCAGACATCCACAACAGCTTCGACAACCAACCCGGAGACCATCCCACCCAACCATCTGCTGGACCTTCACCCCCCTCAAACATCCTTAATGACTGGAACACAATCTCCACTGAGGACACCATCCGCCTGATGAACTCCATCCACTCAGGATCCCCCACAGACCCATGCCCTCACCACATCTTCAACAAAGCAGACTCCATCATAGCACCGCACCTCCGAGACGTCATCAACTGCTCCTTCAAATCCGCCACCTTCCCGGAAAGCTGGAAACACGCTGAACTCAGCGCCCTTCTGAAGAAACCCACAGCGGACCCCACCGAACTCAAAAATTACCGCCCCATCTCGCTCCTTCCATTCCCGGCCAAAGTCATCGAGAAAGCTGTCAACAACCAGCTCGCCGCCTTCCTCGAAGCCAACAAATCCCTCGACTCCTCACAGTCCGGCTTCCGAGCAAAACACAGCACTGAGACCGCCCTCATCGCAGCAACAGACGACATTCGAACCCTACTGGACAATGGAGACACAGTCGCCCTCATCCTCCTCGACCTCTCCGCAGCCTTTGACACAGTCTGCCATATCACCCTTCTACAGCGCCTCAGAAACATCGGAATCCAAGGAAAAGCACTGGAATGGATCACCTCGTTCCTCACCGGAAGAACCCAGAAAGTCCGCCTCCCACCATTCAAGTCAGAGGCCACTGAAGTCATCTGCGGCGTACCACAAGGATCTTCACTCAGCCCCACCCTTTTCAACGTATACATGAGCCCCCTCGCAGCCATCGCCCACCAACACAACCTCAACATCATCTCCTACGCGGATGACACTCAACTGATCCTATCACTCACCAATGACCCTAGCACCGCCAAAACTAACCTACACGAAGGAATGAAAGAAGTAGCCGAATGGATGAAACACAGTCGTCTGAAACTGAACTCTGATAAAACAGAAGTCCTCATCTTAGGTACCTCCCCCTCCGCATGGGACGACTCTTGGTGGCCAGAAGCCCTTGGAAAAGCACCCACCCCGACAGACCACGCACGGAACCTGGGCGTCATCCTGGATTCCTCACTTTCAATGAACAGACAAGTCAACGCCGTCTCTTCATCCTGCTTCAACATTCTTCGCATGCTCAAAAAAACATTTTGTTGGATCCCCACCGAAACTAGGAAAACGGTCACTCACGCTCTGGTCACGAGCCGACTGGACTATGGAAACACCCTCTACGCCGGGACTACCACTAAACTCCAGAAAAAACTCCAACGAATCCAAAACGCCTCAGCCAGGCTCATATTAGACATCCCGCGTAAAGAACATATCTCTGGTCACCTGAAAAACCTCCACTGGCTTCCCGTCAATAAGAGGATCACTCTCCGGCTCCTAACCCACGCACACAAAGCACTCTACGAAATCGGACCAGAATGCCTCAACACACGACTGTCCTTCTACACCCCCTCCCGCCAGCTTCGTTCTTCCAACCAAGCCCTTGCCACTGTACCTCGCATCAACAAGACCACCATGGGAGGTAGATCCTTCTCCTACCTGGCAGCTAAAACCTGGAACTCACTTCCCACTTACCTTCGCCTTACCCAGAACCACCTAGCATTCAGAAAGCAACTTAAAACGTGGATATTTGACAAGTAATTCCCCACCCCTACTTAAGCGCCTTGAGACCCTCCAGGTATGTAGTGCGCTATATAAATCCATTGACTTGACTTGACTTGACTTGGTCAGACACCAAAGATTCACTTGACAACTTGCTATCAGAAATCAACACCAAAGACCCACGGATCAATCTCACCTGGCAAATCAGTGATACAGACATTTCTTTTTTGGACGTCCACATTAAAATAACACCTCAAGGTCTAGTGACAGACTTACACAGGAAAAGCACAGATCGGAATAACACCTTACATTTTTCAAGCTTTCACCAAGGTTCCCTGAAGAAACATCTACCTTTTTCCCAGATGTTGCGAGTCAAGCGCATTGTGTCAGATGAATCCACGTTTGAAACACGCATCAAAGAAATGCATGAACGATTTCAAAATCGGGGATACCCCGAGAATATTCTAAGTGAAGCACAAACCAGAGTTAAACAAATACCAAGGAAAGACAGTTTACTAAAAAGTCACAAGGAGAAAGAAGAACGCATGGTATTAGTCTCCAAATTTTCCACTGTAAGCCACATTTACAAGAAGATCATACATAGACATTGGCCTATACTGCAGATGGAACCTGATTTCCAGGGCATTTTTCAAAATCCCCCCATATTTGCCCACACAAGAAGCAGGAACATCCAGGAGATTTTAGCCAAACCTAGTGACACCATCTTACAACATCGTGGTACTCTACCTTGTTTAAATTGCAATCATTGCAACAGCATAATTAAGGGAAACAGTATACAACATCCCATGAAAGGCCATAACATTCAATTGCAAGTGGATGCAACATGTGACTCAATGAACCTGATTTATGCGCTAAAATGTCCTTGCGGGAAATTATATGTTGGCAAAACTGAACGCAAAATTAAGACACGTCTAAACGAACACAAGTCCAACATAAGATTGAAACTTGAAAAATCCAGTGTTGCTATGCATTTCCTTGAATCTCGCCATACCATCGCTCAGTTGAAATTCATTGTACTGGAAACTGTCACTAAAAAAGAAGGAATTGACCATCACAAACTATTATTGAAACGAGAACTTGAGTGGATTTACCGCCTACAGACTCTGAAGCCTTTTGGTTTGAACGATCGAATTGAACTTAGTTGTTACTTGTAATCTTTTGCTCATGTCATTGTATTGTGTACATTGCTCCGATATTTATTATCACTTTTGACCCTTTTTTACACTGCCTCTGTAACACTTCACCCCATCACAACATGGCTGCCAGTCAAAGCCTGTTTACATTATAACCTGCACTTAGTCCTTTGTTGATTTCTAACACGCCGCAGACGCGTTCTCAGTCATTGCATGTATATTCCTAACTCACACTCACTCCCGAAAGCGACCTACGAATGGAATGAACTGCAGCCCACGCTACGCGTTAGCATAAAGTAAGTTTACCGTTAACGCTGCCGGCCGTGACCTTTTGAGAAAAGCATGCGTTCCGCGTTTTTAAACACACGCGATTAGACTCCCACACTACCTTTTCCCTCACGTATTAATTCCGCCGCACTAGTTCACTTGACTCGGGTTACTTGTAAATACACTACCCCCCCACCTAGACCACGTATAAAACCCAACCCCCACTTCTTATACGTTTGCACTGTTACTTACCCTACCTCCTCTCGCTTCCTCTTCAGCACTCCGTGATCAAGGGCATTTGAACCCGAAATGCATTGGGGATAAGTTTATGCATCAGCTCAATGGACCCATACTGTCACTGATATGTTGTGAATATCAGTGTGAATAATCGCCAAATAAAGCCTTTAAAACTGTGAACTATTCATTCATTTATATTGCGAATCATTGCCGTGATCGACCCCGGTGTGCCTTAACAGGGGATGTATCAGAAGTCCTTCTGTATACACAACTCAGCTTACAATTGTCTGGTGCACGGACGGATAGCACCACCCTTGAGAGCACCCTAAACCTATACAGTGAACTTTACCTGGAAATAGTGATTATGCCTGCAGTGCACCCCCCACTCCTTACATTTTTTGTCTCTTTAATAAAAACATCATGGAGGGCCTGGATGGCTTGGGATTGTGCTGATTTCTGTGATTTTTGTTTTTTTGGCCTGTTGTTGTGGCCTTTTCACCAGGGGTAGTGAGTGGTGCATGGGCCTAGTCTTTCTGTGGGGTGTCTTGAATTTAAACATCATGGAGGGCCTGGATGGCATGGGATTGTGCTGATTTTTCTGTGTTTTTCGATTTTTTGGGGTGTTCATGGGGACAGGCCATGTGGGTGGGGGCCATTTTGAGTGCTGCTACAGGCAGGCCATGTGCTGGGAGGCAGGGGGCCATTTTGAATGCAGGCAGTGTTCTTAGGTTTGCAGCCATTTTGCCTAGCTTTCAACCTTTATGCCCAGGGATAGTGAGTGGTGCATGGGCCTAGTCTTTCTGTGGGGTGTCTTGAATTTAAACATCATGGAGGGCTTGGGATTGTGCTGATTTTTCTGTGATTTTCGTTTTTTTGGGCTGTTGTTCTGGCCTTTTCACCAGGGGTAGTGAGTGGTGCATGGGCCTAGTCTTTCTGTGGGGTGTCTTGATTTTAAACATCATGGAGGGCATGGATGACATGGGATTGTGCTGATTTTTCAGTGATTTTCGATTTTTTATGGTGTTCATGGGGACAGGCCATGTGGGTGGGGGCCATTTTGAGTGCTGCTACAGGCAGGCCATGTGCTGGGAGGCAGGGGGCAATTTTGAATGCAGGCAGTGTTCTTAGGTCTGCAACCATTTTGCCTAGCTTTCAACCTTTATGCCCAGGGGTAGTGAGTGGTGCATGGGCCTAGTCTTTCTGTGGGGTGTCTTGAATTTAAACATCATGGAGGGCTTGGGATTGTGCTGATTTTTCTGTGATTTTCGTTTTTTTGGGCTGTTGTTGTGGCCTTATCACCAGGGGTAGTCAGTGGTGCATGGGCCTAGTCTTTCTGTGGGGTGTCTTGAATTTAAACATCATGGATGGCATGGGATTGTGCAGATTTTTCTGTGTTTTTCGATTTTTTTGGGGTGTATAACTGAACTAATGTTCCTCTGTCTACCATTGCTTTTAGGTGCACAAGACTCAAGAGAACCACCAGTGCCAGGAAGAAGTCCTGCAGCGGTGTGTGTGTGCAGCATAACGTCACGTCTGGCCACAGACAACTCTGCAACTCGTGCAACTGCGGCCTGCTGTTCTGACCTCTGAAGAAGATGGCCCCAAAAAAAGTTCCCCGTAGCTCCTCTAGCAAGAAAGTTGCCAGTAAGGAGCAGAAGAAGCAAGTTACCAAGGAGACTGGTGTGCCGCCCGCCACATTTTTTGGGAGTAAAAAAAAAAGTACGCCTGCAGCAGCAGCGGGATCTGCTGGGGACCAAGCTGGGAGCAGCACCCCCGCTCGATTGGGCTCAGTGCCACCACCACCACGCCAACTTAAGTCCAAGCCCTTGAGTGCTTTAGAGGCAGCCAGTCTAGTTGTTCAATCACCATTGACCAGTGATGTTGGCTCATCGCAAGAAAGTAACAGCATCCCTCAATCAACACAGGTTGTTGTAACTCATCTGACGAGTGTTGAACAACCACAGCCGCAACAACAACAACATGTGCAAGTACAAGCCCAAGTACAAGTGGAAGGAGAGGCAGCGCAAGGAGATGCGCAAGCAGAGGTGCATGGAGGGTCACAAGTGCGCACAATAGTTGTTCCTTCCGAAGTAGGGGCACATCAGGAAATCGACAATCAAGCCGAGGTATCATTTGAGGAAGCCACTCCTCCTGATGATCATTCATTATCTTCCACACCCCTAGCAAGGAAGAGATCAAGGGTGGTGTCTACATCTTCTTCAAGCACACCTCCTTCTGATGATACGGATCAAAATTGGGAACCAGCACCACTGCCATCTGAGAGTGAGGCACACCATGATCTGACAAAGGTAGTTAAGCGTAAAAGGAAGCGCGTCCAAAGTCTCATACTTATGGAGTGTGATGAGGCTCAACAAGAAGTGGTGGATACTGCTGCTGATGAAGACTCTCACGACGACGACCCAGTCATCATAAAGGTCACTGCAGCCCCAGCGGGCATGCCGCAAACAGACATTTTGACCCTAGCCCGAGAAGCTGCTGAGCGTGATGATGATGTTGTCGACGAGGAGGCAATGGAAACACCACAATCATTGGAGTTAACTAGTACACCAACACGTACCGCTTCCATATTTCTTCCTCGCCAGATGGGACCTCCATCCACCTCGAACTCAATTAGTGGTGGTGAAAGTGCACAACGTACTAAAGTTCGGCAATCCACATCCTCCACTTCATCTAGCATTAGCAGCAGGACCACCACCACCAGTATCGCCGCCTCCTCCGGCCCCCAAAGACATTTCAAGTCCGCAGTTTGGGACTTCTTTAGTGTTTGCCCAAAAAAGGAAAACTTAGCCATTTGTAGCATTTGTAAGCATGCAGTTAGTCGTGGTAAGTTTGGTACCAACTATGGTACCGGAGGCCAGAGAGGTCATCTTGAGAGACAGCACGCTGTCCAATGGTTTGCGCACCTAAAGGAGATCAAGGAAGCCCGAATTGCAAGTCAAGAAAACGTTGATGTTTCATCTGATGATGACGAGGAGGAAGAAGACGTATCAAACACTTCACTTACACCCAGTACCCCTGTCAGCAGCAAACCCCATGTGAGCCACACTAAGAGTGTGGGAGAGAGTGAGACACCAATGCGAAAAAGTTCATCAGCGAGCGTAACTGGGTCGAAGAAGTCATCATCATCCCGTAAATGCTTGGTCCAGGGCAACATTAGAACCATGTTGTTTACAGAAGCGCCATATGAACGCAACCACCCACTGACGCGTCTGTATAACACTAAGCTGGCTAAAATGCTAGCTCTGGACCTTCTCCCTTTTTCTTTTGTAGAAGGGATTGGTTTTCTAGAATTAGTGGCAGCTCTCTGCCCTAAATGGAAGGTTCCTAGCCGGTTCTATTTTGCCAGAGTTGCGGTTCCAGCACTACATGAAGATGTGCTGGAGGTGATTGGGGCAGCTTTGCAGAAGAGTGGTGTTCACACTATACATCTGACAACAGACATGTGGACCAGTGGCGCAGGCGCTGATTACATGTGCATTACTGCACACTGGGTCTCTTTTTCTGGGGTTAAAGCAAAGCTAAAGGCAGGTGTTGACCCGGACCAAGTTTAAAGCTGCTCGGAAACATGCAACACTAGCCATGTTTGGCTTGGAGAAACGTCATACAGCAGAAAACATTTTGAATGAGTTTAACACAAAGGTCTTTCACTGGCTGTCCCCAAAAAAACGGCAGATTGGTTATGTTTCCACGGATAATGGCGCCAATGTAGTTAAGGCCATGGAGCTGGGTCAATATTATTAATAAAAAGTGCCGTGTTTGGCGCACTGTATAAACCTGGTTGTTAAAAAATTCTTGAGTGATGAAGACAGTCCAGCGTGCGAGTTAGTGGCCACCTGCCGAAGAATGTGCAACCATTTCAGCCATTCTTTTAAGGCCCGGAAGCATCTGAGGAGCCTGCTACATGAACGTCGAATGCCAGTGAAAGCACTCATCCAGGAGGTGCCAACACGTTGGAACTCAACCTTCTACATGCTTGAGCGTCTGTATGAGCAGTATACGGTACTCGATCACTATTTCTTAACAGTGGGTACAGCTCAGAAGGACCTGAGGCTAGATGCGGCGCAATGGAACCTAGTTAAAAGCCTGACAGACATGCTTCGTCCTTTTGAGGTCTTCACGTGTGCAGTCAGCAAGGAGGACTGTAATTTGGGAGAAGCTATCCCATTGTTGCACATGCTGGAGCACCAACTGAAGGCTGTGTCTTCTGAGTTTCAAAAAGATGAAAAAAACCAAGACCCTTTTGTTTTGGCGGAGAAATTATTAGAGCGCCTACGTGGTGATGAACGTCTGTAAATGATCCACTCAGAACAGCATTACATTTGTGCTACAATTCTGGATCCACGCTACAAAAAGGCGCTGGCAGGCCGAGCATTCTTTCCTTTTGATGATGAAGAGGTTACAAAGTACAAACTTTGGCTAGCCTTGTCAGCCAAGAGGTTTGAAAGAGAACGGCAGAGAATTGAAGGAAAAGGCAGTACATCAGCATCAGCAGGCCATCCCCAGTCAAAAGAATCCACTTCTGCACCTGTGGCACAAGTGACCTCTCAGCCGTTAAAGACACCGGCAACCGGATCATCTGCACCAGACACAACAGTAACATTGGATGCAGAAGAGGATTGGCTAACTCAGCTTGGGTTTGGTTCTCAAAAGGTCACAGCAAAAAGTAAGCAAAGTGGAGGAACCTTGGAGAACCTTGAGTCGATGGTGCAGGACTATCTGAATGACTCAACAGAGGTCTATGTTAATGCTGACCCATTGGCGTATTGGCATGGGAAAAAAGAATTGTGGGCACAGCTCTCCAACCTGGCTATAAACTACTTGTCTTGCCCACTCGCAAGCGTGTCTTCTGAACGTGTTTTCAGTGCTGCTGGTGGCATTGTAACTTCCAAACGGAGCCGCCTCTCGCCCAAAAATGTGGAGAGGTTAACAATGATCAAGATGAATCAGCACCTCATACCACCAGATTACAAAGTACGAGAAAGCACGCTGCATGAAGACGAGGAGGACAGCAACGTAGATGAGGGAATTTGTTCTCTGTTTGGTGACACTGACCTCACCCTGCCTGAATTCGCAGAGTATGATGACAAACTCTTATTCTTATTCCCTGACACCGAGCCCTGAAAATGAGACAATGAATCAATAACTTTTTTTTTCGTCCTTATTCACTTTTATTCCTGTGTGTCTGTCTTTCTTTATTTTGCAAAGTCAATATAAATAAAAACTCTAATCACCTAATCACAAAAACAAGCCCATCAGCAGAACTGTCTTCACTTGTTTGCTTATTGATTTGAAGGTGCCGCAGTCTGCATTCCTCAGGTTCACAAGTTCACAAGAACATGCTCCTCTATCCTCCTCCTCCAGACTCCTATTTCCCTCAAAGCAGAGGGCTGGATTACGCCCAATGAAGAAAGACTCAGCACTTGTGGGGGTGTTGTACTACTTTGCGGTAGAGTTGACGGCTCTGGGGCCATTGCTGGGAAGCTCTAATACCGGATAAAAGTGGTTTGGACCAAATTGGAGGCGGAAATTGTTTCGCGTTTTTTGCTGACTTGCTTGCCTTTGAGGTGCTCTTTGTGGGGGTTCCGGGTGTTTGTGGGTGAGTTTTGGGGTCTGGGAGCACTGCTGGGACAGTCTAATCTTGATTGCATTTGCTTCACAGGAAATCCGTGGTGGAAAACGGGAGTTATGACCTAGCTGCACAGCGCGTTTGGACTGAAGGCCGAGAAATATTGTAAGTATGAGATTTTCCTTTTTGGCTGTTTGGGGGTGTTGTGCTTTTTTGCGGGTGGGTTGGCGGGTCTTGGGGCATTCCTGGGAAGGTCTAATACCGGATAGAAGTGGTTTGGACAAAATCCATGCAGAATTTTTTTGTGCTATTTCTTACATTTTGCTCAATGTAGCGTTTTCGGGGGCCTGTTTGGGGGGCTTCCTGGTGTTTGTGGGTGGGTTTCGGGGTCTGGGAGCACTGCTGGCTATGAATACTTTAGATTGCAAGAGGTTTGAAGCAAATCCATGGTGGCAGAGGGGAGTTAGGGCCTAGCTGCAGAGCGTGCGCGAAGTGATTTTGGAAATTGCCGAGAAAATGACTGTCCCTATTTTTGTACTTTTCCTTTTTGGCTGTTTGGGGGTCTTCTACTAGTTTTCGCCTGGGTTGACGGCTCTGGGGCCATTGCTGGGAAGCTCTAATACCGGATACAAGTGGTTTGGACCAAATCGGAGGCGAATTTTGTTTTTGCGTTTTTGCTGACTTGCTTGCCTTTGAGGTGCTCTTTGGGGGGGTTCCGGGTGTTTGTGGATGAGTTTTGGGGTCTGGGAGCACTGCTGGGACAGTCTAATCTTGATTGCATTTGCTTTTCAGGAAATCCGTGGTGGAAAACGGGAGTTATGACCTAGCTGCACAGCGCGTTTGGACCGAAGGCCGAGAAATATTGTAAGTATGAGATTTTCCTTTTTGGCTGTTTGGGGGTGTTGTGCTTTTTTGCGGGTGGGTTGGCGGGTCTTGGGGCATTCCTGGGAAGGTCTAATACCGGATAGAAGTGGTTTGGACAAAATCCATGCAGAATTTTATTTTGCTATTTCTGACATTTTGCTCAATGTAGCGTTTTCGGGGGCCTGTTTGGGGGGCTTCCTGGTGTTTGTGGGTGGGTTTAGGGGTCTGGGAGCACTGCTGGCTATGGATACTTTAGATTGCAAGAGGTTTGAAGCAAATCCATGGTGGCAGAGGGGAGTTAGGGCCTAGCTGCAGAGCGCGCGCGGATTGATTTTGGAAATTGCCGAGAAAATGACTGTCCCTATTTTTGTACTTTTGCTTTTTGGCTGTTTGGGGGTCTTCTACTAGTTTTCGCCTGGGTTGACGGCTCTGGGGCCATTGCTGGGAAGCTCCAATACCGGATACAAGTGGTTTGGACCAAATCGGAGGCGAAATTTTTTTTGCGTTTTTGCTGACTTGCTTGCCTTTGAGGTGCTCTTTGGGGGGTTCCGGGTGTTTGTGGGTGAGTTTTGGGGTCTGGGAGCACTGCTGGGACAGTCTAATCTTGATTGCATTTACTTTTCAGGAAATCCGTGGTGGAAAACGGGAGTTATGACCTAGCTGCACAGCGCGTTTGGACCGAAGGCCAAGAAATATTGTTTGTAAGTATGAGATTTTCCTTTTTGGCTGTTTGGGGGTGTTGTGCTTTTTTGCGGGTGGGTTGGCGGGTCTTGGGGCATTCCTGGGAAGGTCTAATACCGGTTAGAAGTGGTTTGGACAAAATCCATAAGGAAAAGCCTTTTGGCACTTTTTGTAACTTAGAGTTCGTTATGGTTAGCCCTAGCAGCAGGATTGCATGTGTTTGTTTTTGTATTGTTTGTCCATGCTGTGCTTTTTTTTCTTCTCTCAACAAAACCTACCCAAAAAGAAACCCCCATTCCCATCCATTTTCCAAACCCTAACCCTCTTCCCCCGGGCTGTGTGGTTTTGAATTGATGTGAATAATAATAATAATAAATAATAATAATAATGTGTGACTAAATGACATCAATAATTCCACACACTTGCTCGGGAGGATAAGGTCATAGCAACAGGCTGGTGAAGGAATCCAAGGATATATTCTAGACTTACTCAGCTTCAGTACTATTTCTTGTAGTAGTAGCCAATGTCAAAGAAATTCAACGCAAGTACTAGTTATACTTTCAATACTTTACCATTTGTTAGGCTACATTGTGGCACTGTTCTAGTGTACTGTCACCTGCTATATTCTCTATCGTACCGTTGTAATGCTACAGTAAGGACAAACCAGGTTTCATTTTCTTTTTTTCCATAGCCATGCAACTGCCACTGTGTCACACCACTAGTACCACCGCAATGAGGAGGACATTTCATCCGCCCAGGATTGCCAACCTTAATCGCCATTTCCCGTGGAGCCAGCCCTGGGCCTAGCCCTACTTTCAAACACAAATTACAGGAAAGATAAGCGTTTGGTGGGAGGTAGTATAATGGAGTATTAGGAGAGACGAGAGATTGACGGTAGTACTACTAAAGTCCTAGGACTCTTAAATTCACTTACTCTGTGAGAGGCACTTAGTGTTGAAAACATTTAGCCATTTACACTTAAAGGAAGAAAATGACACAGACTTAAGTTTCAGGAACACAAACTTTCTGTTAAACCCCCACCCACCAGACTCAAAAGCAGTAAAAAACAGGTATGCTCAGATAAAGTTTCAAAAAGTATATTTTTGGAGCCCTAACAAAATAATCTCCCGCAAGACCCTCCCTAACCCCAACGATTGTCCTTCAAAAGTCCCAAAAACAACCCAACTCCCAATTCCCACCCCCCCAAAAGTCTCTAAAAAAGGGGCAAGGGACACTACGGCAGGCTGCTGTTCACTTTTGCGGCCAGGGCATCATACTCTTTGCGGAGGGTGGCATGGTCGGAGCGGAGGCCCTCCACCAAGGTCTTATATGTTAGGGCCTCCTGCTCCTGGTAGGACACTCTGAGGGATAGGCTGTAGTGTAGTTCCTATTTTCCCAATAGGCCCTGCGCATTGGAATAACATAAACAGTAGTATCGACGTAGAAGTGCGGATCTTCCAGGCCTCCACTGACTATGCTAAACTTAATTGGGTTTGTTTTCAACTAGCTCAGAGGTCACTGGAAACTTTCTTGACTGAATAGGAAGTGATCAGCTTCCCTGGCACAGCCAAGAAGGGATTCAGTTTTCCAACAACCGTGCAACATGACAACTTTGCTCCTCAGATCAAGAGTCAATCTCTAGGGTCGTGTGAAACAATAGACAGTTATTTTACTCAGTCAGTGGTTGTGCAGTTTACTTTCACAATATGTAGAGAATAGAGAGACGGGCGTTTGTCAATAAAGGGTAACATTTATTGAACAGTCTTTCTTCTCGTACAAGAGAAATGAATTGCCACAATTGCAAGACTTGTTATTATAAAAAGTACGTACAGCAAGATGAGTATTGCGAAATAATACTGTAAAAGCATTGATATGGTTTCTTAGCCATACAATGGTTTAAAATGAATAAAACATATATACATTCATATATACATGAGGCTAAAATACTCAACTGGTGCTTCTAACTACGCCTACCCCAGTGTACCTGACCTAAGCCTAATACTTGGGAGGGGAGTAAGTAAGTAGCTTTAAGTTAAGTTGGTTTTGCCAAGGTTTGCTTCAAGAATTCTCTCTAAGGGTTTAGTCAACACCATACCTCTGGAATAGAATGATGGAGGTCTGGTATCTCCTTCAGGGGGTCGATATCCCAGTCACCCGCAAGGGTAGACTAGAAACGCCGGAGCTTGATTTCTGTGCAGGAGAAAAGACAGCGTCTCTCTCAGCGCGTCGAGGAGGAGGAGGAGGGGCAGCGTCCGCGGGCAGCTTGCATCTGCTGGGCTCTTGCAGGGGGACGGCTGTTCAGCTCCTAAGTTCACCACACCATCGTTCGCTAGTTAGCAGCGATAGCAGTAGTGATAGCAGCTATGGTATCATCAGCATAACAGCAACTTCAGCAGCAGCGAGACAGCGTTTGCTTAACCACATGGATGCTGGTCATTTTCCCCCCCTGTGCTGGAAAATGCCATTTTAGTGGCACCATGACGAGCTCAGCTCGTCATCAGCACACGACACCCGTGGGTGATGACGAGCTGAGCTCGTCATCAGCATCGAAAGGGTTAAGGCAACGTTGGTAATATTTATACCGGAAAGGTGCCTTGTTTGACGTAAGTTTTTGGACATAAGACGTCAATAAAGATGTCACTAGGAAGTGATCGTCTATCAGTGCTCATTAGAGTTCTATTACTAATCAAAACATAGCAAGCAGGGATTTCCCAGGTTGCTGAGTTTTTTATCTTGTTGAAGAACTCGGAGTGTTAATCTAGGAATCTTAGATAGTAACTTCTGCTATGTCATTGCACTAATTGGTTGCAAAGGAAGTGGCAGAGAAAGTGATTCTGAAATGTGGCTCTGTTCGTGTGAGGCCAGAAACGAGTTTCTGAATATTGCACTTGAACGGTTATGCCAATATAGGGAATAAATGGATTTATAGCCGAATAGGGGCATAAGGTCACAGTATCGATCAGGGTCCTAGATTAGAACGCGACAAGGCGGTGCTGGCGTGCCTTGAAACGCCTGTGGGGGGGCAGCTGCTGTCTTTGCTGCTCGGCGGTGGCGGTTGGCTTTGGTAGCCCGGCTCCGAACCGCTGGAGCACTGCGCTGGCTGTCAGCCCGTGGGGGCACGGAGGAGGATGCAGCTGTCCCAGTGGATGTTGTACCGGTAGACTGAGTGTCCTCCTCTTCCAGGGCCACCAGCCGCCGATATTCGGCGACAGTGGCATCCAGCCTCCGTTGCCGGGCCATTCGAGCCAGCTCCTTCCTTGATGGTCTGTTTGATTTGGAAGGAGCAACTATATGAAGAAGGAAAGACATAGTCTGTAACCAATGCTCCTTAAGATTAACACAAAATGATTGGGCAGAAAGTGGTGTCACAGTACAAGTAGCAAATTGAAAGCACAGTACATAACTATTGAGGACAGTATCTATCTAACCTCCCACTTCTTCATCCTTGCTCTAACATTAGTGGGAGTTTAAGGAACAAATTCTAAGAGCACTATGGACTTCCATTACAGTTGACTATGACAGTACACCAGTCTTATTCTTCTTCTTCTCTCTTGTTTAGGAAAATTGGTACGTTATCTTATGCAAGCCGGCATAATGCCAGCGCAGTGAACTTGCACCCGAGAAAAACAGACGAACACCATGATGAGTGAGACAGACTTGTGTCACTGTACCGGTCTAGTACATGCAGGTGGTGAAGCTCTTACTTTTCTATTACGGGTGGCACTGAGAATACTCTGTTAAAAGGGATACTGCTTAATTAATTTAGCTTTCACCCTACAGTGCAAATGAGTACTAGAAAAGGAAAATGAAGAAGCTAAATAATCTGATTATCTATCACTTCACATGGGATGTATTTGATTACATATGGGATGACTTTAGGTGCTTTGCTTATTATTGAGTGAACAGTGATACACCCACACATGAATGACTTACTACTACTAAACTAAAGTTATTAAGAGAGGTAGGGAGTGTCCACCGTAAGAACCGGATATATGCTGTGCTTGCAGTTGCAATACAAACTACTGCTACTATTCATGGTAGTATTTGGACAAAATTACAACTTCTTTTCCTTGCCTTTCATACACTGGAACGGACGTGCGGGTGCGGTGTTACATGCTCTTCAAAGTAACACTTAGTTCATCCAGTGACCGTCTACTCTCTCTAGATGCACATATGCTATCTAAGAGTCAGATAGTACCATGATCCAGGCATCCATCCATTCAAAGTATATGCACACATACAGTTTCTGTTTCACCCACCCAGGCTGTTCTCCTTCCACCCATCCTTGCTTCATCATTCACCCAGCCATGCACCATACCATATTCTTTCCTTCCCAGCCACCTCGGGGACCACGCAAACACATATCATTCTTCTTTGCCAGTCATCATTAAATTTCTCGTCCTTCCACACTTACTTACACCCTTCTTTCGCTTTTCGTTCATCCCATCCATCAAGTTCATCTCAGATCTGATTGGGATTCTTCTCGCCAAAAACTACACAGCTAAGTCTAAGTACATTTAGAGGAGGCTACTACCTGGTTGATTGATAATACAACCGTGCAGATAGCGGGCGCAGGCTCCTTGCACTTGCTGGTGCGCCCCCTCCCCCTCCCCTCCCCCTTCTCCTCCCAGAGCCCCAGATAGCACACTCTGCAGTCTTCAATCTCAATAAGTAAGGAATATATAGCTTACCTCTGCCCGCCACCACCGTGTGAACCGTCACAGGCACACTGGTGTCGTCCGGCACTTGCACCGCATCCTCCCCAGAACTGTTCCCCTCATCCACCACCACCACCTCCATGCTGGCCCCGCCACCAGATGTTCCACCTACAAAGAACATTTAAGAATGTTAGAATACACCACTCACTACTATATAATATTTGGTCTAGGAGTAAAGAAATGGTAAAAAAGCAGCAAACAATATAATAATTTGTGGCTGTCTACTCTAAAGTAAAAATGTCCCTTTTTCCAGGGAAGGCTGTTGTCTTGCTGCACTTTTTGGCACAACTGATGAATGCTTGCTTTTTATTTTTAACACGCACCACTTTTTCTCCTAACAGACAGAAGCATGACTTCTAAGAACACGAGCAAGATCAAGTTCAAACCAGGTGAGAGCTCGGCTCGACCACAAGAAATGTGTCCAATTAATTGTCAGCACTAAGCACTTTTCCATTTTCAGTTAAACGTTTACTTTTATGACAAACTTGATTTTAATAAATGTGTTTACTGTTAATAAAGCTTTTAAACCTAAATAGACTCTGTGGTTTTTGGTCCTCCAGAATAGAGTGGCTGAGCTAAAGGTTTTGGAATTTTTGCAAGCATGAGTCCGTGCCTCTGACACTTCTTGACTCTGACTCCGTACTCTTGTCCTGCGTTGGATAATCTAATCATCATTGGGGATCAATCATCGGTGACTTTGGGAGCTAAATGACTCTGCCACACTATCTAGTCAGTAAGGAGATTGGGGGTTCAACTACAAAGTCTGTTATCACTGAGGTATGTGGAAAGTCTAACAGCGCCTATTATAATTGATAAGCTAAGCAATGCATTATTTAGTGTCCATAGTTCTGTTTCTGCAGATTTGTCCCTGCAACAGTAGTAGAATGGATTATCCTCCTATCCAAACCAAAAGTAAAGTAGTATCTTATTCTTTCTTGGTGGTCATTCACCTTTTTTATTGTTGGCAATTGTCAAAGCATAAACATTTGGAAGACTTGACAAGACAGTATGGACAATCCCAGAGAACTGCACTCAGTGCATAGAGCTGACTAGAATGTGAGTCCAATGGAATTGCCAAATGTGCAATCTTAGTTAGCTACACAGACAGACTAATAAGAATAATCTAGTAATACCACAGGAAGTCATAGTCGAGGCAGGATAAGAATTTAGATCCAGTCTACAAGTAGATCAAAGACGATTTAGAAAAAATCGAATGAGGAACGCTAGGAAAAAATAGGTACTCTATATTAAAATTAAAACTTACCGGGGCCAGCAAAGGAGCCCTCGCCTGCCCGATCCTGGCCTGCATCCTGGCGAACAGCAGCCTCCTCCTCCTGTGTCCTCTTGCCCCTGGGGGGAACTGATGTACAACATGAAAGAAAGAAAGACCAGAAAACATGGATGAGATTTGTCAACCAAATCAAACATTTCAAAAGAAAAATAACAAAATATTTTGGCGAAATAGCAAATAGACAACTTTTCCACGGGATATATTGACCGATCTCATGTGGTCTGCTACGTTATTAGTATTGCTTGATTTGCGGACCGTCGACTTGGAAAGTTCTTATGTAACTCACTAAACAAAGTACTAAAAAGGTTTGCCTAGGACTGGCATGCAGCAGTCCACAGCATGCGAAGTGACAGACAAAGTCCATCGTGATTGCAGATCAGCGACAACACTAAAGTTTCCTACTACATTAACCAGTCATTAAAATACTCAAACTATCAATCCACCACCACTATGTCTTCTTATCGCCATGTGTACAAAGGAAGGACTGGACTTGAGTCTGTAGGGGCTGATTTAGAAGCCCCTTGCGGCTCTTTTGCTCCATTGTTGCGTGACTTTTGTGACGCAGCGGCAGAACAAAAGAGGCGCCATGGTGCGGCGTATATTAACAACGTGACGCATATGGGAGATGCATCACGTTGTAAAGCCCTGCGCCATCAGGGGGCGTTCCGGCGCAAGGGAGGGCGTTCCTGCGCAGGAACGCATCCTAAAAGTGGCTGAGGGAAATCTACAAGATTTCAATCAGTCACTTTGAGGACAATGATGCGTGACTCAAACCCTGCGCCTGCTTGAAGCAGACGTACGGCTTGACACAGCATTGGGGAGATAGGGCACCCCAGTGCATTGCTGGAGCTGCGCCATTGTTGCAACGCATTTACGGTACAGATGCGTAACGCTTTGGTGACGTTTTGGGCCCATGGTGCGCCGCATTGTAAATACGGCGCACCATGGGTGGTGGTGGCGTGGCGCACAATTACTGGTGCATCCCTGCTACTTTGCAGGGATGCGCCGGTAATTAAAAATCTGACCCTTAGTGTCTAGCATTACGCAGTTCTTTAAACTACACTCATGCATAATTTCACAGGCCAATGAAATGAACACAAAATCGAAAACAAATAAGCATAGTAACAACGCTACTGAGAAGGAGAGCAGTGCACCTGAAATGCACAGAAGATTTTGAAATATAATTTACCTACAATGTAATCAGCAGCATTATTGCTCTTGGTAAAAAACAAAAATTTGCAAGATAATAACACACAGAGCAGGAGAAAACATAGTAAAGAAATAGCTACTACTACTCACCAAGCCCGGGGATCTCAAGGCCGAGCAGGTCGAGCAGATCGCGTTCCCGGTCCAGGACATCCGTCCAGCGGTGGGTGGCCTGGTTGTAGGTGCGCCGGACCCGAGAGTGGTGGTACATGGCCCGGCACACCTTCTCCCACCGCTTCCGGCGCTCCTGGATCCCGTACCCGCTAGCGATCTTGCCGCCTGCCATGATGGTCCTGGGGAGGTGGCACTGAACATAAAAAATTAGTGCGGCCACCTCCTCTGGGCTGAAGATCTCCCGGGGTGTGACCTGCTCCCCCCTCAAACGCCCGCACGGGAGCCGGGCGGGAGCCGGGCACGGGGAGCGGGACCCTTCCCCTTCTCGGGATGCTTCCCGGCTCCCTTCACCATGGTCTGGGCAGAAAGGAAGCTAAATATTAAAGAAAATAGAATAGAGAAGAGAAGAAAAGAAAAGAGTTTAAAAAAGTAGTTTAAAATTAACCAAAAGTAGCAGAAAACACAAAAATATAGAGCTAGAAAAATAGAGGGATAGATAATAAGTAAAATAGATTAAAAAAAACTTCAAACAAGCAAAGGATGGCAGAGATACAGAGTGGATACAAAAAGCATGCCCAGAACCATAGCAATGAATGAGAAACAAGATGGCCGCGCCCGTTCACAACCGCGTGGGTAAGTTCGCGCAAGATTTTCCTCTCGTACACATGCGAAATTGTAATTGCGAGCCGCACACTTTGTGAGATTACACATTGCGCCCGGAAACGGAAATACGTCATGCAAACAAGATGGCCGCGCCCGTGAACGACCGTGAGGGTAACTTTGCGCAGTTGCACTACAAGCGGCTCGCTAAAACGCACAAAACCTTGCGAACTAACACGCCGCCCAAAAAAATCGCATATTCGCACGAATTCGCGGCTTCCGAATTCGATCTCGTGCAAGTTCGCGCCCCGCGAATCCCACGAAATTGCAGAAAAACGAGTTTTGCAAAACTGAAAGCACTCAGCAGGTGCAAAAGTTCAAACTCATCATTAGTAACCATTCCCTGTAGTGCTTCCTGACTGGGGCCCCTCCAGAGTTCAGCTGCTAGTTGCAACAAGCGTACGACCCTGCTCTGACCCTCACAGCAGGCTCATAGAATAGCTACAAGTAGGCCACAAAGGTCCTGGGAAAAAAAATTGCACTGCAACAGAAAGCAAATTACTGATGAGGAAGCAGGTGCCAGACTGGAATTTTAAAACAGTGACACATTAATAAACCAACCCCAAATTAATTCATGTCAGTTGAAGCAGGGCAGGTGTACTTGCTTTCCCCCCCCCCCATAATCTACAGTGATGATGAACCAGAGGGTGGCATTGATGTACCAGAGGGTGGCATGGGTGAAACAGAGGGTGGCAGTGGTGAAACAGAGGGTGCTGGGAACCTGTGATGATGAACCAGACGTAGAAACAACATAGTCGCGACCGTTGCGAGCCAACAAGTAAGTTCGCAATTGCGAACTGGTACCAAACCCTCGCGAACTGGCAGAAACCCTTGCGAACACAAAAAAAAATCCGCAAATTCACGAGAATTCGCGGATTTTGGGGATTGCGAGTTCGCAAATTCGCAAAATTCGCGAACGCCAGATTCGCAAAATTCCTGGCTCACCTCCCTGCTTGTACCCTTGGAGCCCTTCACTCACTGCCTGCTCTGCTGCTCTGTATTTTTGGAATTAATCTTCTGTTTTCAGTCCTGAATCCAGAAAGCCCTTCACCATCTGGTTGACTTTGATGCTAGATTTAATTTCTGCCTATAGCAGGCATGATGACTGTGGTGAAATCTAAAGTCTCTTGTTCTTTAGGTATTTGACAAAGTGCAAGCTCATCTCCTAGGTGCATCAAAGTGCTTCTACAGAGAGCAGTGCATTGAAGCCGCAGCAGTTGAGTTAGGGAGTGCTTTACATAGTGAAGTATCATGGGTGGTGGTCCACTGACTTCAGATTAAAGATACTAGGAGGTGCTTGGAGTGAGCGCAGCTGGTGGAACTTGTCATCCAAACAGACAATGCACAGGTGGTTATTACAACTGCACACATTTTGATGCACAAGTGGGAGGTGTGTGATGCAGTAAACACAGTGTTAGTAAATTTGAGGGTCTTTCTTGTCCCTGTGTACTGTGGAAATGACAAGGCTCTGGCAACATTTAAATTAAGTTGGTCTAGTTTGTGTATTTTTGTGTTATTCTTCCTATGCAGAATTCCTGAAATTATGCCATTATGCCACGTCATGTAATTGTGTTGCAGTTTGTCTATCAATCAATGAATTAAACAGCATTTGTACAGCGCAGCACTCTCACCCCTAGGAGTATCTAGGCGCTGTGTCTCCATCGAAGAGTCAGGTCTTGAATCTCTTACTGAAGTCTGCCAGCGAGGGGGCTGCAACGGAGCTGGAGGGGAAGGTCATTCTAGGTCTTGGCAGCGATGTAGGAGAAGGAACGGCCCCTGCTGCGGCTGCGAAGGATACGGGGGGTTGTGTGCAAGGGCGAGTGAAGAGGAGCGCAGGTGTCTAGAGGGTTGGTGCAAGTTCAGTTGATGGTTGATGTAGGCAGGTCCTAGGTCATGGAGGGCTTTGTAGGAGTGCGTGAGGATCTTAAACTGGCATCTCTTCTGGGGATCCAGTGGAGGTCTATCAGGTGGGGGGTGATGTGGGTTTGTTTGGGGAGGTCCAGGATGAGTCTGGCTGCAGCGTTCTGTATGGTCTGGAGTCTTCTGAGGGGCTGGGTGGAGATGTTGGCGTAAAGGTCATTGCCGTAGTTGAGTTAGCTGGCGACGAGGGCCTGAGTGACAGTCTTTCTGGTTTTGGTTTGGATCCATCTGAAGAGTGTGCGTAAACAGGAGGAGGTTCATGGTCAGTCGGCTGTTGAGGATGATGTAGAGGTTGCAAGCATGGTCGGTCAGTGTGGGTGTAGGTCAGAGCTCTGCAGGCCGCCAGCTGTAGTCCCACGCGGAGGTGTTTTTTCCGAAGATCAGTATTTCAGTTTTGTCTGAGTTGAGTTGGAGGTAGTTGTCTCTCATCCATTTGGCCACGCTGGTCATGGCGTTGCAGAAGCTGGTTTTGGTGGTGGAGGAGTTCTCGGTGAGTGAGATGATCAGTTGAGGGTCATCTGTGTAGTAGATTATGTTGAGTCCGTGGGATCTGACCACGCATGCGAGGGCGGTTATGTACATGTTGAACAGGGTGAGGCTGAGGAATGATCCTTGTGGACGCTGCGTATGGTGTCTTTGGGTGTGGAGGTGAAGGGAGTCATTCTGATGCTCTGTGTGCATCCTGTAAGGATGGAGGCGATCCACTTGAAAGCATCTTGCTGTACGCCTATGTTGGGGAGTCTTTTGATGTGGGCGTTGTGTGGAGATGGTGATGAAAGCCCCGGTGAAGTCGAGAAGCATCAGGGCCACAGTTTCTCTGGCTGTCGCAGTATGTTCTGATATCTTCTGTGGCGGCAATCAGCGTGGTCTCAGTGCTGTGGTTGGTATGGAATCCTGATTGCGAGGCGTCCATTAGGTGGTTTTGTTACAGGAATTCGGTGAGCTGATGGTTGATGGCTTTCTTGAGTACTTTGGCCGGGTAGGGGAGCAGGGAGATTAGACAATACATTTTGTTGGGGTCAGCTGAGGATTTTTTTAGGAGGGGTTTGATGTCTGCCAGTTTCCAGGGGGCAGGGGTCGGTGGGTGTCCCAGAGTTGATGGAAGACATGATGTCTCAGGAGGTCAGGGCGGTGAGCGGAGACCAGGTGGTGATGGTTTGACTGATGTTCGCTGGTTTATAATTTCATAGCAAAATTTTAGAATGGGAGCACATGAAACAAAGCGAGCAACCAGAGCGTGAGGGGTATTGTCCGCCACGAATATGTTTTTTGTGCTTTTTTAGGGCAAAAGGCATCCTTATCAAAAATTGAAAAAAGGATGCATTTTGCGCTAAAATATAGTCAGACCCTCCAGGCTTTCGCGATTTTGCGATTTGCAAAAAAATTGCGAAATCTGCAGTTTTGTAAAAATGGCAACATTTTTGGTAAAATGTAGATATGGGGCTTAGTTTCATCGAAGCAAGATCTTATGAGCGGCAGTAATTGTTTCCGTAAAGGCAGCAAATATAGCAAAGTGAATCCTGATAATGTCTTCAAGTGGTTAACCCTGTCCTGTGAACCGCACAGATAACCTTGAGAACATGGTCGAGCCTTCTTGAAGCCGAGCAATACTTCTTCTTTGTTTGCTCATTTAATAGTTGTTTATGGAGCACAAATTCCATCCAGTTGTGTGCCAAGGCGCTATAGCTGCCTTCGTACTTGTATAGATCATGATGGAAAGAGCGCAGCGCTTGCTGAGTAAGTGTGACAAGAGAAATGCCGAAATAAACCCCATATACCACTCGAGGGCACTGCAAAGCATAACATCCAGTGCACACGGGCCGAGTACACGGCTGGGCACTGACACAACAGATTTATGAGTTCTGGCGCATCTCTGCAAATCAGCAGGGATGCGCCAGAACTGATGCGTCACGCAATTCCCTCCTTGCGGCACCACAGATGCGCCGCAATTACAATGTGGCGCACCATGGTGCAAGGAAGGGCAGATGCGTGACGCATCTTGTGGTGTACGGGCGGTGCATTGTTGGAGTAGCGTCGCAAGTGCGACGCAACTCCTGCAATGTACAGAGGCCACCCATACATAACGTGGTGCGTCACTCCTTACGCCTGCTTCAAGCAGGCGTAAGGATTTGACCCAGCAGTGTCGTAAAACTGACTCAGTGAAATCTTGCAGTTTTACAGGGCTTTCCTACGAGGGAACGCCCACCCTGCGACAGAACGCCCACATGAAAACTGACGCAGGTTTCATGTGGCGCAGGGCTTTACAACGTGACGCATCTGCCTAGATGCATCACATTGTAAATAGGTTGCAGGGATGTGCCATGTTTCCGTGCCGTTGCGTGATGCAACGGCGGCGTAAACGTGGCGCACGTCCGACATAAATCTGCCCACATGTACGTGGTCATGTATTATATTCATTGTACACCAGAAGTGCAAGTGATGGCTTTGTGATTTTTAATATATAATGTTGTATATAGTAATTAAGCTGCCATGCCCGTCTACTCAACCTAAGTTCACCTGCGCCAAGATATTTCTGGCTGATGGTGAGCGCTTTGTTTAAGCAGAAGGCAGCGTTTCGACTGTGCAGACAAATCCTCATTTTAAACTTGGGGGTTAATGCAGCCTGGGACCCCGACCGTGCTAGTGTGTTCCCACTTCGCCAATAGCAGCCTTGAAGGCGTGGCGTGTGCGTGGGGTGCAGCGCAGGTGTTTAAATACCAGGCCAGAGTGCCGGGGTGGGGGAGGATCTGTGTTTCTTCTCGGTGGGAACCGGGTTGGTCCCTTCTGCAGGGGCTCTTCCGAGGGCGGTTGGGGGTGGGGCCTTCCAGTGAGGAGAGTGGTGGTCCCTCCTTTAGTGCCAATATTGGAACACTCCCCAGTCCTCCCACAGCAATAAATGTAATAAATAGACACAACACAATTTTGGTGGAGAAAATTGCTGCAGGTTTATTTGCAGAACAATATGCCAACATGGTGGGTTAACTTACAGGCGATCCCAGGGCAGGCCGCCCCCTTAACAACGCTTCTACTCTTCCCTACAAGAGGTTTACACCGGGTTGATCTCCTTGCCCCCCCCCCCATATAACTCTATGTGGGTGACATGGCCCCCAATCCCCTATAACAGACAGTGCCCCTCCAAACTCAGCGGATATTTCCTCTCCAAACAATAAGCGGACAATCCGATCCCACTAGCTCGGCCTGATCTGGCATTCTCAAACCTATTCACTTAAATCTGTCCGTCCCCGTTAAAACGCTTACTACCTGTAAAAAGGCAAACAAAAGCCCCTTGTTGTGCTTCTGCCAACTTTGTCCACCTCTCTGTTCGACAAATTGGAAATAACAGAGTTTACTCTCATGGGAAGGTTATTTGTCATCCAGTTTACAGCACACCCGGAAGTCTATCCCTAATCCAGAGCAGGCAAGAGCATGGCACGCCCGGCTGTCCTGCCCTTGCTCCTGCTGCGTTGACAGTCAATACATACAGAAGCACCACTGTGGAATGACCGGAAAGCTCACCTTCCACAGGCAACCGTTAACGACAAAACAATGTAACAGCAGCTCCCTAGCACCTGGACTGGGCATGCAGGCGTCCACGACGCAAGCCAATGAATCGCATGACGTAACCAATCTAGCGATGAAAATGCCCCCAAGCGTCCTATCCTTGACTCGTATCACCAGTCGAAATGACATAATGATGGACTTGCGAATGACTCCAAGGACATGTCGAACAACTTTAGTCTATCTGCTGGAAACCATAGAGCCATACCCCTGATCAGAGTTAGCGAGTAGAGACAACATGCATTCATATACACAAGCATGTCTCACGTCACTGTTGGTATAATGCAAGCTACGACAAGACGTAGCAGCAATAAAATCAAATTACCAATATGCATAACAAGCGCTCCATGGCACAGAAAATGCCAGGCATAGATAACACTTCTACGCATTTCCACAGGTGAATCGCCTATTGAGCTGAAGCCAGGCCCGCCCCCTTTCCTCCATGGCCCGTGTGTTCCAATCCCTCAGATGTGGTGGAACCGCAACAATGGAAATCTGGACACCTCTCCCATGCTCAGGGGGCCCAAAACTCCTTCTGTTGGAGATTAGAATGGGCGCCCCAGCTCGCCCATGTCCTGTCTGATGACAGGCGCGGCCACCCCATGGCGGCCTCAAAAGCCAAAATCGATCAGCGGAACACGTGGTAGCGGTAAGAAAAACGGGACTGCATGTCAGGTACAATTATTGACAAGAAAAGGGAGACCAACCCTAAGCCATTACTCAAAACCATCACACAGCGGTGCACACGTTCTGGAAGGCACGGGGCACTGTGTATACGAGGGACCCCGAAATACCGTCCTAACTTAACTACTAGTGTGCCGCAGCATGTGCTGCACAAGAACACGCGCTAGTAAACGGTAATCATTAGCAAATACTGTCTGTGTGAAAAAAGGGGGGGTGGAGCTCTGGCCATCCATGCTGGACTGACCATCGGACGAAACCCTACGGAGAGAAATGACATGACAGAAAACCCACTGTTTCCTAAGTGTCTGGGTTGCCTCAACGACTCCAACATCTCGAGCTACTCTGCCACCACCCCGATCACAGTACTTACTTACACAGGCACGGTGTCGGACTTTTGAGCTCTGGTGCATTTGAGTGATAATACGTAATTCTGCGTGCGAGAAAAGGTAGAATGTTAACAAAGTCCCAGGCGCGTCCTGCGACCCCTCCTCTGGGTGTCCAGCACACAGCACCCCCAAGAACACTTAACAAGGAACAGCATTCCGGCTCCGAGCCCGGAGCATGCCCTGGCCATTCCTGCTTCTGTTCCCACCTGTCCTTCTCAGAGTGGTGCCTGCGTACTTGATCCGATTGTCCTAAAATTAGAAAAAAGGTTACACTCCATTCCTGGACGTGCTGACCCAGAACCCCACACACTGGCCCCAGAGTGCTCTTCCCCTGTACCTGTTCCAAGCCCTGGCAGGCCGGTCTGCTAGGCGTGGTTTGACCATCAGAGAACGAAACCTGTGCGTTTCTGGAAGAGAGAACAAATTCATGAAAACAGCCCATAACCAGCATTGACAGGTAAGCATGTTGCTAACTCGATCGCCAAGATCAGAGCCCCTTACTTGAGCACCAGTTGCTTTACAAAAGAACACATTCCATTATTGCACAGGGGATGCATGATATGCCCCGACTCACCAGTTGTTTAAAAGAAAACACATTCAATTATGGTACAGGGGATGCATGATTTGCCAACACTCAGCTGTTGCTTTCCAAGAGAACACACCAATTATTGCTCAGGAAAAAAAGAATTTGCCCAGACTCATTAGTTGTTTTACCAGGGAAAACATCCAATTATTGCACAGGAGATGCCTGCCATGCTCAGACTCACCAGTTGACTACGGAGGGATTAGGCCCATGGGGTGGAACCTGCGCATCCTCCCCAGGTGAGGTGCAAGGAGAACGGTACATTAGCACCCCCCCCCCCGTTGCATTAAAATTACATTTCGCTCATGGGGTGGAACCTGTGCTCTCCCGCACGAGGCGAGGCACAAGAAGAACGAAACAATCGCGCCCCCTCTATGCAACGGCAGTCAGTGAAGGGAGCACCAAGATGCTACAAAGCGCGATCTCCGTCAGAGCGCCCCACAACAGGAACAGAAATGACACACCTGGGGAGACAACCACAAGTGAACAAATCACAAAAGCCAAGTCACACGAGGCCAAAGCGACAAATGCGAGCAAACAAAATACACAAGGTAGCAAACGGTAAATTACAGGAGGAAAAAGAGAAATGCTCGCAAGCCACCAAAGCGCCCCAAGTACCAGCAGGGGTAAAATACTGCATCACATGGTAGACACGAAAGTTAGCCTCCATCTTGAACCTGGGTTTCCCAGCCCCTAGCACACAGACCCCAGTGTGCCATGACCCTTATACCTGTTGATACCTCAGGTGGTCCCCCCATGTGAGTAGGGTGGTTTTTCCCAGCGGTTCCTGCATTTGAGACAAAAAATATCCATTAGAAGCCCTGCCCCCAAATATACAAATATGGATTCTCTGCAATGGGACAGGGACCATCAATGCCCCCATGCTGCTAATCACATGCCATGAGAAGGTGGTGCCCGCTGCCCCGTGTGCGGAGACTCCACGTGCAGACTCCACGGAGATCACTAAGACGAGGCACAGAGGAGAAGTGTGGCTCATTGGTTAGAGGCAGCAGACCCGGAAGCTGAGATCGGCCCGGGACCAGGGTTCAATTCCCAATGCGGCAGGGTCTTGGGTCAATGTCCGCGGACTCGATAATTCTCGCCTTGGCGCCTACTCTAACCTTGGGCTCCTCTCTGCAACTCTGGGCAATAGCTTGCTTAATCTTCACAACGGCCCCTTCAACGCCGGGGATGCTGGTCTCACCTTGGGGGTGCCCAGGAGGGACCATCTCACAGGGAGAGCCAGGACGGGTTCCTCAGCGGTATACAGCGCCGGGACACCCCGGTGTGGGCAAGCTGTGCGCTTTACAAGTATACCACATTTACATTTACATTTACATTCCACACACTGGTTGTAGGATAGCCGTGTGTGCAGTAGTGCTACACAAAGCAGCTTATGGCCAGGCCCTAGCATATTAAAATATTAGCAATTGCAGAACGTGTGGCTCGAGGATCCCAAGCAGCACAAATGTCGGGGCTATGCCGTCTGCAGTGCGTACTGCTTCATTGACGATGCCGCGCGCCACCATTGCGAACCATATCCTGGGGCAGCCTATCAGGGTAACGCCCGAGCTACCCCAGCTCAGAGGGGGTTGCGGATGCCACGACCGGGACCCACCCCATCCACTCTGGTGACAGAGTGACTGAACTCTTATTGAATTTGTACCCCATAAGGCGGGGCACCCATTGTGTGGGTCTGCCTTGCCCGGAAATGAGGGGTTGAGGAGGGGGAGCGCCCCCGTTGCAAGGGCCTCCGGTCACGGGTGCTGAGTACCAAGGCCAAACGAGGAAGCAGCGCCCTCGTGACCAGACAACTAAATTGACCAGAATTTGCCCCCCGTGTACACGCTGTCAAGGCAAGGACACAGCGCACTAGCCACCGCGTAGGCCAGGCGGAGAAGCCCACTCTGCCCCCCCCTCTCCCCAAGCAACACACGAGATATGCCCTCAGCCTGTGCGCACTGGAGGTCGACCCGGGGCCTTCCTCCACCGTGTGCACAGGGGAGCTGGCCTCACTCTACCCCGTGACCAGGGAAGCCGAGAGCACAACACGGCAACCAGCACATTGCCGTAACTTACCGCGAGGGGCTCACACAATCTACCCATGGTGCCCGCCGGAGGCGCCGACAATGCTCACGACTCAAACTACAAATATACCAGCTGGCCTCAGCCCAAGGCCACTTAGGCACATGTCGTGCACCTTAATGGGACTCCGAACCAGGCACAGCTTTTGTGCCCACGCACCACTCACCGGGGATGGCCTAATACGGGGCTCCGATATTTCAGACACAGGGCTGCTAGCGACAGGAAAACATGCAACTACACATGGAATTGCAGCACGAGGAGAATACCAAGAGCATAAACAGGCCCGAGACCTATGCTGCCCGATTCGTACCTGTATCCCCCGCTTCAACAGTCAGCCGCCCAAACCACCAAGCCACACCCCCGTGCGCCGAGCAGGGATGCCCTTTGTGTGGGGAGCTGCCCCAGACTTTCGGTCAGGCAGCATGCCGGCCAAACTGCTGCGCCGGTCAGCAGAAGTGCAGTTAGCCACATAGGGCCTGTTCTGGTGTGAACATGGGCTTCAATGGTAATTCTCAAGAGCATATTATCAAGCCCATTATTGCCGCTTTAGCAGCAGTTTTCTGCCACTAAAGCGGCGATCATTATAACGCCATGCTTGATAATATGCCCCAATGTTTTGTAAGGTAGGTTGGGGTGAAGTGCACCATTACATGCTTTTGATAAACTTTCGACAGGGACTATTTGAGCGGCACTGGCTTTATCTGACAGTTAGTTTAGTTTTAAAACATATGCACATGCCTTTATATGCCAAAACAGCACATGGACATCAAACCAGTGCCTCGACTTAGGAGCGCCTTTTGTGAAAAAAAGAATGAGTAATTATGAAGTATAGCTGCATCTTCCGTCAGTCCACCCATTCCCCCATCCCTGCACAAATCGTAGTCACCTATCTGCCCACCCTCTCATCCTTCCAGCCATCCGTCCAGCCATCAATTCATCCAGCCATCCATCCACACATACATACATCTGTCCCTGCACCTATCAGCCCATCCGCCTATCCTAACTACTGGTCCGACCATCCCTCTGTCCAGCCATCCATCTATCAAGACATCCATACATACATACATCTGTGCCTTCGCCTATCCCATCTAACAATGCAACAATGTCTCAACAGGTGACCATTTAGTAGACAAATACATAAAGAAAACAAATCAATTGTAGCGCATTGTCGGAGCTATTTATACACTGTTTTGTAACCATTCCCCACAGTATTAATTTTTGCGCTGTTTTTTCACTGAAACTTTACTTTATTGCACATCACCTACTCCGTTCACCTTCTACAGGAGCACATTTGTGAACACCAATGTCTGGGTTACACTTGCATAACATGTGATTTAGTGCTGATGTATCAACAACTGTTTCGATACAGACCATATTACTTGTTCCACCCTAATTATTGTGGTCAACCTTTCTCTACTTTGCGCTACTATTTATTTGTTGTCTTTATGTATTTGTCTACTAAATGATTGCTGGTTGAGACATTGTTGCGTTGTTACATATCTACCCGGCTCTCGACTGAAAGTAATTTGAGTGGTGGATAGGTTAGTCAGGTATTTGGATTCAGAAGGATAGCGGAGGGATAGAAGAGGGATAAAGGTTTGCATTTATATATGACTTGCAACCCCTGCAGGGATGCATACAAGGGCACTTGAACATCCCAGGGAGAAATACAGCTCTCTCCCACGAGGTTAGGACTGGAGCTGTGCTTCCGTAGAGCTGCAGACACTTTAAACATGCCTGTTTCAAAGTGGAATACTCTGCTAAAACACTTTCCATTGATTTCAGGCTGAAATTGAATGATTATTTGTAAAATAACGTGCCTCAAAAATGCCACTAAATTTCCATATTAGTGCCCCTAAAGTTCCATATTTGTGCCCCTAAATTCCCATATTTGTTCCGCTAAATTTGCTAATTCATGCCACAATATCCTGGGGGGTCTGTATAGTGCTAAATGAGAGATTTGCAGGGGCACGAGATTGGCTTCCGCTAAGATGGCCGCATTGTAGCTTGTGTCCACCTAACCAACCAGAATAATCTGTCTGTATTATCCGGGATGACCGAGTCCTCACCTGGCTTAATCCAAAAACCTGAAACTGTACATGATGAGAGGCTTTTGGAGAGTGCTCTGTTCCGTGATCCCAAGACCAGGTGTGTGGCCGCCAGGTCATCCTGGGCAGAACATGGTCATGGACGGTAGGCGAGGGGCTTTAACCTGGAGGTGCCCTAGAGTGTCGACTGCTGGACCGATCATGTCGGAGGTGAGACCCAAGCAGCAGAGCACCGGGCGGTAAAGCATGCATGTTGCGTTTGGCTCGGGCTCAGTGAAATCACCCGATTGTGGAGGATCGAATCACAGGCAGTCTGCAACGAGCGAAGATGCCAGAGTGGTGGCAAGCAGAAGAATCATGGTGAAGCGTTGCCTCTAAGACTTTCAGACCCAGTTAGAAGAGCTTGATAATTATATGGTCTCCCTCGGCTTGTGGGCATCAGTAGTTAGAAGCCGCTCCTAATATTAAACTGCAGAACACTAAGAGTGGGTGTTGCTTTGCCTACGACGCAGGTGCATTTTCAAAACAGGGGCACTATAACAAACAATGGCCCTTTGCAGACACAGTTCATGCTATCCTCTCTCCTCAGACATTCACTGAACTTTGGTTGTGGGCAGCACTCAGAACAAACTACCCACTTGGCACGTTGCGGTTACTGTGGTTAGAATCCCCCATGGATTTGGAGAGGGCCTTCAGGAGACTGATAGCGGCCACGTGTGGGGAACTAACATTAGGTTGTTGATGCTGTTACACCCAGTCCTGCCACAGTGGGTAAATCAATAGCCAGGAAACAGAAACATTGACTTGACATGCACTGCAATCCAAGTTCACTGTACAAAACTCTTGAATGGGCACCCGTTGACTCAGATAAGGGCAATCGAGATGCTGTGGGGGCAGAAGTTATTATTGGGTATTCTATGTGCACAATAGCAAGAAAATAGATCGCTTTAGTACTCGGGTAGACAATATGAAAGACAGACTTGATACATTTGCAGAGTGCATGGATATGTCTGGGCGCTGCATTTGTGACATCAAAAAGAAGGGTAAAAGGCTGCAACAAATTGAAAAAACTCTTGAAATGTCATGTGCCACAATGAGGATTTGGAGGCCCTGTCAAGGCATAATAATCTTCAGATCCTGGGAACTCCAGAATCTACAAACTCAGGAAGAGTGGAATTATTTGTGGAGGGGACACTCACAGGCCTCTTCAGGGAACACATTGTCCCTTCAATATTTGTTGTTGAAAGAGCCCACAGGTCCTTAGCTGCACAACTTCTCCAGGGGGCACCAACCACCAACTAGGCCCACAATTGCAAGACATTTTAACTACAGAGACATAGACTTGGTGTTCCATTTGGCCAGAGAAAAAAAGAATTGCAATGCAAGGGCCCTAATATCTCGATAGATCCCGCTTTCACTATAGATGTACAGGAAGTTCAAAGAGCGTTTATACCAATAAAGGAACAACTGCAACTAATATGCGTAAACAATACTATATTTACCCTGTTAAGTCAAAAGTGATATATAAAGGGAAGCTATTTCTTTCTCTGTGCCACAGCGAGTCCCGCAGTTCTTGAAGTCTGAGGTCCTTGTCCTTCACCCACAAGATGCTGCTCTGGCGGGAGATACCGCATCTAACCCCATGGATGACATTGACTGAATCCAGTATTTAGATTAAACGCGTTGTTTAAGTCCTACTCACAAGATTCTTCTTGTTTATTCTTTGTTTCCTTTAGTTTATTAGGCTCCATGCATAAAACTGCATAAGATGGCAAGTTGATGGGTGGAAGGGATGGGAAGGTCTCTCTCTTCCAGAGTTGCATTGCTTTCGCACAGAATGTTACTGGATGAGGGACTGAAAGGATGCTTCAAATACTGCAAAAATGGAACATAATCATCCGATAGGCATTGTTCTTTGATATTTCTGCATGGACCAGTTTGAGGTGAGATGTACGTTAAGTCACCTGCTGTAGCCTCAGCCCACCCCATGCAGGAGCCAGACCGTGATGTCTTAAGAAGGATAACGACTAGGAGCGTAGTAACAAAAGGAAGATATGAATGACATTTGGGGGTTTTAGTGCGAAACGGGTTTAGATAGATGTTTACAACCCTACTGTGTTACTAGGGGAGGCCCGCCGAATGAAGAGGGGAAGGAAAGATGTGGGTGAGTTGAAACAGGTTATTGCATTTTGGGGACCAGGTATTCATAACTTTGAAACGTGACGTCTACACTATGAAGATATTTTTTCCTCATATATGGTATGCATAATCAAGAGGCAGCTAAGGTGAAATTTGCTATTTGAAATGTTAGTGTGCTCACGTGTCCCATACAAGCCAGACACATACTCGCATTCCTCAAAAGGCACCATATAGATATTGCACGCCTCCAAGAGACTCATTTGATAGCTGTCGCGGAAAAGGTATTTGGTAAGCCATTAGGAGTGCATCGAAACGATATTCTTGATTCTAGAATTCATATTCCAAAGGAGGAGAGATTTTAATCGAAAAAGGCATTTAGTTGCAACATTCTGGCATTATTAGAGACACAGAAGGCAGGTACACATTTCTTATAAGTTCTTTAAACGATGGTCATGTGACAATCATCATCTCCCAGGGCCCTAATTCAGATTCCCCAGATTTATTTACCAATTAATCACCAACTGTGATAAAGCAATCAACTCACGATCCTCTGGAGTGACCCTTCAATGCGAAACTAGATCGCTTGCGCTCCACTCCAATCCGTACCGGGTTGCCCTACCTTCATGGATGGGTGACGACTTAAACACCCACCACTCACACTCAAGACTATACATGGCACTCAGCGGAAAGGGATTCTACACCTCACACTGACTAATTGGGATTCACCAGAGGTGCTTACACACAAACAGTGGCTGTCCACATTTTGACACATACCCTGTCTGACCACTCCCCTGCGATGCTACTTTTGATGACTCAGACACACACTATTGCCAATCAACTATGGATTTTCACTTTTATAGCAGAGCTTCCCAAACTTTTTAGACCGACTTTTTAGAGCGCCAAATCTTCGTGACCCGCCTAGCTTTAATGGATATGAAACTGTTGATTTTTTAATGTAACTAAAGCATCATGTGTTAATACACTGTCACCTACCGAGCAACCAGCACATTCCACTAACACACCCACTCCCACACCCACACCCACTCAATTTGCACAGACATACAGTTTCACTGATACAAGTATATTGTACACAAATGACACTGTGTGCAAATCGGGTTTCAGTGAATATCACGTGAGCAGCACATACAAAAAGTGCCTTGATTTGTTTTGATTCTATTAAAATCTTTCTTTCCATCACACTTCAGAATTACAAAGAAATGTGATTAATGCTTTCTGAAATGCTGAATGTAGACAGTTCTTTTACAGCGGCAGCAAGAGGAGGAGTCAGAAAGGTCACCGAAGTTCACCCTGAGAGGATGTATGTCACTACAACGCATACTTTAACAATGCATGCCATTACAACGCATGCCATTACAACGCATTTTACAAAACTACCATTACAACGCATTCCATTACAGTGCATACTACCTTTACAATGCATACCATTATAACGCATACCATTACATAGCATATATGGTAAGTATGGGATAGTGTATGGGTAAAATTTGCTATTCTAACTCCAGGGGGTGCAACAGTAGGGTAAGTGTTGGATAGTGTAGGGGTAAAAATTACTATTCTAACCCCAGGGGTGCAACAGTAGGGTAAGTGTTGGATAGTGTAAGGGTACTATGCGTTGTAATGGTATGTGTTGTAATGGTATGCGTTGTAATGACATGCGTTGTAGTGGTATGCATTGTAATGGCATGCGTTGTAATGGATGTTGCTTTGTAAAAGTTTTGTTGTAATGGTAGTGCGTTGTAAAAGTTGCGTTGTAAAGGTTGTTTCCCGCCTGGGACCTGCCAGGACACAGTCTTTAATTATTGTAACAGAATCGTCCCAAACAGACAATAACAACACGGAAAGTGTGTCCGTGGAACCCTTCTGGCTTATTTTGCAAGTGAAAAACACACCTTATTTTGCTAACTCTGCTGTTCTTCGTAATTTCTTGTAAAGCAAACGTTCAAATCTTGGAGGGCCTTCAGAGACGTACAGTGTGTGTCACTGAACCTCAAGTACAGCAACAAGGAAGGTGAAGAGCTGAGGGGAGTTGGGAGAGAGTGCAGCGCGGAGTTATGTTTTCCAGTAAAGACTTTTTACATTACAGCATAAAGAACTTAAGGGACATGGTTTGCCCAGGATCACACTGCTTTAGGATGTGTATCCCTCCTGAAGCATTAAGCTTTGTCCATCATCCCACATTGTGTGTAGGGGGCATATGCAGGTAGGCGTTTGCGAATTGCAAACGCCAAAATTCGCCGAATTTCGACGTTTGTGAATCGCAAACGCCCCTTTGGTATGTAGGTGGCAATTAGCAAAATAAGGAATCGCAAAAATTGCGATTCCTTATTTTGCTTATAGCATTTAAGGAAACGCAATTTTGCGATTCCTTAAATGCTATGTAGGGGTGCCTTAAAAATTGTGATTTTGGCATGATGAATCGCAAAATACCACCTACTTCAAGTAGATGGTATTTTGCGATTTCCTTTAAAAATGCATTTTTAAAAAAAATTCAAAGTGCCATGTGGCGCACAGACATCATGTCTGTGCGCCACATGTACTTACAGGCACATTCAGGGGTAAAACAGGTGTCCTTTGGACACCCTGGCACCCTTGGAATTGCAATTCTCAAATTGTGATTTTCACACAGAAAATCGCAATTTGAGAATGTATCCCCATTCATTCCTATGGGCCTTTTGGCCTTTTGGCCCATAGGAATGAATGGGACACTCATTCCTTAATTGCAATTGGCAATTTGCTAATTGCAAATAAGGAATGTTAGAGATTCGCAAAAAAATTGCGAATTATTACCTATATTCCATTTTGCTATTCTCAAATAGAGATTCCTTAAAAATCGCCATTTGAGAATCGCTAAATGGAAATTACCTACATATGCCCCTAGGTTAGACCAGTGCCAGGTGCAAGGAAAAGAGGCTTAGCATCATTTCCGGCCGCTGGAGTATAGAAGGTTCCAGACTGTTGCATCAGACAAGGCCCCGTCCTAGACCCAGCTGGAGGGAGTTAGAGCTCGGTTGTGCAGGAGGGGTCTCCTGGGAGGATCACAGTGGGCGGAAAAACCCACAAAGGGGGAAACATCTCCCGTGGAAATATTAGCAAATCAGGATTGTAGAGGGTGATAGCCCTGGTGAAAACAACAAGAGAGCAAAGATCTCCTGAGCACCAGGGAAGAGAAAAGAGTCATGAGGAACAGTCACAGCCGAGGAATGATCCAAAAACTATATGGTCCAGCCTGCAGCAGAAAACTCAGGGGCAAACTTCTCAGAAAACCTGCATGAATATGAAGAAAAATCTGAGAACAAAAGGTGCTGAGAGGCTGCCCAAGCATTGCCTTTTATGTGCTTGAACAGGAATAACATCACGGGAATAAATAAACTCAACGACATCTTGGATTGGGATACTCCAATAGCTTCAGATGGACTGGCCACCATCTTGGGAAGGGCGTTTTATCAGGCTTCGCTCCGCCCTGTAGAGAGCCTTCCCGGGCTCTCTCTTACAATGTAGCCACTTTCACACATGCATACACCCCTCAGGTGGGCTCAGCCAGAGGGGATAAATAAACGGCCAGAGACCGCTCGGGGTCTTCCGGCCAAGAGAATGAAAGTGCTGTGTCGTCCCTCCTAATTAAAGTGCTGCTGCGGCCTAGTTTACACGTGGCCCTGCTGCACTACATAGGCAACGAGGCCGGTTGCACCCCACATGTGTTTAGCCACCCGCTCGGCTACCTACTGGGAGCTCGCGGAGCCCACCCACATCGCTCTGCTCCGTCTGCCGTCTGGAGGTGCCCGGTGACTCTGTGGGCCTTCACATTGTGTCTGTGGCCCGCATCGCCTGCCCCTGCTGGAGGAGCTGCTGTGCCTGCGCCCGCCCACCCGTCTCCCTGTCAAGCAGGAGAGCGTTCAGTTGGTGGCACCCGTTGTGGCCGCGTCTGCCTGGTGTGAGTGCCCGCTGCTCGAGAGCCGTCCCACCGTGTGCCTCACAGTGGCTGGAGCGCCCCTCCTGCTCACTGCGCTGAGCACGCCTGCCCAGGACCATGTGCTCCTGATGCCGCATTCCAGCATTTGGGCCGGTCTGCCAGGCCCCAGCTCACACACTGGCCTGACCTGCTACGAGGCCCCCCAGACAGTGCTGCCCTGCCGACTGCCTGGTCACACCCGAAGAAGAAAAGGGGGAAGTGAGAGGAGCGCCCCCCGGCATCTGAAGGAGAGAGGAAAGAGTGGAGGGCACACAGGGATACTGAGCAAGGCTGCTGAAGACGGACAGGAGTCTGGTGCTTATGTTGCTCCCCTGCCAGTCAGCGCCAAGGAGCAAGACACCTCCTGTACGCCATCAAGGCCACAGTACAGTCCGGTTCACATGGCCACGCTATAGCACGCACGCTCACCCACAAACTTCCAGCGACTAAGCCATATCCCCACACCTGCGCGCAGACGCACAATCACAATGAGCAACCAACCGATGAGCGGCGCTGCCAGCCAACAGGTCGGGGGAGCAATCCAAGGAAGGGTGCCTATACACCACCCCCAGGGCACAACCAAATGGCCATTGCACTTCTACCACCTTTCAGGGCGGCCTCAGACCCCGCCACGGCTGTGCCACAATGGAATGCGTGGGTTGGATGGCTCAACCACTACCTCAAAGGGACAAGAGAGACTGATGGCACTGTGAAACGGTCACTCCTCATCTACTATGGGGGCTCAGAAATCTATGACCGCTTCGAAACGCTCCCCAACATGGGCAACAACGACGACTACGAGGCGGCGGTCGCCGTGCTCAACAGGCATTTTGACCCCCAACTCAACCCCGACTTTGAGAAGTTCAAGTTCCGGAGGGCGTCGTAGATGGACTCGGAGTCTGTCGACATGTTTTATGCACGGCTGCGCCGGCTGGCCAGCCAGTGCCCCTTCACGGATCACCGGGAGGAGATACAAGACCAAATCATTCTAGAATGCCGCTCCAAACTCCTGCGGGAGCTGATCCTTTGTCAACCCGAGATCTCGCTGGATGAGATCCTTGTCCTGGCCCGCTCCCACGAGCTGTCGGAGGTCCGAGCTGAGGAAATGGAGGCTACCTTACACACGGCAGTTGCCGCCTCACATGTGACCAAGCAGCCGCTGATCAAAGAAGAGAGGGTCAAGGCAATCCAGAGGTGCCCCAACACAGTTCGTCAAGCACCAAGACCACCACCTGCAGGGCAGTGTGGGTACTGTGGAGAAGACCACCTAGTGACAGGCGTCTGTGGAGCGAAGGGGAAGACATGCTCCCGATGTGGCATGCTCAATCACTAAACCAAAGTATGCCGTGGCGGACGGTTCAGACAGACCCCATCGAAGCCCAGGGGCTTGGCGCAACGCATTCGCCAAGTCTCTCTCGATTATCCGCCGTCGGAAATGGAGGCTCAGCAGCAAGATCGATATCCTGCTTTCGAAGATGAGGACTACGAGGTGTTTGTGGTGTTGTACGTCTGCAGGACGGACGGTCACCGAAGACCACCTCTAATGTGCTCCATCTCAGTGGGAGGCACGGTGGTTCAGACCCTCATTGACACCGGCGCCTCTGTCAACGTGATGGACTCAGAGCAATACGACCGTCCGTCACAACAACCCCTGCTTGCGCCTTCCAGGGCCCGGATTTACACTTATGGAGGGACCTATCCACTTCCTCTCCGGGGAGTCATCCAGGCCAATGTCCCCAGCGGAAAGTACACCACAGACACCAGGTTCCACATCACAGACAGAAGAAAAGGGACACTGCTCAGCTGCCATACAGCTGAAGACCTGGGGCTCATTTTCTTTGCCAACCAGATCCATGACTCCACACCGAAGCCATCTTGAAGGAGTTTCTGGCTCTATTCACAGGACTAGGGAAACTCATGGCCAAGAAATTCAAACTCCACATTGACTCATCTGTGAGACCTGTTGCCCTCAGGCACCGGAGAGTGTCGTTCAATCTTCGCCCGCAGTTGGAAGAAGAGCTGAGAAAACTCCATGATATCGACGTGATTGAGAAAGTCTCTGGCCCAACCCCATGGGTATCCCCAAACCAAAGCAGCCCGGAGCCATACGGCTCTGTGTGGACATGAGGCTACCAAACTCGGCTGTCAAAAGAGAACGCCACATTACTCCAATCATGGACGACATGTCACCACCTTCTTGACGCACGTGGCCTCCGGAGGTACAAGAGGCTTAGCTTTGGGATGTTGTTGGCAGCCAAAGTCTTCCAAAACGCCATCAGAGAAGCACTGTCTGTGCGGCAGGGTGTGATTAACCTCAGTGATGACATACTGGTATTCTCGGACACGCTAGAGGATCATCACAATTATCTCTGAGCCACCCTGAAGAGACTAGAAGGCTGTGGTTTAACCCTTCACAAGTCCAAGTGCTTGTTTTACAAAGAAACTGTCAATTTCCTCGGGTATACCTTCACCCGGGAGGGACTCCTAGTGAACCCCAAGAAGGTCACGGCCATCTGAGCAGCCAGCATGTCGAAGAACCCCACAGAAGTAAGAAGCTTTCTCGGCATGGCAACCTATTGTGGGCACTTAATTCCAAACCTTGCTGCCATGTCAGAGGTGCTCCAGGCTCTCCCACGCAATGATCACAAGTGGGAGAGGACTGGGGTCGCCAACAAAGCATTCAATGACATCAAGGCAGGACCGCTGGACAAGACGGTGATGGCCTACTTCCAACCAGGGTGGCGCACTGAACTGATTGTTGATGCCAGCCCAGTGAGTCTGGGAGCGGTCCTCCTGCAGGAACACAGCCCTGAAATCTGGAGGCCAGTAGCCTACGCAAGCAAGGCCCTCACCAACACGGAGACAAGATATGCCCAAATTGAGAGGGAGGCGTTGGCCATTAAGTGGGTGTGCCAACATTTTCACCTCTACCAGTGCGGCCAAGTGTTCCATGTCATGACCCACCACAAGCCTCTACTCCCGCTCTTCGCAGGCACATCCAGACTGGCGCCCCTGAGAATTGAGCGTTGGGCGGTGCAGCTGCAGTCATATAACTTCAAAGTCGTGTACCGTCCCGGGACCCACAACCCGGCAGACTACTTATCACGCCATCTGGAGTCCATGTCATCTCCAGATCCCTTAACGGATACGTGCAAAGCCGAAGCATTCGTGAAAATGGTGTTGCAAGGGGCATGCCCCATGGCCATGACGCTCGAGGAGATCGGCTGTGCTGCCAAAGAAGACAAAACATTGAACCGGGTGAAAGCTGCACTGGAGTACAATGGATGGGCACACTTCATGGATGGAACCCGCCCTCTCCGGACCGAGATCGGTCATGCACGACAACAGGTCTGGCAAGTACGCCATGAACTCAGTGGGGGGAGCAAGGAGTTGTTCTAAGAGGACACCTGATCGTGGTTCCACAAAGGCTGCTGAAGCGGATTCTCACACTGGCACATGTTGGCCATCAGGGCATGGCTAAAATGAAGGCCAGGCTGCGAAACAAGTTTTGGTTCCCCGCAATGGACTCCATAGTGGAAGAAATGGTGAGACAGTGCCATGCCTGCACAATCACAGGGGGTGATCCAGCGCCAGTGATTACTGAAGAACCTAGCGAGGCCCCCTGGGCAAACGTCAGTCTGGAATTCGGAAGCTTTCCCGATGAACGTCACATGCTGGTCATGGTTGACTCGTTTTCGAAGTTCCCTATTGTGGAGGTGGTGATGTCAACTGCGTTCACTCATGTGAAGAGAATTCTAGACAAGACCTTTGCAATTATGGGGCTGCCCGAAGAAGTCAAGTCCTACAACGGACCTCCGTTCTAGGGCTGAAAATTCTAGGATTACCTTGAGAGCAAGACGATTCATCACTGGAAGATCACCTCACTGTGGCCTCAAGCCAACGGGGAGGTGGAACGTCTGATGCGGACACTCAACAGAGCACTGCGCATCGCCGTGGACCTAGGGGAAGACACCGAGACAGCTTTGGACCAATTCCTTGGTGCCTATCGACAGACTCCTCACAGCACCACCAAGTGTGCGCCGTCTCACTTGCTGTTCAAGCGGCCCCCGCGGTTTAGGCAAGGAGGAAGACAACGTACCACAAGGCTAGCGAAGCCTGTCGGGCACAAGAGCCCCAGCTAAGAGTGGGAAACCATGTAGAGATCAAAGACCGACACCCCGGTTGGAAGATCCGGATGCCCTACGAGCCGGAGGTGTGGACCGTCGTGGGCGTTCAAGGGACCATGGTCACTGCTCAGAGGGGACAACACTCCGTCACGAGAAATGTGTCCAGCTTCAAGAAGATGGGCGAGGATGAGCCTGGCCACGAAGTGTCTGATTATCCAGAGACAACCCTGAGTCTCTCCTCACCTGCCTCGCCAGGAAAAGTCAATCCATCACCGGTGGGATCCAGACGGGTGAGCAAAAGTACTGCCCCCGTGGCTGGGTCAGCCCGTTCTGATGAAGCAACTGATTCGTCCATGGAAATTCCGCCCAGCGCAGTGGCCAGTTCCAGTTCCCGGAGCCAGAAGTATGGTGTCTGGCCGAACCCTCCGAATGAAAGGAGGGAGGTAGAGAGCCACCCGGGCTTTCTCTTACAATGTAGCCACTTTCACACACACATACACCCCTCGGGGCGGGCTCGACCCGAGGGGATAAATAAACAGCCGGAAACCGCTGGTGGTCTTCCGGCCAAGAGAGTGAAAGTGCTGTGTCATTCAAGTTCAAGTTCAAGTTCAGGAATTTGTATAGCGCACTACTCACCCAGAGGGTCTCAAGGCGCTTGAGGGAGGGTGTGTGCATTACTTATCGAATAGCCAGGTTTTTAGCTGCTTTCTGAAGGAGAGGTGGTTCTGTGTAAGGCGGAGGTTAGTGGGGAGAGAATTCCAGGTTTTGGCCGCTAAGTAGGAGAAGGATCTTCCTCCCGTGGTGGATCTATGGATGCCCGGAATTGCGGCGCGGGCTTGATTGGATGATCGTAGTTGGTGGGTGGGTGTGTAGGACAGTCGTGTGTTGAGGCATTCGGGTCCTAGGTCGTAGAGGGCCTTGTGTGCGAGGGTGAGGAGACGGAACGTTATTCTCTTGTTGACGGGGAGCCAGTGGAGGTCTTTCAGGTGACCGGAAATGTGAGCTTGACAGGGGATGTCCAATATGAGTCTGGCTGAGGCGTTTTGAATGCGTTTGAGTTTTTTCTGTAGTTTGGCTGTGGTTCCGGCGTAGAGGGTATTTCCATAATCCAGTCGGCTAGTGACCAGTGCGTGGGTGACTGTCTTTCTTGTTTCGGTGGGGATCCAACGGAAGATTTTTTTGAGAATGCGAAGGATGTTGAAGCATGAAGATGAGACGGCGTTGACTTGTCTGGTCATCGAGAGGGAGGAGTCTAGGATGAAGCCCAGGTTACGTGCGTGATCTGTAGGTATGGGTGCTGTACCCAGGGCCGGTGGCCACCATGAGTCGTCCCAGGCAGAGGGGGATGATCCTAAGATGAGAACTTTCGTTTTGTCCGAGTTTAGTTTTAAACGGCTGTTCTTCATCCATTCGGCTACTTCTTTCATTCCTTCATGTAGATTGGTGTTGGCGGTGTTTGGGTCTTTGGTGAGGGAGAGGATCAGCTGGGTGTTGTCTGCGTAGGAGGTGATGTTGAGGTTGTGTTGTCGCGCGATGGATGCGAGGGGACTCATGTAAATGTTGAAGAGGGTGGGACTGAGTGATGATCCTTGTGGTACGCCGCAGATGACTTTGGTGGCCTCTGATTTGAATGGGGGGAGGCGGACTCTCTGGGTTCTCCCGGCGAGGAACGAGAGGATCCAGTCCAAAACTTTTCCTTGTATTCCAACGTTGCTGAGGCTTTGTATGAGGGTGCTATGACAGACTGTGTCGAAGGCTGCGGAGAGGTCAAGTAGGATGAGGGCAACTGTTTCTCCGTTGTCCAGTAGCGTTCGAATGTCGTCTGTAGCTGCGATGAGGGCGGTTTCGGTGCTGTGTTTGGCTCGGAAGCCGGACTGTGAGGGCTCGAGGGAATTGTTGGATTCAAGGAAGGCGGCGAGCTGACTATTGACGGCTTTCTCAATGACTTTGGCAGGGAATGGGAGGAGTGAGACGGGCGGCAGTTATTAAGTTCAGAGGGGTCTGCTGTGGGTTTCTTCAGAAGGCCGCTGAGTTCGGCATGTTTCCAGCTTTCTGGGAAGGTGGTGGAGTTGAAGTAACAGTTGATGACATCGCGGAGATGGGGTGCGATGATGGAGTCTGCTTTGTTGAAAATGTGGTGGGGACATGGGTCGGTTGGCGATCCTGAGTAGATGGAGTTCATCAGGCGGATGGTGTCTTCAGTAGTTATTGGGTTCCAGGCGCAAAGGTTGTGAGAGTGCTGTTTTGGTTCGGAGGTGGGTGGAGTGGACTGTTCTTCGGACTGGTTTTCAAAGCTGTTATTTATGTCGCGATTTTGTTGTGGAAGAAAGAGGATAAAGAGTCGCAGAGGTCTTGGGAGGGAGTGATGTCATTGGTGCCGGCGGTGGGGTTGGTAAATTCTTTGACGATGTTGAATAGTTCCTTGCTGTTGTGGGCATTGTTGTCGAGTCGATCCTTGAATGCTGATTGCTTGGTGGATCGGATCAATTGGTGGTGTTTGCGGGTGGCGTCCTTGAAGGTGGTCAGGTTGTCAGTGGTTGGGTTTTTTCTCCAGGTTTTCTCGAGAGTACGACATAACTTCGTGGATTTCTTAAGGTCATCGTTGAACCAGGGGGTCTTTTTGCTACCTTGTTTGATCTGGTGGTTTTTCAAGGGTGCTAATTCGTCAGCGCTGTGGGTGATCCATTGTGTGAGTTTGGTGGCAGCTTGGTTTGGGTCCGATGATATGGCAGGAGGGTTTTGGTTAAGCGATGTGAAGAGTTGGTCGTGGTGATTTTGTTCCAGTTTCTTCGAGGAATAGGTTGTGGGGGGTTGTGGGTCGAGGTCTTTTTGTAACTGAAGTGAACGCAGCTGTGGTCCGTCCAATGTGTGTGATCGAAGGAGATGTGTTTGCTGGAGGTGAAGATAGGGTCGAGCGTGTGTCCGGCAAGGTGGGTGGGGGTGTCAACAAGTTGTTTGAGTCCGAGATTGGCCAGGTTGTCCATAAGGGTGGTGGTGTTGCTGTCGTTTTTCTTTTCCAGGTGGAAGTTGAGGTCTCCCAGTAGAATGTAGTTCTCGGAGGTGAGGGCATGTGGGCTGATGAAGCCAGTGATGTCTTCGTTGAATTGTGTGCGGGTTCCTGGTGGTCTGTAGATGAGGGTGCCTCTAAGTGTGGTCCTGGGGTCGGTGTGGATCTGGAAGTGAAGGTGTTCGGCGGTAACGAGGTTATCGTCGGAGCTGGTCGTGATTTGGATGGTGTTCTTATGGACGATGGCGATGCCTCCTCCTGTTTGGTTGATGCGGTCTTTTCGGATGATCTTGTAAGCGTCCGGGATGGCTATGGCGATGTCAGGCGCTGATGAGGCATTCATCCAGGTTTCTGTAAGGAAGGCGACGTCCGGCGATGCAGTGTCGAGTAGGTCCCAGAGTTCAATGGCGTGTCTGTGGACCGAGCGGGTGTTCAGCAGGATGCACTTCAGGTGGTTAGAGTCATAGCTGTGTTTGGAGTTAGTGGATTTGGTGTGGGTCCTGATGCAGGCGAACTTGCAGGAGTGGCAGGTGAAGGGTCCATGGGTGTGTCCTGGGGCAGCTGCGCAGCATTGTGGTGTGCGTCCGGGGTTAAGGGCAAAGAGGGTAGCGGCGTCATACGTTATGCGGGTGGAGTGGGTTTTGCGAGGACCAGGGGGTCTGGCGCTGGGCGCGGTCCAGGCACGGACGGGCGTAGACGGGCTTACCTGTGGCGTACCTTCGGCGCGCATGGGGAGCGACCGCTGCGCGTGAACGTTGCGCGGAAAGGCATCTGTCATATGTGGATAGTGGGAGGGGGAGGGGCGAGGGAGGAGCAGCTGGGAGGCGGTAGCGGGGTGGAGGTCCGGGCAGGGAGGCACAACAACAACAACAAAATGGCTGCAGGCCAAAAGCGAAACTGGATTGGGGCAGCAGCTAAAATAAACGCAATGCACAAATCACAATTCAACCTACTGTTAACGCTATGCTCAAAGGAAATTATTCAGCTTAAGGCAGACAGTCACAAAACAATGTTGCTGGAAGCGCGCTTTTGAAATATAGCGCTACGATCAATATTTAGACAGAGAGCAGCAGGCAGGCACAAATGCGCGTTTGACAAATAAAGCGCTACGCTGCAATAATTAATGGCAAGCAGGTAACAATGTCAATGCGGCTAAGGCAGTCTGGCAGTGCAAAGCTCTACGATACCGCTACAGTGCTGGGAGCTGCGTGGGGAGCGACCGCTTCTGAAGATTTCATGACGGTCCCTCTTAATTGAAGCGCTGCTGCAGCCTAGTTTACATGTGGCCCGCCGAGCTACACGCCCCTCTTTGAATATTGATGGTGTTCATTCCACATCAAAGGGGTCTCGGTTCAGCATCCATTCCACCACGCGGCATTCTGAAATGACTCTGCGGCTACCTGTCCCAGCAAGTGGGAAGCCCTCTTGGTCACCGCGAGGGTGGAGGTGGCAGAGCCGCTGTGGTGGTCAGAGAGCGCCACACCTCACAGGGATGGCATTTGGTAACATGATGATGTGAACGAAGTGCGTAAGAGACGTCTTCCTCTTCTACATAACTCACATACCTGACACAAACCTGTTCTGTCCAAGGGCTATTAACAAGGCTCTCTTATTGCCCTGGAGTCATGAAATACTTTAATCAACTTTTGAAGGAGGGGATGCTCCCCTGTGGCCTTCGAATCCATCCAAAATCTTCTTTTATTTGGGGTGTTGTACCAGAATAAGAATGTGTTGTAAGTGTTGTTTACAAAAACACTGCTGTACTGGAATTATTGATAGAAAATCTACACCCAGTGGGAAAGTAGTTTTGTAAACAATATTTAGGGGCCATTTTTGTCAGAGGATGTTTTCATAACAATATGTTATAGCGATATTTGAGATTTTCAGGCTTACTGGTTTTGTCAGACAGTGTGCGTTGGAGAGGAGGATTGGCTGAAGCTGAGTGTAGCGTCCTCCCCCGCCTGGGTACCCGCCATTGACTACGCCACACACGGAGCTTAGTATTACACGTCTTTATTCGTCCGCGTGCAACTGCGACTCAGGATTCTAAAACAGCCTTTATTGCATTCGAACACTTATGTCACAGTTCTACGTACTTCATCAGGAGGCACAAAAGTTCGGTCATTGCTAGCTCACAAGACACTGCCCTGAGCACCAGGAGGCCACAGGATATATGCAGGCGTCCTTCTTCGTGCCTGAGGTGTGCTCTTCACAGGATGAGGGGCTCTTGTTGAAGGACACCTACCTACTTTCTGTGTTTGTGAGTTGATACACCATGTCAGAGAGAGATATGGGATAGGAGCTCCCACTAGGTGATGTGGGACCCCTTGCTCCTGTAGTCGCCTTCCAAGACTCATCTAGCGGAAGAGGACTAATGTTATATCTTCATATGGACGCGGCTCATACGTGTCATCCTCACTGCCCTGTTTCACAATTTCTGTTGGTGGGAGAGGAAAACTCTCATTCTTCACAGGGAGGGCTTCATTATCTAGCTTTAAGTTAGGTAAAGTGCGCTGCTTGTTTTTAGCCAAGGGAATTTACTCAGGGGATTTTACGTCCCATGCCTTTAGGAGGCAGGCTTCTACATTTACACCTGCTTTAGGTTCGTGGGCAGCCATTTTGTGAGGGCGATACTTCCAAATGAATGTTCTGGCAGGTCACATATGCCCTCATTAGGAGTTGGCTGAAGTTTGGTGCCTGAATATGGTTCCACCTAGTATCTCCCCAAAATACGCTGATTAGGAGTTTGCTCCACAGAAAGACAAATAACTTCATGGACCTGAAGATACTGGGGGGCAGGTTTAAAAGAAAGTCACGCATCTGTAGAGATGCGTCACTTTCCGTGCACCACCCTGAGAAACACTTGCGCCACCATGGATGCGCCTTATTTACGATATGGCGCACCATGGCGCAAGGATTCACAAATGCGTCAGAAATCTGTTGATGCAAAAGTCACGCATTGCTGGAGTCGTATCGCAAGCATGAGGCAACTACAGCAATTTATAGGGTGGGCTATCATTGTGCTGCGTCACTCCTTATGCCTGCTTCAAGCAATCGTAAGGTTTTGATGCAGTGACGTCATAGAAGTGGCGCAGTGAAATCTTGTAGATTTTACTGCGTCACTTCTATGAGGCTTTTTTGCGTTGTAACGCCCACCCTGCCAACATTATACCTGACGCAGGTATAATATGATGCCGGCCTTTACAACGTGACGCATCTCCCTAGATGTGTCATGTTGCAAATGGGCCACATTTTTACGACGACGCTGCGTCACAAAAAGTGACGCAAGGGGCTTGTAAATCTGCCCCCTGGGTCCTTTTACTGGGTAGTTTTTCCCCTTTCCTATAACAAAAAGAAAACTTTCTGCCTGCTTTGAAGTGGTGGAATGTATCAGTAGGCGGGACCCAGGTGTAAAGGGGATGGGTCCTTTTCTGCTCCATCCTCTGCGGCAGGCGGCAGGCTGGGGTCCGGCTCTGCTGCTGATGCAGCCTATGCAGTCTTTGGGCAACGCAATATTGTCTCTGGGGTTTGCAGACCTGAACATTCCTGTCCAGATAGAATTGTAATTTCCTCTGGAGTGTTTCTGCTCTCGGTGAACTACCCAAGTCTCAATGAGGCCCTGTGTGTGCTTTTTCAATAACTATGATTTTCCCCAGTAGGATTTGAATCCTTGGGCATTCCAAGGAGATTCCCAATGCATTCTACAGAGTTTCCTGAGAGGGACATCCCCAGAGTAGACCTCCAATGGGTGGGCACTGTTTTACAGGCTCAGAGGGGCCTTGGAGAGAAGTGTGCAGCCCAGAGTCAGTGCAAAACGGATCTGAGATAACAAGCATGATGTCACATGGGACTGAGATATCAAAGCTGACTTCAAATGTAACTGAGATACCAAAACTGACTTCAAATGTAACTAATATAACAAGGATGGCTTTAAATGTAACTGAGATACCAAAGCTGACTTCAAATGTAACTAATATATCAAGGATGGCTTTAAATGTAACTGAGATACCAAAGCTGACTTCAAATGTAACTAATATATCAAAGATGGCTTTAAATGTAACTGAGATACCAAAGCTGACTTCAAATGTAACTAATATATCAAGTATGGCTTTAAATGTAACTGAGATATCAAAGCTCACTTCAAATGTAACAAATATATCAAGGATGGCTTTAAATGTAACTGAGATACCAAAGCTGACTTCAAATGTAACTAACATATCAAGGATGGCTTTAAATGTAACTGAGATACCAAAGCTGACTTCAAATGTAACTAATATATCAAGTATGGCTTTAAATGTAACTGAGATACCAAAGCTGACTTCAAATGTAACAAATATATCAAAGATGGCTTTAAATGTAACTGAGATACCAAAGCTGACTTCAAATGTAACTAATATATCAAAGATGGCTTTAAATGTAACTGAGATACCAAAGCTGACTTCAAATGTAACTAATATATCAAAGATGGCTTTAAATGTAACTGAGATACCAAAGCTGACTTCAAATGTAACCAATATATCAAGGATGGCTTTAAATGTAACTGATATACCAACGCGGACTTCAAATGTAACTAATATATCAAGGATGGCTTTAAATGTAACTGAGATACCAAAGCTGACTTCAAATGTAACTAATATATCAAAGATGGCTTTAAATGTAACTGAGATACCAAAGCTGACTTCAAATGTAACTAATATATCAAAGATGGCTTTAAATGTAACTGAGATACCAAAGCTGACTTCAAATGTAACTAATATATCAAAGATGGCTTTAAATGTAACTGAGATATTAAAGCTGACTTCAAATGTAACTAATATATCAAAGATGGCTTTAAATGTAACCGAGATACCAAAGCTGACTTCAAATGTAACTAATATATCAAGGATGGCTTTAAATGTAACTGAGATACCAAAGCTGACTTCAAATGTAACTAATATATCAAGGATGGCTTTAAATGTAACTGATATACCAACGCGGACTTCAAATGTAACTAATATATCAAGGATGGCTTTAAATGTAACTGAGATACCAAAGCTGACTTCAAATGTAACTAATATATCAAAGATGGCTTTAAATGTAACTGAGATACCAACGCAGACTTCAAATGTAACTAATATATCAAGGATGACTTTAAATGTAACTGAGATACCAAAGCTGACTTCAAATGTAACTAATATATCAAAGATGGCTTTAAATGTAACTGAGATACCAAAGCTGACTTCAAATGTAACTAATATATCAAGGATGGCTTTAAATGTAACTGAGATACCAAAGCTGACTTCAAATGTAACTAATATATCAAGGATGGCTTTAAATGTAACTGAGATATTAAAGCTGACTTCAAATGTAACTAATATATCAAGGATGGCTTTAAATGTAACTGAGATACCAAAGCTGACTTCAAATGTAACTAATATATCAAAGATGGCTTTAAATGTAACTGAGATACCAACGCAGACTTCAAATGTAACTAATATATCAAGGATGACTTTAAATGTAACTGAGATACCAAAGCTGACTTCAAATGTAACTAATATATCAAAGATGGCTTTAAATGTAACTGAGATACCAAAGCTGACTTCAAATGTAACTAATATATCAAGGATGGCTTTAAATGTAACTGAGATACCAAAGCTGACTTCAAATGTAACTAATATATCAAGGATGGCTTTAAATGTAACTGAGATATTAAAGCTGACTTCAAATGTAACTAATATATCAAGGGTGGCTTTAAATGTAACTGAGATATCAAAGCTGACTTCAAATGTAATTAATATATCAAGGGTGGCTTTAAATGTAACTGAGATACCAAAGCTGACTTCAAATGTAACTAATATATCAAGGATGACTTTAAATGTAAGTGAGATACCAACGCGGACTTCAAATGTAACTAATATATCAAGGATGGCTTTAAATGTAACTGAGATACCAACGCAGACTTCAAATGTAACTAATATATCAAGGATGGCTTTAAATGTTACTGAGATGTCAAAGCTGACTTCAAATGTAACAAATATATCAAAGATGGCTTTAAATGTAACTGAGATATCAAAGCTGACTTCAAATGTAACTAATATATCAAGGATGGCTTTTAATGTAACTGAGATATCAAAGCTGACTTCAAATGTAACTAATATATCAAAGAAGGCTTTAAATGTAACTGAGATACCAAAGCTGAATTCAAATGTAACTAATATATCAAGGATGGCTTTAAATGTAACTGAGATACCAAAGCTGACTTCAAATGTAACTAATATATCAAGGATGGCTTTAAATGTAACTGAGATACCAAAGCTGACTTCAAATGTAACTTATATATCAAGGATGGCTTTAAATGTAACTGAGATACCAAAGCTGACTTTAAATGTAACTAATATATCAAGGATGGCTTTAAATGTAACTGAGATATCAAAGCTGACTTCAAATGTAACAAATATATCAAAGATGGCTTTAAATGTAACTGAGATATCAAAGCTGACTTCAAATGTAACTAATATATCAAGGATGGCTTTAAATGTAACTGAGATATCAAAGCTGACTTCAAATGTAACTAATATATCAAGTGTGGCTTTAAATGTAACTGAGATACCAAAGCTGACTTCAAATGTAACTAATATATCAAGGATGGCTTTAAATGTAACTGAGATACCAAAGCTGACTTCAAATGTAACTAATATATCAAAGATGGCTTTAAATGTAACTGAGATACCAAAGCTGACTTCAAATGTAACTAATAAATCAAGGATGGCTTTAAATGTAACTGAGATACCAACGCGGACTCCAAATGTAACTAATATATCAAGGATGGCTTTAAATGTAACTGAGATACCAACGCTGACTTCAAATGTAACTAATATATCAAGGATGGCTTTAAATGTAACTGAGATATCAAAGCTGACTTCAAATGTAATTAATATATCAAAGATGGCTTTAAATGTAACTGAGATACCAAAGCTGACTTCAAATGTAACTAATATATCAAGGATGGCTTTAAATGTAACTGAGATACCAAAGCTGACTTCAAATGTAACTAATATATCAAGGATGGCTTTAAATGTAACTGAGAAACCAAAGCTGACTTCAAATGTAACTAATATATCAAAGATGGCTTTAAATGTAACTGAGATACCAACGCTGACTTCAAATGTAACTAATATATCAAGGATGGCTTTAAATGTAACTGAGATACCAAAGCTGACTTCAAATGTAACTAATATATCAAAGATGGCTTTAAATGTAACTGAGATACCAAAGCTGATTTCAAATGTAACTAATATATCAAGGATGGCTTTAAATATAACTGAGATATCAAAGCTGACTTCAAATGTAACTAATATATCAAGGATGGCTTTAAATGTAACTGAGATACCAAAGCTGACTTCAAATGTAACTAATATATCAAAGATGGCTTTAAATGTAACTGAGATACCAAAGCTGATTTCAAATGTAACTAATATATCAAGGATGGCTTTAAATGTAACTGAGATATCAAAGCTGACTTCAAATGTAACTAATATATCAAGGATGGCTTTAAATGTAACTGAGATACCAAAGCTGACTTCAAATGTAACTAATATATCAAAGATGGCTTGAAATGTAACTGAGATACCAAAGCTGACTTCAAATGTAACGAATATATCAAGGATGGCTTTAAATGTAACTGAGATACCAAAGCTGACTTCAAATGTAACTAATATATCAAAGATGGCTTTAAATGTAACTGAGATACCAAAGCTGACTTTAAATGTAACTAATATATCAAGGATGGCTTTAAATGTAACTGAGATATCAAAGCTGACTTCAAATGTAACAAATATATCAAAGATGGCTTTAAATGTAACTGAGATATCAAAGCTGACTTCAAATGTAACTAATATACCAAGGATGGCTTTAAATGTAACTGAGATATCAAAGCTGACTTCAAATGTAACAAATATATCAAAGATGGCTTTAAATGTAACTGAGATATCAAAGCTGACTTCAAATGTAACTAATATATCAAGGATGGCTTTAAATGTAACTGAGATATCAAAGCTGACTTCAAATGTAACTAATATATCAAGTGTGGCTTTAAATGTAACTGAGATACCAAAGCTGACTTTAAATGTAACTAATATATCAAAGATGGCTTTAAATGTAACTGAGATACCAAAGCTGACTTCAAATGTAACTAATATATCAAGGATGGCTTTAAATGTAACTGAGATACCAAAGCTGACTTCAAATGTAACTAATATATCAAGGATGGCTTTAAATGTAACTGATATACCAACGCGGACTTCAAATGTAACTAATATATCAAGGATGGCTTTAAATGTAACTGAGATACCAAAGCTGACTTCAAATGTAACTAATATATCAAAGATGGCTTTAAATGTAACTGAGATACCAACGCAGGCTTCAAATGTAACTAATATATCAAGGATGACTTTAAATGTAACTGAGATACCAAAGCTGACTTCAAATGTAACTAATATATCAAAGATGGCTTTAAATGTAACTGAGATACCAAAGCTGACTTCAAATGTAACTAATATATCAAGGATGGCTTTAAATGTAACTGAGATACCAAAGCTGACTTCAAATGTAACTAATATATCAAGGATGGCTTTAAATGTAACTGAGATATCAAAGCTGACTTCAAATGTAACTAATATATCAAGGATGGCTTTAAATGTAACTGAGATATCAAAGCTGACTTCAAATGTAACTAATATATCAAGGGTGGCTTTAAATGTAACTGAGATACCAAAGCTGACTTCAAATGTAACTAATATATCAAGGATGACTTTAAATGTAAGTGAGATACCAACGCGGACTTCAAATGTAACTAATATATCAAGGATGGCTTTAAATGTAACTGAGATACCAAACCTGACTTCAAATGTAACTAATATATCAAGGATGGCTTTAAATGTAAGTGAGATACCAAAGCTGACTTCAAATGTAACTAATATATCAAGGATGGCTTTAAATGTAACTGAGATACCAACGCAGACTTCAAATGTAACTAATATATCAAGGATGGCTTTAAATGTAACTGAGATACCAAACCTGACTTCAAATGTAACTAATATATCAAGGATGGCTTTAAATGTAACTGAGATACCAAAGCTGACTTCAAATGTAACTAATATATCAAGGATGGCTTTAAATGTAACTGAGATACCAAAGCTGACTTCAAATGTAACTAATATATCAAAGATGGCTTTAAATGTAACTGAGATACCAAAGCTGACTTCAAATGTAACTAATATATCAAGTATGGCTTTAAATGTAACTGAGATATCAAAGCTCACTTCAAATGTAACAAATATATCAAGGATGGCTTTAAATGTAACTGAGATACCAAAGCTGACTTCAAATGTAACTAATATATCAAGGATGGCTTTAAATGTAACTGAATTACCAAAGCTGACTTCAAATGTAACTAATATATCAAGTATGGCTTTAAATGTAACTGAGATACCAAAGCTGACTTCAAATGTAACAAATATATCAAAGATAGCTTTAAATGTAACTGAGATACCAAAGCTGACTTCAAATGTAACTAATATATCAAAGATGGCTTTAAATGTAACTGAGATACCAAAGCTGACTTCAAATGTAACTAATATATCAAAGATGGCTTTAAATGTAACTGAGATACCAAAGCTGACTTCAAATGTAACCAATATATCAAGGATGGCTTTAAATGTAACTGATATACCAACGCGGACTTCAAATGTAACTAATATATCAAGGATGGCTTTAAATGTAACTGAGATACCAAAGCTGACTTCAAATGTAACTAATATATCAAAGATGGCTTTAAATGTAACTGAGATACCAACGCAGGCTTCAAATGTAACTAATATATCAAGGATGACTTTAAATGTAACTGAGATACCAAAGCTGACTTCAAATGTAACTAATATATCAAAGATGGCTTTAAATGTAACTGAGATACCAAAGCTGACTTCAAATGTAACTAATATATCAAGGATGGCTTTAAATGTAACTGAGATACCAAAGCTGACTTCAAATGTAACTAATATATCAAGGATGGCTTTAAATGTAACTGAGATATCAAAGCTGACTTCAAATGTAACTAATATATCAAGGATGGCTTTAAATGTAACTGAGATATCAAAGCTGACTTCAAATGTAACTAATATATCAAGGGTGGCTTTAAATGTAACTGAGATACCAAAGCTGACTTCAAATGTAACTAATATATCAAGGATGACTTTAAATGTAAGTGAGATACCAACGCGGACTTCAAATGTAACTAATATATCAAGGATGGCTTTAAATGTAACTGAGATACCAAACCTGACTTCAAATGTAACTAATATATCAAGGATGGCTTTAAATGTAAGTGAGATACCAAAGCTGACTTCAAATGTAACTAATATATCAAGGATGGCTTTAAATGTAACTGAGATACCAACGCAGACTTCAAATGTAACTAATATATCAAGGATGGCTTTAAATGTAACTGAGATACCAAACCTGACTTCAAATGTAACTAATATATCAAGGATGGCTTTAAATGTAACTGAGATATCAAAGCTGACTTCAAATGTAACTAATATATCAAGGGTGGCTTTAAATGTAACTGAGATACCAAAGCTGACTTCAAATGTAACTAATATATCAAGGATGACTTTAAATGTAAGTGAGATACCAACGCGGACTTCAAATGTAACTAATATATCAAGGATGGCTTTAAATGTAACTGAGATACCAACGCAGACTTCAAATGTAACTAATATATCAAGGATGGCTTTAAATGTAACTGAGATACCAAACCTGACTTCAAATGTAACTAATATATCAAGGATGGCATTAAATGTAAGTGAGATACCAAAGCTGACTTCAAATGTAACTAATATATCAAGGATGGCTTTAAATGTAACTGAGATACCAACGCAGACTTCAAATGTAACTAATATATCAAGGATGGCTTTAAATGTAACTGAGATACCAAAGCTGACTTCAAATGTAACTAATATATCAAGGATGGCTTTAAATGTAACTGAGATACCAAAGCTGACTCAAGGCCAGATGGGGTGACAGTTTGACATTAGGCTGCCCCCTCTTATCGAACATTTGCATTGTTTTTGACTCTTGCTAGAGTGGTGCATTCTTGTGGTGCGTTCTACGGAAGCAAGGGGCCCACTTTTGCTTATAATTCGCTAGCAGCGGATGCTAGATAGGAGAACAAATGTTAAATATTGAGTTACGCATATTATCCTTTGTGCGTTTAGCTCTACTCACCCATGAGGGTATCCAGGCGCGTGTGGCGGTGTGTGGGCCTGAAGCTCTGCAGAGTTACTCCAAGAGCCAGGTCTTTAGCTTCCTGAGTAATACAAGAAACGAAGAGGAGGCTCTGATGTGTTGTGGGAGGTCGTCCGGGTTTAGCTGCAATGTAAGAGAATGAGCGACCTCCTGTAATGCTTTTGTACTCTGTAGGTGGGGGTGAACGAGTGAATTTGGTGTGTTTGTGGATGGGGAACCAGTGGAGTTCTCTGAGTTGTGATGGGATGTGGGTGCGACGTGGGCGGTTGAGTATGAGTCCTGTGATGGCGTTCTGGATGGTCTGGAGTCTGTGTAGGAGCAATTTGGGGATCCTGGTGTAGAGTGCCTTGCCGTAGTCGAGTCTGTTTGTGACAAACCACGTGTGATGTCCTCTCTGGTATCCTGGGGCAGTCATCTGAAGATCTAGGAGGAACTCACTGTGTTGACCGTTGCTGTCATGTTGAGTTTTTCATCCAGGATGATTCCAAGTTTCCGGCATGGTCAGTGGGTGCTGGTGTTGGTACTCGTTCTGTCGTCCACCAGGTAGAGTCCCAAGGAGAGTCCTTGTTTCCGAAGCCCAGTGCTTCCGGCAGCTGGCTCTCATCCATTCTGCTACTGTGATCATGCCGATGGTGCAGCAGGTTCTGGCGGGGGTTGTCTTGCCCATCAGGGATAGGATGAGTTGAGTGTCGTTGGCGTAGGATATGATAGCAATGCGTTTGGATCTGATGATGTTAGTCAGTGGAGACATGCAGATATTTAACAGGAAAGGGTTGAGAAGTGAACCCTGGGGCATCCCGTAGATCAAGTGCTTGAATTCTGATGTGTACTGTGAATCTTTGTGTTCTTGCCATGAGGAACGAGCCTCTCCAGTTGAGGGTGGGTCCTTGAATGGCGATCTCGTGGAGTATTCTGATGAGTGTGCTGTGAGAGACCGTATTGAAGGCTGCATAGAGGTCTAGCAGGATGGGGGCTGCAGTCTTACCTCAGTCCAGTATGGTTCGGATGTCATCCGTGGCCGCAATAAGTCATGTTTTGCTGCTATGGCTACTTCTGAATCCTAACTGGGTGTAGTACAGTAGGTGGTGTAGTTGAAGGTGGCTGGTGAGTTGTTTGTTGATGGCCTTCTCGATTACTTTGGATGAGTATCGGAGCAGTGAGATGAGACAGGAGTTGCTCAGTTGGTTTTGGTCACACAATGGCTGTTTGAGGATGGTGTTGACTGGTGCATGCTTCCAGTGTTCCAGGAAAGTGGCGGATGTGATGAAAGGGTTGCAGATGTGTGTGAGGGCTTTGTTGATAGGTGGTCCTCCCAGGTTGTAGATATCATGTGGGTATGGATCTGTTGGGGCCCTGGAGTGGACGGTCTGCATGATCGTCTCTGTGTCTTTTTTGTTGAGTGTTTTTTATTCAATCATGTGTCTGTCTTGTTGGCGGTGGACAGGTTGGCCAAAAGATCTCTGGCGTACGATTGCTCTAAGTTACTGTGGAAGAAGTTTGATCACGCCCCTACTCAAGAACTCAGAGTTCTTGAGTAGGGGCGTGATGTTTATTGTGGCCTCGGGTGGTGGATTCCTTGACAAGTGGAGAAGACCTCCTTGCAGATGTTGGTGCTAGCTTCGATGTGTTCAGCGAGTGCTCTTTTTTTAATATCTCCTAGTTGCTGGTGGCAGCATCTAAACACGGTCTTGTATGTGGTTCTGGCGGTGGTCTCATGGCTGCTTCTCCATTTCCTTTCTACCTGGTTGCAATTATGTTTTGAGTTTCGTAGGTCCTCTGTATACCAGCTGGCTTCATTGTTGACTTTTCTTCATCTGTTACTTTTGATTGGTGTGAGGAAGTCTGCACTGTTTTTGAACTCTTTGTTGAAATTGGTGATGTCCTTGTCGAGCTTGTTAGTGAGCTCACTTTGTTCATGCTGAGGACGTTGAACCACACATTTGGAACTGAGTCTTGATTACACTATGGCAGAGAACATCATTTATGGCAGAGGTTATATCACTATACTCCCTTCGATCAGGAGGAAAAAAGGATCATCGTTACGGAGGTGACTGAACAATACCGACAACTGCCCTGGTGTCACTGACTCTGTGCATCGCGAGCCAACGACACGTGGCTGTGGGCCACTGCTGACCGCCGTCTGATGCTAGGTTAGCTGCGGTTCCTAAATTTAAAATAGTTAAAATTGAAGGTAACTCCTTTAGTTATCTGGATCCTAAGATCTGGAACTCCCCCCCCCCCCCCCCCCCAATATGACAGGCTCAATCTGAAGCCTCCTTTAGAAAACAGTTAAAAACTTGTTTTTTCACCTCAGGGTATTAATGTTCCCACTTGTGCCGTTGTCACTGGAATGGAGGCTTAGTACTGGGACACTTCAACGAAGCAGCCATGCTCACTCTAAATCTGTCTATTATGTATTATTATTCCAGCACCCAGTGCAGTTTTCTTCGGAACATATCTGATGAACTCATAATGATTAAACAGACCATGAACTACCTGAAAAAAAGCCCTTTACTTATATTTTTAATGCCACACGGCACTTTCAAACTTTCAAAGTCTGCAACCCATAAAAACCTGATAAAGAAACATGTTTACAAAAAATAAAACACTTTACCTTAGCTCCAATGAACAGGGCTAGGTGAGTACGAATAAATGTATTAGCACCTGAATACATCTAGACTCACTATATTTCTTCTCTCATATTTAACCCATTGGGTTGACATGTATCCACTTCCATTACCTATTTAAATTTGAAGCGATAGAACGCTAACATTCTATCCTTCCTGGTATCCATAGCAACATGCAAATGTATTTGTAGGCATTCTCTTCATGTGACACGGCTTAAGAGTGGGTGGTCTTCTGCTTATGAGCCTTTACTTTAGATGTCCCCATTCAAAGGCGGCCGGCCATCTTACACCATTAATGCTCCATTTGGAACAGACAATAGATCTCTATGGAGACAAAAAAGAAAATGTGTCCGCATATGGTTATAGAGTGAGTGAATGAAGTATTTATATCCCCTTAGGGTATCATGGCTCTAAATGATAAGATACTATGATCTTTAGATATACTAGGAAAATGAATTAATATCCAGTATTAAATATTGTGCTAGAACTGTGCTAGAACTGCAGCCAGAAAATAAACTACAAAAATAACATGACATTTTAAATATATTTTCTCTGAAGAAAACAAAGGTTAAATTGAGGTTATAAACAGGTGACAAAGTCATTCACAACATAACATAAAACATTTAAAACTCACTGAAATTCACCAGTTAACCCTCATGAACTAACAATATTTTGTGCCCTCACCATGCACTGCTTATGATGTCACATATTACATCACTAATGACATGTTAAATGACATCATTGATGATATCACTGATGAGATTTCAAATGACATCACTGATGACATCATCCAAAGCTACTGCTCCTCAAATTAATCTATAAACCGCTAGATCCTTTAAAAAAACCAAAGTAGGAATTAAAGGGCCGTAATCCAACGCAGCATAGACCGGCTGAAAGAAACCTTGTAGTCCTGGATACAATTCTGATGAAATATGCATACTTTAGCCAGCGACACATCAATTGAACGAGGTAGACGCTGACGCGCAACTACTGTGAGTTGCAGACATACCTTCCAAACAGGGTGTGCCATTAATCAAAGGCCTGTTCCCAAGAATATGTGAGGCAACACTAAAGCTTTTCCTTACAATACACTATTGACCTGTGGATATCTGTGTGCATGCTTACGGCAAAGAGTTGTCCTACTGTGCTATATACAATTCAGAGAGCAGAATTATAATGTACAGATATTTATTTCTACAAGTTCAGTAGAAAGTTTGAGGCATTGTTGAAAAATGTCTGGGTGACTCACAGACGGATTAAGTTGCGTCTGATTTTAAGGGTTCTAACGGTGTTCGTCATTCTGCTCATTTCAGGAATATGTGTATGGTACTTTTACAAATACAGAGGGTTGTTCATAGTGCCTGGTTGTGCATGCCATACATTTGACCAATGCACAGATGTGACGTTGTTGGCTGTAAATTCTATGTCAGATAAGGTCTTTAACAGGTACCTAATATTAAAAAACACTCTTTTGAACGGTATTCAAGGTTTAATAAATTGCTGGCTGCATTAGTCTTGTGTTTTCTAAGCACCTGAACACCAGTAAACAAAGGATGATAACTGCTGAATGTGGGTGCCTCCTGTCTGGTGAGTCTCGAAAGGTTACGCCCATTAGTACTATGGTGGGGATAGAAATTTAGGCCAAGGAGTAGTGTATATAGCAAACTGTCAAAGTCTTTGGATGATGTCATCAGTGTTGTCATCAATGATGTCATTTGAGGTGTCATAATTGGTGTTATCAATGATGTCATTTAACATGCCATGAGTGATGAAGAATGTGAGGTCAAACGCAGTGCGAGTTATGGTTGGCTCACTGAACTATATCTGGTGAATATCAGTGTTTTTTTGGTTCATGACTTTTTCAGTGAATTTATATGTTTTTTTAACGTAAGCTAAGATCTTGTTTGTTTGCATATCTAACTTTACTGTCACATTAACCTATTTTTTTAATGAACATCTGTGTTTCTAATTAAAGGGGCAAATATGTTTCAATACCTAACTATAATTTCTCTTCAACTTTTGATTTTCTTCAGTGAATTTCTACATTTTTTAAATCATATTCAACAAACACCCTTACTGCACGCGGTCTTTGGCCATGCACTGGGGGGGTTGGTCCAGGCCCACCCCCCCCTAGGTCGCCATCCCCTGCTATGCACAGCCTTCAGCAGTGACAACCCATGCATTGGCCCCCACTGTGCATGGTCTATGTTCTGCACAGAGCCGGTTGACCACAGGGTTTGCTGCCACAGCCCCTCCCTCCCGCCTTCCAATGTCAGCTTGCTGTCTCTGCCCTTCCTGCATAACCTCCATTGTCAGCTTGCTCCTCCTTTCGCTCCTGTCCGCCCTCAGTGGACCGCGTGCTGTCTCTGTCTCTCCCACCTGCCCTCCATGGTCTGTTTTTTGGCCCCTGGCTCTCTTCCCTGTCCTCAGAGGTCATCCGGCTGTCCCCGGTGATGTGTCCTGCCCTCCCTGGTCAGCTTGCTGCCCCCATGCCCTCCCTGGACCATGACATTGGAAGATGTAGGAACTTAATTGCCTTCTTCAGAACCTTGAATCAACTCTGGCAAGTGGCATCAGAGTGGGAGTGGACGCCCCCTTCAGCAAGGCATGGCCATTAGAGCTTCAAAACCCCCCATAAAAACACCTCTACTGAAGAAGCTGCTAGCAGGTAACAAGAAGCTGCCACACCACTGGCCCACTCAGAACCTGACCTTCCAGAGCAGGTGTATGGGGTGTGAATACAAAACACAATATTTAGAACAAGGGTCCAAGGGCAAGTTTTATGACCCAAAACTAGATATACGCCCCTACTAAAAACATCAACAAACAAAAGGTATCTAGGGGTCAGGGAAGTAAGAAAAAAGACTCAACTCACAAAATATCAATGACATAACCAAATATTAGTTTCTAAGAAGTAGAAAACCCAAGTGATCCATTGTGCATGACTAAATACACGTGGGCAAACAAACGTGGGCAAAAAACCCCAAGGGCAGGAGAAATTCTCCCATCAGTTACCCATCTGTTCCGTTCTTTTTAACATCATCTGTGTTCTCCTTGCCCAGGAGAGAGTGTATCCACAGTCTAATGGTATAATAGAGGCTGTGAAGACCCAGTGGCAAAGGTTTAAACAAATGGGTAGTGCAGATATTAAATAGATGTAAGTAGGCAACTGAAAAAGCAGTGCAAGTAGTGTAAGTGGTGATAGAATAAAATTGGATAAAGCTGAGTAGGCCTCCCCAGTCAGTGCATGGGACGCTGGGGGAGACACCGACGGATAGAGCGGTGCTCCTCATTACCTGAGCTGCAGCCAGGTGGGGTGAAGCGCCATCTCCACAAATATCTGGATTGTGGTGGATTACTTCACCTGAAATCTCAGGTGATATAAATTTTAATTCTCTTTCACTTTTTTACTTTACAGCAGTAGCAACAATCTAGGTCTAGACGAAAGCAGTGGCATAATAGCCACTTATGCAGAAACATGTCGACCCCCATTGCTGAACAGATATTATGTTAAATCTGTTTCTTTTCTTTTCACATTGTTTTAGATTTGTAGGAGCTGAGAAAAAATATTAAAAATTAGACTTCTAATCAGCTTGATCCAATTTTATTCTATCACCACTTACACTGCCCACGTTTGTTTGCCCACTTGTATTTAGTCATGCATAATGGATCACTTGGGTTTTCCACTTCTTAGAAACTAATATTTGGTTATGTCATTGATGTTTTGTGAGTTGAGTCTTTTTTCTTACTTCCCTGATCCCTAGATACCTTTAGTTTGTTGATGTATTGAGTGTGAAGCCAAATGACAATGCCAGCAGCACATACACAATACCCTACAAGACGGTGTTGTGTTCCATAAGAACCAAACTGCACACGACAAGAGGTTGAAGAAGAATCTTTGATTTGAATTCATGAACTGGAGCCTTGTCGCAGGAGCGCCCACACTTAGTAAATTCTCTTCTTCAACTTCCACCACTGAGTTCCAGGACTTCGGCGAAGTCGAACCTGAAAATAGAAGTAAAATACCCCGAGCTGTACCACAATGCAATAACATAAGATAATGACGCTTACATATATTGGATGAATGTATAGTTGAGAAAACATATAATATAACAATAAGGATATACAAGAACAAAACATACCTTAGAACTGGATACAAAACCTCTCTCCTGTTAAAAAATATTATTATTCCACAACAAAATACTGACATTTTGCAGGTAAGATAATATTTATTTTTGGTCTTGAAACCTTATAGCAAAGTCACCATTAGCATTTTTCCATCAGCTATCTCTTCTTTACTCACAGTATCCAAGGTTGTTTCATTCAATTTTCCAATTTGGTTCATACTTTCTAGTTCAGTATTAGAGACAGAGGGCCCGATTCACAAAAGTATTCTGAGACAAAATCCTAACTTTACGACTTTTGGTATTCACAAAGTGCATTTACGAGTAGTAAAGTTATATCCCTACTAGTTTCACTCACGTTTGCTTCTCTAGCAACATTCTTTGACTCAAAACTATTGTCACAATACGGATTATCAGAATCACCAATGGGTCGAAAATGAGAGTTGACCACGTGACAGATCTGTTTCCCCTTCACATCTCTTCGCTTAGTTCAAGAATCTAGCTTCAGCGTGTTGAACGGGACCCAGCTTATTGAGATTCCACCAAACTTTTCCTTTTAACACTACAGAATGTTTCCCACTTTTGTTACAAGTTGAGTTTTTTTTAACAATGACCCAGTCCCTTATATGGATTTGTTTAGGTTTTGTGTTAAAACCGTTGTCATGCTATATCTTAGACTTCTCTTGTTTTTCCTTTTGATTTGCTTCCACAAATTCCAACTTTTTTTTTTACCCTATGCTTTTTAGCCATGCATAGCAGAAAGATTTTATAGTAGGCAGTTCTGCCCCTCAATAATTTAAAGGGTGTTATGCCAGTTGTTGAATGGGAGATGTTGATATGAGTCCAAATATTGCTTTATAAGCCCTCATTCACCACCTCCCCTGTGGCAATAGCTGATTGAACACCTTCTTTTACAATTCTCTAGGCTTGTTCTCCCAGTAAACTAGAATGTGACTAGTATAAGGCTAACGCACAGTGAATTATGTCAAACCTTTTCAAAGATGTTTTCATCTTTTCAGAGGTGAGTTGAATACCATTGTCTGTCTCAGGAATTTTAGGGCCACCTTCTGTTGCAAACATACGTTTCAGAAAGTTAATGGTGACATCTGTACTTATTTCCTTAACACGCTTCTAGTAAATCCATCTGGAAAAGTAGTATATTATAACTATTGTATATCTTTTTTGTATCAATAAACAATTAAAAGGTCTTAAAAAGTCTATAGTAATTTCGGGCTATTGATTATCTGTCATGATCAAATCAAATCAGAATCAGGTGTTTGTTAAGCGCGACTACTCACCCGTAAGGGTCTCAAGGCGCTGAGGGTGTGGGGGGGAGGTTTCCCAGGTTCCAGTCCATCAAGAAGGGGGTCTGTCGAAGAGCCGAGTTTTGAGGTTTCTTGCGAAGATGGGGAGCGATGTTATCTGTCTGAGGTGGACCGGAAGGCCGTTCCAGGCACTCGCCGCACAGAAGGAGAAGGAGCGGCCTCCCGATCTGGTCTTCCTGGTGCGGGGTACCATGGCATAGGAGAGCTGGGCTGATCCAGGGTCCTTTGGGGTGCGTGGAATTTGAGTCGGCTGTTCAGGTATGCTGGTCCGGTGTCGTGGAGGGCCTTGTGAGCGTGGGTTAGCATCTTGAAGGTGACTCTAGCTTCGATGGGAAGCCAGTGGAGTGTGCGCAGGTGCTGGGAGTTGTGGCAATGGCTTAGCAGGTTGAGGACCAGTCTTGCGGCAGTGTTTTGGATGTTCTGTAGCTTGCGGATGAGGGTTTTGTTTATTTTGACATAGACTGTGTTGGCGTAGTCGAGCCTGCTGGCAACTAGGGCGTGAGTGACGGTCATTCTGTGTTCGAGGGGATCCATTTGAAGGTCTTAAGTAGGAGGTGGAGGGTTTGGAAGCAGGAGGACGAGACGTAGTTGATCTGGTGGTCCATTTTGAGCTCTGAGTCCAGGATGATTCCCAGGTTGCGTGCGTGGTCCGTGGGGGTGGGCGGGCTTCCGAGGGCAGGGGGCCACCAGGTGTCGTTCCAGGCATCTGGGTTCGGGCCCATGATGAGTACTTCTGTTTTGTTTGTGTTTAGTTGTAGGCAGCTGTTTTTCATCCATTTGGCAACGGCTTCCATGCCTTCTCGAAAGTTGTGTCTGGCGGTGTTGGATTTGTTGGATAGAGAGAGGATGAGTTGGGTGTCGTCTGCGTATGACACAATGTTGAGTCCATAGGTTCTGACGATGGTGGGGCGGAACCATGTAAACGTTGAAGTGCGTAGGGCTGATGATGGCTGTTGATGGCTTTCTCAATGACTTTCGCTGGGAACTGGAGCAGGGCGATGGGTCTGCAGTTTTTGAGGTCGGTGGGGTCTGCCAAGGGTTTCTTCAGGAGGGGCTTGACCTCGGCGTGTTTCCAGTCGTCGGGGAACGAGGCGGTCGCCAGGGAGCGGTTGATGGTGTGGCAGAGCATGGGTGCGATGGTGTTGGCGGCTCTGTTGAAGATGTGGTGGGGGCAGGGGTCCGTGGGGGCCCAGGAGTGGATTGACTTCATCGTCTTCAATGTGTCTTCGGTGGTGAGGGCTGTCCAGTTGTCAATCACTGGTTTCCGGGTGTCGGGGTGGTTGGTGAGGGTTCAGTGTGTTGGTTGTCTTCGTCGAAGTTGTCGTAGATGCTCTTGATTTTGTGGTGGAAAAAGATGCTGAGTTTGTCGCAGAGGTCTTGTGAGGGAGGGATGTCGGTAGACTCGCTGGTGGGTTAGACTAACTTAATGATGATGTTGAAGAGTTCTTTGCTGTTGTGTGCATGAGTGGAGATTCTGTCTTCAACCGCTTTTTTCCTCGTTTTTCTGGTGAGTTGGTGGTGGGCATTGGAGGCGGCTCTGAAGTTGTTGTGGGCTTCTGAGGATTTGGTTTTCCTCCAGGCCTTTTCGAGGCAGCGGCAAGTGCGTCTGGACTCTCGAAGTTCGGTGGTGAACCATCTAGCTTTCTTGGCGTGGGTGTTGTTGTTTTTCTTTATGGGGGCTATGTTGTTGGCAATGTCAGAAATCCATCTGTGCAGGGTTCGGGCTGCGGTGTTGGCGTCGTCGTTTTCCTTGATGGTTAGGGTGGAGTTGCTGAGTGATGAGGTTAGCTGGTCGACGGTGACTCTGATCCAGTTTCTTCGTGGGAGCAGGTGCTGGTGTCTGTGGATGGTGGGTGTTCTGAAGGTGAAGTGGATGCATCAATGGTCAGGCCATGGGAGTTCGCTGGTGTGACTGAAGGTGATGGAGTTACCTGTTGTGAAGAGGGGGTCGAGGGTGTGTCCTGCTGAGAGCGTGGGTTTGGTCATGATCTGGCAGAGTCCAATGTTGTGGAGGTTGTCCAGGAGGGATGTGGTGCTGTGGTCTAGTTGGTTGTCGAGGTGGAAGTTGAGGTCTCCCAGTAGAGTGTAGTTGGTGGATGCAATGGCTTGCGGGAAGATGATGTCTGTGATGGAGTTGGCGAAAGGTCCGCGGAGTCCAGGGTGTCAGTAGATGAGGGTTCCTTGGAGGGTGGAGGTAGGGCTGGCCAGTATCTTGAAGTGAAGCTGTTCCATCAGTCTGTGGGCTCATCGGGAAGTGCACTCAGGCAGAGGGTGGATTTGTGGACAATGGCGATTCCTCCTCCAGGACGGGTGGGGCGGTCCTTCTTGGAGATCTTGTATCCTTGGGGAATGGCGATGGCGATGTCCGGTCCCGAGGTGGTATTGGTCCAGGTTTCGGTAAAGAATGCTACGTCCGGTGCTGTCGAGGAGGTCCCAGATTTCGGTGGCATGTTTGTGGAGGGACCGGACGTGGAGGAGGATGCATTGCAAGGTCTTTGGTTCGGTTGTGTTCTTGTGGGCAAGTTGCACTGGGTCCATGGTCTTGGTGGGGCTGCAGGTGTGCCGGCAGCGGTGACAGCTGAAGGGTCCGTGGGTGTCGGCTGGTGATGCTACCTTGCAGTTGCTGTTGCGGCCTGGGTTGAGAGTGCGGAGTGCCGCTGGGTCGTAGCGTTGGCGGTGCAGAGATCCAGTGTTCCTGGTGCTGGTCCCAGTCGGGTCGTAGGCGGGCACAGACTTGCTTGCCTTTGGCCACCATTAAGTAGGGGTCAGGGAGGGCTGGACAGCTGGGAGGCGGGAGCAGGGAGAGGAGCTTGATTTGGCCGGTTGCACTCGTTGTGCTGGTGGGGGAGGGGCCTTGGAGGCAGCAGCGGCGGGGAAAATGGGGCTAAAAAAGGCAAGAGGAAAAAGACTTAAAGAGAGAGAAAAGTGCAAATAAGACAGCAAAAGTGCAGGAAAGAGTGGAGGAAAGACACAGAGGACAAAGGAAAGGGAAAGGGGGAGATTGAAATGAGGGTAAAAATGAGTGACAACCAAGGAAAGACACAGGAGAGTGAAGGGCGGAGCTTGAAATGAGGGGAAAACGACAGAAAATGGAGGCTAAGACCCAGAAGGAGAGTGAAGGGGGGAGATAGAAGTGAGGGAAAAAACAAGTAAAAGAGGAGAGAAAAGGCGGAGCAAGAGAATGGAGACAGAGGTCCACTAGACCACCAGGGATGAGGCGCAGGTGAAACCTGCGGGTGGAGGAGGGCCTCGAACACCAACACTCGAGAGTGCAGGGGCTCGGGGAAGGCCTCACTTAATGGTGGAGCTGCAAGGGAGGGAGAGCAATTTCACTGACAATGAGTCAGTGGTCTTGCTCGCCTGTCCCTGCAGTGGCCACCATTAGGTCGGAGTTGGGGAGGACTGGAAAGCTGGAAGGCGGGAGCGGCGAGAGGAGCTGGATTGGGCCGGTCGCACTGGTCGTGCTGGGGGGAGGGGCCGCAGGGGCAGCAGCGGCAGGGAAAAACGGGCTAAAAAAGGCAAAAGGAAAAAGGCAAAAAGAGAGCGAAATGTGCAAATAAGGCAGCAAAAGTGCAAGAAAGAGTGGAGGACAGACACAGAGGACACAGGAGAGTAAAAGGGAGGGATGGAGATGAAAGTAAAAGACGAGTAAAAAATGGAGGAAAGACACAGGAGAGTGAAGGGGGAGCTTGAAATGAGGGGAAAACGACAGAAAATGGAGGTTAAGACCCAGAAGGAGAGTGAAGGGGGGAGATAGAAGTGAGGGGAAAAAAGGAGTAAAAAAGGAGAGAAAAGGCGGCGCAAGAGAATGGAGAAAGAGGTCCACTGGACCACCAGGGATGAGGCACAGGTGAAACCTGCGGGTGGAGGAGGGCCTCGAACACCAACACTCGAGAGTGCAGGGGCTCGGAGGAGAGCCTCACTTAATGGTGGAGCTGCGAGGAAGGGAGAGCAATTTCACTGACAATGAGGCATGATGACATAATTGGGCCCGATTCACAGAAGTAACTTAAGACAAAATCCTAAACTTACTACCATTTTTGGAATTCACAGAAGGCACTTAGGGGCATATTATCAAGGAACAGATTTATAATTATCGCCGCTTTAGCTGCAGAAAACTTCAGCTAAAGCGGCGATAATGGGCTTGATAATATGCCCTTGTGAATTCCCATAGAAGCCCATGTTCTGGTCTGAACATGGGCTTCTATGGGAATTTTCTACGGCATGTTATCAAGCCCATTATCGCTGCTTTAGCAGCAGTTTTCTGCCGCTAAAGCTGCGATAATTATAACGCCATGCTTGATAATATGCCCCGAACTCATCATTTTGGTATTCACAGAAGGCACTTACTCATTTCAGTATTCACAGAAGTTAGGAGTCCTAACTTTAGGACTCCTAAATGCCTTCTGTGAATACCGAAAGTCTTAAAGTTAGGATTTTTCTCAGTTTAGGAGTCCTAACTTTACTACTCCCAAACTGAGGAAATTCTAACTTTAAGACTTTCGGTATTCACAGAAGGCATTTAGGAGTCCTAAAGTTAGGAGTCCTAACTTCTGTGAATACCGAAATGAGTAAGTGCCTTCTGTGAATACCAAAATGAGTAAGTGCCTTCTGTGAATACTAAAATGGTAGTAAGTTTAGGATTTTGTCTTAAGTTAGTTCTGTGAATCAGGCCCATGGAGAGGATTTTTTTTAACTTACCAGAGTTATCGGATAACAAACTCTCAAGACAGGGACTCATATATCTTTGAACCATGCCATCCAAACCAGGCCATCAAAAGTGTTCATTAGGATTGTTTTTTTTATAGCAGTGATGTTTAAATGACCCTTATGAACTGTCCTAATGAATTTGGTTTTCAAGGTAACAGGAAGTACAAACAAATTAGCTCCTAAAGTAATCATATTACCTGGTGAACATTTTCTCAAAATTCCTGCCGTATCTCTGAATCCTATCCAGTATTTAGGATCTAAATTTTGTCTTGGTATTGTTTACCCTTGTGATACTTTTCCATCCATTCTTCAGGGGTAATTACTTCAGAATTTTGTTTACTTCACCAGTTGCAGCTCACACACATTCATCAGCAAACAATTCACTGTCACATTTGTTATTCTCATTATTAAGAGGGATTCTAGAGGGAGAAATAATTTGACCGTATGTTAATATTCCTTGGAAGATATTCAATTTCAAAATTAAATTCTCGCAAAGATCAAATTAATCTGCTCAGTTAACAACCCCTTTTTGTCCCATAAGATAAACCAATGGCTCATGACCAGTATATAATTTAAGGGTCTGATTTAGAAGTCGGCGGAGGGGAACTCTTGGCCACAGACGTGATGGATATCCCATCTGCCATATTACAATCACATTCTATCCTATGATAATTGTAATATGGCGGATGGGATATCAGTCACGTTTGTGATGGAGTGCTCCCTCTCCAACTTCTAAATCAGGCCCTAAATCTATTGCCCCAAAGACCTGTCTTTAATCAGTTGACAGCGAGGACACAGGACAACAAATCTCTTTTGATTGTGCTGTACTTCATTTCTGCCTCCTTTAATGCTCTAGATGTAAATGCTTCTGTTCTTTCGTCAGCAGTCACTCTCTAACACGAGACTGAATCTAGTCCTGCAGCCCTCACAATTATGATCACTTCATATAAAAGTCCTTGAATATGTAGGATTGTCATTCACTACCAAGTATTCACCCTCTTGGAACACTCGTTTTTGTTCCAGTTCCCAAATGAACTTTTGATTGCGTCTTAGAAGTTTCAGATATGATGGCAAATACGCAAATAAAACTGGTTTAATATTTGCTCAACTCTTTGATAGAGTGGAGAGCATCCTTATTCTGTGGTATGGGTTCCTCTTCTATGGCCTTAATTAAATCTTCCTTAGGTTTAATCCCCTTTTTTCAGTGATGTAGTAAACAAGATATTCAATGTCATTCAGTGTAAACTTACACTTGCTCTTATATATTGTAATCCACGTCCTTTTAAAATATATAGAACTTCTTTTAAAATATCATCATGTTGTTTAATGATGGACTCAAAAATCAAAATATCATTCTGATATGTTAAAACGTCAGGTATATTCCTACCAGGTGTGTCTATTAACTTTTGAAAGACACTAGCAGCAGACACCAGTCCAAAAGGTAATCTCAGATATTTGAAAGCTACTGAAGGAGTAATAGAGGTAGTACGTTTTGTGCTTTTTCAGTTAACTGAACCTGATGATAGGCTGTCTTAAGGTCAATAGTGCTAACATTTATTGCATCTCCAATTTGTGCTAACATCATCCGTATCTTAGCAGTGGGTGACAATCTTTTAGTTAAGGATCTGAGATTGGTACACAACCTGATTTCCCCATTTTTATCTTTTTACAATCGCTATTCTTGGCATCCATTCCAAACAATAAACCAGTTTGAAAATACCATTCTTGCACAACAAATCCAGAATACATGCAAGATTCTCCTGCACCCTCAATGGTATGTCTCTGATTTTATGTGCTATAGGAATTGCATTTTTTTAAAACAATCTTCTGAAACAAACCCTTCCACAAACAATCTCATCCTTCAACACTTCTTTAAATTAATCAAATATATAGTTAAGTTCTGGAGCAATCCGGGTTTCAACCTTTATTACTGAACTCATGGACCATCCATTCTCTTTAGCAACACCCAATGTATCACCATTACAGGGATCCAAGGAAATGGGATTTTGTGCACCAGGTCTAGGTATGACACATAAATGTCTTTGGGCCATCCAATCAAAAACATCCTTACTGTCAACTACTACATAAATCTTGAAATATGTTGATCTCTGATCCATAATATTCCATTAAAGTTAACTAAAATTTGAATATCAAAATCGCCAACTGCTTTAGATGCAATATCACTTTTCTCTAGAATTATAATTTTTTCAATACTTTCTAAAGGTCTGATCAGTCAAAATAGGCATTAGGGAACCTGAAATCTTCCATAACTGTTACCTTTATTGTTCCCACACAAAATTTTAATAAGTACCTTAAAACTGAGCTGTTTGTGCACACCACTTCAAACTGTTAACATTGCATTCTTAAATTTCTCTTCACACTTGTCAATCTCTTTATTACTCAACTGCACAATATATATAGTAGTAAGTTTTCTGTTTTGAAATATCTGATAATTCATATTTTCCATAACTCTGCAGATGTTTGCAAAATGCCCAAATTTGTCGCATTTTAAACCTTTGTGCTGCAGGACAATTAATGACCTTACCTAAGGGTGTCTTCAAACCACAACAATACAGAGTTGTGTTTTTTCTAGTCTTGATCAATTGTATTTACCTCTCTGTCATCTACATGTACAAAGCTCACACCGAAATCAGCATTTGAATAATTGCATTAAACTCACAATTGCCTTAGCAGTACTTAAAGATTCTGATAACATGGGGTTAGAAGAGCATCACAAAATGCTTTAGAATGTCTTGCTAAAACAGCCTAAGATAAGTCCATCTCGTACATATGTGTCAGTATTTGATTCAAAGCTGCATGATGATGATGTTAAAATTCTTAAAGTCAACCACAAATTGTATTTCCAATTTTTTAGGAGCCTCTTTGTTTTTATCCAAGCAAAACACTGAGCTATTGATAAAATGTGTGGGCTCCCCAACACTGTGCTATTGTAAAAATAGGCGGGTTCCCCCAACACTGTGCTAGTTTAAAATGTGTGGGCTCCTTCAACCCTATGCTATTTTAAAAATGTGTGTGCTCCCCCAACACAGTGCTATTGTAAAAACGTGTGGGTTCACCCAACACTGTGCTATTGTAAAAATGTGCGGGTTCACCCAACACTGTGCTATTTTAAAAATGTGTGGGCTCCTCCAACACTGTGCTATTTTAAAAATGTGTGGGTTCACCCAACACAGTGCTATTGTAAAAATGTGCGGGTTCACCCAACACTGTGCTATTTTAAAAATGTGTGGGCTCCTCCAACACTGTGCTATTTTAAAAATGTGTGGGTTCACCCAACACAGTGCTATTGTAAAAATGTGTGGGTTCACCCAACACAGTGCTATTGTAAAAACGTGCGGGTTCACCCAACACTGTGCTATTTTAAAAATGTGTGGGCTCCTCCAACACAGTGCTATTGTAAAAATGTGCGGGTTCACCCAACACTGTGCTATTTTAAAAATGTGTGGGCTCCTCCAACACTGTGCTATTTTAAAAATGTGTGGGTTCACCCAACACAGTGCTATTGTAAAAATGTGCGGGTTCACCCAACACTGTGCTATTTTAAAAATGTGTGGGCTCCTCCAACACTGTGCTATTTTAAAAATGTGTGGGTTCACCCAACACAGTGCTATTGTAAAAATGTGTGGGTTCACCCAACACAGTGCTATTGTAAAAATGTGCGGGTTCACCCAACACTGTGCTATTTTAAAAATGTGTGGGCTCCTCCAACACTGTGCTATTTTAAAAATGTGTGGGTTCACCCAACACAGTGCTATTGTAAAAATGTGTGAGCTATCCCAACACTGTGCTATTTCTTGAGTAAATGCCAGTTTCAGGGCTGATCAATTCCAAGCACATATGAGTGTGAGGAGAGTGGCGAGCCCCGGGGGAAGCAAAGTCGTAGACTAGTCTTCCCCCGGGGTCTTTTGTGCCGTAGGGTCAGGCTGGGGTCAGGGGGTGGAGTTTGAGGTGGGTATGAGAATGCAGAGGAGGAAGGTGACTTCCTCTTCCTGCATTCTGGCGCCATCGGGAGGGTTAGGTTTAGAAAAGGTGTTTAGTTAGAGTTAGGAAGGGTAGGCGGGCCTAGGTTGCAGCATAGCCACTGGTCGGTGGTTCTGGTGTCGTCTGCCGGGCGGAGGAACGAGCGCAGCGGCAAGAGGGTTGAGCTTTTGCAGCAGTGTCTGCCAATGAGGTGAGGGAGGCCCTGCGGATATTGGGCGGCGCCGGCCGGGAGGATCTCCTCTGGCCCTGCATTCTTGATGAGGCATGGGTGGGGCTGTCTCGGGCCCGTGCGCAGCTTCTGCCGGCGTAGCGGCGGCGATGGTGGCGTTTATGGAGGAGCCACCACCGGCCACGATGGGCGGAAGCTAGAAGGAGGCGGCAGTGTGCGGGGACGGCATAAGAGCCTGCCTCCATGCCTGGGTGACTGCGTAGTGGAGGCAGAAGGGCCCTCGGGGCTGGTGGAAAGGGGTGGGGGCTGCTGGGGCCACGAGGTAGGCCCGATCCAGCTGGGAAGGGGGGGGGTCGCATTAGTGGATGTGTTCAAGCTATTGCACAGGGAGATACAAGTGAAGGAGGGCTCTAAGGAAGAGGAATGGGAACTTCAACTTACGAGATGGCCCAGGGTCCCGGTGAACATGGAAAACTGGACATCGGGCATTCTCATTTAGGCGAGTATTCATTGCGAGAAACATCTGGACAGCACCATAGCACTTCTGAAGTATATGGATATCATTAGGAAAGCCCAGGTGCATTTTGGGGGGTTTTGCCTGGCTGAGTTATGATGAGGAATTCTGGGCTAGGATTAGCGTGAACCCTTATAAACCTTGGGGGGAAGTGGATGCAGTGGATGTCATCCACGCAATCACCAGCATCTACTCACACAGTCAGCGGCTTGTCGGTCACTTACTGGTCCTTTCCACCGCGTCCCACCCGCGGTGGGGCAGGAGGAAGTGATGTCAGTTCGGGGAGTGCAGGTACACCTTCCAAACCAGGAGGCAGCAATACAGGAGCGTGTTTGAGCTACAACTGGGGCTATTGCTCACGTTACCCCTGTAAGTTCAAGCATGAGTGCTCCAAGTGTGGGGGTCGACATGCGCTTACCCAGTGCTTTACCTTGGTCATGCCCTCAGGACAATGGCGAGCCATGAAGGAGAGGGGACAAGCTGGGCAGAAGGGAGCCTACACCAGTTAAGATTGAGGTGATAGGGCCTTGGCTCTCGCGTTACCCCAACAGGGAGGCTGCATTGAAGATTCAGTGGGGTTTCACGGAGGGCTTTCGTGTGCTGTATCAGGGCCCTAGAGAGAGGAGATGGGCGGAAAACTTGAAATCAAGCCAAGGAATTGCTGGAGGTGATGGCTTCCAAACTGAAGAAAGAGGTAGACGAAGGCAGGATAGCGGGCCCGTTTGTCGACTGGCCCGTGGATGACCTGATCATCTTCCCAATGGGAGTGGGGCCTAAAAAGGAGCAAGGTGAGTTTCACATGATCCATCACCTCTCGTGGCCGGAAGGACAGTCTGTGAATGATTTCATCACTGAAGCAGACTCGAGAGTGCTCTATGCCTCCGTGGATGATGCGGTCCGCCTATGCGAGTGTGTGGGCTGGGGGCAGAATTGGCAAAGTGCGATGTGAAATCGGCTTTCCCCCTGCTGCCCATACACTCTGCAGATTTCTCCTTACTTGGGATGCATTTTGCAGGTGCCATCTATGTGGACAAGTTGCTGCCCATGGAGTGTGTGATTTGCTGAGCGCTGTTTGAGATGTTTAGCAAATTTCTACAATGGGCTTTTACACAGATTAGCGGGCATCGGGAGGTCTCTCACTACCTGGATGACTTTCTCTTTTTTAGAGGGGTGCATTTGGGGGACTGTGGCAGGGCGCTGGCACAGTTTCAGGAGATGACACATCGCTTTGGAGTCCCTCTGGCGCCTGAGAAAACGCCTGGGCCCAGCTGTAAGTTGACATTCTTGGGAATTGAACTGGACTCGGTGCAGTGGAAGGCACGGCTCCCTGACGCAAAGGTGACAGAAATAAAGGCGTGCCTGTTATGGGCAATTGGGGAGAAGAGGATTGTGTTGAGGGCGGTGTAGCAACTGTTGGGTTTCCTGAACTTTGTGTGCAGGGTGGTGAGGGCAGGATGGACGTTCTGCAGACGACTCGGCATGGTCATGTTGGGTGCAGTCTTACCGCACCACAGGGTTCGGATTTCCATGGGGGTCCGGGCTGATCTGAGAACATTGCTGGCTTTCTTGACTGATTTCAATGGGGTGTCCCTGGATTTTGTTGAAGAACATATGGTTTGGCATGTGCAAATTTACTCCGATGCAGCTGGGTCAAAGGGCTTTGGGGTCTTCTGGGATGGCAGGTGGTGTGCGGAGGACTGGCCAACTGTTGTCGAGTTGGTCAACCGGCAGAAAGCAAGGGGTTTGATAGTGCTGCATCTGTTGCGGAGCTTTATGCTCAGATGTTTGAGATTGAATGTGGTGTTTCGAGCAAAGCATGTCCCTTGGGCGAATAATGACATTGCGGATGCTTTGCCTCATTTGCAGTGGCAACAGTTTAGGTGACTGGCACCTTGATCAGATCAGTACAAGACCAAGCATGTCTCGGGCGATATCCTAAAACCCGGGACATGTATCGGGTCTAGAGATTCATCAGTCCTACAAGTACCGACTTGCACCCACCTGGGTGATCCACTAAAGAACTGCAAGTACCAGAGTCCCGAAGGGCGATCCGGAGGAGGGGCTAGCGGTGTGCTCTCCATTGATGACTAAACACAATACGGCTCCCTTGAGCTTTGGGCCGACGGCTATTGGAAGATGCACCTGCGTGCCGGTTCTGGCATCGAGGCCTATGACTGTTGTGTGGCGGCCTTCTCTTCCACCCCTAACGATCTTTCTCTACTGATGAGGGAAGTTATTCCAAAACCCGAGACATGTCTCGGGCGATATCCTAAAACCCGGAACATGTATCGGGTCTAGAGATTCATCAGTCCTACAAGTACCGACTTCCACCCACCTGGGTGATCCACTAAAGAACTGCAAGTACCAGAGTCCCGAGGGGCGATCCGGAGGAGGGGCTAGCGGTGTGCTCTCCATTGATGACTAAACACAATACGGCTCCCTTGAGCTTTGGGCCGACCGGCTCTTGGAAGATGCACCTGCGTGCCAGTTCTGGCTTCGAGGCCTTTGACTGTTGTGTGGCGGCCTTCCCTTCCACCCCTAACAATCTTTCTCTACTGATGAGGGAAGTTATCCCAAAACCCGAGACATGTCTCAGGGGATATCCTAAAACCCGGGACATGTATCGGGTCTAGAGATTCATCAGTCCTACAAGTACCGACTTGCACCCACCTGGGTGATCCACTAAAGAACTGTAAGTACCAGAGTCCCGAGGGGCGATCCGGAGGAGGGGCTAGCGGTGTGCTCTCCATTGATGACCGCTCCCAGTCCTTTGTTTTGGGTTCCTTAGGTCTTTGATTTGGTTCTTGCAAGCACCAAAGCCGAGGGACTCGTATATTTGCAAGACTATCGTTTTTGGTAATCCCTTGAAGTTCGAAGCTAGATTAGTGAGCGAAGATGCCTGGTCTTAGTTTGAGTTTGAGTTTGAGTTTAAAATATTTCTTAAGCGCACGTACACCTAGCGGTTTCATGGCGCTGTACAGTACTGAACCGGTCTGAACTGGTCTTAGCAAAATTAGGAAGATATTTTGTTGTGGTTGTAATAGGGATTCCCGATTGGAGGACTCGTGTCCGATACCTCCGGTTGGAACTCCGACTTATGAGCTCTACTCTAAACATGGCGTGGGCCCCATTACGTTTAATGAAGTATGGGTCTGCTATACTAGGAAAGATGGTGTCTTACGATGGCCCTAACATGGTAGGTATGATACAGAGTTTTTAAATAATTTGGACACTGTACTATTTAGGAAGAAAGCCCGGCCGGCGTAGTTTGACTCTTTCCGCCTTTGGCGTAAGGAAGCCAAACAGCGAGAAATTAAACAAGTTAAAAGAGATAAGAGAGAAAAGGGTATATCGATAATGCAAGCTGCTAGGCAGTTTAAAGAGAATGAAGAAGATCAAGCGATTGAGGAGTTACATAAGCAACATAATATGGCCATCGATAAATGTTATCCAGCTTTGCCACCTCTTCTACAAGGTGCAATGAAGGACTCTGAAAAAGATCCTTTGATGTCACATTTGTTGAGTTCACCACCCCCTTATGTGCAGAGTGCTATGGCACCTCCGTAACCTCTAGTTGTTCAGCCTCCCGTTGTTGCTCAGCTGCCAGCTCCTCATCAGCTGGTTCCTCCTCCTCTGGCGCAGCCTCCGCTAGGACCGCCGACTTTGCTACCAGTTCTGCCTCAAACTTCTTTGTCTTACTCTCCTGTACCTTCGACTTCTCTTGCTACTACTCCTACGTTTCTATCATCTCAAAATACTTTGTCTCCTGTCCTCATGACAGCTTCTCCTTCTGTTCGACAAAGAATGACTGATACTGTTACTGGTCTTTTGTCTCCTTTCTTTGGGTCATTGAGTGTGACCCCTGTTTCTGCGCGTAAACAATTACGTAGCCAGCTTCCTAGTCCTGAAGAATGGGCAGTGTTAGATCTTTTGGTTCGTAGATGGGTTGCGAATACTTTGAGATATAATTTAGAGTCCGTTTTGGATGTCTTCCAGCAATGGGAAGCACCAAAGCAAAGGTACGTCTTCAATGTTATGTGTACTTTCCTCTGTGAGGAATTGGAAGATAGTGAGTTGGGTTAGATCCCATTGGAGATACTTAATGTACAGTCCGAGTTTGCTAAAGAGACGATAGTGGGTCCCGGTGTTGAGAAAGCAGTTGCGACGTTACTTGCGTTTAGGAGCGAGTTTCCTTCTCAGCCACTGTTTGAGCCTGATCCTTCTGTTAGGAGACAAGTGAGTCAGTATCCAATGAGGGAAGTTCCTCCAGTATGGCGCAAAGCGGTAGCTGCTGGTCTGAACAATAATCCCCCAGCTGTAGAAGCTCATTTTCAGCGTGTGTGGGTACATGTTCCGTGGAAGAGAGCTCAAGTTTTGGCTCTTAAACAGACTCTACCTGACCCCGTAAGAATCCTGCAGGGTATTACAAGGAGTTGTCACAGACAGTTGACGCATGCATCATGAATTTAGCTGACATAGATATGTTGTTGGGTAACGTAGTTCCTCAACCTTTGTGGGCGAAGATTCGTCACGAGAATCATGCGCAGGAGTTAGGTGATACATAGGCTAATATTACTGCTGCGGATGGTAGACAGGTTGGTGGAGCTAAGCCTGAGCCTTTAATTGCAGAATTACCTGACAGGATTATCAATCTTATGAAGACGATGATGCCTGCTATGGGAGTGAATTGGGATAAGTTAGCTGCATGCAAACAGAAGAAGGATGAAAGTGTGTCTGATTTCTTCACTAGGTTTGAGGAGACTTTCATTGATCACAGTGGTCAAGATATGAGTACGGAATGTGGCCAAAGGTTGTTCGTAGATAAGTTTGTACATAACTTGCTTCCTGAGTTGTGTAATAAGTTGAAGGACTCCGAGAGCTCATGGGCTGTTTCTTCGTCGGCCCAGATATTGGCTACTGCACAGTACTACGAGAATAGAGATAAAGATGAGAAAGAGAAAGCAGAGAAAAAGACTAAAGAATTAAAGACGAAGGATCTTTTGCAACAGGCATATCCGCCTCGTTACAATCAGCGTGAGTTTCAACAACCTCACCAGTTTCAGAGAGGGTCGCAGAAGCCCGAGTCATTTCAGCAGCGAATTCCAGTTGGCCCTAATCAGTGTGCGTATTATAAGGAAGAAGGCCACTTCAAGAATAGTTGTCCGGTTTTGCTACAGCTTGGGAATGGTGTGTCTGGTGTGAGAGGTCGAGGTGTTCAGCAAGCTCCTAGAGGTAGAGGACGTGGTGTGTTCCCCCAGAATGCAAGTTCCTTGCCTCCACAGAATTCTATGAATTGTTTTGATCAACAGAATGTTGCGTCTGGTCAGTCGACTCAGTACTGTGCGGACGATTACTATGTTGAGGGTGAGAATGCTGATGGTAATGATTGCTAGGACAGCCATAGACAAAGAGAGGAAGTAGTGTCAGTTCCAGTAGATCAGAGTGGACCTTATGTTGAAGTGATTACATCAGGTGTGTCAGAGCCTTTTCTTTTGGATACTGGTGCAGCGAATAGTTCTATCATGCAATCTAAACTCCCTGGTGCACCTTTGTCTGGCTTAACGAATGTTTCGGTAGGATTCTCTGGCGCCCCAGTTTGTAATCCAGTTGCTAGTCCCTTGTCTTTATCTATAGGGCCTTGTGAATTGGAAGCACCCCTCATTTTAACGACAGGTTGTGGTGAGAATTTGTTGGGTTTGGATTTGTTTAAAAGATTGTATGCGACATTGCATTGTTCTCCTTCATGAGTACAGCTTACATTGGGTAAGAGAGGGATCTCTCCGATGTATTTGTCTAAAGATCGGCTTCCACTGGAATTGCGTTCTCTCCCTGATACTCTTTGGGCTACTGGTCCTAATGACTTGGGTCTTTTGGAGATTCCACCTTATGTTGTGATGCTGAAAGCAAATGCTATATTGCCACGTATTCCCCAATATAGGATTTCTAGCGATGGTGAAAGAGCGCTTTTAGCGATCATCTATGATTTGATTGAGAAAGGTGTGATTGAGGATACGAGATGTAATGTGTGCCTGTCCTGAAGCGTACTGACTCTTCTCAGCCGCCTGTGTATAGGTTTGTGATCGACCTTTGAGAGGTCAACAAAATTGTTGTGCCACAGTTTCCAGTTGTTCCAGACATTACTGCTTTGTTGACTATGATTCCTGCTTCAGCTGCTTGGTTTTCGGTTATAGATCTGAAGAATGCTTTCTTCAGTATCCCGATTGCCAAGGAGAGTAGAGATATTTTTGGCTTCTCTTTAGGAGGCCGAAGCTTCTGGTTTAAGCGCGCTCCTCAAGGTTATTGTGAAAGTCCCTCCATCTATAGTCAGGCTTTGAAAACACAGCTTGATGCGATTGTCTTGCCTGCTGGTGCTGCTCTTATTCAGTATGTGGACGATTTGTTAGTTGCTGCTGATGATGAGGAAATTTGTAAAGAAGCTACTCTTTCTTTGTTGCGACATTTGTCTGACCTCCATCATAAAGTGTCCCCTTCGAAGTTACAGTATTGCCGCCAAGAAGTGACCTACTTAGGTCATCTCTTGTCGAAGGAGGGAAGAAGGTTGACTCCAGAACGAATTCAAGCGATTGCGCAAATGACTGTGCCAACCACACAGAGAGAAGTGCGTGCTTTCTTGGGTATTACCTCGTACTGTAGACAATGGATTCTAAATTTTTTGTTACTTGTGAAACCTCTGTTGGCACTTACCCTTAAGGATACTCCGAATCCTCTTCCTTGGTCTGACGAATGTCAGAAAAGTTTTTCTGAATTACGTGATGCATTGTGTTCTGCTCGGGTGTTGGGTACTCCCGACTACAGTAAGCCTTTTACACTCTATGTTCACGAGACAGAGGGTTGTGCATTATCAGTTTTGACGCAACAGTTTGGTGACAAGCAGCGTCAATGTGCGTATTTCTCGTCGACTTTGGATCCGGTAGCGAGAGCGTTGCCGAGTTGTTTGAGAGCTACAGCGGCAGCGGCTGTTTCTATCCGACAGTCTGCTGGTTTGGTGATGGATAATACGTTGATTGTGATGGTTCCACATTCAGTGGGTACATTATTAAACAGAACCAAGACACAGCACTTGACTAGTGCGCGATTGTCAGGTTATGAGTTGACGCTTTTGGCGAGTCATGTGCATATAAAGCGATGCAACACGTTGAATCCAGCTACGTTGTTGCCGATTTCTGTAGAGACAGATGTTCAGGAACAGCATGATTGCTTTCTCAGGACAGAGGAAGAAATGAAGGGTAGAATTGATTTGAAAGATACTCCTCTTGTGAATTCTGCTGGTACTTAATCGGTGGATGGTTCATGCTTCAAGCTTCTGAATGGCGATACGACTGCAGCGTATGGGGTTACGACTTTGCACACGATTGTTGAAGCTTCACGTAGTCCACAGAATTCAGCTCAAGCAGCAGAGTTGATTGCACTGACAAGAGCGTGTGTGTTGTCGAAAGGAAGGAGAGTGACTGTGTATACCGATAGTCAATATGCGTTTGGTGTTGCCCATAGTTTTGGACGTTTGTGGAAGGAACGTGGATTCCTTACTTCCCATGGTTCGAAGATTCAGCATGGACAGTTGGTGAATGAACTTCTTGAGTCACTTACGTTGCCGACGCAAGTTGTGATCGGGAAATGTAGTGCACATAAGAAGTAAGTCGTGGTAATGCATTTGCGGATGAAGTAGCGAAAGAAATGGCGAAAGATGTGACGAGTCGAATGTATGTTGCGGGTCCAGCGAGATGGGTTCCGGATAGAGGAATGTGTGAAGACACAACAGAAAGGGTGAAATAGATTCAGGCTGAAGCTACTGAGAAAGAATTGAGTGTGTGGAGAGAAAGTACGGGAATGTTAGATTCGACTGGTTGTTGGATTGAGTTGTCAGAACATCAGCGATGGTTGTTACCTGATGAGTATGTGCTTGCAGTGGTTAAGATGGCACATGGAATGGCTCACATTAGTGCGAAAGAGATTTGTAAGTTGTTGGCTCCAGTATGGGAGAATGCTGGAATTCCTAAGTGTGCGGAGAATCTGGTCAAGAATTGTATGGTTTGTCTGATGTATAATCCTGGCAAGGGAACCCCAACTCCAGCTGGTCACTTTGCGCCTCTGACGTATCCATTCGAGGTGTTGCAATTGGATTTTATCCATATGGAGAGATGTAATAATTTAAAATACGTCCTTGTGGTTGTCTGTGCCTTTTCAAGATGGGTAGAGGCTTACCCCCTAAAACATAATACTGCCTTATCCACAGCCAAAGTCTTGCTCAAGGAATTTTTCCCTAGGTTTGGTTTGCCAAGGATGGTGTGGAGTGATAATGGAAGTGAATTTGTGGGCCAGATTATGAAGAGAGTGTGCAAGGGTTTGGGCATTAGGCAGAAATTCCATGCTGCAAATCACCCCCAATCAGCTGGTTTAGTGGAATGCTATAATGGCACTCTGAAGCTGAAGTTAACAAGATTCAGGCGAGTTCTGGTCTCTAATGGCCCGATGGTTTGCCGTTGGCACTTTCGTCAACTAGAACTACAGTGCATTCCCGAGTAGGCCTTAGTCCATATGAAATTGTATTCGGCCGCTGGGCTAACGTGTGGGGAGTGCCGAGGCCAACAAAATTTAGTGATATTGAATATTCTGTGTTGATTGATTACTTGTATGACCTGATGGCTAAATTGCGTGTCTTACATCAACAGGTTCATGATAACCTTCCACAAGCATCTGAAGATCCAGGACACGTCATTTATCCTGGTGACTGGGTTCTAGTGAGAAATTTTCAACGGATCAAAAATGATCAGCCCCGTTGGTCAGGACAACATCAGGTGCTCCTATCAACACGAACATCAGTGAGAGTCCACGGCAAGAAGAACTGGATCCACGATGTACATTGTAAGAGGGTGCCGTTACCTCTGCCGTCTGACCAGTGGGTCTGTTAAGGTGTTGGTGATTCAGAGACAGAAACAGTGCCAAAATTCATGGCGTTTAGTGATGCACGTTTGGTTGGAACAAGGTCTGACCGAGAGGACGACGATATTTTGCAAGCAGCTGTGCCTCCGCCTTTAAGATTGGACACCACTGAGCCTGAGTTTTTGTTTAGAGATCAGACAGTGCCTGGTAAAGGCCGCTATAATTTGCGACCAAGAAACAATGGACTGATAAAGAAATGATTCCTTTTTTTGAAAACTGCACTCTCTCATCCGAAAAGCTGTTTTGTTCTATTTTTCTTTTTCGAACCGCCATCCGGGTTCAGCTGTAGGGTTGCGGTATCAAAACTTGGAGTGTCAAACCGTGTAGACGCAAGGTCAACGGTTCTGGTTTGTTCTAGGGCGTTCCCTGGACTTACAGACGTACACCTGAGCGAAGAGAACCAACTGCCGCGAACAGCATGGTTAGAGGATAGAGTTTTTTGAGATCGAGAGAGTTGTTGCAGAAATGAACTTTAAGACAAAACTGTGTAAATTGATTCGTAGAAAATGTTTTCTAATAACGTGTTTTCTAATGTTTCTTAGCATGACGTTGTCTTTGATGGGTTGGATTGTCTTTGCTAGCCAATTGATGTTTGTACCCACCTCACAACCTATGTCTTTTCCTACTACTACTTCTTTGCATTCTTTTCATACTTTACCTGAACAGGAATTAATTAGAAGATCAGAGTTCGTTAACAATTCTTTTGTGCAGCTTTTGCATCAGCATCAGTTAGTAGTGAACACCACTAATTGTTGGGTGTGTGGTTTTATGCCGCATACTACAGACAGAGGTATCCCCTATTTGGTTCTGCCCTTCAGTTACAATGGGTCTGTATGGGCGTATCAGACGATGTTTATTTATGCCCACGAAGTCTATCCCCTGCGTTCCATGAAAGATAACCTGAGTAATAGTACCTTAGTGAAGGGAATAAGAGATATGATCAGAGATATCGATACATATGAGACTATTCCTAAGGATGAGGCATTAGCTTATATCGGATGGAACATGACTGGATATAGTGTTAGTCTGAGTGAAAAGCAGAGACAAAAGTAGTCACCTCCGATTTGGATTGTACCCCATCGTGGTTATTTTTGTCTGCAAGGTAGTGGCAAGAATCCGAGAGCTCAATTGGAGAAGAGTGTTTGTGCACGGACGTATGATTTTGCGTCCCAGACTTCCCCACCGTTTTTAGCAGATAAGGGCACGTATTTTGTTTGCTATGACAGAGCATATACATGGTTGCCCCCTGATTTTTCAGGAACCTGTTATGTTGCGTATTTGTTACCCCCTACGTATACTGCTGCCGCAGATTACCACAGAACGAGAGTTTTTAGAGGTGTCTTTGATCAGGAAGATACCACAGGACAAGAAGTGGGAGACTTCCTCAAGGGTTTCCTACCGTTTTGGGGACCTATGGTTAATAGTAGAAACATACGGCAATTGACGAGAGTGGTTGAGTCCACCATAAATTAAACTGCCGGTGCCCTTAGTAATTTGACTGCCGAGCTTCAATCGGATCGTCTTATGACATTACAAAATCGTATGGTTTTAGATGTCATACTTGCAGATCGAGGTGGAGTATGTAAAATGATCCAATCGAGTTGCTGCGTTTTCATACCAGATAATGCTCCTACAGTATACCAGGCCATTTCTAAGTTACATAGGGTCTCCGAGTCTATACATGTGGATGAAGGAGACTGGTCGTTGACTGGATGGTTTTGGGAATTGTTATCTACTTGGGGATGGAAGATTCTGATGATCATTGGGATGGCTTTAGCGATTCTTTTCTCGTTTTGTCTTTGTGTACAGTGTGCTCCTGCTATATGTGGCCTTTGTGCTACAACGTGTGTAAGGAGACCTGTCTTGAGAAAAGTACTGAGTAATAGGATGATGCTCCAGCAACATCTTGATGGTCTGATGAAGATTGATATAGACCTAGATTCAGATTGATGTGAGTTTAGGTTATTGCCTATGTAAGGGCAAAAGGAGGGTCTGAGGTCCCGTGAATTCTGAATCCGTTTTATAAATGTCATGGTTTCGTTACAAATTTGATAGTAGCGAACCGTGACAAGCGAGTACGGCAAGTACGAGTGATTTCGCTATGTTTGACCGATGGATTCACTGTGTATTTAGGGATTTCGTTCCGAACCCTGGGTTCCATTTTGTGTATGGCAGCCATTTTGTGGTTGCCCTCACATAGGCCGATGACTACGGCCGAACGAGTCTTTAGTACACGTATGCGTTAGCTCGAGTTCGTGCTGACTTTTGGATGAACCGAGTGAACTGACCTCGTTGCCTGAAGCTGACCTTGTTCGGCCAGTTCCTTGCCCGATAGCTGATCAAGATTGAGGATCAGAGCACAGCACATTGTAAAGTTTGGTATGCACACACACACCCCTTATCCTGCTTCTTATCTGTTTCTGTTTCTTCCTTTATGGTCTATTTATGATATGGTTTGTGGTCTTTTATTATGGGTTTGTCTGGCTTGTGCAAGAAGGAATGTTGGGCTTTCCTGTGTAATTAATGGTGGTCCGGACAACTGAAAAGTGGGTTTGTCGTCATGCAATACCTTTTGCAATAATGCCTATGATTGGACAAATTGTAAATAGTGGGTGTTTGTCCGGAATGTGATTTTTGGCATAAAAGAAGATGACTCGTCTTGTAAATTTGAGCAGTCTCCGACGAATATACCTGTGTTGTACTCCGTGGACTTCTGTTCCTGGTTGCAGCCAATAAACTCGATCTTTGACGCCACCGAGAAGTATCCCGTGTCTCTGTATTCTAAGACAGGTGAACCCAAAGACTTTGGGCGTGCCCCTGGCGCCGCTGGGTTTTAAAACCCGGTTCTTCAATTTGTGTACAAGAGTGTGGTACTAATGCCTTTTTCTTCCTGTAGGTTGCGTGGGTGGCCCGGGGTCCAAGGCGGTCACTTGGATAGTTGGACACTCATTTGTGCATTGGGCCTCCAAGTATGCGTTGCAACAGGTGTATGGCCATAACCTGCGACTCAAAGGAAGTCATCATGAAGTGCATTGGTGGGGAAAAAGGGGTATGCGATGGGGGGCACTATTACCCTGGCTCGCGAAGATGGCCTCACAAAAAGGATGCCCGGACTTATTAATATTGCATTAGGAAGAAAACGATTTGATTCCGTTGTCGGGTTTGGCGCTCTTACAGCTGATGCAAAGGGACTTGGAGATCATGAAACAAAGGATGGCGGCGACCAGCATAGCATGGACAGAATTTGTTCTCTGGAGAGCTTGGAGAGGGGCAATTAAACATGGGGCTGTTGAGAAAGCCCGGAGTAAACTTAACAGAGCAATGAGGGTCTTTTGTGGGGAGAAAGACATTAAGGTGATTGCTCATACAGGACGGAGACTTGAGGAACCGCTACTGTTCAGGGAAGACGGTGTACATCTTTCATGACTGGGAAACGCATATTATATGCTAGAGATGAGGGACGTGGTCAGCAAGTTGTGGAATGAGGCTATTTGGTGTAGAAGGAGTGTCTTAGTAGGTGGGCAAAAGATACACAGTATGACCCGGGGAGGGAGGCAGGTAACCGCCCTGAAGGGGGTTTTCTGGTTGGCGGTACTTGGGAGGGGTGGGGAGTCACTGGCAGGCGCACCCATCCCTCGGAGGGGGGAAGAGTGAATGACGGGGGGGCTGGAGGCATGAGTGTAATGCCAGGTGATACAGGGGAGGATGCTAGAGGAGAAGTGAAGAAGTGGATGAAGAACTGAAAGGGTCATGGAGTGGAATGCGAGGTGAGTTCGGAGTGGGGTGAAGGGAGTGAGTGGATGAAGAGGTTGATGTTGGGGTGTTTGTTATTGGTTATTTGCTGTTATTGGTTATGTAATGTGTTGTGCAACCTGGTCCTAATAAACGGCCTTTTATGCTTAACATCAGCGTGGACTGGTTATTGCGTGATTGGGAGTAGCATCCAGATCAACGTGAATAAAGGGACACATTGAAACGTGTGGCGCCGAGAGGTTGAATGAAGTAAGCAACCAGGCGCTCTGGGGATTGTCACCTCGCTGAGGAGCACGGCCGCACTCACTTGAGAAGGAAGAGTGGGGTCCAGGTGAGAGAAATGGAGACCTAAGGGAAGTCCCTTCCTGCAGCTCGACGCCACAGAGGTTGTGCTCCACAAGAACCAAACCGTACAGAACAAGAGGACAACAGAGCATCTTTGATTCTGTTTCATGAAAAGGAGGCAGGTCACAGGTGCATTTGCATTTGGTAAATCACCGCAGGGCCCCCAACCTCGAGTGAAGTCAGAGCAGACAACACAAAGTGTGTGAGCTTCAACACAACGTCATAGCATAAGGTAACACGGCGTGCAAAGATTGGAAGAACGAATAGTCGAGAATACCTACAAGGTACGAAAGGAAATAAAACTATAAAGCACACCCTATGAGTGGATAGAACTGAGGGGGGCCCAGGCTTCAGATCACAAGGGTTGGGTGGGTTAGACATATCTCATTGTGTGATCTAATCAAATCACTATAACATTAACATTAACATTAACATAGATGACAACTTTTCAGAGCAGGAAAGTGAGAGCTTTTGAAAAAAATCAGGGTGGGTGAGATATTTCCCTCATTGAGTTTTATTCATGGGCCTCGAGACCCTCACGGGTGGTTTGCAGCGCTTTATAAATGTTCGATTGATTGGTCGATTGATTGTTGAAGAGGTAACTGTGGTAATTGACGAGGCCACATTTAGATGAATACGTTTATTCTGAGAAGTAGCCATGCGGCGGGAGAGGCCTGCAGGAACCTGGAGCAAGCCCAGCATCACAAGGTGCAGTTAACAAAGCGCATCCCACAATCTGTGCATTACATTCATGGCATTCCAAGCCCACGAATCTAGGGGTCTATTAGAATGGCGGGCAGATAGCCGCCACCGGTCCTGCAGTGGCAACCCCTGTACCGGCGGCGGCCATCCACCCAGAAACCCAGAAAAACGCTGGTTTGATTAGCATTGGGGTCGTGACCGCGGCAATGTGATTTTCCTCCCACCACTTTTCCGCTTGTTGCAGTCCGCCCGCTTGCCTGGTGGGCGGAGCTGGACTGCTACAATTGTGGCGGACCAGGGCCAAGCACCGCCGGCACGATTATGATGCCGGCGGTAGCCATCCTTTCCTGAGCAGTAGGGGACCCGCCATGGAAAGGCATGCAGAGATATGTTCTGGGGGCCCATTGCGGGGCCCCAATGTGTTAGGGGGTGTGGGTGCACTTGGGAGGTACCCCTGGTACCCCCCTACATTTCCCTGTACCAGGTGGCAGGCACTGTGCAGTGCCTGCCACGTGCCTGCCACGCAGTGCAGGGAGATGCAGGACACGCTCCTTTCAACATCGCCGCGTTGGTGCTGGCAGCAGCGACCGCCGCAATGTTAATCGCCAGAATCTGATCGCCGCGGTGAGATTTTGACTGCCAAGCATCACCTTGTGGGCTGTCTTTTCCCGCTACAATGGCGGTTGGGGAGGTTTTCGGACCGCCATCCTAATAGACCCCCTAAGTGTGGTGCCTCCTGCAGCCTCAGAACGGATGAAATGAAGATATGAAATGAAGCTATGAGTACCCTGGGGACTAGAGAAAACAAAAAATAACAGAACCAGCTCAACAACCCCTTGAAACCCAATGTAGGCAACATGAACACACCTGTAATTTAACATTATATTCACTCCATCAACAACAAAACAAAAAGCTGCAGAGTCAGTTTCCACCCCAGATGCAAACTAAAATGCCTCATTAAATTCCTTTCTCAATATTATGCATTAATGCTGATTTAAGAATAGTTTTAATGAACAAAGAATTATGGGTGGGTCAACACAAGATGAGGAGGATCCTTTGAGTAGTGGCCTGCAGAGTGACAGAAAGCCAACTCTGGCATCTCAACATGCATGTATGTCTGTGGGATTGCAGGGCTTAATTTGTAAAATTATAAGTGCCAGGGCCCTCGTCAGGAGGCCACTGCAGCTTCCACCACTCCTTGCCCCGGGCAGTGCTGCCAATGAGACCACAAACAGTATTACTACCCATCACACTCCCACAAGTGTGACAGTGCAGACTATTTCAGGCCCCCGGAGCTCAAAGCACGGCTTGGGCGGAAGGTAATAGACATTTTTAATATATATTGAATGAATAAACAACTTTGGTGGTCCTCATCTGTAAATTAGACAGCGCCACCACGTGGCAGACTGGCATAGTTGCTAATGCTGACACTTAAGTGCCGGTGCCCAGCACCGGAAACAACCAGCTCAAATTAAGCACTGTATTCATATAGGATGATTTCAGCCAGAACGCAGCAGAGAGCTGTACATGGTCAAAGACATCTGACATCCATTATAGGGCCACAAACTGTTTCCCCTTCCTCAACCGGAAAAATCTTATGTCCGGGAGGAGATATTAAACAAATAATCAGCACCAACTAATTGTGATTTGTAAGTATGCAGATATGCTAAAAAAGATTCCCAATCCGTCGGTCTAAATCATTTCTTTGGGAATATTCAAACGATTTACTTCCAGAGAATTATTTTTGAATAAAGGATACTAAATGTACCTTTGCCAACAGAAGGGAGGGTTTCTCCACTCACTCTACAAAGCCAACCAGAATCCATCTTCAGCTTTGACCTGGTGGGTCATCCAGGGCCAGATTGAGAACAGAAACAGGCCCTGGCAAACTGCCCAGCTGCCCCCCTGGGGTGAGGGGGAATGCACCCGAGCTGCGCAAGAGGGACGGTTTCAGACGATTTTGTTACAGGGGGCCGATATTGCTAACCCCCTGTAACAAATACGCCCCCTGTAGGGGCCCAAAACCGTCCCCCACCCTAGCGGCCTACCGGGGAAACGCCTGGTACCTGCTATGGACAGTCCAGCCCTGGGGTCCAATGAAGGATGACTAGAAACAGGTCAGAGTCTGGGGCCCACCCTCCAGAGGCGCCGCTCCAATCACGAGCCAACGCGTCAGAATAAGAACATCCAGCCTGTCAGTCAAACATCCCAACTACGGCGTCCCCCAGGGTGCATGCCCTTCCCTAGTTTCCTCAGCCTCTGCACCAGCTCCTAGCTCAGGTCCTCAGCAGCATCTCCCAATCCGCGCGCTGCTGATGACTGTCGGGCTCCGCCCGGTGCCGTAGCAACCCACAGCAGGCTATGACAGTGGTTCCCAAACTGTGCGCCGTGTCTCCCTGGGGAGCCGTCAAGCCTAGCCAGGGGAGCCGCGCACCAAGCACTTTAAAGCATTTAATGTTGAAGGATCTGTTGGCGTCAATTAAACTAATTAGACTTAAACGCATGGTGTCGATGACTGTAAGTGGCATGCCTGAAGCTGTAAATGTAGAGCTTAATTGATGGCATGCCGAGGGAGATGACCTCCATATTTCACTGGATCCCCACGTTCCAACACTCCCAAAGTATGCATTTTACACCCATGCAAGTGTCCTGTCTGTTAAACACACTAAGGATTATTAAATACTGACCTTTATACTTGAATCATTAGTACTTCCAGTACACATTTCTTTTCAGTGTACACACATTTCCAGACAGGCCTGCTCTCTCCTTGAGCACAGGGAAGTAAAACACTGTATACGGCATAATGCCAACATTTGAAAGCAAGAAAGAGGAACGTTTAAAAAAGGGAAATCTGAGGAATTTTTTTTACCTGCATTGATGTGAAGGGAATCTTAGGGAGGAGACAGCAAAAATAAAACTGTCTGTGGTTTAAAAAATCGTGCGTCACCCTGCGGAGACAGGTGTGTTTGCACATATGACATGGGTGGAAATGGAAGTGCATGCACATATTCTTCAAGCGCAGAAACACTTTGGCAACGGGGCCTACCTGCATAGGGGTGTGATCTAGCAACGAAAGTGGGATAAAAAGGTTTGAAAGGGTACTCGAAAAAAGGCATGGTCAGAGAAGTGTAACTAGGAATAATGTATTAGAGGCGCCGCCTTCATAATACGAAACACCCTGCATATAGGATTATAATCATCAGCTTCATCCCAATTATTTTCAGTGAGAAAAATGCAAGTACTCCCGAGGCCGGGCTTACATCCACCCCATCTTACAAAAAAAGTAACAGTCAGGAGCCACGGGCAATGGCCAATGGGTCAAGGGAGCCACGGGCAATGGCCAATGGGTCAAGGGAGTCATGGGCAATGACCAATGGGTCAAGGGAGCCACGGGCAATGGCCAGTGGGTCAAGGGAGCCACGGGCAATGGCCAATGGGTCAAGGGAGCCACGGGCAATGGCCAATGGGTCAAGGGAGCCACGGGCAATGGCCAATGGGTCAAGGGAGCCACGGGTCGAAAAAGCTTAGGAACCATTGGGCTAGGAGATCGCAAACTGAATGAACGATGGATAACTAGACCTATTGAACGATTAGTTAAAATCATTTCACACAAGTCTATAACCAATAATATTAGCAACTTTACTTCAAGTCAGCAGCTGACGAGCAGTTTACACTTCAGACTAAATAGATACATTACTTGTTTGAAACAGATTGAAAACTGAGGGCATATATCTTAGAAATTGACCAGTTAGTTGTGGATCTCAAACATTTAAGCAAGATATAATTGTTTGTTTATGTCATCTAATGTTCAATTTAATAAAAGTTGTCTTGAACCAGATTCTTCTCAGAGGGATCAGAGGTGCACAAGAACAGACTGTGCATCAAAGTGTCATCGCCACAAAACCAGCACGTGCTGTCGAGCTCTGCATGGAGTCTGCCATAGCGATGGTGAGAAGCGATATCTGAATCTTAACAAGTCCCTCTTTTGCGTTAATGATAGAAATATCTGTGTTTTCACTGCGTTTTTAATGGCTCTTCTGCATGCACGCTTAACCTGTCATTGCAAAAGAAGAACAGCTTTGCCAATGCTTGTTTATCTGTTTTCCTATCTGACAGATTGACAACTCTTTGTCCCATACCTCCTCAGAATGAAGAAGGCTCCTTGAAGATGGGCCGCCGGGCGCTCACCTCTTCGGTCATGGATTGCGACACTGTTGCAGCCAAGGAGTTGGAGTTGCGGTTCAGATCTGCTCACAGTGTGCGGCTTGCAGCGCATATCTTTGTCTTGTGAAGTGAAGTGTGCAGGGCAGTAGCGCCAGGGATGTGCTGTCAGGTACGTGGGGGCCGAAGTATCATCTTTGCAGTTTGCGAGTCCTTAAGAGTGAATTTTAGCGATTCGCTATTAAGGACTCGCAAAATGCAGTGTATGTAGATTTCGCAATAATAACTGCGATTCCTACATATTCCTTAATTGCCTTGAGGCCCATAGGAGTGAATGGGATTGCATTTGTAATTTGTGAGTACCCAATAGGTACTCGCAAATTGAGAAGGCAATTTCAAGGGTGCAAGGGGGCCAAAGGACATCCTTTTGCACCCCTGAAATATGCATGTGTGCACATGTGACGCACATACATGCCCGTATCTGCGCCACAAGGCTCTTTGAAAAATGCAAAAAAGTGAATTTTTCAAGGAAATCGCAAATTGCCACCAACTTGAAGTTGGTGGTAATTTGCGATTACTTAAGGCAAAATCGCACAACTTGGGTGCTTCCAGAATTGCATTTAAGGAATCACAATTTGCAATCTGCAATCTGAGAATCGGCCCGTTTGCGAACTGGAAAAAGGCTTCATACATCTGGCCCCATGGAGTAGTAACCTCGAAGCTGGACATTGCATTAACTGAAGACATTTAAGAGGTGGAAACCTGGAGACCCTCGCGGGTGATTAGCCGTGCTTTATAAATCCGACTTGATCGATCAATTGATTGAGGTGTCCCAACGAAGGCCATCAAACCATTAGTAAGGATGGCCATTCATTCACTGGCGACGACCCACAGCCTTGCACCTATGTTCAGGCCCGTATTCAATAGCTGAATGAAAGTCATATTAAAAGTCGGCGATTTCGGCTTTAGCGCCACCTGAAGGGTTGCAGAACTCCCCCGCTCTTCGAACCATTCTCCTATTTATAATTGTAGACCTGATTCATTGGAGTTCCCTACAACTTCAAGGTGCCTTTGTTGATTATTTTGCAACCAAAAATGACCATCTTTTTTATATAAGAGTTTGAGAAAAATAAACTTTTTTATTTTTCACAATACTTTACCAGGCAAAGATCTCCCTAACCGTGAAGTCTCCTTATGATAAAGAATAGGGAAAATGTAAAACAAAAATAATAAAAAAAATTACAAATATATATATTTACTCAAATTGGTTTCTACATTTTAAATATCAATGTAAATTCATTGTATACATTTGCTTTTGTTTTAGAACAACATACCAATGATATAATGCTATTAACTTTATTTTGAAAGAAATCTTTAATTAATGAAAATATATCCAATTAAATGTATTTTTCCCAAGTTTAAATTAAAATCTAAATTCCAACCCAAAAAATAATAGTATGCATAAATTATTAAAAGTGATGAATAAAATTACTTGGGATCAATTTAGCTATATTAGTGTTTTAAATTATGTTCTGAGAAAATAATAAACATGTACTAATTGAAGATATTTAAATATATGTGTCTATCTTTGTAACTATTTAAAATAATTTCTTTCTACCAGAGGGTGTTGCATTAGCAGTACGTAGTGCTGGATTTCTCCTTTTTTTTAAATAATAACTTACACTTAAATGTTGTGACTAGACAAAACTAGTAAGCTTACTCAAAAGTGTAAATTACTCAAAAGTGTAAGTTACCTTTTTGAATCAGGCGCACAGTGTGCAAGTCTCTCTGTCACCTCAAATTCGGAGAGGTCTTAGACAGCTGTATGTGCTTGATGTAATTTGACCATTCATTTGGGGGCACGCTGCTAATTCCACCTTTCTTAACATCAGATATTACTTTATTTACTAATGACTACAATTTGAATCTGATTTTTAATGTGAGGTCTCATACATGTTAACCCGGCATAGTTCCTGGCTCTTGAGTCTTTCTTCCCATAGCTTTTCTTGTACTCTCTTAGAATTTAAGTTATTTCTTTTTTCAGATCAAATCATAGGGCCTGATTATTAGTCGGACCGTCTGAAGACCGCCGTACTCTCCGTGTCGGTCGGACCACCGCCTCATCGGCAGTCTGACCGCACGGTTATGACCATAGCGGTCAGACCGCCACAAGACCGCCACCACCGAAAAGATCATGTATCCCATGGTGACGGCAGTGGGGAGAGTGGTGTGTCGATGCCAGCACCGCCTTCTCAATCACGACCTGCCTTTCCGCCGACCATTTCATGGCGGGGACACCAGGGAAAGTGCATGGGAGCACATGTTGTGCACCCCTCTAATTGCACTGCGTGCCATGCGTGACATGGTGTATGGTACACAGTGCACCCGACGTGCAAGTGGCACTGCCACGACGGCGTCATATGCGTCACGCTCACTCTGAGCCGAAGCATGCCGCCTCCGGGCACCGCCGACACAACGCCTCCAGCCCGGTGGTGATATAGTAATGCGGTGGGCAGGGTGCCGCCGGCTTGGTGGCGTTCTCCCGACCGCTGCAACGGCGGTCTTGTAATCACCCCATAGTCCTTTTTCCTGTAGTACCTCCACCCTTGTTTAGCTTGTTTTCCAAGCGTTGTCTTCATGCACTCTCTGGGAGAGCACAAACTGCTTAAAACCCATTGGATGAGGAGGGTTACCTCAGCCTGGAGTCAGGGTACATGCTATTATTAGTTGGGGCGCCATGAGAAATCTCCCATCGCAATAAGCCTGGGAAAGCACATTCAGTGCCGAAACATGTTAACGCGCAGAGGGTTGGGGATCATACATCAGGTGATGCAGGTTCCATTGACCCACTCTGTTTTTAGGTGGCATATGTAAGCTCACAAAAACCATACGCAAGACAGACTAAAAAAAAAATCGCACTTTATACTGTGTGCCCCCGTTGACCTGAGGACTCCACCTTTCTGCACTCTTCGCACCGCTGCCTTGTTCTTACATGTCTCTGTGAGTGGCCTTCATCAGGTACTGGGTGTAATGCCGGGTGCCCAGTAACTCTATTGAAAGTCCTCAATCTCCAGGTGAATGCCACCGGGCCTCACACAGGCACAGGTGGAGAAGTGTGGCTCAGGGGTTAGAGGCGGCAGACCCGGAAGCTGAGATCGACCCTGGACCAGGGTTCAATTCCCCACCTCGGCGGGTCTTGGGCTAAAAAATTCCACGGACTCGATAATTCTCGCTCCGCTGCCTTCTCGACTCACGGGTTCACACTCTGCGACTCTGGGCAATAGCTTGCTTAATCTCCACAACGGCCCCTCGCGGTGGGATGCCTGGCTTTCACCTTGTGGATACTCTGCCGGGGTTATCTCACAGGGGAATACCAGGACGGGTTCCCTAAGCAAGCGCCGGGAAACCCACTGCGGGTAGCTGTGCGCTATACAAGCTCAAAACATTTACATTTACAGGTGCCGGCAGGGGAGAAATGCATTTTAATTGTGGCCATGAGGAGGCCACGTTTTAGTGAGATAGCTCAGTGGGTTATGCAGTTGTTTTTACCTTGATACATAACTTAATCCGCAGATCACAGATTTCAGAATGAGACAGCTCAGTGGGTACATGCAGGATCAGCTCAAAAGTGTTATGTGACCTGAGCGTATCGTGGTAGGTACTCTCAGCCGTTCATTCTTTTGGAGTCGATAAAATGAGCACCACTGAACTGGATAATATTGTTTCATCTAAAGTGCCACGAGCCAGAGCAGCGTGTGATGTGCGCTTGATAAATGGAGGGTTTCTAGGTATTTGTGACCTGGCCTGCGGACGCCCGGCCCCGTGGGAACCTGTGAACCTCCCCTTGGCACGGCCCCCTGCTGTCACAACAACCTATCTTCCCACACTGATAACCCATTGTGAGCCCTGACGTGTTATCCCGTCTCCACTCATGTGAGAGGTTGGTGGGGGGGGGGGGGGCTGGGGTGGCCTGGGGCCAGCTGGCTGTGCGGGAATTCAGCCCCCCCCACCCGCAAACCACCCCCACTATCTTCACCAAAGGAATGCAGAGTGTGCCCATGGTGTCACTCAATGCAACCGTATATACCTCCCTGTCCAGCTGAGAGGCCAAGCATCACTTCCCATACTACAGCCCGGCTGAGAGGCCCTGCATCACTTCCCATACTACCTGCAGCTGAGAGGCCCTGCATCACTTCTCATACTACCACCAGCTGAGAGGCCCCGTGTCACTTCCCATACTACTTCCAGGTGAGAGGCCCTGTGTCACTTCCCATACTACTTCCAGGTGAGAGGTCCTGTGTCACTTCACATACTACTTCCAGATGAGAGGCCTTGCATCATTTCCCATACTACCTCCAGCTGAGAGGTCTCGTGTCACTTCCTATACTACTTCCAGCTGAGAGGCCCTGTGTCACTTCCCATACTACTTCCAGCTGAGAGGCCCTGCATCACTTCCCATACTACTTCCAGCTGAGAGGCCCTGAATCACTTCCCATACTACTTCCAGCTGAGAGGCCCCGTGCCACTTCCCATACTACTTCCAGCTGAGAGGCCCAGTGTCACTTCCCATACTACTTCCAGCTGAGAGGCCCTGTGTCACTTCCCATACTACTTCCAGCTGAGAGGCCCTGCAGCACTTCCCATACTACTTCCAGCTGAGAGGCCCTGAATCACTTCCCATACTTCTTCCAGCTGAGAGGTCCTGTATTACTTCCAAAACTACCCCGGCTGAGAAGCCCTGTGTTACTTCTCATACTATCTCCATCTGAGAGGCCCTACATACCTTCCCATACTACTTCCAGCTGAGAGGCCAAGCATCACTTTCCGTACTACCACCAGCTGAGAGGCCAAGCATCACTTCCCATACTACCCCCGGCTGAGAGGCCCTGTGTCACTTCCCATACTACCTGCAGCTGAGAGGCCCAGTGTCACTTCCTAATACTTCTTCCAGCTGAGAGGCCCTGTATTACTTCCCATACTACCTCCGGCTGGGAGGCCCTGCGTCACTTCCCATACTACTTCCAGCTGAGAGGCCCTGCATCACTTCCCATAATAGCTAAGGCTAAGAGGCCCGGCATCACTTCCCATACTGCTTCCAGTCCCATACTACTTCCAGCTGAGAGGCCCTGCGTCACTTCCCATACTACTTCCAGCTGAGAGGCCCTGCGTCACTTCCCATACTACTTCAAGCTGAGAGGTCCTGCATCACTTCCCATACTACTTCCAGCTGAGAGGCCCTGCGTCACTTCCCATACTACTTCCAGTTGAGAGGCCCTGCGTCATTTCCCATACTACTTCCAGCTGAGAGGCCCTGGGTCACTTCCCATACTATTTCCAGCTGAGAGGCCCTGTATTACTCCCCATATTAGCTAAGGCTAAGAGGCCCTGCATCACTAACCATACTACTTCCAGCTGAGAGGCCATGCGTCACTTCCCATACTACTTCCAGCTGAGAGGCCCTGTGTCACTTCCCATACTTCTTCCAGCTGAGAGGCCCTGTATTACTTCCCATACTACTTCCAGCTGAGAGGCCCTGCATCACTTCCCATACTACTTCCAGCTGAGAGGCCCTACATAACTTCCCATACTACTTCCAGCTGAGAAGCCCTGTATTACTTCCCATAATAGCTAAGGCTAAGAGGCCCTGTATTACTTCCCATACTGCTTCCAGTCCCATACTACTTCCAGCTGAGAGGCCCTGCGTCACTTCCCATACTACTTCCAGCTGAGAGACCCTGTGTCACTTCCCATACTTCTTCTAGCTGAGAGGCCCTGTATTACTTCCCATACTACTTCCAACTGAGAGGCCCTGTGTCACTTCCCATTCTACTTCCAGCTGAGAGGCCAAGCATCACTTCCCATACTACCCCCGGCTGAGAGGCCCTGTGTCACTTCCCATATTTCTTCCAGCCGAGAGGCCCTGTGTCACTTCCCATACTACTTCCAGCTGAGAGGCCCTGTGTCACTTCCTATTCTAGCTAAAGCTAAGAGGCCCGGCGTCCCTTCCCATACTTCTTCCAGCTAAGAGGCCCGGCGTCACTTCCCATACTTCTTCCAGCTGAGAGGCCCGGCATCACTTCCCATACTTCTTCCAGCTGAGAGGCCCTGTATTACTTTCCATAATAGCTAAAGGTGAGAGGCCCTGCATCACTTACCATACTACTTCCAGCTGAGAGGCCCTGCATCACTTCCCATACTACTTCCAGCTGAGAGGCCCTGCATCACTTCCCATACTACTTCCAGCTGAGAGGCCCTGCAACACTTCCCATACTACTTCCAGCTGAGAGGCCCTGTGTCACTTCCCATACTTCTTCCAGCTGAGAGGCCCTGTATTACTTCCCATACTACTTCCAGCTGAGAGGCCCTGCATCACTTCCCATACTACTTCCAGCTGAGAGGCCCTGTGTCACTTCCCATACTTCTTCCAGCTGAGAGGCCCTGTATTACTTCCCATAATAGCTAAGGCTAAGAGGCCCGGCATCACTTCCTATACTGCTTCCAGTCCCATACTACTTCCAGCTGAGAGGCCCTGCGTCACTTCCCATACTACTTCCAGCTGAGAGACCCTGTGTCACTTCCCATACTTCTTCCAGCTGAGAGGCCCTGTATTACTTCCCATACTACTTCCAACTGAGAGACCCTGTGTCACTTCCCATTCTACTTCCAGCTGAGAGGCCAAGCATCACTTCCCATACTACCGCCGGCTGAGAGGCCCTGTGTCACTTCCCATACTTCTTCCAGCTGAGAGGCCCTGTGTAACTTCCCATATTTCTTCCAGCCGAGAGGCCCTGTGTCACTTCCCATACTTCTTCCAGCTGAGAGGCCTGGCGTCACTTCCCATACTACTTCCAGCTGAGAGGCCCTGCGTCACTTCCCATAATACTTCCAGCTGAGAGACCCTGTGTCACTTCCCATACTTCTTCCAGCTGAGAGGCCCTGTATTACTTCCCATACTACTTCCAGCTGAGAGACCCTGTGTCATTTCCCATACTACTTCCAGCTGAGAGGCCCTGGGTCATTTCCCATACTACTTCCAGCTGAGAGGCCCTGGGTCACTTTCCATACTACTTCCAGCTGAGAGGCCCTGTATTACTTCCCATAATAGCTAAGGCTAAGAGGCCCTGCATCACTTCCCATAATACTTCCAGCTGAGAGGCCATGCGTCACTTCCCATACTACTTCCAGCTGAGAGACCCTGTGTCACTTCCCATACTTCTTCCAGCTGAGAGGCCCTGTATTACTTCCCATACTACTTCCAGCTGAGAGTCCCTGTGTCATTTCCCATACTACTTCCAGCTGAGAGACCCTGTGTCATTTCCCATACTACTTCCAGCTGAGAGGCCCTGTGTCACTTCCCATACTACTTCCAGCTGAGAGGCCCTGCATCCCTCCCCAATCTACCTCCAGCTGAGAGGCCATGCGTCACTTCCCATACTACCTGCAGCTGAAAGACCCTGCATCCCTTCCCATGTTGCCACCAGCTGAGAAGCCCTGCATCCCTTCCCATACTACCTGCTGCTGAGAGGCCCTGTGTCACTTCCCATGCTTTCTTCTATCAATCAATCAATCAATCAAAGCATTTTTATAGCGCACTACTCACCCAGAGGGTCTCAAGGCGCTAGGGGAGGGGGGTCCGCTACTGCTCGAACAGCCAGGTCTTGAGTTGCTTCCTGAAGGCGAGGTGGTCCTGGGTCAGATGGAAGTGGGTCGGGAGGGAGATCCAAGTCTTGGCGGCGAGGTAGGAGAAGGACCGTCCCCCTGTGGTGGCTCTTCTGATGCAGGGGACGGCGGCGAGGGCGTGGCCGGTCGATCGAAGCTGGCGTTTGGGAGTGTAGAAGTTGAGGCAGCTGTTGAGGTATCCTGGGCCTTGGTTGTGTAGGGCTTTGTGTGCGTGGGTGAGGAGACGGAAGGTGATTCTCTTTTTGACCGGGAGCCAGTGCAGGTCTCTCAGGTGTCCGGAGATGTGGCTGCGACGGGGGATGTCCAGGATGAGTCGTGCTGAGGCGTTCTGGATCCGCTGGAGTCTCTTCCGGAGTTTGGTTGTGGTTCCGGCGTGAGGGAGTTGCCGTAGTCCAGACGGCTGGTGACGAGGGCCTGGGTGACCATCTTCCTGGTCTTGGTGGGGATCCATCGGAAGATCTTACGTAGCATGCGCAGGATGTTGAAGCACGAAGAGGAGACGGCGTTGACTTGTCTGGTCATGGAGAGGGAGGAGTCCAGGATGAAGCCCGGGTTGCGTGCGTGGTCTGTTGCTTTGGGTGCGCTGCCTAGTGCGGGGGGCCACCATGAGTCGTCCCAGGCGGAGGGTGAAGATCCCAGGATGAGGACTTCCGTCTTGTCCGAGTTCAGTTTCAAGCGGCTGTTCTGCATCCATTCGGCTACCTCTTTCATCCCTTCGTGAAGGTTGGCTCTGGCGGTGGCGGGGTCGTTGGTGAAGGAGAGGATCAGCTGGGTGTCGTCGGCGTAGGAGATGATGTTGAGGTTGTGCTGGCGTGCGATGTCTGCGAGGGGGCTCATGTAGACGTTGAAGAGAGTTGGATTGAGCGAGGAGCCTTGAGGAACGCCGCAGATGACTTCGGTGGCTTCTGATCTGAACGGGGGAGTCAGACTCTCTGTGTCCTCCCGGCGACGAAGGAGATGATCCACTCCAGTGCCTTCTCCTGGATTCCGACGTTGCTGAGGCGCTGCACTTGGGTGCGGTGACAGACAGTGTCGAAGGCCGCGGAGAGGTCTAGGAGGATGAGGGCTGCTGTTTCTCCGTTGTCAAGCAGGGCTCGGATGTCATCGGTGGCTGCGATCAGGGCGGTCTCGGTGCTGTGGTTGGCCCGGAAGCCGGACTGCGAGAGGTCGAGGGATCCGTTTGTCTCGAGGAAGGCGGCCAGCTGCTTGTTGATGGTCTTCTCAATGACTTTTGCAGGGAACGGGAGCAGCGAGATGGGGCGGTAGTTCTTGAGGTCGGTGGGGTCGGCTGATAGCTTCTTTAGTAGAGCGCTGAGTTCGGCGTGCTTCCAGCTCTCCGGGAAGGTAGCGGTGTCGGTGTCGAAGGAGGTGTTGATGATGTCCCGAAGGTGGGGTGCGATGATCGCGTCGGCCTTGTTGAAGACGTGGTGAGGGCAGGGCGATCCGGAGTGGATGGAGTTCATCGTGCGGACGGTGTCTTCGGTGCTGATCGGGGTCCAGGCACGGAGGGTGGTGGTGGGGGGCGGTGGTTCGGTCGTGGCGTGCGTCGGTTGAGTGCTGAAGCTGATGTGTATGTCCGCGATCTTGTTGTGGAAGTAGGAGGCGAGGGAGTTGCAGAGGTCTTGCGAAGGGGTGATGTCGTTGTTTCCGGCGTTGGGGTTGGAGAGCTCTTTAACGATGTTGAAGAGTACCTTGCTGTTGTGTGTGTTGTTGTCCAGTCGTTCCTTGAATGCAGTTTTCTTGGTGGCGTGGATCAGTTGGTGGTGTTTTCGGGTGGCGAGCTTGAGGGCGGTCATGTTGTCCGGTGTTGGGTCTCTGCGCCTGGCTCTCTCGAGGGCTCCGCAGTTCTTCTTGGAGCTCTTGAGTTCGTCGGTGAACCATGGGGCTTTCTTGCTGCCGGGTCTGCTAGGCGGGGTCCTCAGGGGGGCGAGGTCGTCTGCGCAGTTGCTGATCCACTTCGTGAGGTTGGTGGCCGCTTGGCTGGGGTTCGTTGCGCTGGCGGGTGGGTTCTTGCTCAGGGAAGTCGCGAGCTGGTCGGCTGTGATCTTGTTCCAGCTTTTGCGTGCAGCCTGTTGCTGGTGGTGGTGGATCGTGGTCCTTCTGAAGCTGAAGTGGACGCAGCTGTGGTCCGTCCAGTGGAGTCCGGTGGCGTGGCTGAAGGTGATGTCCTTGCTGGATGAGAAGACGGGGTCGAGTGTGTGTCCGGCGTAGTGGGTGGGGGTGGTCACCAGCTGCTTGAGTCCGAGGTTTGCAAATTTGTCCAGCAGGATGGTGGTGTTGCGGTCGTTGTTGTTCTCCAGGTGGAAGTTGAGGTACCCGAGGAGGATGTAGTCAGCGGAGGGGAGGGCGTGCGGGCTGACGAAGTCGGCGTTGTCCTTGCTGAATTGTGTGCGTGGTCCCGGGGGTCTGTATATGAGGGTGCCTCTGAGGGTGGTCTTGGGGTTGATGTGGGTCTTGGAAGTGCAGGTGCTCGGCAAGTGCGAGGGTGTCGTCAGTGTTGGTCGTTATGCGGATGGTGTTCTTGTGGATGATGGCGATGCCTCCTCCAGTCTGGTTGATGCGGTCCCTCCGGATGATCTTGTAGCCGTCTGGGATGGCGATGGCAATGCCGGGCGCTGAAGAGGCGTTCATCCAGGTTTCCGTGAGGAAGGCGACGTCTGGGGCTGTGGTGTCGAGCAGGTTCCAGAGCTCGACGGCGTGTCTGTGGAAGGAGCGGGTGTTGAGCAGGATGCATTTCAGGTGGCTGCTGCTGTTGCTCATCTTGGTCTTGGTCGGTGCTGGAGTAGTGCAGGTCCGGATGCAGGTGAACTTGCAGGAGTGGCAGCAGAAGGGTCCGTGGGTGCGTCTCGGGGTGGCTCGGTAGCAGGCCGGGATTCGGCCGGCGTTGAGTGCGTTGAGTTGAGTGGCGTCGTCGGTCCGGCGGGTGGGCTGGTGTCTGCGGGGGCCAGGGGTCATGGCACTGGGCGCGGTCCAGGCGCGGACGGGCGCAGACGGGCTTACCTTTGGCGCACCTTCGGTGCTCAGTCGGTGCTCCCGCTGCGCGCGTCCGCTGCGCGGTCGCTCTGGGGGCGTCATAAGAAGGGAGCCGGGAGGGAGGGTCCGGTGGGACGCGGGAGCGTGGGATCCAATCGGCTGGCGTGGGGGCGGGGCCGCAGGCAGGCAGCGGCGGGAAAACGGGTGCAGGCTTGGCGGGCGGCCCTGCGGCGGCTGGGGCGCTGGAATCGGTGTCGGCGTTAATCACAGGCAGCAGGTGAGGCTCAGGAGGCAGAAGAGGCGAGGAGCAAGGGGGCGACCAGGCCGAAGGCACAGTGGTCGCTCCCGAGTAGGAGTCTAGGTCCCCTTTAAGAAGGGAGCCGGGAGGGAGGGTCCGGTGGGAGGCGGGAGCGTGGGATCCAATCGGCTGGCGTGGGGGCGGGGCCGCAGGCAGGCAGCGGCGGGAAAACGGTGCAGGTTTGGCGGGCGGCCCTGCGGCGGCTGGGGCGCTGGAATCGGCGTTGGTCCTAACCACAGGCAGTAGGTGAGGCTCAGGAGGCAGGAGAGGCGAGGAGCGTGGGGGCGACCAGGCCGAAGGCGCAGTGGTCGCTCCCGAGTAGGAGTCTAGGTCCCCTTTAAGAAGGGAGCCGGGAGGGAGGGTCCGGTGGGAGGCGGGAGCGTGGGATCCAATCGGCTGGCGTGGGGGCGGGGCCGCAGGCAGGCAGCAGCGGGAAAACGGTTGCAGGCTTGGCGGGTGGCCCTGCGGCGGCTGGGGCGCTGGAATCAGCGTCAGCGCTAATCACAGGCAGCAGGTGAGGCTCAGGAGGCAGGAGCGGCGAGGAGCGTGGGGGCGACTTCAGCTGAGAGGCCCTGCATTCCTTTCCATACTAGCTCCAGCTGAGAGGCCCTGTATCATTTCACATACTACCTGCTGCAGAGAGGCCCTGTGTCACTGCCCATGCTACTTCCAGCTAAGAGGCCCAGCATTATCTCCCATACTATTTCTGCTCCACAGCTGAGACGCATCGTCTCACTTAATCTGTTATGTCTGTCCATTCTTCCTCCCAGTCTACCCATCCATATGTCCATCTGTCTATCTGCTCATTCGCCCTTCTACCTATTCATCTATTCCTGTGTCCAGCCGTCCTTTCCTGTTATCCTCTGTCTGCCAGTCTGTCTGTTCTGCCATAAAATTATGTACTCTTGTCCTTGGACCTGTCCATGTTTCTATTCCTTGTCGTTCTGTCTGTCCGTTTATTCATTCATCTCTCTACCCACCAATATGTCTACCGTCTGTCTCTACTTGCATACTATACGTCTGTATACATGTCTGTTTATCCATTCATCAATCTATCCATCTGTCCACCTGTCTGTCTATCCATTCATCTAGTCATCTTTCCCTATGTTTGTCCATCTCTGGGGAGGTGTCTGTCCATCCTTCCATCTGTCCTTCCGTTCATCCATCAGTCCCTCTGTCTTGCCATCCATCTCTTCATTGTTCCTTCTGTCTGTCCATCCCTGAGCGTTTGTCTGTCCATCCTTCCATCTAGACATCTGTCCTTCCATTTATTTATCCTTCTATCCATCCTCTTACCTGTCTGTCCCTCCATTCCTCCCGTCTGTCCGTCCGTCCGTTCTCCAGCCCCCATCCTCCTTCATGCTTCAATGCCTCTATACATAAGATCATTTACCAGGGCTGGACTGGCCCTGCAGGCAGGAAGGGTGGGGGCCGGTTTTGTTACTGCGGGCCTGTTTTACAACAGTGAGGGCCGGTTTTGTTACTTGGGGGCCGGTTTTGCAGCAGTGAGGGCCGATTTTGTTACTGGGGTCCAATGTTACAGCAGTGAGGGCCGGTTTTGTTACTTGGGGCCAGTTTTGTAGAAGTGAGGGCCGATTTTGTTACTGGGGGGTCGGTTTGCAGCAGTGAGGGCCGGTTTTGTTACTGGGGTCCAATGTTACAGCAGTGAGGGCCGGTTTTGTTACTTGGGGGCCGGTTTTGCAGCAGTGAGGGCCGGTTTTGTTACTTGGGGCCGGTTTTGTAGAAGTGAGGGCCGATTTTGTTACGGGGGGCCAGTTTTGCAGCAGTGAGGGCCGGCTTTGTTACTGGGGGGTCGGTTTGCAGCAGTGAGGGTCGGTTTTGTTACTGGGGGTCGGTTTTGCAGTAGTGAGGGCCAGTTTTGCAGCAGTGAGGGCCGGCTTTGTTACTGGGGGGTCGGTTTGAAGCAGTGACGGTCGGTTTTGTTACTGGGGGTCGGTTTTGCAGCAGTGAGGGCCGGTTTTGTTACTTGGGGGTCGGTTTTGCAGCAGTGAGGGTCGGTTTTGCAGCAGTGAAGGCCGGCTTTGTTACTGGGGGCAGTATTTACAACAGTGGGGGCCGGTTTTTGTCACTTGGGGGTCGGTTTTGCAGCAGTGAGGGCCGGTTTTGTTACTTGGGGGTCGGTTTTGCAGCAGTGAGGGCCGGTTTTGTTACTGGGGGCTGTATTTACAACAGTGGGGGCCGGTTTTGTTACTTGGGGGTCGGTTTTGCAGTAGTGAGGGCCGGTTTTGTTACTTGGGGGTCGGTTTTGCAGCAGTGAGGGCCGGTTTTGTTACTGGGGGCTGGTTTTTAGGTCTCGCGACCTATCGATGCGCGCAAGCGCATCGAGCGGAGCGAGAATTCATGTCGGCAAAACACAAGTCAAACTAAGGGCTTTCAGCCCCGCGGTTTTCTTGCAGTTCACGTGTACATGCACGCGCATCGCATGCAAGCCCAGCCTCTTGCATTCCCAGGCTCTCCCGCCCCCATCCGGCATCAGGCTTCTGCTCCCCTAGCAGCACTCCTCCCACACCAGCACACCACAGCTTCCCCCAGCTCCCTTCTCCCCCCCCTAATTGCTTTTTTTTTCACGGTCGCATTCCCAGGCTCTCCCGCCCCCATCCGGCATCAGGCTTCTCCTCCCCTAGCAGCACTCCTCCCACACCAGCACACCACAGCTTCCCCCAGCTCCCTTCTCCTCCCCCCTAATTGCTTTTTTTTTCACGGTCGCCAGGCCGTGAGCTGCTTCAAAGCGATCCACTCCACCCCCTGCTGCACCCAGCGCTGGCCTCACTTCTCCCCCCTAATTGCTTCCAGCCATGTCGCACACCACCATTGCACAACCACCAATTTCTCTACCCCCACCAAACTCACCCATCTATTCACCATCCAGCCCCTCCCTCATCTATCTCGGTCTCTTCAAAATTCATCCCATCCACTTCGATTCTTCCGAAATTCGCCCACTCGTCTGTCCATCCGTTGTATGGTACAGTTATTGTCAGACGTTGACGAGGGTTCACTCTGCTGATTGATCCTGGGGAGACACGTGTGTGATTGCGGAACTGAGTAGACATCGTACCAGCCCCTCCCCCACCCCAACCCGCACAGACGCCTTCAACCCCCAGCCAGCCCTAAAATGAACTCTTGTGCGGCCTGACAGATGTAACTGCATTTACAAATAAGAGAGCTTCAAGGCAATATACTTTAACATGACCTTTTAGCGCTTCGAAGTGTTCTGCAGGGCAGAGGCGCTATACAAATAATATTCACAACAAGATGGCTTCAAAGCTCGTCTGGAATTGGACAAAAAGTGTTACTCGGGCTGGATATTAGCAGTGAAATTAAAGAGAACCTGACCAATCGCACAACACACTTTATTAAAGTGCCGAAGCAATGCCACAACTGCAGCCGGGGCAGAGGCAAGTTGTCTAATGTCAGTACTTATTGAAAATTCAAGCAGCTTGCGGTGCCATCAACATGAAACGTGAGATTAGTATCTAACTCGGCCCCCTCCCCTGTCACCAGCTCTTCCCTCTCGGCCTGATTCACAGCACCAGAGTGGCACACGTTGATCCTTGCTTGCACAGCCCCGGACTTGCTTCACACATGCCTGCTTCCCGGCAGCAGATTAGCTAACGCGCTGCTCTGGCCCACTACAGTCCTGCTGGCTGCTAGCGATTCCAGCTTCTCAGCACCAGATCTGTCCCGAGGCATGTTCACTACAGAGCACCGTGGCTACCCACAGGCGTCTTCAACCACGTCTCCAGCTCAGCTCTCCTGTGTTACAGTTCTGGATGCACACCAGCACAGGCAGAGGTCTTCTTTTCATGTGCAGGGTCTGCCAAGGGGGCTGTGAGCAAAGCCTGTGTCACTATCGAGCGCTAAAACGGAGCGGGGCAAGATAGCGCCAACTCTGCGGAAGACGCTCTCTTTTATATAGAGCCTTTCATGCAAATTGTATCTAGTGCTTCATACTGCACTTTTACAGTGTCTAGGCGCTGTAAATGGCAGAAGGTATTGTTGCTCGGTTAAGTGACACCATTTCAAACCGAGCCCCTCGGAAACCTATGGTGGTAACAGGTGCCAGCTCTCACTCGCACTGCACACAGGGATCACTTACACTGCACCCAGGCCTCACTCACACTGCACACAGGCCTCACTCAGTGCATACTGCACACACTCAGTGCACACTGCCCTAACTCACAGTGCACACAGCACCCACTCAGTGCACACAGCACTCACTCAGTGCACACAGCTCTCACTCAGTGCACACAGCTCTCACTCAGTGCACACAGCTCTCACTCGGTGCACACAGCTCTCACTCTGTGCACACAGCTCACTCAGTGCACACAGCTCTCACTCGCCCTGCACCCAGGCCTCACTCACACTGCACACAGGCCTCACTCACACTGCACACAGGCCTCACTCACATTGCACACAGGCCTCTCTCAGTGCACACAGCCCTCATCACTCAGCGCAAACACAGCATCACTCAGCACCACCACAGCATCACTGGTTCAAATATGTTCTCTCAATGTTTCAAGCTTTATTACAAATGTCACAAAAAATGTTAATATTTCACTTCTGTTCTTGGATTTTCGTCACTGAACATAATCTTCACAAAAGTTAATTACAAAAGTTTAAGCTATTGCCATTAAAAATTACAATCACTTTTATTTAAGTATTAATTATTTTAAAAAAAATAAAAGCCATTGTTAATTGTAATATCAATACATCGAAGTCACGTCAATACAAAACATGTGACATTACAAATACTAAAAGTGTCACATATGCTAAAGTTAAAAGTATTGGCATTGTAAATCACAAAACATATATAAAATGTCATTTACAAAACCAATAGCTCCAACTTTCCTACTGCGAGACCTATTGGCAACGCCAGCGCTTGTTGCGAGATGCTGCAATCTCGGCCCTCAGCAGCACAGCAGCAAGCCAGGCTTGCAGCCTCTCAGCTCCAGGCAGTGCTTCTGCTTTGGGTTCCCAGTCGGCCCTGTGGCATACTCGTTGAACTTTGAACTCTGAAAGCTGTGCAGTACCCTCAGGTTATATTCAGGGCTCCCGGCTTATCTGTGGAGTCAGACGCAGAGCCAGCGATACACAACAGCACACTCACCTGACACAACAGCACACTCACCTGACAGGGGCGCATTGTTTCAAACTCCTGTGCACACCTACAGCTGTTTAAGTAAACACCACTCATGCTTTTAGCTCGCTGAGCTGTCAGTCTGCACTGACACTGACCCCCAGCCATGATTCCAGCGTGCAGTCACTCAAAACAAGTTCATCTCACCTATTTTTCCTTGTTCAAAGAGATGGATACAAACCTGGAAAAGACATTTCTGACTGCATAGGCCTGGGCGGAATTTCAGTGAATCCGGAGTCATTCTGCGCAGACGCCAGTGCTTTAAATGGGCCGGAACTGTCTGGTACCGAGTACCAGCACTTTTTTATTTTGAGAGGGAGAGTATCGGCACTTCTCGAAAGAAATGTTATACATTTAATTGGAGAGTACCGGCACTTCTCAGAAACAAGCAGGTACTCAGGTACAGAGCACCTGCACTTGTATTTTTCTATTTCAAGCCCTGGTTGATGCAGAACTACTGGTGATGACGCGCTCGCTCTTGGAGGCACCATTGTGGGTCGAATCCTTTCACGGGAGCCCAGTTAGTGGGCGCCAGTGGACGCTGTGCATTTTCTGCTGCATTTAGCACGGTTTCTTAGCGCAAATGCGTCCTCGCATCCATTTTGAAAATAGCACTAAACGCAGAATTACTCTTCTTGGGGAACTCCGCAGAATCTCCTGGAATTCTTGGGTAAATCCACGTGATTACGCTACATGCAATCACGCAAATTACGCCCACACCTAGTATTAATGTGTATAAATTACTAATATCGGAAAAGAGCGCTTTTTAGGTTTTGCCTGGCGATGCGCTTTGCGCATGCGCCAAAAAACCTCTTGAGTTGTGTGTGTGGGTCGGGATACGCCCCCTCCTCCGATTGGCTAGCTCCATAAATGGAGGCTAGCCATTGGGAGAGGGCTCCGTCCGTCAATCTCGGACCAGATTCGGGGGCGTTCCCGAGAATTTTTGGCTTTTGGCTACGTCACGCGACGTCAGCCAAAAGCCGGGAACGCCCCCGAATCTGTTCCGGCATTGCCGGCACTTCTGCGTCTCTCCTCCCCCCCTTTCCCGCCCCCTCCCGCTTGTTTCCTGATGCTGGCCTCGCAATGGCGCTGCGTCTCTCCTCCCCCTTTCCCGCCCCCTCCCGCTTGTTTCCTGATGCCCGCCTTCCTGCTCCGGCCGTCATCGGCCGTCGTCAGCGTCTCTCCTCCCCCTTTCCCGCCCCCTCCCGCTTGTCATTTTAACTCTTCATTGGGCCGATAGAGGCTGAGCCTGGACACAGCTCCATGGAGGCGGCCGGGACACAGCGGCTCCGCCTGGACCTCTCCCGGGCCGCTCCAGGCACCTCAGGGCCCGCTCGTGCCCCCCGGCCGAGGAGCGAGGTGTGGGCCTACCTGATGACCCTGGCGGACCGGGGCCTGCAGAGGAAGAAGGCGGAGGAGGAGGCCAAGCACGGAGTGAGTGTCCGACACCGGGGGCTGCGGAGTGAGTGTATGGGATGGCATCTGTGGAGGTGATGAGAGGCCGCGTTTGTGGGGCTGGGAGGGGAAAGTTTGAAAGGATGGGGGCAGCGGAAAGGGGTTGAGTGCTGAACGGTAGAGGGGTGAGTGAGTGTGCTGAAGAGCAGGCAGGGAGTGAATGTCCAAGTTAAGTGGCCGCCCCCCCCTCCCGCTCTCCGTGTCTCCGGCCCCGTTCCCGCCCCCTCCCGCTGCCTCTCACGCTGAAGTAGTTTGACAACAGTCAACCATCTGTGCCAGAAAAAGCCCACAGAGTAGGGAATGCTGTGTCCTATGCAAACGCAGGATAATAAAATGAATCACATAAACATACATAACTCCGAAAGCCGCGGTCAAGGACTCCATCCTAAGATGTAAAACGTGAGCAGAAGCAGTGACGCGCAGGAACCAGGGGAAAGCGGGTGCACTTTTAAACTTCAACAAATTCGTCTAAAAGACATTGTGTAATGTAAATGCTCATGTGATGGGTCTCAATACCTTCGGGTTGAGTTTGCGTTATCTAAAATTACAACAACAACAAAATCTTCTAATCGATCCTCGTCGGCTTCCGTGGGTCAGCTAGTCAACTCCCTTCACACAGACAGAGCGCGTGCGCAGTGGGGGAAGGTTTTCGCGCTTACCCAACGGCTGAAGCTTCGTGACTGCTGCTGCCGAGAGCTGAGCTCTCAGCGCAACTGGTGTGGCTCCCCTCACTCCTCTCCCCCACTGTCTCCGGCAGCCAGTGGATCCCTGAGCCCCTCTACGGGATAGAGAGGGAGGAGGAGGAGGTGGTGGCTGCGAAGATGGCGTCTGCCCTGGAGCAGTTCGTGAATAGCGTCCGGCAGTTATCTTCTCAAGGTAAAAGAAGAATCTCTTTCCCTACCCTTGTGCGCGACCCTTTCCTGCATTCCTTTCCTTGTGTGCGCGTAGGTGGAAAAGACGAGTCTGCAGATCGGTCCGGCAGTGGCCGGCGCCGTCATTATTGTCCCTAATGGTTATTAATTATTAGACAGTTCTCTGTCAGGAGGACGTGCTGTCCGCCATGTCCTTGGCGTGGGGTGGGATGGGGAGGAAGAGTGCGTGCAGAAGGGTTGAGGGTGCATGGGTGTGAAAGGGCGTGTGTGACAAGTGCGGACGGCTGGCTGCGGTACCGTGTCCGAGGTTTGCAGCAGGGTGGACAACATGGTTGTGATTGTGTGTGCGCAGGGGGTGGAGGTACATTGTGTGTGAAGGTGTGTGTGAGAGAGACAAGACAGGGTGAGGGAGGATTGGATATAAGGGTGTGGGTTTTTGTGACTGAACAGCTGCACTGACATTACAAGTGTGTATGTATGTGTGAGTAGAAATATTTGTGTGTGGCTTTCACATAACGTGTGTGTCATAAAATGACAAGTATCTGGGATGATGCGTCTGATTGCGGAGCTCTGATTGGCCTGGTCTCATGGATTGCCAAGCTAGTCTTGGGGATCTACCTCGCAAGGCCCTGGTGATCTGCTAGGCTAGGGCAGGCCCTGGTAATAGCTGGTATTGATGCAAGAATCAGCCTCTGGATGCTGCGGCTCCAAGCGAGCTCTTGGTTTGTCTTATGTGTGAGTAGTATCCAGACCTAGGGCTGTGAAGGGTCTGGGTTTCAGTAACTCAATGAAGATAAGCTCTCCTCGTGCACTCAGCGTACTAACTCTCCATGCAGAGCACAAAGAGTGGTGCATCTAGGATCAGGACGTGACCTCTCCTCTTCCGTTCTCCTTCGGGCACTTTTTGTATCCTAATTGTAGCCTGCCTAGACAGCGCCGGGGCTACCATTCAGGATTCTAAATGACAGGGCTCCCGTTCAACGGATGGCAGCATTTCAGATTGCTTGACTTTGGGTTTGTTAATTATTCTGTGTGCTTTGCTTGGTGGCCTCTGGTGTCATGGATGTTCAATGTACAGCTGTGTTACAATATTTGTTTCAGCGTGGTGGACACTGATGCTGGTAATGTAGCAATTGTGTTTCTCCGTGTTGTAATGTTTTGATGTTAGGTATGATGATGTTATCAATGACGCACTCAGCCCATACTGGTGAAGTTCCCTCTACCTTGCCCTTTTACAATGTAGTAGAATGCCACTAGCAGAAGGCCCTTGAGGGGAGACCCCGGAAAGTGAACTGAGCAGCCCTGGGAGGAGGTGGGGACCCAGCTATGGACAACCAGGTGAGTGGACTCCTGGAAGGCGAGGTGGCCGTAAAGGCTCAGCTGAGGGGTGGGACAGTCTGCTGCTGGATGTAAAATAAGCACTCCGTGTGAGCCGGGGTTCTTAGGCTGCTGACAGTCGTGCCTGGGGCAGCTGAAATGGAAGAGGACAAGGGGCTGAGGGGTGTGTCTGTGGCCAGGGTCAAAGTGTTCCATTAAATGACAGCCATGTGCATGGACAGGCGATACGGAGGAACCATACTAGTCACGCAGGCAAGGATGCTTGTAGGAGCAGGAGGTTGGCAGGCAATACTGTGGAGGCAGCTATTGGCAAAGAAGTAAGTGCTTGCTGGCAAGGGTGTGAAAGCCATGATTACCAGTGTGATTGAGCTGTCAAATGGGAAAGAGGGTAGTGAAGGGGCAGTGATGTTCATTAACATGTCTCTGCACATGCTGGGACAATGGGGAGCATTGTCTGGGAGTGTGCTGCAAAGTGACAGACTTTTGGGGAGTTCTAGCTAGGAGTGTTCAAGGGACTTGTTTAGGTGTCAACTTATGGACAACCAGACATGGCAAAACTAGCAGTATTTTGCTGTTAAGGATCAGAAAACACTCTTGATACATCTATGGAAAGCCAGATGTCCGGCAGGTAGCTCGATAGAAGGGTGAACTAGTTACATAATACCGATCTTGAGTCTTTACCAATGCAACTTTCGGTTTGGGGACGCCCCTGTGGACTGTCAACTCTAGATTTAGTGAGAGCATGAAGGTCTGTTACGATAAGGGGGCTCTCAGTGTGTGGGGGGGGCTCTCAGTGTGTGGGGGGGCTCGCAGTGTGTGGGGGGGCTCGCAGTGTGTGGTGTGTGGGGGGGCTCTCAGTGTGTGGGGGGGCTCGCAGTGTGTGGAGAAGGCTCGCAGTGTGTGGGGGGGCTCGCAGTGTGTGGGGGGGCTCGCAGTGTGTGGGGGGGCTCGCAGTGTGTGGGGGGGGCTCGCAGTGTGTGGAGAAGGCTCGCAGTGTGTGGGGGGGCTCGCAGTGTGTGGGGGGGCTTGCAGTGTGTGGGGGGCTCTGTGTGGGTGTGTGTTGGGGGGCTCTCTGTAGGTGTTTGTGGGTGTCATTTGCGAAAGATAAAGCTAGTGGCATTGCAAATGACAATGCCATTTATTTATGTTAAAAAAAACATAAATAAAAATATTGTCAAGAGCATTGCCAATAGCTCAAACTTTAACAAAGGCAAAACCATTACATTGTAAATGCTTGTTTTTGTTACAGCTATCCAGCTGTTTCCCAGGGGCCAAGCGCCAGAGCAGCTGTTCGTGAGCCTGGTTCTGCCCGGATGGTGCTGTCCGGGGACCCAGTGAAAAGAATTTAGGGGCATATTATCAAGGAGCGGTGTTAAAATTATCGGCGATAATGGGCTTGATAATACGCCCTTGTTAATTCTCATAGAAGCCAATGTTAACACCAGAACATGCGCTGCTATGGGAATTAACAAGGGCGTATTATCAAGCCCATTATCGCCGTTTTATCAGCAGTTTCCTGCCGATAAAACGGCGATAATTTTAACACCGGTCCTTGATAATATGCCCCTACATTTCTCAGGCAGGATTTGCACTGCTCGCCCCCCCCCCCCCCCCCCCCCCCCCCCCACACACACACACACCTCCCACACTTTCCTGTGCTGGGTCCACAGATTATTACGCATAAATAATGTTGTCCTGTTACGTGAAACGTGGTTAGTAATTAACAAGTCCCCCTAAGCGGTCATTATTAGCTCAAGAGCACATGACACTGCAGCCGCGTCATGTGAGCCGAGAGCGGTGCCTAATTAAAGACATTAAACATGCACAGGCTGCTCCAACGGGCTGGCGGCTCGTGAATGATTCACCGGGCGCTCGGGGATCCACCGACTTTACACCTGGAGTGTCTTCGGTGCGAGGACTCGGCCCGGTGTCTGGGCGCCGGCGCAGGGCCCCCCAGATACGGGCATGGGTATAAATAGACTTTACTCACGGAGCTGTGCCCCAGTTTGTGTTTTATTAATGGCGCTGGGAAGGTGTGTGTGCAGGGGGATCGTTTAAGTGGTAAATGATTGATTGCGGAAGAGGGCGAGGAGAGGGAATGTAGGCCAGTTGCACGCGCTGCCTCCCCCGAGGGATGGAAAGATTGTGCCAGAACGAGCTGTGCACGAGGAAAGATCTTTTTTTCTGAATATACAGCTCCTGAAGGCGGATCCTGGGGTTGCCACTGCAGGAGTCTCGAGGAGAAGTGGAGAGCTGCAGAGCTTCTTCCAGAAGTCCAGTCCGCCCCTCCTGGTTCTGGTTCAGTTTTGGTCCCTCTAGTTCTCTTCATGTGTCTCTGTCCCTTCTGTTTTTTTCTGGCCTTTCTGGTTCTCTAGTCAGGCCTCTTAAGTGTCTCTACCCCTGGTTCTGTTCTTGTCCCTCTGATCTTCTTGTCAGGCCTCCATGTGTCTGTGCTTCTCCTGGTTCAGTACTTGTCCCTCTGGTTCTCTAGACAGGGCTCCATGTGTCTCTGCTTCTCCTGGTTCAGTACTTGTCCCTCTGGATATCTAGTCAAGGCTCCATGTGTCTCTGCCCCTCCTAGTTCAGTTCCTGCTCCTTTCATTCTCTAGTCAGGGCTCCATGTGTCTCTGCTCCTCCTAGTTCAGTTCCTGCTCCTTTCATTCTCTAGTCAGGGCTCCATGTGTCTCTGCCCCTCCTAGTTCAGTTCCTGCTCCTTTCATTCTCTGGTCAGGGCTCCATGTGTCTCTGCCCCTCCTAGTTCAGTTCCCGCTCCTTTCATTCTCTAGTCAGGGCTCCATGTGTCTCTGCCCCTCCTGGTTCAGTTCCTGCTCCTTTCATTCTCTAGTCAGGGCTCCATGTGTCTCTACCCCTCCTGGTTCAGTTCCTGCACCTTTCATTCTCTAGTCAGGGCTCCATGTGTCTCTGCTCCTCCTGGTTCAGTTCCTGCTCCTTTCATTCTCTAGTCAGGGCTCCATGTGTCTCTGCCCCTCCTAGTTCAGTTCCTGCTCCTTTCAATCTCTTGTCAGGGCTCCATATGTGTCTGCCCCTCCTAGTTCAGTTCCTGCTCCTTTCATTCTCTAGTCAGGGCTCCATGTGTCTCTGCCCCTCCTGGTTCAGTTCCCGCTCCTTTCATTCTCTGGTCAGGGCTCCATGTGTCTCTGCCCCTCCTGGTTCAGTTCCCGCTCCTTTCATTCTCTAGTCAGGGCTCCATGTGTCTCTGCCCCTCCTGGTTCCGTTCCCGCTCCTTTCATTCTCTGGTCAGGGCTCCATGTGTCTCTGCCCCTCCTGGTTCAGTTCCCGCTCCTTTCATTCTCTAGTCAGGGCTCCATGTGTCTCTGCCCCTCCTGGTTCAGTTCCCGCTCCTTTCATTCTCTAGTCAGGGCTCCATGTGTCTCTGCCCCTCCTGGTTCAGTTCCCGCTCCTTTCATTCTCTGGTCAGGGCTCCATGTGTCTCTGCCCCTCTTGGTTCAGTTCCTGCTCCTTTCATTCTCTAGTCAGGGCTCCATGTGTCTCTGCCCCTCCTGGTTCAGTTCCCGTTCCTTTCATTCTCTGGTCAGGGCTCCATGTGTCTCTGTCCCTCCTGGTTCAGTTCCCGCTCCTTTCATTCTCTGGTCAGGGCTCCATGTGTCTCTGCCCCTCCTGGTTCAGTTCCCGCTCCTTTAATTCTCTAGTCAGGGCTCCATGTGTCTCTGCCCCTCCTGGTTCAGTTCCCGCTCCTTTCATTCTCTAGTCAGGGCTGTATGTGTCTCTGCCCCTCTGTAATGGCTGGATTTTTCTGCTTAGATGGGATCAGCCCCCAGGGGCCCCTGTGACCCAGCCAAAACGTACTCACCTTCCCTTCTTAGATCGTATTTACAATGAGTAGATATAAAGATGAATATACAGGTCGCACCTAAGAATGGGGAATGACAATATACATATATGGATTTTCTACAATATCTTATTCACATCAGTTGGCCTCGCGGTCGCCCCGACCCAGACCGTTCTACCCTAGGGCAGATCTGACACGCAATCCGGCGTGTCTACACACGGGCCTGCAGAACCCAATGCTCCCTTTTCCAAATCGTTCGCGATCCTGCGAAACTTACACGGCAGTATCCCTCCCGCCGCTCTCATTTCCACACGGACTGCAATCCGGCAGCCCTACACGCTGGTAATCCTCCCCAGCGCTCTCATTAACGCCGCATATCAACGACGACCACATTCCTATGAAACATTATTAGGATGATATCTCAGCAATCTACTTAGGATAATACTAAAATAATAACTTTGGATATGGATTCAGATTGTATAGTGTACTCCGTGCTTACGACATCAAAGGTCCACTCACTCCCTCTTTGTTTGATAACTATTCGTCTGATCGGGATTTCTCATCCGTTCGTCTAAACAGTGCTCAACTAGGAGCATCATTTACCAAGATTGAACACAAGAACCAGGTACACGATAATTCTATATGAATTAGGGCATTTATTAACCATAAACATAAATCACATTACTATGCAGCATTACATTAACACAAGAAATAAAAGAGAAAGATTAGGGTGCACGCACTATAAGGATTGGTCGGACTTCACCTGGTTAATAGGAAATCGGGACTCGGCAGTCATCTAGGCTCCTGTCTCGTCTCTGGGTCCTGGCTCGCCTTGCAGTCACCCTCAGCCGTCACAAGTACACGTCTGCACCGCTAGGCTCAACCTCGTCTGCTCTCCCTCAGGACCTCGGAACCTTGCTGTTTATTAACTACCGTCTCTCTCTCTCTGTATTTAGTGCGCTCCGCGCCACTTCTCGTTCAGTCTATCTCAGAGAGTTTCGGTCTTAAATCTTTCTCCGACTTCAAAGATGGCGACTTGTCCACCATGAAAATGAATAATGGCAGAGATGCTAACGGCTAGATGCCGCCTACGAACTAACTGACTGAAAAACTAACACCTTCGCTAATATCAAAGCCCGTTCCTTCATGGAAATTCACGGCCAGTAACCTGCCGCCCACCAAATTCTTGTACCTCCCCGTACCAAGGACACTTTCCCAGCCGGCCGGCCTGAAGTTGTGTCTTCGGAGTGGAGAAAAATACATTCCTTCGATAAGGGTCAGCCTGAACCGGTTCTCTCCAAGCGAACAACAGCTTAAAACTAAAACATCACTCTTGACCTAGAAAGCCTTCTCGAGCTACCAGGCAGAAAGCAAAATGGAGTCTGTCTCGCTTAAGGCCTACGGAGCCCATAATATGCATAGCTCCATGAGAAACAGATCGGCATGTTAGCAAATGAGTAAATCATGACTAATACTTATATATCTAACCCCTCACTTAAATTCATAAGCCTTACTCTAAGGGAAATGGCACGAAAATGCCTTTATATATGTATAACAGGGTCCCTGTCTATCGGCCTAATCCCTATGCTATGGGGGTGATAGGCTGGAGTCACTCTCCATCATTCTCCTTCTTCAGAGAGCTAGCAAAAAGACAGCCATAACATTACACCCCTTGACTTCAGTCTATCATCCACAAACTAAATGGAACTAACGTCAGTAGACGAATAATATGAAACAAAACCAACTGATCTACGACTCTTTGTAAGTCTAAAAAATTGTAGCAGGGAAGGGATACACTGAATGAAGCAGCAAATCGCTATAAGGACGCAGACAATAATAATAACCCCTCCCAAAATTTGTCGTAAAAAATGCATGTCAGGGAGCCAGGTAAAAAGCCAGTCAAAGAAACCCTGATCTATGTGTTCTCTAATTTCTGCCGTCAAGTCGTGGAGTTTATTAATATGGGACTGGATATCTTTAGAATGGTCAGACAAATTAAAACAGCATAGACCTTCAAATTCAGAGCATTCATGCCCGTGTTTAAACAGCAAGTAATCGATGGCCGCACGATTTTGCAAAATAGCTCTACGTTCACCTAGGGAATCTAACAATAAATCTGACAAAACAGTAGAAGTCTGGTTGATCGACTTGACCATCCAGCAGGCCATCTTGCCTATTGTTTTAGCATTATAAACGGCTAATGCAGGAACACCAATAATAGAAAAAGCTATACCAAGATATTCTGATCTGGAAAAAAGATGAACAGAGGAATCACAGTCTTCATGTAAGGACATTGAGTCACGAACAATACGGGAATGTGAAGGAGGACGTGAAGAAAACATTAGCAAACTTAACCTAGTGATGGCACACGGGCCACCAGAAATATTCGCAGGAATATAGGGCCAAGATGAATTCCCGCATGAAAAGAGCCATCCAGCTGGTAACAACATTGAACGATAATGGCTAGTGGCTACAACTAAACTTTTGCAAGTCATATTGTTCTTCACTGAAAAACATGAATTAGGAAGTCTTTTTGTACAAAGCAAACGTTGATGAAATGAAAAAGTAGTAGCGGCTTGGAGTTTCAATCGTAGACATTCAGAGATGGCCTTAGGATTGCAGGTCATCATAAAGCAAAGGTCACCAGGGGTAATATTAAAAGTAGTAATTCTGGAAGTAATAAGGACATCCTGGTCTGGAAGAAGAGTACATGAGGGACAAAATTCATGGGCTAAGAAGTCGCCCAAAATGACATTCGGTCGGGCATTGGACACATTAAATACATGATGAAGGGTTTCAGTAGATGCAGGGACAGCAACCAAACAGGTCGATAAGATGTCAGTAACGGATTTCATGGGGGTAAGGCAAAAATGCGGAGAGTTCGTCACCCGCTTCGCGAGTGTGATCCAAAAATTGGAGGACTTCTGCCACGCGGATCGCGTGGCTCTTGTTATCCCATCATTCGGCGTCGGTAGATGCTCTCCTCTCCCGGCGTAGCAAGCCAAAAGGAGTCCAACGACGACACATCCTGCAGCAGCAGTCCAAAGAATGATCTAAAAGAATAGAAACACAGGCCTTAATCATTCTCGTAAGTAACATTTATCAGCTGGGACAGCTTCCCAGCCATCTTTCCCTGGCTTCATCACCAAAACGGTGTTGTCATGACCGGTCGCAATAATATCAGCCTGTTCAGGAGGATTTTTAGGCGATTGCACCCATATTTTAGCTCCAGGAAGATCAGACGATCCGAAGCCTTTTTGTCCTCGCACAGTTAGCAACGTTGGGGCAGAGCCTTTCTTGATCTCACCACTGAATACAGGCATAATCAGTAATTGAGCAACACGGTCAGACTTTTTGATCAACAAATCAGTCTCACTGCTATTAAGCAAGAGAACCTTAATCTCTCCCTGATAATCACTGTCGATCACACCACCAAGGACTTGAACACCTTTCAGGGCCAGGCCAGATCTAGGGGCAATTAATCCAAAACTACCGGCAGGTATAGAGACACCAATGCCAGTTTCAACAATTATTCGATCTTTTCCTGGGAAGTGTACATCATTTAAAGCATGCAGGTCGAGGCCTGCGGAACCTGGGGTTGCTCTACATGGAGCCAAAGCACCGGGGGTAATTTCCCAATAAGTGACAGTACTTCCAACAGAATTAGGTTTCGCATCAACATGTGGAGGAAACAAACGCATCAAAGGAGATTCAGCATGCAACAAAGGACGGTTATTCAAAATTAACAAAGCTTGAAGTAGGACATCTCTCCACCGGCTGTAACGGTCATCAGTCAACTTGCGCAACTGTTCTTTCAACAAGCCATTCATTCTCTCAATCAGTCCTGAAGCTTGTGGGTAATATGGAATGTGAAATACCCAGTCGATATTGTTTTCCATACAGAATTCCTGCACCAATCTTCCACGAAAGTGGGATGCATTGTCTGATTGAATTTGGAATGGGACACCATAATATAGGATAATCAGCTCCAGGGTTTTAATCGTATTCACTTGGGTAGCATTCTTGCAAGGGAAAGCGACCAAAAGGCCACTATAAGTATCAACTACTGTACAAATGTATTGACAGTTTCCGCTCATAGGGAGCGGACCAATATAATCAATCTGCCAAATTTGGGCGGGCAATTTACCTCGATGTAAGTGGCCTCGAACAATTTGAGGCACCTCTTTCTTTCTAGAATGCTGGCAAATGGGACAATGTAGAATGGCATCTTTAATTAAAGAAAAGGGAATATAAATTCCTCTATCAGCAGCCCACCTGTTAGTGGCTTTCTCTCCAAAATGTCCTGCTTTCTGATGGGCCCATTTCGCCAATCCCGCCAAATTAGAATCTTGCATGTCAACCACTGCCTCAGAAATTTTAGACTGTTCATCTGCAATGTTATGGAAAAATTTGTCAAGGGAGTCGATTGGAGTATGAGCATCCACGTGAAAGATTGTTACAGTACTGTGCGGAAGCAGTTCCCAAATTTCTTGCCACAAGTCTTTACCCCATAATTCCTTGGAGTGCAATTCCCAATTGTGCGAGTGCCATGTAGGCAACCACACCGCTAGTCCATTTGCAGTGGACCAAGAATCAGTGAAAATATGACATGTACCTGGTAACTCCTGTTTCAAAACTTGGTAAACCGCATAAAGTTCAGCATATTGACTACTCTTACCGTCTCCAGTTGTACTTAACAATTTCTGTGTAATCGGGTTATAGGAAACAGCTTTCCAATGTCTTTTATCACCAATGAACTTCGCAGAACCATCCGTAAACCACACATGTTTTCTATCCTCCGCGGACAGATCATCAAATGATTTACCCCACTTCACGGGAGACTCCTGCACTACGGGAACCGAACACTCACTTTCAGCCTCATTGGAGGGCGCCTGCGCCACTCTCTCATGTAAAACCGCCACACCTTTCGGACCCACACGTGCCCTATCCTGAATGTACCATTTCCATTTAATCACACTAGCCTCCTGAGCATGTCCAATTCGATGGGACTTCGGTGAACTCAAAACCCATTGCATGATGGGAATATCAGGCCTCAAAATCACAGCATGGCCTAAAGTCAATTGCTCGGTATCTACCAGAGCCCAGTAACAAGCAAGCAACTGTTTTTCAAAAGGTGAGTAACGCTCACCAGCCTCTGGCAATTTTTTGGTCCAAAAACCTAATGGCACTCTTTGTCTGCCCTGCTTTTGCCATAAACTCCAATTGGCATACAGACCTTCCACGGACACATTCAAATCAACAACACCGTCACTCACAGGCCACAAATCCAAAGCATACTGAATAGCTTCTTTAGCCAAATTAAAAGCAGTCTGTTGAGGTTCACCCCACTCAAACGCTTTCTTTTTACGAGTGACTCGGTGCAGTGGAGCCAAGATTTGACTCAAATGGGGAATATGTTGGCGCCAGAATCCAAACAACCCAATGAAGGATTGCGCCTCTTTCCTATTTCTGGGAACCGCAAAATCAAGTATTTTACGTTTAACTTGTGGGATCACCTCTCTGTGACCCTCATGCCAATTGATTCCTAAAAATCTTACAGCTTGAGATGGAGTTTGTAATTTGTCAGGATTGATTTCCCAACCCTTTGCTCGCAAACAGTCAATAATCTGATCCAAATGAGACTGCACCTGGTCCTGCGTATCACCTTGAATCAAAATGTCGTCAATATAATGACAAATCTGAACTTGTGGATTCGTGGGCACTTCAGACAAATGTTCCGCCACCAGCCGGTGACAGATCGTAGGACTATGTACATAGCCTTGAGGAAGACTCCGGAACGTCATTTGACGTCCATTCCATGTAAAACTGAATTGTTCCTGGCATTCGGGGGCAATTGGAATCGAAAAGAATGCATTAGCAATATCGATAGAAGCATACCATGTACCTGGATGCTTTTGAATTCTCTCAATCAATGTAACAATGTCAGGCACTGCCACAGTCAATTTAGGTGTATGTTTGTTCAGTTCCCGATAATCAACAGTCATGCGCCAAGAGTTGTCACTTTTGCGCACAGGCCAAACAGGATTATTCCAAGCAGATGTGACCGGAGTAATGACTCCCGCGTCAACCAAATCCTGAATTGTAGCAGTAATTTCTTCATGACCACCCGGGATGCGATATTGTTTCTGAGAAATCACTTTCGTCGCTAAAGGGATCTTAATGGGTGGCATGCGTAAACGGCCAACCCGTACGGGTCTGGTCGAAATGTACTGTCTAGTACCAAACTAATAGTAACCATCATCCAAATGCAAAGTCATACCTTTCAAAATGTCAATTCCAATAATATATTCCAAAAGTGGCACAACCAACACAGAGTATTCTCTACGAGGAATCCTACCAATTTTAATCTCAAGTGCAGTTTGAACTGCGGGTGTTTCTTTACCACCCAGGCCGGTAATTGTGAAAGACTGACCATGAAATCTCCTTGATTTACCATGAATTAAAGTGGCCTCCGCCCCAGTATCAACTAACGCTCGGGCCCTTTGGATATTACGATGTTTCCAAAAAATCTCAATATCTACATATGGTCTGTAATCTCTGTGGGCCCACCTGCGTACCGGAGCTTGACCTATTTCCTAGTCATTTTTCCTGCGTTCCGTCAACCAAGACAGATCAGGGTAGATGTTTTCAGTTTTCTTCGGTATCAGAATTTCTTGTTCATAACCGTCTCCAGTACGAAACGGATTAGTATCATGTTCAAAAAGTTGTGAATTACGGTCAGAGAGTCTATTACGATCCTCCCTCCTTCGTATGTCAGGGGAATAACTCTTTGCATCTCTATGTCTGCTAGAACCACGATCATCTCTTCCCCTTTCACGACCATCCTCTCTCCCCCTCCCATCACTACGACGGGGGGAACCACCACGGTCTTGGCGCCGGTCATCATGGCGATCAGAATTCACACGTCGTCTCTCATCACCACTATCATCCGAACCACGATCATAATCATTCTTTCGCACACGACGGGCACCTTCCTTCCGATCCAAACCACGCTTACGAAACATATCCCATAGGATATTATTAGATTCACCATCGATCTCTTCCCTTTTGACACCATCAGCAATGAGAGCAAGAAACATGTCACGTCTAGAGAACTTATAGTCCCCTCCAGTACGACCCTCAGGTCGGGATTGTCTTTCAGGTTTAAACCATTCACCCAGCTCACCAAGCTGACGAACAGACTCAAGCACAGCAGACAAAGGATTGCCAGTTTGGTTAATCAATAAAGTCATCATGACCTGCTTGTAAGCAACAGGAGAAGTACGTATAATGCGGTTACGCACAGAAGATGTTAAAAGACCATCCAATAATCTGTCAGCAGTACTAAGGAAGATACACGTTTTCATGACTTCTTCCTTTAAACGTTGCGACGCATCGCGCAGAGTATACCACAGCTTTTCATCAGAGGGCCAATCAGACTCAGTTGGGTATTTATGATTACAGCCATCAGACGCAAGCTGGAGCAAAGAAGTCTGGGCATTACCATTATAATTCCGAAAATGGTCCTGAATAGTAGAATCAGAACTCAAAGAGCAAAATCGTAAGCAATCAACAGCATCGAGCATAATACCGGAAGCGCCAAGCTCATAAAGGCGCACCATCCAGGTAAGCAAGGTCTCACCAGGCCGTTGTTTAAATCGTTGCAGGATGTCGCTGATCTCCTGCTGAGTAAAATCTTCAATACAGTCAAGAGCGATACCACCCGGATTACCAGGGGCTTGTTGTAATTTCCGTCGAAAGATCGGGTGAGCAGAAACTGTGGGAAGAGCTTCCGAGGAAGCCCGCATCTTAGATTTAACAGCACAATCAGGGCAAGCTACGTCATCCGCACGGGAAGAACGAGAACAGTCACAATCGGGAGTTGAATCAATGCACGAAGCAGATTTACAATCACGTCCGGAGCGAGAAGACTCGCGCTTGTCACCCTCCTCTGCCGAGGAGTCAGAAGTATGAGAATCCCAGATATTACCGTCCCACTCATCGGGGTTCCAATCCATTCCAGCTTTTGCTACAACCATACGCACTTTGCGTGAAGACACACGTCCACGACGATGTTTATACTTATATCGTGCAATACGGACCGCAGCCCTTTCGGCAATGGTCTGATATGTTTCAAGTTTATCGGCAAGCAATTTATTTTGACAACGCAACAAAGTGTGCGCATTTTGCAACTCGACACACTGTCCTTCCGAATCTTTAAACTGTTTCTGTAGTTGCACAAACCTCTCATGCATTATTCTATATGCATTAAGAATAATCCACCCTCTGCGTCCTAAAATAGGAAGCTCATCACCTTTCACTACTGGCGCTTTCTGTAGGCACGAAATCACATCAGCAGGCTCCGCCTGCTCCAAGAATGAAGACCAATTTTCACTCAAACCAGTAGAATCAGCCCACTCACGGGCCAAAGCCTCGTAAGGCGTAGACTCCCAGCCGGGAATCTGGATCGGTAATTTAAAAACCGACGGTGATTTTTTCACAAACATAATGACACACAAAAAATTATAAACACAATTATAAACAAAATTTTACACGTACAAGCCGAGCGCAAACCAACGAGATGAAAACAACACAATGCACACAGGCTTCGTAAACAGTTCGTGACGCCAGATGTAATGGCTGGATTTTTCTGCTTAGATGGGATCAGCCCCCAGGGGCCCCTGTGACCCAGCCAAAACGTACTCACCTTCCCTTCTTAGATCGTATTTACAATGAGTAGATATAAAGATGAATATACAGGTCGCACCTAAGAATGGGGAATGACAATATACATATATGGATTTTCTACAATATCTTATTCACATCAGTTGGCCTCGCGGTCGCCCCGACCCAGACCGTTCTACCCTAGGGCAGATCTGACACGCAATCCGGCGTGTCTACACACGGGCCTGCAGAACCCAATGCTCCCTTTTCCAAATCGTTCGCGATCCTGCGAAACTTACACGGCAGTATCCCTCCCGCCGCTCTCATTTCCACACGGACTGCAATCCGGCAGCCCTACACGCTGGTAATCCTCCCCAGCGCTCTCATTAACGCCGCATATCAACGACGACCACATTCCTATGAAACATTATTAGGATGATATCTCAGCAATCTACTTAGGATAATACTAAAATAATAACTTTGGATATGGATTCAGATTGTATAGTGTACTCCGTGCTTACGACATCAAAGGTCCACTCACTCCCTCTTTGTTTGATAACTATTCGTCTGATCGGGATTTCTCATCCGTTCGTCTAAACAGTGCTCAACTAGGAGCATCATTTACCAAGATTGAACACAAGAACCAGGTACACGATAATTCTATATGAATTAGGGCATTTATTAACCATAAACATAAATCACATTACTATGCAGCATTACATTAACACAAGAAATAAAAGAGAAAGATTAGGGTGCACGCACTATAAGGATTGGTCGGACTTCACCTGGTTAATAGGAAATCGGGACTCGGCAGTCATCTAGGCTCCTGTCTCGTCTCTGGGTCCTGGCTCGCCTTGCAGTCACCCTCAGCCGTCACAAGTACACGTCTGCACCGCTAGGCTCAACCTCGTCTGCTCTCCCTCAGGACCTCGGAACCTTGCTGTTTATTAACTACCGTCTCTCTCTCTCTGTATTTAGTGCGCTCCGCGCCACTTCTCGTTCAGTCTATCTCAGAGAGTTTCGGTCTTAAATCTTTCTCCGACTTCAAAGATGGCGACTTGTCCACCATGAAAATGAATAATGGCAGAGATGCTAACGGCTAGATGCCGCCTACGAACTAACTGACTGAAAAACTAACACCTTCGCTAATATCAAAGCCCGTTCCTTCATGGAAATTCACGGCCAGTAACCTGCCGCCCACCAAATTCTTGTACCTCCCCGTACCAAGGACACTTTCCCAGCCGGCCGGCCTGAAGTTGTGTCTTCGGAGTGGAGAAAAATACATTCCTTCGATAAGGGTCAGCCTGAACCGGTTCTCTCCAAGCGAACAACAGCTTAAAACTAAAACATCACTCTTGACCTAGAAAGCCTTCTCGAGCTACCAGGCAGAAAGCAAAATGGAGTCTGTCTCGCTTAAGGCCTACGGAGCCCATAATATGCATAGCTCCATGAGAAACAGATCGGCATGTTAGCAAATGAGTAAATCATGACTAATACTTATATATCTAACCCCTCACTTAAATTCATAAGCCTTACTCTAAGGGAAATGGCACGAAAATGCCTTTATATATGTATAACAGGGTCCCTGTCTATCGGCCTAATCCCTATGCTATGGGGGTGATAGGCTGGAGTCACTCTCCATCATTCTCCTTCTTCAGAGAGCTAGCAAAAAGACAGCCATAACACCCTCTTGGTTCAGTTCCTGCTCCTTTCATTCTCTAGTCAGGGCTCCATGTGTCTCTGCCCCTCCTGGTTCAGTTCCCGCTCCTTTCATTCTCTGGTCAGGGCTCCATGTGTCTCTGCCCCTCTTGGTTCAGTTCCTGCTCCATTCATTCTCTAGTCAGGGCTCCATGTGTCTCTGCCCCTCCTGGTTCAGTTCCCGCTCCTTTCATTCTCTGGTCAGGGCTCCATGTGTCTCTGTCCCTCCTGGTTCAGTTCCCGCTCCTTTCATTCTCTGGTCAGGGCTCCATGTGTCTCTGCCCCTCCTGGTTCAGTTCCTGCTCCTTTCATTCTCTATGAAAAACAGAACAGGGTGGCTGGACAGGACAGTTTAACAAAGAAATTTTGCAGACACGCAGTCTATATGTACCACGTGACCACTGGATTTATATTCCAAAACACATTTATTTTCTTTTTTTCAGACTCTTAAAGTTTCAAAAAACACGAGCACAAACAAAAAAAAAACATCAAAGCAGTAGGTTCATGTACACAGTATTTACAAAAATACAAATTTACAAATGTACACTATTTACAACAATCGAGTCAAACGAGACAAATAATAACACACCAAGACAATAAAACATAAAGTGATCCAATTCAATTGCAGATTAAACAATGCAATACTGATGCATAAAACAAGGAGGAAAACCAGTCCTTAGAACTATGAAACCAAGGGACAGGCGGGATAAAGATGGAAATGGGTGCCTGCCTGTCTGCCAAAACCTGTGGTCAAATATTTAAATGGGGTTGCACTACTAGGGTCCAATAGAATGGAATTAGTTGTATCCTAGCGGCACCCTTTGAAGTTGCCACAGGGTGGGGTGTCGACGCGTTTCGAACCTGGATGTTATAGGTTCTCTTCAGGACAGGGACTGGGGATAATAAATCTGCACAAGGGCACAAGCGTTGCCGTAGTGTGGGCAATTCTCAAAAAGCAATCAGTTCTGTGATTCATACGATGATGAACTGAAAACGTGATGTCCGCCTTGCGGTACACACTCAGAGTAGAGCTGGGGGTCGCGTAACTAGTTAGCATGGAGGAGTCTCGTTCGTTATCGGAATTAACCAGACAAATCGCTCCACCAACTAAGAACGGCCATGCAACACGGGAAACCTCACCCGGCCCGGACACGGAAAGGACTGACAGATTGATAGCTCTTTCTCGATTCTGTGGGTGGTGGTGCATGGCCGTTCTTAGTTGGTGGAGCGATTTGTCTGGTTAATTCCGATAACGAACGAGACTCCTCCATGCTAACTAGTTACGCGACCCCCAGCTCTACTCTGAGTGTGTACCGCAAGGCGGACATCACGTTTTCAGTTCATCATCGTATGAATCACAGAACTGATTGCTTTTTGAGAATTGCCCACACTATGGCAACGCTTGTGCCCTTGTGCAGATTTATTATCCCCAGTCCCTGTCCTGAAGAGAACCTATAACATCCAGGTTCGAAACGCGTCGACACCCCACCCTGTGGCAACTTCAAAGGGTGCCGCTAGGATACAACTAATTCCATTCTATTGGACCCTAGTAGTGCAACCCCATTTAAATATTTGACCACAGGTTTTGGCAGACAGGCAGGCACCCATTTCCATCTTCATCCCGCCTGTCCCTTGGTTTCATAGTTCTAAGGACTGGTTTTCCTCCTTGTTTTATGCATCAGTATTGCATTGTTTAATCTGCAATTGAATTGGATCACTTTATGTTTTATTGTCTTGGTGTGTTATTATTTGTCTCGTTTGACTCGATTGTTGTAAATAGTGTACATTTGTAAATTTGTATTTTTGTAGATACTGTGTACATGAACCTACTGCTTTGATGGTTTTTTTTGTTTGTGCTCGTGTTTTTTGAAACTTTAAGAATCTGAAAAAAAGAAAATAAATGTGTTTTGGAATATAAATCCATAACTGTCCTGTCCAGCCACCCTGTTCTGTTTTTCATGTTGTAGAGATCCGGGCTGGGTATATGTAGGATCCGAAACCTTCACTGGTTCACCTTTCATTCTCTAGTCAGGGCTCCATGTGTCTCTGCCCCTCCTGGTTCAGTTCCCGCTCCTTTCATTCTCTGGTCAGGGCTCCATGTGTCTCTGCCCCTCCTGGTTCAGTTCCCGCTCCTTTCATTCTCTGGTCAGGGCTCCATGTGTCTCTGTCCCTCCTGGTTCAGTTCCGGTCCCTCTGGTTCTTTCAACAGGACGCTGTGTGTCTATGTACATCCTGGTTTAGTTCTGCTCTCCCTGGTTCTCTAGACTAGACTTTATTTGTCTTTGTACCTTCTAGTTCAGTTCTTGTCCCTCTGGTTCTCTAGAGAAAGGTCTATGTGTCGGTGCCCTCCTAGTCCAGTTCCGGCTCCTCTGATTCTCTAGTCAGATGTATGACGTTACAACGCATACCTTTACAGCGCATTTTTTACAACGCAACATCCTTTACAACACATTCCATCACAACACATGCCATTACAACAAATTTTCTGAAAACTACCTTTACAACACATTCCATTACAGCGCATACCATTGCAACGCATACAATTACATTGCATGTATGGTAAGTATTGGATCGTGTAGGGGTAAAAATTACTATTCTAACTCCAGGGGGATGCAACAGTAGGGTAAGTGTTGGATAGTGTAGGTGTAAAAATAACTATTCTAACTCCAGGGGGTGCCACAATAGGGTAAGTGTTGGATAGTGTAAGGGTACTATGCGTTGTAATGGTATGCGTTGTAATGGTATGCGTTGTAATGACTGCGTTGTAATGACATGAGTTGCAATTGTATGCGCTGTAATGTCATGCGTGGTAATGGTTGTGTTGTAATGGCATGCGTTGTAAGGGATGTTGCGTTGTAATGACTGCATTGTAATGGTAGTGCGTTGTAAAAGTTGCGTTGTAAAGGTTGTTTCCCCTCTAGTCAGGCCTCCATGTGTCTCATATCTCGCTGGATCCGTTTTTGTCCCTTTGGTTCTCTAGAAAGGGCTCCATGTGCCTCTGCCCCTCCTGATTCAGTCCTATCCCTCTAGTTTTCTTCTTTTGTCAGGGTTCCATGTGTCTCTGCCCCTCTCGGTTTAGTGCTGGTTCCTTTGGTTATATAGATAGCGCTTCATGAGTCTCTGCCCCTCCTGGTTCAGTTCTTGTCCCTCTGGTTCTCTAGACAGGGTTTGTTTGACATGGCCTTCTTAGGGGATTTCCCTAAAACCTTTTTTCCTCGGATTCCTCCTGGTTTATGCTGAATCTCTTTCCATGGCCTTAGGACTCTATACACTTTCCCACGATATTGGAGTCTGAAACCACCTGCGTCCTTCCTACATATGCTAGGAAGTGGTGTTTATCTGATTGCTTTAGGTGTGGTACCCATGAGTGCCCTGTATAAAGATGCACCTCATACCCAGGGAAAGTACTACACTGGCTACTGTGGGCCACAGCGCTAATTGTGCCACCCACCAGACTAGTCTTTAAACAAGTATCGGACTTGCCATTGCAGACCTGTGTTCGCACAGATGCACTAGTGCTCCGGTTGGCATTTCTAAACCAATAGCCAATGCTGAGTGGGCCGTCCATCATCACCAGGGCACCCCTAGGGTAAGCCCAGAGGGGAAGGGCAAGTGGTATGGGAAAGGCAGGGCAGGTGTACACGTGTGTTCCCTGCCCAGGCAGTGAATAATACCACTATGGGGGTTCCCCTGCTTAGGAGGCAAATCTTCCCCTGGGTCAATATGCCACAATTGCTGAAGGCAGGTACATCTGTGTGTTCCCTGCCCAGGTAGTCAATAATACCCATGTGGGTTTTTCCTTACCTAGGAGCTCTAATATTCCCATGGGTTAACTCGGGACAATTGCTGAGTGGCTTTGAAAACCACAGTTTTGGCTTACAGCAGGGAGTAGCCTCATGGTGACCCTACTGATTCTCTCTTTGTGGCCTTAGGGCTCTGGGCACTTTCACCCTGTAAATGTTTCTGAAAGTGCGCACACCCTTCCGAATCCTACCCATGTTAGGAAGTGATGATGTTTTTATAGATATGTCACTGCCTGCCCTTGCAGGCCTGTGTGTGCGCACTTGCAACTATGATGGTTTTAAACATATCAGAATAATCACAAAAACAGAGCAGGAAGTGCAAACAGGCTCGTTTCTCTTCCCCTTTCAATACATCAAAAACAAACAAGAATGCGCCAGCCACCACGAGGCCCTATTGACACTAATGTCATTCATTCATGTTCCAAGGGAACCTTTAGGTTGTTTAAAAGAACCCTCGCCCACCAGCCTGGTTGATGACATGCTTCATCACTGGGATCCCACCCAAGATGCCTAGCGCGTCCCGGGTGTACTGCAACGCCTGATTACGGCAGAGCTGTATTTTCATTATGTGGTTGTGAATTTGTGAGTTGTTTTAAAACGACCTCAAGGTTGTCTATACCAGTCGAGATTTCTATTGATGGATACTTTGGGTAAGTAAATGAAAAACAGTGGATGCAGGGTGAGAGAATAATAATGGTCTCACACATCAAGGTGTGCGGGCGACATGTTTCAGCCAATGATGAGTGCTATTAAGTCACTGTGGCTTTCTTCAGGGCCAGGTGTACTAGGAACCAGCCTTACTGTAGTGTGGGCATGTGTACTAAGGCATGCAGTAAACGGTTTTTTAATGGATCATAACTTACGTTTTTCACCTTCTTCTTTAATATTATCTAGAGCATATGTGAGAAAACATTACACAGACAAACAACAGTAGCGAACCATTCTGCGTTAAATTCCGTAACCAACAATCATGCCATCAAGCAGGGATGCTCTGAGCATCGCGACACACTAGCCCCACTTGTTGCAATTTGGCAGCGATTGGGGTTAGCATTTAGCTGAAGCCATCTTGTATTCGGCAGCCATCTTGTCTGCCATGTGCTACCATGTGCTCACCATGGGCTCTGTCCTCCTTTAGTGTTGTTTGCTCTTTTAATCTGCCCGTGAACAAACTATATTTAGCTTCTTCTACTCTGCACATGCTCAGTTGAGCTTGCAGCCGTCCATGCAGCTGTCTTTAGTCTGTAACTGTCAGGATATGTTTGCTAGAATGAGTAATTTTTAGATCCACCTTCTTGTTGACTGTGCATTTTCTGTATGACCTTATATGTACATAAAACCTTCTTTTTGTACTGGTACCGCCTTCTTTTGAGCCCCTGTGTGGGTATAAAAGGACCATACTCTTTCTGTTCGGGGTGCAACTTCATACATTACCGAAGGTGTTGTGTGAATGTAGTTCCACCTCATGAGGTTTAATACATTCTTTGTTTTATATTCCAGTTTCTGTGCCAACTTCTAATATATTGGTCTGAGGACTCTGTGCAGAGAAAGGTGAACCCCTAGCACTGGTAGGCCCTGCTGAGGCTCACCACCACTCACTGTGTTATCAAACGCTATCACAAGCACAGATCAGCGGTCGGCACTGACTGAGTGCTCAGTCTCCTCACAGACAGTGCTTAATACTATATTTACATTTGTGTGAAAAGGAGGGCCACAAGACTCATACCATGTTGTTCCGACATCTCGTGTCTTTCTATGCCAGAGGCGGGGTTCATTGATGAAGAACAGAGTACTCAGGTGGCAGGGCTCGTGCGGTGCAAGCACATGTGCAGCACAAAATCATAAAATCAAGGGTTGTTCAATCGTAGCAAGCAAACTTTGCTTAAAAAGTGATTGACAGTGCCTAGTCTTGTCTAATACATACTTATGTCATGTGGATTTCAAGTGACATGGATTGGCCGGGGTGGGCGGAGCCTGTAGTCATGCACTGCTGAGGAAAGCCGTCAGAGATATTATAAGTGCAAAAGAATGTCATCCTTTCTTACCAGCTCCAAGATGTTATCAGGTATGGTGACAGCCATATTTAGTCCATGCCCGCACCCTTACTTCGTCAAGGCGAGCTGCCCGCAAATCTGCATATTCACAACCTCGCGGCTATCCTGATGTTACCAGGGTATCCACCGGGCCAACTGAAGTAGAGCCGCCGGCTGGGAATGGTGCCCTCCTTCCATGTTCCAGCATGTCCTGTCGTGAGGGCGGGACTGGGAGCTTCAGTTAACCCCTTCCTGGCAGGCTATGTTTACCAAAGAGACAAATTGCTGCTGCAAGGGCTGGACTGTACAGAAGAAGCGTCCGGACCATTGCGCCACAGAGACACTTGTGGAAAACCTATAACCTGACCTACGAATTCAGTAGCCAGGTTTCTTTTCTTACAGAGGGCTATTTGGAGGGAAACTGAGTACATTGTGTCATGTTGAAAGAGACAAGTGATATACAAAATCATTTTTTTGTCAAATAGAAATAATTTGTAAAGAATAATAGAAATGCACGTGGGTCAAACAGACTTTAGATCTAAACTCTGTGCTGCGGGGCTAATAAAGATCTAATCAAACAACACCTAACTGCTGAACACTAACCTAGTGTTTACGGGGTGTATGGTTTATTGTTGGCGGCCGTCCCTATGAATAGATGCAATTACTTATATGAACCCCCTTCCTATTCTATGGCTGGATCAGGGTACCGACAGGTGAGTTACGTCAAGAGTGTATTCCAGGGGATATTGTCATTCAATCAATGTGTGTGGGCGAACAAATGGTAAATTGTTCCTTTTCATATAAGAGATCCTGCAAGTTGTTGAGAGTCCCTTCGAGTTGTGCAATGACCACCCATCTAAGTCACTCGGTGTATGACCTTCCGTCTGCAACGATTCTGCATGGTGTAATATTGAGAGAGCATCTAAGACCAGGATTATCATCATTGGGGATTTCAACTACTGGCCCACAGATACTCGTGAAAGCAACCTTTCGGTGGAATTCTCAGATCTCCTTCTTGGCATGAACTTCTCTCAACATGTCCACGAGGCCACCCATATTAAGGGACACATTTTGGACCAAGTATGGACCTCAAATATTGATATCACTCCCCCTCTAATCTCTCCCTGTCTGTGGTCTGACCACTCTTTTATTTCTCTCTCTCTGTCTCACATCCCCTTCACCCCATCAACTTCTGCCAGCAGCCTTTTAGCCCGAAATTGGAAACGGGCTAATATGGAAGAATTCCACACCTTACTGGCTATTTCCGCCCCCAGCGGTCAGGCTTCCATCGCCCGCCTTGAATATTGGTTAGAATCAGCTAGCGACAAGATCGCTCTGTTGAAAAAAATAAAAGTTAAACGCCCTCGTGATGCTCAACGCTGGTTCTCCGAACAGCTAAAAAAGGATAAATTGGCCCTTCGGCAGGTTGAGCACCGTTGGCGGCGCACATATGCCCCCGAGGAGAAAACTGTATACGTAGCCTCGCTAAAACAATATGAAAATTCCATTCTCCAGGCAAAAACAGCACACTTCTCACAAAAAATCATTGATTCATCTTCAAAGGCCAAAGACAACTTTGCTATTGTTAACGAACTCACACAACCGGACCGGGTAATCATTAAATCCGCTCCTTCACAAACACTCTGCGACTCGCTCAACTCCTACTTTATCAATAAAATTGCTGCTATTAAAAATAATATTCCCACCCCTATTCCTCTTACCACGCCGGCCGCACCTTGTAAGAATTCATTTTCACTGGATCCTTTTCCTTTGATTACTAAAGCAGCCTTTTTGACCCGACTGAATAAAGTGAGCTCTGGCTCGCCTCATGACTGTTGTCCCCCTCGGATCTTAAAGGAGGCCTTCCTTGCTTGCCCTGACCCCCCGCTCGCACTTCTTAATAAATCTCAGGCAACAGGCAGACACCTTCAAACGTGCCGCAGTGGTTCCTATCCTGAAAAAGCCTAATGCAGACCCTTCAGTATTAAGCAATCTCCGACCTATCTCCTTGCTTCCTTACCTTAGTAAGATATTCGAGGCCCACGTCACAAACTGCCTAAGCTCATTTATTGAGAACTCCCAGTTTCTTGACTCTCAGCAGGCGGGCTTTAGGCCAGTGCGCTCCACTGAATCTGTCATTGTGGCTGTGATGGACGAGCTTAGGAATGGAGCCGATAATAACATCTTCCAGGCACTAGTGCTTTTGGATTTATCGGCGGCCTTTGATACGGTCGATCACGAACTTCTGATCGACCGTGTCAACAACGCTGGTATTCAGGGCCTGGTGTTTAAGTGGATCAGATCCTTTCTATATCAGCATTCTCAGGCGGTTCATCTATCCACTTTTTCAGCAACACAAACCAGTTTGACTTGCGGAGTCCCCCAGGGCTCCGCCTTATCGCCCCTTTTGTTGAACCTATACATGCAACCCCTGATGGTCTCCCTCCGCAATAGTCCAGTCACTATTTTCAATTACGCCGATGATCTTCAGCTTGTATTCAACCTTGACTCCACCTCTGCATCCAGTACTAATTTTCAATCTACTATGCTTTCGATTAGCGAATGGATGTATCATAGCCAACTGAAACTTAATCCAGTAAAAACAAAGCTTGTCTTAACTGGGGAGCCTGCTAACCCCGCTAACCCCTGGAACTCTAGCTTTTGGCCACCCTCTTTGGGCACTCCCCCCATCCTGCAGACTCCGTGAAGAGTCTTGGGGCCACATGCATCAACACATTTTCCCATAGACTCAGAATGGGCAAAACCCTTTGATGCACCTGGCCCTTGGTGTCATTATCTGCAAAGACCTATCAATGAAACCCCAGATCAGTGCAGTGACCTCTTCATGCTTCTTCCATCTTCGCAGAATCCGGAAAATCTGCAGGTTCCTGACTACGGAGGCCCTCGCTCTTGTCATCATGGCCCTGGTCACCTCTCGTATCGATTATGCCAATGCTCTTTATGTTGGCATCCCAGCCTACCAGCTTCACCGCCTGCAACTGGTACAAAATCAAGCAGCCAGGCTTATCTTTCACCAGCCCAAACATCCACATGTTTCTCCTCTGTTGAGGAACCTTCATTGGCTTCCGGTGGCTAAACGTTGCATCTTCAAACTTGGCTCTACCATATTCAAGGCACTATCTGATCCGGGCCCTGCCTTTATCACCTCCAGGATCCACCGGTATGCCCCCTCCCGCGATCTTCGCTCCTCACACCATAACCTGCTTACCATCCCAGCTTTCAAGCGGAAAAAACATGGTGGCCTCAGATTCTCATTTCCGGCCCCCAGGTTATGGAATTCACTCCCGAATGAACTCATATCAACATCCTGCTACACTCTATTAAGGAAACTCCTGAAACCCCATTTGTTCCGGCAAGCCTATGAGTAATAACGCCTCTCATTATTGCCCTTCCGCCCCTAGCGCCATAAAACCGCTTGGTGTCCGTGCGCTGTATAAATATTTTTAACATAACATAACATAACATAACATAACATAACATAACAAGACCGAACACTGCCCGAGGGGACTGATAGTAACGAACGCACCTGGTATCTTCCTGGAGGATGATTCCTTCACATATTTCCGATATAGTTGTGATCTGGCGTGAACCCTATTACTATGTGCTATTGAAATATAATATTTGCCAGGGTGGGCCTAAGTTTGACAACATGTTGCACCGCATAGGGATGCTGGGGGTAGAGGAGGATCTTTATCTAGTGTGCATACTACTGTTGTCATTTCAACACCATTGGGCCTAGTACTGCCAGTAATATTTCCAAGTGGGATTCATACCCACAAGTACACGATGTTCATGCTGTGTTGATTATTGTGTGCTGAATACAAATGTTATTTACCTATATCACATGTGAAGTCTCTTTTGTGACGCTCAGTGCTGTAACAATGCTTTACAGATTGACTCTGTAGTAAACCTGACTGCTCAGTGCCAAGTTACCCAAGGTAGTACAGTGATTGTAATCACCCACCCCAATGGGAGTGTTAGGTTCTGCGTGGCTGGAGGCATCGCCTCAGCCAACCATAAAAAGCCAGTCCCAATAGGAATCCATGTGTCTCTGGCTCTCCTGGTTCAGTTCCGGTCCCTCTAGTTCTCTTTAGTGCTCCATGTGTGTCAAGTCAAGTCAAGTCATAAAATTTGTATAGCGCACTACATACCCAGAGGGTTTCAAGGCGCTTAGGAGGGGAGGAGGATTATTTGTCAAATATCCACGTTTTAAGCTGCTTTCTGAACGCTAGGTGGTTCTGGGTGAGGCGAAGGTAAGCGGGGAGTGAGTTCCATGTCTTAGCAGCCAGGTATGAAAAGGATCTGCCTCCCATGGTGGTCTTGTTAATGCGAGGTACCGTGGCGAGGGCTTGGCCGGAAGAACGTAGTTGGCGGGAGGGGGTGTAGAAGGACAGTCGAGAGTTGAGGCAATCTGGTCCGATGTCGTAGAGTGATTTGTGTGCGTGGGTAAGCAGACGGAAAGTGATCCTCTTATTGACGGGTAGCCAGTGGAGGTCTTTAAGGTGACCAGAGATGTGTTCGTTGCGTGGGATGTCTAATATGAGCCTGGCTGAGGCGTTTTGGATTCGTTGGAGTTTCTTCTGGAGTTTAGCGGTGGTGCCTGCGTAGAGGGTGTTTCCGTAGTCCAGTCGGCTCGTGACCAGAGCGTGGGTGACTGTTTTCCTTGTTTCGGAGGGGATCCAGCGAAATGTTTTTTTGAGCATGCGAAGAATGTTGAAGCAGGAAGAAGATACGGCGCTGACTTGTCTGTTCATTGAGAGTGAGGAGTCCAGGATGACGCCAAGGTTCCGTGCGTGGTCTGTCGGGATGGGTGCTTTTCCAAGGGCTTCCGGCCACCAAGAGTCGTCCCATGCAGAGGGGGATGTACCTAAGATGAGGACTTCTGTTTTGTCTGAGTTCAGTTTCAGACGGCTTTGTTTCATCCATTCAGCAACTTCTTTCATTCCTTCGTGTAGGTCAATTTTGGCGGTGCTGGGGTCATTGGTGAGAGAAAGGATCAGTTGGGTGTCGTCCGCGTAAGAGATGATGTTGAGGTTGTGTTGGCGTGCGATGGCTGCGAGGGGGCTCATGTATACGTTGAAGAGGGTGGGACTGAGTGAGGATCCTTGGGGTACGCCGCAAATGACTTCAGAGGCCTCGGACTTGAATGGAGGAAGGCGGACTCTCTGGGTTCTTCCGGTGAGGAACGAGGTGATCCATTCAAGTGCTTTTCCTTGAATTCCGATGTTATTGAGGCATTGTAGAAGGGTGTTGTGGCAGACTGTATCGAATGCTGCCGAGAGGTCGAGGAGGATGAGGGCGACTGTGTCTCCATTGTCCAGTAGAGTTCGAATGTCGTCTGTTGCTGCGATGAGGGCGGTCTCAGTGCTGTGTTTTGCTCGGAAGCCAGATTGTGAGGGGTCGAGGGATTTGTTGGTTTCGAGGAAGGCGGCGAGCTGGTTGTTGACGGCTTTCTCGATGACTTTGGCCGGGAATGGAAGAAGCGAGATGGGGCGGTAATTTTTGAGTTCGGTGGGGTCCGCTGTTGGTTTTTTCAGAAGGGCGGTGAGTTCAGCATGTTTCCAGTCTTCAGGGAAGGTAGCGGAGTTGAAGGAGCGGTTGATGACGTCTCGGAGGTGCGGTGCTATGACGGAGTCTGCTTTGTTGAAGATGTGGTGAGGGCATGGGTCTGTGGGGGATCCTGAGTGGATGGAGTTCATCAGGCGGATGGTGTCCTCAGTGGAGATTGGGTTCCAAGCGTTAAGGGTGTTCGCGGGGGGAAGAGGGTCGGCAGATGGTGGGGTGGGTTGGTTTCCGGGTTGGTTGTCAAAGCTGTTGTGGATGTCTGCAATCTTGTTGTGGAAAAAAGAGGCTAGGGAGTCGCAGAGGGTTTGAGAGGGGGTGATGTCGTTGGAGTTGGCTGAGGGATTGGAAAATTCCTTGACGATGTTGAAAAGTTCCTTGCTGTTGTGGGCGTTGTTGTCAAGTCGATCCTTGAATGCTGTTTTCTTGGCTTTTCGGATCAGTTGGTGGTGAGTGCGGGTGGCGCTTTTGAAGGCGTCCTTGGTGCTGGTGGTTGGGTCTTTTTTCCAGGCCTTTTCGAGGGAGCGGCAAGTTTCTTGGACTTCTTGAGATCGTCGTTGAACCATGAGGCCTTCTTGCTGCCAGGTTTGCTTTGACGTTTTTTCAGTGGAGCTAAGGTGTCGGCGGTGTTGGATAACCATAGGGTGAGGTTGGCGGCGGCTTCGTTGGCGTTAGAAGAGAGGGCTGGGGAGTTTCGAAAGAGCGATGCGGAGATTTGGTCCGTGGTGATTTTCTTCCAGTTTCTTTGCAGGATAGGTTGAGAGTGGTTGATGGGTTTCGGCTTGTTGTAGGTGAAGTGAACGCAGCTGTGGTCAGTCCATAGGAGATCTGTAGTGTGGCTGAAGGAGACATGATTGCTGGATGTGAAGATGGGGTCTAGTGTGTGACCTGCGATGTGGGTGGGGGAAGTGACTAGTTGTTTAAGTCCTAGGTTGGCGAGGTTGTCCAAGAGGGTGGTGGTGTTGCGGTCGTTGATCTTTTCAAGGTGAAAGTTGAGGTCTCCCAGAAGGATGTAGTCTTTGGAGGGGAGTGCGTGTGGAGTGACGAAGTCCGCGATGTCTTCACTGAATTTTGCGCGGGGTCCTGGTGGTCTGTAGAGGAGGGTGCCTCTGAGTGTGGTGTTGGGGTCGATGTGGATCTGGAAGTGAAGGTGTTCGGAGTTGGCGAGGTTGGCGTCAGAGCTGGTTGAGATGCGGATTGATTTCTTATGGACGATAGCGATTCCTCCTCCTGTGTGGCTGGTACGGTCTTTGCGGGTGATTTTGTAGTCTTCAGGGATGGCAATGGTAATGTCTGGTGCGGAGGAGGCATTCATCCATGTTTCCGTAAGGAAGGCGACGTCTGGAGAGAAGGTGTCTAGTAGGTTCCATAGGTCAATGGCGTGCCTGTGCACCGATCGAGCGTTGAGAAGGATGCATTGTAGGTGGTTGGGATCGGGATTCTGTGGTGTGGTCGTGGTGGAGATGTTGTCGGTGCCGCTGAATCTGCAGGAGTAGCAGGAGAAAGGTCCATGGGTGTGTCCAGGAGCGGCTTGGACGCAGGAGGGGGCGCGACCGGGGTCAAGGGCTAGGAGGGAGGCGGCATCATAGGTAATGCGGGCGGGCTGGGGAACGCGAGGGACAGGGGGTCTGGCGCTGGGCGCGGTCCAGGCGCGGACGGGCGTAGACGGGCTTACCTTTGGCGCACCTTCGGCGAGGCCGTAGCGCGTGGACGCTGCGCGTGGGGGCATTGGCCATAAATGGATGGTGGAAGGGGGCGGAGCGTGGGAGGGGCAGCAGCTGGGAGGCGGTAGCAGGGGGGAGGGGCGGGCTAGGGAGCGAGTAAACAAGATGGAGGGTCAAAGGGAGACTAAGGCAGGGGCAGCAGAAGCACCACGGCACCGGGGGCACAGATCAGTTTCCAGCGTTAGGTTAAACTAATTAAATAAATCCCAGCGCAACTGTAGATGAATAATTAAATAATTAAATCCCAGCGCGACTCGAAATAATTAATGAATTCTCAGCGCGAGTCGAAATAATTAATTAATGCACAGCGCAAGTCAGGCTAAATAAATATACAACAGCGCGAGGTTCTTTACATAAAATGATTCACATCCAAATCTGCAGTCTCACCAGCAAGCCAGAGCGAGAGCAGGAGCTGGGGTCAGGGAGCGACCGTGCTGGATCAGGTCCAGGTCAGCCCCACTAGTTCATTTCTGGTCCCTCTGGTTCTCTAGACAGGGCTCCGTGTGCTTCTGCCCATCCTAGTTAAGTTCTTGTCCTTCTGGTTATATAGACATGGCAAAAACAACAGTTGATGGACAGAATGCAGAACAATGTCATACATTCACCCCAGTACAGAGACCTGGGCCTAAATCCATCGTTTTTTTGTACTCCACACCACCCCAGTTCAGACATGGCCATATGCAAATCATCCTTCACCCTGTGCCTCATGGGAACAGTCCAGCCCGAACTGCCTAGCCATGTCTTCACTGGACCAGAATCAAGCATCCTAGGACCGGTTTCTGGCTATCAGCCTTCTTCAGCCTGGATAGCTTGACTCCAGTGGTGCGGAGAGCACGGGACTCACGTCTGAGCATACCCGTCCCACTCGGGGTGACAAAATGCAAAACAACAGTTGATGGACAGAATGAAGAACAATGTCATACATTCACCCCAGTACAGAGATCTGGGCCTAAATCCATCGTTTTTTTGCACTCCACAGCACCCCAGTTCAGACATGGCCATATGCAAATCAGCCTTGACCCTGTGCCTCATGGGAACAGTCCAGTCCGAACTGCCAAGCCATGTCTTCCATGGACCAGAATCAAGCATCCTAGGACCGGTTTCTGGCTATCAGCCGTCTTCAGCCAGGATAGCTTGACTCCAGTGGTGTGGAGAGCATGGGACTCACGTATGAGCATACCTGTCCCGCTCGGGGTGACAAATGCAAAAACAACAATTGATAGTTCTCTTCTCATGTCAGGATTTCATGTGTCTCTGCCCCTACTGGTACAGTTCTGTTTCCTCTGGCTCTCTAGAGAGGAACTATATGTCTCCGCCCCTCCTGGTTCAGTTCCGGTCCTGCTGGTTCTCTAGACACAGATTCATGTTTCTCTATCCCTCCTGTTTCAAGTCTGGCTCCTCTGCTTATATAGACAGGGCTCCATGTGTCTCTGCCCCACCTAGTTCAGTTAAGGTCTCTCTAGTTCCCTCTTCAGGGCTCCAGGTGTCTCTGCCCCTCTTGGTTTAGTTCTGGTCCCTTTGGTTATATAGACGGGGCTCCATGTGTCTCTGCCCCTCCTGGTTCAGTTACGGTCCCTCTAGTTCTCTTGTCAGGGCTCCACGTGTCTCTGCCCCTCCTGGTTCAGTTACGGTCCCTCTAGTTCTCTTGTCAGGGCTCCATTTGTCTCTGCTCCTCCTGGTTCAGTTACGGTCCCTCTAGTTCTCTTGTCAGGCCTCCATGTGTCTCTGCCCCTCCTGGTTCAGTTACGGTCCCTCTAGTTCTCTTGTCAGGGCTCCATATGTCTCTGTCCCTCTTGGTTTAGTTCTGGTCCCTTTGGTTATATAGACGGGGATCCACGTGTCTCTGCCCCTCCTGGTTCAGTTACGGTCCCTCTCGTTCTCTTGTCAGGGCTCCATTTGTCTCTGCTCCTCCTGGTTCAGTTACGGTCCCTCTAGTTCTCTTGTCAGGGCTCCATGTGTCTCTGTCCCTCTTGGTTTAGTTCTGGTCCCTTTGGTTATATAGACGGGGATCCACGTGTCTCTGCCCCTCCTGGTTCAGTTACGGTCCCTCTTGTTCTCTTGTCAGGGCTCCACGTGTCTCTGCCCCTCCTGGTTCAGTTACGGTCCCTTTAGTGTTCTTTTCAGGGCTCGATGTGTCTCTGCCCTTCCTGGTTCAGTTACGGTCCCTCTAGTTTTCTTGTCAGGGCTCGATGTGTCTCTGCCCTTCCTGTTTCAGTTCCTGTCCCTCTAGTTCTCTTGTCAGGACTCCAAGTGTTTCTGCCCCCACCTGGTTCAGTTACGGTTCCTCTAGTTCTCTTATCAGGACTCCATGAGTCACTGCCCCTCCTGCATCAGTCCCGGACCCTTTAGCTCTCCTGTCCTCCATGTGTTAGTTATGGTCGCTGGGGTTATATAGACAGGGCTCCATGTGTCTCTGCCCATCCTGGTTCAGTTATGGTCCCTCTAGTTCTCTTGTCAGGGCTCCATGTGTCTCTGCCCCTCCTGGTTCAGTTACGGTCCCTCTAGTTTTCTTGTCAGGGCTCGATGTGTCTCTGCCTCTCCTGGTTCAGTTTCGGTCCCTCTAGTTCTCTTGTCAGGCCTCCATGTGTCTCTTCCCCTCCTGGTTTAGTTACGGTCCCTCTAGTTCTCTTGTCAGGCCTCCATGTATCTCTGCCCCTCTTGGTTTAGTTCTGGTACCTTTGGTTATATAGACGAGGCTCCGTGTGTCTCTGCCTTTCCTGGTTCAGTTACGGTCCCTCTAGTTCTCTTGTAAGGGCTCGATGTGTCTCTGCCCTTCCTGTTTCAGTTCCTGTCCCTCTAGTTCTCTTGTCAGGACTCCATGAGTCACCGCCCCTCCTGCATCAGTCCCCGACCCTCTAGCTCTCCTGTCCATCCTCCATGTGTTAGTTATGGTCCCTGGGGTTATATAGACAGGGCTCCATGTGTCTCTGCCCCTCCTGGTTCAGTTACGGTCCCTCTAGTTCTCTTGTCAGGGCTCCATGTGTCTCTGCCCTTCCTGGTTCAGTTACGGTCCCTCTAGTTTTCTTGTCAGGGCTTGATGTGTCTCTGCCCTTCCTGTTTCAGTTCCTGTCCCTCTAGTTCTCTTGTCAGGACTCCATGTGTCTCTGCCCCCTCCTGGTTCAGTTACGGTTCCTCTAGTTCTCTTATCAGGACTCCATGTGTCTCTGCCCCTCCTGCATCAGTCCCTGACCCTCCAGCTCTCCTGTCCGTCCTCCATGTGTTAGTTATGGTCCCTGGGGTTATATAGACAGGGCTCCATGTGTCTCTGCCCCTCCTGGTTCCGTTACGGTCCCTCTAGTTCTCTTGTCAGGGCTCCACGTGTCTCTGCCCCTCCTGGTTCAGTTACAGTCCCTCTAGTTCTCTTGTCAGGCCTCCATGTATCTCTGCCCCTCTTGGTTTAGTTCTGATCCCCTTGGTTATATAGACGAGGCTCCGTGTGTCTCTGCCTTTCCTGGTTCAGTTACGGTCCCTCTAGTTCTCATGTCAGGGCTCGAGGTGTCTCTGCCCTTCCTGTTTCAGTTCCTGTCCCTCTAGTTCTCTTGTCAGGACTCCATGTGTCTCTGCCCCCTCCTGGTTCAGTTACGGTTCCTCTAGTTCTCTTATCAGGACTCCATGAGTCACTGCCCCTCCTGCATCAGTCCCGGACCCTTTAGCTCTCCTGTCCATCCTCCATGTGTTAGTTATGGTACCTGGGGTTATATAGACAGGGCTCCATGTGTCTCTGCCCATCCTGGTTCAGTTACGGTCCCTGTAGTTCTCTTGTCAGGGCTCGATGTGTCTCTGCCCTTCCTGCTTCAGTTCCTGTTCCTCTAGTTCTCTTGTCAGGACTCCATGTGTCTCTGCCCCCTCCTGGTTCAGTTACGGTTCCTCTAGATCTCTTATCAGGACTCCATGAGTCACTGCCCCTCCTGCATCAGTACCCGACCCTCTAGCTCTCCTGTCCGTCCTCCATGTGCTAGTTATGGTCCCTGGGGTTATATAGACAGGGCTCGATGTGTCTCTGCCCTTCCTGTTTCAGTTCCTGTCCCTCTAGTTCTCTTGTCAGGGCTCCATGTGTCTCTGCCCCTCCTGGTTCAGTTACGGTCCCTCTAGTTCTCTTGTCAGGGCTCCATGTGTCTCTGCCCCTTCTGGTTCAGTTACGGTCCCTCTAGTTTTCTTGTCAGGGCTCGATGTGTCTCTGCCCCTCCTGGTTCAGTTACGGTCCCTCTAGTTCTCTTGTCAGGCCTCCATGTGTCTCTGCCCCTCCTGGTTTAGTTACGGTCCCTCTAGTTCTCTTGTCAGGCCTCCATGTATCTCTGCCCCTCTTGGTTTAGTTCTGGTCCCTTTGGTTATATAGACGAGGCTCCGTGTGTCTCTGCCTTTCCTGGTTCAGTTACGGTCCCTCTAGTTCTCTTGTCAGGCCTCCATGTGTCTCTGCCCCTCCTGGTTTAGTTACGGTCCCTCTAGTTCTCTTGTCAGGCCTCCATGTATCTCTGCCCCTCTTGGTTTAGTTCTGGTCCCTTTGGTTATATAGACGAGGCTCCGTGTGTCTCTGCCTTTCCTGGTTCAGTTACGGTCCCTCTAGTTCTCTTGTCAGGGCTCCATGTGTCTCTGCCCTTCCTGTTTCAGTTCCTGTCCCTCTAGTTCTCTTGTCAGGACTCCATGTGTTTCTGCCCCCACCTGGTTCAGTTATGGTTCCTCAAGTTCTCTTATCAGGACTCCATGTGTCTCTGCCCCTCCTGGTTCAGTTACGGTCCCTCTAGTTCTCTTGACAGTGCTCCACGTGTCTCTGCCCCCTCCTGGTTCAGTTACGGTACCTCTAGTTCTCTTATCAGGACTCCATGAGTCACTGCCCCTACTGCATCAGTGCCGGACCCTCTAGCTCTCCTGTCCGTCCTCCATGTGTTAGTTATGGTCCCTGGGGTCATATAGACAGGGCTCCATGTGTCTCTGTCCATCCTGGTTCTGTCCCGGTCCCTCTAGTGCTCTTCTCTAGACAGGGCTCCATCAGTCTCTCTCTCTCTAGTTCTCTAGACAGGGCTCCGTGTGTCTCTGTCCCTCCTGATTCAGTCCAGTTCCTCTAGTTCTCTCCTCTTGTCATGGCTCCATCAGCCTCTGTCCCTCCTGGATTACGTATGGTCTGAAGCAGTTTCTCGTCTCTCTTACACAGCAGGTACACGAGGATACCCGTGCCTAATGTCTCAGATCCCATGACAGCATAGTCACCAAGGGGGGGGGATGGCCATGGAGATGCCGTGCCAGGACAGGGATAGCCACCACACTAACTGGAGCCTCTTAGGAATATAAATGTTGGAAACGCAGACTGGGGTGTGCTGGGCCCAAAACCCCTCACCAAAGCTGCAGGGGCATCAGGCTGTCAGGTGTCTTTGAGGGACGGCCAAGGGCATTAAAGGGCTGTAGTGCGTGACACAGCATATGCAGGGATGCAGAAGGGTCTCAGCGGATCCACCAAAGGGACTATAGCATGGATCAGAGGGGATAGCAGGGACCGGCATCTGTGAACGGTTGAAGGTTCAGCAGGCAGGGTCGGCTGCGTAAGTTGTCACTTCACAAAAGGGTACCGTGTTTAATAAACAGGCACCATACACTTATTCCCTCAAACATGTTGGGACACCATTCTATGTTCAGCAGGGATGAATCGAAAAGAGCTGTGCTATGCCGTAAATTCACTGAGCAGGGGGGATTTGGTTTAATTAGACATGGGTGCTACATGCCAAATTCACAGGGTGTTTTGAGGACGATGGGGTACATCGGTCCGGTATAAGCATGGACCTTTTCTTGTGGATAGGGGAGAGGCCCTAGAAATAGCAGGATGTAAGTAGGAATGCTGGCCTTAGTGGGGGGGCCCAGGCTGCGACGGTCGTCACACCCAGGGCTGTGGCGGAGTTACAGGGCGATCCAGAGGCGGAAAGGTACTCAGGTTTACCCTCTTCAGGAGCACAAAGGGTGCTAAGGCCTAATATCCCCAGGAAGTATTTGCGGTGGACCCTGAAGTGCGACGGCGCCCTGTCTGTCCTAAGGGCGGTTGGAAACCTGTACAACCGGGGGTCGCTCGAATCCTCCGCCTCTTGTAGGTGGGTGCGTGAGCAAGAGGGTGGACCGACGGTTCATCAGAAGTGGGAGGGGCTATCCCCTCACCACAACCGCTAAGCAACGATTGGCTAAGGCCACAATGCAAGTTGACCCATCAGGTGGTAGGCGGCGAGGGGCGGCTTGCCTTTGGATCACCTGTAAGATAACCCACCATGTTGTCATATTTGGCATGCTGATAAACCTGCAGCAATTTTCTCCCCCAAAAGTTGTCTTGTCTGATTATTTATGTTACATGTATGTCGCTGCGGAAGGGCTGGTGAGTGCGGCCCATATTGGCTCTGTCTGCTCCAAGCTGTGGTGAATGAATTAAATACTTGTATCCCATGGCTCTGCTAACTGGATCAGTTCAAGGACCTTGCTGGTCTGAGGAGGGTCTGTGCTGACACTTCACAACAGGTGGGGTCTGAATGTTTTTGAAGGAGTGTTGGTTGGTTTTTGTAGAGGGCGTTTGTGGAAGATGCGTCACATGCTATGAACTGTTTACATACATACTGCACGCATTCTCTAGATACTGTATAGGCGCTAAAGTTGGGCTCCTTGTCCTGGGAAGAGTCTGTCTCTGAAGCCTGTTCTGGATTCTTTTGCATTGGCTGATTGCAAGGTGTGCCCGAGGAGTCGGAGGGTGTTGGAGTTGTGAGGCAGGGACCTCTACTTTACACTAGTCTGTTGTTGGGGTGCAGTGCAGCTCCCCATGAGTGAATTCGATAGATTGGCAGAGGGTTTGGGGAAAAAGTGGCTTTCAGTGATGGGGAATGGCTTCTAAGGGCCTCTTCGCAGCCACCAATGTTCTTGCACTGGTCTTTGTCAACTTGTCCTTCTGGGCCAAACACAGCAGCACAAACAGGATCACAAGGCTCCAGGAGCGGCCTTAGGCATGTGCAAGCTGTGCACCTGCACAGGGCCACCAAACCCCAGGGGCCGCCACGCCAATATATATCCTTAATATAATAATCCTCTGAGGATGGATACATATTTGCGTGCGGCCCCTGGCAGGGAATTGGCGGCCTCCAGCTCTGTTCCACTTCCAAACACCCTGACCCCCACCCTCTCCACTGGCCTCCGCGCTCCGCCCCACCCGGACCCCCTCTTCGGGGGCCCCCTACCTACGATCCCTGCCCAGGGCCGCCATGAGCCTACAGCCGCCCCTGCAAGGCTCAAGTGCCTTATTTTTTAATCATATCTTTTAAATCCTTCCTAGGCGAATGGAGGAGCTCGCCACCAGTCATGAAACCTAACTCCAGCCCGCCTGACAGCACTTGTCCAGCCACTTCCTGGTCCCCCTCTGCACAGGACGTGGTCTCTTCCTGCAGGATTCCCTGCTTCCTGCGCAGGGTCCTAGCACCCACTCCATATTCTGAAGCACCTGCAGGGTGGAGACAGTTCAAACATTTAAATGACCATCTGCGGTAGCATGTGTCTAACAGCTGCACTAGGATTATTCCTTTCCAGGTGCCAATTTGCTTCAGCCCAAATGGAAACAGTCCCATCCATTCAGACCCTGAAAATCTTTTATCACAGCTAGGTTTTGTGCTCTCGCTACAGAGAGCTTCAGCTGTCTATCACAGAGAGCGAAATACTTTAACACATACTAAAGGACAGCCTTGGGTCTGTGCTTGCTTATGACTGGACGGCATCCTTGCCTACTTCAATTCCCTGTTCCTGATTCGATGGTCTTCCACCATATCCCTGTGCTACCTACAACCTTAATGGCCAACATTAAGAGGACCAAAACGGAATGAAATCTTAGGTCTACCCATCGCAAAGCCTCTCACGACTGCAGAAGATCCCAGGACGGAGAGATGGGGTTCTTTTCAGGGTTTGCCACCCAAAAGCTCTTGATCAGTTTAGCAAACAGAGATGCTTGTATGTGATTTCATAGAAACACAATTTCATGGAATACCATTCCTGAGAAACCATTTCATCTCAAATGTTTAATGAAAATTTTCAGAATGAATTGCAATTACCTTTTCAGATAAAGCAATTAATAGAATGTCTTTTTGATAGATATCGGCATTTGTATGCTCCTTTTTATAAGTGTAACTGTGATGGTTGCAGGTCTAACTTTCAGAAACAGGTTTGTCTGAAATATTTATTTCAGTGCTTTATTTCAGAGGGCATTCTTTCACATGTATATCTATCACCATGTCAAAAAATTACTTTTGACTCTTTTAATTTGCTAATCCATCACCACCCGTAAACACCATCCACCACTGATCCATCACCACCCGTAAACACCATCCACCGCTGATCCATCCCCACCCGTAAACACCATCCAACGCTGATCCATAACCACAGCTGATCCATCACCACCCGTAAACACCATCCACCGCTGATGCTGATCCATCACCACCCGTAAACACCATCCACTGCTGATCCATCACCACCCGTAAACACCATCCACAGCTGATCCATCACCACCCGTAAACATCATCCACCGCTGAGCCATCACCACCCGTAAACACCATCCACTGCTGATCCATCACCACCTGTAAACACCATCCACCGCTGATCCATCACCACCTGTAAACACCATCCACCGCTGATCCATCACCACCGCTGATCCATCACCACCCGTAGTCACCATCCACCGCTGATCCATCACCACCCGTAAACACCATCCACCGCTGATCCATCACCACCCATAAACACCATCCACAGCTGATCCATCACCCCCCATAAACACCATCCACCGCTGAGCCATCACCACCCGTAAACACCATCCACCGCTGATGCTGATCCATCACCACCCGTAAACACCATCCACTGCTGATCCATCACCACCCGTAAACACCATCCACAGCTGATCCATCACCACCCGTAAACATCATCCACCGCTGAGCCATCACCACCCGTAAACACCATCCACTGCTGATCCATCACCACCTGTAAACACCATCCACCGCTGATCCATCACCACCTGTAAACACCATCCACCGCTGATCCATCACCACCGCTGATCCATCACCACCCGTAGTCACCATCCACCGCTGATCCATCACCACCCGTAAACACCATCCACCGCTGATCCATCACCACCCATAAACACCATCCACAGCTGATCCATCACCCCCCATAAACACCATCCACCGCTGAGCCATCACCACCCGTAAACACCATCCATCGCTGATCCATCACCACCTGTAAACACTATCCACAGCTGATCCGGCACCACCTGTAAACACCATCCACCGCTGAGCCATCACCACCCGTAAACACTACTCACCACTGACCATCCACCGCTGATCCATCACCACCCATAAACACCATCCACCGCTGATCCATCACCACCCATAAACACCATCCACCGCTGATTCATCACCACCCATAAACACCATCCATCGCTGATCCATCCCCACCGTAAACACGATCCACCGCTGATCCATCACCACCCGTAAACACCATCCACCGCTGATCTATCACCACCCGTAAACACCATCCACCGTTGATCCATCACCACCCGTAAACACTATCCACCGCTGAGCCATCACCACCCGTAAACACCATCCACCGCTGATCTATCACCACCCGTAAACACCATCCACCGTTGATCAATCACCACCCGTAAACACCATCCACCGCTGAGCCATCACCACCCGTAAACACCATCCACCGCTGATAGATCACCACCTGTAAACACCATCCACCGCTGATCCATCACTACCCGTAAACACCATCCACCGCTAATCCATCACCACCCGTAAACACCATCCACTGCTGATCCATCACCACCCGTAAACACCATCCACTTCTGATCCATCACCACCCGTAAACACTACTCACCACTGACCATCCACCGTTGATTCATCACCACCCGTAAACACCATCCACCGCTGATCAATCACCACCCGTAAACACCATCCACCACTGATTCATCACCACCCATAAACACCATCCATCGTTGATCCATCCCCACCCGTAAACACCATCCACCGCTGATCCATCACCACCCGTAAACACCATCCACCGCTGATCTATTACCACCCGTAAACACCATCCACCGTTGATCCATCACCACCTGTAAACACCATCCACCGCTGATCCATCACCACCTGTACACACCATCCACCGCTGATCCATCACTACCCGTAAACACCATCCACCGCTAATCCATCACCACCCGTAAACACCATCCACCGCTGATCCATCACCACCCGTAAACACCATCCACCGCTGACATCCACCACTGAGCCATCACCATCCACCGCTGACATCCACCGCTGAGCCATCATCATCCGTAAACACCATCCACCGCTGAGCCATCACCATCTGTAAACACCATCCACCGCTGATACATCACCACCGGCAAACACCATCCACCGCTGATCCATCACCACCCGCAAACACCATCCACCGCTGAGCCATCACCACCCGTAAACACCATCCACTGCTGATCCATCACCACCCGTAAACACCATCCACCGCTGACCATCCACCGCTGAGCCATCACCACACGTAAACGCCATCCACTGCTGATCCATCACCATCCGTAAACACCCTCCACCACTGAGCCATCACCACCCGTAAACACCATCCACTGCTGATCCATCACCACCCGTAAACACCATCCACCGCTGACCATCCACCGCTGATCCATTACCACCCGTAAACACCATCCACTGCTGAGCCATCACCACCCTTAAACAGCATCCACTGCTGATCCATCACCACCCGTAAACACCATCCACCGCTGATCCATCACCACCCGTTAACACCATCCACCGCTGATTCATCACCATCCATAAACACCATCCACCGCTAATCTATCACCACCCGTAAACACCATCCACCGCTGATCCATCACCACCCGTAAACACCATCCACCGCTAAGCCATCACCACCCGTAAACACCATCCACCGCTGATCCATCACCACCCGTAAACACCATCCACCGCTGATCCATCACCACCCGTAAACACCATCCTCCACTGAGCCATCACCACCTGTAAACACCATTCACTGCTGATCCATCACCATCCATAAACACCATCCACCGCTGAGCCATCACCACCTGTAAACACCATCCACCGCTGATCCATCACCATCACCCGTAAACACCATCCACCGCTGAGCCATCACCACCCGTAAACACCATCCACCGCTGACCCTCTTAACAACCTCTAAACACCATCAATCCCCCCATCTAAAACCGCTCACCACACCTAAAGTACACTTATCCCTGAAGCCTAAAAGCCCTTTCTAGCCCAAAAATCTACCACCTCTTAAACATAAAATCACTCATTGCCCTAACTCCACCTATTACTGAACCCTAAAAACTCCTTTCTGCTCCTAAAGGGGATTGACCCAGCTACAATGTGTCCAAAATGCGGTGGCCATCTGGTGCTGAAGCTGCCGAGGAGGTCGTCAGATAAACGTGCGCTTCAGCGCCTGCACTGGCTCCCCATGGGGGAACGCATTAGGTTTAAGACCATGTGCTTTAGTCACCGTATTGCACATGGCAGGGGTCCGGTCTACCTTCACAAGTTGTTAACCATCTATCGTCCTAGGCGCCTTCTGAGATCCATGGGCAGTATGCAGTTTGCGATACCTCGCATATATAAAGCACGGATGGGAGGGCGATCTTTTAGATTCCTGGCTAGCCAACAATGGAATGACCTTCCTTTTGACCTGCGGATGGAGCTGTCGGAAACCAGGTTCCGGCAGAAACTGAAGACCCATCTATTTCCGGAAGATCAGCATCACTTAGGGTTTCTTTTCTACTGTCCCCTCTCATCTCCGTGGTCTGTTCTTGATCTTTCTGTGTTGGAACGCATCCTAGCGTGGAGACGCACTGTCTTAGTGTATTCAGGCGCTTAATAAATGTTTTTATTATTATTGTTATTATTAAACCCCACCCACCCATTCCCCTTAACACACCGTAGCCCACCCAAACTCCACCCATTCCTTTACCGTAAAAAATCCTCACCCCCTTTAAACACCCGCCATCCATGAGCCTTAAGAACTCCTCATCACCCTAAACTACTTATCCCTGAACCCTAAAAATCCCGTCCTACAACTAATCTCCACCCATCCCTAAGCCTTTAAAGCCCTCACCACTCTAAATTCCACCCCACCCTGAACCCTAAAATCTCATCACCACCCCAGCCGCTACCAATATTTGAACCTTATAAACCCTCACCAGCCCCAAACTTGCCCATACATGAACCTTAAAACCCCTCATCACCCTCACACTCTTAACATCCCTGAAACCTAAAAACACTTCACACGCCTAAAGATTATCCATCCGTGAACCCTAAATCCCTTCACCACCCCTTCATTCCACCCATCTTTGACACCGATCTATGCCCGAACTCCAATTACTCCTGACCCCTAAAAACGCTTATTCACCTTAAACATTACCAATGCCTGAACCCAACCCCCCAAAGTAGCACTAAACTACACCCAATTTTAATGTAATTTGGATGTTTCCCTACAATTATGTTTTCTTTCAAATGTTTCCTTTAATTTTAGTTTTTTTGTATTTCCCTAAAATGTGCTTTTTAGGTCTCGGCTAGAAGCGAGCGAAGCTCGCTCTCGCCAGAGACCTATTGTTAGCGGCTCAGCTTCCCAGGAGGACAGCACTGGCCGCGCGCGGCGATTTGTTAAGGCCACGCGCACGAGAACGCGTTCGCGGCCAGGTGCTGTCCTCCTCGAAAGCTGCCTCCCTTCCCCGTGCAGGGCGGGCCGCCGCGCTGCCTGCGGCGACCCGGAAGCATTGCCGGCCAAACCGGAAGTAGGTGCTGTCTTGCAGAGCACCGCTTTTCAACTCTCTGCTCCTCATTGCCGGAGACGGCTTTTCAAGCTCCTCGTCGCAAAGTGAGTAGCTGTACTACCTTTTCATTCATTGTCATGCACTTGTTATATTGTTCGTTTTCACTCCGGCTGTTAAAATCGTTCCAAGAAATGAGAAATATAGTGGGAACTTTAATAATCAGATCCAATGAAATCGCAGCTAATGCCTGGAATCCGCATTATTAACCTCCCTCCCCTGCCTCCTATTAGAAGGATATAAATAACAGCGGTTTCTTTTCCTTACCAATATTTATGACGAATATCCGAGGAAGGAAATGTTTAATAAAATCCCTTACAATGTGATAACACTGTCACTGCAAGTGGGTGACAAGAGGTGGTGGGGTTGCTGAGACGCACATTGGGCTATCACTGGCCCTTTTCTTTCCCCAGTTCCCCTGCAGCCCAGGGACCCACATACAGACCGCTACAGGGGTAACAGCCTGTTGTCCAGGACTGAGGTGATCCACAAGCCTGTTGGGGTGCTCCGCCTCCCCTTTTGCCTGCACCCTCGTTAGCTTTCATGTCTTACACCTGCCCCGTCTCTCCATTTCAAAAGATGTTTTGGACAAGATGAGGCCTATCACTTTTTCAGAGTGTAAGAATTGATGCACCATACCAGGTGTATCTGACCCTTTTAGGGCAACAGTTGTGCTCTATAAATATCACATTAATTCATTAATTCATTTATTCAGATGGGCAGAGTCTTGGCATAGAATTTTGTTTGTAACTAAAGTCGGGACATAAACTATCTGTCCGCTAATTCGTGTATATGGTTTCCTAAGAAGGTGCACCGTTTTAATTTTTTTTTTTGGGGGGGGGGCTAAATACGTTTGTCTGATCTCGATTTAGGACAACGAGAGACGGTGCAAGCATGGCTGTACTTCTCTCCCTCTCACCAGGGGCTTTCTGTTTCTCTCCACCTTTCAGTCTCCAGGGTGTGGTGTCACTGCGCCTGAACTCGTCGACCGTCTTCGTGTGCAGTCTCAGGTGGGCTCTTGCGCCTCTGCTCGGCAGTGTTCATGCGTGGTCACCCTTTTTCCTGAGTGGTGATCTGACTCGCTAGGTCTCTGGTGCCTCGAGCCATTCCTCTCCGTGGTTTTTGTGGTCCTGCTGTGCTGCTTGCCAGTGATGTTCTCATCATTTGAAAGCTGCGGGACAGAGCGCAGCTGCTGTGTGTGTGGTTGCTGTTTTTGTCAAAGCTGCATATGGTGCAAAGGTTTTAAATGACTTGGATGGGGCCAACATGTACCTGTCACTTTCTGCATGCCTGGCAGCCCATCGACCTTAAGCTGTTTTAGGCCTTTGCACACAGAGCGCTTTGACACTTCGGTTTGTCGTACGTGGATGGTTTGCATGCAGCATTGATCCAACGATGGGTAGTGTTCATCATTGCTGGCCTTCGGAGTTTTTCTCTTCCTCCTCAGTCTTTGTATCTGCCTGCCTCTCTCTGTCTAAATGGGTCTCTATTTCTTTCCCCTTGCCTTGCTCTCTGAGTCGGGAACTAATACAAGTGCATCATTCGTACACATTAAGGCTTCTCCGTTGCCCCCTCCCTCGTTCCCTGTGTGCCGACGTAGAGGCCTGATTCTAGGTCTTGGTGACCTGAGGCGGTGAACAGTCGCTGGTGTTTCGATTGTTCGCTCGGGTCCTCCTGGGCTACAAACAGCAGGGAGGGCAGGGAGGGCAGGGAGGGCAGGGATACGGGAGACGAAGAGTAACCTGAAATGACTGCTTATCTACGTGGGGCCTCCGAAGAGGAGGTCTGTGCAACCTGCCTGAGTGCCTTTGATCTGAGCGCCCCTCCCACGGGGCCTCAAGCGTTGAACTGTCTCTCTCCAGTGCGCTGTTTGGGTCTGCAGCGATTTGCATAAGGCGGGCCTCTCTCCAGAGTTGCACAGTGTGCGAAAAACGACGAGCTGCAATGCTAGCCACAGGGATTCCACTGGTTTCGATTATGTGCATGTATTTCTCCCATCAGCGATTGATGAAAAGTCATCGGGGGCCAAAGGGTATGTGGGTCCCTGGTATGACGTGCCTCCGGATCCAAGCTATGCTTCACTGACCAGGCCTAGCAAGGCTGAAACGGATCTGAGGTTGCTTGTTCTCTCTTCTGGAGAGGGGCCCTCGCCTGGCAGTTCACTATGGGCTGTACCCAGGAGGAGCAATGTAGTACTGCTTTACAGTAAGCAGGCCTCGCTGCAGAATGGCACAGTGTGTGAAAAATGATTGGTTGGAATGCTTCCCAGAGTGATTTACCATGTGGTTTAGACTATTTACAAACATTCTGCCATCACCTTGTGTGTGTTTAACCTGGATTAATGCAATTTGTGGCGTGGCACAATCCCATACCCAGATCTCGAATGGTAAGGAAGTATACCACAAATAAGTTCCCTGATCTGTGGGGCAGGCAATGCTTACTTTCTTTTGGTGGTTGCAGATGAGGACGGGGGAGGGAGCGCACCAGGACTCCTTTTTCATCAGACTTTGATGCTGGGCGAAAGAGAGGATATGAAAATATTTACAAAAGGAGAAAGAGATGAAAGAGATATGAAGATACAGGAAATACATGTGGTGGGAGAAAGAGGCGTGAGGTAGAATGAAGACTAGACTGCCTTAGTATTTCCCACATCCATATTCTGCAGCACTGACGGTGTACCACAAAGAAAAACATTGGCCTGCTGCGCGCACACAAGTGTGTGTGTCCATTTCTATATACGTAGCAAAATAAGCATTGGGCCTAGGCGTGTGTGGTACGCACAGTGCACTTCTACTCTGTGGGACCAAGAAATGTACAGGACAATGAAACCAGAGCAGTGGTTTACGCATACTGTGCTAAATCCTATATTAGTGAAATGCCCCACAAGTGCCATACTGTGATCCATAGCACAAGAATAACACAGTTCATATTATTCTACAGTAGCCAACACAGAGTATTCGCATCTGAATTGCGTGTGGCTCAGCACAGAGTATCCAATACTCCCTGTGAGAATAGGTATTTAATTTGTATATGTATGCATTGCAAGTTTAGTTGTTATGGCTAAAATTGTTCCAGTTGATCGTATCACAATAGTGCAAGTGTGCAGTACTCTAATGATGTATATTTTAAGATTACACTCACACAACACTCTGATCTACAGTAGAAGATTGGCACAGATATAATATTCATATATGTAGCTTGAGTGGCCCAATTAAACAGCCTTTTGAACTCTAGTCAATCACCTGTTCCTTTCATTTCTTGGATGAATGAGTAGCGGTCGCGTGGTATCTGTACTTTTATTTTGAAATGTAAGTAGTGAGAAACCAAGCATCCTTGCAAAAGCTGCATCATGACTGTCCTGCCCAGCAGGTGGCGCTCTGGTGCTCTGCAGCAAAACCGGGCTTCAGTCCATTACCAAATGCAGCCTATACCCTTCCCTCTTCGCATAGCCGCATCCTGTCCCCTACTCCAATAACACACCATTGTTTGTTAACATGGCTGCCAACCTAACTGGACATCGCCTCAGGTCCCTTTCGAGTTTTAGACAAACTCCTGATTCACTACATGTATGCGTAGGTCCTCACAAGCGGCAGGGGCAGGCACCAGGCATGTGCCTCGTGCCCCCTCCGCAGAGTTGACGCTGCGACTCTTGCCAGCTCCTTTGCCGGGGCTCCCTCTTGGTCAAGGGAGCCCCGCAACACTTGCGCAACCTCCTGCTGGCGGCCCCGGGGCTCTCCACCGCTCACAGGAGCCCCGGGCCGCAAGACTCATTTACTCCGCCTGCCTCCTCTTCCGGTGCGGACGCAGCCCGCCCCGTCACAGGCTACCTTGCATGACTTCCGGTGCGGCCGCGGCGGGATTCCGGGGGCATTTTCTGCCACACAGACCTCAACTAAATGCCTGAACTCGTGTCCACCTGTGTCAAAATGCTCATGGCCCGTTGTCAACAAGCCCGGTGTGATAGCTGATTGTATAGCTGCGTCTCTCTTTATCCACGCTGGGTGGGGGCGCTGGCCATTCAAATATTCATCTGTGTAGGTGTAAGAAGCGCATATAGTGATCCCGGCTGAGTAAACATGCGCACACCGTGTGGTACCTACCATTGCCGGGGCACACTGCTTGATTTGCACATGTTCAGGATACCTGCATGCACTGGGTCTGCAAATGTGGGAATGCATACAGTCACAACTGGCACAAACTAGGTTTGCGTTTGTGAGTTGAGTTAGCACCTCTCTAGCCCTGAGCATGCTGTGTGTCTATGAGGCATGCGCACACTGGGTGTGTGTTTGTAAGCGTGTACTGGCTGAGCGTGCGCACCTTGTGCCAGAGTGTGAACAGAGCCAGGTCTATTCATAGTAGGTGTGCATATACAGTCAAAAAACTAACAATCAGCAGGAGTGTGACAGTGAGTGTGCATTAATTCAGCTCTGTTCATATTAGGTATGTGCCTGAGTGTGTGCCACCCCAACACTGCCCTGTTTGGAAGCATACATACAGCCACAAGAGTTTCATACAGTAGGTGGTTCACATGGGTGCACACTGCTGATATACTTACAAGCCCTAGGTGCTGTATTACACCATGCCTGCATTACGAGTTTGTCTCTGATTTTGCACTACCCTGTCTCTACACATAATGTGTGTGTGTCTGATTGCGCACACAGCCAGTGGGACAGGGGTTTAGCACTGCACATGCCTATATTTTACAGCAGAGGAGGTGACCACCCATGTCACTCTTCGGAAACCCATTTCATGATTCTAGTATACATTTGTGGAAGTGGTGTGATCCCACATAAAGGCCTCCTGGTCCTCTTAATAATTCATGTTCTGCATTGTGTTCAGCTTCGCACTATGGCACAAAAGTGAGCCAGCCGTGCCTAGCGTATACTCGCTGTACATCCTCCAGTACACATTCCCATGTTTAGACAGCAGCACAGACATCAGACATGCAAGCGCATTCTTTTAAAAAACAAAAACATAGAAAAATAATGTCAGAAGCAATGCCAATAGCTCTAACTTTAACAATGCCGAGACCATTGCATTGTAAATGCTTGTTTTAATTGGTTTTGCCGGGATTTGGTTGCCTCCAATGTGATTTCTCAGTTTTCATTTTGCATTAATTCACTCGCATCAGGTCAAACATCAGCGGGGAGAGTTGGGGGATTAGGTTTCTGGAAGTGTTCTCCTACTTACCTGAAATGTATAGATGTTAGGGTGGTGTTGAAACCTGAGCCTACCTTTAGTTCTAAAGTTAACTCTGTTTTTCATAGGTTCCAGGTTATAATCCCACCTCCTTAGTTTCATGTTAACCATGTTCTTTTGATTTAGATTGACAGGACTCAGCAATACAGAAAGAGTGATTGATTATGACTTTTGGAAGGGGCTAGAGAGCACCCACCCTCCCTCTCAGCAGGGATCGGATCTACTCTCCCCTGGCTCTACGGGATCTGGACGCGAGCCTTCCCACCCAGAGCAGACCCCACAGGGTGAGGGCTGCTTCATGGGGGGAGTTACAGGGGTTATCACTGCAGGAAAGTTGTAGAGCTGCCACGTGGGCTTCCGAGCATACCTTTGTGAGACATCACCACCTGAACTCTGTCTCAGATTGTCAACTAAAATTAGGCCCAGCTGTTTTGAATTTAGCTTTATGAGTACTTAAATGTATGGATGCTGTACTCTTTTTAGGTTTATCCCAGGTTAACACCAGAACCTGGGCTGCTATGGGAATTCACAAGGGCATATTATCAAGCCCATTATCGCGACTTTAGCAGCAGTTTCCTGCCGATAAAAGCAACGATAATGTATCGTCCTTTCTTGATAATATGCCCCTATGTGTCTTGCATTATCATGGCTTTTATGTACTGTAGTGTCAAAGGACTTGAAATGAAATGCTAATATTTGTAAAGTGCACAGCTACCTCCGAAGCGGTGTCCCGGCACTGGGGGTCGTCGTGAAGATTAAGCGAGCTATTGCCCAGAGTCATATGGTGCTGGGCTAACCTGCCGCTGGTGCCAGGGATCAAACCGTGAACCCCGTGGTCTGGAGTCAGGCACCCTGGCCGCTGCGCCACACCTCTTCCTCAGCTTTGGTATATCTCACTTATAGTGACTGGGACGAGGTACGTAGGGGTAATGCCCCGGTTATTTACCAGTAATGACTGGGTCATGATGGACTGGGGGTAATGAAGATTACCGTTTTTTATTCACTTCGTAAGGGTCCTGCTTTCCCCTCTTAACATACTCTCTCCACAGCGCGGGGACACGCCGGGAGGCGTCACCAGGCGCTTTATAAACTCCTTTAAACATTAAACTAAAGTAGCCGGGCCATGGGCAATAGGTGGCCACCAAGACCACTGCCCAGGAGACGGCCGGACGCCACCATATTCTAACAGGTGGGCGGACAGCGCAATTGTCCGGCAGATGTAGAGACATCACTATCACTCAGTAGGGATGGACAATCCTTATAGCCAGTAGGTAGACAGACAACGCAATCGTCCGGCAGATGTACAGACACCACCATTAGCCAGAAGGTGGAGAAACGCGGGTGCACGGCAGCGTTACCCACCCGGGAAACATCTTTACACAACAGTAAAAGGTAGGATTGGCAGGTGACTCCTTAATGTTACTTCTAGTACTGGCCTTCCTTTTTACAGACTATGGTATTGTGGGAGTTGTAGTCTCAGCTCACTTCATTTGACCCAATTGTTCTAAAGTGCAGATCCCACTGGTGTGTGAAGGGAGATAGATTCTAGGACTGGTTAACACAGAGCCCCAGTAACTGGTACCCGGTGACCCAAGAACCACAAGGAGCCCTCCACCCTGGCACTGTGCCTGGAACTCACCATCTGAGGCACAGCTTGCAAGATACAGGCGCTAGCCATCTGAGGCACAGTGCCAGGCAGTCGGCATCTGAGGCACAGTGCCAGGTGCTAGCCATCTCAGGCACAGTGCCCTGCGCTCGCCCTCTGAGGCACAGTGCCAGGCACTCTCCCTCTGAGGCACAGTGCCAAGCGCTCTCCATGTGAGGCACAGTGCAAGGCGCTCTCCATCTGCGGCACAGTGCCCTGCTCTCTCCCTCTGAGGCACAGTGCCAGGCACTCTCCCTCTGAGGCAGAGAGCCATGCAATCTCAATCTGCAGCACAGTGCCCTGCGCTCTCCCTCTGAGGCACAGTGCCAAGCGACTAAAATCTGAGGCACAGTGCCAGGTGCTCTCCCTCTGAAGCACAGTGCCAGGTGCTCTCCCTCTGAGGCACAGTGGCAGGCTCCCTCCCTCCGAGGCAGAGTGCCAGGCGCTCTCCCTCTGAGGCACAGTGCCAGGCGCTCATGATTTGAGGCACAGTGTCAGGCGCTCGCCATCTGAGGCACAGTACCAGGCACTCGCCATCTGAGGCACCGTGCCAGGCACTCTCCATCTGAGGCACAGTGCCAGGCGCTCTCCCTCTGAGGCACAGTGCCAGGCGCTCTCCCTCTGAGGCACAGTGCCAGGCGCTCGCCATCTGAGGCGCAGTACCAGGCACTCGCCATCTGAGGCACAGTGCCAGGCACTCTCCATCTGAAGCACAGTGCCAGGCACTCATAATTTGAGGCGCAGTGCCAGGCGCTCATAATTTGAGGCGCAGTGCCAGGCGCTCTCCATCTGAGGCACAGTGCCAGGCGCTCTCTCTCTGAGGCGCAGTGCCAGGCGCTCGCCATCTGAGGCACAGTGCCAGGCACTCTCCATCTGAAGAACAGTGCCAGGCACTCGCCATCTGAGGCACAGTGCCAGGCACTCTCCATCTGAAGCACAGTGCCAGGCACTCATGATTTGAGGCGCAGTGCCAGGCGCTCATGATTTGAGGCGCAGTGCCAGGCGCTCTCTATCTGAGACACAGTACCAGGCGCCCTCCCTCTGAGGCGCAGTGCCAGGCGCTCATGATTTGAGGCACAGTGTCAGGCGCTCACCATCTGAGGCACAGTACCAGGCGCTCGCCATCTGAGGCACAATACCAGGCACTCTCCATCTGAAGCACAGTGCCAGGCGCTCTCCTTCTGAGGCGCAGTGCCAGGCGCTCATGATTTGAGGCACAGTGCCAGGCGCTCACCATTTGAGGCACAGTACCAGGCCCTCTCCATCTGAGGCACAGTGCCAGGCTCTCTCCATCTGAAGAACAGTGCCAGGCGCTCTCCATCTGAGGCACAGTGCCAGGCGCTCATGATTTGAGGCGCAGTGCCAGGCGCTCATGATTTGAGGCGCAGTGCCAGGCGCTCTCTATCTGAGACACAGTGCCAGGTGCCCTCCCTCTGAGGCGCAGTGCCAGGCGCTCATGATTTGAGGCACAGTGTCAGGCGCTCACCATCTGAGGCACAGTACCAGGCGCTCGCCATCTGAGGCACAGTACCAGGCACTCTCCCTGTGAAGCACAGTGCCAGGCGCTCTCCATCTGAGGCACAGTGCCAGGCGCTCTCCCTCTGAGGCACAGTGTCAGGCGCTCATGATTTGAGGCACAGTGCCATGCGCTCACCATCTGAGGCACAGTACCAGGCGCTCGCCATCTGAGGCACAGTGCCAGGCACTCTCCATCTGAAGCATACTGCCAGGTGTTCTCCATCTGAGGCACAGTGCCAGGCGCTCATGATTTGAGGCGCAGTGCCAGGCTCTCATGATGTGAGGCGCAGTGCCAGGTGCAATCCATCTGAGGCGTAGTGCGAGGCGCTCATGATTTGAGGCGCAGTGCCAGGCGCTCTCCATCTGAGGCACAGTGCCAGGCGCTCATGATTTGAGGCGCAGTGCCAGGCTCTCATGATTTGAGGCGCAGTGCCAGGCGCTCTCCATCTGAGGCACAGTGCCAGGCGCTCATGATTTGAGGCGCAGTGCCAGGCTCTCATGATTTGAGGCGCAGTGCCAGGCTCTCATGATTTGAGGCGCAGTGCCAGGCGCTCTCCATCTGAGGCACAGTGCCAGGCTCTCATGATTTGAGGCGCAGTGCCAGGCGCTCATGATTTGAGGCGCAGTGCCAGGCTCTCATGATTTGAGGCGCAGTGCCAGGCGCTCATGATTTGAGGCGCGGTGCCAGGCTCTCATGATTTGAGGCGCGGTGCCAGGCGCTCATGATTTGAAGCACAGTGCCAGGCACTCATGATTTGAGGCGCAGTGCCAGGCGCTATCCATCTGAGTCGCAGTGCCAGGCGCTCATGATTTGAAGCACAGTGCCAGGCGCTCATGATTTGAGGCGAAGTGCCAGGCGCTCATGATTTGAGGCGCAGTGCCAGGCGCTCTCCATCTGAGGCGCAGTGCCAGGCGCTATCCATCTGAGGCGAAGTGCCAGGCGCTATCCATCTGAGGCACAGTGCCAGGCTCTCACCATCTGAGGCACAGTGCCAGGCGCTCACCATCTGAGACACAGCTTGCACGAGGCAGGCGGCCCTCGCCTTACTTTCTCTTTGAGGAGAGCTGTCTAACGCAGATAATTATTCAAATCTGGCCGGTCCAAGGAGGGTTTTTGTATCGGGGTCACGTGTGCTATTTTTAGCGCTGCCAGCCCTCCGACGGAGGCCGCGAGGCCGCCTCGACAGATTGGATGAAATGTGCAATGCTGACGCGGGGAGGGGTCTGTCAGGTTCCTCTCGAGCCCCCCCGGCTTGTGATAGCACACCGGAAGTAAGAAGGACGATAATGCCAACAGGGGAGATGGGTTATAATGCATTTACAAAGAGGCACCACATTTACAAGCAATGAGCCAGAGACATCCGTTCACTCACATAACAGCACACCTACAGACATCCCTGGATGCACAGGCCAACATACCAACAGACATCCATGCACATACAGAACACAACATCTATAGGCATCCGTGCACACACACACACCTACCGACATCCCTGGACACACAGGCCAACGTACCAACAGACATCCATGCACACACAGAACACACACACACACAGATCCATTCACTCACCTAACAACACACCTACCGACATCCATTTTCAGTCTCAGCAACAGATACCCATGCATGCATACACAGAGCACAACATCTAAAGGCATCCGTGCTCACACACAGACTTAATGAGACATCCGTTTACTCACCTAACAACATACCAACAGACATCCAGGCTCACAAAGAACACCACATCTATAATCAAACATGCAGGCCCACAGACAGACAGACATACATCCGTTCGCTCACCTAACAACAGACCATCAGGCATCCTTGCACAGACAGGCCAAGACATCAACAGACATCCATGCATACAAAAAACACCACATGTAAGCATCTCTGCACGCACACAGACTTCCAGACATCCATTCACTCACGGATGTATGACGGTACCACGCGTACTTTTACAACGCGTACCGTTACCACGCTACTTTTACCACGCAAGTCGTTACAACGACTTGCGTGGAGGGGCGCTGGATAGTAAATTATTTAATTTACTATTCCAACTCCAGTCCCCGTGGACTCTAGGGAAAGAAGTTGGATAGTAAATTAAAGTATTTACTATCCTGGAGCGCCCCCCAGCGCATTTCGTTGTAACGACCTGCGTGGTAAAAGTAGTGTGGTAACGGTACCGCGTTGTAAAAAATGCGTGGTAACCGTTGTATACCTTCACTCACATACCAACACTCTAACAGGCCTCCTTGAACACACACAGCAACAAAAACACAGACATCTCTGCACACAAACAACAGCAGGTACAGGCATTCTTGCACAAGCAGAGCAACACACTTATGACCAGGCATTCAGGCTGGCTTTGCTGCACTGGAAGATAGTAACTATTGGCAAGGGTGGTCTGTACTTGGCCTTTATTGATTTAAAGACCGCGTTTGACCTGGTTCCCCGAGAGCGCCTGTGGACGGTATTGCGGGAGATGGGGTTCCCCTTGCCCATCCTGAATTTGTTGCCCGCATGCATGATGGAAACTATGCTTGCATCCGGTGGGGCACGCAGGAGCAGAAAACCGACAAAATCCCGGTAAATAGAGGTGTCCGCAAAGGATGCGTCCTGCCGCCGACCCTCTTTTCATTGTTTGTAAATGGGGTTGTTTCATTTCTGTCTGATATTGATGCCGATGCCCCTACCCTGGCCGTGTCAAAGTCCCCGCCATGCTCTTTGCGGACGATACGCTATTGGTATCTAAAACACCTACGGGGCTCCAGAAGCGTTTTGACCAGTTCTGCACATTTTGTAATTTAAGGGGCTTGGTCATTAATACAACCAAAACCAAGCTCCTTTACTTCAACCGCAGCAAGAAAGCCAATTGTACGCTTACACGTGACGGGGTGCCCTTAGAGCGCGTTAAAACATTTGACTACCGAGGGATAAGGATATCGGATCAATTGAAATGGCACCCACATATTGAGAAAATGGCCCTATAGGTAGAGCATTGTATGGAGCTGAGCTCTGGGGTTTCAACAATGTTGATCCCCTTGTTCTGGCTGAAAAAAAGTTTTTTAGGGAGCTCGTTTCATTACCTAGGGGTACTTCAAGCAAACCACTCCAATATGATCTTGGACGCCGATCAATTAAAGATCTCATTATCTTGCGCCCGCTTCTCTATTGGGCTCGTTTGTGGTGTACACCTGAGCGATCTAGCTACGCAGATGGCCTTAGAGAAGTCATGAACATGCAGGGGTCCCATAAAATTGTTTGGCTTACTAGGGTAAAGAAGTTTTTATTGGCTATTGGTTTTAATATTGCATGGGAGATAGGTGTATCAGTGTCAAAACTGGAAATTAAGAGAGCTTATTGGCTACGGGTCGATGCCCAAGATTCTAGAGATACCAACCTGGGCAGGTTGACAGATGAGTTCCGTCTACACAAGACAGTACATCGTCTTGAACCCTATCTGGATTTCATTAGGAAACCCAGAGATAGGGCCCTATATATTCAGTTCAGACTGGGAACTCTTCCGGTTCGTGAACGTACCTGTAAGTGGAAACCCCCAACCAAACACCTGCCAATTGCCCGTTTTGTACCGATGCACCTGAAACCATCCCACATTTTTTCTTTGTATGTCACGCTTATAATAAACCTAGGTCGAAAGGGTAAAACCTGTTTGCCGTCAGCTTGAGACCAAGAATCATGCCTCTGCCCTTAGAATCTTGCAGACAGATCCTAACACCACCCTGGCTTGTGGGGTGGCCAAATTCCTTAGTTGGGCGTGGGTGATCAGACTGAAAGACCTAAGATAATTTTACAAGGCAACTACTTTTTAATTATGTCCAAAGCTGTAATTGGTTTAATGATGTTTTACTGTTGTATTCCTGCTTAAGTGTTTATTTAATATTTTTGTTACAAATGAATTGTATTTTAACTGCCATGTGCTTTTTAAGATATTTCATATCGAAATAAAGCTTTGTAGTACTACTACTTATGTCAGTGTTGTACACAGAGTGAACAGGGCAGGAGCAGTGGTGGGACAGGAGAGGCGACAGGGAAGGAGAGGTGATGGGGTGGGAGAGGTGACTGTGCAGGAGAAGTGACGGGGCAGGAGAAGTGATAGAGCAGGAGAGGTGATGGGTCAGGAGCAGTGATGGGACAGGGGAGGCGACAGGGAAGGAGAGGTGATGGGGCGGGAGAGGTGACTGGGCAGAAGAAGTAATGGGCAGGAGAAGTGACGGGGCAGGAGAAGTGATAGAGCAGGAGAGGTGATGGGTCAGGAGCAGTGATGGGACAGGAGAGGCGACAGGGAAGGAGAGGTGACGGGACAGGAGAAATAACCGGGCAGGAGAGGTGATGGGGCAGGAGAAGTGACAGGGCAGGAGCAATGACCGGGCAGGAGCAGTGACGGGGCAGGAGAAGTGACGGGCAGGAGAAGTGATGAAGCAGGAGAGGCGACAGGGATGGAGAGGTGATGGGGATGTTGAGGTAATGGGGCAGGAGAAGTGACTGGGCAAAAGAAGTGACAGGCAGGTGACGTGATGGGCAGGTCATGTGATGGGCAGGAGAGATGACGGGCAGGAGCAGTGAACGGGCAGGAGCAGTGACGGGGCAGGAGAAGTGATGGGGCAGGAGAGGCGACAGGGATGGAGAGTTGATGGGGATGTTGAGGTAACGGGGAAGGAGAAGTGACTGGGCAAGAGAAGTGACCGAGCAGGAGAAGTGACAGGCAGGTGACGTGATGGGCAGGTGACGTGATGGGGCAGGAGAGATGACGGGGCGGGAGAGGTGACTGGGCAGGAGAAGTGACCGAGCAGGAGAAGTGACAGGCAGGTGACGTGATGGGCAGGTGACGTGATGGGGCAGGAGAGATGACCGGGCAGGAGAAGTGACTTGTACTTGTGTTTCTTGCCTATTAATGTATTCCCTATTGCATGCATCCACTGATGTGTCTGCCAAGCATACCTGTTGCCCCGAATTTTTGTCCTGAATGTTTACACGCACTGTCCTGAATCTGCGCCCATGCCAGTTGGCCACACTACTTGTGCCCTTCTCTTGTTTCAAGGCGCTAGGCGTTCTCTGCTGTTGGATGCGCCGCAGGTCCCTGTCTCGGTGCCCGGTGCCCCGGGGGCACCAGTCCGGTCCGGGCCCAGACTCCTTGGCAGAAAGGGAACGTCTTGAGGTCCGCCCCCCACCCCCTAGGCCTCGGGCTCATAGGGGAGGGGGAGGAAGGGGGGGGCTGCCAGTGCCCGCCGGATCCCGCCCGCCCAGGGCCTGTCATGGCGTCTGCCTCCTGAAATAAAAATCTCTATTTACCGCTCAGGGTTTGGGGCTGCAATTACTTGAAAGAATAAACATGCCATTTCAAACCCACCCGAGCGCAAATAAAGGAGGTATTTTTAGAGGGAAGGCGGCAGCGGCGGCCCCGCCTGTCAGGGAGACGAGCTGCAAAGGAAGCACTTTCTCCATCCATCATCCCTTCATGGAACCGAGGCACTGATGGACGAGCCCGGGGTGAGAGCCGGGGAGCACCTGAGCCCTACGAGGCACTTCAACACGAAGAGCAAGAGCACTGTCCCTATAAATGCACCTGAGGGCGAAAAAGAGCAGTCTGTTCATGCAACTGTTCGATTAAATATCCCAAATGCCCCGCAGAGAAGTCCTTGTACTGGTACTGGCCCTTTAGATACCTGAGGATCTGCACAGAAGTGCTGGCACTTGTCCTTAAAATCCCTGAGGATCTGCAGAGAAGTGCTGGCACTTGCCCTTTAAATCCCTGAGGATCTGCAGAGCAGTGCTGGCACTTGCCCTTTAAATCCCTGAGGATCTGCAGAGAAGTGCTGGCACTTGCCCTTTAAATCCCTGAGGATCTGCAGAGAAGTGCTGGCACTTGCCCTTTAAATCCCTGAGGAACTCCAGAGAAGTGCTGGCACTTGCACTGTAATGCACCTGGGATTCGCAGGGAAGTGCTGGCAATTGCCCTTTAATGCACCTGAGGATCTCCTGAGAAGTGCTGGTACTGGCCCTTTAATGTATCCGGGAATCCGCAGGGAAGTGCTGGTACTTGCCCTTTAATGCACCTGAGGATCTCCAGAGAAGTGCTGGTACTGGCCCTCTAATGCACCTGGGGATCCGCAGGAAAGTGCTGGCACTGGTCCTTTAAATCCCTGAGGATCTGCAGAGAAGTGCTGGCGCTTGTCCTTTAAATCCCTGAGGATCTGCAGAGAAGTGCTGGCGCTTGTCCTTTAAATCCCTGAGGATCTGCAGAGAAGTGCTGGCACTGGCCCTTTAAATCCCTGAGGATCTACAGAGAAGTGCTGGCACTTGTCCTTTAAATCCCTGAGGATCTGCATAGAAGTGCTGGTACTGGCCCTTTAAATACCTGAGGATCTGCACAGAAGTGCTGGCACTTGTCCTTTAAATCCCTGAGGATCTGCATAGAAGTGCTAGTACTGGCCCTTTAAATCCCTGAGGATCTGCACAGAAGTGCTGGCACTCGCCCTTTAAATCCCTGAGGATCTGCACAGAAGTGCTGGCACTTGGCCTTTAAATCCCTGAGGATCTGCACAGAAGTGCTGGCACTTGTCCTTTAAATCCCTGGGGATTCGCAGGGAAGTGCTGGCACTTGCCCTTTAATGCACCAGAGGAACTCCAGAGAAGTGCTGGCACTGGCCCTTTAATGCACCTGGGGATCTCCAGAGAAGTGCTGGCACTGGCCCTTTAAAAGTACCTGATGATCTACGCAGGAAACTGATGAGACAGGCACTTTAATGCACCTGGGGATCTGCAAGGAAGTGCTGGTACTGCCACTGGTCCTTTGAAAGTACCTGTTGATTTACAGAGAAGTGCTGGCACTTGCCCTTTAAATCCCTGAGGCTCTGCAGAGAAGTGCTGGCACTTGCCCTGTAATGCACCTTGGGATCTCCAGAGAAGTGCTGGCACTTGCCCTTTAATGCACCTGGGTATCTCCAGAGAAGTGCTGGTACTGGCCCTTTAACACACACACACACACAGCAATAACAACGCGCAATAAATGCAATCGTTGGTTGTACCTGCAGCAGTGACAACAAGTCACTGTTTATAAGATCACTGTAAACGTACAGCAGTCACTGCGCAGTGAGTGGGCCACGCCCTCTGTCTATTGGGATCACGCCTGCCCCCCTCCCCTCCCTTGCAGGACCGGAATCTCCCTGCGCCCCCCTCTCATGCTTTGCTATTCCTAGAAAGGAACCTCTTAAGTCTGACGTCACTTATCTCATACCATCTGCTAGAGTCCACGTGTCCACGACCTTGGCTCTGTCCGCTCGAGGTCCCTCCCACTGCCAGTGAAATCAGTGACACCCAGACTGAGGTCTGACTGAGACTCCGACTGCAAGTGAAGTGAGTGACACCCAGGCTCAGGTCTGAGTGAGAGCTCATACTGCCAGTGAAGTGAGTGGGACCAAGGCTCGGGTCTGACTGAGAGCTCCCACTGCCAGTGAAGTGAGTGACACCCAGGCTCAGGTCTGAGTGAGAGCTCATACTGCCAGTGAAGTGAGTGGGACCAAGGCTCGGGTCTGACTGAGAGCTCCCACTGCCAGTGAAGTCAGTGAGACCCAGGCTCAGGTCTGAGTGAGAGCTCCCACTGCCAGTGAAGTGAGTGACACCCAGGCTGAGAACTGACTGAGAGCTCCCACTGCCAGTGAAGTGAGTGACACCAGACTGAGGTCTGACTGACAGCTCCCACTGCCAGTGAAGTCAGTGAGACCCAGGCTCAGGTCTGAGTGAGAGCTCCCACTGCCAGTGAAGTGAGTGACACCGAGCCTCAGGGCGGACTGAGAGCTCCGACTGCCAGTGAAGTCAGTGACACCCAGGCTCAGGTCTGAGTGAGAGCTCACACTGCCAGGGAAGTCAGTAACACCCAGTCTCTGGTCTGACTGAGACCTATCACTGCCAGTGAAGTGAGTAACACCCAGGCTCAGGTCTGACTGAGAGCTCCCACTGCCAGTGAAGTCAGAGAGACCAAGGCTCAGGTCTGAGTGAGAGCTCATACTGTCAATGAAGTGAGTGACACCCAGGCTCAGGTCTGACTGAGAGCTCACACTGCCAGCGAAGTGAGTGACACCAGGCTGAGGTCTGACTGACAGCTCCCACTGCCAGTGAAGTCAGTGAGACCCAGGCTCAGGTCTGAGTGAGAGCTCCCACTGCCAGTGAAGGGAGTGACACCGAGCCTCAGGTCTGACTGAGAGCTCCCAATGCCAGTGAAGTCAGTGACACCTGGCTCAGGTCTGAGTGAGAGCTCACACTGCCAGGGAAGTCAGCAACACCCAGTCTCTGGTCTGACTGAGACCTATCACTGCCAGTGAAGTGAGTAACACCCAGACTCAGATCTGACTGAGAGCTCCCACTGCCAGTGAAGTCAGTGACATCCAGGCTCAGGTCTGACTGAGAGCTCCCACTTCCAGAAAAGTCAGAGACACCCAGGCTGAGGTCTGACTGAGAGCTCCCACTGCCAGTGAAATCAGTGACACCCAGGCTGGGAACTGACTGAGAGCCCCCACTTCCAGTGAAGTGAGTAACACACAAGCTCAGGTCGGACTGAGAGCTCCCACTGCCAGTGAAGTCAGTGACACCCAGGCTCAGAACTGACTGAAAGCTCCCACTGCCAGTGAAGTCAGTGACACCCAGGCTCAGAACTGACTGAGAGCTCCCACTGCCAGTGAGTGAAGTCAGTGACACCCAGACTCAGAACTGACTAGGAGCTCCCACTGCCAGTGAAGTCAGTGACACCCAGGCTCAGAACTGACTGAAAGCTCCCACTGCCAGTGACGTCAGTGACACCCAGGCTCAGGTCGGACTGAGAGCTCCCACTGCCAGTGAAGTCAGTGACACCCAGGCTCAGAACTGACTGAAAGCTCCCACTGCCAGTGAAGTCAGTGACACCCAGGCTCAGGTCTGACTGAGAGCTCCCACTTCCAGAAAAGTCAGAGACACCCAGGCTGAGGTCTGACTGAGAGCTCCCACTGCCAGTGAAGTCAGTGACACCCAGGCTCAAGTCTTACTGAGAGCTCCCACTGCCAGTGAAGTCAGTGACATCCAGGCTCAGGTCTGAGTGGGAGCGCCCACTGCCAGTGAAGTGAGTGACACCAGGCTGAGGTCTGACTGAGAGCTCCCACTGCCAGTGAAGTCAGTGAGACCCGGGCTCAGGTCTGAGTGAGAGCTCACACTGCCAGTGAAGTCAGTGAGACCCATGCCCAGGTCTGACGGAGAGCTCCCATTGCCACTGAATTCAGTGAGATTCTGGCCTGGGTCTGACTGAGAGCTCCCACTGCCAGTGAAGTCAGGGAGACCCAGGCTGAGGTCTGACTGAGCGCTCCCACTGCCAGTGAAGTCAGTGAGACCCAGGCTCCGGTCTGAGTGAGAGCTCCCACTGCCAGTGTGAAGGCAGTCACTGTGTCTTTAATTGGTATAATGGCCCTCTTTGTCGGGAACATCCCACGAGTTCCACTGAGGTTTCAAGGGCGTCCATTCTCATTAGGAGCTGGCCGTGTCTGTCTGTCTTGCCAGGGGACATCACACACCCCCCAAGGAAGGATTGAGTTACAAACCTAATAACATGAACATATTCACCCTGAACACTTTGGGTACATGTGCTTATATGGTAATGTCCCCTCTCCACTCCCTTCCTGTCTTTGTAATTTTAGGGAGGGGTCTGACCCACGCCGGGCGGTTAGTGATCAGTGATGCAGCGGGTGCAGTGGCACCGGAGACACGGACCCTTGAGAGGGCTGCTGCCCCCTTACTGTGCATGGTTTTGCTATTAAACAATGGTGCGGGTCCCTCTTTACTCGCCCCTGGGGCTGTGGGCACCACTGCCGCCCCCTGACCCTCGTCACACCATTAACACGCAGCAACCCGTTGTTTCTGGAATGGACAGTATAAGCCCGGGGTCTGCTCCGGGGGGGAGGGGGGCCGCCGCTGCCAGCGCCTCCAGATGCCACTTCCACGCCGCGCTCCTCCTGCTGCGTCTGCACGAGATGTGCCAGTCTGGTCTCTACGAAAGCCTCCCCGGAGTCCAGGCCGCGCGCTCTGCCAGGGAAGGATTCTGCATTTCCAGGAAATTGAGAATACACGAAGAGGTGGAAGGCGAAGGGTGGGAGGGGGGCAGGAGGGGGGGGGGGGGGTGGGGAGGTGCGGCGGCGGCATGCAATCAAAAGCAGGAAATGTAATGAAATGTTCTATCTATGTAGCGCCTTCCCATCAAGTGTATTTTGCAGAAAGCGCTTTTGCACGCTGGATTCTCTCGTTTTTGGCTTCTCAGCTGTGCAGGGTCGCGGTTTATGATGACGCGAGGTCCTCGTGTGTTACCAGGTACCTTATCGGCCATGGCCTATGCCAGTGACGTCACGGACACTGAGGTGCTGTGCCCTGGGTTTCCTGCTTCACCCGCCGCTCCTCTGGACTCCCTGACCACGCCCAGCAGCCCCCACTCTTTGTTGTCGCACCCCACGTGACACGAGGTCAATCCCAGCCAGGCATCAAGGGGTGCACAGATGAAGGACCCTCCGTGTGAGTTAGCGTGAAGACCCCCGCGGGGATTAGCCTTGATTGATCGATTGACTGAGGTGTCCCAAAGAAGGCCGTCAGACCTTTAGTAGGGATGGGCACTCATTCGCTGGTGATGATCCAAGCCCCGCCCCTATGTTCGGGCCTGTCATCCATAGGTGAATGAAAGTCATATTAAAAGTCGGTGATGTCGGCTTTAGCGCCGCCTGAAGGGTTGCAGAGCTCCCCCGCTCTTTAAACCATTCTCCTATTTATAATTGTTGACCCCATCCTTTGGAGTTCCCTACAACATCCAGGTGCCTTTTGCAGGGGCGGCTCCTCCACTAGGGCGGAGGAGCGTTGCCCCACTGCTTTCCTGCAGTGCGAGAAGCAGGAACATAAACTGGTGATAACTACCGTTGTATGTTTCTGCATCTCACACTATGAGAAACTAGAAGGGTTTGGTTGTGGGCGGGGCTGGTCTGCGAGCAGGGCTGGCAGGGGAGGGGTGGTGTGCCCGCCCACTCCTGAGTGCGCTTGACTGGTTTGGTCAGCCCTCCGGGGCGACCAAGCCAGTCATGCGCACTCTGCCCTTCTCCATGGAGGCTGAAATGCAGCCGACATGGAGATCATAGCCGGGCCATTAATTGGCTTAGAGGTGACAGCCGCGCTGCCCGCCTCTTGTTCCTGCCGGAGGCTGGAGAACAGGGCAGGAGCAGAGACGACGTGGGACCTGCCCGGCGGGAAGGTACGTTTACATTTGTTTTCGTTATTAAATTAAACCCCCATGCGTGGACCATCTCCCCGAGTGACCCCCATCCCCCAACCGCGAGTCATGCCGGCCGCAACTGGGTCCAACGCTCCAGTCACCTCACTGCAGCAACACTACACTCCTCCCCAAAAAAGAACTAACTCAACCTAGAACCAGGATATGACCTCACAGACAGCAACAAGTCTATGAAAGATGTGGCATAACACAACACTCTGTGCGATCATACAGTGGCACGATTTTCCACTTGACCTACCCACCAAATCAGGGAATACGACACAGGTGAGAAATAGTACTGACCATAGCCTCATCTATGCATCCGTTCATACTTATCCACGGTATAACAGGGTCCTTCAGCCTTTGTGATCAAGTCATCAATCATGACCATGGTGTGTCTTCCATCCGGGAGGCTCACCAAAGTCAAGATGCACATTCACCCATGGCTGTTGGGGTCCAGGTTCAGTGATCACTGGTGTCGGAAGATCAGTGTTACCTGACACTTGACACCAGGGCAGAACTTTATCTCCGCTTTCACTTGTCCATCCATTAAGGGGAACCATACTTTTATCCGTAGGTGGCTCTTCGTCTTGGCTATGCCCCTGTGACCAGCATGGGCTAACTGGACAGCTTGGTCAGTGAGACTAGTGGGAATGACTTAGCGATGTCCTCTCAGAAGGCAACCATCTGGGTCAGCGCTCAGCTGTTGACTAACATGGTAGAGGCTTTCCATGACGCGCCTGGCTTCAGGGGTGTGTTGAGCATAATGATTTTTGAATGCAGCCCATCGGTTGTTTCTGATAGCATTGAGTGCTTTTGTAAGCATTTGTTCTTGTTTGTTGCTCGCTGAATAACTTCAAGGGAGAACGGGAGAGAGTGTGACCTCTCAGTCATGTATTGCACATACTCTTCCATTTTGATTGCCTCTTCTTCCCGGAGCATGGCAGCACAATGGTGTCTTGACAGGTTGTCGGCCGGGTTTCGAGAAACAGTGTGGTATTCCACTTTCCTGTTCTATTCTTGAAGTTGGAGCATCCACTTTTCAATCCACTGAGGCAGCTTGGAAGTGGTGCAATTGAACAGAGGTATGAGGGGTTTGTGGTCTATTGGATTGTGACAGTAAACAGATTGCTATACACATATAGATGCAAATGTCGGTATCCCCAGTGTATGGCGCTTGCCTCTTTCTCGACTTGTGAGTATTGCAGCTCCGTCACAGTGAGGGAATGACTGGCAAATGCTCCTGGGGTCTACTCTCCTTCTTTCTGTAGCATCAGCACCACATCTAGCCCTTTTGGCCCTGTGTCCATCGCTTTAGTTGTCTCCTTCTGATGATCAAAGTACATAAGGGTGGTGTCTGCAGACATGACTTCTTTGGTGGCTGGGAAAGCTTGTTCCTGTTTGCAACTCCACAACCAGAGGGTTGTGGCTTTTGTGAGGTCTCTGAGTGGTTGCTTGAGCTTTGTGAGGTTGTTAATGAAGCGGCCGCTGTAATTCACCGTGCCTATAAAAACTACACAGTTCTGTCAATGTAGTCAGCGGTGATGCCTCTTTGATGTCTTGCATCTGTCAGGGTCAGGTGCCACTCCCTCTTCCAAGAACACATATCCATAGAATTGCAATTTCTGTTGTAGGAATTTGCACTTGCTGCAGTGTAGGGTGAGTCCAGAGTCTTGGATCTGTGGGTGTACAATTTTCAGTTGCATGTTGTGTTCGGGAATGGTCATGCATGTATTAGTATGTCATCGCTGACATTGACAATACCAGGGAGGTTGGCTAGGATCTCTTGTACTACATTTTGTAATACTTCTGTGGCGCTGGATATTCCAAAATGTAGCTGCCTGTATCGCCACAAGCCTACATGAGTAGAGTAAGTTGTGATGTACTCTGACTCCTCCGCAAGGACCAGCTGGTGATATACCAACCGCTAATCTAGTTTGGAGAGCCAGCAGGCTTGACTGAGTTCCCCCGATTAGGTCATCTATTATTTGCGTTAGATGCCACTCCCTCTTGATAACAACATTAGGTATGCACAAGTCCACACATATCCTGACCTAACCAGGCTGTTTGGGTTTTCTGGTTACTACAATTGGGGATAACCATGGGGTGGGTCAGGTTACTTTTTCGATGATGCCGGCAGCTTCTAGTTTATGTAGTTCTTTTTCTACTAAGGGTTTTAGATGGAACGCAATTTGTCTATGGCAGAGCGCTATTGGTTGCACCAAGGAGTGGATGTGTAGTTTTACCATCTTGTCTCGCAGGATTCCGATGCCATCAAACATGTTGGGGAATTAATCAAGGATGTGAGTTATTTGCTTGTTGGTATATAGCAAATGCAAAATTAATGATTCCCAGTGCTTCTGCTGTTCTGCATCCCAGTAACATTCCATGGCCTTCGCAGCAACGTATATCAGCATGTTTAGTGATTGCGATCCACAGGCTAGTGTTGTCTGGAATTTCTCTTTTATGTCTAGTGGCTTGCCTTGCCATAGGTGAATACTTTGATTGTTGCCTTGCACAGCCGTGGGTGTGGATGCATCATGTGGTACTTTTCAGAGGACATGATGTTGATGGATACTCCAGTATCTACCACTGCCAGACGATATGGCATAGGGGAAGCTAACGCTCGCCTTGGGGAAGCTATTGCTCGCCTTGGGATACCTTGCATACTGTAAAAATGGAATGGATTGTGTGTTCTTTGTTGTCATCATCGTCCATGTCACTGCTCCTCTCTTGTACGTCTGGTACAGCATTGATCATGGTACGCGGAGCGCGTCCTTTTCCAAAACGACACACCTTGATGAAGTGATAGAGTTTTCCACATCCTGAACACTTCTTTCCCCTAGCTGGGCATTTTGAGGGTCAGTGTGCTGGACCTACACAGTAGCCCCCTGCCCTAGGGCTTATTTGGTCTTTCCTGGGCTTAATGGTGTTAGGGGGTGATGCAATGGGGTTGACTGATTCCATCTTTAAAGGTTTGTTCAGGACAGTTTCATTGTGAGAAGCCTGTAACATTTAAGAGTTTGATCATGTGGCCCATAGTTAAAATGTCTGTTAGTGACTTTCCTGATTCTTCCAGGATGTGTTCACGGAGCATGGCTGAGGCACATCCCTGAATTATTTGGCCATGTATTTCTTCAGTCTCATCAGCGAACTTGCGGGTGCTGGACAATTCTTTCAGTCGGGTGTGGAACACGTCAATAGACTTCAGCTTGTTGCCTGGCGTGTCGAAACACGAACTGCTCATAATCTTTGTTGGCCATCGGTTGAAAGTGAGCATTTAGGGTCGCTATGAGGGTTAGGTGTGTTTTTGGCACAGGCTCTGTGAGAGACTTGGATATTCTGTGTATTTCTTTTCCTCCTAGATGGAGGCGCATGGCCTTTTTTGTGCGTTTTCAATTTTGGTGGCTTCAAAGAATAGCACTAGTCTTTCAACCCAGTCTTTCCATCTCGCTGCTTGGGCTGAAGATGCACCTTCAATGTAACCCTGGACGGAGCAGGCGTAGTGCCTCTACGGGAAGTTCCAAAGAGTTGGAAAACAACTCAGTGGAACTTCGCTCTGCTCCATACCCTCCCAAAGTTATTATAGAGTTAAAAAAAAGGCCCCTACCTGCCGTGACTGCCTCCTCCTTGCCATGGCCGCTCTCCTTCCTCGCCCTCACCTTCCTTCTTCTTAGATAACCCCTATGTTGCACGTCTTGTCTGTTCAGTAGTTTTAAGGATATTCGTGTTGCAAAAATGTGTCAAACTTACTTTATAGAGGTAATCTTTTATATAATATCAATTACTTCTTGTCTGAAGTCATGAACAGTGCATTGGGGTAGTACTCAGCACTCCAGCACTCCAAATATCAAAACCTTGTGCTAACAATATGTCTCATATAGTCCAAAATATAATAGATGAGGAAGATATCACATTCAGGTGTAGAGTAAAATGCATTCTCCAAAAACGTCACGATGACCCACAATTTGAATTCATAAATCATCCTTCTTTGACAAGAGCATTTCCAGACACAATTATTCATTTGTAGCCAGAGCCAACAGGTTTCGTTCTCAAGAAACGTCTTCAGGTCTACAATAAAATCCAGATATTATATAAGACTATTTTGATGATTGAGGTGCTCAATGATGTATAAAACATTTTATATAGTATGAGTAGAAGGATTATATCCATTCTTTTAATTTTTTGAAGGAGTGGGGACATAGATAATTTCAAATATGTGTTTAATGTAAAGCTGATAGGGATGTTATAGTTAGGCTGACATTTCACTCATTCAACACCATAAAAATTCACCAGTTACAGTAACCTATTTGCAATGATGGCGATGTGGCAAGCGCATGGTAAGTGGGTTTATTTTTTTAATGTAATTTAACTTATCCCTTCGTATGTTGACTTACCCGACACCCACCCTACCCCACCGCTCTTACATGTACAGGCCACAATTGATACCAAGATGTATTGGTGAATCAGTTTGTGTATGATTGCCTATAAGGGTGATTCACTGGGTGTGTGAATGACTGTATAAGTGAGTGATTAGGTGTCTCAGTGAATGTATGGGTGAGTGACTTGTGTAAATGTCTGTATCTGTTTGTCAGTTGGTGTCTAAGTGGTTGTATGGGTGTGTGAGTGGGCACATTAGTTTCTGTACGGGTGAGGGATTGGTTGTCTGAGTACATGTATGGGTGTCTCAATGTCTGTGTGGGTGTGTGAGAGTGTGTGTAACTGCCTGTATGGATGAGTGAGTGGGTGAGTCAGTGGCTCTATTGATTACTGAGTGTGTGTGTGTAGGGGTCCATATGGGTGAGTGAGTGTATGTATTGCTGCGTTAGTGAGTGAATGGATGAATCAGTGCAATATGGATGAGTAACTGCATATGTGAAAGGAAATATAGGTGAGTGTTGGCGTATATAAGTGAGTGATTATGTGTGACTGAGTGATTGCGAGAGTGGCCATATGGGTGAGCGTGTGCTGTCAGTGACTGTATAGGTGAGTGAGTATGTGTTAGTATCTGTATGGGTAAGTAATCAAATGTGTATAACTTTAAAGTTGAGTAAGAGGCTGCGTGATTGACTCTATGGGTAAGTGAGTAGGTGTGTGAGTAGCTCTATGAGTGACTGACTGTGTGAGTGGCTGTATGGGTATATGTGTAGATATATCATTGGCCATATTAGTAAGTGAGTTGGTGTATGAGTGCCTGTATGGGTAACTGAATGGATGTGTGTAGACCTATAAATCAGTGAGTGTATGTGAAAGTACTGGAATGGGTGTTTCAAGGGTTTTGAGAATGCTAGTGTAGAAATTGGAGAGGGTTTATGAAAGTTTATATTGGGGTGTGAGTGGGTGCATCAGGGATCCTGTGGATGATGTCATCAGAGATGTCATAGGAGATGTCATCAATGACATCATCAGTCAGTGGTGTCAACAGATTACATCAATCAATCAATCAATCAGTGACACTTATAAAGCGCGCTACATACCCGTAGGGTCTCAAGGCGCTGGGGGGGGGGGGGTGCTGCTACTGCTCGAACAGCCAGGTCTTCAGCTTCTTCCTGAAGGGGAGGTGGTCTTGGGTCAGGCGCAGATCGGACGGGAGGGAGTTCCAGGTCTTGGCGGCCAGGTAGGAGAAGGACCTTCCTCCTGTGGTTGCTCTTCGGATGCGGGGGACGGCGGCGAGGGCGTGGTTGGCTGATCGGAGGTGGCGTTTGGGAGCGTAGAAGTTGACTCGGCTGTTGAGGTAGCTCGGGCCTTGGTCGTGTAGGGCTTTGTGTGCGTGGGTGAGGAGGCGGAAGGTGATTCTCTTGTTGATGGGGAGCCAGTGAAGGTCTCTCAGATGTCCGGAGATGTGGCTGGATCGTGGGATGTCGAGGATGAGTCTGGCTGAGGCGTTTTGGATCCGCTGGAGTCTCTTCTGGAGCTTGGCGGTGGTCCCGGCGTAGAGGGCGTTGCCGTAGTCCAGTCGGCTGGTGACGAGGGCCTGGGTGACGGTCTTCCTGGTCTCTGTGGGGATCCACCAGAAGATCTTCCGTAGCATGCGTAGGATGTTGAAGCACGCCGAGGAGACGCTGTTGACTTGCCTGGTCATGGAGAGGGAGGAGTCCAGGATGAAGCCCAGGTTACGTGCATGGTCTGTCGGTTTGGGTGCGGTGCCCAGGGCGGGAGGCCACCAGGAGTCGTCCCAGGCGGAGGGAGAGGAGCCCAGGATGAGGACCTCCGTCTTGTCCGAGTTCAGTTTCAGGCGGCTGGTCGTCATCCATTCGGCTACCTCTTTCATCCCTTCATGTAGGTTGGCTCTGGCGGCGACGGGGTTGTTGGTCAGGGAGAGGATCAGCTGGGTGTCGTCGGCGTAGGAGATGATGCTGAGGTGGTGTTTGCGTACGATGGCCGCGAGGGGGCTCATGTAGACGTTGAAGAGGGTGGGGCTCAGGGATGATCCTTGGGGGACGCCGCAGATGACTTCGGAGGCCTCTGACTTGTACGGTGGTAGGCGGACTCGCTGTGTTCTTCCGTCGAGGAAGGAGATGATCCATTCCAGCGCCTTGTCCTGGATGCCGATGTTGCTGAGGCGCTGTATTAGGGTGCGGTGGCAGACCGTGTCGAATGCCGCGGAGAGGTCTAGGAGGATGAGGGCCGCTGTTTCTCCATTGTCCATCAGGGCTCGGATGTCATCGGTGGCGGCGATGAGGGCGGTCTCGGTGCTGTGGTTGGCTCGGAAGCCGGACTGTGAGGGGTCGAGGGATCCGTTCGTCTCGAGGAAGGCGGCCATCTGCTTGTTGACGGTCTTCTCGATGACTTTGGCTGGAAACGGGAGAAGCGAGATGGGGCGGTAATTCTTGAGGTCGGTGGGGTCCGCTGTTGGTTTCTTGAGTAGAGCGCTGAGTTCGGCGTGTTTCCAGCTCTCGGGGAAGATGGCGGTGTCGAAGGATGTGTTGATGATGTCTCGCAGGTGGGGTGCGATGACAGCGTCGGCCTTGTTGAAGATGTGGTGGGGGCAGGGGTCGGTCGGTGATCCGGAGTGGATTGAGTTCATCGTGCGGATGGTGTCTTCTGTGCTGATCGGGGTCCAGGCGTGGAGGGTGGTGGTGGGGGGGGGTGGCTGGTCGGTCGTGGTGTGCGTTGGTTGGTTGTTGAAACTGCTGTGTATGTCTGTGATCTTGTTGTGGAAGTAGGAGGCGAGGGAGTTGCAGAGGTCTTGCGATGGGGTGATGTCGTTGTTTCCTGCGTTGGGGTTGGAAAGCTCTTTCACGATGTTGAAGAGTTCCTTGCTGTTGTGTGCGTTGTTGTCCAGCCGGTACATCAATGTTGCCATCAATGATGTCATTGACCATGTCATGAGTGATGTGATGAGTGAGGTCATAAGCAGTGCATTGAGGGGGCGTGAGTTATATTTAGCTCAGCTAACTATAACTGCTGAATTTCTCTGGTTTTGTACGAGTTTAATGTCAGCCTCACTATAACGTCCCTGTGGCCTTTGTTTTTTACAGTCAAGTTCTACGTTTTTTAAAATGTTAATTCCTAACTATAACGTCCCTGTAACCTTTGTTTTTTTCAGTGAATTTCTAAGGTTTTTTTTAACTGCTAACTCCTAACTATAATGTCCCTGTAACTTTTTTTCCAGCAAATTTCTAAGACTTTTTAATTATCAATGATGTTTGCAGAATGGTGGACAAAGGGGGGAGAGCCTCTAACCAACTCTCAGGAATCCTACTGCGTAAGACTCACAGAAAGTACCAGGAGGGCTTCTGGTCCCCAAGGTGCCTTAGCATCCAAGAGAACTTAATTCCCCAACAAGTAGTATGCCAAGGGACATGTTTACAGAGAGGTGGAGGTAGGGAGCGTGGCCTCCGAAGACCTCTTATGAAACTCACAGTGTGGCACTTGCTGGAGGTAACAGGAGGGGTAATTGCCCCCCAATGACCCTCAGTAGACAAGGGGATTTCATTCCCCAGCTAGTAGTGTACCAGGAGGTGCGTTTGCAGAGTGGTGGAGAAAGGACGTCCTTTATGTTTGCACAGGTAGTGCCTGTGTGATGCTACGAGTGTAATTGCCAAGGACACACTGTGAATACTGGGTGTTTTTGACTAAGTGTAAAACACATATATATAGACATATTTTACATAATGTTTCAATATAGCTATATATAAGATACTAATATAACTTTCCCCTTTGTATTCATTTGTCGAAATAACTACATAAAAAATGTATTTTCCTTCTTCACCGTAACACCGGAGATTGCAATGACATCAGTAGTCACAAATACAAATGACAAATATAAAAAAGATATATAAACATATTTTACACAAAGATTTAGTCTAGCTGTTTAGAAACATAATTGTTTAACTTTATTTTAACAATACATTTAGAAAAAAACAATTTAAAATAAATAACTTTCAACATCTGAACTCACGAATAGAACACAATTGCAAAGCACCATTAAACTACCCATTCTTACCTAAACTCAACCGGATTGAAAAACTGCTCCACATGTTGTGAAATAAATCAAATCAAATAAACTTTATTTGGTTTCACATACAGTAAACCATAAAAGTTCCAAAACATCCAAATTTCATGAAAAGAGAAAATAAAAAATGAAAAAAAAATGTAGTGCAATAAACACCCTGTGAAAAGACCCACTATAGAGGGACGGAAAAAAATATTTATGTGGGATAAAATCCATGTTCTGTCATTTTAAAACCTGACATTGAAAACGTCTCCAACCATAAAACCAACATTTTTTTTACAACTTTACAAAACCACTAATAAAAAATAATGAAAAAACAAAACAGGGAAAAAAGAATTATCATTGGATAACACACTTTCAACTAAAACAATAAGAAAAACACACCCATTTATCTATCTATCCAGATCATTCTTTAAGAGGAGTTCACAATGAGCAGATTTGCGCAATACACAATATGTTATAAGACATTGTCATGGGGTACAAATAAAAAATATTTTTCCAGGACTACATTAATGCTTTATCATCTAAAAACATACTAAAGCATTAGTGTAAAAGCAGAAAGAAGGCAAAACAAGACTGAAGAACCCTAAACATCAATACCAGCCACAACAACACTGGGGCAGAGAGTCACTTCAGAGGTCCAATCTCAACTTCCAGATTCAACACCACAGTTGTCCCGGATGGTGTTATACTGAATAGATTTTGGAGTGTAGAGAGTGCTGGAGAACAGTCCATAAGAGTTCTTCGCAATGCTGCAAAGAACCTTAAATGTTGATTTTGAAAAAAACATTTGGCCCTTCATAGTTTTTCTACATTAGCAGGCATTTTATTGTCTTACAAAATGGGTACCTAATATCTATGGGCCCGATTCACAGAACTAATTTAAGACAAAATCCTAAACTTACCACCATTTTGATATTCACAGAAGGCACTTTCTCATTTTGGTATTCACAGAAGACACTTACTCATTTCGGTATTCACAAAAGTTAGGATTCCTAACTTTAGGACTCCTAAATGCCTTCTGTGAATACCGAAAGTCTTAAAGTTAGGATTTTTCTCAGTTTAATACTAGTTGAATAAAAATTGGGTAATTCTCACGATTCGCTTGATCCCTATTAACTGCTATTAGGGCTTTAGTATTTACATAATCTTATTCTAGATTTTTGTTTAATCTCCTCAGCTTTGTTAATTGATGTTTAATTATATATGGCATAAATCTAATAGTATGTTCTTAATTTCATGGGCTCAATGTCTCTCTATCATTCAGTTTCCTCTATTTGTACTATCCCTTCTTTTCTGTGTGTACTAGTTGTTATTTTCAGGCATGTTAATTCCTGTTCCCTGGCTGAGAGTTTTGATTTGTGCCTAGATTTATCTTCCGGTCCTAATGTATCTAAGCAGGGCTGGTTCCATCCATTGGACCATTCTCATGTCTCAGAAAAGACTGATGTGGTATTAAATGGTCAACATCAATGAACTGATTTTTAGTTTTCGTAGGAAGTAGTTTTAAGAAGTTAACAATGTCATCCATTTGCAAAGAATTAATAATGTTAGTTGTAAATCTTGCTAGCATTTGTTCTGTTTTTTAAAATAGATTTAGAAATGTTGTGCAAAGTTTTTAATTCTGCATTAAAGGTTTTTAATAGAGAAACGTGTTCAGAAAGTAATGACATTTAGGGAAACATCCTTTACAACGCATCTTTTACAACGCAGTGCCTTTACGACGCAACTTTTACAACGCAAACCATTACAACGCATTGCGCTGGGGGGTGCTCTAGGATAGGGAATAAGTTTAATTTACTATCCAACACCTTCCCTAGTGTCCACGGGGACTGGAGTTGGAATAGTAAATTAAACTATTCACTATCCAGTACCCCAAAGCGCTATGCGTTGTAAAGGTTTGCTATGTAAAAACCGCGTTGTAAAGGCATGCGTGGTAAAAGCATGCGTTGTAACGTCTTACATCCGACATTTAACTTGCTAGTACAACCAACATTTGTGTGAAAGTGGCACTCGTTGCCTCCATTGCTGTTTACACTGGGTTGGTAGGTAGGCAGAATAATCTCTTGTTCTATCTGACCAGAGATAAGACACTTCTGGTCCTCATTACAAACTTCAGCTCATGGTTGGGGGGGATTTTTGGGTCAGCACCAGAACTGAAAGACCGTTTAGTTCAATCAACAGTTAACAAAGTTATCCCATAAGTGAGTCACAGAATTGGATAATTCATTATCCTCGCTAAAATTCTCTAATCCCTCAAATTCCTCAAGGCCATACATAGAGACACTTTCAGAAATATCATCCAAACGTTTTATTTTAGAAGGAATGGTATTTATGTCTGCTATGCCTTTGATAACAGGTGATGGGCTGGTACTTGAGTCAAAGTGATCATTTACCACCTTTTAGTTATCCAATGTTGGGAATAAGTCTTACTTCTGCATTGTCTCGGGTAACTGGAAACAGTCACATAGTAAATGATGCATGACATTTTTTGGTTATTTTTTATTGCTAAAATTAACTGTAAAGTTCAGTGGTTCACCTTTCACCTTATTTTGCATCACTTCAGACTGCAAACCATTTGGGTTGGACAAAATAATTGACGGTACATCTATAGGCTCAGTTACATTTTGTTCCATCGGTACAGCCATGATATTCTGTCTTTCGCTGTGCGAAAAAAATTCCAATTCTGTATTATTTGATTTTGCCTTGTAGGTGTGTCTTTGTGATCAAATTTTCATGATGTGCCAAGTGTTATTCAAATTCTTGTACAATATTTTTTTGGTCAATTCCCTTTTAGACTTTCATATTCCTAGGATTCAACTGAGGTGTTCAAAAGTCAGTTTACCGTCCAAAGGTTCACAGTACCTTTTTTGTTTCCTATCCTTGACTTTTCCTTTATTTCAAAACCTTCACTCAAGCAGCAAAGCAGCAGAGCAATATAACTCTTCAAAGGGGCGACAGAGAAGCAAGATCCACCCCAGACATCCAAATTAGGCAAATAATTTAGTTGAAAAACATCTCTGTAGCATGAAGCTCTCACTCTCCAGTAGCAGAAGTTCCAATGCCATGCAGATTAACATCACAAATCAATGAAAGACAAACCCATCCACTGCTTACTGTGCAGGCAGATGATGGTGTCTAAAGCCTAGCCAAGCTGGAGCACTGAAGTGACCCACCAGCTCCAACTGCTGCCACCAACACCAGTTACCACTAACCAGCATTACACCCATCAACGGCTTGCAACGGAGCAGCATCCACCATCAGGCCCCCCCTGAAGGCAGGAGCTACAGCCATTTATAATACCAGATTACCACCCCATAAAATGGGGCATTGAAAGTATGAATGCTGGGACGCCATACTCAGAGCTGAGAAAGCGGGATTCCAACAGAGAAGTAGAAGAACCCAATACCCACACAGGCCCAATACCCAGAGGTCCAAGGAGATCCCCTTCTTTACGGTCCTGTAACGATTTAAGATCCAAATGCAGAGGGTATAAATATATATATATATATATATATATATATATATATATATATATATATATATATATATATATATATATATATATATATATATATATATATATATATATATATATATATATATATATATATATATATATATATATATATATATATATACAGTCCAAATCCCCTTCACCTGGAAGAAGAAAAAGCCACACATAGGTAACCTGGTCCAGCACACTTTATTGCACGGCTTTCTGGCATGACGCGTTTCGTAATAAAACTTTTTCAAATGCCTTCAATCCTTGAATGCTCGCCAATGTCCACCTTTTAAACAAAATGTCTTGCTGCGATTGGCTGCTGACACCTGACAGGTACTAGGGAGTATCCCAAAACTCGGCACTCCGGGTCTCAGGAACGGCAGTCACAAGGCGTCTGTACTGCCCCAGTGGGCGGTCACTGCCTATACTCCCTCAATGCACCTGGATGTTCTTGTGGAAAAAGCGGCTGGCCTGCACCTTCACCCCCCCCCACACACCACAGTTGCAGACTCGGAACATTCCAACAGTGCAGGTAGTTCCCTCGTGCAGTTCACGGTCCAAAACTGGTAGGCTGCTCCCGTGAAGCGTGGTGGTTCGGCGTTTCCCCAGACAATGAGGCGTTACCAACAAAGCACTTGCCACTGCTAACACCGAACTTCCTTTGTGGGGTGGGGGCTCCAAATGCGCCGTGGCCGCGCACAACATATACAGTCCAAATCCCCTTCACCTGGAGGAAGAAAAAGCCACACATAGGTAACCTGGTCCAGCACACTTTATTGCACGGCTTTCTGGCATGACGCGTTTCGTAATAAAACTTTTTCAAATGCCTTCAATCCTTGAATGCTCGCCAATGTCCACCTTTTAAACAAAATGTCTTGCTGCGATTGGCTGCTGACACCTGACAGGTACTAGGGAGTATCCCAAAACTCGGCACTCCGGGTCTCAGGAACGGCAGTCACAAGGCGTCTGTACTGCCCCAGTGGGCGGTCACTGCCTATACTCCCTCAATGCACCTGGATGTTCTTGTGGAAAAAGCGGCTGGCCTGCACCTTCAACCCCCCCCACACACCCCAGTTGCAGACTCGGAACATTCCAACAGTGCAGGCAGTTCCCTCGTGCAGTTCACGGTCCAAAACTGGTAGGCTGCTCCCGTGAAGCGTGGTGGTTCGGCGTTTCCCCAGACAATGAGGCGTTACCAACAAAGCACTTGCCACTGCTAACACCGAACTTCCTTTGTGGGGTGGGGGCTCCAAATGCGCTGTGGCCGCGCACAACATATACAGTCCAAATCCCCTTCACCTGGAAGAAGAAAAAGCCACACATAGGTAACCTGGTCCAGCACACTTTATTGCACGGCTTTCTGGCATGACGCGTTTCGTAATAAAACTTTTTCAAATGCCTTCAATCCTTGAATGCTCGCCAATGTCCACCTTTTAAACAAAATGTCTTGCTGCGATTGGCTGCTGACACCTGACAGGTACTAGGGAGTATCCCAAAACTCGGCACTCCGGGTCTCAGGAACGGCAGTCACAAGGCGTCTGTACTGCCCCAGTGGGCGGTCACTGCCTATACTCCCTCAATGCACCTGGATGTTCTTGTGGAAAAAGCGGCTGGCCTGCACCTTCACCCCCCCCCCACACACCACAGTTGCAGACTCGGAACATTCCAACAGTGCAGGCAGTTCCCTCGTGCAGTTCACGGTCCAAAACTGGTAGGCTGCTCCCGTGAAGCGTGGTGGTTCGGCGTTTCCCCAGACAATGAGGCGTTACCAACAAAGCACTTGCCACTGCTAACACCGAACTTCCTTTGTGGGGTGGGGGCTCCAAATGCGCTGTGGCCGCACACAACATATACAGTCCAAATCCCCTTCACCTGGAAGAAGAAAAAGCCACACATAGGTAACCTGGTCCAGCACACTTTATTGCACGGCTTTCTGGCATGACGCGTTTCGTAATAAAACTTTTTCAAATGCCTTCAATCCTTGAATGCTCGCCAATGTCCACCTTTTAAACAAAATGTCTTGCTGCGATTGGCTGCTGACACCTGACAGGTACTAGGGAGTATCCCAAAACTCGGCACTCCGGGTCTCAGGAACGGCAGTCACAAGGCGTCTGTACTGCCCCAGTGGGCGGTCACTGCCTATACTCCCTCAATGCACCTGGATGTTCTTGTGGAAAAAGCGGCTGGCCTGCACCTTCACCCCCCCCACACACCACAGTTGCAGACTCGGAACATTCCAACAGTGCAGGCAGTTCCCTCGTGCAGTTCACGGTCCAAAACTGGTAGGCTGCTCCCGTGAAGCGTGGTGGTTCGGCGTTTCCCCAGACAATGAGGCGTTACCAACAAAGCACTTGCCACTGCTAACACCGAACTTCCTTTGTGGGGTGGGGGCTCCAAATGCGCTGTGGCCGCGCACAACATATACAGTCCAAATCCCCTTCACCTGGAAGAAGAAAAAGCCACACATAGGTAACCTGGTCCAGCACACTTTATTGCACGGCTTTCTGGCATGACGCGTTTCGTAATAAAACTTTTTCAAATGCCTTCAATCCTTGAATGCTCGCCAATGTCCACCTTTTAAACAAAATGTCTTGCTGCGATTGGCTGCTGACACCTGACAGGTACTAGGGAGTATCCCAAAACTCGGCACTCCGGGTCTCAGGAACGGCAGTCACAAGGCGTCTGTACTGCCCCAGTGGGCGGTCACTGCCTATACTCCCTCAATGCACCTGGATGTTCTTGTGGAAAAAACGGCTGGCCTGCACCTTCACCCCCCCCACACACCACAGTTGCAGACTCAGAACATTTCAACAGTGCAGGCAGTTCCCTCGTGCAGTTCACGGTCCAAAACTGGTAGGCTGCTCCCGTGAAGCGTGGTGGTTCGGCGTTTCCCCAGACAATGAGGCGTTACCAACAAAGCACTTGCCACTGCTAACACCGAACTTCCTTTGTGGGGTGGGGGCTCCAAATGCGCTGTGGCCGCGCACAACATATACAGTCCAAATCCCCTTCACCTGGAAGAAGAAAAAGCCACACATAGGTAACCTGGTCCAGCACACTTTATTGCACGGCTTTCTGGCATGACGCGTTTCGTAATAAAACTTTTTCAAATGCCTTCAATCCTTGAATGCTCGCCAATGTCCACCTTTTAAACAAAATGTCTTGCTGCGATTGGCTGCTGACACCTGACAGGTACTAGGGAGTATCCCAAAACTCGGCACTCCGGGTCTCAGGAACGGCAGTCACAAGGCGTCTGTACTGCCCCAGTGGGCGGTCACTGCCTATACTCCCTCAATGCACCTGGATGTTCTTGTGGAAAAAGCGGCTGGCCTGCACCTTCACCCCCCCACACACCACAGTTGCAGACTCGGAACATTCCAACAGTGCAGGCAGTTCCCTCGTGCAGTTCACGGTCCAAAACTGGTAGGCTGCTCCCGTGAAGCGTGGTGGTTCGGCGTTTCCCCAGACAATGAGGCGTTACCAACAAAGCACTTGCCACTGCTAACACCGAACTTCCTTTGTGGGGTGGGGGCTCCAAATGCGCTGTGGCCGCGCACAACATATACAGTCCAAATCCCCTTCACCTGGAAGAAGAAAAAGCCACACATAGGTAACCTGGTCCAGCACACTTTATTGCACGGCTTTCTGGCATGACGCGTTTCGTAATAAAACTTTTTCAAATGCCTTCAATCCTTGAATGCTCGCCAATGTCCACCTTTTAAACAAAATGTCTTGCTGCGATTGGCTGCTGACACCTGACAGGTACTAGGTCGCCAGTAGGTATATATAGTTAGGATTTTTTCTCTATGGGATTTTTGAAAATTCTATGTCTAATAACTTTGGCGTTTGTGGACGGGATTGGCTGAAATTTTCAGGAAAATGGAACATTTTGTTTCTGAGCAGCCCCTGACAATATGGGGGGGTTTCATCAAGGGGGGGCCGAGAAAAAAGGGGGGTCCCAAAACGCGTTTTTCCCATGTTAATTTCCATAGGGCGGTTGGCCTCACTTTTAGCTCGAACGGCTGAATGGATTTGCACGAAACTTGGCAAAATTGTAGGGACTGTTAGCCCGATGTGCCTTTGCTAGGTCTCAATATATGTGCTCCAGTGGATTTTGAGTAATTTAGGTTCAAAAAAAGATATATATCTGGGCGGAGCCTAACCACACATCTGATCTGATTGGCTGTCAGCACTTCATCCAAGAAGTGTTGGCAGCCATCTTGGGACCAATATACATGATAGCACCTCATTAAAAAGCATTGTAGTTAATAGAGGGTTTTAGGACTTTAGTTACATTATAAATCATTTGTTGATGGTACCATACTCGTTTTAGGAATTGTGGTGGGTTGTAAGGTGATTTTAACATGTGAAAAAACCTTCTGCTGTGATATCATGAATATTGTTTGAAAGAAAACTAATATCTCATGATTTTCCCACAGTGGTTTGGAAGGGGATCTATAAGCTAAACTGAAAGCATATTTTCTGTAAATTCACATTATCTTTCTCAGTCATGTGAAAATGAAGTCTGACATTCTCAGTAAAACATGTACATCCAACAAGGACAAAGACTGTCAGTTGATTCCTTTGTGTTCTACTGCAGCCTCCTAGAGTGTTCTAAAGAACAACTAGAGCGCTAACAGTCCTACTTATTACAAAGGTATAGCACACCTGAAGCCATCTTGATTGGAATAAAGTGGTAACTCTTAAAACATTTACTTTAAAAAGAAACAACATGAGGGGGTATATTTTGCCATAGAAAGTATGATTAGTGCTGCAGAATGAAAAATTAGGGCACATTTTGAGTGACTTCTCAAATCCTTTTCTATTTCATTAAAACATTCTGACATGCAGTCTCCCAAAATGGCCACCAGAGACAAAAGAGCCCAAATGTAGCCCAAATATCACCCAGATGTAGCCCAAGTATAGCCCAATGACAGAATGTCCCAGAGTGTTCTAAAGAACAACTAGAGCGCTAACAGTCCTACTTATTACAAAGGTATGGCACACCTGAAGCCATCTTCATTGGAATAAAGTGGTAACTCTTAAAACTTTTAATTTAAAAAGAAACAACATGAGGGGGTATATTTTGCCATAGAAAGTATGATTAGTGCTGCAGAATGAAAAATTAGGGCACATTTTGAGTGACTTCTCAAATCCTTTTCTATTTCATTAAAACATTCTGACATGCAGTCTCCCAAAATGGCCACCAGAGACAAAAGAGCCCAAATGTAGCCCAAATATCACCCAGATGTAGCCCAAGTATAGCCCAATGACAGAATGTCCCAGAGTGTTCTAAAGAACAACTAGAGCGCTAACAGTCCTACTTATTACAAAGGAATAGCACACCTGGAGCCATCGTGATGGGAATAGAGTGGTAACTCTTAAAACATTTAATTTAAAAAGGAACAAAATTAGGGGGTATATTATGCAATAGAAGGTATTATTAGTGCTGCAGAAAGAAAAATTAGGGCACATTTTGAGTGACTTTTCAAATCCTCTTCTATTTCATTAAAAAATTCTGACATGCAGTCTCCCAAAATGGCCACCAGAGACAAAAGAGCCCAAATGTAGCCCAAATATCACCCAGATGTAGCCCAAGTATAGCCCAATGACAGAATGTCCCAGAGTGTTCTAAAGAACAACTAGAGCGCTAACAGTCCTACTTATTACAAAGGTATGGCACACCGGAAGCCATCTTGATTGGAATAAAGTGGTAACTCTTAAAACATTTAATTTAAAAAGGAACAAAATGAGGGGGTATATTTTGCCATATGAATTATGATTAGTGCTGCAGAAAGAAAAATTAGGGCACATTTTGAGTGACTTCTCAAACCCTCTTCAATTTCATTAAACAATTCTGACATACAGTCTCCCAAGATGGCCACCAGAGACAAAAGAGCCTAAATGTAGCCCAAATATCACCCAGATGTACCCCAAGTATAGCCCAATGACAGAATGTCCCAGAGTGTTCTAAAGAACAACTAGAGCGCTAACAGTCTTACTTATGACAAAAGTATGGCACACCAGAAGCCATCTTGATTGGAATGAAGTGGTAAGTCTGAAAACACTCAATTTAAAAAGGAACAACATGAGGGGGTTAATTTTGCCATAGAAAGTATGATTAGTGCTTCAGAAAGAAAAATTAGGGATCATTTTGAGTGACTTCTCAAATCCTCTTCTATTTCATTAAAAAAATTCTGACATGCAGACTGAAACATGCACTTTGAATACCAGCAGCAGACGTCCCTGGTGAGCAGTAGCTTTACTACAGTGATCTAATGTGCAACTAGAGTGCTAACATTCAGAATTTATGGAAAATGTGTGACACATCTGAATGCCTTCTTGATGGAACCAAAGTAAACAAGCATTGAAAATGCAATCGATCTCGCCCTCGTTTAAGTTAAAGCCATTCTGTTTGTAATGAGGTGGCTTTTTAGCTTTACTTTTATTAGTGTTTTTTCAACTTTCATGTAAATAACATGCATCTGTATGCATATAAGTATATGTACGATTTACAAAAGGGGGTGGTGATGAACAGAGTGTCTGAGTTAAACAGACCACTCTTACCCAGTCCAAAGATCAGGGCTTGATCCATCACCGTTATTTATCTCACTGCCCCATCCCAGCTCAGAACCTGGCTATATGCAAATCAGTCTGTCCCTGGCCCAGTGCATCATGGGAACAGGGCAGACTAAACTACCAAGCCAATTCTTCACCAGAAAGGAGACAAGCTACCGGGGACCGGTTTCTGGCATTTCAGCCTTCTTCGGCCCGGCTTGCTTGAATCCTGATGGAGCAGTGAGAAAGGGACTCATGTCTGAGTATACCCTGCCACACCTATAGTGGCCAAAAACGATTTACAAAAGGGGGTGGTGATGAACAGAGTGTCTGAGTTAAACAGACCACTCTTACCCAGTCCAAAGATCAGGGCTTGATCCATCACCGTTATTTATCTTACGGCCCCATCCCAGCTCAGAACCTGGCTATATGCAAATCAGTCTGTCCCTGGCCCAGTGCATCATGGGAACAGGGCAGACTAAACTACCAAGCCAATTCTTCACCAGAAAGGAGACAAGCTACCGGGGACCGGTTTCTGGCATTTCAGCCTTCTTCGGCCCGGCTTGCTTGAATCCTGATGGAGCAGTGAGAAAGGGACTCATGTCTGAGTATACCCTGCCACACCTATAGTGGCCAAAAACGATTTACAAAAGGGGGTGGTGATGAACAGAGTGTCTGAGTTAAACAGACCACTCTTACCCAGTCCAAAGATCAGGGCTTGATCCATCACCGTTATTTATCTCACTGCCCCATCCCAGCTCAGAACCTGGCTATATGCAAATCAGTCTGTCCCTGGCCCAGTGCATCATGGGAACAGGGCAGACTAAACTACCAAGCCAATTCTTCACCAGAAAGGAGACAAGCTACCGGGGACCGGTTTCTGGCATTTCAGCCTTCTTCGGCCCGGCTTGCTTGAATCCTGATGGAGCAGTGGGAAAGGGACTCATGTCTGAGTATACCCTGCCACACCTATAGTGGCCAAAAACGATTTACAAAAGGGGGTGGTGATGAACAGAGTGTCTGAGTTAAACAGACCACTCTTACCCAGTCCAAAGATCAGGGCTTGATCCATCACCGTTATTTATCTCACTGCCCCATCCCAGCTCAGAACCTGGCTATATGCAAATCAGTCTGTCCCTGGCCCAGTGCATCATGGGAACAGGGCAGACTAAACTACCAAGCCAATTCTTCACCAGAAAGGAGACAAGCTACCGGGGACCGGTTTCTGGCATTTCAGCCTTCTTCGGCCCGGCTTGCTTGAATCCTGATGGAGCAGTGAGAAAGGGACTCATGTCTGAGTATACCCTGCCACACCTATAGTGGCCAAAAACGATTTACAAAAGGGGGTGGTGATGAACAGAGTGTCTGAGTTAAACAGACCACTCTTACCCAGTCCAAAGATCAGGGCTTGATCCATCACCGTTATTTATCTTACGGCCCCATCCCAGCTCAGAACCTGGCTATATGCAAATCAGTCTGTCCCTGGCCCAGTGCATCATGGGAACAGGGCAGACTAAACTACCAAGCCAATTCTTCACCAGAAAGGAGACAAGCTACCGGGGACCGGTTTCTGGCATTTCAGCCTTCTTCGGCCCGGCTTGCTTGAATCCTGATGGAGCAGTGAGAAAGGGACTCATGTCTGAGTATACCCTGCCACACCTATAGTGGCCAAAAACGATTTACAAAAGGGGGTGGTGATGAACAGAGTGTCTGAGTTAAACAGACCACTCTTACCCAGTCCAAAGATCAGGGCTTGATCCATCACCGTTATTTATCTCACTGCCCCATCCCAGCTCAGAACCTGGCTATATGCAAATCAGTCTGTCCCTGGCCCAGTGCATCATGGGAACAGGGCAGACTAAACTACCAAGCCAATTCTTCACCAGAAAGGAGACAAGCTACCGGGGACCGGTTTCTGGCAATTCAGCCTTCTTCGGCCCGGCTTGCTTGAATCCTGATGGAGCAGTGAGAAAGGGACTCATGTCTGAGTATACCCTGCCACACCTATAGTGGCCAAAAACGATTTACAAAAGGGGGTGGTGATGAACAGAGTGTCTGAGTTAAACAGACCACTCTTACCCAGTCCAAAGATCAGGGCTTGATCCATCACCGTTATTTATCTCACTGCCCCATCCCAGCTCAGAACCTGGCTATATGCAAATCAGTCTGTCCCTGGCCCAGTGCATCATGGGAACAGGGCAGACTAAACTACCAAGCCAATTCTTCACCAGAAAGGAGACAAGCTACCGGGGACCGGTTTCTGGCATTTCATCCTTCTTCGGCCCGGCTTGCTTGAATCCTGATGGAGCAGTGAGAAAGGGACTCATGTCTGAGTATACCCTGCCACACCTATAGTGGCCAAAAACGATTTACAAAAGGGGGTGGTGATGAACAGAGTGTCTGAGTTAAACAGACCACTCTTATCCAGTCCAAAGATCAGGGCTTGATCCATCACCGTTATTTATCTCACTGCCCCATCCCAGCTCAGAACCTGGCTATATGCAAATCAGTCTGTCCCTGGCCCAGTGCATCATGGGAACAGGGCAGACTAAACTACCAAGCCAATTCTTCACCAGAAAGGAGACAAGCTACCGGGGACCGGTTTCTGGCATTTCAGCCTTCTTCGGCCCGGCTTGCTTGAATCCTGATGGAGCAGTGAGAAAGGGACTCATGTCTGAGTATACCCTGCCACACCTATAGTGGCCAAAAACGATTTACAAAAGGGGGTGGTGATGAACAGAGTGTCTGAGTTAAACAGACCACTCTTACCCAGTCCAAAGATCAGGGCTTGATCCATCACCGTTATTTATCTCACTGCCCCATCCCAGCTCAGAACCTGGCTATATGCAAATCAGTCTGTCCCTGGCCCAGTGCATCATGGGAACAGGGCAGACTAAACTACCAAGCCAATTCTTCACCAGAAAGGAGACAAGCTACCGGGGACCGGTTTCTGGCATTTCAGCCTTCTTCGGCCCGGCTTGCTTGAATCCTGATGGAGCAGTGAGAAAGGGACTCATGTCTGAGTATACCCTGCCACACCTATAGTGGCCAAAAACGATTTACAAAAGGGGGTGGTGATGAACAGAGTGTCTGAGTTAAACAGACCACTCTTACCCAGTCCAAAGATCAGGGCTTGATCCATCACCGTTATTTATCTCACTGCCCCATCCCAGCTCAGAACCTGGCTATATGCAAATCAGTCTGTCCCTGGCCCAGTGCATCATGGGAACAGGGCAGACTAAACTACCAAGCCAATTCTTCACCAGAAAGGAGACAAGCTACCGGGGACCGGTTTCTGGCAATTCAGCCTTCTTCGGCCCGGCTTGCTTGAATCCTGATGGAGCAGTGAGAAAGGGACTCATGTCTGAGTATACCCTGCCACACCTATAGTGGCCAAAAACGATTTACAAAAGGGGGTGGTGATGAACAGAGTGTCTGAGTTAAACAGACCACTCTTACCCAGTCCAAAGATCAGGGCTTGATCCATCACCGTTATTTATCTCACTGCCCCATCCCAGCTCAGAACCTGGCTATATGCAAATCAGTCTGTCCCTGGCCCAGTGCATCATGGGAACAGGGCAGACTAAACTACCAAGCCAATTCTTCACCAGAAAGGAGACAAGCTACCGGGGACCGGTTTCTGGCATTTCAGCCTTCTTCGGCCCGGCTTGCTTGAATCCTGATGGAGCAGTGAGAAAGGGACTCATGTCTGAGTATACCCTGCCACACCTATAGTGGCCAAAAACGATTTACAAAAGGGGGTGGTGATGAACAGAGTATCTGAGTTAAACAGACCACTCTTACCCAGTCCAAAGATCAGGGCTTGATCCATCACCGTTATTTATCTCACTGCCCCATCCCAGCTCAGAACCTGGCTATATGCAAATCAGTCTGTCCCTGGCCCAGTGCATCATGGGAACAGGGCAGACTAAACTACCAAGCCAATTCTTCACCAGAAAGGAGACAAGCTACCGGGGACCTGTTTCTGGCAATTCAGCCTTCTTCGGCCCGGCTTGCTTGAATCCTGATGGAGCAGTGAGAAAGGGACTCATGTCTGAGTATACCCTGCCACACCTATAGTGGCCAAAAACGATTTACAAAAGGGGGTGGTGATGAACAGAGTGTCTGAGTTAAACAGACCACTCTTACCCAGTCCAAAGATCAGGGCTTGATCCATCACCGTTATTTATCTCACTGCCCCATCCCAGCTCAGAACCTGGCTATATGCAAATCAGTCTGTCCCTGGCCCAGTGCATCATGGGAACAGGGCAGACTAAACTACCAAGCCAATTCTTCACCAGAAAGGAGACAAGGTACCGGGGACCGGTTTCTGGCATTTCAGCCTTCTTCGGCCCGGCTTGCTTGAATCCTGATGGAGCAGTGAGAAAGGGACTCATGTCTGAGTATACCCTGCCACACCTATAGTGGCCAAAAACGATTTACAAAAGGGGGTGGTGATGAACAGAGTGTCTGAGTTAAACAGACCACTCTTACCCAGTCCAAAGATCAGGGCTTGATCCATCACCGTTATTTATCTCACTGCCCCATCCCAGCTCAGAACCTGGCTATATGCAAATCAGTCTGTCCCTGGCCCAGTGCATCATGGGAACAGGGCAGACTAAACTACCAAGCCAATTCTTCACCAGAAAGGAGACAAGCTACCGGGGACCGGTTTCTGGCATTTCATCCTTCTTCGGCCCGGCTTGCTTGAATCCTGATGGAGCAGTGAGAAAGGGACTCATGTCTGAGTATACCCTGCCACACCTATAGTGGCCAAAAACGATTTACAAAAGGGGGTGGTGATGAACAGAGTGTCTGAGTTAAACAGACCACTCTTATCCAGTCCAAAGATCAGGGCTTGATCCATCACCGTTATTTATCTCACTGCCCCATCCCAGCTCAGAACCTGGCTATATGCAAATCAGTCTGTCCCTGGCCCAGTGCATCATGGGAACAGGGCAGACTAAACTACCAAGCCAATTCTTCACCAGAAAGGAGACAAGCTACCGGGGACCGGTTTCTGGCATTTCAGCCTTCTTCGGCCCGGCTTGCTTGAATCCTGATGGAGCAGTGAGAAAGGGACTCATGTCTGAGTATACCCTGCCACACCTATAGTGGCCAAAAACGATTTACAAAAGGGGGTGGTGATGAACAGAGTGTCTGAGTTAAACAGACCACTCTTACCCAGTCCAAAGATCAGGGCTTGATCCATCACCGTTATTTATCTCACTGCCCCATCCCAGCTCAGAACCTGGCTATATGCAAATCAGTCTGTCCCTGGCCCAGTGCATCATGGGAACAGGGCAGACTAAACTACCAAGCCAATTCTTCACCAGAAAGGAGACAAGCTACCGGGGACCGGTTTCTGGCATTTCAGCCTTCTTCGGCCCGGCTTGCTTGAATCCTGATGGAGCAGTGAGAAAGGGACTCATGTCTGAGTATACCCTGCCACACCTATAGTGGCCAAAAACGATTTACAAAAGGGGGTGGTGATGAACAGAGTGTCTGAGTTAAACAGACCACTCTTACCCAGTCCAAAGATCAGGGCTTGATCCATCACCGTTATTTATCTCACTGCCCCATCCCAGCTCAGAACCTGGCTATATGCAAATCAGTCTGTCCCTGGCCCAGTGCATCATGGGAACAGGGCAGACTAAACTACCAAGCCAATTCTTCACCAGAAAGGAGACAAGCTACCGGGGACCGGTTTCTGGCAATTCAGCCTTCTTCGGCCCGGCTTGCTTGAATCCTGATGGAGCAGTGAGAAAGGGACTCATGTCTGAGTATACCCTGCCACACCTATAGTGGCCAAAAACGATTTACAAAAGGGGGTGGTGATGAACAGAGTGTCTGAGTTAAACAGACCACTCTTACCCAGTCCAAAGATCAGGGCTTGATCCATCACCGTTATTTATCTCACTGCCCCATCCCAGCTCAGAACCTGGCTATATGCAAATCAGTCTGTCCCTGGCCCAGTGCATCATGGGAACAGGGCAGACTAAACTACCAAGCCAATTCTTCACCAGAAAGGAGACAAGCTACCGGGGACCGGTTTCTGGCATTTCAGCCTTCTTCGGCCCGGCTTGCTTGAATCCTGATGGAGCAGTGAGAAAGGGACTCATGTCTGAGTATACCCTGCCACACCTATAGTGGCCAAAAACGATTTACAAAAGGGGGTGGTGATGAACAGAGTATCTGAGTTAAACAGACCACTCTTACCCAGTCCAAAGATCAGGGCTTGATCCATCACCGTTATTTATCTCACTGCCCCATCCCAGCTCAGAACCTGGCTATATGCAAATCAGTCTGTCCCTGGCCCAGTGCATCATGGGAACAGGGCAGACTAAACTACCAAGCCAATTCTTCACCAGAAAGGAGACAAGCTACCGGGGACCGGTTTCTGGCAATTCAGCCTTCTTCGGCCCGGCTTGCTTGAATCCTGATGGAGCAGTGAGAAAGGGACTCATGTCTGAGTATACCCTGCCACACCTATAGTGGCCAAAAACGATTTACAAAAGGGGGTGGTGATGAACAGAGTGTCTGAGTTAAACAGACCACTCTTACCCAGTCCAAAGATCAGGGCTTGATCCATCACCGTTATTTATCTCACTGCCCCATCCCAGCTCAGAACCTGGCTATATGCAAATCAGTCTGTCCCTGGCCCAGTGCATCATGGGAACAGGGCAGACTAAACTACCAAGCCAATTCTTCACCAGAAAGGAGACAAGGTACCGGGGACCGGTTTCTGGCATTTCAGCCTTCTTCGGCCCGGCTTGCTTGAATCCTGATGGAGCAGTGAGAAAGGGACTCATGTCTGAGTATACCCTGCCACACCTATAGTGGCCAAAAACGATTTACAAAAGGGAGTGGTGATGAACAGAGTGTCTGAGTTAAACAGACCACTCTTACCCAGTCCAAAGATCAGGGCTTGATCCATCACCGTTATTTATCTCACTGCCCCATCCCAGCTCAGAACCTGGCTATATGCAAATCAGTCTGTCCCTGGCCCAGTGCATCATGGGAACAGGGCAGACTAAACTACCAAGCCAATTCTTCACCAGAAAGGAGACAAGCTACCGGGGACCGGTTTCTGGCAATTCAGCCTTCTTCGGCCCGGCTTGCTTGAATCCTGATGGAGCAGTGAGAAAGGGACTCATGTCTGAGTATACCCTGCCACACCTATAGTGGCCAAAAACGATTTACAAAAGGGGGTGGTGATGAACAGAGTGTCTGAGTTAAACAGACCACTCTTACCCAGTCCAAAGATCAGGGCTTGATCCATCACCGTTATTTATCTCACTGCCCCATCCCAGCTCAGAACCTGGCTATATGCAAATCAGTCTGTCCCTGGCCCAGTGCATCATGGGAACAGGGCAGACTAAACTACCAAGCCAATTCTTCACCAGAAAGGAGACAAGCTACCGGGGACCGGTTTCTGGCATTTCAGCCTTCTTCGGCCCGGCTTGCTTGAATCCTGATGGAGCAGTGAGAAAGGGACTCATGTCTGAGTATACCCTGCCACACCTATAGTGGCCAAAAACGATTTACAAAAGGGGGTGGTGATGAACAGAGCGTCTGAGTTAAACAGACCACTCTTACCCAGTCCAAAGATCAGGGCTTGATCCATCACCGTTATTTATCTCACTGCCCCATCCCAGCTCAGAACCTGGCTATATGCAAATCAGTCTGTCCCTGGCCCAGTGCATCATGGGAACAGGGCAGACTAAACTACCAAGCCAATTCTTCACCAGAAAGGAGACAAGCTACCGGGGACCGGTTTCTGGCATTTCAGCCTTCTTCGGCCCGGCTTGCTTGAATCCTGATGGAGCAGTGAGAAAGGGACTCATGTCTGAGTATACCCTGCCACACCTATAGTGGCCAAAAACGATTTACAAAAGGGGGTGGTGATGAACAGAGTGTCTGAGTTAAACAGACCACTCTTACCCAGTCCAAAGATCAGGGCTTGATCCATCGCCGTTATTTATCTCACTGCCCCATCCCAGCTCAGAACCTGGCTATATGCAAATCAGTCTGTCCCTGGCCCAGTGCATCATGGGAACAGGGCAGACTAAACTACCAAGCCAATTCTTCACCAGAAAGGAGACAAGCTACCGGGGACCGGTTTCTGGCATTTCAGCCTTCTTCGGCCCGGCTTGCTTGAATCCTGATGGAGCAGTGAGAAAGGGACTCATGTCTGAGTATACCCTGCCACACCTATAGTGGCCAAAAACGATTTACAAAAGGGGGTGGTGATCAACAGAGTGTCTGAGTTAAACAGACCACTCTTACCCAGTCCAAAGATCAGGGCTTGATCCATCACCGTTATTTATCTTACTGCCCCATCCCAGCTCAGAACCTGGCTATATGCAAATCAGTCTGTCCCTGGCCCAGTGCATCATGGGAACAGGGCAGACTAAACTACCAAGCCAATTCTTCACCACCCCTTGTTGTAAATATTTTTGTCCACCCTAAGCGTGGAAGGGTATTCTCAGATGTGAGACCCTTGCTCATTGCACCATCAGGATTCAAGCAAACCGGGCCGAAGACGGCTGTAATGCCAGAAACCGGTCCCCGGGAGCTTGTTTCCTTCCCAGTGTAAGAATTGGCTTTTGTAGTTTGGTTTGCCCTGTTCCCATCATGCACTGGGACAGGAACAGACTAATTTGCATACAGCCAGGTTCTGAAACTGGGATGGTGCAGTGAGCTAAAAAACGGTGTTGGATCTAGCCCTGATCTCTTGACTGGGTGAGAGCTTTCTGCTTAATTCAGAGACTCTGTCCCTCACCACCCCTTGTTGTAAATATTTTTGTCCACCCTAAGCGTGGAAGGGTATTCTCAGATGTGAGACCCTTGCTCATTGCACCATCAGGATTCAAGCAAACCGGGCCGAAGACGGCTGTAATGCCAGAAACCGGTCCCCGGGAGCTTGTTTCCTTCCCAGTGTAAGAATTGGCTTTTGTAGTTTGGTTTGCCCTGTTCCCATCATGCACTGGGACAGGAACAGACTAATTTGCATACAGCCAGGTTCTGAAACTGGGATGGTGCAGTGAGCTAAAAAACGGTGTTGGATCTAGCCCTGATCTCTTGACTGGGTGAGAGCTTTCTGCTTAATTCAGAGACTCTGTCCCTCACCACCCCTTGTTGTAAATATTTTTGTCCACCCTAAGTGTGGAAGGGTATTCTCAGATGTGAGACCCTTGCTCATTGCACCATCAGGATTCAAGCAAACCGGGCCGAAGACGGCTGTAATGCCAGAAACCGGTCCCCGGGAGCTTGTTTCCTTCCCAGTGTAAGAATTGGCTTTTGTAGTTTGGTTTGCCCTGTTCCCATCATGCACTGGGACAGGAACAGACTAATTTGCATACAGCCAGGTTCTGAAACTGGGATGGTGCAGTGAGCTAAAAAACGGTGTTGGATCTAGCCCTGATCTCTTGACTGGGTGAGAGCTTTCTGCTTAATTCAGAGACTCTGTCCCTCACCACCCCTTGTTGTAAATATTTTTGTCCACCCTAAGCGTGGAAGGGTATTCTCAGATGTGAGACCCTTGCTCATTGCACCATCAGGATTCAAGCAAACCGGGCCAAAGACGGCTGTAATGCCAGAAACCGGTCCCCGGGAGCTTGTTTCCTTCCCAGTGTAAGAATTGGCTTTTGTAGTTTGGTTTGCCCTGTTCCCATCATGCACTGGGACAGGAACAGACTAATTTGCATACAGCCAGGTTCTGAAACTGGGATGGTGCAGTGAGCTAAAAAACGGTGTTGGATCTAGCCCTGATCTCTTGACTGGGTGAGAGCTTTCTGCTTAATTCAGAGACTCTGTCCCTCACCACCCCTTGTTGTAAATATTTTTGTCCACCCTAAGCGTGGAAGGGTATTCTCAGATATGAGACCCTTGCTCATTGCACCATCAGGATTCAAGCAAACCGGGCTGAAGACGGCTGTAATGCCAGAAACCGGTCCCCGGGAGCTTGTTTCCTTCCCAGTGTAAGAATTGGCTTTTGTAGTTTGGTTTGCCCTGTTCCCATCATGCACTGGGACAGGAACAGACTAATTTGCATACAGCCAGGTTCTGAAACTGGGATGGTGCAGTGAGCTAAAAAACAGTGTTGGATCTAGCCCTGATCTCTTGACTGGGTGAGAGCTTTCTGCTTAATTCAGAGACTCTGTCCCTCACCACCCCTTGTTGTAAATATATAAGTATATGTATGCATGCATTTATGTTTGTATTTATATAGATATACAGATGATATATGTTTATATATGTATGTATATATATATATTCACTGAAAAAACCATAGGCTATAGACCATATATAGTTAGGAATTAGCATTTACAAAACCTTGAAAATTCACTGAAAAAACCATAGGTTATAGACCATATATAGTTAGGAATTAGCATTTACAAAACCTTGAAAATTCACTGAAAAAACCATAGGTTATAGACCATATATAGTTAGGAATTCGCATTTACAAAACCTTATTTTACTCACACAAAACCATTGAAATTCCATATATAGTTAGTTGCACTAACTATATATCGCGCACCCGCAATCTACTGTTGATGATGTCACATAGGTAGGGTGTTAAAATATCGATAACAAAAATATAGCTGACATAAATATCGTTGCAAAAATATCGTTTACAAAAATATCGACACCCTATACTTAAACAGGTAAGTACATAAATATCGACTCCAAAATATCGTTGTAATTAATATAGATGTAAAAAATATCGACTTTTTAAAATAATTAAAATTACATTAAATAATAAATAAATATAAGTACTATTAACAAAATACATTACATTACTTTTATTTTTTAACTATTTCAAAAAAATTTACTACACTTTTTAATTATAAACTTAATAAATGTGGACATATAAATTAATTTTACACATTACTTTATATAACAACAATAATACATATATATAATTAAAATACCCCTTTACCCAAAAACCCAAAACTGACCCTGAACCCTAAAAATACCCCTTTACCCAAAAACATTTTCACTAAAAAAATCCTGTACACACACCTAAAATTAATCAAAAAATTAACATAATTAATTTCATAATTATTATTCAATTAACTAATTAAAATTAATTAACTATTATTTATTACACTATTTATATTTATTTAAAACATTAATTAATCTATTATTTCATTATATTTAAAAAACCCTTTACCCAAAAACTGAAAACTGACCCTGAACCCAAAAAATACCCCTTTACCCAAAAACTAAAAACTGACCCTGAACCCTAAAAATACCCCTTTACCCAAAAACTAAAAACTGACCCTGAACCCTAAAAATACCCCTTTACCCAAAAACTGAAAACTGACCCTGAACCCTAAAAATACCCCTTGTTAGTTAGCACTAGAGGAATGGGAGGTTAGCACTAGAGGAATGGGAGGCCAAACTACGCGATACCATCGCCCCCTTGCCCACGGACCCAAACAGCGCAGACAGAGAATTCATGAATTGGCTAGTCCGACCCCTAGATAGCTCCATTCCACTGACCAGCACGCTAAAACACGTGAAAAGAATCGGCCCCTCCCCTTGGTACACACCCGCCCTCACAGCCCTTAAAAAACAATGTAAAAAGACGGAACGTTCGTGGAGAAAAAACAAGTCAACAGAAGAGAAAAGCGCCTATCACCGCTCCATGAAAGCTTACAAACTAGCCTTACACGACGCCAAAAGGACTTATTATGAGGAAAAGATAAAAATCTCCGCCTGCTCATCCAAGGAGACTTTCTCCATTCTCAAAGAACTCCTCCACGTCCCGGAACCCCCACAGAAACCTATGGACCCCAAAGAAGCCGAGGAAAAATGCGTCAAGCTGGCCACCTTCTTTGACGACAAAATTAAAAAAATTCTCATCTCCCTCCCACCTCCTAACTCTGACTCATTGGTGAGAGCCAAGGAGCAGATACCCCTCGCCGACAAACCCTCCCTGGAGTCACTTGGCCCAGTCTCAGAAGAAGAAGTAAGAGTCATACTTACCTCAACCAAGAGCGGAGCCCCTAGCGACCCAGTTCCCATACGTTTCGCTAAAAACATCCCGCAGACTATAGTGCCCCAACTGACAGCCCTGATCAATATCTCACTGGAACAGGGAGAGGTTCCATCTAACTGGAAGGAAGCTGTCGTCAAAGCGCTGCTCAAAAAACCGTCGCTTGACCCCTCAGACCTCTCCAACTATAGACCTATCTCACTTCTACCTTGGATAGGTAAAGTTGCCGAAAAACTGGTAAACAAAAGGCTGTCTCACTACCTCGAGTCAAACCATCTTCTTAACGACTCACAGACAGGCTTTAGACCAGGTCAGGGCACGGACACTGCCCTCCTTGTGGCAGTAGAAAGAACTAGGGAAATCATCGATACAGGAGGATCAGTGGCAGTCGTCCTCCTAGACCTTAGTGCGGCCTTTGACACGGTCAGTCACCAGGTCCTAATCCACCGACTCGGGTCTGTTGGGGTTAAAGGCAGAGCTCTGAAGTGGCTTACATCCTTTCTCTCCCGACGCTCCTACCAAGTATGGGAAGGCGAAAGCCGTTCCCCCCCCATCCTCCTCCAGTGCGGTGTGCCTCAGGGCTCCTCCCTGAGCCCTACGTTGTTTAACGTTTACATGGCCCCACTAGAGGAACTCGTTTCACCCTTTGGAGTCACTATCGTCAGCTACGCCGACGATACACAACTGGTGGTGACTCTCTCCCACCCCAAGCTTGAGCCCTCCAATCTCCACGACTGCCTTACCAACGTATATCAGTGGATGAGTGACTCTGCTTTGAAGCTTAATGGCTCCAAAACAGAGATCCTGCTCCTTGGACAAAAAACCACGAGCCTCCCCCCTAACATCTGGCCCACCTGCATGGGTGAACCCCCCACTCCCAAGAAGGAGGTCAAAAGTCTCGGAGTGTGGCTGGAGACCGACCTTACCTTCAGGACCCAGGCTAGAAAGACGGCCGGCACCTGCTACGGTTTACTCAAATCTTGCAGGAAGGTAATTCCACTTCTACCTTTTCAGTCGCGTCTCATGCTGATCCAGGGCCTAATTCTATCTAGGCTGGATTACAGCAATGCCATCTACCTGGGCGCCCCAGAATCCACTCTTCAAACTCTGCAGAAGGCCCAAAATGCCGCCGCCCGACTCCTTACAAACACCCCGGCCAGATCATCTGCCAAGCCCGCCCTCAGGAAGCTGCACTGGCTCCCGATCAGGGAAAGGGTCATTTTTAAGGCCCTCTGCCTTGCCCACAAGACTCTTCATAACACCGGCCCTCCTATACTAAACAACTGGATCACCCCCTATAGACCCACTAGAGCGCTTCGCTCGGAGCACGGAAACCTGATTACGATCCCTAAGGTGAAAAAGGCCCGCATAGGTGGCCGCCGCTTCTCGGTAAACACTGGAAACAAGTGGAATGCACTCCCTCTGAGTCTCAGAACAGAACCTAACCTCCTCCGGTTCAGAAAACCCCTCAAAACTCTTCTCTTCCCCTAAAACTGTCACTTTTCCGGACTACACCCCCTCGTGAGTAATATGGTTTTTTAGCGCTGGGATACCCACTGGGTGACTACGCGCTCTACAAAACTTTAAATAAATAAATACATTTAAATAAATTTAAATAAAAATACCCCTTTACCCAAAAACTGAAAACTGACCCTGAACCCAAAAAATACCCCTTTACCCAAAAACTAAAAACTGACCCTGAACCCTAAAAATACCCCTTTACCCAAAAACTAAAAACTGACCCTGAACCCTAAAAATACCCCTTTACCCAAAAACTGAAAACTGACCCTGAACCCTAAAAATGCCCCTTTACCCAAAAACTGAAAACTGACCCTGAATCCTAAAAATACCCCTTTACCCGAAAACTGAAAACTGACCCTGAACCCTAAAAATACCCCTTTACCCAAAAACATTTTCACTAAAAAAATCCTGTACACACACCTAAAAATAATTAAAAAATTAACATAATTAATTACATAATTATTATTCAATTAACTAATTGAAATTAATTAACTATTATTTATTACACTATTTATATTCATTTAAAACATTAATTAATGTATTATTTCATTATATTTAAATTACTTCCCACCCTACTCCCCTATAAACCCACAACCCGCTACGGAACTATTAATACTAAATTCAACTGAAAATACATTATTAAATAATAATATACTACTAAAAATACTACTTTGACTAAAAATAATCATTAAAAACACTACATTACTTATAATTATTTAAAAAACGATATTATTGTAAACTATGTTTTTGTAAACGATATTTATTACAACTATATTAATATTAACGATATTACTTACCTGTCTGTCGATATTTTGGTCAGACGATATTTTTGTCATCGATATTTCCTCCTGTAGATATTTTTGCAGCGATATTTATGTTAGGCGATATTTTTGCGACGATATTCCTGCTCTGTACCGTCACATATTACATCATTCATGACATGGTCAGTGACATCACTGATGACATCACTGATGACATCTCAAATGACATCACTGATGACATCACTGATGACAACATCCAGTGACTGTATGTTTCTGTAAAGTTAAAATATGTCTTACATATTGAAGAATGAGTGGATGTATAAGTGTCTGGATGAAGGATTTAGTAGGTGCATGACTGACTGTATGAGTGAGTGATTAAATGTGTCTCACTGAGTGCATGGGTTAGTGACTAAACTGTCTTAATTTGTGCATCATTATGTCTGTTGTTCTGTAAACTGTTGCATGTGTTGATAAGTAGCTATATGAGTAACTATATGGGTTATTGATTGGTTGCCCAAGTATTTGTATGGGAGACTGAGTGTGTGTGTGGGTGGCTGGGAGGTGTATGACTCTGTGCATAGATGTGTGAGCAGTTGATTCACTAGATGTATGGTTTCAAAAGTGCATGTGGAAACAGCTGTATGGGCGGTTGACTGTGTGCATGAGTGTATTGGTGAGTGAATGGATATCTCAGTGCTACATGTCGAAGTAAGTACATATGTAAAACACAGTACATGTGAGAGTTGACATATATAAATAACTCTGCATAAGAGCCAGTGAATGTGTGAGTGGCTGTATGGATCATTGTGAACTTGTATCAGGGATTGTATAAGAGAGTAAATATGTGTTAGTATATGTTTGAATAAGTAAAGTTTGTATAACTGTATAGTTGAGGAAATGGAGGTGTGATTGATTCTTTGCATGACTGACTAGGTGTGTGAGTAACTCCATGGATGAGTGACAGTCTGTGAGTGTCTGTTTACACTGATTGTATCTAAGGTTATATTAGAGTCTGAAGAGGTTCATCGTATTATCACATGAATGATATCATCAGTGATGTGATCAGTAATGTCAAATGAGATGTCATCAGTGATGTCATCAGTGATGTCATTTGAGATGTCATCAGTGATGTCATTTGAGATGTCATCAGTGATGTCATCAGTGATGTCACTGACCATGTCATGAATGATGTAATATGTGACATCATCAGCAGTGGATTGCGGGTGCGCGATATATAGTTAGTGCAACTAACTATATATGGAATTTCAATGGTTTTGTGTGAGTAAAATAAGGTTTTGTAAATGCGAATTCCTAACTATATATGGTCTATAACCTATGGTTTTTTCAGTGAATATATATATATATATATATATATATATATATATATATATTATTTGTAACACAGAATACAGATCCATCTCCGACAGAGGGAGACTGGGCCAACCGCCTTGGCTGGAATCCCGATCTGCAATCTGTCTAAGAACTCCCATCTCAATTCCACCCAAGACACCACTCATCTCCCCTAGTTGCAAACAAATGATCACAACAGTATAATGAAAGTAAACATGTTATACTTCTACCACAGTACAATGAAAAGTCATAATATTACTACTTAGTCCATATAGAAGTTGAAATGTTCTGGTTCTGGAAGGGAAAGGAGTGATGGGTGTTCTCTGTGAGACAAATGTGTGGGTTCACCCGATTTCAGTAATATGGATTCAACAGTACTCCAGTGTTCTCAACGTTCACAACGAAGTAGACACAGTCCCTGGTGGTTAAAAGACTACCATGTAAATTAATGTTCTACTACAGGGGTGACATTTATGTGTTTATTAGAGTTCACTACTGTCCCTATGTCAAGTTTAATTTCTATTTGAAAAGTTTTGAAACAAATTCTACCTCCTGGTACATTCTTGAAAGGAGGATAACCATGAACCTGTGGCAGGGTTCTCGCTTGATCCTTCAGTGACATGCGGGTTGGTAGGACATGATGGCCAATGCTGCTTTTGTTTCTATGCATCTTTGACCAACAATGAACCCGCCTGTGCAGTGGTAACTGAAGGCATGTCTCCAAGTGTGCTTCTGTCCTTTTGTGTCGCTCTCTGATGGCCTTTTAGGCTTGTGTGACGCTCAATAAAATATAAAAAAAATATATATATTGATTACACACAGATCAGGAAACATGAATCTTGAGGACATCAAGCAGTTGGCTTCAAGGTGTGCAAGAGACGTAATGTAGAAATGTGACTCTTTTGACATGGTTAGCCCCCACTTTTTGACTGGTGTATGATTTGATTTCAAATTGAAAGTGCATTGGGTCCCTGCCAACCAGATTCCCTGTGCCAAATCTCTTTACCAAAACTGTACCACGACTGGCACAACTTCAGCAACCCCTATAAGTCCATAGTAAATAGTACCCATGGTACCTAGGGCATGGGTAGAGAAGAGGGTCCTCTGGGGCTGCAGCACAAATTGTGCCACCCTAGGTACCCCCCTCCAAGACCATGCAAACTGCTATTGCAGGCTGTATTTCGTGCTGCAGAGAAAACCGAAGAGTCGACATGGCCACCTACACTGCATTGGGTTTAGGTAAGTCACCATTATTGCAGGCCTTAGAGAACTAATGCAGGTTGCACTATATCCCATGTGTGGACATATCTGCATGAGCAGATAAGACCCTATAATATGAAGTCAATTCTTGTATATTGTAAGTGCACAGGGAATCCCAGCGAGTGCATGGGCTGGATACTCGTCATTGCGAGTTTCCTGGCTCCATGATGGCTTCGCTGCACCATAAACTGTTTAGTACCAAACATCGCATTGTAATAAATACTCACTGATGCCAGTGTTGGATTTATTAATACATTGATGCAGGAGACCGTTTAGAGGGTCCACTGAAAACACATCACGCACTGGTGTGGTCTCTGACTAGTCTTAACCAGCCATTTCAGAGTTCTTCCACACTAAAATTGTGGATATTTACCTTACGTTAGAAGCACAGAGAAAGACTCTCGATGTCAATTCCAGTCTGATCCACGCTAGTTTAGAGCCTTGCTCCAGAGATTCGGCTAAGACCCTTACTGTCTTTCCGCCTCTTACCATTGAAGATCTTGATTCTCTGCTGAATAAAACTAAATCAGGCTTTCCGCTGGACCTCTGTCCTTTAAAGGTTTTGAAGGATTGCAGGGATACCCTGTTACCACCATTATTGGGGGTGATGAATGGCGCTATCCTTCAGGGTATCTTTCCGGCAGCCTGGAAAAAGGCGATAGTTAAGCCCCTTCTTAAAAAGCCCACCCTGGACCCTAAAAATCTCAAAAACCTTAGACCTATCTCCTTGCTCCCAGCCCCTGCCAAAATGCTAGAATCTCACCTTAACTTACATCTCACTGCCTTCCTTGACTCCTCTGGGCACCTGGACCAGTCCCAACATGGGTTCAGGAAATCCCACAGTACGGAATAAGCACTTACTGTGGTGATGAGTAATATCCGAACTAAGGTTGACCAAGGACAGTCCACCCTGCTAGTCTTACTTGATCTGATGGCAGCCTTTGATACCCTGTCTCCCTCGACTTTAACAGCTCGTCTGAGGGAGATTGGGTTGCAGGGCCCAGCGCTCAGCCTTCTGTCCTCCTTTTCAGAACTAAGAGAGCAGAGGGCCAAGCTTGGAGAGTTCCTCTCCCCTGCCAAACCATTGCAATGTGGGGTTCCTCAAGGGTCGGCGTTGAGTCCGACCCTGTTTAACATCTATGTGGCCCCACTTGCTAGGTTAGTAAAATCGCAGGGGATGGAGGTGGTATCATACGCAGATGATACACCGATCATGGTGTCCCTGGCCCATTCGGTCACCACCTCCACGTTCAGCTTCAGGAACTGCATGCAAGCAGTTTCTGAATGGATGATTCAAAATTCCTTGAAGCCGAATGGCGATAAAACTGAGGTGCTCATCTTTGGTAAGGACCAGGATATCAGGTCCAGTGAGTGGTGGCCCCCTTCGTTAGGAGCCTGTCCTATACCATCGCACTCAGCAAGGAATCTTGGTGTTATTTTTGACACCTCGCTGACTATGAACCTCCAGGTAAATAGAACTGTGGCTACCTGCTGGGGAGTTATTAGGATTTTGAGGAGAATCGTCCACTATCTCTCCCCTCAGGCAAGTAAGCAGACTGTGGTCGCGTTGGTGTCCTCCCGGCTGGATTACTGCAATGCTTTGTATGCAGATATCAATAAGGGCCTTATTTAACGCCTGCAGAGCGTGCAGAATGCGGCGGCTAGATTTGTGTTGAACGTCCCCAATTCCTTTTCTGCCACTTTAGCCAGGAAGAATCTCCATTGGCTTCCGATCCAGAACAGAATTTTGTTTAAAATTGTATGCCTGGCTTTTGGAGCACTATTGGCAGGACCTTCGGATGCCTTAGGCTCCTTGCTAACTTGCTGTACCCCCGGCAGGAGCCTTTGTTCCTCCAACATGAATCTTTTGTGTATCCCTCGCATCAAGAAAGTCAGATGGGGAGGTAGGGCCTTTGCCACTGTGGCCCCCGCAATTGTGGAATGCCCTCCCGCTGATATTAAGGCGCAACCCTCGTTGTCCCTTTTCAGAAAGGCACTAAAACGTGATGTTTCATCAAGGCCTACCAGTAAGCTTGCTCTGTGGATATCATAGCCATTTGGATTAGGCGCCTTAACGCCCTATGGGCTAAGTAGCGCGATATAAGTCGGGATTCATTCATTCATTCATTCATGCCACAACTAGTCATGTTTCTGACCTCATGGGATGAGAGACTGCGCTCTCAGAGGCCAGAAACACAGCCTGCTCTGGGCAGAGGTGCTTCACGCCTCCCCCAGGTCATGATGGCCTTCCAAGACTGGAAGCTTCAAAGGTGATGCCGCAATCGAAATCTGACCCAGGCAGCTCCAGCCAGTGGGGGATGCCAACCCCCCTTTCCTGCTCCACATTTGGTGGGAGGAAGGACGGGAAATTTTGGTAACTTAGGAGTTGGGTCCCCATTCAGTCAGCGCCACCCCTAAGGTAGGGCAGGGCATGTGAACCCCACTTTTCATTTCCCTCTATCTTGGTTTGAGAGGTAATTAGCCAATTAGGCTCAGGATAGTGCCCCTTCTCGCAGGAAGTAGTCCCTTAGAGGGTGTAGACACCCTAAAGGTAGGTAGCCTATCAGCTACTACCTGTCTCCCCCTTTAGCAGCCCTAGATTTAGTAGTTAGGTGGCATTCTTGAACCCTGATCTTAGATTCATTGGACACAGAGAAGAAAAGGACAAAGAAGAGCTGCTATCCCGAGGACTGAAACCCTGCTGCAGAAAATTGGTGCCAAACTCTGCCGTAAGGACTCGACAATCGTGATGTGTTGTCTCGTCCTGTAACTGTAGCAACAAATCTCTTAAATCCATGTCATCTGAGAGTAGGGACAAGTGTTGTTTCACCTGAGACAGGGTCAAGAGTCTTAGCCAATCTAGGCATAACTTCCCAACACTGTATGATGTAACCACCCCCGGATGTTCTTGTTGTACATAGCGTAAGTCGGGCCTCTCAGGGGCTATATTTTGTCAGAAAAATCAATTTGACATATCTAGTGTTGTTTTGTATTTTTTCCACACAATATTATTCATTAGTGCGGTACTGTGTGCATTCTATACTGCAAATGTATTTGCGCATGTGTTCAGATGTCTGTAGTCTAACACTAGACAGTATGAATTATCAGGTTTCATTACGGGAAACAAAGGATTATTAATTGAAGAGGTGACATTTTCTATTACACCTTGGTATTCAAGTTGATCTAAGATCTCCCTGACTTGTTTTTTTGCTTCTTATTTTATTGGGTACTGTCTCTTTGGAGTTGGAGTATTTTTTACTGGGATTACATGGTGAGGTGACTCAACATCCCACCCTACATGGTTGCAATATAATGCTGGAGCAAGTGCTACCACCCACTCCTGCGCGTATGAATGTTTTAGTGATACTGGAACAGGGTTGGAGAAAGCTGGTAAAATTACTGTTCTCCCCCTTTGGAGTATTGCCACTGCTGCTGCCTCCCCTTTTATGTTTGCTAATATAATAGTTAATTCCTGGGCAAAATTTCCTAAATCATTTCATCCCTAAGTTCAGAGCAGGTTCTTCTCCATACTCATTCTGTATTTGTCTTAATACATCTGGTGTTACTGATATTGAAGGGATACCATGAGTTCTGGAATGGAGGGCAGCAAAAACTGCACCCCAAGAGGTACAATCCTATATCTGGGGAGCTAGCCCCATTGGCAAGCAGATTGTTAGAATTCTGTGTTTTTCTTGTGGGCTTGTGTGTGGAAACACTGCCTCTAACTGTGTGATTTTCGGAGCCATCCAAAATGGTATTTGCTCACGTCTAGTAGACATATTACCCATAACTGCATTTAGCGTTGGTGGAGTTATTTTAGTCGCAGACCCCTGAATTTGTGCTGCTGGTGTTGCCCTTGTTGGCTGAAGTATGAGTGTTCTCATCATAAACTGTGTCAGGTTTCTGCAAAGTTTTAATATTTCTTTGTTTAGTGGACGTAAGTCTGCTACCGACATTCTGTCAATGTCTGGATGCGGTGTGTTAGCTGCTTGGACCGGCCAAGTGGCACCATCTCTGCCTAGTGGACCGAGTCTTATTTTATCTGTTGTGTGTGGGAGGGCACCTTTAAACCAGTTTATGTGCTCCTGGTAGGTGAGCAGAACATCAATGTCCTCATATGGACAATATTCCTCTGGTATTTCATCTTCAGTGTAAAAATGAAATGTATTTGTGTGTGCATCAGCAGATGGGAATTTAACCCTCTGACCTGTATGACTTGTGTGCCTCAATCACGAATGTTACTATCCCACCTCTTGCTTTTACTCGATAGTCTGCTAGTTTTAAAGTAAGGGCAGTTCTGACATTTTCTGAAATGTTCATTTCGCCTTCTTATTCTCCTTCCTCCACTGCATTCGCACGTAGTGCTGGCGCAGCGAGGTCTTCGTCAGCGATTGTTGAAAAAGTTTCAAGGAAACTGAGATAAGGTTTTATGCGCAATAGGAACTATTTATCCTTCAAGCTTCAATAAACCCACAGGCAATAGATAGGAATTTTGCCTACTCAGCTGCAGCCGATTTTTCCTTCCCCACTTCAGACATCTCTGGATTAATGTGAGTAGGGGTCTCTGACAAAGCACGACTGAACTACTCAGAACCAAACCAGCGTTTGGCAGCATGTTGTGTAGTTCCTATAAACCAATATAGGATCTGCACGTTTAGACAATATATACTGTGGGATTGGTGTCCAAACTGATTCCAGACAAATCCACTGGGTATGCTAGCCTTTATACCAGCTAGCTCCCAGTTCCACTAGAAACCCCTCTTACCAAGGAGGGAATAGTTCTTGGCAACTATCGAACATGACAACTGTGTCCCATCAGGGATCGAGGAAACAGTGCATTACTTTTCGCTCAGTCACTCGTGCTCGCTTAGTCTCAGGGATATACAGAGGATAAACGGTGGGGACATTTTTCAATAAGCATTTATTGAACCAGAGTCATTCTAGTGTAAAATAGGTGTGCTGAAACAACCATAAAACAGAAACAGATATAAATGATTATAAGCACCAACAGAGTAAATGGATGGTAGACTTCTACCATAGTGCTAAAAGAATGAATATATGCAGGTATAGAAATACATGACAATAATAATGCGTACTCCTACGATGCAACCTTAACTAGATGTACCTAAGTGTACCTGGCATGAATGTAGGTGTAGAGCCAAGAATCCCCCTAGGGTGAAGCCAACTCCATTACCTCGAATGAGAGACTGTGGGACCCTGTCTTGGTCTTGAGATGGACACCCCACGAGGTATGTCAGACCACTGCAAGCTAGAGTGTCTGTATGCAGGAACCTCAACACCTGGCGTCAGTGCGTCAGCATGGAAGTCCTTTTTCTCCTCTCCTTGCCTCAGCAAAGAAATGGTTTTTATGTATCCGAGAAGGTACCCTCAGGAGTTCTACCTTGCTGTGTCATGTCGGCCGAGGATGACGAAAGGGATGACCCTTATACAGAGTTAATTTGCAGAAGATGGTAATCCTGTTATGATTATGAGAATCCTCTGGCATAATAAATGAGGCCTGTTTTCTGTGAAAACAACACAACATTTATGCAGCACCTTAACTAGGTAAAAGGTCAATACCTAAAACCGTTATGTAGTACAAGGCAGGGAAAATGTAGGTGAAAGTTTAGGTGAATACCCAGGCGGATGTATGACGTTATAACGCATACTTTTACCACACCTACCTTTACAACTCATTTTTTACACCGCAACATCCATTACAATGCATACCATTACAATGCATACAATTACAACGAATACTTTGAAACTACCTTTACAACGCATTCAACTACAACGCATACTACATTTACAACGCATACCATTACAACTCATAACATTACATTGCATATATTGTGGAGAGGTGTGGCTCACTGGTTAGAGGCGGCAGACCCGAGTGCAGAGAACGGCCCGGGACCAGGGTTCGATTCCCGACGCGGCAGGGTCTTGGACCAGGGTCAGCGGACTGATAATTCTCGCATCGGTGCCTACTCCGACCGGGGAACACACTCGGCAACTCTGGGCATTAGCTTGCCTCATCTCTACAACGGCCCCCCACAGACGCCAGGGATGCCTGGTTTCACCCTGGAGATACCCAGAAAAGGGACCATCTCACAGGGAAAACCAGGACGGGTTCCCCAGCGGTCTACAGCGCCGGGACACTCGGGTAGAGTAACTGTGCGCTATACAAGTATCCCACATTTACATATAAGGTAAGTATTGGATAGTGTAGGGGTAAAAATTACTATTCTAACTCCAGGGGGTGCAACAGTAGGGTAAGTGTTGGATAGTGTAAGGGTACTATGTGATGTAATGCTATGCGTTGTACTGGTATGCATTGTAATGACTGCATTGTAATGGCATGCGTTGTAGTGGTGTGCGTTGTAGTGTCATGCGTTGTAATGGTTGAGTTGTAAATGCATGCTTTGTAATGGATGTTGCGTTGTAAATGTTTTGTTGTAATGGTAGTGCAGTTTAAAAGTTGCGTTGTAAAGGTTGTTTCCCTACCCAGGCCTATATTGGGGTACATTACAAAACATAACATCGGAGCTCCTCCAGCCTTCTACAACTTGCTAAAGAGCTCCCTTCGAGTGGAGGTACCGCTCCCCTACAGCCGCAGGCACCAAACTGCAGAATCTGGTTTTATCCACTTGCTGCTCCTCAGCGACTCTGACACAGCATTCGAACCAAAAGTCGTACACCATCTTCCGAGGGTCAGATCTGCCTCTCCACCAAGCTTGGAGACACTAGGACCTACCGGAGCCGTGCCACACAAATACCCGGGGAACTGGATCCTCTGCAGCATACAAGGAGACGAAGAGTCCAATCTGAACTCCAACTGCCCAGGAAGCAAGCACCCATCGAGGGACTTTGAGACCCATGAGACCGACTTTGTGAGTGGCCCAGATGTCCTGGAATTACTTCTCCAAGCTGCTTGCTCCTGACCACGAGGACATTTAGATGCACACCACCAGGTTGACCTATCTACTCTGCACCCGGCCCGTCTGGCCTTGGCAATGAGGTGTGCTCCCATCCTGAGTTCCCTGCAACCTGCTCCCTTGAGTGGGACCCCACAGACTTACCTTTAAGTCCCCTTGTGCAGTGTATTTTCAAGTGGCACCCATCAATGTAGCACAGCAGCTACCAAAGACCTCAGCGCCCTGCTCTCGGCTGACTCCAAGACGCTCCAGAGAATTCGCTGGTGGGACATTGGGCCTGACCGGGCTACTTGCTTAAATCCTGAAGGTGAACCTTGAAATCCAACGGTGTGATTTTGTATGCATTTGTCTCCTCTTTTCTCCCTTTGACTTCAATGGTGCTCACAAAAGTGATTTATTTTGCAAACTTGAAAAATTCATATCTTAAAAAGTACTGATTGTAGAACGAAGTTTTTGGTCTTAAAAATGTAATAAAATCTCTGTTGTTTATATAAATTGGTCTCAGATGTATTCCTGAATGTATGTTTCATTTAGTGGCTCTGTGAGTACAACAAATGCTTAGCACTACCTCTGATAAGCTTAACTGCTCACCCCCACTACCACAAATACAGCGTTCATATTATCTTCTTTTGCCTCCGTATGCCAATCTGGGTCTCACTGGACTCTCTGTACAGCGTACTTCATTTTAGTGCACTATATATATATATATAGAGAGAGAGGCAGCGTCTCTACTTCTATAGGGAACCAGAATGACTACTGGACTGTCTTGGAGACACATCATCAGCAGAGAGTGACAGGATGTGCTACCTCTGTACAAATCACTCTCAGATGCATATCCAGAGACAGTGCGTGTTTGCTGATGGGTCTCTTTCTGTTTACTTGTACTTGTGTGGATGTATGAGTGATTTTATTGCTGGGTGATATGATGAATGAATCAGTAGACCGGGGAGTAGAATAGCCCAATGATTTTTTGGATGGATGACTGTATTGATGGATGAGTCTGTAAATAATTAGTGGAAGAATAAGTGCATGAATTGGCTAGTAAGAGTTCATGTGGATATATAAGTAGATGGAAGGATACTTTGCTGTGTTGTGGTTGCCTGTACTGATGTGTGCAACTGTTTGTGTTTGTGTATGTGTGTGCATAGTTGCCTAGTGGGTTAAGAGCTGTATACGTGCGTGGATGAATGGGTGTATGGCTGGGTGTGTGGATAGATGAGTGATCGGGTTGCTGAATACAGGGGTGAGCTAGTGAATGGGTATCGGTTTGGTATGTGGGTGGGAGGGTAAGTGGGAGGAAGAATGGATGGAAAATGTGTGTTGTTTGCTAGACAGAGAATTTGGGTGCGTGGAGAATTTGGACAGACAGACAGACAGAGACAGACAGACAGACAGACAGACAGACAGACAGACAGACAGACAGACAGACAGACAGATAGAGAGATAGATAGATAGATAGATAGATAGATAGATAGATAGATAGATAGATAGATAGATAGATAGATAGATAGATAGATAGATAGATAGATAGATAGATAGATAGATAGATAGATAGATAGATAGATAGATAGATAGATAGATAGATAGATAGATAGATAGATAGATAGATAGATATGTCTCTAGGGACAATGATGCATGATCACTGAGGGACTCTCATGTACACATGTGAACCCCCAGAACTTGGTTTTCAGGTCTGGATGATCACACTAGGAGTACCCCTCCTTTTCTGAGAGTAACTACTACCATCTCCTTGGGCAGAGAAGAAGTAGTAGTGGTGGCAACAAATAATTATGGTTGAAGGTAACAGGACTGCTTTTTTACCTGTTGCCTCCACCAGGAGAATTACCTACCACTGTTCCCTGTTTAAGAAATTTCCTCTCAACCTGACCCATGTAGGACCAGGATGGCTGGTATACTTGCTCTGCTTGGCTGGGGGCAGTGTTATGGTTGTGCCTGGAATCCGTTCTGTCGCTCGCAAGTGGATGTCTGAGAAGATAGAGCTAAGGACGAGCCTGCCAGACAGGGGTGTGATTTGGTAAAAACTCAAGGAGCTTTACTGGCCCCTCTGAAGCGAGCCGCGCTCCTGTATATGAAGGGTTGGAGCAGAGAACCCTTTGAAGTGAGCCGCGCTCCTGTGTATAGAGATTGGAAGTAGAGATCCCCTCTGAAGCGAGCCATGGAGAGCAAAGACCCCTTTAAAGCGAGCCGTGCTCCTGTGCATATAGGGGGAGCAGAGACCCCTTTGAAGTTACCCACGGTCCTGTATATGGAGGGTGGCAGCCCCTCTGAAGCGAGCCGTGCTCCTGTATATGGAGGGAGGGGGCAAAAAACCCTTTGAAGTTACCCATGGTCATATATGTGGAGGGTGGCAGCCCCTATGAAGCGAACCAAGCTCCTCTGTATAGAGGGTGGGTGCAGAGACCCATCTGAAGCGAGTCACGTTCCTGTGTTTATAGGGTGAGAGCAGAGATACCCTCTGAAGCGAGCCACGTTGAGTAGAGACCCCTTTGAAGCGAGCCGTGCCCCTGTGTATCAAGGGTGGGAGCAGAGACCCCACTAAAGTGAGACGCGCTCCTGTGTATAGAGGGTGGGAGCAGAGATCCCCTCTGAAGCGAGCCACGTTGAGTAGAGACCCCTTTGAAGCGAGCCGTGCTTCTGTGTATCGAGGGTGGGAGCAGAGACCCCACTAAAGTGAGACGCGCTCCTGTGTATAGAGGGTGGGAGTAGAGATCCCCTCTGAAGTGAGCCACGTTGAGTAGAGACCCCTTTGAAGCAAGCCACGCTCCTGTGTATAGAGGGTGGGAGTAGAGATCCCCTCTGAAGTGAGCCACGTTGAGTAGAGACCCCTTTGAAGCGAGCCGTGCCCCTGTGTATCAAGGGTGGGAGCAGAGACCCCACTAAAGTGAGACGCGCTCCTGTGTATAGAGGGTGGGAGCAGAGATCCCCTCTGAAGCGAGCCACGTTGAGTAGAGACCCCTTTGAAGCGAGCCGTGCTTCTGTGTATCGAGGGTGGGAGCAGAGACCCCACTAAAGTGAGACGCGCTCCTGTGTATAGAGGGTGGGAGTAGAGATCCCCTCTGAAGTGAGCCACGTTGAGTAGAGACCCCTTTGAAGCAAGCCACGCTCCTGTGTATAGAGGGTGGGAGTAGAGATCCCCTCTGAAGTGAGCCACGTTGAGTAGAGACCCCTTTGAAGCGAGCCGTGCCCCTGTGTATCAAGGGTGGGAGCAGAGACCCCACTAAAGTGAGACGCGCTCCTGTGTATAGAGGGTGGGAGCAGAGATCCCCTCTGAAGCGAGCCACGTTGAGTAGAGACCCCTTTGAAGCGAGCCGTGCTTCTGTGTATCGAGGGTGGGAGCAGAGACCCCACTAAAGTGAGACGCGCTCCTGTGTATAGAGGGTGGGAGTAGAGATCCCCTCTGAAGTGAGCCACGTTGAGTAGAGACCCCTTTGAAGCAAGCCACGCTCCTGTGTATAGAGGGTGGGAGTAGAGATCCCCTCTGAAGTGAGCCACGTTGAGTAGAGACCCCTTTGAAGCGAGCCGTGCCCCTGTGTATCAAGGGTGGGAGCAGAGACCCCACTAAAGTGAGACGCGCTCCTGTGTATAGAGGGTGGGAGTAGAGATCCCCTCTGAAGTGAGCCACGTTGAGTAGAGATCCCTTTGAAGCGAGCCGTGCTCCTGTGTATAGAGGGTGGGAGCAGAGATCCCCTCTGAAGCGAGCCACGTTGAGTAGAGACCCCTTTGAAGCGAGCCGTGCTTCTGTGTATCGAGGGTGGGAGCAGAGACCCCACTAAAGTGAGACGCGCTCCTGTGTATAGAGGGTGGGAGCAGACACCCCTCTGAAGTGAGCCACGTTGAGTAGAGACCCCTTTGAAGCAAGCCACGCTCCTGTGTATAGAGGGTGGGAGTAGAGATCCCCTCTGAAGTGAGCCACGTTGAGTAGAGACCCCTTTGAAGCGAGCCGTGCCCCTGTGTATCAAGGGTGGGAGCAGAGACCCCACTAAAGTGAGACGCGCTCCTGTGTATAGAGGGTGGGAGTAGAGATCCCCTCTGAAGTGAGCCACGTTGAGTAGAGATCCCTTTGAAGCGAGCCGTGCTTCTGTGTATCGAGGGTGGGAGCAGAGACCCCACTAAAGTGAGACGCGCTCCTGTGTATAGAGGGTGGGAGTAGAGATCCCCTCTGAAGTGAGCCACGTTGAGTAGAGACCCCTTTGAAGCAAGCCACGCTCCTGTGTATAGAGGGTGGGAGTAGAGATCCCCTCTGAAGTGAGCCACGTTGAGTAGAGACCCCTTTGAAGCGAGCCGTGCTTCTGTGTATCGAGGGTGGGAGCAGAGACCTCTTTAAAGCGATCTGCGATCCTGTGTATAGACGGTGGGAGTAGTGATCACCTCTGAAATATCACAGGTACGTTAACGCGCCCTCCCCGCCTTGCGCTCTCCTACACTGCGGATCTTCATGGTCAGCTCCATAGTACTCCCCCATGATGTAGTTACCCAGCATGCCACCACACACAGTCTTACCGGCCCACTCCACATGCCCTCCCGCCCCCCCCTTCCGCGCTCCCTTTCTTCCCCCCTCCCTCTTACTTCCTTTACTTCCCTTTCTACCGCTCTATTACCTATGATTGATTCGCCCTTTCCCTAGCTTGTATCTGTGCCAATTCCTTTCCAGCCTGCTTCCACCCTCCCCTCCCCCAATCCCTCCAAGGCCCGTCTGATCTCATACAGTCACATGGGAATTAGCCAACACCCGAATTCACCCTTCACCCGGCCATGTCCCATTTGACTCTGAGTCCTTGCACTGACTCTAGAGCTGCTCCTACCCTTGCACCTTAGTCCACACCTGCCCTGCACACCATCCATCCCTTGAATTTCTGCTCCTGGACTGATCCTCTCCCAATCCCCGCCGCCCTTTGCGCCCATTCTTCCCTATGTTTCCCTCATATATTCTTTTCATCCCACAGCACTGAAAACGAGATAACCATGTCCTGAAGATGGTCCCAATTTATTAAAGACCAAAACGTTGTCGACTCCACAGCGCAACTACAGGTGCATCCTTCGTTGTGGCTCCTCTGAAATTGTGAATTGTGATATAAAGTCACTATAACTTTGTCACACACCGAGCCACTCATTATATAATTATTTCATCTTGTTCACCTTGCGCCGTTCACGCTGTCCACCTTCACACTTGCGTCGCCACTCACCACTTGTACATATTGAGCACCAAGTTTTGTTGGTTGTCATATGAATTTCTAACTTTGTGCTGTACAAATTGTCTGAATATGACTTTACCCAACTTTAAACATTATAATACAATAATAACTTATATATGAAAATTATCTGAATAAGTGTCTCCTTTTTCTTGTCCATGTAATGCTTCGTGCATGCAACGAAAATTGTCTTTTGAATTCTACCTGTTGAGATACTGTACTGTCTTTACACCTCTGAAGTGAGCCAGGGGGAGCAAAGACTCCTCTGAAGCGAGCCGAGCACCTGGTTATATGGGGGGGAGCAGAGACCCCTTTGAAGTTACCCACTGTCCTGTATATGGAGGGTGGCAGCCCCTCTGAAGCGAGCCATGTTGCTGTGTATAGAGGGTGGGAGCAGAGACCCCTCTGAAGCGAGCCGCGCTCCTATGTATAGAGGGTGGGAGTAGAGATCACCTCTGAAGCGAGCCACGTTGAGTAGAGACCCCTTTGAAGTTACCCACTGTCCTGTATATGGAGGGTGGCAGCCCCTCTGAAGCGAGCCGTGCTCCTGTATATAGAGGGTGGGAGCAGAGACCCCTCTGAAGCGAGCCGCGCTCCTGTGTATAGAGGATGGGAGTAGAGATCACCTCTGAAGCGAGCCACGTTGAGTAGAGACCCCTTTGAAGTTACCCACTGTCCTGTATATGGAGGGTGGCAGCCCCTCTGAAGCGAGCCGTGCTCCTGTATATAGAGGGTGGGAGCAGAGACTCCTCTGAAGCGAGCCGCGCTCCTGTGTATAGAGGGTGGGAGTAGAGATCACCTCTGAAGCGAGCCACGTTGAGTAGAGACCCCTTTGAAGTTACCCACTGTCCTGTATATGGAGGGTGGCAGCCTCTCTGAAGCGAGCCATGTTCCTGGATATAGAGGGCGGTAGCAAACACCCCTCTGAAGCGAGCAGCGCTCGTGTATATGGAGGGTGGGAGCAGAGACCCCTCTGAAGCGAGCCACGTTGAGTAGAGACCCCTTTGAAGTGAGACGTGCTCCTGTGTATCAAGGGTGGGAGTAGAGACTCCACTAAAGTGAGCCGCGTTCCTGTGTATGGAGGGTGGGAGCAGATACCCCTCTGAAGTGAGCCACGCACCTGTATACGGAGGATGGGAACAGAGAACACTTTAAAGCAAGCCGTGCTCCTGTGCATATGGGGGGGAGCAGAGACCCCTTTGAAGTTACCCATGGTCCTGTATATGGAGGGTGGCAGCCCCTCTGAAGCGAACCGTGCTCCTGTATATGGAGGGAGGGGGCAAAAAACCCTTTGAAGTTACCCATGGTCCTGTATATGGAGGGTGGCAGCCCCTCTGAAGCGAACCACGCTCCTCTGTATAGAGGGTGGGAGCAGACACCCCTCTGAAGCGAGCCACATTGAGTAGAGACCCCTTTGAAGCAAGCCATGCTCCTGTGTATATAGGGGGGAGCAGAGACCCCTTTGAAGTTACCCACTGTCCTGGAGATGGAGGGCAGCAGCAGAGACCCCTATGAAGCGAGTCGCGCTCCTGCGCATGGAGGGTGGGAGCAGAAAACCCTTTAAAGCGAGCCGGGCTCCTGCGCATGGAGGGGCGGAGCAGAGACCCCTATGAAGCGAGCTACGCTCCTCTGCATGGAGGGTGGGAGCTGGGACTCTTGACCAGGTGCCACCGTGCCATGAAGAGGGCCGCCTGCAACATCATCTGGGGGTGCCCAGAGAGGTAACATAAGGCAGCATGTGGTGAAGCATGGGCCTCTTTTCCCTCCAATGCGCAGACTGTCCATCCATTGCACTTCACTCAGAGGGGCAGATTTACAATAAACTAACGCAGCACGGTGCAGCAAGACATTTTCCTGCGCCACGCTGCATTAGTTTGGAAGCACAGGGATGCGGCAAATTTACAACAATATGTAGCATCTCTGTGCTTCACCCTGCGCGGATACAAAAACTGCTGCCTAGCACTGACGCAGGCACCCTTGCACCATGGTGCAAGGATGCCTGCAACGCGGGGATGATTGTGATGAACCATCAGAAATGGCGTTTTCCAAATTGTTTGTGTGCGGCATTAGCACACATAGAACTTGTAAAACGTCATTTATTTAGAGGATTGTTCGTGTGCAGGAAGGGGCATCTTCCTGCACTTTAACAATCATCGTTCTATGTGTGCGGCAGAATGCAGCGCGCATCGAAAGAGGAAACCAAAGAGGAGAAATTAATACATTTCTCCTCGTTGCGCCTCGCTGCGCCTCCCCTGGGGAGGCGTAGCAATCAGACGCATTTCCAGAATTACAATTTCTTGTAAATCTGGAAACGTATCTCGTTCCATGGGTGTTGCGTGGTTACATCCACAACAAAACCCATGGAACGCCCCTTTCACGCAAAGTGCTGCATGCAAAGAGGCCGTATTTACAAGGACAGGAAAAGACACGCTGGGTGGATTTTTCTGTCCTTGTAAATATGGGGCAGGAAAATGCGCTGCCAGTGAGTCACAAAAAGTGCCCCGCAAGTGGCTTGTAAATCTGCCCCAGAGTTCAGCAGCTCTTCGCACAAGAAATGTCCTGGTGTAAGTCTGGGGAAAAAGGAGAATTATAGGGGAACCTGTCATGGTATTCCCAATTCCCTGGTAAAACCCAGATTAATTTCAAGATCATTGGACATTGAGGCAGTCGCGGGCATGAAGAGACCTGGAATTCTACCCTCTGAGTCCAATGAATCGGGAGTCGCGGAGTTCTTGTACTTGCCCTGGAAAATGTCGATGAAGCAGAGTCGATTACGTTTAAGGTGTGGGGGGATCCCATTGAAGCCGGGTCTGGTGGCTCAGTGGACTGAGGCAGCCACTGCAGGTGCCTGTGTTTGACCTCATAGTCACAGGTTCAAATCCCGGTGGGTTCACTCAGCCTTTCATCCATCTGAAGTCGATAAAATGAGTACCATTGAGTTGAGGAACAATAAACATTTGTTATTCAGCGCCAGGACACCTACGGGTAATTGTGTGCTTTACAAATACACCTGTTGTGTTATTGAAACAATACTGTTATGGGTGAGCGGAAGTTACCACGGAGTGGTCATGCAGACTTCTTGGAGCACCGCCGGAGTCTCTGGAGTGCATAAGCTGCATCAGTGAACCCCCCCCCCCCCCCCCACACACCCCCCCGTCAAATGCCACTTCGGAGAGATTGGCTGCATCCACTCTTTCTGCAATAAAACTTGAGAACCTGCCAAGACGCAGTCGCTGCCTGCCAGACTGAGAGATTCCTGCATCTGTCAGCATGCTATAAGAAATGTATACGTCAGGCAGTGAAGCTCCTGAATGTAAAGCATCCTGTAGGCAGGAGCTCCCTGCTAAAGTCTCTGGATGAGTATGGACTATGACAGCTCAAATGTAGCGCCCACCCCTCACATTAATAATTTGTTAATGATTGTACATTTCTGTAAAAACAATCAGTGTTTTTTCGACATTAAGGGGCATATGTACAAGGAGTTAACGCTGCAGGAACATACATTTTTTGATGTTACGGCAGCTTTTATTTAATCACCGCATTTACAAGTTGCCGCTAACTGCAGTTAGCAGCAGTTTTCAGGCCTTAGTGGGACTTAACAAAAATGAGAAGCAAGGTAGGTGTTCGATTGTAAACACTACCGCTAACTCCACTTCGCGATATTTACAAGGCATTCCTTGTATGGTGCAAAACCCCAAAAACTGCCTCTAATTCCAGTTAGAGGCAGTTTTTTAAGACCAGAAAATAGCTGGTCTTAAAAATGGTGCAAACACTTGGGGCCTCATTTCAGCAGGTTTTGGTGCTGGACAGCGCTGCAAGGAATGCTGCCGCCCTGCCCTGAGACAAAACCGCTGGGCAGGAATGCGCACCATCAACAAGATCGGGCACATTCCTGGGCAGCATCCATGAAAAGTGTTGTATCGCTGCCACAAAACAGCATTGCAACACTTTTCACTATGCCCTACTTGTGACACAATGGATGAGCTGTATTTACTGTACAGCGCTCCATGTCGCAATTAATGACAGGTACGCCTGGAATCCTGATGTATCTGTCAGCGCTAAAGTCACGCATTGCTGCAGTTGTGTCACAAGGATGACGAAACTCCATCAAGGCATGGGGCCAGCCTATCCATGTGGTACTGCATCCCCTTATGCCTGCCAGGAGGCAGGCGTAAGGTACTGATGCAGTGGTGTCCTACAACTGTTGCAGTGAAATCTGATGGATTTCACTCCCCAACTCTTGTGAGGCTTTGTTGCATGGGAACCCCTACCCTGCATACATCATACCTGATGCAGGTATAATGTGGCACAGGACTTCACAAGGTCACGCATATGCCTAGATGTGTCACTTTGCCAATACGACACAACGTGGTGCAAGAATCAAACTGCAAGTACGTCAAGAAAATGACGCTCCAGCGGGGTGAAATTGTCAGAAGGGGCTCATAAGTAAGTCCCCCTGTCTTTTTCCCAACATTGGCGCACAATGGCAGCCATGTGCCAACGCAGACACCTTTGTGCCATGGTGCAAGAGTGACTGTGTTTCGGAGTTGATTGATGTTGTGGCTCCATCTCTTCTCGAGATGTCTGCAGATGGGGCTGGACTACTGAAGAGCGGTAGTGAACCAGTTGGCCTTCTCGGAGTGTTGTTTGCCTGGTCTTTTCTTGAGGGGTGCAGGCTGTCTGCGCAGTTGGAGATTCATCGGTGGAGTTTGCACACCGCGGTGTTGGCGTCTGTAAGCGTTGGTGGAGTGGTGGTGCTGAGGGAGTTGACAGGAAGTTCTTCAGTGGCCTTGATCCAGCTGTGACAGGGCAATGATTGCGATGGTGTGCGGTGGGCGTAGTGAAGGTGTGATGTACACAATGATGGTTGGTACAGGAGAGTCCTGTGGAGTGGTTGTAGTCAAAGTTCCCACTGGTAGAGAAGACGGGCTTGAGCGTCTGTCAGGCTATGTGGGTTGGTGCAGTGACTGGCTGCTTGAGTTCGATGTTTGCGAGGTTCCCCAGGAGGGGGTGGTGTTCTGGTCACTGGGGTTGTCCAAGTGGAATTTGAGGTCTCTGAGTAGGATGTAGTCGGTGGATTGGAGAGCCGAGTGTGCAATGAGGTCTTCAATGGCATCGGTGAATGGGGGTTCATGGCCCGAGGGCCTGTAGATGAGGGTGCCGCAGAGGGTTGTGTTGGGGTTTGTCCGGATCCGGAAGTGGAGGTGTTCCATGGTCACAGTCGGGTCATAAGAGTGCGTGGTCAGTTGGAGTGTGTATTTTTTAGACAATGGCAATGCCTCCTCCTGGGCACTCCGGGTGGTCCGTGCGGGTGAATTTGTAGCCGTTGTGGATGGTGATGGTGATGTCTGGTCAAGAGCAGAGGTTGATTCAGGTTTCTGTGAAGAAGGCAATGTCGGAAGAAGTGGCATCGAGGAGGTCCCACATTTCAGTTGCGTATTTGTGGAGGGACCGCACAGTGATGAGGATGCAGTTGAGCCGGTCGGCTGCGCTGTTGGTCGACTGGGCGGCAGGAGGCACTGGTGTGCTGAAGTGGCAGAAGGTGCAGTTGCAGTTATAACAGGCGCAGGGTGCAAGAGGATTCTACAGTGTTGCTAGATGGCGGGCGGTGTGGTGTCCAGGGCTGATGGAGAGGAGGGTGCTGGCATCGTAGCGGTGGAGTGTCAGAGAGGAAGGGTACTTGGCACAGTCCAGGGGCGGACGGACGCAGATAGGTTAGTCTTTGGTGCACAAGTGGTACGCCCACTGCGCATGGCCGCAAAGTGGTGCCATTAAGTAGTGCTGCGAGGGGAATGGACAGCCGGGAGGCGGGAAACAAGGGTAAGGATACTGGAGGGGGTGGGGAGGCTGGGGGGGAGTGGAGTTGTAAATATATTCTTTTGAAATTCTTACCTCGAGTCCGGGTCCCGCGCTTTCTGTGCTCCTGCTCTAGTGAATCGGCTTCCAGGAACAGGAAGCAGGCAGCCAGACTTCCTCCCCTAAGTTGATCACAATGCTGCAATGTGGCATTGTGATTGATCTTGAGTGCCGTGACAAGGCGTTCAGCCAGTAGCTGGAGAGGTGGGCATGTACTCCATGCAGGCTGTAATGCAGACTGCATTGCAAACAGGGAAGTGCGCATGACTACTTGGGGCGGCCTGAGAGGGCCGACCAAACAGTCATTGTGCACTTGAGTGGGCATACCACCCGGCCCCTGCCCTGCTCCGTGAGTAGAGCAGCCCCACCCACCATCCCGCCTGCAAAGAAAACATCAGAAAGTCATCATCATGTTATGGTTCCTCTTCTTGCACTGCTTGAAAGCAGTAGGGTGACACCCTACCGCCATTGCAGATGAGCCGTGTGAGAAGTTGGCCTGGTATATAATGTTCACTAGTTCTAGTGATCACTTTGTACCATGCCAAGCAACCCTTATGATGATGGTTGTAATTCAACCTTCTAGACCAGTTATCCTAGTGGTAACGTGGACAAAGCAGTCTTAGGCTAAACTCTGAAAGGCATGTGAAGCCAGCTGTTATACCATACACAACCCCCTTGAATACCAAATGAAAGGGACACCACACAGATATATATTGAAAATATATATTGATTTATTAACTATAAAATCCCCTGGACTCTTTATGAGCACAGAAGCACAAGCGTTAAAATCACAAGACAGTTTAAAATACACAAAAGTTGCACAATATGGATGAGCCCTAGGGGCCACCTAAACCATATACTAAATAAGTGGTATAAGGGATACCAGGAGGAAAGTGAAGAGGCCTAGGGCCTTGGGAATCGCTGGAGCTATTCGAGACTGGAGTTAACTAAGTCGGGAAAGGCCCACGGGACTCGGGTGCAGTGTTCAAAGTGCACGCACTTCTCAATACAAAGTCTATGGTGCGTAAAAAGCACAAAGTTAGAAAGTTAGGAACCTTCCGAGTGACCTACGGAGCTGAAACTTAAAACACAGGCCCTTGGGATGTGTACCAGTGCAGGAGCACCGGCGGAGCTGAGTTACCTCACCCACAGGAAGCGGGTGCACAGGGTCGAAGATGTGTCGGGTTTCGTCACGCTGGTCGATGGTGCTTGGAGCTGAAGATGCTGCAGGCGGCTCGATGAGAAGAGTTCCGGTGGATCCAAGGGTGGATCTGAAGATGTGAAGACCTGAAAGCAGAGGGGACAGTGTTCAAAGTCACTAGCCAGTGACTGCCGTGGAACCAGAGTGGAACCAGGTGATGTCGGGTGCAAACAGGCGTTGTCGGGTAGCTTCTTTCTGCAGCCACGTGGATACCCGGGGTCGAGGACGTCCAGGAGTCGGTCACGAGCTGTCCCACGTAGGCCTCTCGCTGTTGGCGGTGTCGGCGACCTGATCGGAGCAAACAGGCCTTGGCAAATGCAAGCCACGCAGGAGTTGAAAGATGCTGTTCACTCGGACCAGCAAGGTCAGAGCGGGTGCTCCTTTTCACAGGAGCTTGGGTAGGTCTGGAGCAACCAGACCTGCTGTTTAAATCTTCGGGTTCGTCGCCAAGATGGCCGCTGGCCGCGTGGCTAGTGGCCGGGATGGCGCGTCGAGTGGCACAGTGCAAAAGGGCCCCACGCAGATCGTGGAGATGCTGGGGGGCTGATCTTCGGTGCAAGGGCTGCTCGGTGGTGGGGGTTCTCAATCCCCAAAGCACAACGTCGAGGATGCCTCAGAAGCTGCGCAGTCAGCTTTTCGGGTGTCTTTCAAGAGGTCCGGTCCCACGTCACTCGGTGCCTCCACGGGTCCCTTCTTTGCAGGGACTGTGGATCGGGCTCTGAGAGGTCTGGGAATCTGGTTCTTGTCGGGCTCTGGGCTCGGGCTCCGGCGGGAGGCGGCGGCAAAGCAGACGTCGAGTTGCTGGTTGGTACCTGTGTTCACAGGGTGGTCACTCCTTGGCCACAAGGGAGATTCTTCTTCAGTCTTCTGTGCAGCAGAATGTCGAAGTCCAGTCTTCTTCTTAGTTTAAGTCGATTTCGGGATGATCTGCTGTGCAATGGCACTGCTCCCCCTCTTATTCCAATCTAGGGGGTGGATCACCTACTAGGTCCCTCCTCTGGGAGGAACCAGGAAGGGGGGCGGTTACACCCCCTTTCCTTTGTCCAGCTCCGCGCCAGGACTGGGGCTGGAAGGCCCCAGAACCGGTTTGGGCTGGCCTATGCACGGGGACACCTTGTGTGCCCCGGGCATGTCTGATTCTTTTCAGCCCTGTCCTACCTAATACACAAAATCCTGTCTGGGGTGGTGCTCGCACCTCCCAAGGCAGGAAACCCTTTGTCCAGGCCACCATCTGCCGAGTTTCGGTCAGCAGCAGGAGGCCAGACTTGTGTCTGTGGTGGCAGCGTCCATTTTGTGGAGCTGAGGCTCTGTTTAACTTTAACCGGGGTTAAGGCTACACACATGTCGTGTCCCTCTAGAAGGGTGGAATGCTATCCCCGTCGCCAGAACTGGCGAGGGGATAGTATTCCAATTCGTATGACACCTTACTCGACATGTTTTGATAAAGCCAAACCAAAGATAGCAAATAACCGCGAGGATTATAATGCACTTAAGAGTATATGGTATGGCAATACCCCGGAACAGCTTAGGGAGTGGTTCCCGACAGCTGCAGACAGGCTCAGCTCATGCTAGAGCACCATCTCACATATTTCCAAGCACTCTGCCTCCAGGATTGATGAGGCCTTCCATAGGAGTGGCTGATAGGAACATATGTGTCCAGTTTAGGGTTAGGCACAGGCATACTGTACCTAAGTAAGAGGTGATTACACCAACTTACCCCAGCTGAGTGATCAGCCAGTTGTGTCAAATATGGAGGCCAGGCCAGGGGTGGCACAATACATGCTGCAGCCCCTGGCAGGCCTTGGCTACACCTATGCCCTGGGTACCGATGGTACACTGTTACAGGGGCCTATAAGGTGAACCAATTCCAATTGTGTTATGCACCTAAGGTACATGGAGTCCATTTTAAGGAGAGAGCAATCAGCCTGGGGCCCTGAATAGCAGGATCCCAGGCCAACTAAGTCAAAAACCAGCTAAACACCAGGCAAAAAGTTTGGGGGTAACCATAGTCAGATATCCACCTTCCTACATAACCCCCCCCCAAACGAAAGGAGATAAGGCTATCCTTGACCAGGTAAGCCTATATTGCCTAAGTGGCCATATAAGGAAGTACCAGCTCTGGCTTGGTAACCCCCTGTCTCATGGTCCACTAAGCAATCCCTCACCCTAAGGGTATCTGAGGGTCTCCACCATAGGGAATCTCTACCTGTGGTGTGTCTTTGCAAAGTCAAAGGCTGGTGTTGGGATGGAGTACTGAAGTGAGTTTCCTCTGTAGGGCTCAGCTTCCTCCAATCACTCTCCACCATGTGTGCCTTTCTTTCTCTGACTGAGTTGCACTGTGCTCTCAGGGTCAACCTCTGGCTACCTAAAGCTGGAGGCTGGGTCCCTCTGTTTGGCTTACTGGAGGGACAGGTCAGGTTTGGGGCCTTTTGGTCCCAGGTTTGGCTGTGCCCAACAATATCCATCTGGGGGAGGTCCCTAACTACTTTTAAGGGGGATCCCTCAGGAGTTTTTAAAGTTTTCACCTCACTAGGGCTACTAGTTTCGGTGCCCCTAATCTGTTGATGGGGGTGCTTTATTTGACAGGGGGCCCTTTGGGTCTCACTGTCCTTCTTGTCCTCTGCAGCCCTGGGCTGAGTAAGGCAAGGTAGAGAGGGGCAGGTTACCTGCTCCGGACTGGGTCCCTCCTGAGAAGGGTCCACTGCCATCAGAGGCTCTGTCAGGCCAGGCCTAACAACCTCTGGGACAGTTCCTTCATCAGGGGTAAGATCAGTTCCCTGAGGAGGCTGATCCTTTCCTAAAGTCTGGTGGGAGGGAGATTTCTCTTCCTCCTCAATGCTCTCTGTTTGGGTGGAGTGATCCATCATTTCAGGCTTCACTACCCATGTATCAGTTTGAGTTTGGGCTGTGGCCATCACAGCCCCACCAACCTTTTCAGGAGGAGACTCAGTTTGGGTATGGGCTGTTACTAGTACAGCCCTGCTACTCTTTTCAGGAGGGAAGTTATCTAAAGATGGGGCTGAGATTTGCTCAGCCCTCCCAACCTTTTCAGGAAGGACATCTTGAATTGGGGCTGTAGCCATTACAGCCCCACTAACCTTTCCATGGAGATTTACCATTCTAGAATGGGTTTGCTGTTCAACCTCAGCCCAGGCTGAGATTTCCAAATCATTACCCAGTAGGCAATCTACAGGCAAGTTTGCTGACACTGCCACTCTCTTTGGGCCAGTGACACCTCCCCAGCTAAGATTGACTACTGCCATGGGATGATTGGATTCTATGCCATCAATGTTTGTCACCTGATATTTGGCATCAGGTAAAAGTTGCCTTGAGGGGACTAGACATTCAGCCACCATGGTGATGCTAGCCCCTGTGTCTCTGAAGGCCTCAACTTTCAAGCCATTGATGAGGGGCTCCTGTCTATACTTGCTCAAAGTGTTTGGGCAAGCAGTGAAATTGGCAAACCCCATGCCAGTCTCATAGACAAGAGTATCTGAGTTAGGGGACCTGGATAGGCCAGAGTCCACCTGTCCTCCAAAAGTAAACCCACCCAAATTCTTGGGGGTGCTCCCACCACCTGGGGGACCACTGCTAACAGTGACAGGAGGTGTTGGAGCCTTACCTGGAGGTATATTCTCCTTATTGCCATTCTTGGGACAACAGCTATCTGTTTTGTAATGCCCCACCTGTTTACAGGTATGACAATAAGGCTTTTTCTGGGATGTAGAAGTGTCTTGGGACCCACCCCCATTCTTGGAGTTTTGGGGCCCTGGGGAAGTCTTTTCCTTACTTTTATCCCCACCCTTCTCTTGAGGCTTGGTAGTCTCTTTCTTTTGGTCACCACCCTGGTTCTTAGGCCTGATCCTGGTTCTGACCCATTTGTCTGCCCTCCTACCCAATTCTTGTGGGGAGGTCAGATCAGAGTCAACCAGGTGCTGATGTAGAAGCTGATTTTGACAATTACTTAAGATTTGCTCTCTCATAATTAAATTATACAATCCTGTATAGTCAGTAACCTTACTTCCGAGCAACCAGCCCTCCAGAGCCTTAGTGGCACATTCAACAAATTCAGACCAGTCCTGAGTCTGTGTCTTCTGGGTATCTCTGAACATTAACCTGTACTGTTCAGTGGTTAAGCCTAACCCATCAATCAGAGCACTCTTCAGGACCATGTAGTTTCTAGAATCCTCATCACTAACTGTGAGGAGTCTGTCTCTGCCTCTACCTTCAAAGGAGAGCCACAGGATTGCTGCCCACTGCTCCTGAGGGATCTGCTGTACCATGCAGGCTCTCTCAAGTGCAGTCATCCATTTGTGGATGTCATCCCCAGCTTTGTAGGGGGGCACAATCTTACTCAGGTTTCTTGTATCAAAGGACCTGTCTTTATCCTTCTGGATAGTGCTGCCACCAGTGGATCCTAATCCACTCTCTCTAGGCTGTCTTGCTCTAGCAAGTTTCTCCTTAGCCAGGGCAACCTCTAACTCTTGCCTCTGGATCCTAAGCTCAGCCTCTCTCATTTTGGCCTCATGTTCCCTTCTCTGAGGGCTAGTCATCGCCTTTCTGGAGTGACCATGAGAGCCTCTAGAGACATGGGAGGTGTTGGATTCACCTGAGTGATGCCTTCTCCTCCTATGGCCCTGGTTAAGTCCACCTGGGGGTCTGAATGGGTTGTTACCTGATTCATTCCCAAGTTGACTTAAGTTAGCCTGGTTCAGTCTACTGACCAGCACCTGACTATCTCTGTCATCATCTGACTCACTGCTTTCCACCTCCTCCTCCTCTTCTTCTTCTTCCTCTTCATCTACCTGAGGAGCTCCAGTGGTGGAGGCTTCCTCATCTACTAGGATGATAGGGGTAGGGGTGTCTACAGTGTCATCCTCTGAAGGATGGCCTCCTTCAGCATTCCCTGTGGGGTTTGCTTTAGAGGTCTTTAGAGCCTCAGACTGATCCAAGAGCTCTCTTAGGTGGTCTGTAGTAGGGGTAGGCCCTGTCTTCAGACCCCTTAAGACACAAAGCTGTCTTAATTCCTTAAAGGGAAAAATAGCAAACTGGGATGGTGCCCTTGGAGGGTCACTCTCAACAGGAGTAAGTCCACTGGACCCCTCTGTTCCAGACATTGCTCTAGTGTGGGTGGATGTGTTGCAATCTACCTACACTGGTGTTTACCTACTAAACCTATCTAGTAGTTGTAGCTAGGGTGTGCTACTCCCTTTGCTCTACAACAACTAAGTTCAGTAGAACTTAAGTATACTAGTCTTGTTTTATATGTACCTAGCAGGTACCTGTACGATCTTTCAAATGATAATCTCAAAGATTGTAATGGTAAAACAACAGCAAGCTCAGATCCCAATCCGCTGCTCACCAATGTGAGAAGTTGGCCTGGTATATAATGTTCACTAGTTCTAGTGATCACTTTGTACCATGCCAAGCAACCCTTATGATGATGGTTGTAATTCAACCTTCTAGACCAGTTATCCTAGTGGTAACGTGGACAAAGCAGTCTTAGGCTAAACTCTGAAAGGCATGTGAAGCCAGCTGTTATACCATACACAACCCCCTTGAATACCAAATGAAAGGGACACCACACAGATATATATTGAAAATATATATTGATTTATTAACTATAAAATCCCCTGGACTCTTTATGAGCACAGAAGCACAAGCGTTAAAATCACAAGACAGTTTAAAATACACAAAAGTTGCACAATATGGATGAGCCCTAGGGGCCACCTAAACCATATACTAAATAAGTGGTATAAGGGATACCAGGAGGAAAGTGAAGAGGCCTAGGGCCTTGGGAATCGCTGGAGCTATTCGAGACTGGAGTTAACTAAGTCGGGAAAGGCCCACGGGACTCGGGTGCAGTGTTCAAAGTGCACGCACTTCTCAATACAAAGTCTATGGTGCGTAAAAAGCACAAAGTTAGAAAGTTAGGAACCTTCCGAGTGACCTACGGAGCTGAAACTTAAAACACAGGCCCTTGGGATGTGTACCAGTGCAGGAGCACCGGCGGAGCTGAGTTACCTCACCCACAGGAAGCGGGTGCACAGGGTCGAAGATGTGTCGGGTTTCGTCACGCTGGTCGATGGTGCTTGGAGCTGAAGATGCTGCAGGCGGCTCGATGAGAAGAGTTCCGGTGGATCCAAGGGTGGATCTGAAGATGTGAAGACCTGAAAGCAGAGGGGACAGTGTTCAAAGTCACTAGCCAGTGACTGCCGTGGAACCAGAGTGGAACCAGGTGATGTCGGGTGCAAACAGGCGTTGTCGGGTAGCTTCTTTCTGCAGCCACGTGGATACCCGGGGTCGAGGACGTCCAGGAGTCGGTCACGAGCTGTCCCACGTAGGCCTCTCGCTGTTGGCGGTGTCGGCGACCTGATCGGAGCAAACAGGCCTTGGCAAATGCAAGCCACGCAGGAGTTGAAAGATGCTGTTCACTCGGACCAGCAAGGTCAGAGCGGGTGCTCCTTTTCACAGGAGCTTGGGTAGGTCTGGAGCAACCAGACCTGCTGTTTAAATCTTCGGGTTCGTCGCCAAGATGGCCGCTGGCCGCGTGGCTAGTGGCCGGGATGGCGCGTCGAGTGGCACAGTGCAAAAGGGCCCCACGCAGATCGTGGAGATGCTGGGGGGCTGATCTTCGGTGCAAGGGCTGCTCGGTGGTGGGGGTTCTCAATCCCCAAAGCACAACGTCGAGGATGCCTCAGAAGCTGCGCAGTCAGCTTTTCGGGTGTCTTTCAAGAGGTCCGGTCCCACGTCACTCGGTGCCTCCACGGGTCCCTTCTTTGCAGGGACTGTGGATCGGGCTCTGAGAGGTCTGGGAATCTGGTTCTTGTCGGGCTCTGGGCTCGGGCTCCGGCGGGAGGCGGCGGCAAAGCAGACGTCGAGTTGCTGGTTGGTACCTGTGTTCACAGGGTGGTCACTCCTTGGCCACAAGGGAGATTCTTCTTCAGTCTTCTGTGCAGCAGAATGTCGAAGTCCAGTCTTCTTCTTAGTTTAAGTCGATTTCGGGATGATCTGCTGTGCAATGGCACTGCTCCCCCTCTTATTCCAATCTAGGGGGTGGATCACCTACTAGGTCCCTCCTCTGGGAGGAACCAGGAAGGGGGGCGGTTACACCCCCTTTCCTTTGTCCAGCTCCGCGCCAGGACTGGGGCTGGAAGGCCCCAGAACCGGTTTGGGCTGGCCTATGCACGGGGACACCTTGTGTGCCCCGGGCATGTCTGATTCTTTTCAGCCCTGTCCTACCTAATACACAAAATCCTGTCTGGGGTGGTGCTCGCACCTCCCAAGGCAGGAAACCCTTTGTCCAGGCCACCATCTGCCGAGTTTCGGTCAGCAGCAGGAGGCCAGACTTGTGTCTGTGGTGGCAGCGTCCATTTTGTGGAGCTGAGGCTCTGTTTAACTTTAACCGGGGTTAAGGCTACACACATGTCGTGTCCCTCTAGAAGGGTGGAATGCTATCCCCGTCGCCAGAACTGGCGAGGGGATAGTATTCCAATTCGTATGACACCTTACTCGACATGTTTTGATAAAGCCAAACCAAAGATAGCAAATAACCGCGAGGATTATAATGCACTTAAGAGTATATGGTATGGCAATACCCCGGAACAGCTTAGGGAGTGGTTCCCGACAGCTGCAGACAGGCTCAGCTCATGCTAGAGCACCATCTCACATATTTCCAAGCACTCTGCCTCCAGGATTGATGAGGCCTTCCATAGGAGTGGCTGATAGGAACATATGTGTCCAGTTTAGGGTTAGGCACAGGCATACTGTACCTAAGTAAGAGGTGATTACACCAACTTACCCCAGCTGAGTGATCAGCCAGTTGTGTCAAATATGGAGGCCAGGCCAGGGGTGGCACAATACATGCTGCAGCCCCTGGCAGGCCTTGGCTACACCTATGCCCTGGGTACCGATGGTACACTGTTACAGGGGCCTATAAGGTGAACCAATTCCAATTGTGTTATGCACCTAAGGTACATGGAGTCCATTTTAAGGAGAGAGCAATCAGCCTGGGGCCCTGAATAGCAGGATCCCAGGCCAACTAAGTCAAAAACCAGCTAAACACCAGGCAAAAAGTTTGGGGGTAACCATAGTCAGATATCCACCTTCCTACAAGCCGCCACTGGCGGTGCGTCAACCACAGGTGCTAGGCCTGGGCCTGACTCTACCCCCGGGCCTCCTTCACTAAGCCTCTCACCTTTTCCTCACCTAGACATTGACACCATGGCGCAATCCGTGGCACTCTCCCCAAATCTGTGACTCAGCCATCAGGAGCCTCAGCCAGGTGGGATTTCACAAGCCTGAGTACAGCAGTCGCCGCCCAGTCTATTGTGGAACCTACTGCTGCCGGTGATGCAACAGGGCCTCCTGATGCATGAAGTTGCAGTGCTCCTGCCACACAAGTTAGACACCGCTCAGGGGCTTCACCCTCCACAGCGTCTGGCAAGCGTAACATTGATGCAGAGAGGGCGGACCACCATTGGTAATCTCCTCCGTGCACCCCGTTGTAGTGGTGGCGTGTGGGATGAGATGCCGACCTCCATACGTTGGTACGCAGGAGCGCCTCTACCGTTCACAGCTCCAAGGGGCGCCAGGCGGTCTTCTCACACTGGTCAGCAACATGTCTCCATGCGACCTGGCAGACTTCACCACTAGATAAGGGAGATCCGTGACACTTCAATGTCTACCGCCACGGCCCAGCAACTCCACAGCACCTCCGCATCCCAATCCGGGTCCCAGGCGCAAGCCCAGCGAGACCTCTGGCCCCGGGGACTGTCCGCGCGTTCAAGGTTTTGTCTGCCATAGTGTTTGAAGGAGTGCACAATGATAAGTGATGCATCACTGGTTTTGTCCAGCGATGTGCCTCTTTTCATGATTGTAGCCCCGAATTTCCTCTTCCCTTGGGTCTCTGGCTGGTCATCCTGCTGTTGGGGGGCTTGGGAAGGGTTGTTGATCTCTGTTGCGCTTGACCCTGGCTGCTCCAATCTGCATTCCATTGGTTTTGTTTCCTATTTTTCATTGGACGTGGACCTATATGTTATTTTTGCCTTTAGAGGCAAAAAAAGTCCCATTGGGCTGACTAGCGTGAGTTTTTTTCCGCTAATGGGCCTTTCGTCAGTTTTCGCAAACTAACATCAGAATTTGTATCGCTTTCACAGTAGTGTTAGCGGCAGTTTTTACCGTGGTTACCTGAAACTATCGCCATGTAGTGATGTATTGTAAATACATCGCTAACAGGGGGCTAGTTTTTGGTAATAGGCCGCGTTAAGACAACTGCCCCAACTAGCGTTAGTGTTAGTTAGCTGTATTTCTTCTACATACGCCCCTAATTGTACTCACTGCGTTTTATGTACAGCCTTGGAGATCTTAGCTACAAACAGTTGTTTCCATTGATGCGTCACTGCCCCTGGGGAACGCCTTGAAGTGAGGGTTTGCATTTCACTTTTGAGCCAAGAGGGAATTGTATAATTTGCCCGGGCAGTATCCTCGTTAATCATAAACTATACCGTCCCTTTCTTGGCTCCATCTTAAAATCCATTCCGTCTTTGATTTTTCTTTTCCAGAAACCACATTTGGTATCTACTTGGGGGAAAACAATGCTATTTGTTACAGGTAATAATGTGTGTGTTTATTTCCTTCTGTTTCAAGGGGGTCTTCTTTGTTCCTGTCTTGGCAGGTGGCTCTTCATCTGATCTTTGTTCTTTTCGCTTCATTTCTTCCTTGTACCTTTCTGGACTTTGTGTCTCCCAGTACTTTCATAGTCAGGCACTTTCACTTCCTGGGGGGACAAGTCACAAGCCCAAAGGAAGGGGTGAGCGGTAAACTCCCCTCCTCTGGTGAAGTTTGTGGAGGTTTTCTCACGCCGCGCTCCGATTGGAGCACGGAATTCGGCAAAAACTCCAGCGACCACCATGTGGCACAGTTATTCTCCTGCGCTGCTTGTCAACGTTAAGTTGACGAGAGAGAAAAACGAGGACTAGAACGCGTCCCTGTGAGATTGAGAAAGTTCCCGATTGAGTTGTGTAAGCTGCCGCTTGAGTAGAAAATCTGCTCGAGTGGCAGAAAGAAGCAGCGCCCTCTGACATGCTGCTCGTTGCTGTTCGCGCTGATTTTACAGTGCGGGAAAAGCTCTCGCCGCTAAAAATCAGCGCGAGCAGAGCGTCGGGATGGAATTCCACCGCTCGCGGAAGTCTGCAGAATCTCGCACAGATTTTAGGTAACTGGAATTCCACAGAGTAAAACTCTGCAATTAAAACTCTCCGGCACTCTTTCACAATTACCAAATACTTCCCACAAAGGATCACAGCGAGCACAACAGTCTGGCTACAACTCACTGCCCCATGGTATGGAGGGATTTCTGTCCCCAAATACTCGTCTGTGTCCCACAACGCTGCATGAAGCACTTTATGCATCACCCTGCCAACCACGCACTGCCCCGCGGTTTAAATTGCTATCCATCCGCAAATGATCTTCCATGTCCCATAACTGAGCATGAAGCACTTTATACAACACTTTGCCAACTACACACTGCCCCTTTGTGTAGAGTGCAAAATATCCGGAAACGCTCTTCTGTGTCCCACAGTAACGTGTGAAAAACTTTAAACAACACTCTGACAACCATGCACTGCTCCACAGTTTAAAGTGCTCTCTGTCCAAAAATGTTCTTCTGCATCCCACAACGGAGCATGAAACACGTCACACAACACTCTGCCAGCCACCACTGCCCCACAATGCAGAATGCTCTCCATCCACACATGCACTTTTGACTCAGACAGAGAGGTGTGAACACTTTACACAACACTCTGCCAGTCACACACTGCCCTAGGGTGTAGAGCATGGGTACTAACAAACATTTACCCAGGGACCTTAAAGTTTGGTCTGTGATGACGCTGAGGCCTGGATTGATGCCAGCAGGGTGACGGTCATGGGGGGGTGGCGGTAAGGAGGTGAAAGTGGATGCAAAGCATGTACATCAAGTTGCTGAATTGCGCAATGTGAAACCAGAAAAATTAAGATTAATCCCAGCTTCCCCACTTTACCAAATTGTGTGATCCCAGGCAAATGTTTTATTTCATTTTCCCTCCTTTTTCTTCATTATCACATAAAAGAGGACCTTGAAAATACATGACTTCAGGAAGTCTCCTGTCTCCTGTATTTGATTTAAAAAACTAGAATGTTTTACTTATATAATAGGAAGTCAGGAGACCCAAAGAATGCACAAAACAACGGACTTGCCTCTTAGTTGGCAATGCTTGCAGTGTGTGGGCAAGAAAGAATGTTTCTAAATTCGTGTTTGAAGACCTACCACTTAAAAAAAAATCTTCTCAATGCACTAATATAATCTGATGTACTGAGGTGAAATGGTTTTGCATGTTAATGAAATACACTTTTTACATTTTGAAAAGACCTTAGCATATTTGAACACTTTTGCTGCAAGGTGAAGGTGTACCTAAAGTTAAGCGGTGCAGGACAACCCAGTTACTTCCTTTGTTTAATTTCTATTAACCTTTAAAGACTTGCCTGTATCTTCAATATATTTTTAATGTTAGTGTGGAGTGGAGTGAGCAGCTGCCAGGGCTGCTGTTGCTCAGGGAGCAGAATGTAAAGGTCAGGAGGGCCGCAGGCGGACCCCGGGCCGTACTTGGAGTATCAGTGGTGAAGAGTGCAATCCACCTGCAAATGCCCTTCTGTGTCCCACAACGGGGAATGAAACACTTCACACAACACTGTGCCACGCACTGCCCCACAGTGTATAGTGCTAGCCGTCCAATAACTCTCTTCTCACCCCGCAACGGGGCGTGAAGCACTTTATACAGCACTCTGCCAACCACTGGCATATTCCACTACTAGTTTCTTAGCAGGACTGTCTGTGAAATGTATGACCTTTGACACTATGATTGACACCAAGCTGCACTCCTCGCCCCCTACTGCGGAGCACTGCAGGCTGATGTGACGTCATTGGTGGCAGTCAGTTGCTTGTGGGTGGCACACTGAGGGGCAGATTTACAAGCCCCTTGCGCCTCTTTTACGCCGCAGTTGTGTCACTTTTGTGACGCAGCGGCGTCGCAAAAGATGCGCCATGGTGCGGGGTATTTACAACGTGACGCACCTGGGAGATGCGTCACGTTGTAAAGCCCTGCGCCATAAGGAGGCGTTCCGGCGCAGGGGGGCGTTCCTGTGCAGGAACACCTCCTAAAAGTGGCTGAGTGACATTTCACTCAGTCACTATTAGGCCAATGCTGCGTCAAAACCCTGCGCCTGCTTGAAGCAGGCGTAACGCTTGACGCAGTATCGGACAGCTAGGGCCCCCCAGAGCATTGCTGGAGCTGCGTCGCGCTTGCCCTTTTTGCCCCATGGTGCGCCGCATTGTAAATGCGGCGCACCATGGGTGGCGGAGCTGCGGCGCACAAGAACTGGCGCATCCCTGGGGATGCGCCAGTTATCGTAAATCTGCCCCTGAATGCATTGGCCCAGTACCTGCCAGAGCCGTCCCCGCCCTGGTGTACCTGTTTACAGAGGTGGGCACCTGAACCTATTGGGTACGCAGGGGGCTGCGGGGTCTGAAAATTACACTGGGGCAAGCTCAGCATATTTGGGTGGGGGCCACTTCTTAGCAGGGTGGACAGCATCCACCCTGTGGAAAGAGTGCGTAGACGCGTTCTACCCACATGCCACCTCCCCCCCCCCCCCCCCCTTCACCCCCACTTGTACCGTGCACACCGGGGGTGGCTCGACTTTAGTGCAAGCTGCAGCGTCTCTTATTCTTAACCCTCTCTTGACCGGGTGTTTGTTGCCCCCTGGGCTGGTGCCCTCAGAGACCGGTCGGGGCAGGAGCGTCGCAAGAATGCCAGGAGCCCCGGCGCAGGCTGGATACACGGCCCATTTGCCTGCTGTTGGGGTAGTAAACACAGCTACTGTCAGGGTTCAGTGAGCCCCTCAGTACTCTGGGCGCTGCTGCCACTGCACCTGTTGCACCAATGGCGGCTACCTACGCCCCTGGGTCTGGGGCCCCATCCATGGGCTGTCCACCCTCTAGTGTCGCTCAATCAGTAACACTGACCTCCGCTGCCACTAGGCCGACCTTTGACCTTTACTAGGGTGAACCTTAACCTACTGCACTTGAGTACTGTAGCCTCCTGCTGGTCAACCCTGCCTCAGCCTCCATACCGGTGGAGCTGGAATAACCAGGCGACCCCCTGGTACAGCATTGACCCTTGACCTGTCACCTTTCATCTGTGAACTGGTGCATTATTTCAGCCGGAACTTTTTCGACGGTGCTTCTCTCCGTCCTCTTCCCAGCCCCTCCCTCCTCCGCTCCGGGGCTCTCCCAGGGCGCCAGCTGCACCCCCCCCCCCTCCCACCCCCCCGGCCCCCTCCCTTTGAGCACATCTATGAAGTGAAAGTCGCTGCCCCGCCCTGGCCTCCTGTCCATTGTGCGTTCTCTTTGAGCCCCCGCCGCCCCCCCCCCCCCCCCCCCCCCCCCCCCTGGGCCTTTCAACAGTGTGTACACCGCACATCTGAAGAGACAGCCGCATCCGCAGATCTGAGGCGCCCGGGCCTTTCATCCCATTGTGCGCCCCTCGGCACCTCCGACGTCACAGGTACAGGAGCCTGGCCCCCGCCCAGAGGGGGCCATCTGTGGGCACCTGCCCCCCCCCCTCCTCCACCACCCTCCATTCTGCATCCGTGACACAGCTCTCCAGGGACTGTGAACCAGCACCCTAGGACACCTCTGGGCGGGGGAGGCTTTACACAGGAGCATGGCCCCCACCCAGAGGGGGCCATCTGTGGGCACCTGCCCCCCCCCCCCCCCCCGCACCTCCTCCACCCTCCATTCTGCATCCGTGACACAGCTCTCCAGGGGCTGTGAACCAGCACCCAGGGACACCTCTGGGCGGGGGAGGCTTTACACAGGAGCATGGCCCCCACCCAGAGGGGGACATCTATGGGCACCTGCCCCTCCCTCCCCATCCTTCATTTATTTTTATTTATTTTATTTATTTATGCGATTTTATATAGCGCGAACTTTACCCGAAGGTGTCAGAGCGCTTTACATAGGACCCAGTTTCAACCATAAGGACTGATGGTTACAAGCGGAAGAACAGATTTGCAAATTTTTGATTTACATAGGAACCAGTTGAAAACATACGGATTTAGGATTACATGCGTTATAAAAAAATAAAATAAAAATAAAAAAAAGGTACAAACAGAAAAAATTTCAAATATACAAGAGATAAAGTCACACAAGGAGGAGATACAAATGGATCAACTCTAGGCATATACTAGTGATATCTCTATCTACTTAGGGAGGGGATACACATGGATATACTCTAAGAGTCACAGAGGAATGGTAGAGAGCACAACGGACTCCTGCATAAACTAGTGATTAGAGTTATCTCTATATACATAGGGAAGGGGTAAGACTGGATATTCTCTAAAAGTCACATATGAATGGAACCTTGGCACAGCTCTCCAGGGACTGTGAAACAGCCCCCTAGGACAGCTCTGGGCGGGGGAGGCTTCATATAGGACATCCACCCAGTGGAGCCATCTGCTGGGCACTTGTCCCCACCCACGTCAGTAGTCCACCCGCCCTCCACTCCACCACCAGGCACAGCTCTGTCAGTGACAGCGCGCGGGGCACCCTGGGGTAGGGGGGATTCACAAGTGAAAGGACCTGAAGCTGACACAGAAAGATCCATGTGCGGTATTGATAGAGCGCGCAGTTCACCCGGGTCACCAAGGTTGACCAATTTCTTACACGCACTGGGCCCTGGCGTGCATTCAATTTCAATAAAGATTCACGTGAACCGGGTGAAATCCTACACGCCACTATGAGTAATAATGGTTCAGGATTACCTCTGCTTACCATGTACCTGACTTACCACAGGCACAAATTTACGACGGACCTGGAGCTAAAAGGGAAATAGTAGACAGGAACCTAAAAATATTCTCTTATATGTCAGTACATACTTATCCACTTTTCTGTAAAATGACCACAGACACCTGATGAAGTTTAAAACTTTATATAAGAATTCAAAGAGAAGATGCCAAGACAATAAGCGATATGCAGAATAATATATCAAACATGAAAATCAACACCAATAGGTAACTTTGCACTAAAATTATGACCATTCGGATATATGGGAAGACTAAAGGTAGGATTTTAGAACAGAACTAGTCACTGCAATTTTATACTAAGACAAGAGTTATGGATGAGACCTAAAACATGTACTTATCCTAAGTGCTTAAGACTATTAAGTTCACTGCAATCTACTAAAGGAAAAGGGGAAAACGGGAACATGCTATTACTTATGATAAAATCAATGAACTCCTAAAGGAGAGAGGGAGAGAAGGAACAAACTAAAATCAGACACATGTGCTTGATAATTCAATGGAAATAGAGCAATATCACAGGCAAAAATGCTTAAAGTAGACACGTAGAGAGAGAGAGAGAGAGAGAAAGAGAGATACGCAAACCCACAATCTAATAATTACCTAATTCAGATTGAAGACCAACCCTGGCCACGGGTCAGTTGGGAAGACGGGGACAGGAACCCTCAGAAAAGGAACGCCAGAATGCGAACAGGTATAACCCACGGACAGATCAGGACAGGATACCCCTCAGGTTCGGGTCAAAAGACTGGGCCTCCCAGGGTACGACCAACACCCACAGCTTCGGACAGCAACGCCTGCGTTACCCCCTCCTGCAAGTAATCCGCCAGTAGCCCCGATTGGGTTTTCGAATTTCCCAGCAAAGTGCTTCGCCAGCACTTAGGATTATTTCCACCCCTTAGGAGTTTGTGGAAAGTATGGACAGAGTGCTCCGCAGCACTTTCAGATTGAGCACCTATTGAGATCGTAGGGTCAGTGACAGGTCTGCTACTCGGACAAGTCGGACAATTTTCCTAAGCTAAACTAGGGTAATTATACCATTTTGGGGTCCCTCAGACCACCCACTAATGTTGCAAGTGACAGTTTCTCATATTATGATTGGTCAGGAGAGGTGGTGCGGTCATTACCACCTCCTAGAGTTCGGCTTTCTCATCATTAATATTCAATTTTGCACACCCGCCCCTTGGGTTCACGTTCCCAGGCATAGGAATACATAATACAATACAAGTGTACAGCATATAGCAACAGTGTATGACAGTTCAAGGTACAAGACTGCATCTTCGGGACGGGTTCCCAGGCGCATCGGGCTTCAGGAGCCAGCTGGCTGGTTTCAGCTTCTGCGCAGTTAGGATTTTCCCCAGTCACGTGACGGGGTTCAGAGGAGCCTCAGCATGGCGTTGCTCATGTATGCCCCAGCCCACAAAGACGCGGTACATGAAAAGTAAGCGAAAACAAATTAAAATCACAAAAAAAAATGATCACACTGTATACCATGATAAAATTCTAACCAACCCTTATTTTGTAATGACTATAGCATTATTGTTTAGTGCGAAAAGACAGATAGGCTAAAGCAGCAGTGGCAAGCAGAATGCGTGGTGAGAGACAAGCGGCCATTTTTTGCATCAGTGCGCATGAGCACAGATTCCCTCCAGAATGCGAGTGCGTCACATCACATGGGTATGACCGACGCATGCGCAGACTGAATTTCAGCGAAGCAGCTGATGCTTTAGTGCAAGCTTCGTTAATACGGAAAAGACATACAAGCAAGCATCCGGGGGACACCCGCGTGTTTGGGAAAACGTATAATAAACGACGAATAGTAAGATTAGTACAATTATACATTAGACGAGGTTCTTAAAAGAGAGCAAGGCGCTTTACGTGCGAATCCTTGCTCCATCAATCCCCTCTTTGATGATATTTACTATCATCACTATATGAAGGAAACAGATGCCAACTTTTCATTCATTCACATCATCCATTTCTATTTCCACAAATTTATTGTTGAGTTTTCTTTCAGCTTCTCTATGAGCGTGGTGAGTTTTCGCCTTTTTGTAAATCGCATTCTTTAACTCTTCTAATTCCAGTTCATCAATATTTCTTTTCACCCCCCTCTGATTCACTGTATATTTCTTTGTACACTTCTGGCATTTGCAGCAGATAAAAATGATCAATACAATTACACCTATCACAACTATTGGCATCAGTATTTTCCACAAAAGATTTCTACCTAGGTTAGTAAACCAGCTACCTATAGAGGAGAGACCTCCAGTCAGACTCGTCCAGGCACTGTCAACCTCCAGTGGTTTGAGTTCTTTTTCCAAATTAGTTATGTTCTTCACATATTGCTTTAATTCGATACTTTTATCAGGAATGTAGGTGCAACAATGTTGCGCCTTCAGCATTCTACAGACTCCGCCCTCTTTTGCTAATAGGGTGTCAAGGGCAAGACGGTTTTGTAAAACCATTGATCTGATGGCAACCATTTCAGTATTGACCATCAGGAATCCAGCAGCAGTGTCCGTTGATAGCCGGTCCACTACTGTAGACAATTTGCAGATTCTATGGGTGTTCAGAACTACCCCCATTCCAGGTATCAGTGCACTAAAAATATCACCTATAATTTCACCTACACTTTCACGTTTACTACGCACTAAGCCATTAGTTTCTTCATCGCTTCCAGCTGCATTATTCACATGGTATATTTTCGGGAAAACAATGCCAAAGTAGCAGCTTCCATACCAGTGATCCGGCAGTTTGAAATAAGCCTTGTTTCCACATATATAATATATTCCGGGAAACACAGGTTCTGACCCATTTTTGAAACCCCAACCCCCAATTACTTTATAATTGTGTTCGCACTCGCTGGAACCGATGAATACATTGTTATAGTACTCTGTCTTTTCCCTATGGATACAAAGTTTCCCCTTTCGTTCAAAATCCAGCAACAAGGCAGGATTAGCTTCGCTTTGCGAGGTGTTATCCATGTGCTCAGCCCACCTAGGGACTCTATCCTTTTCGTCATTTGCCTTTTTCTGAAACTTTTCTCTCCTTCTGTCTGCCATCTTTATAAACATCTTTTCCTGCTCTTGCAGAGAACAGGTCAGATTAGATTGTCTAGCTTCATCTAAATCTATGTTACCTATAGTCAGAAAGTATTCTCCCATATAACGGGTCACGTCACTTGTAGTATGTACACGGTTCAAGTGTCCTCTAATAGGAAGTTCAGAAAATACTACGTCATCATTTGAATAATAGTACTGCAAAGTGCTTCTATAGAACAAGCTAGCCAATATACTACAAGAGATTCCATAGGTTAAAGGTAGATGGTGGTATGTCACGCCTTCAGCTACTGAAGTTGGTAGCTTCATGCAGACATAGCAGTCTTCTATTTCCATTGCTTCTACGTAATGCACTAACAAGTTAGCAAAAACATTTAAATGTGTCCTGTTTTTCATTTTGTGAAAATGTAGTCCATCCTCATCTGATGCTTCTAAGTTAGGTCGTGTGTGTGTCAGACTCACTTGTTTGTCACGTCTTTCTAAGCTTCGTGGTGTTTCTGCAGTCTGTACAGCCCCTACGTCTACTGCTTCAGGTTCAGTAGGGGACAAGTTAGGATTTTTACTTATCATAAACGGTAAGAAAATTGTTAGTCCTATCCACATTACTATTAGCATAGCTATACTACACAAGCATATTTTACAGCAAGTTTTAAGACACCCACATCTGGATCTCCCAGAGACACTCGGATCAGACATTTTTAGCTTACAGGTGGCTTTTGCTACCCCTCTTCGTTTCTTTGTACCAGAGGCTCACTTCTGGCTCACTCAAGGTGGGTCTTCGTCAGAACTCCGATCAGCGATGGACTCGTCGTCACTGTTGCCACTGTGGTGTGGCTCGTCAATTTCTTCCAACACAAAGTAAGTCCATTCAGGGCTCCGATACAGCCGGTTCTGTTTCTTTATTCTGTCGCTCTTTCTTAGCGATTTGCCTTGGGCTGCCTTTCTTTCGCTTTCTGCCCTTTTTCGGTCTTTCAGTTTTTCTTCGACTGTTTTTAGTCTGAGCCTCAGTCTCTTAACGTATCGGGGTGCACTTCTGCCTCCTTTCCTCCCAGTAGTTGAGGAAACTTGCCCTTCTTCGTGCACTCTTTTTACTTCTTTTTGTTGTGGCACTCCTGTTTCCCTACCTGACTGACTAGTTCCAGGTCTTTCATCTATCTCTTCTGCCTGGTCCCTAGTCTGACCCTGCTCAGATTCAAATCGTACTTTCTTTTTCCTTTTAATTGCTTTTATTTCGGGTGTCTGAGCACATTGATCTATCTCTATCTGTTCCTGTTCATGCTCTTCGATCTCTTCGTTTTCTTCTGCATGAACGTCAGCTCTAATTACTATCTGTCCCTCTCCAGACTCCGGAGTTTCAGGAGGAGTCTCGATGCCTTGATCTGACCCTACTTGGCCTAATTCCTGATCAGGTGTGATGTGATTCTCGTTGACCTGACCTTCTTCATCTATTTCTAGCTCACCTGGACTATCCCACTCACTGTCTAAGTAGGAATATTTTCTAGTTCGTATTGGATCATGAACCTGGTCGTCGGCTGGGAACCACTCAACGTCTCGACTTGTGCTCGGCAGTTCGATGTCAGCTAGTTCCGGACTCTCCTCTTCGGAAGCCCCTTCAGCTGCGCTGCCTTCAGCTCCAGTCGCGTCTTCTCCAGTTACCCGCTTGGTGTGGCTGGCGTGGATCCACTTCGGTACACCAGCGCACTTTACAGCAGTTGTAGTGACGAGGATCACTTGTCGTGGCTTTCCCCACCTTGGTTTCAGGCAACTGCTCCGGGTGTGTTTCTTTAACGCCACCCAATCTCCTGGTTGCAGTTTATGTGCTGGAGTCTTTGGCCACTCGTCTTCTGTCTCTCCAATCTGCTGAGAGAGAGAACGCACTTGGTCACCCAGCTGCTTGCAGTATTCTAGCACCATATCATCAGAAATGCTTAGCAGTTTGTGTCCGGGTACCCATGCCTGCCGCATCACTCTTCCCATCAACACTTCATGGGGGCTCAGGCCAGTCTTTCGGTTCGGGATACTTCTCAAACTCATCAGCACAAGGGGTAAAGCCTCTATCCAGTTCATTTTTGTGGAATCACACATTTTTCCCAACCTGGACTTCAGGGTGCCGTTTATTTGCTCCACTACTCCAGAAGCCTCTGGACGGTAGGCACAATGTAGTCTTTGCTTCATTTTGAATGCTTTACAGAGTTCCTCTAGGACATCGTTGGCAAAATGCCCACCTTGGTCCGTTTCGATAGTCTCTGGGATCCCATACCTAGGTATCAACTCCCTGAGCAATAGCTTGGCTGTAGTTAGGGCATCATTTTTCTTTGCTGGGTAAGCCTCCACCCACCTGGAGAACAGACAAACTATGACTAGGATATATCTATATCCCTTGCAATTAGGCATGGTTACAAAGTCTGCCTGCATTCTGACAAAGGGACCTACTGCCTTCCCAATGGTATCCTGTTCTACTACAGTCCTCTTTCCTGCATTAAATTGCTGACACACTAGGCACCTCTGGCAAAGCCTTTCCGCCTGGTTCCTGAACTTTGAGTTACAGAACACCTTGTCAAACACCCGACACATTGCGTCCCTTCCCATATGTGTTGGTTCATGTATCATTCTGATCATGGGGTCTACCAAACTATCAGGCAGTACAGGCACCCCAGTCGGGTTTACCACCACACCATCCTCTCTCAACTTGCATCCATTTTCGGCCCACCTGCCTTTCTCTTGCCTGTCTGTTGCCTGTTGCAAATCCTTTAATTCTTCCCACGTAGACACATTCTCAAACAACATAAGTTGGCAGCTGGTTCCACCCCACAATGCAATTTGGAGGGACATGCGATATCGGGCACAGAACTGTGCAATTTGGTCAGCGTATCTATTACCGGCGGTCACATCATCGTTTCCAGATCTGTGAGCCGCACACTTGACCACAGCCAATTCTTTGGGCAATTGGATAGCTTCCAGTAAGTTATGCACCACCTTTCCATTTCTGATAGGGGTGCCTGAGGAAGTCATGAATTCTCTTTGCAACCACAATTGGCCGAAGTCATGAACAACCCCGTAACAATACTGGCTGTCGGTGTACACAGTTATTCTTTTGTTCTTACCCCTCTTACAGGCTCTGGTTAACGCGATGAGCTCTGCCACTTGTGCAGATTTCACCTCGCTTAAGTAAGATGCCTCTATGGTTTCCGTCAATGTGACCACCGCATAGGCAGCACACAGACCTCCACTCTCATGTCTCAAACATGAGCCGTCCACAAACATTGTCTCATCCCCATCAAGTAAGGCTATTTCACGGATGTCCGGACGGGGCTTGGTACTGAACTCAGTCAGATCAATGCAATTATGTTCCCCTTCCTCTTCTCGTTCTACATCCAGTGGGACAGGTAACAGTGTCGCTGGGTTTAGGACATTGCACCGGGAAATGGTGACGTTTTCAGCACCAATCAGGATTCTTTCATACTCAGCCGACTAGGTGTGAGGTACTGGGTCTTAGTTCTAGTCAGCAGGATTACAACAGAGTGAGGAACATATACAGTGACGTGATGTCCCATGACAATGTTCTCACTTTGTTCCAAACTGACGCAAGTAGCAGCAACTGCTTTCAGACACCCCGGCAATCCAGCAGCCACCGGATCTAGGGTGGCCGAAAAATAGGCCACCGGGCGTCTAACTAATCCGTGCTCCTGGGTCAGGACTGAAAGAGCACAATTCTCTCTTGTGTCACAGAATAGTTCAAAAGATTTAGAGTAGTCAGGCATACCCAATGCAGGAGCTGTACATAGGCAGTTTCTCAATGTTACCCAAGCGTTCATGCTTTCGCTGTCCCAACTGACGGGGTCTTCTACTCCTTTCTTGGTCAATTTTATCAGGGGTCTTGCTAGTGCAGCAAATCCTACAATCCATTGTCTACAGTAACCCACAACTCCTAGGAACATTCTCACCTCTTTCTGAGTTCTGGGCAGTTCCATTGCTCTAATTATTTTGATTCTTTCAGTAGTTACTTTCCTGATTCCTTTTTCTATCTGGTGCCCCAGATACTTCACTGAGTTCTTACAAAACTGCAATTTGTCAGGCGACACTTTATGGCCTCCCTTTCCTAGGTGATTCAGCAAGGCAATGGTGTCAGTGACACAGTCAGTCTGGGTTTTAGATGCCACCAATAGGTCATCTATGTACTGCACCAAAACAGACTCTCTTGGCAGTACTAGGGTTTCAAGGCACTTTTTCAGTATCTGATTAAAGATCGATGGACTTTCGGTGTACCCCTGGGGGACACGATTCCAGACATAGATATGACTGTCAAATTCAAAACTAAAAAGGAACTTGCTTTCTGGATGCAACGGGATGGAAAAGAATGCGTGGCACAGATCGATGACAGTGAACCATTCTGCATTCCAGGGAATCTGATATAGTATCACTGCAGGGTTGGGTACAATAGGGCAGCAAGGCACAACAATTTGGTTTACTTTGCGCAAATCTTGCACTACCCGGTACTTTCCACTAGGCTTTTTGATCCCAATGATAGGCGAATTACAGGGGCTGCTCATCACTTCTTCTATTATTTCTGCTTCGAGCAGCCTGGTAATTTCAGTCGCTACTCCTGCTTTCACTTCTGCACTCATTTTGTACTGTCTGGTTTTGGGGTATACAGCATTCGTTTTTATCGCTATTTTAACTGGGTCCACATTTGCCATCAGGCCTACATCCTTTCCTGTGAAATCCCACACTTCTGGTACCACTCTTAACTGGAGCTCTTCAGGTAAATCCTCAATTGTCAAAGGTTTGATATCAGCATCTTGTCTGACTAACATCAGTTTGTACAGGCCATCTTCATCGGGGGTCTGAATTTCGACGCCATTTGGTGTGCAGTAAATGGTACAACGCATCTTGCACAACAAATCACGTCCTAGCAGGTTTACAGGACTGGAATCACAGACCACAAATCTGTGCATTTCCTTGAAATTTCCTATAGAAATTTCCATTGGTTCAGTTACTGGGGTACTTATTATTTGATTTGAGACGCCCACTACTTGGATCGCTTCTCCCGAGAGGGGTAGGTTAGGAACATCCACTGTTCTTACAGTGGATCTGGTAGCACCAGTGTCCAACAGAAAGGTGACATCTTTTCCTTCAACCTTTCCTTCAATGTATGGTCCAGTCTGGTCTACCGGCAAGGAGGCGCCAAGTACGCACTCCTCATCCTCCCCTCTCAGGCCCCGTCAATCTTGATCTTCACAGAGGAAGGTATCATTTAACAAATATTGTGGAATGACTGCGTTCCTTTCACTCTCGACTTCCCATGCTTCCGCCCTTTCATTCTGCTGACCCTGATTCTTAAAATTCTGTCTAGGAGCGCGAGGTACTGGGGGTAATTTTACCTGCTGCTGGTTCTTCCTTGTCCCCTCTTTCTGCACCTGTGGATTTAAACCATTTACAGGGGCATTACCGGCCTGCAGGTGTGGACACTCGTCTCTCCAATGCCCCATCTGGCCGCACCCGTGGCACGGGAATTTCTTCATAGCCTCCTCCCGACTCATTTTAGCCCGGGGCTTTCCTCCTCCCCCAGCAGTGGCATTCTGTGTGTTCTTATTAGAATTCAAGTTACTTAACTGCTGTTCTTGTTGTTCAGCCAATTTCACCTGTGCCCACATCACTTTTTCCTTGAGAGCCTTCCTTTTGTTTTCGATTTCATCTTCGCAGTATTTTGCGTATTTCAGGACATCATCTATTGGTTTTCCCTGCCAACTGATTTTATTGTCTCTAATCCATTGAGATATTTCGGGCCTCAATCCTAGCACAAATCTGTAACTGAAATGTGTCATGTCTTTCATGTCCACATTATCGATACCACTGTATGTTTTAAACACTTGCAGTAACCTCTCGTAATAGGAATGGACCGTTTCATCTCGTTCTTGGGTAGTTCTATCTATTCGGGTCCAATCTGTTTCCTTTGCGGGAACCTTTTTCTTGAGATATTGTATGACTTGTTCATACTTCCTCATTACTTCAGGTGCAGGCGCTTCTGTTTTCTCATCTCTGGGAAATTCCTCACTGGGCCAATCAATTTCAATTTTACAGTCGGTCCACAGATCTACAGGGACCACAATGTCGAAAAACCCATCCAGGTCTTTCAGCAGACATTTCTGAACTTTTATGAAGCGTTCTACCTGCCTGTACCAATCAACAGGCTTCTCCCGTAATTTCGGGAAGTCATTTGTAAATGACACAATATCCTGTCGGGACCAAGGGACATGGACATATTTGCCTCCCGGGACCTCTCTCATGGGACACAATTTTTCTGCGGGAGTTACTTCTTTCAGCATATATTCTGACGCTTGTGATTTCGCTCTACTGTCTTCCTTTTTCTTCGCCCACCGGGTTCTCCATTTTCCCACCTCTCCCCACTTCTGCAAAAGCTTTAACAACTCTTTGACTTGAATCTGCTTTCCCATCACATTCAGGTTTTCTAAATCTTTGTCTGAAAAGTCTACTCTGTAGGGTTTCTGAAGAATTTTGGAGCGACTAACATCAATTCCCATTTCTGTGGCTGTATCCATTATCCTTTCATGGAGCATTCTAGCGTTTCGGGTAAGATTTTTGCTGATAAACAATAATTCCTCTTCATTGTATGAGCTTAGGCGCTCAACTCCTACATTTCCAGCCATCATTTCTTCTATTTCTATTCTCAATTTATATATCTCTAATGCTTTGGGTTGGGGAGTGGTCTCCTTTTCCAGCTCTTTGGTCCATCTGTCTAATTCTTCTGGGGATACTACAGTAGCACTCCTAACCCCAGATGCACTCAATCAACACCTCTTTGGGTCTAGTCTGACTTTTTGCCCCCGCTGTACTAGCCCTAGGCTCTCTAATGGGCAAATCCATCAACACCACAGATTCACATTCACTTTCTTGATCTTCATCTATGAATACTTCTTTCCTCGGGGAAGGGCCGCTAGGAGTAGGCAGCACTGGGGTGATAACAGGAGGACGGGGACTAGTCAGGTCATTTCTATACAGTGGAATAGCTGGGCCAATAGTTACTGGAATAGTCAGAGAATCAGGATGGGGATGTATCTGGGCAATGGTTCGAACCAAATCCTCTCGCTGTCTAGCCAGGGCTTCCTTTTCCTTTTCTCGTAGAGCCTTTTCTGCAGAATTGTCGTGCAATACCTGAGGTACTAAGGACGGATAAATACTCGGAGCAGTCGGAGTGACCAATCGGGGTGGACCTTCTCCGAACGGCTGGTAATTTGGGACCGCAGCTTTAGGTCTGCAAAACCCATCCCCGTCACTGGTTTTACTGTCTGTCCCCGTTCCATCTGTATCACTGTCCCTCCTACATCTGGGATATTTTGAAAAGGGATTTGGAGACTGCACAGGCTCGGACTCTGCAACATAGGGAGGTGGATTTTTCATCAACAAATCTTCCAGGTGCTCATCTTCTGAGTCCCCTACGGGCATTAGGTGATGGGTCTTTTCTTTACATTTTCCTCTCTTTTCTTCTAATTCCCCCATCATGGGAAATAATCCTTCAGTCAACATGGATTGCCTCCACTGTTTCATTTTCTGCTCTTTGGTTGGCGTTGGAAGCCTGGGATACCATTTACTTACTCCCTTATCCATTCGGGGTTTATCTCGCTCTGCAGCCTCAATCTCCCATTCCTCCAGAGCTTCGTACTGGGTCAGCCTAGGTCTAGGGTGTAATTCATTCATGCGGGTCCTTAAGTTAAACAAAATCCGACCATTAAATGTACCTTCAACAGGGAATGCTAAGACTCCGTCCTCGGCAGTATACTTTGCCCAATTTTCTAACCAGACACAAGTGTGATACCCTTTATCAAACAACATGAAAGAAGCAGGGGTGTTGGGCGGGGAAATGAGAACGCCTTCCCTCGTTCTAATGGGCTTGTCAGTTTTGAAAAAATTCTTTATTTTATCAGAGAATGACATTTTCCTCTTTACTCCATACATCATGTGCGGTCTACCTCGTATAAGCTGATCCTTATGAAATCCTAGGTACTTTGGATTCGGTATGAAATCTGGATACCACATGCAACTCTCCAGACTCGCTTCTAACTCGGCTTGATTAATTTTGTTTACCTTTGTGCTTCCAATGCTAGCGCGACTTATTTTTCGCACTACCCAATCAGGTCAGAGAATACAAAAAATCCTTAGCCAATGGGTGCGCGGCCTTTCACGAGAACAAGTCTCACGCTCCGGCACTCACCCCTCCTTCACAATTCAGCTTCACTACACGCCCGCTGTCTTGACCAATATCAGCGCGGCACGGAGTGACGTCAGAGCAGCTCTCCGACTGACTCCCTCCTTCACAAGGTAACGGAAACTTTTTACTCTCTCTAAAGTGCGAATGTAAAACTTAGTTACTAACACACAACGTCTGCCACTATGTCTGAGCGTTCTAAAGAGATAGAAAAACTTCCTTTCACTGCAAGTAAACCACTTCTGTCTACTTCTCATTCACTCCGGATAGACTTCTTTGCCTAACCTCACACACGAGTAATATAGAACCCGTTATTCTTCCGACTCATCCACTTTAGTCAGGGATATGTACTGAGCCGGGATTTCACCAGTGAACTATTTTACTTACCAGTCAAGCCTCGGAGACCCTACTACTCCTTCCGTATGCGACCCTTACTAGGTGATATTGCAATGAAAGTTTTATACCGGACTCGTAGCTGTCATTTATTCAGATGCAACAAAGGTCCTAATTAGTGCTTCCAGTTATTCCTAACCCTGCACTAATAACTCAAACTAGTGACTTCAACAGCTAACCGGATTCTGCTCACCGTTAGCTAAATACTTCCCCGGGGATTCGGACTACACTGAACACTTACAAACAATTCTGGGTTATTTCAACATGTAATATCTATAGCAGCAATGTAAAAAATATCACGCACATTTACATATAAAATTTTTAAAACATTTCAAAATATTTGAACCAATACAGTAGAAATCAGCAGCACATTTTATATTCACGGTTTGTTTATTAACTTCCCTGTCTACCTAATCTAACTAGTCCAAAACCATCCTCTGGTTGCCAGAAATTACTGATAGAGCGCGCAGTTCACCCGGGTCACCAAGGTTGACCAATTTCTTACACGCACTGGGCCCTGGCGTGCATTCAATTTCAATAAAGATTCACGTGAACCGGGTGAAATCCTACACGCCACTATGAGTAATAATGGTTCAGGATTACCTCTGCTTACCATGTACCTGACTTACCACAGGCACAAATTTACGACGGACCTGGAGCTAAAAGGGAAATAGTAGACAGGAACCTAAAAATATTCTCTTATATGTCAGTACATACTTATCCACTTTTCTGTAAAATGACCACAGACACCTGATGAAGTTTAAAACTTTATATAAGAATTCAAAGAGAAGATGCCAAGACAATAAGCGATATGCAGAATAATATATCAAACATGAAAATCAACACCAATAGGTAACTTTGCACTAAAATTATGACCATTCGGATATATGGGAAGACTAAAAGGTAGGATTTTAGAACAGAACTAGTCACTGCAATTTTATACTAAGACAAGAGTTATGGATGAGACCTAAAACATGTACTTATCCTAAGTGCTTAAGACTATTAAGTTCACTGCAATCTACTAAAGGAAAAGGGGAAAACGGGAACATGCTATTACTTATGATAAAATCAATGAACTCCTAAAGGAGAGAGGGAGAGAAGGAACACACTAAAATCAGACACATGTGCTTGATAATTCAATGGAAATAGAGCAATATCACAGGCAAAAATGCTTAAAGTAGACACGTAGAGAGAGAGAGAGAGAGAGAAAGAGAGATACGCAAACCCACAATCTAATAATTACCTAATTCAGATTGAAGACCAACCCTGGCCACGGGTCAGTTGGGAAGACGGGGACAGGAACCCTCAGAAAAGGAACGCCAGAATGCGAACAGGTATAACCCACGGACAGATCAGGACAGGATACCCCTCAGGTTCGGGTCAAAAGACTGGGCCTCCCAGGGTACGACCAACACCCACAGCTTCGGACAGCAACGCCTGCGTTACCCCCTCCTGCAAGTAATCCGCCAGTAGCCCCGATTGGGTTTTCGAATTTCCCAGCAAAGTGCTTCGCCAGCACTTAGGATTATTTCCACCCCTTAGGAGTTTGTGGAAAGTATGGACAGAGTGCTCCGCAGCACTTTCAGATTGAGCACCTATTGAGATCGTAGGGTCAGTGACAGGTCTGCTACTCGGACAAGTCGGACAATTTTCCTAAGCTAAACTAGGGTAATTATACCATTTTGGGGTCCCTCAGACCACCCACTAATGTTGCAAGTGACAGTTTCTCATATTATGATTGGTCAGGAGAGGTGGTGCGGTCATTACCACCTCCTAGAGTTCGGCTTTCTCATCATTAATATTCAATTTTGCACACCCGCCCCTTGGGTTCACGTTCCCAGGCATAGGAATACATAATACAATACAAGTGTACAGCATATAGCAACAGTGTATGACAGTTCAAGGTACAAGACTGCATCTTCGGGACGGGTTCTCAGGCGCATCGGGCTTCAGGAGCCAGCTGGCTGGTTTCAGCTTCTGCGCAGTTAGGATTTTCCCCAGTCACGTGACGGGGTTCAGAGGAGCCTCAGCATGGCGTTGCTCATGTATGCCCCAGACCACAAAGACGCGGTACATGAAAAGTAAGCGAAAACAAATTAAAATCACAAAAAAAAATGATCACACTGTATACCATGATAAAATTCTAACCAACCCTTATTTTGTAATGACTATAGCATTATTGTTTAGTGCGAAAAGACAGATAGGCTAAAGCAGCAGTGGCAAGCAGAATGCGTGGTGAGAGACAAGCGGCCATTTTTTGCATCAGTGCGCATGAGCACAGATTCCCTCCAGAATGCGAGTGCGTCACATCACATGGGTATGACCGACGCATGCGCAGACTGAATTTCAGCGAAGCAGCTGATGCTTTAGTGCAAGCTTCGTTAATACGGAAAAGACATACAAGCAAGCATCCGGGGGACACCTGCGTGTTTGCGAAAACGTATAATAAACGACGAATAGTAAGATTAGTACGATTATACATTAGACGAGGTTCTTAAAAGAGAGCAAGGCGCTTTACGTGCGAATCCTTGCTCCATCAGTATCGATTGGACTCTGGAATACCGAGTGCAAGAATGTCGTGGCACGCGAATATCGCGGACAAAATATCGAGAGGTCATTGCATGGAGGGCAGGGGTGGGCGGAGCTCGCGGAGTTACATGACAACTCTGCGAGATCCCGAAGAGTTCCGCAAACGGGCGGAAAACAGCACGTTACACTACCTGCGCTTATTTTTAGCACCGGGAGCTTGTTTCACGCTGCAAAATCAGCGTGAACGGTGCACACGGAAGGCCAGAGGACGCTGCTTCTTTGCTGCCTCGCGAGTACATTTTCTACTCCAGAAGCAGCTTTCCCACCGCGAACGAATGCAACTGCCTGCGATGACAAAATCTCACCCTATGCCCTCCGAAATACCATTAGGGAATGCCAATTCCTGCTCATGCTCGCCAACTTACCATTGGCGAGCCACACATGAGAAAAAACTCCACCACACAGCGGTTAGTGGAATTTGGCCAGAACTCCATGTTATAAGCATAACACGAAGGGGCAAAACTCGGCCGGCAGAATGGAATATTTCGCCTCCCTTAATAGGGAGGTACTATTCCTAACTCCACATATATGTACTTTAAAGACATATGTCTTCAAGGTAGCTTGATGTTAGGCATGGAAAATCTCGATTTACCGGTCATTATTTTGTGCCTCGATATCCTGTCTGCGACGCCAGTGCCCCTGATACTCTGTAGTCGACACTCAGGAGCCACATTGTGAGGGGAGTGTAATGTGTCCTACGGTGACATGTCTCCCTAGGACACTTGTAAGTTGAGGATACTTGATGTGGACTAGAATCCCGGCATCCTGCTAGAGGGAGTAGATTCAGGGAGGTTCAGCGAGATCCTGGCATTTCGGGCTGAACGTTTCCAATTAGAGTAGGGTCAAGACTGATTTGCATACGGCTAGGTCCAACCTGAGGTGGCAAAGCGGGCCAAAGAACGATGGGTTGGAATGGTACCTCAAGCGAATGCCAGCAGTTAGACTTATTGGAAGCAGTCCACAATTATCCTTTGTGTGTTTGATACACAGCTCAGCCCAGATCACACTTCATTCGTTACACCCAGGCACAGCTCTTCCACTATATGTGTGACAACGCATTGTTGCTGCACCGGCCAATGGATGCTTGAAATGTACAGGCGTGTCTTGCACACTGCTCACCCCCAGCTCACCCTTTATTCTGCTCCCCCAGGCACAGCTCTTCCACAGTGCCTCTGGCACCACCCTCTGGTGCACCGGCCACGAGACACTTGAAATGTACAAGAGTGTCTTGCACACCCTTCACCCCGGCTCACCCTTCACTCTGCATGCCCAGGCGCAGCTCTCCCTTAACCATCGATGCAGCCACGAACGCTGCTGCGGAGCCGCACCTCAGTCCAGGGTGGGTCCCTTTGCCTGCTTGCATTGCCACTTCACGTTCCTCCACAACTCTGTTCCCACTGCCTACACACACACACTGCATCCCCCACCAAGTCAGAACTTAAGACCCACACTCACACAACACCACCCACCCACCCCACACAACAATACGCACTCGCATGCATGCTCAACGCATGCTGACGCAGCAAGCACTCCGCTGAGATTAGAGAGAAGACCTCAACAATTCATACACACCAGACCTCTTCTTGCTCACTGAAATGTCGCTCAACCCCAGATCGCCATCAGACACCACCGCAGCCATCCTTACTGGATAAAAAATCCTGCACCAGAACCCACCCCACAAACCAGGAGGAGGACTCGCCATCATCCACAGAGGCCTTTCACAATGACCCAAAAAACACTTATCGAAACCATGTACTTCACACTTCAGCCGGACAGTAAAACTACTATCAAAGGCACCCTCACCTACCGGCACCGAGGACCACGCACCCACTTCAGCAATCACCTCCCCGACCTCATTCCTTCCCTACATGATCCCAACTTTCATCTTGACAACTTTGCAGACTCCAAGTGCATGGAATTGCTCGAAAGCCTACAGAACATCGGCCCTACCCACATTGCTGGACACACCCTGGACCCCATCTCCTCCTCCAATGATAACGTTAGTCATCCACATTACTCCACTCACATGGACGGACCACTGCATCATCTGCTTCCACATAACAGGGCCATCAATCACCCATACAAAACAACCCTCAGCACTGCCACAGACGGCAATCACACCAGCCTCCTCCTTAGAAAGACCACCACCCTCATCCTCCTGGGCCACTCTACCACTTTCATTACCATCTCCCACCATCTACTCATCTCCAGACTACATACAGCAGGAGTGAAAGGACCCGCACTCAAAGGGATAGCTTGATTCCTCTCCGGGAGGACGTAATGAGTCCGGCTCACACCGTTCACATCAGAACCCAAGAACCTCATCTGAGGAGTCCCACAGGACCATCAACCTCACCATGAAGTCCCAGGTCAGCATCGTCACCGCCGAATGCTTCCATATCCTCCACATGCTACTTAAAATCTTCAAATGGACACCAGACATCCCATCACTCAGGCCCTAATCACAAGCAGATTAGACTACGGTAACGCACTCTGCCGGCATCCCAACCCATCTTCTTCACATACTTCAAACCATCTAAAATACCGCCCCACACTCGTCCTTGACCTCCTACACCAAACCCACCCCACACCACGCCGCAGAGTGCTTCACTGGCTCCCCATCCAGAAGCGCTGACAGTTCAAACTTCTCACCAAGCCTTCAAGTCACTACACAAAATTGGACCCGCATACCTCAAACACCTGGTTCACTTCCACCAACCCACCAGACTCACTCGGCATCACTCTCACTCGCACACAGACCCTGCATCCATAGAAGCAGAACGAGAGGTCGATCATTCTCCGACCAAGCTGCCGCCAAATCCTGGAACAACCGCCCCAACACATCCGAGCTCCTCCTCACTTGAATTCCGCAAGAAGCTGAAGACCCGGCTATCCAATTCGTGTTCTTGTGGAAACATTGAGAGTGCCTGTATTCAGACCCAGCTGCATCACGTGTGTACACTCACATGCTCAGTGCTGGGATACCCTCACGGTGACAAGCAGCGCTCTACAATTCCACCTTACATTACAATACACTCCACGGTGTCTGTGACACAGCCCTGTTGGTGCATCAGCCAGGGAATGCTTGAAATGTACAGGCATGCCATCCTACACTCCTCACCCAGCTCACCCATCCTACACTCCTCACCCAGATCACCCATCCTACACTGCGCACCCCAGGCTCATTTCTCTGATGACTTCTATGCCTGCCTATTGTTACCACTAGGATTTTCAAAGGGGCAAGTTAGTTTAAACACTTGTTGATTGATTACCTTTTATTATTAATGATTTGAAGCATAGTTTACATGGCGGGGGGCGTGGCTTGCACGCCGAGGGTAATGGCGGCGTGAGCCCGGAGCTCCGCGCCCATTCCCCACGTTTATCCTGTCTACAGCCGCGAGGAGCCCAGCGCAGCTCTGGAAACGGAGTGCTTCGAATGCAGGAGCCAGTGGGGCGTGAGCGGAGCGGGTGAGGAGCTGCCGAAGGGACCGCTCTCCTGGGAGCGGACGTCGCGACTCGAGGCCAACAGAGCCGAGAAGGTGGAACGCCCAAAATGGCGGCTGCGGGAAAGAGCTGATCGTGCCCCGCTGAGTGAACCGAGCGACTGCGCCTGACGGTGAGGCTGAGACCCGTCGCCGACTGAGGCTTGACGAACCGTGCCCCCCCGGGAGCCCGGAGGCCCTGCGGAATCCCTACCGGCTGCTTCGAGGAGCAGCGGAACTGCCACGAGAGGAAAGCCCTGAGAGGCTGAGCAGACGGAGGGGTGCTCCTCGCGGGCACCGGACACAGTGGCAACGCTGCAGATCGGACCGGAGCGGCTGGGGCCCGGAGAAATGGATATGTCCTGAACCCTCCCCCCCCCCGGGGACAAACGGTGAGCGGGAACGCCAGGCCGCTCACAAGAGGCAGCGGAGGGACAAGCGAGGGCGGCAGATGGCCTGGTGAGACCTGGGTCACTCCCGCCACCGAGAACACGCAGGAAAGGGGAAGACCGAGCGCGTCGGCTGGGGCTCCAGTCACTCCGCGCTTAGTGGACCGGCATCAACTGTCCTCGAAATGGTGTGGGGGGGCCGGGCACACCCTACCGGAACAGCTGACTGTAGCCGATAGGGGTGAACCCGGGGACCTGAGGAGAGCGGAAATCGAGGCCTCACCGCTGCCGGCTGGGAGCGGCAAGCATGAACCCCTGTTTACCCTGACCCTGAACGGCGGAGCTCGCAACTGCGGCTGGACGCACTGGCGGCGTAGTTTAACCTTCTGCTGGGGGTGCTTGTGAAACGACGGAGGGCCTGAGGGGCGACTAGACTCTGAGCAGAGACTCGGGGAGACACGCTGTGCACCATGGGGAAGCCGAGAGGCAAGCAGGAAGAAGCGGCGACCTCGGAAACAGTGGAGAGTGACACTGGGGAGCCCACTGACCTGCAGCGGCTGCAAGATCGCATCCTGGAGGCCATAACGGCCACGAGAGAGGCGCTGCACAATGATATTGCGCAGGTGGCGTCGGACTTGGCCTGCTTCGAGCCGATCACGACAAGTTGAAGGACAGAGTGAAGGAGGCTGAGATCACCCTGAAGGACCTGGCTCCTGCCCATAAAACTCTGGAGAGCAAACTCACGGAGGCTCTAGACCGAATCCAGATCTTGGAAAGACGCGCTGAGGATGCGGAAAACAGGAGCCGACGCAGCAACGTGCGAATAGTAGGTGTTCCGGAAAGTGAAGGGGGGACTGACTTGGTAACCTACCTTGACCATTGGCTTAAGACTGAAGTAGCACCTGAGGGCCTGTCGCCCTTCTTCACCCTGGAGAGAGCACACCGGGTTCCATCCGGACCGCCCAAACCTGGCCTACCACTGAGACCGATCGTGGCCAAGCTGCTGCACTACAAGGACAGGGATCTGTTGCTGCAAAGAGCCCGGGACGCTGGCCCATTCCAAATCGTGAATAGTAAAGTCACGCTGTTTCCAGACTTCACATTTGAAATGCAAAGACTGCGAGCCTCCTTTCTAACGATCAAGAAGGAGCTGCGGACCGAGGGCATTCCATACTCCCTGCTATTCCCGGCCAGACTTCGGATAGTAGTAGACGAAAAAACGCTGTTCTTCAACTTGGCCGCGGACGCTTGGGACTGGTGGGAAACCTACAAGGCGGGCACGGACGGAGCTAAGATCCGAGAGGAGCGGGAAAAGGAGCGGGAGCAAGCACCGGCGGGCCTGCAAAAATCGCAAAGACTGCGCAAACGGCGGCACGGCGCAAGGAAACCGACCGCCTCGCAAACCGAGGCTGAGCGCAAGGCGGCACTGCAAGCGGTGGTAACGATGGCGAGAGTGGAGGACTCCCAGTCCAAGCGAGGTACGGACACAGAGACACATGCATCGGCCTCGGGCTCGGAATCGGACCTATCTGGGATCCACAACGCCAAAGGCCCATCGGTGACGCCGCAAACAGCAGAAGAAATCCTGAACATTTGACTTCCGCCTGATGGGTAAAGGGAAGGGAACTTGAGGGGTCTCTCCTGTCTAGCGGGTATGTTGAAACCGGAGCTGGGCGTTGGGCGAATGGCTAAGCACTGTTATCAGAAATGGGGAGATGGGTGCGGAGTTGGGCCATGTGGCTCCCTCCTGGGCGAAGCCTCGCTCCGTTAGCCCTTAAGGCACCCACGGCTGCGGCCGTGTATTAGTCACCTGGGGTTTTTCAGGCAAGGGAGTTTGGATGGGGTCTGGTATCGCGGTATTGGGGCCTGTTCTGGGGGTGGGGGACTACACAGTTGGGGACTGTTGAGGGGGTTTTTTTTGCAGACACCGACCCCGCAATGTTTAGGGGCTGGACAGTTGGGAGTTCAAGTTTGGGGCTGGGGGGGGTCCATCATCCGCAGGGGAACGAACACGGGGGGAGGCAGCACCTTGGACTACGGGACAATGGCTAGCATGAATGTACTGAAATGTGTAACCTGGATCGTGCGGGGCCTACACACGATGCAACGCAGACATAAAGTGCACGCCTACCTATTGAGAAGAGGGATACACATTGCGCTATTACAGGAGACACACATTACAAAGCAGGAAGGGGTTGCACTGCAGAGGAGATGGAGGGGACAGGTTTTTCACACCTCTTACTCGGCCTACGCCAGGGGAGCCCTGATATGGATAAGAGCGGGGACACCTTTTCAACTGACACGACAGCTGGTAGATCCTGAGGGGAGGTATGTGGTGGTAGAGGGCAGGCTACGGGGAAAAGTTATTGTCCTATGCAGTGTATATGCCCCAAATGTAGAACAACTGGCTTTTTATCCAGGTCTCTCGGGGACACTGGCGCGTTTCCTAGTGGGCCCAATACTCATGGGAGGGGACTTCAACTCCGTAGCGGAAGTGCATTTGGATAGATCACACCCACCCCTGAGGGACTCCCCGGTGCACCGCATCGCCAAGGGTAGATGGGAATGGCAAGAGAGCTGGGGGTTGACTGATGCATGGCGGACGCAACACCCAACCGATCGGCATTATTCGTTCTTTTCCGGGTTACACGATCTCCACGTCAGGCTGGATGCGATATTATGTTCGCGGGAAGTGCTGCCATCCGTTGCCTGGTCTGAATACCTGACAAGAACAATCTCGGACCATAATCCGCTCCTGATTCATTTGGACTGGGCGACTGAAAAGCCCAGGGTGCCAACCTGGAGGCTCCAACCGGAAACTCTGGAGGATCCGCTTTTCGGAGCGGCTCTGGAGGAGGGATTGACACAGTACTTTAACGTCAACGAGGAGTCTACGGACTCTAGGGCAACGGAATGGGATGCTTTTAAAGCGGTGATGAAGGGGCAGTGTATAACACAGTACGTGGGCGCGAGAAGGGTGTTGCTAACGGACCTGGAGAGGGCAGACGCAAAATTATGTGACGCGGAAAGGGAACGGCCTGGCCGTCCGGAGCTCCAGGAGACGGTTAGCTCAGCTAGGGAAGCGGTGGCGGTTGAAGTGGAACGGCTTCGGGCTTTTGACAATCGGGCGTATGCACTGCGATCTCATGTAGAGGGTGATAGATCGGGCACTCTGCTGGCGTGGCTTGCAAACCCCACGAAACGTTGCTCCCCTATCTTGCATATTGCAGACGAGGAGGGACCTTTATCCTACACCCAATCGGCCATAGTGGACGGCTTCCAGAGATACTACGAGAGACTTTATGGAAGTTCCCAGGGCGACCGAGGGGAGGAGGCAGCGGCTTTCCTAGACGGCCTCACCCTACCGAGGTTAGATGAAGAGCAAGCGAAGGACTTGGGGAGAGACATTGACTTGGGGGAAGTTAGAGGTGCTATCAAGAACATGGCCTGAAATAAGACGCCGGGGATAGATGGATTGCCCATTGAATTCTATAGCAAGTATGTAGACGCCTTAGCGCCCCGGCTTTTATCCATTTACAAGGAAGCAGGAACTGCCGGTCGGCTTCCCCAATCAATGCGGGAAGCAATAGTAATACCAATACTGAAACCTGGCAGAGAAAGCAGAAGCCCTGCGTCTTATAGACCGCTCTCAATGCTAACTGCTGACTATAAAATCTTAAGCTCTATATTGGCGGCGCGACTCTTGTCGCACATGCCCACCCTGATCCATGAGGATCAGAATGGCTTTATCCCTGCTCAGAACACGACGCTTAATATTAGGCGGCTCATCCGCCTCATGGAAGACTCGTGGGAGGGAGACGGAACTCCATTTGCCCTCTCGGTTGACATCGAAAAAGCGTTCGATAGTCTAGAATGGGACTATTTATATATGGTCATGGAACGCTTCGGGATGGGAGCGGGTTATATCCGATGGACGAAGGTGCTTTACGCAGCAGCGGTAGCGAGAGTGCGGGTTGGGACCTTGGTTTCCCACCAATACCCGGTGGAGAGAGGCACCTGGCAGGGTTGCTCCCTGTCCCCCCTATTGTTCGCCTTGGCGATTGAACCACTGGCGGCGGAGGCCCGAAGGGGGCGATATTTCGCAGGTGTGCAAGCTAGAGATGAGCGACAGTTTATCTCGCTGTACGCCGATGACCTCCTGTTGTTTCTTGAAAACGACGCAGCAGAGCTCGACGGCGAGGAGGAGCTGCTGGGACGCTTTGGTAGGCTATCGGGGCTGAAGGTCAATTGGGCCAAAACGAGCCTTTTTCCATTGCGGGAGGGCACAGCCCGACCAGACCACCGACCATTACTTACTTGGGAACCGACTTGTCTCCATTACCTTGGCGTTTATATATATCACTCGGCTACGGCTCTGTTCGAGGGCAATGTAGAGAGATGCGTCAGAGGGCTGAAGGGCAGTATGGCCTTCTGGGACACGCTTCCACTGTCCATTGCTGGTAGGATAGCCCTCCTGAAGATGGTGGCATTGCCGCGGCTATTATACTACTTCCGGACGCTCCCGATCTGGATTCCCAGTTCCTTTTCCGTCAACTTAGGACCCAGTTAACCACATTCCTATGGGGGGCGGGCAGGTGTAGAGTGGCATTGGCGACACTCACCCGCCCGAAAGATGAGGGGGGGCTAGCGGTCCCAGATTACGAGCTCTACTACCTTGCTGCCCAGCTGCAGGTGTTCACGCAAGAAGTGGCACGAGTTTACCGGGGTCCGGAGGACGGGCGACTGCGGGGCACGCCACGGCATGTACTGGCCTACATTGCTTTAAGACAGAAACTTGCTATTCGGGACTTGACCCTTGAGCAGAACACATTTCAGCAGGGTTGGAATCGGGCGCAGAAGCGAGCGGGGGTAAAGCACCCATACGCCCCGGAGATGCCATTAGGCATGCTGACAGCACTGCCGCACGGGGGCGATTGGTCCCGCCTGCAGCAATGGGAGGAAGCGGGAGTACAGGTAGTAGGAGATCTCTTTGAAAACGGGGAGCTCCTTCCGTTCCTAGCCCTTCAGGAAGGCTTCAACCTCCCACGTGGGGGCTACCTCCTTCACGCAGCATTAATAAGAGCGATTCAGAAGCACTGGGGAATGGGACTGGCGGAGCCTGAAACGGCTATGGCTTGCCAATACACCATGATGGCGGCGGGAACGATAAAGGCGGTGACTTGTTTATATGGCAGGATGCTTCGTGAACATTTACCGCCCCTAGAGACGTTGAAACTCAAGTGGGAGACTGACTTGGGCAAGTCCATACCTGACACGACGTGGGCACAGTTAGTACGGCGGGCGCGAAACAGCACAAGGAACGCAAGATTTCAAATTATCCATTATTGTATATTGCACAGAGCGTACATGACCCCCGGGAGGATTCAGAGATACTTTGGCGCGACTGACGCGATGTGCCCCCGCTGCACGGCAGAGGGTGCTGAGCTGGTACATATGCTATGGTCTTGCCCGGCCCTTAGGGACTACTGGCAGGACGTAGGAGAGACCTTAAACGAGGTGACGGCCCGGACCGTCGACTTTGACCCAGCGGCGTGCCTCCTGCATTGGTTTCCACACACCCCCAAAAACAAGCTCTCAAGTAAATTCATAGATATGGGTTTGATGATAGCCAAGCGAGAGATAACTAGGAACTGGAAGGCAAGGACGGGCCCAACGCACAGGAGGTGGCACAACGAATTTTTGAAATGGGCGGCTTGCGATAGTACATATAGGTATCAGGTGGCGCGCAGGACCACTAACACGAGGGCGCTGGAACAGGCGACGGCCTGGGAGATGATGGTGCAGAACCTCAGGGATAGTGGGATGGAAGATGAACTGGAGGTCCTTAGCGCAGACAGGGGCAGCAATTCACAGTAATCGAGAGGGAAGGGAGCCAGTAGATGGGGGTGACTGGCTACCAAGCCTAGACGTACACATCAAGTGACCCTTGAGCGGATGGTGGGGGGAGGGACACAGAGGGGGATGTTTTCTATGAGGATGAGGGGGGACTTGGAGGGGAGTTTTATAGTTAATTAGATGAGAACCTAAAAGTAGACACACACACCTTACTGCGAGACGATACTCCTGTAGAAATGACACCGGGCATGTGGGAGCTGAGAATTTGTCGCCGCCCGGCCTTCGGGATGTGGGCCTGCAGGCTGTGTAAATTGGGAGATGGTACACTAGGCTACAGCACCCTGATTGATACTGTATATGTATGAATACTGGCCTGAGTATTGTGTGTCTACAATAAAAATTACTTAAAAAAAAAAAATAGTTTACATGGCGGGGAACGTGGTAGCGGCTGGTGAAAGGAATTGAGCTTTGAACACAAAGATTGTGAGTGGGTGAGAGCCACGCGTAACAGGAAGAGAGCTGCTTGTCTAAGGGCCAAGCATGAGAAGGAATGACATTCAAAACACAAAAATGGTGTGGTGACCTGTAGGGAGCATCTGAAGAGCTTAATTCTAAGACTTCTCTTATTGTGCTGATCCCTACTACCATATCCCTACTGTAGGGTCTGGCAGTTTCAAGAACTGGACGAGGTGGACTCACTCACATAATGTGACATGCTTCAACATAGGCCACCTCGTCCCACCCTGGTAAGGTAGAACCACCAGGGCCGACTCAACCTCAAGTTGGGTTGTCTTGATGGAGTTCTTAGAAGTTGTTTTTATCTGGATAGATCCCTTATATCCAGTTGATACTGATAAAAATACCTTAGGGTAAACTATATCGTTTATTCAGGTGGAACCCGGGGTCTGACTTAAAAATACCATAAAATATTATCAGTGGACGCTAATGGGTGCATGGACCTTATGTACCTCCAAGGTGCAAACATGTTTCTGTCCTTCAATAGCCCAAATAGGTCTTGAGCATTTTTCAGGACTAATGTATGGGACCCTATACTTAGATTAAAGTGAGGGAATAGAAATGTACATGGAGAGGACCTGCCTCTCTTCTAGAAGTCACCAGGTAATGTTAACTAGTGCACAGGGCACTTTGCCTCATGGTCTGTTCTGAGTCGGCGTCTCTGATTGCCAAACATTTGTCAAGGAGAATCGTCCGTATTGTTTCCTAACCTTCCCGTTAGAACATCCATCTGGTAGAACTTCTTGACAAATCTGAAAACTGTTGGCGGTTGTGGATGTCCGCTACTGCTTGGGTTGAGAAACCATTCGCTTGCGTTGAGGATGCTGCATCTTGAGTAGAACATCTACTCAAGCAGCAGAAAGAAGCAGCGCCCTATTGTGGCGTCCATGGTGCCGTTCGCGCTGATTCTCCAGTGTGGAACAAACACCTGGCACTAAAATTCAGCGTGAACAGCGCGACCTCCACCGCATATGGAACTCCGCATAGCTCGGCAGAGTTTTTGGGTCAATTTGCGGAATTCTATGTGGCAGAACTTTGCGATCTCCACTCAGGCTCAGAAAGAGGATTAAGAGCTCACGGATGAAGGTGCACCAAGACATAAGGGTGATAACAAGGTCTAGGAGCTCGCTCAGTGGTGGAGAGGCATTCAGATGTGAGGGTAGTAACAAGGAATACGAGTACAGTGGTGAAGATGCACCAAGATATGACGGTGGTAACGAGGACTAGGAGCTCAGTGGCAAAGACGCGTGTTACAAGGATCAACATGAATCAGGAGGCTTGGTAGAATAAAGATGAGACTTCATAGCAGAGGACAGCACAGGGCCACTCCAACAGTTCATCCAGCAAAGGCAAAACTGCCCCCACCAGAACGCTCTAACAGAATGTCCATGGCAACACTCTACAACAGATTCCAAATCGGAAGCGACATAAGGAACAAAACATACTACCATCCTCCCCTTAACAAACCCGAAACCGAATTACAGCAACTCAAAACAATTAAACCTTGGCATGTATGATATAAATGCAAAAACAGCAGGAGCACTAAAGGTGAACACATAAGCAAACACAGAATAACTAAAAATTACTTGCATAGGTTAACAAGAAATAACTACACAAAATAACAATCATGTCTATCACCACATTAATTCAAAATGTAATCACGTAAGTGCCTAGAAAGAATACCATTCCTCCTGCTGCTTTTCGCCCTAGTGAGAGATGAGGGACGACTCCGAGCAGGACCCGCCATATTACCCTGAGTAACATTGGACTAGAGTAAAAGTTAGAACATGACCCATCACCATGAATGGAACAAGTCTCTCCCTCACCCTCATTGTTTGATTCTGGATTACCTCCAGCAACCCCACCTTATTAGCCCTTCTCAACTCATCCTCCAACCACCATCATGCGTCCATCTTAGGATATTGCGCAGGCACCACTTCCACACCTGCACCTACCTCATGTGCCCTCTTGACCAGAGCCCCATTTCTTTTACTCCACCATTTGCCATTTTCAACCAATATGGCATGATTGGAGACTTTCACAACATGCATGGCTGGGAAGAACTTGTACCCATGCCTTTTGACCCAGGGGACTTTTATCCTTTACCAAATCACCTACTCGGCAGATAACCTGCTTGACGTTGTGCAGGGCAGTATACCTCACCTTGCTTTACTCTTGTCCTTCTATTATTTGGCACCACACCTCCTCACTATCAGGAATCCTCCTGCTTGCCTCACTTTTATCGAACACCCACATGTGAGATAAATCACAGGAAGAGTGCCTACCTCTCAACAAAACAACTCGAGAGACCTCTGTGGAAGAATGCGGGGTGTTCCGGTAACTCCAAAGTCTATCTTGGACAGCATTCAACACATCCACCCCAGCAGCCAAAGCCACCTGGACAGTTTCCTTCAACATCTGGTTTACTCTTTGCACCATCCTGTTGCCTTGTTGGCTATGTAGAGCAGCCATAAGATGTTCAATACAATTGTCATTAACAAACTCCTGTATGGTATTCAACTTAAATTGCACCCCATTGTCAGTGAGTATAACCTGGGGGTAACCTTCCCTCCTCAACAATGAAGACAGGAAATCTACAACAGCCTCTGTGTTAGTTTCTTTAAAAAACGTACACTCTGCCCACTGAGAGTAGTAGTCCAGAACTACCAAGGCATGTCTCGTACACATTGATAAATCAAACACAGGACCCACAAAGTTCTTGCCCAACTTTTCCCAAGGACCTTCTGGAAACTCAACTGGGCACAGGGGAGTTTTATAAACTCGCAAAGATTTGTCAACTTGGCTACAGCCAATGCATTGGCCTACCCACATGTCTACTTTGTTATCCATTCCTGGCCACCAGTAAAAATCATCGACTCTTTTCTTAGTGCCGGTCCTGCCAACATGATCTTGATGCGAAAACCAACCCCACTTGCATCTACTATCACAATAGATTTTGCATCATCTCTGTTCAAGAATAAGGCAAGGACACCAACAATCAAACACTTCAAACTTTGAAAAGCTTCATGTTCATCAGTCCTCCAAAGATACTCAACCCCCTTGTGCAATATTTTCCTGAGAGACTCTGTTTGTAAAGTGAAACTCCGATGAAACTGGAGTAATATTCGTCAAACCTAAGAAGGACCTCAGCTGGTCCTCGTCTGAAGGTTCAGGGCTTGTGTTTAATTGCATCAAGCAAGTCAGTTTTTGGGTTTAATGGCTGTTCTAGGCAATACATGGCCTAAAAACTCAACTTCTGGAGCCATAAAGCAATATTTATCTTTCTTTACTGTTAACCCTTGTCTTTCTAGCGTACCTAACACATCATCTAAATCTTTCAAGTAATCTTTTTCATTATTTGTGAATGCCAGAATATTGTCTTGGTATGCCAAAACCTGTTTGCAGTCCCCAAAAAGATAAAATATTAACTTCTGAAAGACCGCTAGACCAAAAAGCAAGCATAGAAAACAGGTGATCCAGAATCCACTGTGACTCTTAATTTTGTCTTGCCAATACACACATCCCAAATAGGATCCCCATGGACTTTGGGTTGGATTTGGCCAAAAGGGACACCACCTTTTATTGGAGGTCGAGATTTGGCCCTAGTACAACTACATGGAAGAAAGAGTTTATAAAATGGGCTGAGTGTGACAGCTCTGTTCAATTGCAAATAGGTAGAAGAACAGGGAATGAGAAGTCGCTGGAGTCAGCTACAGCATGGGCAGCGTTGCTGCATTTGTTAAAGAACCCCAAATGTATGGGCGGGATAGACCAAGTAGGAGAGGTGGACGATATGAATAACTGATCCCCCTGTACCAAATTAGCAAAAGCAGGGAATGCATGGTTAACATGTCCCCTCTGATTGTAAGGCTAATCATTGAGATCATAGCTGAGATCATGGACAAAAGAGATGTTCTGCCATTGTACTGGCTGCATAAAGAAGGGCCTAGTGTGGCACACCTGGGTGGGAGGGATGGGTGGGGGGAACCGTTGGGGATAGTTTGAACAGATACACAGAAACTGTGAAGTCACAGCTACGCAAATGAGTAATTATTGAGTTGTTAAATCAGCCGTGGATGCACTGGTAGTAAACCGATGGAGCTAAGCTATTAGATGCCATTGATAAATGTGTTTACCACTGTAGGGCGTTTCTTTGCAATCTCATAATAGGAAGTAGACAAATGAATCTAAAGTTGTATTGATAAATGTGATAGCGCTTGTTAGAAAACTCAATCAAATCTGTTTGCAAAATAAAATCACATATAGGATCCCCACTTTTAACATCACCCCAAGTTGGCTCCGGATATTGATGGATAGCACTGCTCTAGTGCCCAGTTCCTCTGCCAAATTGAAGTGCTGAGGGGATTCCTTAACAAACCCCACCTTTATTACATTCCTCACACTAACACATTTTATTAACTCAAGACAGTTCTTAACATTGGCGAAGCGGCTGCTGGATCCACACCTGAAGCATGTATTGGAATTACTGAAAGATTTCCCCCCCTTCTTAGAGTCTTTATCAACGAAGGTTTGGGAGTTGGCTTTGAATGTGACCGCATTCACCATTTCAGTATCAACGCGATCCTTGCCTTGGTTCAATCCCTTCGAAGCCCGGGTCGATCTCTCGTTCCGTCTATCACTAGGGTTTCTGGGAGAACAGGATTACAACAGCATAATAGTTTCTCCTGGACACGTTTGTCGTAACAATTGACCATTCTCTGGTCCCTAAAATAATGATCCCGGCTACCATTGAACTCACATGTTGAAGCTGACAAACTGAGAATGAGTCCTGCTAAAAAAATCTGCGCCTCTCCAATAATACTGGTGTGATCCTTGACATGGTTTCTAAGCCGATGTATAGCTTCCCTGGATGCATCTCATTCCCTGATGGGAAGGCGAAGAGCTGTGGGTAAATGGTCAAATATAAGTTGACCATCAGCGCCTAAACAGTGGTAAAGTGGGGATAGCTTTCTCCTTGCATTAAATATATCCCCATCAATGGCAATTGAATAACGGTCAAAGTTTCTAAACCATTGAACCCACATATATTTTGGAATACCAGTTTAGCTAAAAATGTTGAGGGAATATTGGCAGTTTGCATCTTGTATGGATGAGGACCTAACACAAAGAAGAACAACACTTGTTGCTAGGTGTAGTGAGGCACCAGGCACTTATAAAGATCTTATTGAGGAGCGTGCCAATAAATATACTTAACTCAGAAAACGATGTACTATGTTGTAAGTCACGAACAATAGAAAGAGATTAGTATGGCGCCCAACATGAGTAGGGTGCTTTCCACAGAGCTCCTATTCCTCTGTACCATCCTCGCGTGTTGGTGCATCTTCACCACAGAGCTCCTATTCCTCGGTACCATCCTCGCGTGTTGGTGCATCTTCACCACAGAGCTCCTATTCCTCGGTACCATCCTCGCGTGTTGGTGCATCTTCACCACAGAGCTCTTATTCCTCGGTACCATCCTCGCGTGTTGGTGCATCTTCACCACAGAGCTCCTATTCCTCGGTACCATCCTCGCGTGTTGGTGCATCTTCACCACAGAGCTCCTATTCCTCGGTACCATCCTCGCGTGTTGGTGCATCTTCACCACAGAGCTCCTATTCCTCGGCACCATCCTCGCGTGTTGGTGCATCTTCACCACAGAGCTCCTATTCCTGGGTACCATCCTCGCGTGTTGGTGCATCTTCACCAGAGAGCTCCTATTCCTCGGTACCATCCTCGCGTGTTGGTGCATTTTCACCACAGAGCTCCTATTCCTCTGTACCATCCTCGCGTGTTGGTGCATCTTCACCACAGAGCTCTTATTCCTCGGTACCATCCTCGCGTGTTGGTGCATCTTCACCACAGAGCTCCTATTCCTCGGTACCATCCTCGCGTGTTGGTGCATCTTCACCACAGAGCTCCTATTCCTCGGTACCATCCTCGCGTGTTGGTGCATCTTCATCACAGAGCTCCTATTCCTCGGCACCATCCTCGCGTGTTGGTGCATCTTCACCACAGAGCTCCTATTCCTGGGTACCATCCTCGCGTGTTGGTGCATCTTCACCACAGAGCTCCTATTCCTCCGTACCACCCTCACCTGTTGGTGCATCATCACCACGGAGCTTCTATTCCTCATTGCCACCCTCACCTGATGGTGCTCATCGCCAATGTCATGTCCCAAAAGAAGACTACTCGCACAATTCCGTACGGTATGCAGAAGTTTATTCTTTGACCCTACATACGTCTGCTCGCCACCTTACACAGACGCAACTGCTATCTACAAATCAAATGATCATACATTATAATTTGACACTTTAGAATGGAAGCTCTTGCGCACACTATACCTGTGAGGCGAGAGAGCTCTACGGTCCAACCATCAAGTCTACAGATATGAGGACTAGGAGCTCAGTGGTGGAGGAGCACCAAGACACGAGGGTGGTAAAGAGGACTAGGAGCTCCGTGGTGAAGGAGCACCAAGACACGAGGGTGGTAAAGAGGACTAGGAGCTCAGTGGTGAAGGACCACCAAGACACGAGGGTGGTAAAGAGGACTAGGAGCTCCGTGGTGAAGGAGCACCAAGACACAAGGTTGGTAAGACACGAGGGTGGTAAAGAGGAATAGGTGCTCAGTGGTGAAGGAGCACCAAGGCACGAGGGTGGTAAAGAGGAATAGGAGCTTCGTGGTGAAGGAGCACCAAGACACGAGGGTGGTAAAGAGGAATAGGAGCTCAGTGGTGTAGGAGCACCAAGACACGAGGGTGGTAAAGAGGAATAAGAGCTCCATGGTGAAGGAGCACCAAGACACCAGGGTGGTAAAGAGGACTAGGAGCTCAATGTCGAAGAAGCTCCAAGACACGAGGGTGGTAAAGAGGACTAGGAGCTCAGTGAGGAAGGAGTACCAAGACACGAGGGTGGTAAAGAGGAATAGGAGCTCCATGGTGAAAGAGCACCAAGACACCAGCGTGGTAAAGAGGACTAGGAGCTCAATGTCAAAGAAGCTCCAAGACACCAGGGTGGTAAAGAGGACTAGGAGCTCAATGCCGAAGAAGCTCCAAGACACGAGGGTGGTAAAGAGGACCAGGAGCTCAATGCCGAAGAAGCTCCAAGACACCAGAGTGGTAAAGAGGACTAGGAGCTCAGTGAGGAAGGAGCACCAAGACATGAAGGGCGGTAACAAGGAATAGGAGCTCAGTGGTGAAGGAGCACCAAGACACCAGGGTGGTAAAGAGGACTAGGAGCTCAGTGAGGAAGGAGCACCAAGGCACGAGGGTGGTAAAGAGGAATAGGAGCTCAGTGGTGAAGGAGCACCAAGGCACGAGGGTGGTAAAGAGGAATAGGAGCTTTGTGGTGAAGGAGCACCAAGACACGAGGGTGGTAAAGAGGAATAGGAGCTTCGTGGTGAAGGAGCACCAAGACATGAGGGTGGTAAAGAGGAATAGGAGCTCCATGGTGAAGGAGCTCCAAGACACCAGGGTGGTAAAGAGGACTAGGAGCTCAATGTCAAAGAAGCTCCAAGACACGAGGGCGGTAACAAGGAATAGGAGCTCAGTGGTGAAGGAGCACCAAGACACCAGGGTGGTAAAGAGGACTAGGAGCTCAGTGAGGAAGAAGCACCAAGGCACGAGGGTGGTAAAGAGGAATAGGAGCTCAGTGGTGAAGGAGCACCAAGACATGAGGGTGGTAAAGAGGAATAGGAGCTCCATGGTGAAGGAGCACCAAGACACCAGGGTGGTAAAGAGGACTAGGAGCTCAATGTCGAAGAAGCTCCAAGACACGAGGGTGGTAAAGAGGACTAGGAGCTCAGTGGTGGAGGAGCACCAAGACACCAGGGTGGTAAAGAGGACTAGGAGCTCAGTGAGGAAGGAGCACCAAGACACGAGGGTGGTAAAGAGGAATAGGAGCTCAGTGGTGAAGGAGCACCAAGGCACGAGGGTGGTAAAGAGGAATAGGAGCTTCGTGGTGAAGGAACACCAAGACATGAGGGTGGTAAAGAGGAATATGAGCTCCATGGTGAAGGAGCTCCAAGACACCAGGGTGGTAAAGAGGACTAGGAGCTCAATGTCGAAGAAGCTCCAAGACACGAGGGTGGTAAAGAGGAATAGGAGCTCAGTGGTGAAGGAGCACCAAGACATGAGGGTGGTAAAGAGGAATAGGAGCTCCATGGTGAAGGAGCACCAAGACACCAGGGTGGTAAAGAGGACTAGGAGCTCAATGTCGAAGAAGCTCCAAGACACGAGGGTGGTAAAGAGGACTAGGAGCTCAGTGGTGGAGGAGCACCAAGACACTAGGGTGGTAACAAGGAATAGGAGCTCAGTGGTGAAGGAGCACCAAGACACCAGGGTGGTAAAGAGGACTAGGAGCTCAGTGAGGAAGGAGCACCAAGGCACGAGGGTGGTAAAGAGGAATAGGAGCTCAGTGGTGAAGGAGCACCAAGGCACGAGGGTGGTAAAGAGGAATAGGAGCTTTGTGGTGAAGGAGCACCAAGGCACGAGGGTGGTAAAGAGGAATAGGAGCTCAGTGGTGAAGGAGCACCAAGACATGAGGGTGGTAAAGAGGAATAGGAGCTCCATGGTGAAGGAGCACCAAGACACCAGGGTGGTAAAGAGGACTAGGAGCTCAGTGAGGAAGGAGCACCAAGGCACGAGGGTGGTAAAGAGGAATAGGAGCTCAGTGGTGAAGGAGCTCCAAGACACCAGGGTGGTAAAGAGGACTAGGAGCTCAATGTCGAAGAAGCTCCAAGACACGAGGGTGGTAAAGAGGACTAGGAGGTCAGTGGTGAAGGAGCACCAAGACATGAGGGTGGTAAAGAGGAATAGGAGCTCCATGGTGAAGGAGCACCAAGACACCAGGGTGGTAAAGAGGACTAGGAGCTCAATGTCGAAGAAGCTCCAAGACACGAGGGTCGTAAAGAGGACTAGGAGCTCAGTGGTGGAGGAGCACCAAGACACGAGGGCGGTAACAAGGAATAGGAGCTTAGTGGTGAAGGAGCACCAAGACACCAGGGTGGTAAAGAGGACTAGGAGCTCAGTGAGGAAGGAGCACCAAGACACGAGGGTGGTAAAGAGGAATAGGAGCTCAGTGGTGAAGGAGCACCAAGACATGAGGGTGGTAAAGAGGACTAGGAGCTCCATGGTGAAGGAGCACCAAGGCACGAGGGTGGTAAAGAGGAATAGGAGCTTCGTGGTGAAGGAGCACCAAGGCACGAGGGCGGTAACAAGGAATAGGAGCTCAGTGGTGAAGGAGCACCAAGACACCAGGGTGGTAAAGAGGACTAGGAGCTCAGTGAGGAAGGAGCACCAAGGCACGAGGGTGGTAAAGAGGACTAGGAGCTCAGTGAGGAAGGAGCACCAAGACACGAGGGTGGTAAAGAGGAATAGGAGCTCCATGGTGAAGGAGCACCAAGGCACGAGGGTGGTAAAGAGGAATAGGAGCTTCGTGGTGAAGGAGCACCAAGACATGAGGGTGGTAAAGAGGAATAGGAGCTCCATGGTGAAGGAGCTCCAAGACACCAGGGTGGTAAAGAGGACTAGGAGCTCAATGTCGAAGAAGCTCCAAGACACGAGGGTGTTAAAGAGGACTAGGAGCTCAGTGAGGAAGGAGCACCAAGGCACGAGGGTGGTAAAGAGGAATAGGAGCTCAGTGGTGAAGGAGCACCAAGGCACGAGGGTGGTAAAGAGGAATAGTAGCTTCGTGGTGAAGTAGCACCAAGACATGAGGGTGGTAAAGAGGAATAGGAGCTCCGTGGTGAAGGAGCTCCAAGACACCACAGTGGTAAAGAGGAATAGGGGCTCAGTGACGAAGGAGCACCAAGACATGAAGGGCGGTAACAAGGAATAGGAGCCCAAACATGAGATGGACCAAGACATGAAGGGTGATAATGAGGAACTGGACCTGAGCGATAGAGATGTATCAATGTTTGACGGGTGGTGTCAAGACGCAGGAGCTCTGGTGGCAAATATATTTCAAGAAGTGAAGGTTAGTAAGAAGGAATAGGAGCTAAAATCCGCGGATGGACTAAGACGTGAAGAGTGGTAACAGGAGTACGAGCTGCGAAGCAAAACAATATTTTTATTGATAAGGTCTTTAAATGGCATGTAGTAAACCCAAGGCATCAGAACGGTTAACCCAACACATCAGGTCATGTACAGGTGCAAGCAGACAGACAAACTGAAGAGAAATGTGAAAAATGCAGCAGTGCAAAAAAAAACGGTGACAGTGGATGTACCCTCAGCATTGGATACAGCATCACCTTTGAGTACATTAAAAGTACAATGGATTGGTATTTAACACATGACATGCATATTCAATAACAGCAAGAGTGTCTGCATTAATGTGAGACGGTGCTCCAGAGAGGGCGTGGGGGGGGCGGGGGGGGGCGTGCAACGACGTGGGAAGGCGCAGGTTCGTGAAAAAGGAAGGGCGATGTGCGATATATACATCAAAATAGTTGGTGACCTATCCAGCCACTATCAAGGCAAAAGATGCATAAGAACCACAGTACTTTCAGAGAGAGTGAATGAATCGCTGTTATCTATACATGGAAGGCAGGTACACCGTCGACGTGGGTTCCATCAGTGATGACTTCGAGGGGCCCTGGGTGGAGTCTGGAATTCTCGGTGGTGGTAGAAAGCCTGGTGTGCCACGAGTGTATACACATCAATCAGGATTTATGAAGCGCTGTAAATCACCCACGAGGGCCTCAAGGCGCTGCTCGTGGACAGAGAGGAAGGCAGAGGCACAGCAGGCGTGTGTCCAAGGTCCACAGCTTAAACTGTTCCAGGTGATGCTGCTTGAAGGACATAACGGCCAGAGACAACAGCCAATCGGGGCATACAAAAGCATATCTAAGAAACTAGAACAGAGATGCTGATGAGGAGGGGCTGCAGGGGGCAGCCGCGGCCATCTTTACCGCAGCTTTACTAGGCTCATGAAACCTATGGGGAGTAGCTTTGCAAAAGTGAGTAAGTGACGTCAATAACACATGGTTTCACACTCTACCCAACCCCAGACTCATGCACCGGCGCCACTCCGTGCTGCAGGCAACTTGCATTTGAAAAGACCGATTACCGCCCCCAGGAACTACAGACTACTTGTAACGAGGCTTTAAAAGATACGAATTTGATCAAAATAACATCTTCGCCTATTAGCTATTTTGCTGAACGTAGCAACAATTGTAGAAACTTTGGATCAAGTCTCTTGGAGGTAGCACAGGGCTAGAAACCAGAACACAAGCCTAATTTTAAGAGGTAAAAGAGAGGACATGTCTAGAGAAGTCTGGAGGCTAACTATAGACAGAGATGCGGGGAATGAGATTTTGGTATCAATTTATAATCAATTTAATAATTTATCTCATTCGTTAATTTTGGACCGCTAGTATCTGTCATTGAGTAAAAGACCACCCCCACACAGGTTTAGTTCAACCCCATTAAATGACGCCACTCTGAAGAACCACTTACAACTGATAAAGTTTAAAAGTTTTATATAAAAGTCAAATCTGAATGCAATTTACAATCCTCTCAGGATAAATCTCAGAGTATACAAAGAATACAAATCAGTTCCAAAATCAGCAATTTAAAGTTTCGATGTAAAGTGGTTCCTTTGCGTCATCTATAGAAAGAGAAAAATAATCACGTTAAATCTGTCCCTACTCTATACTAGGTGACTTCCCTTTTTCGCAAGTTTCTTCCCTAAAAAGGTGTCAGCAGTTTGACTTCCAAAGAAGTTCAAACTCTCTTAACCTCTAAAGATAACTTAAGTTTAAGAAGCAGTACCCTCTCTGCCTACCCATCCGCTCTTCTAAGGGTCCTCGGCCTACTGCTCCCTTGCGCTCTGATCTCTCTCAGCGCATCTGCTCAAGGCATCTACCCTTGCCTTCGCTCTGAGCAATTCACCTCGCTGTTCCTAATCTTCAATTGCTATCTTCTCCCCGGGGTGCTGTCCCTAAAATACACAATCACAGTGTGGGTGGAACGCCCCTTGACGCCCACCACGGACTTTCCCCGATGATGTCAGTTTCTGGCTCTTTCCATTACTCCATCTCTTTGCGTCGTCCGTTAGGTTGACCCTTCTCCTTAGATGTCATCTTCATCTTCTCGTTGGTGACTTTAATCGACACTTTCAGATCAAAAGTCATATGAACTTAAACAAGACTTTAACTTACAATTATTTCTTGACCTTACTAGATCCTGTGAATGGTCATTCAAAACAAAGCTCAAATTCCAATCGCCTCCTCTCATGTTTAGGCAATAAACTTCGTTCGACATTTGTCACCTTAAATCTAACAAATGCTAGACTCTTCGGCTCGCACCTTCAAGTGAAAGCTATTCACGACTCCTGTGAGCCCACTAAATTACATACATTGGACTATGCTCCTGCGAACCCTTGGTTAGTCAGGTTATAATCACAAATGACCTAAACCCTTCCAGCATTCCTACAAACTTCTTCTACACAGTATAACCTTTAACATACATTTATATATGAACGCTTTTAGTATACCTTTCTTCTAAACGAATACAATTTTACATAGAATATGATTTTAATACATAGAATATAAAGTTCATATTCTCATTGGTTACATCGTTATGTGTATGCTCCTTGCACATTTCTCCATGTTACATTTCTCGCCGTTTCTGCATTTAAAGTTACACACGGATATGAACTCTACTTTGCACGTTCTTCTGTTCGTAAGCATTTCTACACATTACTACATTAGCCCATTACATATACGAGCTTTCTAAACCTAATGCATTCTAAAGTGAATACAGTTATACATTCCTATACCATGTTGTCACTTTCCGTTGACTTTTACGCTATAGACGTCAACTTCACGTTCGATATACATTTCATTCCTACGTTTATACGATATGCTCCTAAATATGGCCTATACATAATTTTTATTCAAATTTGCGCTCTCTCAGTCCCCCCTTTGATGACTTTTTAGGAGTCATCACTAAATGCAATTTGAATAACACCTTTAAACCGAACTAGTTACGTCATTTCCTCTTTTCATCGTTTCAAGTGCTCTCAAGCTTTTATACTGTTGATCTTGTAAAGCAGCTAATCTCCTTTCCTGCTTTCTCATAGATCTTTGTAACCGGTTCGTCCTATACCATTTATATAGTTTCACAAATCCTAACAATGTAATTATGCAAATTAATACTATTAATACAGGTTTTAATATGTACCACACTATACTTTTGCCAAGGTTAGCAAACCAACTTCCAACCTTTCCTACTCCATTACCTACTTTTTCCCAAACATTTATTTTTGTCAAATCTTCGATTTCTTTATGAATCTGTGTAATGTTTCTTATAACCTTCTCAAGTGGTTTTGAATTATCAGGAATATAAGTACAACATTCCTGAACCTTCAAAGCCTTGCAAACTCCGCCTTCTTTTGCTAATATTACATCAAGAGCAAGTCGATTCTGAAGAACCATTGCTCTAATAGATTGCATCTCACCTTCTATTAGCATTAATGACCTTGCAGTACTTGCAGATAATCTATCTACGACTGTAGCTAGTCTCCTGATCTTAACATCGTTAAGTATTAAACCTAACATAGGAAACATCGCTCCAAATACGTCTCCTACTACTTCTGCATCTTCTACTTCTCTTTTCGTTCTTGTCGAAGCCTTTCTTTCTATTATCGCTAAATCCTTTGCATGATATATTTTGGGGAAGACAATTGCCAAGTAACACGAACCATACCAATTGTCAGGCAGTTTTACATAGGCACTTCTCCCACATACAAAATATACATTAGGAATAGCCTGCATCCCTTTCATAAAATCTTTCGTATAATACTCTAACTTAAAAGCATGCTCACAATTAACTTCACCTACGAATTCACTCTCATAATATGTCTTGCTTCGAGTTAAACATAACTTCCCTTTCTGCGTTCTATCCAATGCTATTGGACCATTGCTCCCTTTCTGTTTATGTGCCTTCTCTTCTTCGGTCCAATCAGTTTTCCACTGTCCTGACATTTTTAGAATCTTCTGCCTTCTGTATCGGTCATCTACTTGTCCTATGAACTTTTTCTCAATCTCTGACACTTTGCAAGTCAAATTATTTCTGCGTGCATATGATGTATCTAATGTATCCCAAGGAAGGAAGAATTTAGCTAGTCTATCCTCCTTTTTGTAATAGTCCCACTTATTCATTTGCTTATAATTCGGAACTTCAGGCAGTACCGAATCATAATTTGAAAAGTAGTACTCAAATCCTTCTCTACCATAAAATATACTTAGCAGTAAGCTACATGTTATCCCATAAGTCAATGGGAGATGATGATATTGGATGCCCTCATCTACAGAAGCCAGCAATTGCATACAAACGTAGCAATCTTTGGCCTCCATGGCATCGATATATTCGTATAGTAGTTTAGCATATGCGTTTGACCTAAAGTTTCCCTGTGACTCATCTACATGTAATCTACGAACTTCATCTGCTAGTAACGCCTTTTCACGTATAACATTGCTCTCCTCCTTCTTTCCATCCAGAGCAGGTTTCAAAGTCGTTATAAGTTTTACATCTGCTATTTCTTTATCGTTTTCATGTCCTATGATATATGATATTGTCACTACTGTAATTATGAGAAATATCACTATCGCTATAAGTGTACCTACTATACATCTAGCTTTTCTGTTTGGGTTGCCGTTCTCCATGTTGTCAAAACAGCGTGACTCTTTCTTTTGCGAAAAAGTTTATCAGTTCAGTCCTTTGTTTGCTTTGTTTTCTTCTCAGTTCGTAAAGTGCTCTTTTATCTACAAAGTCTCTTTTTCGCCACAATGTCTCTTTATTTTTAACAACAGACAACCCTAACCCTTCTCCGTCCTCTAAATGTAATCCCTAATTTTATTCTTCTTTCCACTCGGCGCTAGGTTATCTTCTTTTTTATAGCTTATATACAAAAGTCTTTATGTATCAACAATTATTCTCGTACCTGCAGCTCTTGCAACAAGTTCCAACAACTCAAAACGAATGACTTTGTCTTCTTCCTCGGATATTTGCTGACCAAATGTTGGAAATTGTAATCTGTTCAACACCAAATCTTTAATCCGACTCAAGTATGGGGGTATGGGAAGTGTGAAAGTCAGTAACCCCTCAGTCTCGAGTCCAGGCGTCAACATCCATATCTCCACTGCCACAAATGGATCGAGATCGATTACTTTCACGTTCTTCACTCTCCCAGATTTCTGTCCCCAAGACATCTGCTAGATAAGTCCACTCTGGGGTGGCGTACCTTCTGCAGGGCACACGAACCCTTCTCGATCTTCGTGGACTCTCAGTTCCTGAGTCTGTCGTTTCTTCCTCCTGATCCGATTCTTCAGCGATCGGGACAAGAGTTCTTTCTTGCTTTTCTTCCGAGCTTGGCCTTTTCTTTCTCTCCGGCCAACTGGCTTCGTCACTCCTTGTTCTTCTGCTCCTTGTTCTTGGACCAGTCTCTTGGTCACTCTCAGCTTGTTCAGTATCAGATTCAGTCTCCCAGTTACTTTCTTCTCCTGATGCGACTTCGGTCTCGCTAGTGTCCTGACCTTCGTCGTCTTGTTCCAACACAGTCTCAGCCTCTTCGATCACCTCCACAGCTTGGCTTTCCCCCTCTGTGGCTTCTCCGCTTTCCGCTGGATTCTCATCCGAGAGAGGAGCTGTTTCTTCTAGAGGTGTTGGCACTCTTCGGGTGTGTGAGGCATGTATCCAGTTTGGCAGGCCTCCACACTTCACCGCAGTGTTCGTGACAAGTATGACTTGAAACGGTCCTCGCCAACGCACATCTAAGCAGTTCTTCCTGACATGCTTCTTCACCAGGACCCAGTCTCCCGGACTCAGGTCATGGCACAAATCTTGTGCTGATGGAACCTCTGCAGCCTGGACCTGGAGGGACACAGAATTAATGGCATCAGATAGTCCCTTGCAGTAGTCCAAGATCAAGTCGTCTGTGATGTTCAACAACGCTGCAGTCGGAACCGATGGCAATCTCATAGCTCTCCCCATTAGCACTTCATGTGGAGAGAGACCTGTTTTTCTATCTGGTGTGCTACGTATGCTCATAAGAACCACTGGAAGTGCGTCTGGCCAATTCAGGGATGTCGATGAACAAACTTTAGCCAGTCTGGACTTGATTGTGCTGTTTATTTGCTCTACAATCCCTGAAGCTTCTGGTCGATAACTGCAATGGAGCTTCTGATCGATACTCAAAGCTGAGCACAACATCTTCACTATTTCGCTGTTGAAATGAGTTCCTCTGTCCGATTCCAAAGAGGATGGCACCCCAAACCTCGGTATTAACTCTCTAAGTAACAATTTTGCTACTGTAAGTGTATCGCATCTACGTGTAGGGTAAGCCTCAACCCATCTAGAAAATATGCAGACAATCACTAAAACGTATCTGAGTCTGTTACATGGAGGCATTTCTATAAAATCAAGCTGCATTCTATTGAAAGGCCCCCCAGACCTCCCAATGTGACTCAATGTAACTGGTGTTCTCTTTCCCACGTTTAGTTGCTGACAGATCGCACATCGCTGACATACTGCTTCTGCCGCTACTCTAAACTTAGGATTAAACCACGTTTGTCTGAATACTCTCACCATGGCATCTCTTCCTATGTGTGCTGATCCATGCAATTTCCTTGCCATTGGACTAACAAGTTCATTTGGTAAAACTGCTCTCCCATCGGCAGAGACCCAAAAATTCATTTCGCCTTTCACACAACCCGCTGTTTCCCAGCCCTTTTTCTCAACATCTGGTGCATTCTCCTGAACACTCCTTAACTCATCCCACGTGTCTACAGTGTCTAACAACATGGTCAATTCAGTTCTTTCCTGTACTCCCCCCACTTTCACATCAGTGTGAGAATATCCTTGCTCTGCGCAGTAACGCGCTACTTCATCAGCATAACGATTGCCCTGCGACACAAAGTCTACATTCTTCGTGTGCGCAGCACATTTGACAACTGCAATAGCTGATGGTCCTTGCAATGCATCTAACAGTAGTCTCACGAATTCTCCATTCCTAATGGGAGAACCCGAGGAGGTCATATAACCTCTTTGAGACCATAACTGCCCGTAATCGTGAACTACCCCGAAACCATACTGGCTATCGGTGTATATGGTGACTCGAAGTTTGTCGCCTGCTAAGCAAGCACGAGTCAAAGCAACAATTTCAGCTACCTGTGCGGAGTGTACTCCTTCCAGGCAAGCGGCTTCTACAACTCTGGTAATCGTGCAAACTGCATAAGCTGCTCTCAGCTGACCAATATCGTCTCTTACGCATGAACCATCAACAAAGAAAATTTCATCAGGGTCAGTCAATGGCTCATCTACGATATCGGGTCTCGGTTTGGTGCATAGTTCAGTCACATCAAGGCAGTCATGATCTGTACAATTTTCATCATCCACCTCATTTGGAAGTGGCATCAACGTAGCAGGATTCAAGACGGAGCATCTTTTTAGGGTCACATTCTCGGCAGCCAGTATGACTTGTTCGTAGCGTGTGAGCCTACTATTCGTCAGATGCTGAGTCTTAGTCCTGGTCATTAACAATTCCACAGAATGCGGTACGTACACCACTAACTGATGTCCCATTACCACACTTTCTGATCTTTCAATGCTGACACCCGTTGCAGCTACGGATTTGAGACATCCGGGCAACGCTGCGGCTACTGGATCTAATGTAGCCGAAAAGTACGCTACTGGCCTACGCGCATCTCCATGGATCTGAGCTAAAACCGCTAAAGCGCATCCCTCTCTTTCGCAGCAGTAAAGCAAAAATGGTTTTGTGTAATCAGGCATTCCTAAAGCCGGGGCACGACATAAGTCCTCCCTCAGCTGCAAAAACGCCATCAAACAGTCTTTGTCCCATGGTACCGGATCACTCACTCCTTTGTGCGTCAGTTGTAATAACGGTTTTGCCTTCAGTGAGAAGTTGGCTATCCACTGTCGACAATAACCGACCATACCTAGAAACATCCTGACCTCTCTTTGTGTTGTAGGCGCGTTCATTTTCATAATCGCCTCTATTCTGTCTGGAGACACCTTCCGTTTCCCCTTTTCAATCCTGTGGCCCAAGTATTGCACTTCAGTCTTACAATACTGCAATTTACTTGGTGACACCTTGTGCCCATTCTCGGCCAAATGATTTAACAAGGTGATGGTGTCTTCTCTGCAAGCTTCCTCTGTTTCTGACGCAACTAGGAGGTCGTCTATGTACTGGACTAGAACTGAGTTCTTGGGCAGCACTAGACTTTCAAGATTTCTCTTTAAAAGCTGGTTAAAAATCGATGGGCTTTCTGTATACCCCTGAGGGATACGACACCATGTTAAAACGCGATCTTCCAGCTTAAAAGCGAAAAGATACTGGCTCTCTTCATCTAAAGGAATCGAAAAGAAAGCCTGGCACAAATCTATCACGGTAAACCATTCAGCTTGGAACGGTATCTGAAATAATATCACTGATGGATTCGGTACCACTGGACAACATGAGACAACAATATTATTAATCTTTCGAAGGTCCTGCACTATTCTGTATTTTCCACTAGGTTTCTGCAAACCCATAATCGGTGAGTTACATGGACTACCCACGATCTCCTTCAGTATTCCCTGTTTAATCATGGATTCGATCACAGGCTTTATTCCTGCAATCGTCTCTGGTGTCAACTTGTACTGTGGTGTTCTTGGATATTCAGCATTGAGTCTTACCAAGATCTTTACTGGTTCTACTCCTTTGATCAATCCTATTTCTTCTCCAGTAAAATCCCACACCTCAGCTGACACTTTCTCCCTCAAGTCCTGTGGAAGCTCCTCCACTGTTAAGGTAGGATATAATTCCACACATTCCTGCGAATTTACAACTTTGAAATCGGCATCTTCATTGTTGGTCTGCACTTCTACTCCTTCAGGCGTGCAATGTATTGTGCAATTCAGTTTACACAACAGATCTCTTCCTAACAAGCACACCGGACTAGAATCACAGATCACAAACTGATGTTCGTCACTGTAATTCCCTATCTTTACTGACACTGGTTCCGTCAGAGGATTCGTCATCCTCTTGTTTGCGACTCCTACCACCTGAATCATCTCTCCTGATATCGGCAGACCTGGGACTACCGCTGATCTCAACGTGGATCGAGTGGCTCCCGTATCCACCAAAAAGGTCGTAGGACATCCAGCTACTTCAGCCTCTACGTATGGTCCCCTCTGATCTACTTCCAGGGCTGCTCCTAAGGTACAATCTTCTTCCCTATTCACTCGTTGCCCTGTAAGAGGATCAACGTAGTAGCATTCTTCTCCTCCTACGAATAATGGCATTTGTCTATAGGTTTTCCCTCCATTTGCAATTCGAGGTGGTTGAGGAAACGGGGCTCGAGGAGTCTGAGTCCCCCCTTTGATAAACTTTCCCTTCGGGACTGTTGCTCCCTTAACCACGTTAGTCTGTACCTCTTCCTCCTCCTGTTCTAATTCCCCTGTCTCAATATTATACGGACACTCGCGTCTCCAATGTCCCACCTCGTTACACTGATGACACCTGGTTGTCCTTTTCAGTGTTGCGATATCCATTCTCGGTCTCGGTCTTTCTTCCTCTTCTCTGCTCTGATTATTCTGTTTCTTTGCCTGCGCTCCTGTTCCCTGCTGTCGCTGTCCACCCTTTCCAGCTGCTTGCATCTGTACTAACATTAACTTTTCCTTAAGCTTCTTTGCCTTCGAGTCTATCTCATCGCTACAGTATCTTGCATACCTCAGAATTTCGTCTAAAGGTTTGTTCTGCCAACAGATCAAGTGCTGTTGAATCATTAGGCTTATGTCTGGTCTTAATCCGAGAACAAACTTTGACACAAACTGTCCTATGTCTTTAGGATCCATTACGTCCAGTCCGCTGTACTGTTTGAATGCTTTCAGTAACCTCTCATAGAACTCGTGAACTGTCTCTTTAGGCTCCTGAGTTGTTCGATCTATCTTAACCCAGTCTATGTCTTGCACCGGCACTTTCTCTTTTAGCCATGTTATTACTCTTTCGTATTTTTCCATGACCCTGTCTGATGGACCACCTGTCTGGGTATCTCTCTGAGGCTCACAAGTGGGCCATTCAATACTAAGTTTGCATGCCGTCCACAAATCTCCGGGTACCACGATATCGAACAACGTGTTCAGATCAATCCACAGCACCTTAGAGATCTTCACGAATCTCTCTACCTGCTTGTACCACTCAACGGGATTTTCTCTAAGTTTCGGGAAGGAATTAGTGAATGCCGCTAAATCCCCCCTACTCCACGGTACATGCACGTAGTTTCCGTTCGCGATTTCTCGCAAAGGAAAAGCTTCCATTCGCATTAGGTCTGTATCCTGAGATTTCACAAGTGTACTCCGTCTGACAGATCCCTTCTTGGACCATTTTTCCTCCCATCTATCCAGATCTCTCCATATTCTAATACACATGACCAATTCCCTTATGTGTACTCTCAGCCCAATCGTTCTGCGCTCATCTAGATCTAGATCCGTGCAATTCAGCCTATGATTGGCCTGTAAAGCCTTAGTTCGTGATATGTCTATCATGTATTTTTCTGCCAATTCAGATAACTTTTCATGAGCTGCTCTCGCTTTTCGAGTAACGTCTTTAGACAAAAACAGAATCTCATCTGGTGCGTATAGCTCTAACCTCTCGATTGCCACTGTGCCGTCGATTATTTCATCTAAGTCTGATTTTAAGCTCATTACATCTATGCGTCTTGCTTTTATTTCAGCTCTCAGTACGTCAGTCCTAGGTTGCTCTCTCATATCCCTCTCACCTCCACTATGCGCCCTACGCCTAAGCACAGGTGAGTTATGAGGAATTTTTCTTCCATCTCTTTGTTCCCACCTCTCTAAATCCCAAGCCTTTCCGTCTTCCCTTGGGGTGTGGTGGAACAATGCTCCATCCTTCAACCCTACATTCCGTCTTTTCGATTCGGTTTCTCCAGATACAAGATAAGATCCTCCGTGCTGTTCTAAACCACTGTAACTCGCTTGCTGTCTGGTATCACTTAACAATCGATAAGGTCCTTCATGGCTCTCCATGCTCCCGCGATCTCGTTCTTGATCACCGGATGTATGGCGAGACGTTCCGCGACAACCTGTATTCTCATGACTTCGTCCTAGATCACCGGACGCATGGCGAGACCCTTCGCGACTCTCCATGTTCCCGTGATTCCAATGTTGCACATTTTCATCCGGAGCATGGTGTGTGCACCTAAAGGTATTCCGGTACTCCTGCGTCCTTCGTTCTCCCTCACTGAAAGTGACGCGAGGCATTTCGCCACACCCTGCACTCCTGTCATCGCACATTTGCCTATTGCCGCTAATGGTAGGACTCGTATCTCTTCTACTTTCTCGACTCCCTCTCTCCCACTCCGGGCTGCTTTCTCCAGCTCCACAATGAGAGAGGATCTTGTTATCCTGGTCTCTCCACTCTGCTCCTGTTTCTAAACTTTTATTCCGAGCCTCTTCGGCAGTATCCCACTCTTTCAGATATTCCCTTAATTCCTTATAGGATTTCGGTTTTGGTCCCCTCAAATCCATTGATCCTCTTTGACCCCCTTGTTCTATCCAGGGACCCGTCGCGGAATCTAATGGGGTACTCCGACTCACTGGTGCTAATCTCTGTCTTTGAGGATTCATCGTGTTATTCCTATTCTCCATCTCTGCCCTTTCCCTGTCCCATCGTGCCTGTTCCTCCTGCTGGACCCCTTCTGGGTTGTAGATTGACACAATAGGGCCTATGGTAACAGGTACTTGTAAAGCGTCTGGCATTTGGTACGACCTTGCACATTGCGTCTCTGGCACCTTCTGGACCACGAATCTTCCCACTACTCTCTGTTCGGAACTAGCTTGGGGTATTTCCTCACTCTTGTTGGAGTCCCACTCTGTTACTGGGATCGATTTATATTCACCCCACCTAGCTCCGTCCCCTTGCTGTAATATGGGACTTGCAGATTCACCGCTATATGGAGGTGGTCTATCTGTTAACAGCCTATCTATTAGATCCTCCTCCGTCTCGCTTTCCTCATCTTCCTCCTCTAGAGGTTTCCTTTCTCCCGTGGCTTCTATCATGGTGAACAGTTTGTCTGCTTCTATCTTTTGCACTCTCCACTTCTTAGCTTCCTCATCCCATTTGGCATCCTGCACTGCCTTTACTGATCGTCTCACTCTTTCTTGGCGTCTCTTTAAACTCTTCTCGTGCGCTGCTCTAAACCATGCACTAAGAGCTTCGAATTGTGTTGGCCTCGGTAGAGGTCTTGTTGCAAGCATTACCGCTTTCAGTTGGTTCAACACGTCTAGTTTAAACGTTCCGAATCTCGGAAACGTCAGTTCATTTTCCCCTTCTGTTAGCCTATTCCACTCGGAGATCCACATTATTGAGTGTAAACCGACATTTACTGCCATATGATAAGCTGGTGTGCCTTCTGGTGGAGCTTCTTCTCCAGCATATAAGTTTCTTCTATTCCTCCTAAAGATTTTTCTTAAACCCTTAAAGCACTTCATTTTGATAATCTACGATTTTCCCTTATTAATTCTCTTCCTTATTTACGTCCTGATGACAACCACCAATCCCTGTGCGACTCTCGCTAATCAGCCTATCCCAATGCTGTTCTACGCTGACCGACCAATCTCAGCGCGATTCTACGCTGACGTCACTTGTTCCCTCTACAGCAGTTTCCTTCGTTTCTCAGCTCGTCTCGCGGTCTTACATGCGTTTCATTCATACGCCGAAAAATGACTACTTCCGTCCAAGCGATCACTTTTCTCTGACTGTACGGCCACAGTCTAACTGTAATTGTCACCTCAACTGGCGAGACGTCTTTCCTCTTACGGTCGGACGCTTGCCTCAACTGATAGGTTACTTACACACAGTAAACGTACGACCAGCATGCGTTTACTCATACACTCACTCAAACGCTCCCCCTATCATCGGTCTGCGGGCGATCAATGGTACCTCATGATCCCCTTTCAATGGTAGACAAATTACTCTGGGTGTTCGATACACCCGAACCACTTAAGTCCTCTGGACATAAGATTTTATCCGGTTGCGCGCGCTCACAACCTTCCCTCAATCACACTACAGACATTCAACTCCGCTTGACATTACAATACAGGAACAACATAAAACACCGCAATCTTACAACGCATGACCCTTATACTCACTCTCGACCGATTCTGCTGCTTTTCTCTCGACGCACCGTCAGCACCTTCTTCGGCAGGGATTCTTCTTCTGGTCGTCGATGACTAGGGACCTTGGGGTAAACTAAACCTGGCCTAGGTCGTCTTCCTCAAGAAGATAACCATCCTCTGCTACCAACTGCGGGGAATGAGATTTTGGTATCAATTTATAATCAATTTAATAATTTATCTCATTCGTTAATTTTGGACCGCTAGTATCTGTCATTGAGTAAAAGACCACCCCCACACAGGTTTAGTTCAACCCCATTAAATGACGCCACTCTGAAGAACCACTTACAACTGATAAAGTTTAAAAGTTTTATATAAAAGTCAAATCTGAATGCAATTTACAATCCTCTCAGGATAAATCTCAGAGTAGACAAAGAATACAAATCAGTTCCAAAATCAGCAATTTAAAGTTTCGATGTAAAGTGGTTCCTTTGCGTCATCTATAGAAAGAGAAAAATAATCACGTTAAATCTGTCCCTACTCTATACTAGGTGACTTCCCTTTTTCGCAAGTTTCTTCCCTAAAAAGGTGTCAGCAGTTTGACTTCCAAAGAAGTTCAAACTCTCTTAACCTCTAAAGATAACTTAAGTTTAAGAAGCAGTACCCTCTCTGCCTACCCATCCGCTCTTCTAAGGGTCCTCGGCCTACTGCTCCCTTGCGCTCTGATCTCTCTCAGCGCATCTGCTCAAGGCATCTACCCTTGCCTTCGCTCTGAGCAATTCACCTCGCTGTTCCTAATCTTCAATTGCTATCTTCTCCCCGGGGTGCTGTCCCTAAAATACACAATCACAGTGTGGGTGGAACGCCCCTTGACGCCCACCACGGACTTTCCCCGATGATGTCAGTTTCTGGCTCTTTCCATTACTCCATCTCTTTGCGTCGTCCGTTAGGTTGACCCTTCTCCTTAGATGTCATCTTCATCTTCTCGTTGGTGACTTTAATCGACACTTTCAGATCAAAAGTCATATGAACTTAAACAAGACTTTAACTTACAATTATTTCTTGACCTTACTAGATCCTGTGAATGGTCATTCAAAACAAAGCTCAAATTCCAATCGCCTCCTCTCATGTTTAGGCAATAAACTTCGTTCGACATTTGTCACCTTAAATCTAACAAATGCTAGACTCTTCGGCTCGCACCTTCAAGTGAAAGCTATTCACGACTCCTGTGAGCCCACTAAATTACATACATTGGACTATGCTCCTGCGAACCCTTGGTTAGTCAGGTTATAATCACAAATGACCTAAACCCTTCCAGCATTCCTACAAACTTCTTCTACACAGTATAACCTTTAACATACATTTATATATGAACGCTTTTAGTATACCTTTCTTCTAAACGAATACAATTTTACATAGAATATGATTTTAATACATAGAATATAAAGTTCATATTCTCATTGGTTACATCGTTATGTGTATGCTCCTTGCACATTTCTCCATGTTACATTTCTCGCCGTTTCTGCATTTAAAGTTACACACGTATATGAACTCTACTTTGCACGTTCTTCTGTTCGTAAGCATTTCTACACATTACTACATTAGCCCATTACATATACGAGCTTTCTAAACCTAATGCATTCTAAAGTGAATACAGTTATACATTCCTATACCATGTTGTCACTTTCCGTTGACTTTTACGCTATAGACGTCAACTTCACGTTCGATATACATTTCATTCCTACGTTTATACGATATGCTCCTAAATATGGCCTATACATAATTTTTATTCAAATTTGCGCTCTCTCAGAGACAAAAGACTCCAGTGAGCACGTACCATAAATAATGCAGGCTCCTCAGAACCGATGACGCCTTTGCATGAATCTTTCAAGCATCTTTAATGAGGCCTGGCCCACTTCATCTAATGCACAACATCTGAACCCTCACTGGGGGTAAGGAAAACCAGGAAAGCTCTCTGGTTGGGCTAGTGAAGGGCAAGGAAGTCACATCAAAGACATGTTGATGACGTCTTAATTTAAAAGTTCCGAATTCTGTAAAGGGTGTATATAGTGCATTATATGAGCAATGACATCCACTTCCTCCATGTTACATATTTGTGGGAAATAAATAACCATATTTGCGTGTAACCCCCACCTTGGATGTTCTTCCAGCAAGGGGGTGTGAAGGAAACCTTCAGAAAAATGTCCTCACATTAGAAACCCGAAGACTATTGACGTATCTCTGTTTCGTGAGGCTATATCAAGGTTGTGCAGATGAACCTACAAAAATATTGTACATGCTACATCATCAAGGTAAATATAAATCTACTGCCCTGAACTCCACGCCCACTTATACAATATTCACCCTGTGATGTAGTGCTTATGTCGATGTAGTGGAAACCGTACAAATCTAATTGAGGTCTTAAGGAGTATAATATTTGCAGAACTTATTAGGAACACATATGTTTTAATTTAAAAATATAATATATATTTATTTTTTTTGGCACCAGAAGACATTAATACCAGTAGACTTTATACATCCATTTTACACAATTCTTAATAAATTAGTGAAAGTAGTTTTACACAAGCCATATAGTGATGGACTACAAAAAAGATGGCGCTGTAGGGATCTGCAGTGCGACCCCTGATACCAGTCCCTACTGGCACCTTTGTACCCTACATGTACTTGGTGGCAGTTCCATGAACCTTTTACCATTGTCAAACTTATTAAAGAGCTGTTAGTTCGCATCAGGTCGTATTTATAGATCTGCGATAAGACCGTCTTTTCTTTTTTATGTTTAATAAGATTTATTAAGTAAATAACTGTTACATAAAAGATAGGCCATGAAACACAATGTAACTGTAATATATTAGAAATGGAGAAACAGGCAGTAAACAGAGTAGAAAGCTGTTTTAATTTTATTAATATGGGGGAAAAGAGGGAGGGAGGAAAGAAAAATAAAAGGGAGAGATATATTGCAAATCTATAATTGAAGATCGTGGAAACAAATTATAAACCTATTAAAGAAGAAACATCAGAAATGCAAGCCAAAATTGAAAGGAAACGGGGGAAAGTAAGTAGAGGAGAAAGCAGAGACAATAATGGTTTATGGAGGTTGAAAATTCTCAGAACGATTACGTAATGCATGCATTGAAATGTTAGTCATATAATTGAATAATAATGAACAAAATAAATCTCTATTTAGTTTAGTTTAACAAAGGAGGCAAATGCAATATCTAATCTATGATAATGACAGACATTATTAAAACACGACTTCACTGAAAGTTTAGTTCAGCATTTCCTAAGATTATTTCCTGGGATCCTTGGTCGTTACATGACTCGCATGTCACCCGTCGCTACAGCGTCGGGACCCCTCTTTGGAGGTAGCTGTTTGTGCTCTATAAATGGCTGTAATTGTATTATTATTTCCAGTTAAGTGTGATTTGCTGGAAAGCTCAAGCCAACATCAAGTCAAATAAACCTTTTTCATGTATAGACAATCCCAATGATTTTGATAAACTTCCTGTAGAAAGAATAATATTTGTTAAGGGGGTATGTAGGTTAAAAATAGCTGAAAGGTGCTTCCAAACATCCAAGCCAGTCTTTTTCATACATCAGTCTTTAATGAAAATTCATGTAGTTGATAAAATATTTCCCTTTTTATTTGCCTTATTTATATTCCCACAGCCGAAAGGTGTTCTGAGGAAACCCTCTGTGCGTTTGCTCAAAACACGTTTTCTTACCCTGATATCACACATCCAAAATCAATAAATATTGTTACTTCGTGCCAGCATTACAAGCTGTGTCGTCTTGATCTCGGAATTTGTTTACAAAATATATCTCATTACAAATTCTTTTACAGGACCGGAGGCTTCGGATTATGCTATCTTGTTCTTTACTGTAAAACAAACAGCAGCCAATAAGAATTTTTTTTATATTACAACTAACATTCCCAAAATGCTTAGCGTGCATTTCATAACAACCATAGAGACTAGCCCTGTATATGAGTCTCGCCCCGTGAGCACTTTCTCTTTCTTTGCTGCTCGCAGCCGAGATAAGTGCTTCATTTTACCTTATGCCATTACTTCTGATAATATTCATGTCATATTTTCAATAAATGAGTTTATTGTTTTCCCTGATGAATTTACATTTATTTGACCTTGTCATTACTCTTGAAATGCTTGAGTGCTGCAGCGCTTGTGTGATTTTTGTAGCGCTTTGTTGCTATTAATAGTGAGTCATTTAACTTGAGCCTCTTGGAGCGCAGTAACACTTGTGTGCCTCAGAGTCTCGAACGGCGGCGGGCGCTGCAATTCCGCTGCTCGCCCCGTCCGACTAGCCTGTTTCCCTTCTCTTACTCACCGCAAGACCCTGTAGAGGCAGCGGTGCCTTCCCTAAGTCAGGCATGCGTTTTTTCACTGAAACGCCAGCCGGGCGCGCGTAGCCCAATTGGGCTCCTTTTGGGCTCCGTGTATCCCAAACTCCGTTTTTCCTCCTCGCGCTCATTTTAGCCCCTTCGATGCTCATGACGAGCTCAGCTCGTCGTGCAGCACAGTGCTCCTGTGCTCATGCTGAGCGGAGTCGTCATGACCACACCCGTTTTTATTGCTGTCCAGCACAGCTGAGGAATAGGTGCAGCCTCCATGTGGTTAAAGTGAGCTTTCAGTGCTGGTTGTCTCCAGAGTCCCGTTGCTGACGCAGATCCAAGGCTGTTTATAATTTGGAAGGCCCAAGCCATGAGCCCGCTTTTATATCTATATTTCTGACTGGTGACGCCTATAGTGGGCTGCCTAACACTGATTACAGCTTTGCTGAGGAGCATACTGAAATTTTATGTTCAATTGCACGCAGGGTGGCTCCCACTTGATTGATTTCTTTGGGATTGATATTCATTTTTTCAATTAAGTCTATATCGCATTCAGTTGTTATTCCTTTTGCGATGGAAGACGGGGCCTATTTCGAGGAGGACGAATATGGGTACTATGAGGAGGCACATGCAACTCCTCAGGAAGACAACCTTGTGGATGCTTTGGATGCATCTGCGCAACAGCCTGTGAGTAAAGCAGTGGAAGTGGCAGTTTCCCAGACCGTTAATAAATCCCTTGCAGTTGCCCTCAATCCAGTCCCAGGAAGCTTGTTTCCGGTCCAGGGAAGGCATGGCTTGGCAGTTCGGGCTGGACTGTTACCATGAGGCACAGGGTCAGACTGATTTGCATATGGCCATGTCTGAACTGGGGTGGCAGAGTGAGCTAAAGAACGGTGATGGATTAAACCCAGATCAGTTTACTGGGGATGAGTGCTTGCAATGTTCAACACTCCGTCCATCATATCCTCTGGTTTTGCTTTGTTCGCCCTTAGTTGGCAGGGTATGCCCAAACGTGAATCCCTTGCTCACTTTGCCACTGGATTCAAGCAAGCCGGGCTGATGAGGGCTGTTAGCCCGAATCCGGTCCCAGGATGCTTGATTCGGGTCCAGGGAAGACATGGCTTGGCGGTTCGGGCTGGACTGTTCCCATGGGGCACAGGGTCAGACTGATTTGCATACGGCCATGTCTGAACTGGGGTGGCAGAGTGAGCTAAAGAATTATGTTGGATTAAACCCAGATCAGTTGACTGGGAGTGAGTGCTTGCAATGTTCAACACTCCGTCCATCATATCCTCTGGTTTTACTCAAACTGATTACAGCGCAGCTTGAAACATTTGCTAAAAAGCATGGTATGCTTTCCCAAGACCCTGCAGCAGGTTCCCCTGGCGCTAAATCTAAATCTAATTCTGCGACAACAAGTTGGCTGCACGCCCAAGCTTTAATTAAATTGCTCCAGCCTTCCGCAAGTGACCATCAATATGTGGAGACGGCTGGCCCCAGCCATTCTTTATCCAGCAGGGTTTACAACACGACAACAGATACGGATACAGACACTGATTCTACAGGGAAAACCATCTTCCCTAAAAAGAAAAAGGCTAGGAGGCGTTCTAGCGAACCATAGTCAATTCCTTTGTATCAATCTACGTCTCCTTTTGATTTTAACCCAATGGACATTATTCATCCTAGGTCCTCAGATTGGGCTCCTCCACCAGAGGTTTCAGACTATCTGCACCAAAAATCTCAGACGCAGATTTGATGGAGAAGTCAGTAATCGGCTACGGTCTGAATGCCCACGCCCAGGCGTCCCAGACAAAGTAGCAGAAACACCGGAAATAGCTCCCAACATGTTGGCATTTCTGAAGAAGTTTGCCAAAGACACTAAAAAAGGTATAGATAGAGCTTGGCGCGGATGCCAAGACAAGCTCTTGGATACCGCTGGTCCTCTGGCAAAAATCTTGGCGTTGGCATTGATAGCCAAAGAAACTGGAGCTCCCATCGATCCTGACATCCTTGCTGGATGGACTCAATATGCTATTTGTTTCTTAGAAAACACTAACTGTGCCATATCCTCTGAGCGCAGAAAATCATTGCTCATGAGAATGGATAATAACCTTACTGAACTTGCAGCAGCAGACCCCGGTCCATTGGCAGAAGGGTTGCTTTTTGGTGACAAATTTGTAAAGGATGTTTCCAAGTACGTGGGGACCTTCACTTCCCTAGATAAAGCTCAGACCAGCATTAAACGAGTTTTCCAAACTGCCCTTTTTGGAAGGGCTGGGCGAGGCAGGGGCCACTGCCAAGCCGTCCTTACTATTAAGGCCCTACCAGAGGAGGATATGGCCGCGGTCGAGGGGACTTTCAAGACACCACCAAAGGGGCCACCTTTTATCCCTCCAGACGCCAAAACAGACGTAGATTTCCTTGTGGCGGTCCAAGAGGGAATTTCCAACCCCAAATTACAGCAGGTGAGCCCAAAGTCTCCTTTATCTTATCCTCTGGGGGGTCTAATACGACAGTTTCTGCACAATTGGTCACAGATAATTCAGAACTCCTGGGTACTGCAGACAGTGCTGGGTTTCCGCATAGATTTTTTACCAAACACCAGTGCAAAGTGTACCTCCCCCTCCTCTGTATTTTCTCCCAACTAGACATGACTTTTATAGATCAAGAAGTAGAAGAATTGCTGCAAAGACACGTGGTGGCCTACTGCGAGGACAAACCAGGGGGGTTCAGCAGCCTCGTCTTCTTAGTCCAGAAGAGAGGCGCCGGCTATCGTTTAGTCCTCAATCTAAAGGATTTCAATTGTTTTGTCCTCTACAGACACTTCAAGATGGAGGGAATCCATCTTTTGGCAGACCTTTTGAGGCAAGGGGACTGACTGGTCAGCCTAGACCTCAAAGATGCCTAGCTGACAGTTCCTTTTTTCCCCCTCATTGGAGATTCTTACAATTCCTTTGGAGTGGCAGACAACTGGAATACTTGATCCTGCATTTTGGTCTTTCCTCAGCTCCTTGGTGTTTTACCAAGCTGATGAAACCAGTCATAGTGTTCCTCAGGGAGCAGGGTATTCGTCCGATAATATATCTCGCCGATATCCTGATCATGGCTCCCTCCGAGGAATTAGCGAGTCAACATCTTCAGAAGACAATCTCACTCTTGGAAACCTTGGGGTTTGTGATAAACACGACGAAATCGGTGCTGAATCCAACCCAATGTAAAGAATTTCTGGGGTTTGTAATCAACTCCCAGTCAGCCCAAGTACTCTTACCAAAACACAAATTGAGAGATCTCAAGAGGGAACTGCGAAAGGCGCTGGATTGCCAGATAATGTCACTCCGAGCGATTGCATGGTTAGTGGGTCTCTTGGCCTCCTCTATACAGGCGATATTTCCCGGACCCCTTCAATACTTCGTCCTACAACGCCTCAAAATACGGCACCTTCAGAAGCGTCTCTCTTACTCAGACCAAATTCCCCTCACGGAGGATGCCCGAGAAGAGATCAGGTGGTGGTTAGTACATGTAGAAGCCTGGAACGGGTGAGCAATCTTCGGATCTCGCCCAGAGATAGTAATCGAATCGGACGCCAATCGGTCGGGCTGGGGAGCCCTGTGTGGGACTATCACAACAGGGGGCAGATGGTCACCTCAGGAATTAGAGTTACACATCAATTGTCTAGAGCTTCTGGCGGCATCGTTTGCGATTTGCACGCTCTCACCCAAGAACGTTTCTTGCTGTATTCTTTTATGGATGGACAATATCTCATCCGTGAGATATATAAACAAGTTGGAGGGCACCAGATCTCCGATGTTGGTGGAGATCGCCAAGGACTTCTGGCATTACTGCCTAGCCCATCAAATAACAGTGATTGCGGAATACCTTCTGGGCAGAGACAATGCAATAGCGGATTGGAATTCTCGTCACTTGAAAGACTACAGCGACTGGAAACTTCATCCGTCGCTCTTCCAAATGACTCAGTCAATTTGGAGTCTGTTCAACATAGACCTTTTGCTTCCAGACTGAACCGTAACTGGAGACACTATTCAGTTGGAGACCGGATCCGTTGGCGATGGCCACGGATGCATTCACACAGGATTGGTCAATGTCCCTCAATTATGCGTTTCCACCCTTTGTCCTGATTCTCAGGATGGCCAATCGGATTGTTCTTCAATTGGCGGAGGTTGTGTTGATAACTCCAATCTGGAAGTCACAACCTTGGTTCCCAGTACTTCTGGAATTAGCGTGCAACTTCCCTCTCCTCCGTCCGTTTTTTCAGACAATGCTCAAGGACCCTCAGGAAGAGCTGCATCCTCTAGTTCTCGAGGGGCAACTACACCTGATGGCCTGGAGGCTTTCAGGCAACAGTGGTCATTGGCAGGACTTTTGAAGGAAGCTTCAGAGTTCATCCATCAGGCCTGGGCTCCTTCCACCAGAAAATGTTATTCTTCCGCATGGCGAGCTTGGTTGGTCCCTGAAGAGGCACCTGGATCCTGTGGAAGCAGGACTCTCCCAAATTGTAAATTTTCTTTCCAAAAAGGCGGCAGATGGTTTATCATATAGATTGGTCAATAACTTCAGGTCGGCCATCTCAGCAGGACACACGCAGATGGACGGCAGACCGGTAGGTATGCATCCGGTGATTTGTAAACTCCTGAAGGGAATACGAGTAGCGAATCCACCTAAGGCTAAGTATTCTTCTTTATGGGATGTTTCTAAGGTACTAAATCTGTTTGATACATGGCCTGATAAGGCAAACTTATCAAGGAAACAATTGTCCGCTAAACTGGCGGTGCTCCTTTGTTTATCTTCTTGTAGATGTGTTTCTGATATTAGAGTATTGGATCTGGAGGGTAGGATTTTTTCTCCTGAGGGAGTGTCTTTTGTAATTACAGCACTGTTGGACTTGGCTTTTTTTGCAGGGTCATCCCTGAACTTTTTGCCTTCCTCCTATATTTTTTCTGACCTGTTGTTGGCTTTTTTATGACTCTGGGCACTTTACCACTGCTGATCAGTGCTAAAGTGCATATGCTCTCCCTATTATAAATTGATGTATGGATTAGTGATTCCATGATTGGCTAATTTGGTTTACTTGTCATACCCTAGTACAGTGCACTGAGTGTGCCCAGGGCTTCTAAACCAAATGTTGCTAGTGGACTTGCAGCACTGGTTGTGCCACCCACAGAAGCAGCCTTATAAAATGTGTCCAAGGCCTGCCATTGCAGAGCCTGTGTGCAGTCTGGTACTTTCATGCTGACTGGGCAAGTGCTCCCACTTGCCAGTCCCACAACTTCCCTTTTCTTCATATCAGTCACCCTTATGGTAGGCCCAAGGGCAGGGTGCATTTTGAGTATAAGGTAGGACAAGCCCTGGTGTGTGTGGCATGTCCTAATAGTAAATTACAGCCATTTATGATTTTCACTATTGCAAGGCTAACTGTTCTGCATTGGCCAGAATGGGCTGTTAGATTATTACATTTTTATAATCCTAACTGTCTCATAGAACATGGTAGAAATTCAAGTTCAGTATGCCTGAACTCAGAATGATAAAATACATATTTTAGTGAAGTTGGTTTTAACATTCTGTGTTTGAAAATACCACTTTTAGAAAGTAGGCATTTTCTTGCCTAACCTTTCAAGCCTGCCTCTGCTAGGTTGTGTATTCCTTTGTCTGGTTTCCGTGAGTGACAGGGCTGGGGGATTCCAAGAGACATGGGGAGTCAGCCTAGTGGTGAATAGAGAGATCTGCATCTAGATGGGAGGGAGGAGTTGCACCTGAACCTTGAATAGGGCTGTGCCTGCCTTCCGCATTGCTAGCTCCACCTCCTGAGGAGGGGCTGATGTATCTGCCCTGCACACTGAAAGAAGAGAAGGAGTCCTGTCAACAAAGTGCTCCAGGACTGTACTTGCCTTCCACAATGCTGGCTCCACCTCCTGTGGGGCGTCTGATGTTTCTGCCCTGCGCTGTGAAAGGAAAGGAGAAGTCTGGTAAACAGAGTGCTCAGGAACTGGTTTGGACTGGGCAAAGGCCCCTCTCCCCTCAGAGAACAAATGATTTTGGGGTATAAATATTGGGACTCTGATCCCAAGAAATTAGATCACTTTTGGACTACAAGAAGAAACCTTTACGTAGGAGAGGAACCTGAAGAAACTGAGGAGAGACTATTCCCAAGCTGAAGTGCTGCTTGGGGGATTGGCCGGCAGTGGTTGCCTTACTGTCAAAGGAAGGAGAAAGGAACTTGGTGTACTTTGCTTTCAACTTGTGAAGGACCTCCAAGGGCTTGGAAAAGAGCTTGCCTCCTGCTGAAGTCTCAGGGACAACAGACCTCAACCCCCAGCTCTTTGGAAGTGCCTGCTGCTGTTTTGGGCCTTCGGAGGGACTGCGTGTCGCAAGGAGCTTTAAGCGCGACTCATCGAGAACGAAGCTTGTCGCTGTCGCTGCTGTGGCCGTTGCACTTCTGAACAAGGGTGTCGCCGCTGGAGTTGTCGCACTGCACCACATCGAGAGAAGAGTCTTGCAATGAGGAAGAAGTGTGCCGACGTCGCTGTTGCTGCCGTCGCACTTCTGAACAAGGGTGTCACCGCTTGAACTGTCGCATTGCACCGCATCGGAGAAAGAGCCTCGCATCCCCGAGAAGCGCAACGCCGTCGGAGCTGCTGCCGTCGCATTTCTGAACAAGGATGTTGCCGCTGTAGTTGTCGTATCAAGCGGAATCTTCATGTATCGTGGGAGAAGAGTGTCGCAGTTGGAGCTGTTGCCGGCGCACTTCTGAACAAGGGTGTCACCGCTGCAGTCCACGCATCGAACCAAGAACTTCTCGCATCCCCGGAGAAGTGTGCCGCATCTGGAAGTTCTTCACGTCTTTATTTCTTTGCATCTGAACTTTGCCGCATTTCCCTCGCTGCGACATTGCTTGTCATGGAAGTGCAACGCATCGTAAGGTACATTGACGCAAAGTGTCGCATCTTAAGAACTGAACTGAACTGAACTAAGCTAAAACTACCATCTTAAAGTAACAGTATTGTGTATTTTTGTTGTTTATGGTCTTGTGGTAAATCTCTATAAAGTATACTTATTTTGTATATAAAACCTGTGTGGTGTCCATCTGTAGTGTTATCACTGGGTTACTGTATGTGGTCACAATTGCTTTACACACTCCCTCTGAAATAAGCCTGCCTGCTCATGCCAAGCTACCAAGGGGGTGAGCAGGGGATATTTTAGGAGTGTAATCCCCTTATCCTGACTAGAGGAGAGGGTCCCTATTTGTTACAAGTACCTACCTGTGCCAACTAGAGACCCCCAAATCTAACAAGCACGTACAAAAACCTTTTCTAAATCCATTGATAACAATGCTTTTCCATCAAATGCTAAATTGTGTGTAGTATATTGCCTCAAAGCATATGAAGAATGTACCCGAACCATCATGCCGGTGGGTTATTCAACACTGTTAATAGGTTTGCAAAAGCCATTCAAGCCTGTTACATCTGCTACGATTGCCAGATGGCTCGGATTTATTATGTCAGATGCGGGCATTGACACAGAGTTGTTTGAAGTGCACTTAGTCAGAGGCGCCATGGCCTCAAAGTCTTTTATGCTTGGTACCAGTATCCATGATATCATGAAAGCGGCCGACTGGTCGTCTAGTTCTACGTTTAAACAGTTTTATTATAAACCTCTGGGTGATGTTGCTTCTGTGGTTTTAGATAAGCGTTAAACTAGCATAATCCGAAGCCTCCGGTCCTGCAATAGAATAAAAAATTGCTAGTATTCGTGCCAAGAATTTTCAATTCTATTAAGGACACGGAGACGAGGATTATCCCGCCCACATTGCAATTTATAGTGATATTGCCATGTTCACCCTCCCTGTGACAAAGGTTATGGCAGTTATTACGAGTCTCACTTCTATTTCAGGTGCTGCCCAGAAAGGTGAAGAATCTGTCGTTTGGAGCTTAATGGACGTCTTGTTCTTCTGTCTCCCGTATTACTACAGATGTATTTGTTTCACAGTTTCAGTTAACGTTCTTTCCAAAAAATCTTCTGTGGATGATGAACACTTTAAGTTGGAGACTGCTCGTTGGGCAAAGAAAGAGGAAGTGCTCACGGGGCAAGACTCATATATAGGGCTAGTCTCTATGGTTGTTATGAACCGCACGCTAAGCATTCTGGGAATGTTAGTTGTAATGTAAAAAAAAATCTTATTGGCTGATGTTTGTTTTACAGTAAAGAAAGAGATAGCATAATCCTCGCCTCCTTAATAGAATTGAAAATTCTTTGCGCGAATGCTAGCAACTTTTTTATAGTTTTCCCTGTATGAGGCCCCCATACGTCACCCTGAGCAAATGCACCCATACGTAACCTCACGGTGGGCACGTGCCCCCATATGTCACTGTGAGCATGTGCACCCATAGTAACCTCACGGTGAGCACGTGCACCCATACGTCGCTGTGAGCGCGTGAACCCATAGTAACCTCACGGTGAGCACGTGCACCCATACGCCACTGTGAGCGCGTGAACCCATAGTAACCTCACGGTGAGCACGTGCACCCATACGTCACTGTGAGCGTGTGAACCCATAGTAACCTCACGGTGAGCACGTGCACCCATACGTCACCGTGAGCGCGTGAACCCATAGTAACCTCACGGTGAGCACGTGCACCCATACGCCACCGTGAGCACATCCAACCATACGTCACCGCGAGCACGCGCCGCCACTGAGATCAGCAGGGGATGTCCTCGCACATTTAGGCATCTGCCCCAAAGGAACGCTGGTAATGAGTCAATAATTGTGATTGGTGTCGGGGGAGGTACACTTAATGCAATATTTACTGCTCAGATCGCTGCCAGCGCCCCTCCCACTGCAGACATCTCCTTGTAGCTCATAATATATGGATGAAGTGAGCCTGGTCCCAGAGGAACGCTCTCACTGCACACAAGGAAGCCATGTGGAAATAATATTCAAAGATGACAGAGTGGAAAGGACTCCTAGCCAAAGGCTGTGAAATGTAAACTAAGCGTCGCTTACTCGGGCAAAACACAGGCCCGGGCAGAACACAGACCCAGGCAGAACACAGACCCAGGCAGAACACAAGCCCATGCACAACACAGGATTGGGCAGAACACAGGCCCGGGCAGAACACAGACCCAGGCAGAACAGAGGCCCCTGCAGAACACAGACCCAGGCAGAACACAGACCCGGGCAGGACACAGGCCCATGCACAACACAGGCCCAGGCAGAACACAGACTCGGGCAGAGCACAGGCCTGGGCAGAACACAGGCCTGGGCAGAAGACAGACCCGGGCAGAGCACATGCCCATGCAGGCCACTGGCCCGGGCAGAACACAGACTCAGGCAGGACACAGGCCCATGCAGAACACAGACCCGGGCAGAACACAGACCCATGCACAACACAGGCCCAGGCAGAACACAGACTCGGGCAGAGCACAGGCCTGGGCAGAAGACAGACCCGGGCAGAGCACATGCCCATGCAGGCCACTGGCCCGGGCAGAACACAGACTCAGGCAGAGCACAGGCCCCGGCAGAATACAGGCTCGGTCAGGACACAGGCCCATGCAGAACACAGGCCCGGGGAGAACACAGGCCCTTGCAGCCCCTGGGGTGCAGCCCCCCCCCTCATTCCACCATTCCACTCAAAGCTAATGAATATCTATTAGAAATGGGAGACTGTGGGACCCCATCACTTTACGCCAATGCTCTTACTCAAAGAACAGTACCGGAGCAATGTACCCGTCTCTTACACACAGAGCATGTGTCGGAGCAGTTTACACTTCTCTTACACGCAAAGTGGGTGCCGGAGCTATGGAAGCTTCTCTTACACACAGAGCAGATGACAGAGCAGTGCAAGCTTCACTTACACACAGAGTGGGTACCTGAGCAGTGCAAGCTTCCCTTACACACTGAACAGGTACAGGAGCAGTGCAAGCTTCACTTACACACAGAGCGGGTACCTGAGCAGTGCAAGCTTCCCTTACACACTGAACAGGTACAGGAGCAGTGCAAGCTTCCCTTGCACACATACCGGGTACTAGAGCAGTGCAAGCTTCCCTCACACACAAAGCGGGTACCTGAGCAGCGCAAGCTTCCCTTACACACTGAACAGGTACAGGAGCAGTGCAAGTTCCCTTACACACAGATCTTGTACATTCCCTTACCCACGGAGCGTGTTCCAGAGCAGTGCAAGCTTCCCTTACTCACAGAGTGGGTGCCGGAGCAGTGCTAGATTCCCCTACACACTGAACAGTGCCCGGAGCAGTGCAAGCTTCCCTCACACACGGAGTGAGTACCTGAGCAGTGCAAGCTTCCCTTACACATGGAAGTTGCTCATGCCTAGGGGCCTGACAATCTTCCCCATTCACCTGGCAAGGGTACAAAGCACCCGAGCACACTCCCTCAGTAGCAACTTTGCAGGAACTCACAAATGGATTCTAAACAAAGACATTGTTAAAGACATCGTTCTGGAATGGGGACAACCACACATCGACCTGTTTGCAGATGAAAACAACAAAAAATGACCAGACTACGCACCCAGGTTCTCCCAACTAGAAACAAAGGGACTGCCCTTTTGATAACGTTGGCCATGAGATTTCTCTTTGTGTTTCCTCCACTTCCGTTGATTCCTGCAGTAAACAACAAACTCTACAGGCCCAAGGCCAGAATGAATTTGATAGCACTAGAATGGCCTTGCCAGTGGTCATTCCTGGACCAGCTGCACCTTTCACACAGAAGGTTGCCTTGAAGACAGGATCTCCTTTACAAGTTCGGGGGCTGATTTTCCATCCCAACCTGCCCTAGCTGACCTTGACATCATGGCTCCTGAATTCCTCCAATATGGAGAATTAGGACTCCCGCAGGACTGTATGGACATGTTGAAAGATCCCAAGAGGCCCTCACCAGAGAATCCTTTGTATTCAAGTGGAAACGGTTCTAATTGTGGTGGCCAGAATGGACATCATCCGATTTTGGGTTAAGAAAGTGTAACCTTACCGTATCTCCTGTATTTAGTGAGGTCTGGCCTTCAATTTTCATCTATAAAAGTACACCATGCAGCCAATACTCCTGCGCAGATTTCTTTCTTTTGAATGCCTGTGGTCAAAGATTTCCTTAAGGGTTCAAATAAGGTATACTCTACAATGAGGTCACCTTCCCCTCCATGGGAATCCAATGTTTTGATCTCCAAACTAATGGGCCTCGACATCCGAACTGATACACGAAGCTTCCTTGCAACGCCTTGTTCGTAAAACAGCTTTTCTAGTGGCTATTACTTCCGCACACAGTGAAATCCACGCTCTATGTTCTAAAGAACTCTATCTGGCCCATCATGTGAAAAGGGTGGTCATGAGGTCACATCAGAGTTTTCTTCCCAAGGTGATTTCTGATTTCCACATTAATCAGACCATATGTCTGCAAACATTCTTCCCCAATCCCTCCACACCAGCAGAGACGGCCTTACACTCATTCGATCTTAAGCAAGTCCTTAAGTTCTACTTAGACAAAATATAAGATATCAGACAATCTGATCATCTGTTCATCAACTATGATCCAGTGCTAACTGGTGTAGCTTCTTCCAAGCAATAAATCTCTAGGTGGATAGTCTCCTGTATAGTGCTTGTCTACCAGTTAGCCAGCGTCTACTGATGCTCTACTTAGCAATGTACCCATTGCAGAAATTTGCAAGGCTGCAACATGGAGATCGGTACATTCCTTTGCTAATCATTATTGTCTTGACTCGGATACTCAGGCAGATGCTCAAGTAGGGCCGGCTACTTTAAGAAATCTCTTTGGATTATTTTGTTTTCAGCTGCTCTTCCGTGGTTCTATTCGTCTTCAGGGGAGTGGGTTGGGCTTGCTATTCTATTCAGTGCTAATGACTATTGATACGTATCCGCCGGAAGAGAAGGATAAGTTACTTACCTGTAATCCTAGTTCTCTTCCAGGGGTATACTCATCAAAGTTATAAGCAACCCTCTCTACTCTCGGATGAATACTTGAAGCAGCAGCTGTTATATGGTTTATCCTCTGAATCTTCATGTCACCGTAAAATAGACCTGAACTAACTGTCACCTGTGTGGCATGATCATGTTCAGGAGGTCCTAGAGGTCTTAAAGGCACTGTGTCAGTTTTCTATCTTATGGTATTCAATGCTGTCTATTTGCTAACAATGTCTTCCATTCCTTTGCTTTTTCCTTTCAAATAAAGGCTATGTTTTACACTTTAAAGATACATTTTTTGTATTGCATAAATGTTGAATGTTTGTAGATAGATATATATTCCTCCTGAGTTTGTGGTTTTGCTTGCATGCTTCCAAACCGTCGGTGGTGCAGGAAAGAGGTGATACCACAATCGCTTCATTTAAAACTGCACAAACTTTCCTCCACTTTAAAGAAAGCCCACAGTCATGTCCTTAGAAAATATCACTTTTATTAGCAACACTTGCCAATTGTGTTGGATAGTATTTGAACGCGTTTCGGCTGATCACACAGCCTATATCAACCTAATAAAATGCCCCATTTAAACCTTCACAGCAGGTAATGGCACTTGCATAGACCTAAACAAATCACTTTCATCTCAGTCTTTCTCATACTATGATTGCATTGGAAATAAGAATCTTTTCACTGCTAGTACATGGACTGCAAGAACTGTATCTTGTGCCGAGAATCATTTTACTTATTTTAGCACAAGTGATGGAAAAACAGAAACATGATAAAAAACAAAGACTGAGATGAAAGTGACCTGTCTATGTTTATGTAAGTGACATCACCTGCTGGGAAGGTTTCAATGCGGAAAAAAATGGCGCATTTTGTAAGGTCAATAAAGGGTGTGGGATCAGTCAAAACCCGTTCCTATACTACTGGCAAGTGCTGCAAATGAAAGGGTTATTTCCTACGGACTTGAGTGCAGGTTTTCCCTTGATCGGAGGAAGGTTTGAGCAATATATGACCTACCGGCGGTCACCAGTAGGTAGTTATAGTTTGGGCCATATTTCCATAGGAAATGCATTTTTGGCTGTAACATTGGTGTTGTTTGGTCAATCTTCATGAAATTGTCGCAAAAAGTGTCAAGGTAGGTTCTGGTTGTCATGGAAAGTTTGGGGTTGATCCGTGCAGTGGGAACCGAGAATTTGTGGTGCGAATTAAGGGTGCGTTTGTAATGTTAATTCCCATAGGAACCTTTAGCCACACCTAGAGCCGAAACCGCTGAATGTACTTACACCAAATTTGACAGGGAGGTAGAAGTTGGTTCAAGGAAGTGCCTTTTGCTTATGTGGTGTAAAACTGTTCAGTAGTTGTTGAGAAATTTAAGTTCAAAATGATAAGGATATTTCTGGCCGTGGATGTTTCTCGGTGGTTTTGCTATTAATCCTGAGTGCACGTGACAACAAGAATGCTGTGATTGGTTGGACGAAACCTTAACAGAAAGTTGCGGCTGACATTTTATTACTCGGTAACTGTTCCCGGGGCTGAACATTTCTGAAAAAGCAAACATAAAAGGTCAGAGTAGAGGTTCTCTGGCCCCATGTTTGAGAAATGGGGGTATTAGTGACATTATGTGACATTATGTGTCCAAAATGGATTTTTTAATCACGCACAATTTTTGCTATGACACTGCGACCGCCAGCGTGGCCCCCCCATGTACCGCAGTTGGGACATCACGACTATCAACGTTGTCACAAATATTTGTGGCAATATTAAAAAAATATGAGTGAAACATTAATACGCAAGTTATAGAGATATTCAGATTTTTATAAATGTTTTTATAGAGTTATTTATATAGTGAGTTATCTACTGTGATGGTTAGAATGAATTATATAGTTATAATTTTTGAACATGGTGGTGGCTATTGAATACTTGCTTCTGCTTTCCTCTTTTGCGACGTAACGCAGGGTTCGCAATGACCAACATCACTGTGATCTCCGGCCTTACTGCGAAAACAGAAAATAGGTTTTAGAGATGGTTTTTATAGAAACTCTCTAGAAAAACATGACTTTATGTGTGGATATATGTGTTTTAGACTCTATGGAAAAGGGGCGATCGTCGCGGTTGAAGACATCATCACGACATCACGAATAACCGAGAAAATGAAAAATAGGTCTGAAATATTGTTTTTAAAGTAACTTAGTACAAAATATGAGTTTAAACATGCTTTGAAAGATGTAGGTATATAATAATATGTGTAGCCCAGTGCTCAGAATGGATTTCTTTACATTTTGTTTTTAGATGTGTTGGCGGTCATTGAATGTCTGCTTTTGTTTCCGTTTTTGTGACGTGTCCGGGGGAATCACGATTATCGATGTCATTGCGATCTCCGGAGTCACTCGAAAAGATAAAATAGGTTTTATGGGATGGTTTTTATAGAAATTCTCTAAAAAAACATGACTTTAGAGAATACTATAAGAAACCCATAGTTTGTAAAATACTGTAGTGTGTGTGGATATATGTGTTTTAGACTTTATGGGAAACGCAAGATCATTGCGGTTAACCTCATTGCGACGTCCCAAATAACCGCAAAAATGAAAAATAGGTCGGAAAGATGGTTTTTAAAGTAACTTAGTACAAAAATATGAGTTTAAACATGTTTTTAAAGTAGTTATATCATAATATGTGTATGGTGATGTTCAGAATGGACTTTTTTATATATTATTTTTGGATGTGTTGGTGGTCATTGAATGTCTGCTTTTGTTTTCAGTTTTCGCAATGTATCTGTGAGGATCGCAATATCGCCTCGAAGATCCCCAAAAACGAAAGAAAAAACCCTTTAGAAAAAAACGTTACAATATTTCAGGTACCAGGAGGGCTCTGACTAGAGCAGTTGTGTTGGTTGTGTGTATATGGCTGCTACGTATACGAGTGGATTATTGGAAACACCCTGTTGCCTTCATCTGTAAAGTGCACTCCATCATTTCTATAAATTCTATGCATGTTGTTATAGATGCAGCCTATGGGCCCGATTCACAGAATGAACTTAAGACTCAATCTAAACTTGCTCCTATTTTGGCATTCACAAAATGAACTTACTACTTTTGGTATTCACAGAAGTTAGGATTTTGTCTTAAGTCTGTCTTAAGTCTGTCTTAAGTTTGTCTTAAGACAAACTTAAGACAAAATCCTAACTTCTGTGAATACCAAAAGTAGTAAGTTCATTCTGTGAATGCCAAAAGTAGTACGCGCATTCTGTGAATACCTAATAGTAGTAAGTTTAGGATTGAGTCTTAAGTTCATTCTGTGAATCGGGCCCATCGTGATGGTCTCTAAGGAATGCAGAAACAGTTGTATTAACATGTTTCCTCTCTTTGTCATTCTGTGAGCAGAATTGATTTGACCACTTCCATTTCTGTCTTTTGCACATTTTAGAGTACACCATGACAGTGTCTGCCACCGCACTCTAATACAGCGCCTCAGCAACATCGGAATCAAAGGGACAACACTGGAGTGGATCACCGCGTTCCTCGTCGGAAGAACCCAGAGAGTCCGCCTCCCCCCGTTCCGATCCGCGGCCACCGAAGTCATCTGCGGCGTACCTCAAGGATCCTCGCTCAGCCCCACCCTCTTCAACGTCTACATGATCCCCCTCGCAACCATCGCACGCCAACACAACCTTAACATCATCTCATACGCCGACGACACCCAGCTGATCCTCTCCCTCACCAACGACACGGCCAGCGCCAGAGCCAGCCTACACGAAGGAATGAAGGATGTCGCCAAATGTATAAAGAACAGCCGCCTAAAGCTGAAGTCAGACAAGACGGAAGTCCTCATCCTGGGATCATCCCCCTCTGCCTGGGACGACTCCTGGTGGCCCCCCGCCCTGGGCACCAGCCCCAAGCCAACTCACCATGCACGAAACCTGGGCTTCATCCTGGACTCCGCCCTCTCAATGACCAGACAAGTCAACGCAGTATCGTCATCCTGTTTCAACACCCTGCGCATGCTCTGAAAGATCTTCCGTTGGATCCCCACCGAAACCAGGAAGACGGTCACACAGGCACTCGTCACCAGCCGAATGGACTACGGGAACACTCTCTACGCGGGAACCACTGCCAAACTACACAAAAGACTTCAACGCATACAGAACGCCTCCGCATGACTCGTCCTGGACATCCCCCGCCACAACCACATCTCCGCCCACCTGAGAGACCTGCACTGGCTCCCCGTCAGCAAGAGGATCATGTTCAGACTCCTCACCCACGCACACAAAGCTCTCAACGACCTTGGCCCCAAGTACCTCAACAACCGCCTCACTTTCTACATACCCACCCGCCAGCTGCGATCGACCAGCCTCTCCCTCGCTACTATACCACGCATCCGCAGAACCACCGCCGAAGGAAGATCCTTCTCCTACCTGGCGGTCAAGACATGGATATCCATCCACCTGCGGCTGACCCAGGACCATCTCTCCTTCAGGAAGCAACTCAAGACCTGACTTTTCGAGCAGTAATGGACCCCTCCCCCCAGCACCTTGAGACCCTCCGGGTGAACAGCGCGCTATACAAATTGTTCTGATTGATTGATTGAGTGTGTGTGAGGGAAAAGCAACATCAGTTCTGCAAAGGTTTCTTTAATTAGGATTTCTAACACTACCCCAGTCAATGTATGTAGGTCATTGCCACCACAGTGCACAATCATGAGGTGAGGAGCTCGCCAATCCATAATGGATTCAACCAAAGACTGCAACTGATGAAACTTCAACCCTCTCTGGGTAAACCAAGTTATCTGCACATTTGGCAAACCCAAGTCCCTGTCAATACCTCTTTCTTTGTAGCCTCTTTAGCCCACTAGATATAGCTGTGGCTCACAATCCATACTCTAGGCCTTTTGAAGTGAAGGAGCAATAGTAGTCAGGAGAAGACTGGAACAGAATGAGGTAGGTTTCCAAAGGAAAGGCAGTTAAAATGAAGGTGTTTTATTTATATTTCATTGGATGCTGTCAGCATGAAAGTGAATATTATTAGGTAGTGTGTTGGATGCCTTAGCAAGAAGTCATATTATTGCCTATTGTTTAAGAAAATAAATGCAATACAGACATTGATATGCTTTTGAATCTGTGGAGCAAAAAAAAACTGCCATATCTTTTTGAGAAGTAGCATGTTCCTTCTAGAATGTGCTGTGAACTTGTGACCTACTGGTTACACTTGGTTGTTAGGTACACTGAGTTAAGAGTTGGGGGGAAGAGTGTTAAAGAGACAGAACATTTTTTTTTAAGTTGAGGAGTGATGACACAATTTAAGTAATAGGAAGCCTTAATTTCCAACTCAGAACTATGTAATAAACTGTTTTTTAGTATTTATACTTTTTAAAAATGCAGCTAGATATAGTTTTGAACTCCAATTTTTTTGGGGGCGATTACTCCGCGATCATCGCGAATACATCGCAAACACACATAGATAGGAAGCTCTTCCTGAAAGGGAGGGAAATGGTTAATTGATACTAACCATTTACAAGTGGAGATAGTGTAGTCTAAAATTAAAGAAATGATTTCATTTGCTGCCTTTCTCATAATTACAGAGTGCAAAGTTGAAGAGGTTGCCATTTCATGGTTGATTTATATGAGAGTGGTGTACCATTCTTGTGCTTAACTTTTACAAATCCTAACAGTGTGAAAACTATCCAGAAAGAGTTGAAGCAACAATATAATATACAAACTAAATTCACAGGTATGTTCATAACTTTTTAATAATTTCTAAAAATTACATTGGAAATTTAGATGAATATGGGAGTTTGATAAAAAAGAGTATCACAGTGTTTTGAAAAAATATATCAGATGAACTGCATCTATTGGAGGGTATGTGTTTAAGAGGATCCTGGTGAATGTTTTGGAGGAGTGAGAGAAAATGAATTAGTTCTTTATTACACTGTGTACTTTATTGAAAAATAAAAGCATAGTATTGTGGAAAGTTACAATGAGGAACTAAGAATGTTTAAAATATCTAAACATCATTTGTAAAATAGATGCATCTGTTATGTGCATTCTGGGTGTTGTAGTACTTTTAGTAACATTATTAAATAGGAGTAATATAGTCACAAATAAAAGATGAGAACAAGTTGTCTGCCTATATGAATTAGAAAGAAGTAATACTTGTTAGGTATGTATTGGGAAACGTTTGTCAATGTGGTTCTTAACTTATATGACCACTTTGCATCTGCTTTGATGGTGAGATATGGTTCTTGTGAGTGCAGATAGCTATAGATACGGTGGGACTTTTGAGTTCACTTAAAGATGCAGAAAGGTATATATTTTGGGAAAGTTGGCTTGAAGGTGTACATATATTTAGAAATTACATATATGTTTATATGGTAATCTATGTTTACTAAGGCTTATGAAAATTTCATGTATGTGGTGAAGGTGGAGTTTTCTCTTTAAACATGGTATGTTTAAAATTGAGAAGGATTAATAGTGCAGAATGCCTCAAGAGTTCTTGTTCTACCTTCATTTGGAGAGTAACATTTATTTAAGAAATGATGAATATATGTTTTAGAAACAGAAGTATTTGAGCAACGATATAGGTAATAATAATAATAATCCACATTTGTAAAGTGCACAATCACCCGTAAGGGTCTCTAGGCGCTGGGGGCCGTCGGGAAGATTAAGCAAGCTATTGCCCAGAGTCACATGGTGCTGGGCTAATCTGCCGCCGGCCCTGGGGATCGAACCGTGATCCCCAGATTCCGGAGTCAGTCACCCTGGCCGCGGCGCCACCATCATTCGCAAAAAGTTTTGTGCTTTGACAAATTTAAAAATGTTGTTTTCTGTTTTAGAAACGTATTGGTGCATGTGTACGCTCAGTAACAAAGCAATGTATGCTGCTAGAGAGCCATATATGCAATTATATTCCAAGTGTGATATCTAGACTTCACTCACACATAGCTCCGTAGAAAAACATACATACAGTACAACAGAAAGTTTGATACTGACAGAAGGAGATAACCAATGAGTCAGAGATCTAGACACAACTGTTATGTATCTAACATCAATGAAGGTACTTTCACAGTCAGTCAGGCAGTATGCAGGCACTCATGCATTCACCCAACTACTAGTGAGGCAGTCATCAAATCAGTGATTCAGTATCCATAAAGTTATTCAGTAACCTAGACACTACACATGTACGCTTCGAATCAGGCAGGCAGAAATTATGTGGTCATTGAACAATGGAGGCACAACCTATCCATTTATTTAATCACCCATACACTAAATATTTACTTATGTAATTAACAAGGCTGTAACTATGCAGACATTGTAACAATTGGGCAGAAGCTATGCAGTCTTCTAAACACCCACTTACAACCCTTTTAAGTCAATGAAATATTGAGGCACATGCATGATCTCATGCAAACACTCAGGTACTACTCATGCTCTCATCTAATTATGTAGATAGTACCATTGTAGTAAACCTGTCATCCATCCGGTAGAAATGCACTCACTTAATTACTGCGGCAATACTCTTGCACTAATGCAATCACCCCAGCAGATTTCATCCAATCTCTCAAGCTTTAACAATGAAGTCATGTAATCACTAGTCATGCACTCATTCAATCAGCCAGGCACTACTGATGCACTCATTGAATTATCGAGGCACTACCCATGTAGGTATCTAAACATCCAGCACTATCTGTTCACTGAACCAAAAACACATGGGCAGCAGCCATGTAGTCATCCGATCACTGAAACACTACTCATCCACTCATCCAATCTGCTAGGTTTGATGTATGCACTTAAACAATCATGTATGCACTTTCCATGTACTCTATAAATCACATTTATGCTATCTATGCACTCCTGAAATCATCCAGGCACTAGAGATGCACTCATGTAATCATCCAACAGTATCTATGCATGTATTGAATTATTGAGCCATTAGTTATGCACTTATCTAATCATTCAGGTACTACTCATGTACTCATCCAAACACCCAGATAGAAGTGTAATACTCATGCAAACACTCAGACAGTAATTACGTAGATATGAAACGACCCATGGTGTTCTGATATACTCAGGGAATCATCCAGGCACTACCTGTATGCTCAAAGAATTCCCCAGGTACTACCAATGCACCAATTCAATCACCCAGGGAGTATTCATGTATTCAACCACAAATACATGTTTTTACAAGATTTACTGAGGAATATGTAGTCTTTTAGAACCCTCTGGTGAATTATATATGCAAGCTGTGACACACTCTTTGCATGTACTTGGAAGAATTAGTTAGTATATGCTTTGATAGACATTAATGTGCAGATTGTTATATGCACCACTTCCCAAAATTTAAATCTGATACATTTAAATATAAATGTGATGAGATAGTAACTACACCAATAACACAGTGGTAGAGAGGCACACAAATAGCTCTTATGTTGTATTTTCGTATTTACAGTGTTAAACACTGTGTGTACTTGTACACTTGCGGCTAAATTTCCAAGAAAGCAATGCAGTGCGGAGTCGCAAGCCATTTGGCTGTGTCGTGCTGCATTACTTTCAAAGCACAGGGATGGGTCATATTTACAACAGAAGATGGATCCCTTTGCTCTTCCCTATGCTGGTGTACATCTGACTGCCATTCACTAATGGACGCACCCTAGCACTATGGTGCAAGGGTGCAAGGGTGCATGTGTAGTGGGGATGATTGTTTTTGTGCAGCAAGGTACACCTTCCTGTACAAAAACATTCACAAAAGATTTTTTCTTCTTTCTATGTGTGCTGCAGAATGCACCACGTGTAGAAACAGAAAAAATGAGGCAAAAGAAAATGATTTCTCCTTATTGTATATCCGTAGGATTCTGATGCATTCTCACATTTACAAACTGTTGTAAATTTAGGTATGTGGCAGAATTGATGGGTTTTGCTTGGGAACGCCCACAGCAACACCCATGGTATGCTCTTTTCACGCAAAGTGCTGCCAGATAAGGGCCCCTATTTACAAGGACATGAAAAGCTATGCAGAGTGGCTGTATGTGGCCTTGTAAATAAGGAGCACCACATTATGACACTGGTGTGTCAAAAAAGTGATACCTCCTTGCCTTGATGTCTATTTCAAAATTTACTACAAAAGGGATAAACTGTTGTTTCACCATGTTTAAGTGAGAAGTGAGATATGCTGTAGCTGTGTTGTACAACAGGGTGCTAAAATGTTAAAAGGCAACTAATAAATAAAGTTTTGTGTTTTGTTTGGGTTTGTTATATTGAAGTAAGTGTATTTAGTAACATATCTAGGTTCATCTGTAGATTTAAAACTGCATTATAACATAAAAACTGTTTTCGTATTATGTGTAAGTCTGTAGTAAAGTAGTTGGTAGAGTGGCTAGGGTAAAAATTAAAATATACTTGTTTTTTTTTTACAGAACAATATCTACATAACTACAAACAGTTAGAATGCCTACAAAAGTGCAGATGAAAAAGCAATAGAAGCAACTACAGTATATTTGCAGAAATTAGTTACATAAGGAGCAAAATGCATAAAAGGTGGTGAAAGAAAAAGAGATAATGGCAAGAGGACAAAGTCATTTCTTAAAAATATATGTGGACTAAGCATGGGCGGAAAATCCATTCCGCTCGCGGATTTTGCGGATTTTCGGTAAACTCGCAATCCGCGAACTCTCGCGAATTCACCGAAAATCCGCAAATTCGCACGCTGCGGATTTTTTTTCTTGGTGATACAATATTGCGGCGTGCGGCGTGCGGCGTGCGGCGTTCACTTACCGTCATTCAGCGTTTGCCGAGTTGTTTTTCTCGATATTTTGCGAGTGCTGCGCCATTTTGGATCTTGCTGCGGGATCCCGCGGGAGTTTGGCGACGCATCGCGGGGGTTCGCAATTGCCAACATGTAGGTGCGGCGGGCAGCAACAATCTCGCACTCGAGAAATTACAAAATTTGCAATTCTGCACAAGAAATCCACTAGCAAGCAGCATAGACCTTCTGAAAATGATGATTTTTATCAGAATAACTCCTCAAGTTGACATTTGCCTGCACTTTTTTGGATTTGAGGCCTTTTGACTTTATTTGGATCACTTTTGGATTAGAAATCAATTTTCACAAGTAAGTTTGTTTGGGGCATTACAGCTGCTGTTCTGCAGAAAAACGAGTTTTGCAAAACTGAAAGCACTCAGCAGGTGCAAAAGTTGACTCATCATTAGTAACCATTCCCTGTAGTACTTCCTGAGGGGCCCCTCCAGAGTTCAGTTGCCTATGTTTGTTATGGGCATTACAGTTGCTGTTCTGCAGAAAAACGAGTTTTGCAAAACTGAAAGCACTCAGCAGGTGCAAAAGTTCAAACTCATCATTAGTAACCATTCCCTGTAGTGCTTCCTGACTGGGGCCCCTCCAGAGTTCAGTTGCTAGTTGCAACAATTCTATGACCCTGCTCTGACCCTCACAGCAGGCTCATAGAATAGCTACAAGTAGGCCACAAAGGTCCTGGAAAAAAAAGTGCACTGCAACAGAAAGCAAATTACAGATAAGGAAGCAGGTGCCAGACTGGAATTTTAAAACAGTGACACATTAATAAATCAACCCCAAATTAATTCATGTCAGTTGAAGCAGGGCAGGTGTGCTTGCTTTTCCCCCCCGATAATCTACAGTGATGAATCAGAGGGTGGCATTGATGTACCAGAGGGTGGCATGGGTGAAACAGGGTGGCAGTGGTGAAACAGAGGGTGCTGTGAACCTGTGATGATGAACCAGACGTAGAAACAACATAGTCGCGACTGTTGCGAGCCGACAAGTAAGTTCACAATTGCGAACTGGTACAAAACCCTCGCGAACTGGCAGTAACCCTGGCGAACACACAAAAAAATTTGCGAGAATTCGCGGATTTTGCGGATTGCGAGTTCGCAAATACGCAAATTCGCGAACGCCAGATTCGCAAAATTCGCCCATGCTTAATATGGACATTTGCAAAGATTCCAAAATAAAGAAAATGAAATTATGATTATGAGAAACAATAAGAGGGGACTAAGTGTACTTTGCAAGAACAGAAAAGATTGTAAAAAGCATGGACAAACCTTAACTAGGAGACAGAAGCAGTTTAAAGAAATCAGAGCCAGGATGATTCATAGTAGAGTGATTGTAAATCTACTGAGAAATTTGAAAAAGTATAGAAGGAGAGGCACTGAAACAGAAAGAACGAGTTGAGAGAGTAGTTGATAAGACCTTTGCTTTGAAGAGGAAGCTTTTCATTTTGATTCTAAATAGAATGAAGACTGTTGAAAAAATAGTATTGTGCATGAGGAGACAAAACCAGAAGAAAAGATTAGTGAATAGAAGTAACTTTTGTACAGATTTTAGTGGAAAATGGATACATACTTCTAGTATAGAGCCTTTCTTTAGTGAAGTAAGTTATCTCCAGGATAACAATGTTATGAAATGAAGAATTGCAGTCCAATAGCAAAAGAGGTGATGGTACCTAGAAATGTAGAAGAAGTTATTGCAGAAGAGGTACAAAGGAGGCGTAGTCAGGCCCCTGTATACAAATGGCATTGTAGTAGTGTTTGTAGTATTAGACAGTAATCTATTGATATATTAAGTGAATTCCTATGTATATTTCCAATGTGAAGTATAAAACACAAAATAAGTACTTTATAAGGTTTGGATCCTTGCAAGCTGAGAAAGCATACACTCGCTCGCTTATTTATCAATGAAAGTGTGCCAAAACACCTTTCATCATTTTAGGATGTTAGCTGTACACCACTCAACAATGCAAACTTCAGTTTGGAAGCAGTACTATGTGAAAATTCATGCTTTATGTTTAGGAGAAATGAATAGGGCACTTTTACATGGTACTGTGGCAGATGTAGAAAAGGTTTGTGATGATGTGATTTTTTTTTTCTTTGGTCCAGAACACGACTGTTGGGAAATTGAAGAGTTGATAACAGGAGTAGTTACAGAACAGGACACAGGTACTACAGTTGATAGTTTTGAAGAAGAGGTTACACAATTTAAGACAGTATTTTCTGGAAAACCAGAGTATGCTTGTATATGTTGACGACTCACTAATTACAAGAATCAAATGAGGACTGTTGTTAGTAGATATTACCTAAGATAAAAAGCAGCTTTATATCTGGTGCAAAACACTGTTTACTATAGAAATGTGGAAATCCTGCAAGATGGCACACATATGGAGGATCATACATTTCCATCAACCGGTCGGATTGCGAAGGTGGATAAGACAAGAACAGTAGAAATTCATGAACATTATAGCATCTACTCATTGCATTCTAAAGACGCTATTGGTGATGCCGTTGAGCTGTTTCAACTGAAGGAAGAAAACGGAGCTCCTTTAAGTGTGTGGGAAAGAAGTTTAGAAGCTTGGGGTTTCCCCATATCTTTTTTCTACTGGAGTAGGTGGCATGCATGACAAGCGGCCCGTGCAAATACCGGCAGCTCAGTACAGCTGTAGTAGACTTTATTCAGAAGACACTAGATTTTGTCAGTGAATTCTGTATATATTTCACCTATTATTTGAGAATGACTTGTCTGGCCTCTCATATGCTGTGAATCATATTCTAACAACAGGAGTTAATTTGGATAATATATCAGCAAGAGAACGTTTGGAGAAAGTTCAAGGAAAAGATGAGCACTTGGAATACAATTTAACAAACCAAATGGCATGTCAGCGTGGGACTAATGAATATTGGTATCAGTGTCATGGTAAATTTAAGTGCATGTTGAGAAACCTTGAAGCACCTACTTGGTTCATGACGTTGAGTTGTGCTGAATATGCATGGAATGACCTGCTTGAATTCTTGCAGGGGGCAAATTCAAATACAAAAGACATTCATTTGAAGACACCAGGAGAACTGTGCTCAGTAGACCCTGCACATTTTTGCAGATATTTTAATCACAGATTTCAAGCAATGATGTCTTTCATCTGGAACAAAAGAAAACCTCCGTTTGGTGAAGTGATTGTTTTTTTTTGGCGTAAAGAGTACCAAGCTAGAGGTGCTCCCCATATTCACATGCTTTTGTGAGTAAAATATGCCCCAAAGTTTGGAAAAGTGATGAGTCTGTGTTGTCTTTCATTGAGCAGTATATAACTTGCTCTATTCCAAAGGAGGGTAGTGACAATATATTAAGACAACAAGTTCTACAATTCCAAAATCATAGATGCAGAAAATATTGTCAGCAAAAATACAGAGCAAAAGGGAAATTTTATCCAAGATGTTGTTTCGGATTCCCATGACATGTCATCTCACAAGGAAGAGTCGCCAGCTTTTTGTCTGCAGTCAGACATACACTTACTAGGAAATGACTGAAAAATACATATAACCTAAGAAAAACAGAGGCCTCCAAGTACTTTAATAACTACAACCTACTAATTCTGAAGATGTGGAATGACAACATGGATGGCTGTTGCTCGATACATTACATCTTATATAACAAAGTCAGAGAAAACTGAGATGAAGGAGATGTGGGAGGAGATTTCAGCAGAAAAGAGTCACACAAAGAAATTGTACAGTTTTATTTTGAAAATGCTTTCTCACAGAGAAATAGGCTCCTATGATTATGTAGACCGCTAAAGCTCAGCTAGTGTGTTTTCTAAATCTAGAGAAGTTCTATGGGTGAGTTTAGGGCTTGCTAATACTCATACAGAGTACTGAAGTCTTTTCCTGAAATTCAATATCTTGCAGAATTTGAGCCACACAATACAGATATTCTGAAGAGTAACATGTTCTAAAAAGAAGTCCTCATCTGGAAATTATGTATCTCTATGATATACTTCAATATTATACTTTCAGAAGTAATGTCAGAGAAAACATAGATGAAGGTAAATTTGCTGTGGCCGGATGTGTAGGATAATTGGTGAGACATAACAAAGGAAATTCATTGAACCACAGAAAGCTAAGTTGCCAAACTCCAGACAAAAGAGAGTTTTTCTATTTAGCCTTGTTACCGTTGTTTAAGCCATGGCAAACTGAAAGTGAGCTACTTGGAGAATTTGACTGTTATGAAGATTAATTCGACGCTGTGAAAGACAGCATTGAGTGCTGTGTGTTTCCAGTGTATCTTCAAATGTTGAAAGAAGAGATTGAACAAGAAGAAACAATTGCTGCTGAGATTGCAAGAGAGAGTTCTCAGAGCAGTCAAAATTCAGCACCTGGAAGTCAAGATCCTCTTGGACAGTCAATCATTGAAAATGAAGCTGCAATAGCTATGAGTGAAGTGGATAATGCAATGCAGCAAATAAGACAAGAAACCGTGGATCTAGAACTACTAATCCAGCAATCGAATGTAGATCAAAAAGACATTTTTGAAGAGATAAAAGGTAAAGTAGAACTGGATTCCTCCATGAGAAAAAAAGTGTGCATGGTGTAAATACACACCAGTTCTATTGTACATCAGTGGTCAAGCTCGAACTGGAAAAAGCTTCTTGATTAAAGTACTGACAAGTTGCCTGCAGAAGACAGCAGATTCCAATTTGTCATGCTTAGCTGCTCATATTGTTAAAGGAGTTACCCATCATCAATGATTAATGCTGCCTGTTGAAAATGATGACAAATTATAATACAACAAATTATCTGCTGATGCTTGTCATGAAGTAGCAAGAGTATTAAATAAATTAAAGCCACTGATTGTTGATGAAGTTAGCATGGTGGCAGACCTAATGCTAGCTTTGATACATTTAAGAATGCAGCAATTATTAAAAACTGACTATGATATACTGTAGTGAGGGTATGGGGTCAATTGCAGACATTGCTATGTTAGCATAAGTGAGGTATATGCTTAAACATAATTTTGCCGCTTTTGCACACAGCACTATGTGGCTCTCGTAAATAGCCTACTTGTGCTCTTTCACATGAGAACGGTCTGTTTTTCACAAATCTAGGAGCGCTCTGTGCCCTTAGTCTGCACAGAGCGTTCAAGGTCGAATAACACTGTATGCTGTTAATTCATGTTGATCAGTCCCATGCACATTAGACGTAACAGAAAATGCAGCTGCTCAAACTCGGATGCTTTTAATGTTGCTTTGCAGGCATGAGGCGACACTTGGAGACAACTTTTCCAACCTCGAAGAGCTATTCTTGTCCTGGGATGTTATTAATTCCATCTGATCTTGGAGTTATGGGGTTCACTGTCAAAGCCTAGAGGTCTTCTTCTATTATTAATTAAAACTAGCTACTAGGAAGGGGAGGGTGGTAACGGCCCCTTTTGTGTTTTATGGAATTATAACAAGGCTGATCGTATTATTCTTATGCATCTGTTTGTTAGTATTGGCGAAAGTACAGCATCTTAAGCACGTTAGTTAAAATAAACATTTTAAACTATACCATGTCTCTGATTACTCACGTTGTGGACTGGTATGAGAGCTAGAACGAAAAAGTGTTCTTGATTCCAACTATTCCTGAGAGTTTACTAAGTCGCATGTTCTAGGTTGTCTAATCATTGGTAGTTTCACTGTAGTACGAAGAACAAATGAGACACTAATGCTAGTCGGATCGGGGTTCTGGGCACTGAGGTAGGTTTTTTGGTACACCACAATACACCCAGGTCCTGGTTTCCAGCGCATAGTTCTGTGCAAGAGCAGAATCCCTGCAACAGTACATTTCGGAAGAAAACACTTAATAGTCTTTGGAGATCTGCTACAACTAACTAATGCAAAAGGACAACCTGTATTCAAGAAACTACTCCATAATGAAACAAGGAATTCACTAGGAAGTGTTGGAAATGTAAATATTTAGTAAATCTTTCAATACAAAGAGTTAATCCGAAATATGCGCCATTCATCAGATATGCATTATGCACATATACTAAATGATATAAGAGTGGGAGTCCTCACAAAAGAGAGAAAGACAGTATTACAAACCTGTCTCATCAAAAAATTGTTTCCAAGTAATGTTTCTGCTGCTGAAGTAATGTAAAATGTTGTTAGGGGAGAGAAGTTTATTGTTTGTTTGGTGACAACTCTTGAGGAGTGTAGTACATTCAATGAACAATTATTGCAACTGGAAAAAAAAGATCGTCAAAATTAGAGCAAATGGTAAAATTGGAACATCAAGAAGTTACAGGGGTACTAACAGAAAAAGTGCAATCGAAATTGGATAGCTTAGAAAATCCTGAGTCGAACACTGCATGATTAGAAAAACAAGTATGTATCTGTAAAAATTGTCGTGTAATCCTAGGTCATAATTTAAATGTTGAAAAAGGGCTTGTGAATGGCGCAATGGGTAAAGTTATGAAATTTCTTAATCATACAAACAGAAATGATGTGGAATACTTAGCCATAAAATGTGATGATATTGCTGAAGTTAGGGAGATAGGTAGACGCGTATTACGTTTCCTACTTGTGAAAGACTTGTATGTCCAGCGAAGGCACATCCCAGTGTCTTTTGCATATGCAGTAACTATTCACAAATTGCAAGGTTTAGGTGTAGATACAGGTCTTGTTAATATTGATAGTAGTGTATCCCAAAAAATGATGTCATGTGCTGCTTTGTCGCAAATTAGAACATTGACTGCATAGACGCTGATCCTGCATAGATGCTTTATCTTTTGATTATCTGATCAGAAAGCATCAACATAAGCACACTTGATAACTCGTTGCCGAGAATGAGAGCCCTGAAAAGGCTTGCTTGTAAAGCAACGCACGTGCGGGCAGAAACATGGGAGCAGCACTTTTGGGCATGTTAAGTATTGTATTTGTACTCTCTTTCAACCTCCCTGTTTGCCTTTGGCAGTGCCTGTCTGAATGCCATGCCAGTAACCCATTCTTGCATCACCTGCCTTCAGATGGAAAACTCAGTGTAATGTGAAAGACAGTGTTGGAAACCGGAGTATGTCAGTTCGAGAGGATGGAGCAGGGTGGCTCACCAGGATGCAGCCCTCAGGAAGAGTTTTAATTAATTTAGCATTTATTTATTAATGCTGTGCCAAGAGACACCCTGCATTAAAGCTAGTGCGTTACAATCAAACAATATCATGAAACAGGTCAGACATGCCTTCTATTACCAGAGTCGTCCCAGGAGGAATGCACACGTGGCAGGATTTAGGATCAATTTAGAGAGAGAGGACTTTCAAAAAAAATGTCAAAAGGTTTTATTTGCATAATTTGTTAAAATTGTTACAAAATTCACATAATAAATAACAGTACAATTTTATTATTTAAATGCTAAAATTATTGTCTCTCGGCCTCTGTTTTGTTTGTGGCAGCGTTCATGAAATCCGAGGGTTGGAATTACCCTTTTTGCCCGCCAACTGGGAGTCCTCCTGTTCTGTTAGTTCTAAAAGTTTTCTTGCTTCTGCCAAGAATTTAACTCCACGCCATGCTAGAATTATGGAGGAACCTCCGAGCCAACTTGTGACTGCGTGTCTGCAAGATCGAATGTTTAACACATTGAAGATGGATTTCAATAACAGTCGTCTCTGGATTGTCAGGGCCGGACATATACAGAAAAGGTGGACGAGAGTTTCGTTTTTATACCCGCAAAGGCGACATTGGGACATCTGGTGTGTTGCTTTCCACGCCGGTAGTAAATCCTTTGTAACATGCATCCCCATCCGATAATCTATAAAAGCCTTTTTTAGATGACCACTGAAGTGGGATGTTAAATATGAGTTTATTTTTGGGGTTGTAAAGGAGTTCATGATGGTCCAAGCATGCCGACGTTTTGATAATAACTCTTTGTCTTCCACAAAGGATTTCCATTTTGCTGCCGAGTTAACTAATTTTTTTAGACTTGCCTTATCGGTCCCAGATTTCCAGACGGCTTCCAGTTCTAACCTTTCCACGCAGAGTAACAGATACTTTCCCCAATTGTTCACAGATTCAGATTCCCCCCGTTTTTTAATTTCCTCCCAGCTTAGCCAGTCCAATGTATCTGGATCTGCAGATCTAAGTTTGCAACAGAATTTTGTGAAACCGCTCATGCTCCGGAACTTCTGGTTTTGCAAACCAAATTCCAGCCTAACTTGGGAGGCTGAGGCAGATTTTGGCAGGTTAAAATCCGCTTTGTAAATTTTGATCTGTAAATCATTTAAAAGTTCCACCTCCTTGCCACACCACGTGACTAGGCCGTAAGATAAAGTAGGCATAATCTGCGCTGCCATCGCTTTTAAAAGATGGTTATGGTTAGGGCAATCCAATTTTTCTTTTAGGGAGCGATACGCAAAGATTAAAGATTGTGCTTTTGCTTTTAGTGCTGTTTTGTGGTCCTTATTGTTTTCTCCTCTTGTTATTGTAATTCCCAAGTACTTATAGTGTTCTTGTTCTTTCACTTGTGCCCCTTGGGCCATCCATTTGTACTTTAGATTTTGCCGGTCAACTAGGCGGACCACTTTGGTTTTCTCCTTGTTAAGTTCTAAGCTTTCCCGTTCTAAATACAGGGCTAATTTATTTATGGCTCTTTGTAAGCCGATTGGAGTCTTGCTCAATAATACAATATCATCCGCATATTGTAGGTAATGTATTGGATTGTTTGCCAATGATGGTGGATGGCTATCTGCAGATTCGATCGCATTTGTTAGGTCGGAGAGAAAAAGGTTAAAAAGGGTGGGGGCTAATACGCAGCCTTGCTTTAGGCCTTGGTGCGTTTGGATGCTGCTGGTTGTACTGCCACCATTTCTCAGCTTCACTCTTACCCAAGTACAGTGGTGTAGGGCTTTGACGGCTCTTAAAAGTTGGTATGGCATCCCCCAGCTCTCTAATTTGCTCCACAAGCGCTCTCTGTTCACCCGATCGAATGCGGACTTGATGTCTATGAAACATGCATACAAACGGGTGCTCTTTGCTTTCCCATTCCTTGCCTGAATCCTGTTTGAAATTTTGGCATAATCTTTATTTCTGATATCCAGGCTTGTAATTTGGATAGGATGCAGGAGCCGTAGAGTTTAGCCTCTACATCTATTAGTGATATCAGTCTAAAATTTGAGGGGTTGCGATGATCACCATGCTTAAAAATTGGGTGTATAATGCTTCCTTTCCAGGAGGCTGGTAATTCTGCTCGGTTGAAAATTTGGTTGAACAGGGGCATTAGGGTCTCTGCCCACAGGTCCGGGTCATGCTTGAAGATCGCATTCGGCAGCCCATTTGGTCCAGCTGCACCCTCAGACTTTAATCTTGAAATTATTGACCTCAATTTGTTTTGCTCCATGTTAACCTTCGCTGCCCCTGAATCTTTAACATGACCTGTATCTTTGTTGCTGTATAGATTTTGCATGTGTCTGATCCAGGTTTCTGTTCCGACCCCAGCTTCTTGTTGGAGTTTTGCCCCTTGGTTAAGCTTGTTTATGATACCCCAAAAAACACGGCTGTTAGGATGTTTTCCCGCAATTAACAGTTTGTTCCATATTGTTTCTTTATATGAGTACTTTGCGGCCCTGAGTGCCTTCCTGTAGATGTTCCTGGCTCTCCTCAGATTAGATTTGTTTGCCACATACCCCGACTTTTTTTGACTTGCGAGGGCTCGGACCTCCTTGGCCACCTCTCTTTTTTTCGCTCTTAAGTCCAAGTTGAACCAAGGCTCCTTCTTGTTGTTGGGGTTGCTGTAGTTCCCCGACCTTGCTGGGAACTTTTGCTGCAGGACCTGAATCATTTTCTCCCAGTTTGGTACCAGGTCCTCCTTCCTTTGAATTCCTAGGTTGGCCATATGGGCTTTAACTGAGTCAGTAATGTTGCCCAACCCCTCTCCATGCCATTTTAATTTTCTCAGATTAAACTTTGATGCATGGTGCAGAAGGGGGGTCGTTGTTGGCGCCATAATTGGTGCAATATTCAAAGTTAATATTTGTGGGAAGGGATCACTTTCTGCTTGTATTTCAATGCCAAATGATATGATGCTGGTGATTAACTCATTGCTTACTATTGAGTAGTCAATTGTTGAGTGGACCCTGCCGCTCAGGTATGTAACAGCTGCTGGCATATCCCCCTTTATGTTGCCATTCAGGATTGTCAGTCCATGTTCGATTAACCTTAATGCGAATTTTTTTCCACTACTATTTCCCGTCATCTTCATCTTCACCTTTGCCTTGTTTTGGTCAATGAGGGCGTTGTTAAAGTCCCCGGAGAGGACCAGAGGGTATTGCGAGTAGGTCCTTTGCATGGCCTTGATAAGTGACAACAGCGTTGCATGTTTTTCTATTTGTGCCGTTTTATCAGGATGGATGTAAACGTTAAATATGATCATTTTCCAGGGTTCAATCCTCGATGACGAGGCTTCGGTGATTCTGGTCACTTGGGCCCACTTCAGGCCCAATTCTATCTCCTCTGATACCCAGTTGTATTTGTGGGTTACGTAAGTTGATAACCCACCACGGGGATGGCCGTGCATGGAGGGGCTTTCTGCATATATTTGATGTTCTTTGAAACCTTGGATAGGGGTTGATTGTAATTTCCAAGACTCCCGGATCAAAATGATGTCTTGTTGTTGGAAGAAGGCACTGGTTTCGTAATCGTGGGCCATTTCTCGAAAGCCATGCACGTTCCACGAGCAAATTTAAACTATTGATTTAGTTGTTTGATTCTGGGGGAGCGTTTCATTCCGCTGAGTTATGGAAAAGATTGGATCTGGGTTAGGTAGTTTTATTGCACAAGACGTTTGGTATTCAAGACCAATCTGTACTGTCAGCTTGATGAAAGTTGTTTATTTGTACTTTGTGACTTTCAATTGACGGCTCTGGCGTGGATGCCCTAAAGCCGCGTAGGCAAGAGGTGTATTGACCTCTACTCCCTTTTCCCTTGTCTTGGACACATGTGTTTGGTTGTAAGGGATAGGGGTACCTCGAACGCTTGTGTCGCATTATGGATATTCCCCATGATTCAAATTGCGGTCTTGCGTGGTATATCCTTTCTACCAGGTCCTTTGAGGCCCAAGTTGTTACTGTTTCTTCAATGGCCGCATTGATTACATTTTGTTGAAATTCGACGGAGTTGAGATCTTTGGAAGTAATTTCTTTTAAAGCCGATATTTCGTTAAACAGTTTTAACAAATTGCCTCGATTCAAAAAGTCCTGTGGACCCCTAGTTGAATATTCGAAAATAAAGGTTAGCTTTAAGTCAGACAGCTCTGGATGAGTGCTTGGCTCCTTTTGCGTTGTGCCTGCATTATTAGCTGGAGGGTTATAAGGTTGCATTCTCTCATGGGCGTGGAGGGTTAGTTGTTGTTCTTTCGCTTGTTGTTCTACCTCAATTGAGTTAGGATTTTTTTGGGTTTTAGCTTTGTTGATTGACTTTGTTTGGCCGGTACTTTGGTCCCTTTGTATTAATGAACATTTACGTTTATTTTCCGAAACTGTGATTTGCATAGGGGATGACGCAGTTTGAAATTCAAGAGCTACTGCTGGGCCAGGAAGTTCGTGTGCATTTCTTTCAAGTATTATTGGTGGTTGTTGCTCAATAGTGATTTTTGTGCGGGGATTGCGGACCTCTTTGAAAGTGCATTTGAAATCTAAACTATTTTTTGCCAGGGCTGTTGTCAGCCCATATTGCTCGCAGCCTCCCTGTTTGACCGCTTGTTTTGATTTTGATTGCTCTCTTCCCTGTTCTTGTGCTTGTGGTTGCTGATTGGATGTTGTAACCGTTTGTCTGTTTTCCGCTGTGTGTGGTGATCTGGTTAATTTAACTCCTGGCCTGGGGCCTTCGCCCCTAGATATGAGTGATGTGTTTCGGCAGTCAAATCGGTCTGTCGGGATTTCCTCACCCACTGACGACCCATTCAAAGGACTGGAATTGATTTCGTGGTGGGTATTGGTGTTAAAAATTGGGAAGATTTTGCTCGGTTCTGCGTTTGGTTGGTTCTTGTACTTGAGCCTGGCCTTCCTAGCCCTTTTCCTTTGTCTCTTTGTTGGGTTGTCCTCAGATGTGGGTTGTTGGGTAACTTGAATTTCTTCGACGTCTGAGAGTGGTTTATCTTTGCCGCATTCCTTTGATAAATGTAGTTGATCCATAATTTGTTTGCTTCTTTTTTGGCCGTTTGTGAGCTTTCTCGTGGGTGTTTGTGGTTTCTCCAGGGTATGCTTAGTTTCTGACGTCTGGCTGTGACCACGAGATTATTTTACCTCCTCTAGAATGTCCATCAAAATTGCCGGGAGGCTTGCCAGCTTTTCTATGATACTTTCACATCCGCAGTTTTGTTGTTGGTTCTTCCTGCTGGTTTTTGGCTCTGAGTTCCCCTGAGTTGTCAAGAGCAATGAAAGGGAGTCCAGTTTTGCGTTTATTCTCGAAATGTGCCCTGCCACCAAAGTAATAAGGTCGATCTGGACTTCCATTTTGTTAGATTGGTAATTCAGCACCCTTATTGCTTGCTCTAGGGTGCCTAACAAAGATTGGGTCCATGACGTGGCGGGCTCGACATTTAGGATTCTACTTGAGTCCTTAGGCTGTGAGTCCAACGAGCTCCCTGATGAAATTGTGATTGGGTCAGTATGGGAGAGGAGTCGTTGGTTAGCCTGCTCAGTGATGCTGTTATTTATGCATCCTTTTTGTTGGTCTCTTTTTGTCTCTGGGCCGCGCGGAGTTGAGACCAGCATGCCCGGGCTCAGATGTCGGTCATCAAAACCGTGTTCTAATCGTGGCACCCTTCCTTGTGAGTCTATATAATTTGTGATTCTCTCAGAAAGTTCCTCAAGTTGAGAGTCGTTTGATAGGAAGAGAGGCTTTAACCATGGGTCTCCTTCTTGTCCGGGTAAGATGGATTGATTTTTAGAGTCTGTGTTGACCTCCTTCTCCCCCTTGCTCGCTATTCCGTGGTCGCTATTTTCTGGTGGCTCCGTGATTATTTCACTTTTATCCTGACTTCGTCTGTGGACAATCTCAATACAATTATCCGCGGTGTCCTTTTTGGCTCCGCCTCCCTCAATTTCATTTGAGGCTGAAGAAGTGTTGGGACCGTGCACCTGGGCCGTAACCAACTCTTGTTTGCCTTGACGAAAGGAACCCAAACACAGTGTATGGGATACACACCCTCTGTCACTGCGTGACATGTTCTGCAGGTTATTGGTCCGTGGAGAGGGTGCATTTGATGGCGTGATGGGGCTTGGTAACTTACAGGCCTCCGTAGTCTGCGCGTAAATCGCCGCCATTGGGTCCTTCAGGTAAAAATATTTCAGGAGTCCGGATTTCCTTCTGGGATCTGATTTTAGCTCCGGGGTTGGTGCCGATACCAACCTTTCCCTGGGATTTAAATCTGGCCCTATTCCCGCTGTCATTTTGGGTTCCATAGTCATCTTTCTTGTTTTTCTTTGGGCTTTTTTACTTTCCACAGGTTGTCGTGTTTTCCCCGATCTCATTTCCCTCGTTTGTGACCTCACAATCCCTTTAACCCTGTTAGGGAACTGTTCGGAAACTGTTCGTGTCTGTTGGTGGCTGATTCGGCGGGGACGTGTCGGGGTCGGTGGTGGTATTAACAAGTGTGCTAATAAGGAGATGGCCGTAAATGGCTTGGCCTGGGTGGTTGAAAGCGCGAGTAGGGGTGCGGCCGGAAGTGCAAGACCTTCGGGGGTCTCCTGTGTCCAGATCAGTTTTTAGTTGAAACGGACCCCCCCCAGGGATTAATGAACTTGCTTACTCTCCTTACCGCACTGCTTCACGCTGTTTTCCTTGGCTCGGTACACTGGCTCTCTTGGGCACCCGAAGTCCTGGGTCCACTGGTGCTGTCGCGCACTGTCTCTCTGGTGGTTTTACCCCCGTCTCCTGGCACCTGGCTCCCCGTTTTCCTGGCTCCCAGTGGGCTACGAACCCTTGCTCCCTCCGCTCACCGCCGTGTCTTCTCTTTTGCGGTAGCGAGTGTCGTGTGGGAGTGGCGTTGGCGTCATGCTTCCCCAACTCCTGGGGCCCACTAGTGCCCACTGGGCGGCTGTTCAGGCTCCCCTGCCTCGTGGCTGCTGCAGGGCATGGATCTCCTGCCCGTCCAGCCCCTGCCCCTTCTGCTGCTGCTTCTTCTTCTGGGCTTCGTAGTCCGCCCTGCCAAAGCCAGTCCGTCTAATCCACACAGCACAGTGGCACCTGACACCGAGCCTATTGGGGGCACAGAGGAGGCGGTAGACCGGTAAACCGAGGGAATGATGGGGGTAAGCGGGGCTCACGCAAAGCACAGGCACCCCCGGTGTTCCTGCTCCTCTGGCGCTGGCTTTGCGCTGTCTCCCGTTGTAGCTCCGCCGGGTCCGCCCCAAACAAACAGTGGTTGCAGCCCCTCACTGCCTTCCAGGCTGCCTCAAAGTTTTTCCAAGTTTTTCCCAGGCTTTCCACTGCCCCAGCCGCCTGCCTCCAGCCGTCTGTAAGAGCCTCACAACGGCTCCCGCCGCTACCGGGCCGCTCCCGTTGTTTTGCCGGCGCAGCTGCTAAGTAAACTGTGAGCTCAGGCGGCCTCCTGCGCTCGCACCCCTCGTGCTCCGCACCTCACTGCACAGTGGGGGCAGGGTACAAGCAGGGTACAGCAGGCAGAAGTTCAGCTGAAAGAGGCAGAGAGGCGGAGGGGCCGAGGACGGAAAACGGTAAGGCTCGCGCCTGCCAACGCGTCCGATGATCTGTGGTCTGTGATCTGCACTCTGCGCTCGCGCGAGGGCAAATTGAACAAAGACCACGAGAGAGGACTTTCATTTCACCAATACCTTGCAGTGAAGCAGTGAAGTGTTATGTTGAGGGGAAAAGTTTAAATAAATCCATTTTGTCTTCATAAATGTTGAGTCTCCTTTGTGAATTGGGGAGGTTGTCATGTATGAGCATAAGAGCATAGCTGACATAAAGAAAACCCTAGAATCTCACTGCAAAAACAAAGGTTAAGTTGATGTTAGAGTTAGGTGTTAAAATAATATAAAAACTATTGTTTAAAAAGCAAAAACCATTGAAATCAATGAGGTATAGTTCCTGTTTTAACTATAACTTCAGCCCCCAGCATGCACTGCTTATGACCTCACATATTACATCACTCATGACATGTTAAATTACCTCATTGATGACATTGATGACACCTCAAATCACATCATTGATGAAATCACAGATGACGTCATTCAATCGTTATGACAACATCCTATAGGGTTTGTTGACCTGAGTGAATTCAACACACTATCTATCCCGTGTACAATTATCGATTCACCTTAATCAGAATACCACCTTAAAGATTTCAGGTGACCCACAACTTTAAGTCAAGAGGTTGAAAGGTGTATATTTGCCACTGAGAGTCGCCTTCTTTGGGGCACTGTGACCAACCTCCGTAGTTTAGTAAAATACCCTGCACATTTTCCTGAGATGGCGCAGTTGCATAGAATCATAGTTGCATAGTTCCTCGCTACATAGAATTTATTTATACACTGCATTAAACCTACTTAGCATTTCCTGGTGGATAATTTTTTGTGGCCAGAAGATTTGGCCTTTCTTACAGATTTTTTGGAACAGGCTTTGCTTTAAGCCTCAACCTGCTTTTAAGCATACCTCTGCAACCCACAAAAGGTATGGCCTGCCTTTATCCTGATTAACAGAGAGTATTACTTGCACTCCAAGCGTTAGTGATTTGTAAACAGTGAAGCATGTATTTTTCAACATGCACAATCATGCTTGCGTCCAGGGATTATGCTATTTCCATACTATGGAAGTACACGTGTACACTCAGCAACTTTACGTCTATATGACTATGGTGTTGTCATCAATTATTTTACTTGAGATGTCATCAGTGGTGTCATCAATTATGCCATTTTGCATATCATGAGTGATGCACTATGTGAGGTCATAAGCAGGGCATGGTGGGAATTCAAGTTTTGCAGCGTGAATCTTTCTGGATTCACTATGCTGTGCATTATTCTTCGATCTAGTGGTTGGGTCTGGAATCACAGTCTTTTTTTTCTTTTTTTTGTGGCCCAGGTGGGCGTCGACCTCCTGTGATGTAGGCTCGCTTCCCACCTCTGGGCGCCATCTTCAGATTCTTTTTTCCGCTGTTGGGTCTGGATCATCAACGAGGAGTTCCAGAGCTTTTGGAAAAGAGAAGAAGAAAATCAAGCAAAAAACAGCAAAGGTTGGAGTTTTCAGCACACCGAACAAGAACACGGAGCCGGGACGACGAAGAAGGTGAGAAAGATTAAGTACTTCAACGTCCAATGGAGAATGCGCATGCAGGGGGCCCCCTGAGCCCAGGAATGGATAAAACCCCTGTCAAATGTTGCCGTAATTGCCACCACAAGTACGCGCAGAAGGACCAGCACCTGGTCTGCAACCTCTGCTTGCTTCTCAACCACCAAAGCAAGGATTGCAACGCCTGCTCAGCATTCGCACCCAAGACACTCAGAGTGAGGTAGAGACAAAGGATATCAAACCACAACATGCAGGGGCAAGGGCAACCGCCGTCGCTCTGGGACTTGGGCCTCTCCAGCAGAGAAGAGGACAACATCGCCGAGGGACCAGAAGACTACACGGTTGCAGAGGCAGATAAGACGTCGACAAAGGAGGTAAGAGAGTCGTCGACCCCAAAAGCCCCAACAGACTCTCGAAAAACTAAGCCAAAGTCCTCAAAAGGAGCACTGGCGTTGAAACATTCGATGACCACAGCTGCGTCCACGGACAAACATCCCAGCAGATCCTTCGAAAAGGACTCCCAGGTGGCGAAAACTCTAGAAAAACCAAAGTCGTTGAATCCCGGCCCCGAAAAGGGACGCTTGGCGCCAAAGTGAAAAGACCTAAAGGCGACTTCGACGTCAACATTGACAACATCGAAGAGAAGCACCAAAACTCTCAACGTCGAACAAGCGGCCGAAATGGAGAGGAAGGAGAGAAGGCTTGAAGCCAAAATGAACAGCATCCTCCAGAGGAAAAAAGACTTCGACAAACAGATGAGCAGATACACCATCCCTTCGAAGCCCGCAACTGTAGTCGAAACATAAGTCGAGGAGGAGTTTGACGCCGGAGAGCCGCCGAAAACTCCTGAACCGGCAGAGCAACAGGACGAAGAGGGCCTGTACTATGACGAAGGGGAAGGCGAGGACAATCAGCGGACATACTTGGGCTCAAGATCCTCTGAGGTGCCGGACCTGGAATGGCAGGACCTCGATGCCGAAAGCCCGGAGGAGGGCATAGAGTCATATCCTTCGAGGCCTTCGCCGCCGGACGACATTGGCATCTACAAAATGGTCATTAAAAACGCTGCAGTAACATATGGGGTAAAGTTAGAGGAAGAGAAACCAAAAGCCTGTTTTCTCTAGGAGACCCTGCTCCCCACTCAAACTAGGAGCCAATTCCTACCCATGCTCCCAAGTTTTCTGGACCAGGGCAGGGAAGCCTTAAAAGAACCAGCAGCCTGCAGATCTGTCACCCCTAGAACAGAGAAAAAATACAAGCATTCCTCGAAGGATCCAGCATTTATTCCGGGATCTGTACCAGCTAACTCCATTATAGAGTCAACTCAACAGTCAGGAAGAGGGCCAACATCCCCACAAACTCAGGGCCACCTCCAGACAAAGAAAGTAAGAGGATAGACCTCATGGGGAGGAAAGTAGAGAGGAATGCGGCGATTCACTGGTGCATTACAAACTCCAATGCCCTAATAAACAGGCATGCCTATCAGCACTGGGAGGAGATCGGGCAGCTGCTCAAGCATCTCCCTGAACAATACCAACAAAGGGCTACACACCTGGTGGAGGAAGACAAAAACATGGCCAACACCTGCCTAAAGTCGGCTCTGGATGCGGAAGACACATCCAGTAGGCTTAGGATGATTGGAGTGACGGAGAGACGGCACGCCTGGCTCAGGGTCTCTGGTTTCAAACCAGAAGTACAGAACAATATTCTCAACACGCCCTTCAATGGGGAACAACTGTTTGGGACCCCAGTTGACAAGAAACTGTCACAACTCAAAAAGGATAATGAAACTGCAGTTCAGAGGGATGAGGAACACATCTGACAGAGCTAGGTTTTTCGGTACATTGGGGAAAGTCCTCCATAGAACCAGAACAGGTGAAGATCTTTCTGGGCGCACAGATCAACACCATCCAAGGCAAAGTGTTCCCCAGTGAGAAGAGAACCTCCGCCATACTGAAGGAGACACGTCAATACCGGAAGGGGCGAGCTCTGACAGTGAGGACAGTGAGCAAGCTAATGGGGATGATGGCCTCCTGCATACACTTGGTCCCCAATATTCGACTCCACATGAGACCATTCCAGGAATGGCTCCAACAGCAATGGTTACAGGCAACTGGGAGTTGGGAGGATCTAGCTGTTGTTACGCACGCAGTGAAAGAGGAGATGACATGGTGTACCAAAGAGAACATAACAAAGGGGAAGCCATTTACACCACCAACTCCAACAGTGACCATCACAAGAGACACATCCCAGATGAGGTGGGGAGCACACATCAACCAGCTCAACGGGAAGGGTTTGTGGATGCAAATAGATGCGGTCAAACACATCAACTACCTGGAACTGAAGACTGTGTTCCTAGCCTTAAAAGCCTTCCAGAAGCAGCTGTACGGGCACAGGGTGTTGATACAAACAGACAACACCACAACGATGTTCTACATCAACAAGCAGGGAGGAACACAATCAGTGGCGCTATCAGGTATTGAGATGGGCCATCCCACTCCAAATAGACCTCCTGGCAATACATCAACCAGGGAAGGACAGCGTGGAAGCAGACAGACTCAGCAGACAAACATCTGCATCCCACGAATGGGAGCTCAATCAACAGGAAACGAAGAGGCTGTTCAACAGGTGGGGGACCCCACAAATAGACCTGTTTGCAACACACCAGAATGCAAAATGGCAATACTTCGCATACAGACAGCCAGGTCAACAATCCCCATGGAATGCCCTATGGATAAGCTGGTCGAAGACATTTGCCTACGCTTTTCCCCCAGTACCACTGAAGCACAGGGTGCTCAGCAAGTGCAAAACCAGCAACATGACGCTAATACTGGTAGCACCACAGTGGGCCAGGCAGTCCTGGTTCTCACAAATAGTGGAGATGGCACAGGGGCCACCATACAAGTTCCCAAAAAGAAGAGACCTACTCTCAATGCAAAACAGAAGGGTGCTCCATCCTGAACCAGAGAGCCTCAGTCTAGCAGCCTGGCTCCTGAAGACTTATAGTTCGCGCACCTGAAACTCCCGGAAAGCACACTGGCGGTGCTGCAGGAAGCAAGATGGCCCACCACACGGAAGTGTCATGTGGCGAAATGGAAAAGGTTCACACAATGTTGCATCAGGGAAAAGCTCCAAAAGGAAACCACCAGGGAATCAACAGTGCAACAATATTTAACACACTTGCTAGAGAGTAACGTAAACTACTCTTCTTTATGGGGCCCGATTCACAGAACTAACTTAAGACAAAATCCTAAACTTACTACTTTTGGTATTCACAGAAGTTAGGATTCTGTCTTAAGTTTGTCTTAAGTCTGTCTTAAGTTTGTCTTAAGTTTGTCTTAAGTCTGTCTTAAGACAAAATCCTAACTTCTGTGAATACCAAAAGTAGTAAGTTTAGGATGTTGTCTTAAGTTAGTTCTGTGAATCAGCCCCTATGAGTACATCTGGCAGCAATAGTAGCCTATACTAGAGGAGAAACAGGGAAAAGTTTCTTTATATCCCAAGTGGTGAAAAGATTCCTAGAAGGGGCCAAAAGTATCGCCCCTCCAAAAAGGATGCCACTGCCGGCATGGAACCTCAATGCTTCTCTACATATGCTCACCATAAATACGGCTTTTCTCTGGCAATCACCTCGCTTCGCAGAGTGAGCGAGTTGCAAGCGCTAACACTACAAGAACCCTACATTCAAATTTACAAAGACAGGGTGGTCATGAGTACAGACCCACATTTCATGCCAAAGGTGGTGTCAAAGTTCCACATCAGCCAAACAATACAGATACCAAGTTTCTTCCAAAGACCATCCACAAGCGCAGAAAGAGCACTGCACACTCCGGACGCTAGAAGAGCAGTGATGCACTACATTGAAAGGACCAAAGATTGCAGGAAAACAAAACAATTCTTTGTGTCTTTTGCCAGCAGTTTCATGGGAAGACCAGTAACTAAGAACACCATTTCGTAATGGATCGCACAAAGAATCCAATTCTGCCACAAGCAGGCAGGTCAAGAACTAAAAGGAGCAGCACAAGCTCACTCTACAAGAAAGAAGGGAGCAACAATAGCGTTTCTAGCAAACACGGCCATCCAAGACATTTGCATGGCAGCAACATGGGCTTCAGTGCACACGTTCACTAAGCACTACTGCGTGGATATATAGATGAACAAGGAAGCACAAGTAGGACAAAAAGTGCTTCAACATATATTCAACAACCAACGCTCATCTTCCACCCAGCCACCCCAAAAATAGCAAACTGCTACAAAGTCTATGCACAGCATAGTGAATCCAGAAAGATTCACGCTGCAAAACGAATAGTTTCTTACCTGTCGGTGTAGTTTTGCAGCTTGAAGACTTTCTGGATTCACTAGCAAACCCACCCGCCTCCGCCAGAAAGATGATGCAGGAGGGAAGGAGAAATGGAAAAAGGATAAATAATAATACAACCCAAACAAACAGAAAGAAAAAAAAAAGAATCTGAAGATGGTGCCCAGAGGTGGGAGCTTCCGGAGGAAGCAAGCCGACGTCACAGGAGGACACCAAATGGTGGGACGTTGACGCCCACCTGGGCCACGAAAAAAGAAAAACGAGAAAAAAGACTACTATTCCGGACCCAACCACTAGACCGCGGAATAATGCACAGCATAGTGAATCCAGAAAGTCTTCAAGCTGCAAAACTACACTGACAGGTAGGAACTATTCATTATAGTTAGCTCAGTAAACTATAACTGGTGAATTAAAGTGTTTTTTTGTTTGTTTTCACTATATATATATATATATATATAAGGCAGCATGGACCGATCAAAATTTAAAGTTGGTGGCATGGAGAAGTGGTAACTTAATTTCAGACGAAGAGTTTCGCTTTCTTAAAAAAGAGCATCCTGTGATTCCGACATTTTATTTGATTCCAAAAGTAAACAAGGACATCAATATACCACCTGGTAGGCCGATAATTTCGGCCATTATTAGCTCCACTGAGAACATTTCCAAGTACATTGATTTTTTCGTGCAGGATTGGGTAAAAAGTTAGAGATCCTTTGTTCAGGACACTACTGATTTTATTCGAAATTTGGAAGATGTGGCCTGGAATTCAGATTGTCTATTAATGACTTTTGACGTTACTTCCTTATATAAGTCAATCAGGCATTGTGACGGAATGAAAGCTGTGGAGTATTACTTGAACAAACGTCCAATAATTTCTCTAACTATAATAGGATGATTTTAATCATGTTACAGATGTGTTTGGAGCAGAATCATTTTTTATTTAATAATCAGGTATTACAACAAATAAGGGGTGTTGCTATGGGGGCCTGCTTCTCCCCTAGCTTTGCATGTTTGCACATGGGGCTGTGGGAGGACAATGTTGTATTATACCTAAGATACATTGATGACCTATTTATGGTTTGGAGGGGATCTTAATACAGTTCTGAGACCTTTGTGAAAGATTTAAATGATAATAGCTTTAATTTGAAATTTACATCTGTGATTAATGCTAAATCGGTATGTTTTCTTGACGTCGAGGTGTTTGTGGACAGCAATGGCTTAGCTTTCACAATGACTGCTATCAAAGCAAGATCGGTACTGCTGATTAGATCAATGCTGCACGCTTGCAGGCCCATGTTTGATGCAAACATCTAGCAATCAATCATGTGAAGTGTGTGAAAATGAACATTGTAAAGGCAGGAGCAGGTCAGCAAATCATTGCTCTGACCCACAGTGTACTTTATTTTCTTGCTTCATATATGTTTTCCTAACTCTAATCTATAGAGTCTATGTACTACAAATATTCTTACAATGTGCTTTTAATGAAAATTGAATTTAGAATACTACACATTGTTTCATAAAACACATTTTTAATATTAGCTCAATATCTCCTACAAAAACATGAATTCCTTAAAACATTGAGACATATCAGCAGTCTCCGGCAAACAATGAATAATAAACATTTAACTCTCAAATGCTCCAAATCTTTTTAAAGAGTATAAAATCAAGTGTCAAAGAATCTTTATTCGGTGATTAAAAAACACCATAAAAGCACACTCATATTTACATGTTAAAAAGTCATTAAACATTTCAGGGTTCTTTGTACAGTGAATTAACAAAACATAAATACAACAATATAGCCATATTTAACACTTAAAAGTTAAAGTAAAAACATTTCAGTCTTCTCCTCTAGTAAGCCTTAAACGAAGTGCTACCTTGATAAAGTTCATAGTGCTACACAGTGTTAGGGGTTCCTCAGCTTTCTGTAAGAATACAAGTGCCTCCCTAGCGTGGTATAAAATCAATTAATAAATTATTTATATAAAAAATACACGAGTGACATGTACGAAATGGTTGTGTATCTTGTCATCACAGGATCAACTGACATATATTTAAAAAAAAAAACACAAAAGGTGATGGAATGAATGCTAGCAATAAGTCTAAACACCAGCAATCGCTCAGGGTAACATTCCAACCCATTGTTTTTTTGCCCACCCCGCCACCTCAGTTTAGATCCAGCTATATGCAAATCAGTCTTGACCCTGCTCCAATAGGAACAGTCCAGCATAAACGGCCGGACAAGGTCTTTGCTGAACCAGAAGACAAGCAACCCAAGAAAGGATTCAGCCCATTTGGGCCTCTCCAGTTGGGTGTAGCTTAGTTACAGTGGCACTGGTAGCACAGCACCAACATCTGGCCATACCCTGGTCTCTTAGGGTTTTTGTCACGATCGGCTCCTCCTCGGGATCAGGGTGATGCTGAAAGGGGTCCACCTCCTGATTTCCCCACACTCTGACTATAACATAAACACAGAGCGTAGAGGTAATCAAGCGAGGGATAAGTCAGGGAAGGGTAAGGAAGGAACGGCAACGGATGGGATAGCTGAAACGACACAAGGCAAGAATTAAAACATCAATTCTGACTACTCTCATTCAATTCTCACCAACGAACCTATAGGTACCCCAATAATCAGGAGGTGACCTCTGCCTCTCTATCTCATAGATACTTCTCTATTAAATTAACTTCCTGTAAGAAAACCAGAGATTAATGTTTGTTCGAATGATACCACAGAGTCAATGCCTGGACATGTATTCATCCACACGTACCCTTATCACACTTCCCCTAAAGTATAACAACTCTCCCCAGTAACCCAGCGCTGGCAATCTTCATCAAAGAATAATTTTCAATCCAAGGCAATAGGTTGTACTGATTTGGAGTAGATTAAACAAATGATATCAGTTCATCCAAAGATAGAACAAAAATGAATCCTCCTAGTATTTCTAGCCGGGCCCAACTAATAAGGAACACTTACTTAAAAAAACATTTATAAGTAATCCAACCTCCTTGGGCTTACCAGTCTGGGGAGTACTTTACTTAGCACGGTAGCTTCCAGTAACAAATAGGTAAGTCAATTATGTACAATTCCACAATCCGTGAGCTCCGAGCATACGCTTGTATTAGGTCCCTTATCAAGTCTGTTTTCTTCTTCGCGGCCGCCGCACGCGAGAAGGACTGCAATTACTAACACAAACAGGAACGGAATCCTTTTGCCTACCAATCCGAACCAAATGCTTTCGCCGGAGCACTTGACCCTTCCTCATGGCAGCCGCACGCGAGAAGGGCACTGGAATGAAACGCTGAACGGGCTTTCCGTTGTTTACGAGTCCAAAGCAAACGCGTCTCCGCCGAGACACGACAAACCTTCTTCGCGGCAGCCGCACGCGAGAAGGAACGAAGAAATGCAAGCTCGTTCTTCAGCTTCTAATCCCCAGAGTTCATCTGCAACAGGAAGCCTTCGAGGTCACAAGGCTTCTTATTTCCCGAAAATCAAACATCAACCGAGCAAACCAATTCAGGAAAGTAATCTCTTACAACGCGCCCCGAAGGACTCTGGGAATATAAAGGTTTAACTCCACCTTCATTTTGGCATTCTGGGAATCGTAGTTCCGTAGGTGCAATTAGTCAATTCATGACAATATGTCCTCCCTCCTAGCGCCTCCTAGCACCAGGCTTCCCGGGATTCCGGGCATGAAACAGTCGTACCGCACGAGGAGCGTGCACTCCAGTACTCGGCTCCCAGGAATCATCCTCCGAGGTGTACCCTTTCCACGATATAAGGTACCACAACTGCTCTCTCCGGAACTTTGAATCCAAAACACTCCGCACCTCAAACTTCAGTTGACCGTCTCTCATCACAGGAGGAACTTCCTTACGACGACCGGCCCTTGCCGGTTTTAACAAACTACAATGGAAGACCGGATGAATTCTCAATGAGGCAGGTAATTTCAGCTTGTACGCCACTGGATTTACAACCCAGAGAATCTCATATGGCCCGATGAAACAAGGGTGGAAGATACTGCGGAAACGGAAACGGATGTTTTTCGTCGAAAGCCACACTTTGTCACCCACATGATATACCGGGCCTTCCTGACGGTGCCTATCTTCCCACTTCTTGTAAGAGGATTTCGCACTCTCCAAGTGCACCTGCACTCTACGATGGATTTTCAACAAGGCCTTCATCTGGGCCACTACTGTTTGGGTGATTTTGCACATCACTAGGAACGGTGACTGGTAAAGTATCCGCATTAATTCCCGTGTTGGCTCTAAACGGGGTCTCTCCGGTAGAACAATGCCAAGCATTGTTGTACGATAGCTCAGCCAACCACAACAATGACACCCATGATACACCTGCCTCTTCAGCATAGCATCGCAGATACTTTTTGAGGGTCTGGTTCAGTCTCTCCGTTTGGCCATCGGATTGAGGATGAAAACTAGTCGACAGCGCATCCTTCATGTGTAACGCCTTGCACCACATATGCCAGAACCTGGCAACAAATTGCGGGCCTTGATCAGAAACGATGACCTTAGGTTTTCCATGTAACCGCACAACCTGCGTTAACAACAACTACGCAGTTTGTGCAGCTGTAGGAAGATTCCGGCATGGAATGAAATGTCCCATTTTAGTCATACTGTCCACCACTACCAGAATGGCGTCACATCCTTTATCCAAGGGCAATCCTAGTACAAAATCCATACTTATCACCTGCCAAGGCCTTGAGGGGGTAGGAAGCGGCATTAGCAGTCCCTTGCTCCTTGTTTGTTCACTTTTAGCTCTAGCACATATCTCACACTGGTCTATACAGACCTTCACGTCCTTTGACATTCCCTCCCACCAGAATTGTCTTTGCAGAGCATGGATGGTCTTCTGATGGCCCGGATGACCAGCAACCATGGCATTATGACACCAATTAATGCCAACAATCGCAGTTCATGCGTGGGAAGAAACAGTGTGTTGTTACGCATGGGCAAGCCATGTTTCAATGTACGTTGTTCTTCCTTCCCAGCCCACTTCTGCCATTGCGTTAATGAGCGGTGATTACGAACCACCTCAAGGAAGTGCTCGATGGTTGTGGCGCATAACACCATCTCCGGCGATAGAATGGACAATGGCTCTCCTTTTGCTGATGCTTCAGAATCCATTTGGCGTGATAGCGAATCTGCTTTTCTGTTTTCCGTACCTGAACGAAAGGTGATCGTGAATTCGTACTCAGCGAAAAACATCCAGCGTATTTGCCTTTGTGAGAGGTGCCTGGCCGTCTTCATATATTGAAGGTTTCGATGGTCCGAATATACTGTGACTGGATGCTGACCCCCCCACAGATATGGCCTCCACTCTTGAAACGCCCTCTTAACAGCCAGTAGCTCCTTCTCCGCCACTGTATAGTTCACTTCCGCTGGATTCAACTTTTTAGACAAAAAGGCAATAGGGTGCAGTTGGCCTGTTTGTTTGTCTCTTTGCGACAGTACCGCCCCAATGGCCACATCCGAAGCATCAGCTTCCACCACGAACGGTACATCGGTTTGTGGATGTCTCAGTATGGGTGCAGTACAAAAGGCCTTTTTCATCTGGTCGAATGCTTCCCCTGCTTCAGGGGTCCAATAAAAGGAAACGCCCTTCCTCAACAACCGGGTTACTGGAGAGGCTAGCTGTGAAAAATGAGAAATGAATCTCCGATAATAATTGGAGAAGCCTAGGAAGCATTGCACATCTTTCTCACTTCTAGGAGTCGGCCACTCCTGAACAGCTTTCACCTTTCTGTCCGCCATCCTGAAACCCTGAGGACTCAACACCACACCCAAAAACTCCACTTCCGTAACCTCAAACTCGCACTTACTGAGTTTGCAAAACAGACTATGTTCCTGCAACCTTTGAAGGATTAAACAAACCTGACTAACATGTTGAGCTGGAGTGTCTGAATATATCAAAATATCATCGATGTAGATGACAACAAAATTATCAATGTATTCTTTCATAATATCGTTGAGAAAGTATTGGAATAACGCAGGGGCATTGCAAAGCCCGAACGGCATCACCAAATACTCAAACAAACCAAAACGGGTTTTAAACGCCGGCTTCCACTCATCTCCAGCCCGGATACGCACCAAATGATATGCCCCACGCAAATCTAACCGGGTGTAAATGTTGGCCTCCTTTACCTGATCTAACAAGACCGGGATGAGTGGAAAAGGGTAGCGATTTTTAATGGTGACTTTATTCAACTGTCTGAAGTCGATGCAAGCACGCAACTCACCATTGGCCTTAGAAATAAAGAAAAGAGGTGAGGCTGCTGGAGAACGAGATGGACGAGTGAAACCCAACGAACAAAGATGTTCCAAATACTGTTTCAAATGCTTCGTTTCAGAATCAGACAACGCATACACACGACATGTGGGAATCTTTGCATCCTCCTCTAAATCAATACGACAATCATAGTCGCGATGAGGTGGAAGTCTCTCAGCTTCCACTTCACTGAACACTGCCTTGTACAGTTGGTATTCGGAAGGTAACACCACCTCTTTCTCTTCTGCTGTGGCCACTTGAAACACCTGCACTAAGGATAGAGCGTGCGCTACATTGTCTCTTTGTAAACACTGGGACACACAGAACTCTGATTAGAACTGGATGGTTTTTAGCTTCCAATCCATAGTGGGATTGTGTTGCCACAGCCAAGGCATTCCTAGAATTATCTCATATTGCGGTGCCTCTATCATATTCAAGACAATGTTTTCCACATGATCCCAAGGCTGTCCACAGAGAGACAGTTCCAGCAATTCTGTATGCTCCACAATGGGACCCGATTTCAAAGGGGTTCGATCCACTGCCAGTACTATCTCAGGTTTCTGAGTGGGCACCTTATTAAGACCCAACCGCTCCACCAACCCATAATCAATGAAATTTCCGGTAGCACCAGAATCTACCATCGTGCGTACCGGATGCTGTTGGTGTCGCTTACCCAGGAACATAGACAATACAACATGGGACTCTGCATCCGCGCTCCCAGCCACCCCTAAAGAAGGTATTCTCCATTCTGTATCAGGTATTTGCACGCTCTCTGAGCTCCCCTTTACTTCCTGTCCCTCAAAATCACTTTCTGCTACCACAGCTGCCACCTTTTTGGCCGTAAAATAGGGACTCCTCTTCTGAGGTTTCATTGTGCAGTCCCGTACGTAGTGCCCTTTTCTACCACAATACATACATAAGCCTTGGGCTCGTCTGCTTTCTCTTTCTGCTTTAGTCAACGGAGACGAACAGCCCCGACTTCCATTGGTTCTGGTCCTGATTATTTCTTGCTGGGGGGGCTCGCCACTTCATAACCACCCCCTGTTCTGTCACCCCTCCTATGCTCGCCTCCCCTTTCAGAAAGGCGATGATCCAACCTCAAGGTAAGACTAATCAAACCTATACAACTAGTGGGCTGGGGATCGATTTGCGCCAACACATCTTTCATTTCTTCATTCAACCCCTGATAATATAGCGCCATTCTCTTCTCCTCCGGCCAAGCAGTTTCCCCTACTAGCCTATTGAAGGTGGTCATATAGGACACCAGATCTTTTCTCCCTTGACGTAAACCCAACAGATCATGATCGGCACTGAGTGTGGTTGCTCTTCTATCAAACACCCTTTTGAATTCCCTTTGGAAGGCCACCCAATCTGTTAACAAGGGATAATCTTTGCGTACTAAGGGGACCGCCCAATTAGCTGCGTCACCCGTTAAAGAAGAGATAGAAAAAGCCACTTTAGAGTGGTTAGTGGGAAAGGAAGCTGGCCTACAGGAGAAATGCAAGGTTATCTGGGTTAAAAACATTTGTATCTTGAGAGGGTCCCCCGCATATCGTTCTGGGCTAGCCAACGGTATTGGGGGAGGCACAGTGACTTGTATCTGTGGAGCCCCCACTGAAGCATCAAAAGGGTTACGGGTTTGCCTATACAACCTTTCTTTAAGGGCCGCTGTCTCGGCATGAGAATTAACTAACTCCTGCTGCACAACCAATAATGCCTGCATCACATCTTCTAAAGTGGTCATCTTTCAGCACCCCCTGACCGGGAGGGGTATTATTCTTGGGTAAGAGATTCTGTCACGATCGGCTCCTCCTCGGGATCAGGGTGATGCTGAAAGGGGTCCACCTCCTGATTTTCCCACATTCTGACTATAACATAAACACAGAGCGTAGAGGTAATCAAGCGAGGGATAAGTCAGGGAAGGGTAAGGAAGGAACGGCAACGGATGGGATAGCTGAAACGACACAAGGCAAGAATTAAAACATCAATTCTGACTACTCTCATTCAATTCTCACCAATGAACCTATAGGTACCCCAATAATCAGGAGGTGACCTCTGCCTCTCTATCTCATAGATACTTCTCTATTAAATTAACTTCCTGTAAGAAAACCAGAGATTAGTGTTTGTTCGAATGATACCACAGAGTCAATGCCTGGACATGTATTCATCCACACGTACCCTTATCACACTTCCCCTAAAGTATAACAACTCTCCCCAGTAACCCAGCGCTGGGAATCTTCATCAAAGAATAATTTTCAATCCAAGGCAATAGGTTGTACTGATTTGGAGTAGATTAAACAAACAATATCAGTTCATCCAAAGATAGAACAAAAATGAATCCTCCTAGTATTTCTAGCTGGGCCCAACTAATAAGGAACACTTACTTAAAAAAACGTTTATAAGTTATCCAACCTCCTTGGGCTTACCAGTCTGGGGAGTACTTTACTTAGCACGGTAGCTTCCAGTAACAAATAGGTAAGTCAATTATGTACAATTCCACAATCCGTGAGCTCCGAGCATACGCTTGTATTAGGTCCCTTATCGAGTCTGTTTTCTTCTTCGCGGCCGCCGCACGCGAGAAGGACTGCAATTACTAACACAAACAGGAACGGAATCCTTTTGCCTACCAATCCGAACCAAATGCTTTCGCCGGAGCACTTGACCCTTCCTCATGGCAGCCGCACGCGAGAAGGGCACTGGAATGAAACGCTGAACGGGCTTTCCGTTGTTTACGAGCCCAAAGCAAACGCGTCTCCGCCGAGATACGACAAACCGTCTTCGCGCCAGCCACACGCGAGAAGGAACGAAGAAATGCAAGCTCGTTCTTCAGCTTCTAATCCCCAGAGTTCATCTGCAACAGGAAGCCTTCGAGGTCACAAGGCTTCTAATTTCCCGAAAACCAAACATCAACCAAGCAAACCAAATTCAGGAAAGTAATCTCTTACAACGCGCCCCGAAGGACTCTGGGAATATAAAGGTTTAACTCCACCTTCATTTTGGCATTCTGGGAATCGTAGTTCCGTAGGCGCAATTAGTCAATTCATGACAGTTTTACATAAAGCACACAAAAGATGATGCTAGAAATACTGTGAAAAAGTCTAACCAATGGCACTCACTCAGAGTACCATTCCAACCCATCGATCTCTTGTCCGCCATGCCACCTCAAAGTAGACCCAGCCATATGCAACTCAGTCGTTGTCCTGCTCTAATAAGAACAGTCCAGCCTGAATTGCTAAGCCTCATGGTTTACAAATGTCACCAGACACTCCCATATTACATAGTTATCTGTTCTGCATTATTTATATCTATTACACAATGGCTGTTGCTACTGTGTAGTTATAGTTAGGTCAGAGTTTCCATAGGAAGAGCGGTTTTTGTTTTGCTAATACTTTTCACTCCGTGTGACAAATCAAAATGTTTTTAAAAAGGGAGGTCATACCTCAGAAAGTATTATTTGTCTGATTTGCTTTAAATCCATTCAGCTGTTAAGGTGTGTAAATTATAGTGATATCTAGACAGTTGGTCCGCAGGGAGTACCGCAGTACTCCAATGGACCATAGTTTAAAAAGTAAGGCATTCTGATTGGTCAGGAGTGTTTGTTTCCCCTGGGCCCCTCCAGTCCCCCAGGACCAAGCAATCTGATTGGCTGACTGCAACAGGAAGAGATATACCGTCAAGAATGAGGAAGTTAAAAACACATATAAGCGGGTAGAGCAGAGGGCTCCCTTACCCTCTGGCACTTCTGGGCGGAGACCCAGAGGTACCCCGGGTCACAATTAAAAGAAAAAAATGGTGCCACGTGTATCACTTTCCTTCCACGAGGCCTAGCATGGTACTGCAAGACTAAGCGATCTTCACAAACTGGCATGGTATTGTAGTCCTGGTGGTTGATGCTTGGCGACGTTACAATGAAAGTAAACAATATGAAAGATGTGGGGTGGAAATGCATGGGGAATTAGCTGCAAGACCTGTGGAGAATGCCATGCTGCACGCAGCCAAAGGGGTTGGTCGCCCATGGGGTGGTGGGCACAGGATCTTTTACTACTGGTGTATCTATTGCCCTGTGCACAGCACCTCATGGACAACCCAAGTCCCCTTTAGAAGGCCACACACCTAATGTGCACAACCTTCACCCTGTGTTGAACTGACAACCCTCATTGGCAGCCAACCACACATGGGTGGGCACACCAAAGTTGCACATGGTCTTCGCCCTGTGCATAATCCCTCACAGACAGCCCACCTCCCTCTAGACACCCAATTCCCAATTAGGTGACCAAACCTCCAATGCGTGCCTTTGCACTTTGTCAAACTCCTTGCAGACATCCAACCTCCCATGGACAGCCATCTCATGCACAACCATCCACACATGGGTAAGCAAGTCCCTGCTGCACATGTTCTGTGCCCTGTGCACAACCCCCCACCGACAGCCAACTCCCTCCAAACATCCAGGTCTCCTATAGTTGGTCAAACCAGGTTAACAAGGGGACATTTTTTCATTTCTCCTCTTTTTCCATCTCACATGTGTGTTGAATTGTACAGGGCACACAGAGGCAGCTCCTCCATGTGTGCGGAGAAGCGTGGCCTCACTCCTTTCTCGCAGTGTGAGAAGCAGAAATATAAAATGGTATTTTAAATATAATTTATGCTTCCGCTTCTCGAACTTCGAGAAAGCAGAAGGCAGGGTTTGGTTGGAGGCCGGCAAGTGGGCGGTCCTGCTCTAGGGCAGAGGAGGAGTGGCTGGCCCACTCTGAGGGCGCTGGCTGTTTGGTCGGCCCCAGGGCCGACCAAACCAGTCATACACACTCACCCTTTTCTCCACGTAGGCTGCATGAAGCATATGTGGAGAAAATGGCCTCTCCGTAGACGCCTGTGTGGTTGGCGTCCCAGCCAATCAAAACGCTGCCATTGCAGCGTTGTGGTTAGTTCAGGGAAGGGGGGAGGCTGCCAGTGGCTGCTTCCTGTTTCAGAGAAGTCGACAATGGACCAACGGCGCGGGACCGGACCGGCGAAGGTAAGTTAACTTTTATTTAAAAATTAAACTTCCTCCCCGCGCGTCCCAGTCCCCTACTCGTGAGTCATACCAGCCGCCACTGAGGGCACCTGCAAGGTGGGAAAAGCTGTTAACTGTAGTTTCTGTACTGAGCAAGAGCCCTCCAAGTGCTGAAACTATGCTTTTCACAACACACACACGTCTGCACTCTGACACAGGGGTTTCTGCGTTGGAGCATGGCTGTCTAAAGTGTGCCATAAATTATTTTTCTATCCTATAACTGTAAAAGGTTGTTCTAACATGAACAATTTTTTTTTTTTTACATTTTTGTTTTTATTTTTTGTATAATGTTTTTGGGATTCAACTAAAAACTTGAAAAAAGATTAATCAAACTTGGATCCAACAAAGGAAAAAAAACTTTCTGTTGCAGACATGCTTGTGTCTTGGCAGGAGAAGGTTCCTGGCTTCATTGATGTGGATGCTCTGTCGACCTCCTGCCTCTTTCCCTTTGCAGCATCCAGCTGCCTGGGGGGCCATGCCTTGAAGTGCTTGACCATTCCAGAGGTACCAGAAGATTATTTGTTGGTGGTACCTCTGGAAAATTCCTTCTCACAAAGGCTGCATGTGATAATCCTTATAGACACTTTTTTTCTCCTGAAGGAATAGTTAAAACCCTCCATACAATGGATTGGCATGTGCTGTGTTGCTCCTCGTCGGCTGAGCCATGTTCCTGTTCTTCACCAGGAGATGCCATTCATTTAGTAGGAATCCCAAAGAAATGTCCAAAGGAATAAAAAAGCAGACAACTCTGCACAGGCTGTAACTAAGGGGACCTGCCAGTCCCTAATAAGAGTTAGAGGGTGGGAACTTCCTGTATTTACATTAAACAAATAATATCAGCCAATGAGATGGTGTTTCTCTGTCATATGTACCACGGTACCATTGTCAATCACTGTGGTAATGTGATACTCAAAAATGCAGAAATGTCACTAAAACCTTCAAGAGACCTTTCTTAATTGGGCCTGTGAGGAACATCTAGGCTCACACTTTACATAGTTAACACAATAGTTAACATAAGTTTCTTCCCCGGAACTGGGAATAAACCCACTCGGGATTCCCACAGGACCGTCTCATTGGTTTTATGGGCCCCGTGGGACTATCCCAGTACCTTATGGGAGGTAAAAAAAAATCAAAATTAAAGTAGATGTTTTTTTGGCCACTCAGGAGACAGTACTAAAAGCCCACACTGTTTGGAAACAATTTCAAATGATTTTACTGCCCACGATTACTGGATTGTTGTTTAACAAAGAGAGTTTGCAGTAAATACAATCTGAAGCCACCATGGCCTGAGACAGACCCGGTGAACAGTAAATATCAAGGGGCAGATTTACAAGCCCCTGGCGCCACTTTTGCGTCATTTTTAACATGGGAAAAAAGACGCAAAAGTGGCGCAAGGGGCTTTTAAATCTGTCCCCAAGTGCTTTCTTCACCAGGCCGATGCAGGGTTCGCCATCTGAAGATGATGGCATTGATCTACCAAGTAATTCTGCAACACCACAAGACGCAAGGCCAGCAAAAGAATCACTGCGGTGGCAGGTTTCCGACCACCAGCTGGCGGATGCAAAGGAGTGCACAGGAGGTGGTGAGCACTTTGCATCAGAAGGTGTTCCACAGTGGGAGGGATGCACAGTATTCGATTGGAACCAAGTATTGTGCAAGTACTGGATGCCCGCGCTCACGAGCAGCATGGTGCGTGCAGAAGGACCACAGAAAGAAGCAGTAGAAAGAGAACAACCTGCTTCAGAGGATGAGCTGCAACAAGAAGAGGAAGAAAATGATGACAACATGCAATATTTCAGTATTTGCTGCAGACACTGCCATAAAGTTGTTGCCTGTGGAAAGGAAACAGAAGAATATATTCAAGGGCCACCTACAAAAAAACACAAAGACTTCTGTAAAAATAATAGAATAAAAAAAGTTTGAAACATTTAAAATAAACAAAAGCTGTAGTTTCAAGTTTTTATTGTTATGATTTGGCTCTCATTGAGGGCCACATAAAATAACATACATATTAACATGTCAAAACAAGCGAAGATTACATATAACTACCAAAGTAAGCACTAGAATATAGACGAATAATGTACTCATCAGCATCTCCCAACTCACATTAATATATGTTTAAAAATTCTTTAAAATAATTAAAAAGTCTGAAACAGAACATTTCGTTAGGGGGGGAATACAGAGCATTAAGAAACATTGTTATATTCAAAATTCCCAACTCAAGACAAATCGGTTTTATCCATTTTTTGCGCAGTAGTCGTAATAACGGGCAAATAAACAATACATGGTTGAGGTCTTGAGCAGCATAATTACATAAGTTGCATAAGGGAGACACACCATACCATTTTGCGAGGAGTGTGTTAAGTGGAAGCAAATTATGGCGTAAGAGGAACCATAACCTCCGAACGCCATGTGGGATATTCCACCTTAAGTATTGCTGTGCTTGTTTGGGTGTATAAGTTAGGACCAAAGCTTCCCTTTCTTTGTACTTCTGTTGGTCCCTTATATCCATCATGTAACACAATTCCCAGGACCTACTTTTTAGTTTTAGCTTTAGTTCTGATGGAGAGAGAGAAAATAACATACTTTCATCGAGTTCCAATAGAGAAACAGCTTTTCTGAAGTTTTTTACCAGCTGCGAGAACTCATTGAAGTTACCTAAAAGCTCAATTTTTACTAGTTCACGTAGGGTTCCTGGTTTAGCTCTCGCCAGGGATGCTACCCACCTTACCAGAGCTGCCAGCCCTTGAGCCCAACAGCTTCGCAGACCAAATTCCAGTCTGCAGAGGGATGTGGAACAGGCCGAATTAAGAGAGGAGATTTTCCTCAATACCTTTCCCTCCATTTTTTGCATAAAATCCCATTGTTTTAAATCCACCAATTCCAATCCATAAAGGAGGGTGGGAGGGATCTTCGCGCGAAATACCTCTAAGCAGGACGAAAAATGCCTCTTCCCTGTGGCATTATAAAAGGATCGTAGACCCATTCCATGGGCCATAGCTTTTCTCGAATTATTTTCAATGTGAGGCTTCTCACTAAGATTGGAAGATATTATTTTGCCCAGAAACGTATAAGAGTTGACTACCTCAAGTTTTTCTCCGCTTAATGACCAATTAAAGCTCCTAGATCTGCATTTCTTCTTACCGAAGATGCACATGATCTTGCTTTTAGAGCTATTAATTTTCATGTAGTGTTTATCCGCGAAGTCATTCAATGTATGAAGACGATTAGCAAGACCTTTTGGGGTCAGATCCAAAACTAATATATCATCTGCATACATTAAAATAGATATGGCAGACCCTCCTATAATTGGGGGAAGCCCCTCACATTCAGCAACTGTAGTTGGTAAATCTGCCATATACAGGGAAAACAGGGTGGGAGCCAATATACATCCCTGTTTTAAACCATTTCGCGAGGGAATTGCTTGAGTGAGTCCCCTCTCTCCGCCTTGTAACACTCTACACCAGGTATTACAGTGTAGGGACTTAACTAAGTCCAATAAATATCTCGGCATACCCAATAGCATCAATTTTCTCCACAGCATCGGACGATCAACCCTATCGAATGCTGCGGAGAAATCTATAAATGCTGCGTATATGCCCCCACCGCGAACCCGCACATATTTGTCTACGATTACATGTAGCATAGTTAGGTTATCTAGAGTTCCATGCTCTTTTCGAAACCCTGTCTGTTCCCTAGGAAAAATATTATTTAAGAGTGCCCAGTCTGTTATTAAAATTAATACAAGTTTGGCAAAAATGTTTCCTATCGCGTCTAATAACGCAATTAGGCGATAGTTAGAGGGATTAGCACGGTCTCCTTTTTTAAAAATTGGAATCAAGATGCTTCCCCGCCAAGACTCGGGTACTGATCGGTTTTTAAAGCACGCCTGGAACACTGGAAGAAGAATCCTGCTCCAAGTGGTTATGTCTTGCTTAATTAAAGACATGGGCACTTCGTCCGGACCCATGGCCCCGGAAGAGCGCATGCTCTTAATTGCGGTAGCTATGGAATCCTCAGTGGGTAATTCCATTTGGTTAACAATATTACAGTCTGGAATCACAGCCTCATCCTCTGTCTCATTGGATGCATATAGGGTGAGCACGAATTGGGTCCAGACTTCTTCAGAGATAACAGTCGGCGTGGATGTTTTTACAACACCACATCCTTGTCTTATGATGGACCAGAAAGCTCTAGAGTTTTTACTCCTTGATGCTTCTCTAAGATTGATCCAAACCATATCCTCTTTGTCTCTTTTGATCTTGGCTCTCAATCTCACCCTCCTTCTCTTTAACAAGGCTAACTGTATCCCAATCTCTCCTGATCTATTAAGATATTGCAACCTAACCAATTTGTTAATCTCTTTATTTATCTTTAATAGAGGGCTAGGAATGAAATATTTCTTTCTAAACTTTCCTCGATTCCTGGCCATTTCAGTAACTTTTTGAATAAGCATTTCAAGGAACCTAAATTCCCGACCTTGCCAAGAGTCGAGTTCAGTTAAAGATTGGATAAGGATGTTTTGCACATCCTTATTATGACTGGAACCCCAGTAGCATCTCCCAGAATGGCAATTTATAGAGAAGCCTTTATTCTTTAGGGACCAGCGGTCAGATTCAGGAGGTATTAATGAGATAGTTAATTTAATAATTTTATGGTCACTCAGAGGAGTGTGGGCGATTACCAGGTCATTAAAGCGAGAGAACGTATCAAAATCAGTTATTGCGTAGTCCAAAATAGATTCACCACTAATAGAGCCATGTGTATAATTTGCCGGGGAATCAGAAGGCATTCTGCCATTTATAATAATTCCCTCCACAGCGCTGAGCTCCCCAAGAAGAATCTTACCCCTTTTATTCGTTTTTATTTTATTAGGGAAGAGAGCTTGGGGAATATTATATACTTCTTCTTTTACCTTGTTTCTAAATATGTCTAGGGAAGTATTGGAGACTTTACAATTTAAATCCCCCACCAGTAATAGATATGGGGGATCATCCACCTCTAATAACTGCTTTATGTATGAGAACATACGCTTTAAAACTGGGGTAAAATTGTCTTCGGGGGGAATGTAGGCATTTAAAATTATAAACGAAGATCGTTGTACATTATTATCCAGGTTAGAAATAGTTATGGATTGGAATAAATTACTCTCATCCTTATAATGAGAAAATTGCCATTGTAATGTATTGGATAGCAAACAAGCAATTCCGCCTTTAGCATGGCCCCTTTTAGAAGGCGTTGCAGCGGCTTCAAGGATAAAGTAATCATTCCCTCCATAGGGGAGAGTATCACACCATGTTTCTTGGATACAATACACATCTGCATTCAAGGAAAAAAGATAATCAAATTTCTCCGGACAATTAGACAGGCCAGCAGCATTCCAAGAAACTATTTTTAAACACTGGTTAAAGATATGCAGATGGTCGTGGGTTTCTCGAGGAGGTGTTTGAGAGAACTCCCGGTAACCAATTCCACATCAAAGCATCATCAACTAGAGGATTGTCCGTGCACCCCGCTAAAGGAAAGACCTGAGAAACCATTCGTTTGCCTCTGGAGAGCCAAATCTTCAGGTCATTATTACAAACAGGAGAATCATCCTGTCCAGAGGACCATCTTGTATTTCTTTCAGAGAAAGAAAGACATGAGTTTTTATTAAAAAAAGGTAACACGTCAATACCTCTACGTTGGAAAGCTTCTGCATGTTGAAGAACCAGGTTAGTGATTATTTTTGAGTAAAACTTTACCCTTATTCGTTGGCCATTTATAGATCTTATAGGTAAAACTAAATCAATATCATTCGTTAGGACCAACTTTAAACTATCTATTTCTTTAAAGCAGCTAAGTAGCCAAGATCTATTCATTCTTAAATCAGAGTCAAGTAATGGTAGAAAATCCAAAGTCAACGTATCCACATGAGAAATGTTATCTTTTGACGACAGATGTATTACATTCCTAGCTACATCAGTCTGAGGCAAAAAAATAGGAGCTGTTGGATTGAATACTCTAGTTACAATTGGAGGATGTTTATCAGCCACACTTAAAGGAAGGGGAACATGGACTTCAATTGCGGATCCAGAAACCACCCTATTCGAGGTTACCTCAACAGGAGCCTCAATTGCTGGTTCTGTAACCCCCCTATTCGTAGATGAAATAAGTGGGGTATCATTGGTATCATTTAAGATCCCATCCCCATCCATATCATCCAGAATATCAGGAGGTGGGCTATACCCTTTTCCTACAGAGGCGGGCTTTTCAGTTATTACATGTTTTGGAAAGATAATTTGTCTGGGTCTTTTCTTTTTGTATCTACGTATAGGCTCCCCCTTTTTTCCTCTAGTTAACCTTTTGGTAACTCGAGGAGATCCCAAGAGAACTTCTGACTCCTTTTTTTCGTGCACAAAAATGGGAAAAAGATCTTGAACCCCCGTTTGAACTACTTCACCGACTTCCTCTTCCTGCTCAACTAGTGATGGTTCCATACTCAACGGCAGGGCAGGTGAGGTGCATTGATTAGGGGACTTATGGATCTCCGCCTCTATAGGAAATCCCAAGGGGGCAATTCCCCTCCCTTCAGAAGGATAAGCGACCTCTTGATGTACAACAGGCGGGAGATTAGGGGGGGAGACAGGAGTCTTAAGTTCATTTTCGACATTTTTAGCATTTTGTGCCAACAGTGCCTGTAGAATTTCCGTAACTGAGGATAAAATACAATCAGAATTTACAGCAAATTTTCCCATTAGCAGTAATATGGAAGAGAGAATATGTTCAAGGGCTATGAGAGACTCAGAAATTGGTTTGTCATTTTTCGGGTAACTAGAAGATGTAAGGGGACAAATCCCTGATAGATTAAAGTGAGGAGATTGTTCATTACTTGGCGGAGACAAATTGTCTGTGGATTTAATGGAGGGGGTACTGCTATATAATAGCAGACCAGATGGTGTTTCTCCACAAGGCGTTTTGTTAACTACTGTGGGAGGTAGAGATTTCTTATCCACATATCTTCCGCAAAGTTCAAAATCAATACTAGTGGCTATGGAGACATCACCCTTATCTTCTTCCAAAACATCCTTCCCCCTGTGAGCATCATGTAACAGATTTTGTAATATTAACAGGGAGTCACCAACAGCCTGGTGTTCAGAGTCAATTGGAGGAACTGCCCCACTAGTCTGACTTAGTGACCTTTTCGTTTCCTCCATAGGGGCGACCTCATTATCTTCCACCTTATTGGGACAGGGATTTAATAGCTGTAATGGATCATTATCAGCTTTCCTAAAAACTTCAAGCGATCCATTCAAGCTTTTCTCCCAGATTTGTGTTAATTGCGTCTGACCTTTCAAGATAGCATTGTTGTTTTGTTTTTTCCTCGCGAGGCTCGGACCGTGAACTGTCCCATGGTTCTCCATAACAACCTTCCCGGATCGTAATGTCTTAGCTTCCATGATACTTAGAGTTCTAAGAGAGCCAACAATAAAACCCCCAGACTTATAAAATCACAGTTTAGAGAAATATAAAACACACCAAAATAACAATGGGAGAAAGACTAACCGTACACCTTCTTTGTACCTATATTTCTACCAGCAATTTTGTAATTACATGTCATAAAATAACACAGTCTATTATCATTGGCAATCGCGTGCGAGAGTCAAGGAACCGGGGCCCAGCCCGGCCTACCTCGGCCACTGAGGGCCACAGAGGGCCCGCCCTTTGCCCGGGCTTAGCTCCGCGCTTTGCTCCGCGCGCGTCCCGCTAGCGCGTCAGTGGTGGAGGGTAAATACCGGGAGGGGCGGGAAGAGGACCAGCTGCGGCGAGTTGAGCAACGCTGCACCTGCTGGTCCTCGCAGTCCCGATAGATGCTGATCAATGGCAGGACCCCCTGCAGAAGAAGAAAATCCGGCGTGGACAGAAGTATGTACACCACGAGCGGCGCCCGCGAAGCGGGGGCCGCGAGGCGTTGGTGTAGAGGCAGCACACTTTCAGCAGAGATCCGGCAGAGCGCCAACAGCGTTTCCACCCGCAGTCAGGTAGGCAGAGCTATCACCAATGCAGAGTTTCACGGCCCACAGTTATCTGATTCCAGCGGGAGGGGCGGGAAGAGGACCAGCTGCGGCGAGTTGAGCAACGCTGCGCCTGCTGGTCCTCGCAGTCCCGATAGATGCTGATCAATGGCAGGACCCCCTGCAGAAGAAGAAAATCCGGCGTGGACAGAAGTATGTACACCACGAGCGGCGCCCGCGAAGCGGGGGCCGCGAGGCGTTGGTGTAGAGGCAGCACACTTTCAGCAGAGATCCGGCAGAGCGCCAACAGCGTTTCCACCCGCAGTCAGGTAGGCAGAGCTATCACCAATGCAGAGTTTCACGGCCCACAGTTATCTGATTCCAGCGGGAGGGGCGGGAAGAGGACCAGCTGCGGCGAGTTGAGCAACGCTGCGCCTGCTGGTCCTCGCAGTCCCGATAGATGCTGATCAATGGCAGGACCCCCTGCAGAAGAAGAAAATCCGGCGTGGACAGAAGTATGTACACCACGAGCGGCGCCCGCGAAGCGGGGGCCGCGAGGCGTTGGTGTAGAGGCAGCACACTTTCAGCAGAGATCCGGCAGAGCGCCAACAGCGTTTCCACCCGCAGTCAGGTAGGCAGAGCTATCACCAATGCAGAGTTTCACGGCCCACAGTTATCTGATTCCAGCGGGAGGGGCGGGAAGAGGACCAGCTGCGGCGAGTTGAGCAACGCTGCGCCTGCTGGTCCTCGCAGTCCCGATAGATGCTGATCAATGGCAGGACCCCCTGCAGAAGAAGAAAATCCGGCGTGGACAGAAGTATGTACACCACGAGCGGCGCCCGCGAAGCGGGGGCCGCGAGGCGTTGGTGTAGAGGCAGCACACTTTCAGCAGAGATCCGGCAGAGCGCCAACAGCGTTTCCACCCGCAGTCAGGTAGGCAGAGCTATCACCAATGCAGAGTTTCACGGCCCACAGTTATCTGATTCCAGCGGGAGGGGCGGGAAGAGGACCAGCTGCGGCGAGTTGAGCAACGCTGCGCCTGCTGGTCCTCGCAGTCCCGATAGATGCTGATCAATGGCAGGACCCCCTGCAGAAGAAGAAAATCCGGCGTGGACAGAAGTATGTACACCACGAGCGGCGCCCGCGAAGCGGGGGCCGCGAGGCGTTGGTGTAGAGGCAGCACACTTTCAGCAGAGATCCGGCAGAGCGCCAACAGCGTTTCCACCCGCAGTCAGGTAGGCAGAGCTATCACCAATGCAGAGTTTCACGGCCCACAGTTATCTGATTCCAGCGGGAGGGGCGGGAAGAGGACCAGCTGCGGCGAGTTGAGCAACGCTGCGCCTGCTGGTCCTCGCAGTCCCGATAGATGCTGATCAATGGCAGGACCCCCTGCAGAAGAAGAAAATCCGGCGTGGACAGAAGTATGTACACCACGAGCGGCGCCCGCGAAGCGGGGGCCGCGAGGCGTTGGTGTAGAGGCAGCACACTTTCAGCAGAGATCCGGCAGAGCGCCAACAGCGTTTCCACCCGCAGTCAGGTAGGCAGAGCTATCACCCGCTGTAGATGAAACTTGCAAAAAACAACTTGACAAACAGAAACAAACGTGAACTAAACAATAAAAACACACTAAAATATCCTCTCTGTTGTACACATTGATTTCACCACCCACCCCGTCACTGCACATGGCTGAAGGCTGTGTGGTGGGGGGGTTTTGAGGGGGGGGGGTGCAGACAATGCCCTGCAGCCAACCTTCCTCCTCAAACTGCCAGAGGTTGTGCACAGGGGATTGGGTGGGTTTGGCAACACACAGGGGATTCAGCTCAGTGCCTGGCTGCAAGGCAGGTCCTATGGCCAACCCCTGTTGGCAGCACACTTTCAGCAGAGATCCGGCAGAGCGCCAACAGCGTTTCCACCCGCAGTCAGGTAGGCAGAGCTATCACCAATGCAGAGTTTCACGGCCCACAGTTATCTGATTCCAGCGGGAGGGGCGGGAAGAGGACCAGCTGCGGCGAGTTGAGCAACGCTGCGCCTGCTGGTCCTCGCAGTCCCGATAGATGCTGATCAATGGCAGGACCCCCTGCAGAAGAAGAAAATCCGGCGTGGACAGAAGTATGTACACCACGAGCGGCGCCCGCGAAGCGGGGGCCGCGAGGCGTTGGTGTAGAGGCAGCACACTTTCAGCAGAGATCCGGCAGAGCGCCAACAGCGTTTCCACCCGCAGTCAGGTAGGCAGAGCTATCACCAATGCAGAGTTTCACGGCCCACAGTTATCTGATTCCAGCGGGAGGGGCGGGAAGAGGACCAGCTGCGGCGAGTTGAGCAACGCTGCGCCTGCTGGTCCTCGCAGTCCCGATAGATGCTGATCAATGGCAGGACCCCCTGCAGAAGAAGAAAATCCGGCGTGGACAGAAGTATGTACACCACGAGCGGCGCCCGCGAAGCGGGGGCCGCGAGGCGTTGGTGTAGAGGCAGCACACTTTCAGCAGAGATCCGGCAGAGCGCCAACAGCGTTTCCACCCGCAGTCAGGTAGGCAGAGCTATCACCCGCTGTAGATGAAACTTGCAAAAAACAACTTGACAAACAGAAACAAACGTGAACTAAACAATAAAAACACACTAAAATATCCTCTCTGTTGTACACATTGATTTCACCACCCACCCCGTCACTGCACATGGCTGAAGGCTGTGTGGTGGGGGGGTTTTGAGGGGGGGGGGTGCAGACAATGCCCTGCAGCCAACCTTCCTCCTCAAACTGCCAGAGGTTGTGCACAGGGGATTGGGTGGGTTTGGCAACACACAGGGGATTCAGCTCAGTGCCTGGCTGCAAGGCAGGTCCTATGGCCAACCCCTGTTGTGCACAGCCAGAGGCTGTGCTCCGCAGGTGAGATGGAACATTATGAATAAAAAAAAAACAGAAATTTCAGTGAAAAGAACAAAGGTTAAAATGACGTTATAGTTAGGTGAAAATGTCACTCAAAAAAAATCTCATTGCAAACTAAACAAAACCTGAAATTCACCAATTATTATTTGTGATGTCATTCAACATGTCACGAGTGATGTAAAATGTGAGGTCATAAGCAGTTCACAATTTATAGTTAGCTCATTAAACTATAACTGGTGATTTTCAGTGGTGTTTTTAGTTTAAGATGGTATTTTTTAACTGACTCGTTCACCTAACTATAACGTAACTTTAACCTTTGTTTTTTTTTCTGTGAATTTCTGAGTTTTATTTTTACGTAAACCAATATCTTATCATCCTAACTAACTATAAGGCTAACTTAACCTTTGGTGTTTTCAATGAATTTCTGTGGTTGATTAACGCAAAGCATGATGTTGCTACCATACCCAACCATAACATCACCGGCGTTTGGCAGACGGGCGTTGAACCCCCGCACATCCCCCCAGCCAAAGAGAGCGCTCACCACAATAGAAAGGGGTGTCATTTAAAATAAGGCTGGTCCACTGGCTTTGTCACAGAGTCACCACATCAATATATACAAGGCAGGCCAATTAGCTGTCTCAAAGGGTAACTACATCAATACACGAGTCACTCCTGTTGGCTTTGTCAAGGGGTCACCACGTCATCATGTGAAGGGTAGTCCATTGGCTTTGTCAAGGGGTCACTCTGCGTCAGACAGCACGAGCAAAAGTGGCAAAACCCCTTTTGTGTAAGTCAATCTTTTGACTTATAAACAACAGTTACGTGCAGACAAAAATAAATTGAAAATGGCAAAATCAGAATTCCTCTAGTCTCCCTGATCCCTGGCAGAATGGTTTTCATCCTGACCGAGGCAACGGAGCTGCTCCGGCTTTGGCTCATGGCGACCTGAGGATGATCTGTGACCAGGGAGTGTTCTGCTTGACTTGTCTGTGGCCTTTGATATGGTTGACCATGACGTTCTTCTAGAACATCTTGCGCAGATCGGTATCAAGGACTCAGCGGCCGATCAGATTTCTCACATGTCTCACTCTGTTGCTCTATCTTGTTTTCAGTCCCCACCTTACGCCATTTTGCGCAGGTCATCCAGGTCGCTTCTCGGTCAATGATGCTTTTCAATTCTTACTTCAGTCTTCTGATGTCTTTGAGTAGATGCTTCGGCTGAAACGGAATCTCATGTGCGGATCATACGCGACTTATCAGACTTCACTTTTCCACTTCCTCCTCTGGTGCAGAGTTATCCACCCGCCTTCGGAATGTTCAGAAGTGGAAAACTTGTAAACATCTCAAGGTTAATGCAAATCAAACCAATATGCTGCTTTGCAGGATCCACTGATCGTTGGCACCCTTCCCGCTGGCCTCAGTCCTTGGGTAGTCCTTGTTCCAGCCCTGCCAAAGTTATATCCTTAGAAGTTCAGATTGAGCAGGGTCTCGTGAACTCAACCCAAATAAAGTCTGTCTCTTCCACCAGCTTCTACCTGTTATAAACACTTTGAGTTCAGTGTTCAATTGACTCTGCGCCAGCCCCATCAGCCGTAGGGCACTGGGCTGTGTCCTGGAACACTTCCATCCCACACTTGAGAATGTTTGTACTTTGGAAAACACTGTGTTGCTGCACTGAAGAGTTCTTATTTGTTTAACCACATTATGAATTAACTGGGTTTTAAAAATAACCTGTTAGCAGCACTGAGAAGATTTATCTCCTTAACAAATTTGCTACATGGTTTTATATTGACCATGTCCTTACCGTACTCTGTTTTCACACGTGTAGTGGTTTTAAGTAATCATACAATAAACTACTTACCACTACTACTGTTAAATCACTTGAGGTAGATTCTCCCTTTCATCCTCTTCGGTTCCATGCTCAAGTGGTGTCTGTTCCGGGCCCGCCTTCTGCAGTGTGCCTTGCTTAGGTCTGCCTGACTTCACCGCTGAAACCTCAAAGAATTCAACATCTGGCCGCATGTCTCGCACCTTGAGACCTTCACGGTGAGTAGTGCGCTCTATAAATCCTTGATTGATTGGTTGAGTATGGTGGCTTTGCAAGTGTGGTCATGTCTCTGCCTCAAGGATCAAGCTTCTTCGGTGCTTTTTCTCTCTCTTGCTCACGTCAATGTCTGACACAGAAAAATAAGTGCTGGTTCCCAAGATGAGTGCTGGTGGCCACACGGGCAACCACTGGCTCAATTTAGGCAGTATGGGTGGGATTTTCTACCAATCTGAGGAACCTTCTCTTCAGTTGTGATTCGCTCGCTGTTCTCAAGATAGAACACTGTGTTGTATTTCTCTAAACCGATTGTGAGGGCCTCCTGTGAATCCTTCCGGCACTTTCTCACCGCTAAATTATGGAATCATTTACCTCCTCATTTAAGAACAGATCCTTCTCACCCGTCCTTCAGGGAGGCCTTTCAAACCTTTCTTTTGTTGCTAGCCGCCTCCCTTTAGGCTCTCTGTGACACAGCCGTTCCTTAGCACCAAGAAGCCCACTTGGGTGAACGCTTCTCTTTAAGTACCAAAATGAATCATTCAATCAATCAATCGATCAATCAATCAGCCAATCGCTGAAAGCAGTCTGACTCAGAGGGCTGGTCCAACTTTTAAGCAGATCTTCTAAGCAGGAAGATCCCCTCATCTGTGTCACATTCCATTCATCAAGAGATCTGCAGGGCGTTCAGGACTCCTTTCATAGATCTCTTTGTGTCGTAAGAGAATGCTCAATTTCTTCTTTTTAGGTCTCTCCTACTGGATAGAGCAAGCTGCAGAAACCCTATTGTGAACTTCAAGTGGGCTTTTAGCCCGCCCATCGCTTACCATTGGTTCCCTTTATCGCCACTTTCATTTCCTTAATTTTAATTCGATGGCTTCCCTTCCTCTTCTTGTGTTAGCCCCTCCCTTGGAGCACAGTCTTTTTAAATCCTTTTGATTGGCTAGCTACCTTTTTTCATCTACATTCAGTACTCAAAAAACCGACACAAAAATAGCAGATCCAACTCAGGGACCCCCCAACCCAAACACATTACCTAAAGCTACTCCCCCGGCCAATCCCACCTGGGCCTGGTAGTTCTCTTTGGGAACGTATGGCTACAATCACATGTAAAATAGTGGCTTGAAGTCCCTGCCACACACTCATCATTGCGTGTGTTGTGAGAAGCCTTGATGGAAGTGGTATCAAATCGGATGTATGTCGTTACAACGCATACTTTTACAATGCATACCTTTTACAACGCATTTTTTACACCGCAACATCCATTACAACGCATCCCATTACAACGCATGCCATTACAACGAATTCTTCTAAACTACCTTTACAACGCATTCCACTACAACGCATACTACATTTACAACGCATACCATTACAACGCATACCATTACATTGCATGTATGGTAAGTATTAGATAGTATAGGGGTAACATTTACTATTCTAACTCCAGGGGGTGCAACAGTAGGGTAAGTGTTGGAAAGTGTAGCTATGCGTTGTAATGGTATGCGTTGTAATGATTGCGTTGTAATGACATGTGTTGTAGTGGTATGCGTTGTAGTGACATGCGTTGTAATGGTTGCGTTGTAATGGCATGCGTTGTAATGGATGTTGCGGTGTAAAAGTTTAGTTGTAAAGGTAGTGCGTTGTAAAAGTTGCGTTGTAAGTGTTGTTTCCCATCAAATCAGTGCTTGTGGGCGGGGCTCCATGTTTCTAGTCCTAGCCTTTTCCAAATCATTTTATCAAGTGGCTGGCGGCCTCGCGTACTAAACCCGAGTCACAAACAGAGGCGAGTGGGTGCACCAGCAAGCTGATAGGGCGAGCTGAGCTGGAACAGAGACAAAGAGACGGCTTGGCTCTAAGAGTGCATGCACAAATCGAGTCATGGAAACCTGCTCCATATATTTCCTGCAACAAACATAATGTAAAGTCACTTAGGGTCTCTTCAAAATTCATAACAGTGAATTTCTTTAACCCTTTCCGTGCTGCGAACGTCCAACGGTCGTCGCGTGCACTACCTCGCTAGTGCTGCGCACGACCATTGGACGTCCGAATCCCGTTAGCGCGATCGAACGTCCGCACTGGGGCGGAATGTTCGACGCGCTAAACGGGTTAAAATGCAGGAGCATTTCACCTTAGTACATCAGATTACATCACTGCAGAGACAGACATTTATTAAAAGTGGTAGTTTTTTAACTTTGAAACATTCATGGCTCACCCCCAACGACAATGCCGTTGATGAACTAATAGGCAAGTCAAATTCATAGAAACCCTAAAAGTGCTCCAGATTCTTACAATTGATGGAATAACATTGCAGACTATTATCTCAAACATAAGAGGTGCTTTTTCATATGTGATAAGAAAAGAAGTGTGTGTAAAATAAAACCATTTGCCTAGGATCATACACTTTGTAGAAGCTGGGAAGCTGGTAAAGATTCCAACTTCTGTGGTTTCATATTTTGAAACTCAGCCACCAGATGGACATCTCTGTCTCTGCTCTCTCACCTGTTTTACATCAAAGGTCACTGTTTGTCATTTTTTTATTCTGGCAAAAAAACAACACAGACATCGAAGACCCAACTCAGGTCCCCCAGATCTATCTAATAACCAGAGAATGCTTTTATTTGGGAGTGTCACACCCCAAGCACTCACCCTGAAGCTATACCCATCACCATTTGACATACTGTATGAAAGAACATGCCTTTGCACACAAAGACTTTTATGGAGCTGGGGGAAGGGCCATCTGCTGCATCCAATCAGCTGGCATCTGAGGCAGAAGGTGTACTTAGCATGACACTTCTCCTGGAGGCCAATAAACCTGCTACCTGAGCTATTGCAAAAGACTGAATAAATGACTGAATCTTAGCAAAGGTATATTAGACTGTGCAAGTGTTTCCCTTTACATTCTGTTCTCTTTAAGTTATGTTTAGAGTTTCCTGAGTGACCAGTATAAAAAATAAACAACATTTATAAAGATTCAAAACAATGAACTTATCGCACCGTTTTGAGATACTGTAAGATATGTATTTGGTTTACCTCCAGCATTTTTCTTTTGTATTTCATTTGTTTTAAACTATACTTTGCAGACATACATTTACAAAGAGGTCAACTCAGGTCTTGCATTATAAAGGCAACACTTATTGGCTGAGAAATACCTGCTCACTGTAGATGATAGTGATGTTTTGAGGGTCAGTGCAATTCACAGCATTGCACTTGGTTGTGTGGGGTCATTTTCTTTCAGAAAGCTGTTCCAGAGAGAAGAAGTCACCAAGGGTTGTGCAGTGGAGGGTGTGACAACAGGGCGTTGCCTGGCGTTTTCTGCACACAGTATGTACACTGAGTAGACCAACCTTCTATAAGGGAGGACACCACATTGGGAGGAGAAAGCAGTAGCATTGATTGGGCACCATAGTGTAACATGAAGGCCAGTGGCATGTTGTTCTGGGATGCTTTTCTTGCTTTACTACATCTTGCATGTTTTCTACATCACGTGGTGGCTTCACTTCCAGGTGATGTGAGGTTGAGACGGTAGAAAAGACCACAAGGAAAGCACTTTTATCCTGCCAACATTACTAGTTGCAAGTTGCTGGCTTCCTTCCAGCGGGAGGTCTGATGTGTGAATGCATTACTCGTGCTTTGGCCTCCCAGCAACTTCTCATGTCTTTCCTACTTTCCCTTTGTATCCTAGGGCCTGATTTAGATCTTGGCAAACGGGTTACCTCATCACAACAGTGACGGAGATCCCGTCCTCTGAAATATAAATGTTATTGTATCCTAGGGCCTGATTTAGATCTCGATGGACGGGTTACTCCATCACAACGGTGACGGATATCCTGTCCTCTGAAATATAAATGCTATTGTATCCTAGGGCCTGATTTAGATCTCGGCTAACGGGTTACTCCATCACAACGGTGACGGATATCCCGTCCTCTGAAATATAAATGTTATTGTATCCTAGGGCCTGATTTAGATCTCGACTAACGGGTTACCCCATCACAACGGTGACAGATATCCTGTCCTCTGAAATATAAATGCTATTGTATCCTAGGGCCTGATTTAGATCTCGGCGGACGGGTTACTCCATCACAACGGTGACGGATATCCCGTCCTCTGAAATATAAATGTTATTGTATCCTAGGGCCTGATTTAGATCTCGACTAACGGGTTACCCCATCACAACGGTGACAGATATCCTGTCCTCTGAAATATAAATGCTATTGTATCCTAGGGCCTGATTTAGATCTCGGCGGACGGGTTACTCCATCACAACGGTGACGGATATCCCGTCCTCTGAAATATAAATGTTATTGTATCCTAGGGCCTGATTTAGATCTCGACTAACGGGTTACCCCATCACAACGGTGACAGATATCCTGTCCTCTGAAATATAAATGCTATTGTATCCTAGGGCCTGATTTAGATCTCGGCGGACGGGTTACTCCATCACAACGGTGACGGATATCCCGTCCTCTGAAATATAAATGTTATTGTATCCTAGGGCCTGATTTAGATCTCGATGGACGGGTTACTCCATCACAACGGTGACGGATATCCCGTCCTCTGAAATATAAATGTTATTGTATCCTAGGGCCTAATTTAGATCTCGATGGACGGGTTACTCCATCACAACGGTGACGGATATCCTGTCCTCTGAAATATAAATGCTATTGTATCCTAGGGCCTGATTTAGATCTCGGCGGACGGGTTACTCCATCACAACAGTGACGGATATCCCGTCCTCTGAAATATAAATGTTATTGTATCCTAGGGCCTGATTTAGATCTCGATGGACGGGTTACTCCATCACAACGATGACGGATATCCTGTCCTCTGAAATATAAATGCTATTGTATCCTAGGGCCTGATTTAGATCTCGGCGGACGGGTTACTCCATCACAACAGTGACGGATATCCCGTCCTCTGAAATATAAATGTTATTGTATCCTAGGGCCTGATTTAGATCTCGATGGACGGGTTACTCCATCACAACGGTGACGGATATCCTGTCCTCTGAAATATAAATGCTATTGTATCCTAGGGCCTGATTTAGATCTCGGCGGACGGGTTACTCCATCACAACAGTGACGGATATCCCGTCCTCTGAAATATAAATGTTATTGTATCCTAGGGCCTGATTTAGATCTCGATGGACGGGTTACTCCATCACAACGGTGACGGATGTCCTGTCCTCTGAAATATAAATGCTATTGTATCCTAGGGCCTGATTTAGATCTCGGCGGACGGGTTACCTCATCACAACAGTGACGGATATCCCGTCCTCTGAAATATAAATGTTATTGTATCCTAGGGCCTGATTTAGATCTCGATGGACGGGTTACTCCATCACAACGGTGACGGATATCCTGTCCTCTGAAATATAAATGCTATTGTATCCTAGGGCCTGATTTAGATCTCGGCGGACGGGTTACTCCATCACAACGGTGACGGATATCCCGTCCGCTGAAGTATAAATGCTATTGTATCCTAGGGCCTGATTTAGATCTCGGCGGACGGGTTACTCCATCACAACGGTGACGGATATCCCGTCCGCTGAAGTATAAATGATATTGTATCCTAGGGCCTGATTTAGATCTCGGCGGACGGGTTACTCCATCACAACGGTGACGGATATCCCGTCCTCTGAAATATAAATGCTATTGTATCCTAGGGCCTTATTTAGATCTCGGCGGACGGGTTACTCCATCACAACGGTGACGGATATCCCGTCCGCTGAAGTATAAATGCTATTGTATCCTAGGGCCTTATTTAGATCTCGGCGGACGGGTTACTCCATCACAACGGTGACGGATATCCCGTCCTCTGAAATATAAATGCTATTATATCCTAGGGCCTGATTTAGATCTCGGCGGAGGGGTTACTGCATTACAACGGTGACGGATATTCCGTCCGCTGAAGTATAAATGCTATGTCATCCTAGGGCCTGATTTAGATCTCGGCGGAGGGGTTACTCCATTACAACGGTGACGGATATTCCGTCCGCTAAAGTATAAATGCTATTGTATCCTAGGGCCTGATTTAGATCTCGGTAGACGGGTTACTCCATCACAACGGTGACGGATATCCCGTCTGCAGAAATATGAATGCTATTGTATCCTAGGGCCTGATTTAGATCTTGGCGGACGGGTTACTCCATCACTACGGTGACGGATATCCCGTCCTCTGAAATATAAATGATATTGTATCCTAGGGCCTGATTTAGATCTCGGCGGACGGGTTACTCCATCACAACGGTGACGGATATCCCGTCCTCTGAAATATAAATGCTATTGTATCCTAGGGCCTTATTTAGATCTCGGCGGATGGGTTACTCCATCACAACGGTGACGGATATCCCGTCCGCTGAAGTATAAATGCTATTGTATCCTAGGGCCTTATTTAGATCTCGGCGGACGGGTTACTCCATCACAACGGTGACGGATATCCCGTCCTCTGAAATATAAATGCTATTATATCCTAGGGCCTGATTTAGATCTCGGCGGAGGGGTTACTGCATTACAACGGTGACGGATATTCCGTCCGCTGAAGTATAAATGCTATGTCATCCTAGGGCCTGATTTAGATCTCGGCGGAGGGGTTACTCCATTACAACGGTGACGGATATTCCGTCCGCTAAAGTATAAATGCTATTGTATCCTAGGGCCTGATTTAGATCTCGGTAGACGGGTTACTCCATCACAACGGTGACGGATATCCCGTCTGCAGAAATATGAATGCTATTGTATCCTAGGGCCTGATTTAGATCTTGGCGGACGGGTTACTCCATCACTACGGTGACGGATATCCCGTCCTCTGAAATATAAATGATATTGTATCCTAGGGCCTGATTTAGATCTCGGCGGACGGGTTACTCCATCACAACGGTGACGGATATCCCGTCCTCTGAAATATAAATGCTATTGTATCCTAGGGCCTTATTTAGATCTCGGCGGACGGGTTACTCCATCACAACGGTGACGGATATCCCGTCCGCTGAAGTATAAATGCTATTGTATCCTAGGGCCTTATTTAGATCTCGGCGGACGGGTTACTCCATCACAACGGTGACGGATATCCCGTCCTCTGAAATATAAATGCTATTATATCCTAGGGCCTGATTTAGATCTCGGCGGAGGGGTTACTGCATTACAACGGTGACGGATATTCCGTCCGCTGAAGTATAAATGCTATGTCATCCTAGGGCCTGATTTAGATCTCGGCGGAGGGGTTACTCCATTACAACGGTGACGGATATTCCGTCCGCTAAAGTATAAATGCTATTGTATCCTAGGGCCTGATTTAGATCTCGGTAGACGGGTTACTCCATCACAACGGTGACGGATATCCCGTCTGCAGAAATATGAATGCTATTGTATCCTAGGGCCTGATTTAGATCTCGGTGGACGGGTTACTCCATCACAACGGTGACGGATATCCCGTCCGCTGAAGTATAAATGCTATTATATCCTAGGGCCTGATTTAGATCTCGGCGGAGGGGTTACTGCATCACAACGGTGACGGATATCCCGTCCGCTGAAGTATAAATGCTATTGTATCCTAGGGCCTGATTTCGATCTCAGCGGACGGGTTACCCCATCACAACGGTGACGGATATCCCGTCCTCTGAAATATAAATGCCTTTGTATCCTAGGGCCTGATTTAGATCTCGGCGGACGGGTTACTCCATCACAACGGTGACGGATATCCCGTCCTCTGAAATATAAATGCTATTGTATCCTAGGGCCTGATTTAGATCTCGGCGGACGGGTTACTCCATCACAACGGTGACGGATATCCCGTCCGCTGAAGTATAAATGCTATGTCATCCTAGGGCCTGATTCAGGGGCGTAACAAACGCCCCCGCAGACCCCGCAGTGTGGGGGGGCCTCACTCTCTACAGTTAATGAAGGGGGCCCCCAGGGGGCCCGGCCCCCTCAGCTCTTCTGAGGGCTGTGAGAGAGGCCTGCGCTGAAGCAAGCCTCTCTCCCTCTGTGTCTGAAGCAGGTGCAGCCTGCTCCGTTCCCCTCACCCCCTCCCTCTGACTAAAGAGAAACAAAGTATCAACATTGTTTCTCTTCAGTCAGAGCCGGAGGCAGGCCCGGGACAAGGACGGGCCCCAGAGACAGCAGTATCCACTGCTCCTCTAAGGCAGCACAGAGCCCGGCCCCCCACTCTCTCCTCTCGATAAGCAAAGCCCACCCCACAAGAGAAGAGACAGGGACACGGAGGGGGTGGGGGCCCCACCCCACAAGAGAAGAGAAGAGACAAGGAAAAGGATTGGGTGGGGGCCCGGCCCACCCCACAAGAGAAGAGAAGAGACAGGGACAAGATGGGGTGGGTGCCCCATCCCACAAGAGAAGAGACAGGGACAGGCCCCCACCGAGAAGAGACAGGGACAAGGATTGGGTGGGGGCCCCACCCCACAAGAGAAGAGAAGAGACAGGGACAAGGATGGGGTGGGGGCCCCATCCCACAAGAGAAGAGACAGGGACAGGCCCCCACCGAGAAGAGACAGGGACAAGGATTGGGTGGGGGCCCCACCCCACAAGAGAAGAGAAGAGACAGGGACAAGGATGGGGTGGGTGCCCCATCCCACAAGAGAAGAGACAGGGACAGGCCCCACCCGAGAAGAGACAGGGACAAGGATTGGGTGGGGGCCCCATCCCACAAGAGAAGAGAAGAGACAGGGACAAGGATGGGGTGGGGGCCCCATCCCACAAGAGAAGAGACAGGGACAGGCCCACCCGAGAAGAGACAGGGACAAGGATTGGGTGGGGGCCCCACCCCACAAGAGAAGAGAAGAGACAGGGACAAGGATGGGGTGGGTGCCCCATCCCACAAGAGAAGAGACAGGGACAGGCCCCACCCGAGAAGAGACAGGGACAAGGATTGGGTGGGGGCCCCATCCCACAAGAGAAGAGAAGAGACAGGGACAAGGATGGGGTGGGGGCCCCATCCCACAAGAGAAGAGACAGGGACAGGCCCACCCGAGAAGAGACAGGGACAAGGATTGGGTGGGGGCCCCACCCCACAAGAGAAGAGAAGAGACAGGGACAAGGATGGGGTGGGTGCCCCAACCCACAAGAGAAGAGACAGGGACAGGCCCCCACCGAGAAGAGACAGGGACAAGGATTGGGTGGGGGCCCCACCCCACAAGAGAAGAGAAGAGACAGGGACAAGGATGGGGTGGGTGCCCCATCCCACAAGAGAAGAGACAGGGACAGGCCCCACCCGAGAAGAGACAGGGACAAGGATTGGGTGGGGGCCCCATCCCACAAGAGAGGAGAAGAGACAGGGACAAGGATGGGGTGGGGGCCCCATCCCACAAGAGAAGAGACAGGGACAGGCCCCCACCGAGAAGAGACGGGGACAAGGATTGGGTGGGGGCCCCACCCCACAAGAGAAGAGAAGAGACAGGGACAAGGATGGGGTGGGGTGGGGGCCCCAGAGACAGCACTCTCCACTTCCCCTCTGAGGCAGCTCGGAGCCCGGCCCCAACGCTCTCCTCTCCATAAGCAAAGCCCACCCCACAAGAGAATAGAAGAGAAGAGACAGGGACAAGGCTGAGGAGGGGGCCCCACCCCACAAGAGAAGAGAAGAGACAGGGACAAGGATGGGGTGGGGGGCCTCAGAGAGCAAGAGCAGGAGGCAGCACAGAGCAGTGCTCGGGACCCTGACAAGGGTGGGAGTGGGGGCCCCCAGACAGAGTATTCTCCAGGGCAAAGCTCACATGAGAAGGGACGAGGCAGCAAAATGGTGCCCTCAGGTAAGCACTGTTGTTAGAAGCACCATGTGGGCGTCCGCAGAGGAAGTTAAGGGGGGGCCAAGAAGGGTGCAAGGCAGAGGGGAGAAGGGTGCAAGGTAGAGAAGAGAAGGGTGCAACGCAGAGGGGAGAAGGGTGTAAGGCAGAGGGGAGAAGGATGCAAGGTAGAGAAGAGAAGGGTGCAGAGTAAAGAGGAGAAGGGTGCAAGGCGGAGAGGAGAAGGGTGCAAGGCAGAGAAGAGATGGGTGCAAGGCGGAAAGGAGATGGGTGCAAGGCAGAGAGGAGAAGGGTGCAAGGCAGAGGGGAGAAGGGTGCAAGGCAGAGAGGAGAAGGGTGCAAGGCAAAGGGGAGAAGGGTGCAGGGTAGAGGGGAGAAGGGTGCAAGGCAGAGAAGAGAAGGGTGCAAGGCGGAGGGGAGAAGGGTGCAAGGTGGAGGGGAGAAGGGTGCAAGGAAGAGAGGAGAAGGGTGCAAGATAGAGAAGGGTGCAAGGCGGAGGGGGAGAAGGGTGCAAGTTGGTGGGGGAGAAGGGTGCAAGGCAGAGGGGAGAAGGGTGCAAGGCAGAGAGGAGAAGGGTGCAAGGAAGAGAGGAGAAGGGTGCAAGGTAGAGAAGGGTGCAAGGCGGAGGGGGAGAAGAGTGCATGGCAGAGGGGAGAAGGGTGCAAGGCAGAGGGGAGAAGGGTGCAAGGAAGAGAGGAGAAGGGTGCAAGGTAGAGAAGGGTGCAAGGCGGAGGGGGAGACGGGTGCAAGGCAGAGGGGAGACGGGTGCAAGGCAGAGGGGAGAAGGGTGCAAGGCAAAGGGGAGAAGGGTGCAAGGCAAAGGGGAGAAGGGTGCAAGGCAAAGGGGAGAAGGGTGCAAGACAGAGGGAAGAAGGGTGCAAGGCAGAGAGGAGAAGGGTGCAAGGCGGAGGGGGAGAAGGGTGCAAGGCAGAGAGGAAAAGGGTGCAAGGTAGAGAAGGGTGCAAGGCGGAGGGGGAGAAGGGTGCAAGGTGGAGGGGGAGAAGGGTGTAAGGCAGAGGGGAGAAGGGTGCAAGGCAGAGGGAGAATGGTGCAAGGTAGAAAAGGGTTCAAGGTGGAGGTGGACTAGGGTACAAGGGGGGGGAGAAGGATACAAGGGGGAGGGGGAAAAGGTGCAAGAGGGAGGGCAAGAAGGGTGCAAGGCAGAGGAGAGAAGGGTGCAAGGGGGATGGTGATGAAGTTAAAAATGTGCCCCCCCCCTGGAAACATTTCTGCGGACACCCATGGAACGCACACTACTTTGTGAGGGAGAGTGGGAGAGAGTGGAGAGAGAGAGAGAGTGGAGAGAAACAGTGGAGAGAAACAGTGGAGAGAGAGAGTGGCTAGAGAGAGAGAGAGAGAGTGGAGAGAGACAGTGGAGAGAGAGTAGACAGTGGAGAGAGAGTGGAGATAGACAGTGGAGAGAAAGAGAGTGGAGAGAGAATGGAGAGAGCATGGAGAGACACTGGAGAGAGTGGAGAAAGAGAGAGTGGAGAGAGAGAGTGGAGAGAGAGAGAGAGAGAGTGGAGAGAGAGAGAGAGAGAGAGAGTGGAGAGAGAGAGAGAGAGTGGAGAGAGAGAGAGAGAGTGGAGAGAGAGAGAGTGGAGAGAAAGATAGAGTGGAGAGAAAGATAGAGTGGAGAGAAAAATAGAGTAGAGAGAGAGTGGAGAGAGAGTGGAGAGAGAGACAGTGGAGAGAGACAGTGGAGAGAGCGAGTGGAGAGAGCGAGTGGAGAGAGCGAGTGGAGAGAGTGAGTGGAGAGAGCGAGTGGAGGGAGCGAGTGGAGAGAGCGAGTGGAGAGAGCGAATGGAGAGAGCGAGTGGAGAGAGCGAGTGGAGAGAGCGAGTGGAGAGAGCGAGAGAGGGGAGAGAGAGTGGAGAGAGAGAGTGGAGAGTGGAGAGAGAGAGAGAGGGGAGAGAGAGTGGAGAGAGATAGAGTGGAGAGTGGAGAGAGAGAGAGAGTGGAGAGAGAGAGAGAGAGAGAGAGAGAGAGAGTGGAGAGAGAGAGAGAGTGGAGAGAGAGAGAGAGAGTGGAGAGAGAGACAGAGAGTGGAGAGAGAGTGGAGAGAGAGTGGAGAGTAGAGAGAGAGAGAGAGAGAGAGAGAATGGAGAGAGAGAGAGAGAGAGAGAGAGAGAGAGAGTGGAGAGAGAGAGAGAGTGGAGAGAGAGAGAGACAGTGGAGAGAGAGACAGTGGAGAGAGAGACAGTGGAGGGAGACAGCAGAGAGAGAGACAGTGGAGGGAGACAGCAGAGAGAGAGTGGGTGGAGAGAGAGTGAGTGGAGAGAGAGTGAGTGGAGAGAGAGTGAGTGGAGAGAGTGAGTGGAGAGAGAGAGTGGAGAGAGAGTGGAGAGAAAGTAGAGAGAGAGAAGGGGGAGAGGGTGGAGAGAGAGGGAGTAGACGGAGACAGTGGAGGGAGACAGTGGAGAGAGAGATAGTGAGAGAGTGGAGAGAGAAAGTGGAGAGAGAGACAGAGGAGAGACCGTGGAGAGAGAGACAGTAGAGATAGAGTGGACAGAGTTGAGAGAGAGAATGGAGAGAGAGTAGAGACTGACTGAGAAACTGACTGAGAGAGAGAGTGACTGACTGACAGAGAGAGAGAGACTGATTGAGAGTGAGACTGACTGACTGACAGAGACTGACTAAGGTAGAGAGAACCTGACTGAGAAAGAGAGACAGAGAGAGAGGCAGAGACTGACTGACAGAGAGATAGACTGATTGACTGTCAGAGAGACTGACAGAGAGAGACTGACTTGGAGAGAGACTGACTGAGAGAGAGACTGACTGAGAGAGAGACTGACTGAGTGAGAGAGTCTGACTGACAGAGACTGACTGACAGAGCGAGAGAGAGACTGACTGACTGAGAGAGACTGACTGACTGGGAGAGAGAGAGACTGACTGGGAGAGAGAGACTGGCTGACTGAGAGAGAGATTGACTGACAGAGAGGGAGACTGACTGACAAAGACTGACAGAGAGAGAAAGAGACTGACAGACTGACAGAGAAAGAGAGACTGACTAACAGAGAGAGAGAGAGACTGACTGACAGAGAGAGAGACTGACTGACAGAGAGAGAGACTGACTAAGAGAGAGAAACTGACAGACTGAGAGAGACTGATTGAGAGAGACTGACTGAGAGAGAGAGACTGACTGACAGAGAGAGAGACCGAGACTGACAGAGAGAGAGAGACTGACTGACAGAGAGAGAGACTGACTAAGAGAGACTGACTGAGAGAGACTGACTGAGAGAGACTGACTGAGAGAGACTGACAGAGAGAGACTGACTGACAGACAGATAGAGAGCGAGAGACTGACTGACTGACTGAGAGAGACTGACTGAGAGAGACTGAATGACAGAGAGTGATAGACTGACTGACAGAGAGAGAGACTGACTGACAGAGAGGGACTGACTGACAGACTGACAGAGAGACAGAGAGAGAGAGAGAGAGAGAGAGAGAGACTGACTGACTGAGAGTGACTGACTAAGAGAGACTGAATGACAGAGAGAGATAGACTGACTGACTGAAAGAGAGATACTGACTGACAGAGAGAGAGAGACTGGGATGGAATTGGGGTCAAAGTGTGTATGAAGCTATGCAATGCCTCTTAAGATTGCTATTGTCTAATACAAATAAAAATGTATTATCAAAATGTGCTCTTTGTAGTTATATCTGCTTTTGGAATACTGCATTGTCGCTTTGTCCAATGTTTTAAAACAGAAACGGGAAGGAGCAGTGAATGCACTTTTGTCAAAACTAAACGATGAGTGGGCCCGATGTTGTATATCATGACAGGAGTCTGCATCAGGAAATCCACCTAAAATTGGGCAAACTTCCCCGGCCTACTGATGGCAGGGAACCTGTAATGAATGGACCACCACCTATGACAGCCAGCGGGCAGACTAAGCCCAACCTTTAACACCACCATCCAGTGTTACTATTAACGTCTGCATTGGTGACAGTGGCGTAACAATCGCCCGCATCCCCTGCAGTATGGCGGGTCGCTGGCCTGAGAGCTCTAGACAGGCATGGAGGATGGGAGGGGGGCCCCGTCCATGTAGTTTGCAGGGGGGCCCCCTCATGTTTCATTACGCCACTGGCCTGATTTAGATCTCGGCGGACGGGTTACTCCATTACAACGGTGATGGATATCCCGTCCGCTGAAGTATAAATGCTATGTCATCCTAGGGCTTGATTTAGATCTCGGCGGAGGGGTTACTCCATTACAACGGTGATGGATATCCCGTCCGCTGAAGTATAAATGCTATGTCATCCTAGGGCCTGATTTAGATCTCGGCGGACGGGTTACTCCATCACAACGGTGATGGATATCCCGTCCGCTGAAGTATAAATGCTATGTCATCCTAGGGCCTGATTTAGATCTCGGCGGACGGGTTACTCCGTCGCAACGGTGACGGATATCCCGTCTGCAGAAATATGAATGCTATTGTATCCTAGGGCCTGATTTAGATCTCGGCGGAGGGGTTACTCCATCACAACGGTGACGGATATCCCGTCCTCTGAAATATAAATGCTATTGTATCCTAGGGCCTGATTTAGATTTCGGCGGACGGGTTACTCCATCACAACGGTGACGGATATCCCGTCCGCTGAAGTATAAATGCTATGTCATCCTAGGGCCTGATTTAGATCTCGGCAGAGGGGTTACTGCATCACAACGGTGATGGATATCCCGTCCTTTGAAATATAAATGCTATTGTATCCTAGGGCCTGATTTAGATCTCGGCGGACGGGTTACTCCATCACAACGGTGACGGATATCCCGTCCGCTGAAGTATAAATGCTATGTCATCCTAGGGCCTGATTTAGATCTTGGCGGAGGGGTTACTGCATCACAACGGCGATGGATATCCCGTCCTTTGAAATATAAATGCTATTGTATCCTAGGGCCTGATTTAGATCTCGGCAGAGGGGTTACTCCATCACAACGGTGACGGATATCCCGTCCGCTGAAGTATAAATGCTATGTCATCCTAGGGCCTGATTTAGATCTCGGCGGACGGGTTACCCCATCACAACGGTGACGGATAAGCCGTCTGGTGAAATATCAAGCCCATAGGATGCAAAAGCAAAAAATATCCCGTTGTGACGGAGTAACCTGTCCGCCGAGATGTAAATCAGGCCCTATGTTATAACACAGCATTCGGTAGGAACAGAGGGATGTGACGGTAGTAGGTCCATTGTGGGGCCCGGGGGTCATGGTTTACTCTCCTGAAATCCAGGGCTCTCTCTCTTCCTGTGAGAGTCTTGCCCTATGTCTCTCCATATAGTGGAGGGATTATCCGTGTGCGTACTGACATAAGAGGGGAGGTTGTACAACAAGGGACTCACACTCCACTTACTCACAGCTATGAAGATTTCTAGAAGGCTTGGGCCCTTAAATCCTACTCTGGTCACTGAGGCCTTTCAGAGTTGGTATCTGAAAAGAATATTTATCCCATGGAGTGTGAATTTCCGGTCACTGCGATTCTTTTGCAATGAGTCAAATTTAGATCTTTTGATATCAACGTTGAAAGCACAGCGGAGAGCCATCAAAGCATTCAGGGATCTTGTGGGTCTCTGTGAATACGTAACAGTCACAGTGGATTCCAGCACATAAACAGAAACCGCCAGGCAACTGTGTGTGAGGTGTGAGTGAAGCATTCACAAAGGTGCTGCAGGTAAGGTTTGCGGTGCACTCGCAGGACCGCCTGTGCGTAAGGTGCAGCGGGTGAGAGCGTGAGCCTGATGTACAGGAGGGGAGCTGTGCTTGGGGTCTCTGGGCTTCAGTTACCAGCCCCTGTGCGCTGCCGGAACGTCACTTTTATTGATATTCTGGTGGTGCACAGTGTGGCTTTTCATGGCCTTGTAGATATGGTGTGAGGCAACGCAGCTCAAGTCACTGCATTGCCTCACACTGCGATGGGGAGGTGTGCCATGGGCGTTACGGTGGGTGCTCCCATATAAGACCGGCTCCATTTGACTCATTCACAGATTCACAACATTCTGTAAATCTGGCCAAAAGCCTGCGCCTCCTCAGGGGGGACATAGGGGAGGCGCAGCGCGGAGATGTAACTTTATTTCCCCTTATTGTTTCCTCTTTCTATGTATGTGTCCTGCATTCAGCAGAAAAATAGAAAGAGGAAAACACCTCCATTGATTGTTTTTGTGAAGGAAGGTCTCCCTTGACCCGGTCCCTCTACTACCGCACAGCCCCTGTGTGCCCGGATTCTGCTGCCGCTGCTTGCTTGGCCCTCTTGCTGCCGCCTTTCCTTAGGGCCCTCACTCCCTAGGCTTGCCCAGGCTTGCCCTCGCTCTCCAGGCTTGCCCAGGCTTGCCCTCGCTCTCCCCCGCTCCGCTTTCCCGCTCTTTACAACCCCCTCTCTGCTCCCTGCCGCTGCTCTCCTGCGGCCCCGCCGCCTTCTCCTGTCTCCCGTTCCCCATTCGCTGCCCCGCTCCCGCCTCCCAGCTCCTCCTCCCTCCCACTTCGCCATAAATGGCGGGGACCGCACGTACGCGCAGCGGGCGCACCGATTGCGCGCCAATGGCAAGCCCGTCTACGCCCGTCTGCACCTGGACCGCTCCCAGCGCCAGAACCCCTGGATCACGCCAGAGCCAGCCAACCCGACTGAGCTACGACGCCGCCACCCTCCACGAACTCAACACCGGCCGACATCCAGCCTGCTACCAAGCCACCCCGAAACGCACCCACGGAGCCTTCACCTGCCACGCTTGCTACTTCACCTGCACTCGGTCCTGCACCGCACCAGCCAAAACAGCCGTCAACAACAACCACCTCAAGTGCATCCTGCTCAAAACCCGCTCCATCCACAGGCACGTCGTCGAACTGTGTGACCTCCTGGACAAAACGGCACCAGACGTCGCCTTCTTCACGGAAACCTGGATGAACGCCTCCTCAGCGCCCGACATCGCCATTGCCATCCCGGATGGCTACAAGATCATCCGGAGGGACCGCATCAACCAGACCGGAGGAGGCATCGCTATCGCCCACAGAAACACTATCCGCATCACGACCAACACCGACGACACCCTCGCCACCGCAGAGCACCTGCACTCCCAGATTCACACCGATCCCAAGACCACCCTCAGCGGAACCCTCATCTAAAGACCCCTGGGACCACGCTCACACTTCTGCGAGGCCATCTCAGACTTCATCAGCCCACTCGCCTCCCCCGACTACATCCTCCTAGGAGACCTCAATTTCCACCTGGAGAACCACCAGGACAACAACACCTCCGCCCTCCTATACAACCTCGCCAACCTCGGATTCAAGCAACTGGTCAACACCCCCACCCATTACTCTGGCCACACGCTCAACCCTGTCTTCTCCTCTAGCAACCACATCTCCTTCAGCCACACCACCGAACTCCATTGGACCGACCACAGCTGTGTACACCTCCACTTCAGGAAAACAACGACCCACCACCGCCCTCAACAAACCCCACGAAGATGCTGGAGCAAGATCACCACCGACCAACTCACCACCTCCTTGCACCTTAACCCTCCCACCAACACCACGGACTCCAACGAATGAGCCCGCAACCTCACACAGTGGATCACCGACTGCGCCGACACCCTTGCTCCACTGAAAAACCCTCCCAGCAACCTCAACAGCAAGAAAGCTGCATGGTTCACCAACGATCTCAAAGACTCCAAGAAATCCTGCCGTGACCTTGAGAAAGCCTGGCGCCACAACCAGTCAACGGACAACATGACAGCCCTCAAGAACGCCACCCGCAAACACAACCAGCTGATCTGCACCACCAAAAGGTCATCCTTCAGAAAACGACTGGCGGACAACACCCACAACAGCAAGAAACTCTTCAACGTCGTGAAAGAGATCTCCAACCCCATCGCCAGTAACAAGGACGTCACACCTTCTCAAGACCTCTGCAACTCTCTGGCCACCTTTTTTCACCGTAAGATCGTTGACATAAACGACAGCTTCAGCGCTCAGAACACGTACCCCACCACCGAACCTACACCCCCCACCACCACCATGTGCGCCTGGACTCAGGTCAGCACGGAAGATACCACCCACACGATGAACACCATCCACTCGGGCTCCCCAGCCGATCCCTACCCTCACCACATCTTCCAGCCGACTCCATCATCGCACCCAAAGTTCGGGACATCATCAACAACTCCTTCATATCCGCCACCTTCCCGGAAAGCTGGAAGCACGCAGAGATCAGCGCCCTCCTGAAGAAACCCACCGCAGACCCCTCAGACCTCAAGAACTTCCGCCCCATCTCGCTCCTCCCCTTCCCTGCAAAAGTCATCGAGAAAACCGTCAACAAACAGCTGACAGCCTTCCTGGAGACGAACGGCTCCCACGACCCATCGCAGTCCGAATTCCGAGCGAACCACAGCACCGAGACCGCCCTCATCGCGGCCACCGACGACATCCGGACCCCGCTGGATAATGGAGAAACCGCCGCCCTCATCCTGCTCGACCTTTCGGCTGCGTTCGACATGGTCTGCCACCGCACCCTGACAACCCGCCTCCTCCACTCAGGGATCCAAGGAAAGGCCCTGAAATGGATCACCTCCTTCCTCTCCGACAGAACCCAAAGAGTCCGTCTCCCGCCCTTCCTCGCAGAAGCCACCAAGATCATCTGCGGTGTACTTCAAGGCTCCTCGCTCAGCCCCACCATCTTCAACGTCTACATGAGCCCCCTCGCAGCCATCGCACGCAAGCACAACCTCAACATCATCTCCTACATCGACGATACCAAACTGATCCTCTCCCTCACCAACGACCCCACCTCCGCCAGAGCCAGCTTCCAGGGCGGAATGAAAGACATCGCAGACTGGATGAAGCTCAGCCGCCTCAGACAAGACGGAAGTCCTCATCTTCGGCCCATCCATCTCCGCCTGGGATGACTCCTGCTGGCCCCCTGTTCTGGGCCCCTCACCAAAGCCCACGGACCAAGCACGCAACCTGGGCTTCATCCTTGACTCCTCTCTCACGATGGCCAAGCAAGTTAACGCCGTTACCTCCTCCTGCTTCAACACTCTCCGCATGCTCCATAAGATCTTCCGCTGGATCCCCACTGGAACCAGGAAAACGGTCACCCAGGCCCTCGTCACCAGCCGTCTGGACTACGGGAATGCCCTCTACGCTGGGACCACCGCCAAACTACAGAAAAGACTCCAGCGCATCCAGAACGCCTCGGCGCGACTCGTCTTGGACATCCCCGACACAGCCACATCTCTGCCCACCTGAGGGACCTGCACTGGCTCCCCGTCAACAAGAGGATCACGTTCAGACTCCTCACCCACGCACACAAGGCTCTCCACGACTTGGGCCCCGAATACCTCAACAACTGCCTCACGTTCTACACGCCAACCCGCCAGCTCCGCTCCGCCAGCCTCGCCCTCACCACCATCCCACGGATCCGCAGAACCACCACCGGAGGAAGTTCCTTCACCTACCTGGCGGCCAAGACCTGGAACACCCTCCCCACCCACCTACGACTCACCCAGGACCATCTCTCCTTCAGGAAGCAACTCAAGACATGGCTTTTCGAGCAGTAGCAGCCCCCCCCCCCCCCTCTGTCCCCCCAGCGCCTTGAGACCCTAGCGGGGGAGTAGCGCGCTTTACAAACACTCTTGATTGATTTATTGATTCCTGCTCAAAAACAATCGTGCTAACAGTGCGGGCACCCTTGCACCATGGTGCAGGGTGCCTGCGTTGGCCATGGCAGCCATTTGTGCACCATCACAGTAGGAAAGAACAGCAATGTGCCATATCTCATAGAAACAGCACATTCCTGACCTTTTCTTTTGCTGTAGGGCAGCACAGTAGGAAGTCTTGTGGCTCTGCCCTATGCCAAAATAGGGTAAATGAGGCCCTCAGTGCCTGGATAGCAGCAGTAATGCAGGCTCAGGTTGAAGAGCATCAACAGAGCTGGGATGGACAGCAGCTGATCAGCTGATGCAGGAGGCTTGTCTGTGAGTGCACGAGCATGGCTGTGTGAACAGTAGCAGCCTGCAGCAGCTGCCTGTCAGCTTCTGCTGTGACTCAGAGTTCACTAGCAGCAGGAGCAGGAGGCCTGTCTGTGAGTGCAGGAGCAAGGCTGTGTGGACAGTAGCAGCCTGCAGCAGCTGCCTGTCAGCCTCTGCTATGACCCAGAGTTCACTAGCAGCTGATGCAGGCCTGTCTGTGAGTGCGCGAGCATGGCTGTGTGCACAGTAGCAGCCTGCAGCAGCTGCCTATCAGCCTCTGCTATGACCCAGAGTTCACTAGCAGCTGATGCAGGAGGCCTGTCTGAGTGCAGGAGCATGGCTGTGTGGACAGTAGCAGCCTGCAGCAGCTGCCTGTCAGCCTCTGCTATGACCCAGAGTTCACTAGCAGCAGCAGGTGCAGGAGGCCTGTCTGTGAGTGCAGGAGCAAGGCTGTGTGGACAGTAGCAGCCTGCAGCAGCTGCCTGTCAGCCTCTGCTATGACCCAGAGTTCACTAGCAGCAGATGCAGGAGGCCTGTCTGTGAGTGCAGGAGCAAGGCTGTGTGGACAGTAGCAGCCTGCAGCAGCTGCATGTCAGCCTCTGCTATGACCCAGAGTTCACTAGCAGCAGGTGCAGGAGGCCTGTCTGTGGGTGCACGAGCATGGCTGTGTGGACAGTAACAGCCTGCAGCAGCTGCATGTCAGCCTCTGCCGTGACCCAGAGTTCACTAGCAGCTGATGCAGGAGGCTTGTCTGTGAGTGCAGGAGCAAGGCTGTGTGGACAGTAGCAGCCTGCAGCAGCTGCCTGTCAGCCTCTGCTATGACCCAGAGTTCACTAGCAGCAGCAGGTGCAGGAGGCCTGTCTGTGAGTGCAGGAGCAAGGCTGTGTGGACAGTAGCAGCCTGCAGCAGCTGCCTGTCAGCCTCTGCTATGACCCAGAGTTCACTAGCAGCTGATGCAGGCCTGTCTGTGAGTGCGCGAGCATGGCTGTGTGGACAGTAGCAGCCTGCAGCAGCTGCCTGTCAGCCTCTGCTATGACCCAGAGTTCACTAGCAGCAGGTGCAGGGGCCCTGTCTGTGAGTGCAGGAGCAAGGCTGTGTGGACAGTAGCAGCCTGCAGCAGCTGCCTGTCAGCCTCTGCTATGACCCAGAGTTCACTAGCAGCTGATGCAGGCCTGTCTGTGAGTGCGCGAGCATGGCTGTGTGGACAGTAGCAGCCTGCAGCAGCTGCCTGTCAGCCTCTGCTATGACCCAGAGTTCACTAGCAGCTGATGCAGGCCTGTCTGTGAGTGCGCGAGCATGGCTGTGTGGACAGTAGCAGCCTGCAGCAGCTGCCTATCAGCCTCTGCTATGACCCAGAGTTCACTAGCAGCTGATGCAGGAGGCCTGTCTGTGAGTGCAGGAGCATGGCTGTGTGGACAGTAGCAGCCTGCAGCAGCTGCCTGTCAGCCTCTGCTATGACCCAGAGTTCACTAGCAGCTGATGCAGGCCTGTCTGTGAGTGCGCGAGCATGGCTGTGTGGACAGTAGCAGCCTGCAGCAGCTGCCTGTCAGCCTCTGCTATGACCCAGAGTTCACTAGCAGCTGATGCAGGCCTGTCTGTGAGTGCGCGAGCATGGCTGTGTGCACAGTAGCAGCCTGCAGCAGCTGCCTGTCAGCCTCTGCTGTGACCCAGAGTTCACTAGCAGCAGGTGCAGGAGGCCTGTCTGTGAGTGCACGAGCATGGCTGTGTGGACAGTAGCAGCCTGCAGCAGCTGCCTATCAGCCTCTGCTATGACCCAGAGTTCACTAGCAGCTGATGCAGGAGGCCTGTCTGTGAGTGCAGGAGCATGGCTGTGTGGACAGTAGCAGCCTGCAGCAGCTGCCTGTCAGCCTCTGCTATGACCCAGAGTTCACTAGCAGCTGATGCAGGCCTGTCTGTGAGTGCGCGAGCATGGCTGTGTGCACAGTAGCAGCCTGCAGCAGCTGCCTATCAGCCTCTGCTATGACCCAGAGTTCACTAGCAGCAGGTGCAGGCGGCCTGTCTGTGAGTACACGAGCATGGCTGTGTGGACTGTACAAGTAGCAGCCTGCAGCAGCTGCCTGTCAGCCTCTGCCGTGACCCAGAGTTCACTAGCAGCAGGTGCAGGAGGCCTGTCTGTGAGTGCACGAGCATGGCTGTGTGGACTGTACAAGTAGCAGCCTTCAGCAGCTGCCTGTCAGCCTCTGCTATGACCCAGAGTTCACTAGCAGCAGGTGCAGGAGGCCTGTCTGTGAGTGCAGGAGCATGGCTGTGTGGACAGTAGCAGCCTGCAGCAGCTGCCTGTCAGCCTCTGCTATGACCCAGAGTTCACTAGCAGCAGCAGGTGCAGGAGGCCTGTCTGTGAGTGCACGAGCATGGCTGCGTGGACTGTAGCAGCCTGCAGCAGCTGCCTGTCATCCTCTGCTGTGACCCAGAGTTCACTAGCAGCAGATGCAGGAGGCCTGTCTGTGAGTGCACGAGCATGGCTGTGTGGACTGTACAAGTAGCAGCCTGCAGCAGCTGCCTGTCCGCCTCTGCTGTGACCCAGAGTTCACTAGCAGCAGGTGCACGAGGCCTGTCTGTGAGTGCAGGAACATGGCTGTGTGGACTGTACAAGTAGCAGCCTGCAGCAGCTGCCTGTCAGCCTCTGCTATGACCCAGAGTTCACTAGCAGCTGGTGCAGGCCTGTCTGTGGGTGCACGAGCATGGCTGTGTGGACAGTAGCAGCCTGCAGCAGCTGCCTGTCAGCCTCTGCTGTGACCCAGAGTTCACTAGCAGCAGCAGGTGCAGGAGGCCTGTCTGTGAGTGCACGAGCATGGCTGTGTGGACAGTACAACTAGCAGCCTGCAGCAACTGCCTGTCAGCCTCTGCTGTGACCCAGAGTTCACTAGCAGCTGGTGCAGGCCTGTCTGTGAGTGCACGAGCATTGCTGTGTGGACAGTAGCAGCCTGCAGCAGCTGCCTGTCAGCCTCTGCTATGACCCAGAGTTCACAGCAGCAGGTGCAGGAGGCCTGTCTGTGAGTGCACGAGCATGGCTGTGTGAACAGTAGCAGCCTGCAACAGCTGCCTGTCAGCCTCTGCTGTGACCCAGAGTTCACTAGCAGCAGGTGCAGGAGGCCTGTCTGTGAGTGCACGAGCATGGCTGTGTGGACAGGAGCAGCCTGCAGCAGCTGCCTGTCAGCCTCTGCTATGACCCAGAGTTCACTAGCAGCAGGTGCAGGAGGCCTGTCTGTGAGTGCACGAGCATGGATGTGTGGACTGTACAAGTAGCAGCCTGCAGCAGCTGCCTGTCAGCCTCTGCTATGACCCAGAGTTTACTAGCAGCTGGTGTAGGGGGCCAGTCTGTGAGTGCACAAGCATGGCTGTGCGGACAGTAGCAGCCTGCAGCAGCTGCCTGTCAGCCTCTGCTATGACCCAGAGTTCACTAGCAGCAGGAGCAGGAGGCCTGTCTGTGAGTGCACGAGCATGGCTGTGTGGACTGTAGCAGCCTGCAGCAGCTGCCTGCCAGCCTCTGCTGTGAACCAGAGTTCACTAGCAGCAGATGCAGGAGGCCTGTCTGTGTGTGCACGAGCATGGCTGTGTGGACAGTAGCAGCCTGCAGCAGCTGCCTGTCAGCCTCTGCTGTGACCCAGAGTTCACTAGCAGCAGGTGCAGGAGGCCTGTCTGTGAGTGCACGAGCATGGCTGTGTGGACAGTACAAGTAGCAGCCTGCAGCAGCTGCCTGTCAGCCTCTGCTATGACCCAGAGTTCACAGCAGCAGGTGCTAGTAGCCTGCCTGTGAGTGCACGAGCATGACTGTGTGGACTGCACAGCAGAAGTAGCAGCCTACAGCAGCTGCCTGTCAGCCTCTGCTGTGACCCAGAGGTCACTAGCAGCAGGCCTGTCTGTGAGTGCACGAGCATGGCTGTGTGGACAGTAGCAGCCTGCAGCAGCTGCCTGTCAGCCTCTGCTGTGACCCAGAGTTCACTAGCAGCAGGTGCAAGTGCCCTGCCTGTGAGTACACGAGCATGACTGTGTGGACTGCACAGCACAAGTAGCAGCCTACAGCAGCTGCCTGTCAGCCTCTGCTGTCACCCAGAGTTCACTAGCAGCAGGTGCAGGAGGCCTGTCTGTAAGTGCACGAGCATGGCTGTGTGGACGGTACAAGTAGCAGCCTGCAGCAGCTGCCTGTCAGCCTCTGCTATGACCCAGAGTTCACTAGCAGCTGGTGCAGGCCTGTCTGTGAGTGCACGAGCATTGCTGTGTGGACAGTAGCAGCCTGCAGCAGCTGCCTGTCAGCCTCTGCTATGACTGAGTTCACTAGCAGCAGGTGCAGGAGGCCTGTCTGTAAGTGCACGAGCATGGCTGTGTGGACGGTACAAGTAGCAGCCTGCAGCAGCTGCCTGTCAGCCCCTCTGCTGTGACCCAGAGTTCACTAGCAGCTGGTGCAGGCCTGTCTGTGAGTGCACGAGCATTGCTGTGTGGACAGTAGCAGCCTGCAGCAGCTGCCTGTCAGCCTCTGCTATGACTGAGTTCACTAGCAGCAGGTGCAGGAGGCCTGTCTGTAAGTGCACGAGCATGGCTGTGTGGACGGTACAAGTAGCAGCCTGCAGCAGCTGCCTGCCAGCCTCTGCTATGACCCAGAGTTCACTAGCAGCTGGTGCAGGCCTGTCAGTGGGTGCACGAGCATGGCTGCGTGGACAGTAGCAGCCTGCAGCAGCTGCCTGTCAGCCTCTGCTGTGACCCAGAGTTCACAGCAGCAGGTGCAGGAGGCCTGTCTGTGAGTGCACGAGCATGGCTGTGTGCACAGTACAAGTAGCAGCCTGCAGCAGCTGCCTGCCAGCCTCTGCTGTGACCCACAGTTCACTAGCAGCAGGTGCAGGAGGCCTGTCTGTGAGTGCAGGAGCATGCCTGTGTGGACTGTACAAGTAGCAGCCTTCAGCAGCTGCCTGTCAGCCTCTGCTATGACCCAGAGTTCACTAGCAGCAGGTGCAGGAGGCCTGTCTGTGAGTGCAGGAGCATGCCTGTGTGGACTGTACAAGTAGCAGCCTTCAGCAGCTGCCTGTCAGCCTCTGCTATGACCCAGAGTTCACTAGCAGCAGGTGCAGGAGGCCTGTCTGTGAGTGCACGAGCATGGCTGTGTGGGCTGTACAAGTAGCAGCCTGCAGCAGCTGCCTGTCAGCTACTGCTATGACCCAGAGTTCACTAGCAGCAGGTGCAGGAGGCCTGTCTGTGAGTGTACGAACATGGCTGTGTGGGCAGTAGCAGCCTGCAGCAGCTGCCTGTCAGCCTCTGCTGTGACCCAGAGTTCACTAGCAGCAGGAGCAGGAGGCCTGTCTGTGAGTGCACGAGCATGGCTGTGTGCACAGTACAAGTAGCAGCCTGCAGCAGCTGCCTGCCAGCCTCTGCTGTGACCCACAGTTCACTAGCAGCAGGTGCAGGAGGCCTGTCTGTGAGTGCACGAGCATGGCTGTGTGCACAGTACAAGGAGCAGCCTGCAGCAGCTGCCTGTCAGCCTCTGCTGTGACCCAGAGTTCACTAGCAGCAGGTGGAGGCGGCCTGTTTGTGAGTGCACGAGCATAACTGTGTGGACTGTAGCAGCCTGCAGCAGCTGCCTGTCAGCCTCTGCTGTGACCCAGAGTTCACTAGCAGCAGGTGCAGGAGGCCTGTCTGTGAGTGCACGAGCATGGCTGTGTGGACAGTAGCAGCCTGCAGCAGCTGCCTGTCAGCCTCTGCTATGACTCAGAGTTCACTAGCAGCTGGTGCAGGAGGCCTGTCTGTGAGTGCACGAGCATGGCTGTGTGGACAGGAGCAGCCTGCAGCAGCTGCCTGTCCGCCTCTGCTGTGACCCAGAGTTCACTAGCAGCAGGTGCAGGGGCCCTGTCTGTGAGTGCACGAGCATGGCTGTGTGGACTGTAGCAGCCTGCAGCAGCTGCCTGCCAGCCTCTGCTATGACCCAGAGTTCACTAGCAGCAGATGCAGGAGGCCTGTCTGTGAGTGCACGAGCATGGCTGTGTGGACTGTACAAGTAGCAGCCTTCAGCAGCTGCATGTCAGCCTCTGCCGTGACCCAGAGTTCACTAGCAGCAGGTGCACGAGGCCTGTCTGTGAGTGCAGGAACATGGCTGTGTGGACTGTACAAGTAGCAGCCTGCAGCAGCTGCCTGTCAGCCTCTGCTATGACCCAGAGTTCACTAGCAGCAGCAGGTGCAGGAGGCCTGTCTGTGGGTGCACGAGCATGGCTGTGTGGACTGTAGCAGCCTGCAGCAGCTGCCTGTCAGCCTCTGCTATGACCCAGAGTTCACTAGTAGCTGGTGCAGGCCTGTCTGTGAGTGCACGAGCATGGATGTGTGGACTGTAGCAGCCTGCAGCAGCTGCCTGTCCGCCTCTGCTGTGACCCAGAGTTCACTAGCAGCTGGTGCAGGAGGCCTGTCTGTGAGTGCACGAGCATGGCTGTGTGGACAGGAGCAGCCTGCAGCAGCTGCCTGTCAGCCTCTGCTGTGACCCAGAGTTCACTAGCAGCAGCAGGTGCAGGGGCCCTGTCTGTGAGTGCACGAGCATGGCTGTGTGGACAGTAGCAGCCTGCAGAAGATGCCTGTCAGCCTCTGCTATGACCCAGAGTTCACAGCAGCAGGTGCAGGCCTGTCTGTGAGTACAGGAGCATGGCTGTGTGCACAGTACAAGTAGCAGCATGCAGCAGCTGCCTCTCCGCCTCTGCTATGACCCAGAGTTCACTAGCAGCAGGTGCAGGAGGCCTGTCTGTGAGTGCACGCGCATGGCTGTGTGGTCAGTACAAGTAGCAGCCTGCAGCAGCTGCCTGTCAGCCCCTCTGGTGTGACCCAGAGTTCACTAGCAGCAGGTGCAGGAGGCCTGTCTGTGAGTGCACGAGCATGGCTGTGTGGACTGTACAAGTAGCAGCCTGCAGCAGCTGCCTATCAGCCTCTGCTATGACCCAGAGTTCACTAGCAGCAGGTGCAGGAGGCCTGTCTGTGAGTGCACGAGCATGGCTGTGCGGACAGTAGCAGCCTGCAGCAGCTGCCTGTCAGCCTCTGCTATGACCCAGAGTTCACTAGCAGCAGGTGCAGGAGGCCTGTCTGTGAGTGCACGAGCATGGCTGTGTGGACAGTAGCAGCCTGCAGCAGCTGCCTGTCAGCCTCTGCTATGACCCAGAGTTCACTAGCAGCAGGTGCAGGAGGCCTGTCTGTGAGTGCACGAGCATGGCTGTGTGGACAGTAGCAGCCTGCAGCAGCTGCCTGTCAGCCTCTGCTGTGACCCAGAGGTCACTAGCAGCAGGTGCAGGAGGCCTGTCTGTGAGTGCACAAGCATGGCTGTGTGGACAGTAGCAGCCTGTAGCAGCTGCCTGTCCGCCTCTGCTATGACCCAGAGTTCACTAGCAGTAGGTGCCTGGCCCTTCCTGTCTGTGAGTGCAGGTATATGGCTGTGTGGACTGTACAAGTAGCAGCCTTCAGCAGCTGCCTGTCAGCCTCTGGTGTGACCCAGAGTTCACTAGCAGCTGGTGCAGGAGGCCTGTCTGTGAGTGCACGAGCATGGGTGTGTGGACTGTAGCAGCCTACAGCAGCTGCCTGTCAGCCTCTGCTATGACCCAGAGTTCACTAGCAGCAGGTGCACGAGGCCTGTCTGTGAGTGCACGAGCATGCCTGTGTGGACTGTACAAGTAGCAGCCTGCAGCAGCTGCCTGTCAGCCTCTGCTATGACCCAGAGTTCACTAGCAGCAGGTGCAGGAGGCCTGTCTGTGAGTGCACGAGCATGGCTGTGTGGACTGTAGCAGCCTGCAGCAGCTGCCTGTCAGCCTCTGCCGTGACCCAGAGTTCACTAGCAGCAGCAGGTGCAGGAGGCCTGTCTGTGAGTGCACGAGCATTGCTGTGTGGACAGTAGCAGCCTGCAGCAGCTGCCTGTCAGCCTCTGCTATGACCCAGAGTTCACTAGCAGCAGCAGGTGCAGGAGGCCTGTCTGTGAGTGCACGAGCATGGCTGTGTGCACAGTAGCAGCCTGCAGCAGCTGCCTGCCAGCCTCTGCTATGACCCAGAGTTCACTAGCAGCAGGTGCAGGAGGCCTGTCTGTGAGTGCACGAGCATGGATGTGTGGACTGTACAAGTAGCAGCCTGCAGCAGCTGCCTGTCAGCCTCTGCTATGACCCAGAGTTTACTAGCAGCTGGTGTAGGGGGCCAGTCTGTGAGTGCACAAGCATGGCTGTGCGGACAGTAGCAGCCTGCAGCAGCTGCCTGTCAGCCTCTGCTATGACCCAGAGTTCACTAGCAGCAGGAGCAGGAGGCCTGTCTGTGAGTGCACGAGCATGGCTGTGTGGACTGTAGCAGCCTGCAGCAGCTGCCTGTCCGCCTCTGCTATGACCCAGAGTTCACTAGCAGCTGGTGCAGGAGGCCTGTCTGTGGGTGCACGAGCATGGCTGTGTGGACAGTAGCAGCCTGCAGCAGCTGCCTGCCAGCCTCTGCTGTGAACCAGAGTTCACTAGCAGCAGATGCAGGAGGCCTGTCTGTGTGTGCACGAGCATGGCTGTGAGGACAGTACAAGTAGCAGCCTGCAGCAGCTGCCTGTCAGCCTCTGCTGTGACCCAGAGTTCACTAGCAGCAGGTGCAGGAGGCCTGTCTGTGAGTGCACGAGCATGGCTGTGTGGACAGTACAAGTAGCAGCCTGCAGCAGCTGCCTGTCAGCCTCTGCTATGACCCAGAGTTCACAGCAGCAGGTGCTAGTAGCCTGCCTGTGAGTGCACGAGCATGACTGTGTGGACTGCACAGCAGAAGTAGCAGCCTACAGCAGCTGCCTGTCAGCCTCTGCTGTGACCCAGAGGTCACTAGCAGCAGGCCTGTCTGTGAGTGCACGAGCATGGCTGTGTGGACAGTAGCAGCCTGCAGCAGCTGCCTGTCAGCCTCTGCTGTGACCCAGAGTTCACTAGCAGCAGGTGCAGGAGGCCTGTCTGTGAGTGCACGAGCATGGCTGTGTGCACAGTACAAGTAGCAGCCTGCAGCAGCTGCCTGTCAGCCTCTGCTGTGACCCAGAGTTCACTAGCAGCAGGTGCAAGTGCCCTGCCTGTGAGTACACGAGCATGACTGTGTGGACTGCACAGCACAAGTAGCAGCCTACAGCAGCTGCCTGTCAGCCTCTGCTGTCACCCAGAGTTCACTAGCAGCAGGTGCAGGAGGCCTGTCTGTAAGTGCACGAGCATGGCTGTGTGGACGGTACAAGTAGCAGCCTGCAGCAGCTGCCTGTCAGCCTCTGCTATGACCCAGAGTTCACTAGCAGCTGGTGCAGGCCTGTCTGTGAGTGCACGAGCATTGCTGTGTGGACAGTAGCAGCCTGCAGCAGCTGCCTGTCAGCCTCTGCTATGACTGAGTTCACTAGCAGCAGGTGCAGGAGGCCTGTCTGTAAGTGCACGAGCATGGCTGTGTGGACGGTACAAGTAGCAGCCTGCAGCAGCTGCCTGTCAGCCCCTCTGCTGTGACCCAGAGTTCACTAGCAGCTGGTGCAGGCCTGTCTGTGAGTGCACGAGCATGGCTGTGTGGACAGTAGCAGCCTGCAGCAGCTGCCTGTCAGCCTCTGCTATGACCCAGAGTTCACTAGCAGCAGCAGGTGCAGGAGGCCTGTCTGTGAGTGCACGAGCATGGCTGTGTGCACAGTAGCAGCCTGCAGCAGCTGCCTGCCAGCCTCTGCTATGACCCAGAGTTCACTAGCAGCTGGTGCAGGCCTGTCTGTGAGTGCACGAGCATGGCTGTGTGGACAGTAGCAGCCTGCAGCAGCTGCCTGTCAGCCTCTGCTATGACCCAGAGTTTACTAGCAGCTGGTGTAGGGGGCCAGTCTGTGAGTGCACAAGCATGGCTGTGCGGACAGTAGCAGCCTGCAGCAGCTGCCTGTCAGCCTCTGCTATGACCCAGAGTTCACTAGCAGCAGGAGCAGGAGGCCTGTCTGTGAGTGCACGAGCATGGCTGTGTGGACTGTAGCAGCCTGCAGCAGCTGCCTGCCAGCCTCTGCTGTGAACCAGAGTTCACTAGCAGCAGATGCAGGAGGCCTGTCTGTGAGTGCACGAGCATGGCTGTGTGGACAGTACAAGTAGCAGCCTGCAGCAGCTGCCTGTCAGCCTCTGCTGTGACCCAGAGTTCACTAGCAGCAGGTGCAGGAGGCCTGTCTGTGAGTGCACGAGCATGGCTGTGTGGACAGTACAAGTAGCAGCCTGCAGCAGCTGCCTGTCAGCCTCTGCTATGACCCAGAGTTCACAGCAGCAGGTGCTAGTAGCCTGCCTGTGAGTGCACGAGCATGACTGTGTGGACTGCACAGCAGAAGTAGCAGCCTGCAGCAGCTGCCTGTCAGCCTCTGCCGTGACCCAGAGTTCACTAGCAGCAGCAGGTGCAGGAGGCCTGTCTGTGAGTGCACGAGCATGGCTGTGTGCACAGTAGCAGCCTGCAGCAGCTGCCTGCCAGCCTCTGCTATGACCCAGAGTTCACTAGCAGCAGGTGCAGGAGGCCTGTCTGTGAGTGCACGAGCATGGATGTGTGGACTGTACAAGTAGCAGCCTGCAGCAGCTGCCTGTCAGCCTCTGCTATGACCCAGAGTTCACAGCAGCAGGTGCAGGAGGCCTGTCTGTGAGTGCACGAGCATGGCTGTGTGAACAGTAGCAGCCTGCAGCAGCTGCCTGCCAGCCTCTGCTATGACCCAGAGTTCACTAGCAGCAGCAGGTGCAGGAGGCCTGTCTGTGAGTGCACGAGCATGGCTGTGTGGACAGTAGCAGCCTGCAGCAGCTGCCTGTCCGCCTCTGCTATGACCCAGAGTTCACTAGCAGCTGGTGTAGGAGGCCTGTCTCTGAGTGCACAAGCATGGCTGTGTGGACAGTAGCAGCCTGCAGCAGCTGCCTGTCAGCCTCTGCTATGACCCAGAGTTCACTAGCAGCAGCAGGTGCAGGAGGCCTGTCTGTGAGTGCATGAGCATGCCTGTGTGGACTGTACAAGTACACACCTGTAGCAGCTGCCTGTCAGCCTCTGCTATGACCCAGAGTCCATTAGCAGCAGGTGCAGGCGGCCTGTCTGTGAGTGCACGAGCATGGCTGTGTGGACAGGAGCAGCCTGCAGCAGCTGCCTGTCAGCCTCTGCTATGACCCAGAGTTCACTAGCAGCAGGTGCAGGAGGCCTGTCTGTGAGTGCAGGAGCATGCCTGTGTGGACTGTACAAGTAGCAGCCTTCAGCAGCTGCCTGTCAGCCTCTGCTATGACCCAGAGTTCACTAGCAGCAGGTGCAGGAGGCCTGTCTGTGAGTGCACGAGCATGGCTGTGTGGGCTGTACAAGTAGCAGCCTGCAGCAGCTGCCTGTCAGCTACTGCTATGACCCAGAGTTCACTAGCAGCAGGTGCAGGAGGCCTGTCTGTGAGTGTACGAACATGGCTGTGTGGGCAGTAGCAGCCTGCAGCAGCTGCCTATCAGCCACTGCTATGACCCAGAGTTCACTAGCAGCAGGTGCAGGAGGCCTGTCTGTGAGTGCACAAGCATGGCTGTGTGGACAGTACAAGTAGCAGCCTGCAGCAGCTGCCTGTCCGCCTCTGCTGTGACCCAGAGTTCACTAGCAGCAGGTGCAGGAGGCCTCTCTGTGAGTGCACGAGCATTGCTGTGTGGACAGTAGCAGCCTGCAGCAGCTGCCTGTCCGCCTCTGCTGTGACCTAGAGTACACTAGCAGCACGTGCCTGGCCCTTCCTGTCTGGCTGCCTGTGTTTTCCCAGCTGCCTGCAGATCAGCCTGAGTCACTCCAGATGCAGTGCTGGTCAAGCTCTCAGCAAGAGCAACAATAGCAGCCAGCGAGGAGACAGCTTCCAGGTCCTGCTGCCGGGGTCACCCCAGGAATGTGCTTCATGGCAGCATGGGGGGGGGGGGGCTTTGTCCTCAGCAGGTACCTGGAGCTCAGCACCGGAGGCAGGGTCTCCGCCACAAAACTGTCCTTCTGACGAGCTTTGCTGCATTAACTACCCCTTTGAGCCCCCTCACATACAGCACTATTTCTCCCTCCGCATTACCCCTCCTTGCATTCTCACAATATGTAAATCCCTCCGCGCTATTTACTGTCCCCATGTTCTTCATCTTGCATGACCTCGCGCTCATAATTACACCTAACTCCAATGAACTTATTCCGCCTCTAGGACCTGGAAGAAAGGCTCCGAACCATTCCCTGTGAGCACAGGACTAACACAGTGAGCAACACAGTAAAACAATAATTATTCCTGGACTATGGAAACACCCTATATGCCGGCACCACCGCAAAACTCCAGAAAAAACTCCAACGCATCCAGAACGCATCAGCCCGACTCATACTTGACATCCAACGTAAAGACCACATCTCTGGTCACCTGAAAAACCTCCACTGGCTACCCGTCAATAAGAGGATTACTTTCCGCCTCCTAACCCACGCACACAAATCACTTTACGAACTCGTACCCGATTGCCTCAACACTCGACTTTCCTTCTACACCCCCCCGCCAGCTACGTTCCTCCAACCAAGCCCTTGCTACCGTTCCTCACATCAATAAAACCACCATGGGAGGTAGATCCTTCTCCTACCTGGCTGCTAAAACCTGGAACCCACTCCCCACTCACCTTCGCCTTACTCAGAACCACCTAGCATTCAGAAAGCAACTTAAAACCTGGATATTTGACAAGTAATCCCCCCACCCTTCCTCAAGCGCCTTGAGACCCTCTGGGTATGTAGCGCGCTATATAAATCCATTTGACTTGACTTGACTTACATACCCCTGCGCCGGCCTCCACGTGCTTCTGCACCTTGGCAGGGGGAGTGGGCGCTATGCAAATGCAATTGCAATGCAAACCAAGGGTTTCCCTTTGCTGCTTCCAACTTATGTGCTATTATAGTAAGACCTGTCGTGAAGTGTGTCCGGGTAACATTTAAATTACGCTGACATAATTTGACTAATTTCTGGAATGTCACTGTTACGCCATGTCGCATAATTACGCTCTGCCTTTCGCACCAAATGATAGCGGGGTGCGCAGGAACCACATGGACCTTCCGAATGCGTGGGGCTATCTTTCACTGCGGCTGTCCTTGTCTCGCTATTTGTTTAGAGAGTGACATCCATGCTTGCGTCAAAAAAATGAGCACAAATGCATTTTAAGTAAAATATAGCACTAAATGACACATTTTGATTTTGCGTGTTTATAGAGTCTCATATCATTTTCCCAAAATGTTGCATAATTGCACAAAAGCAAATGATATGTATTTAACATACACCTTTAGTGAAACCACTGAATTCATCTATCGTTGCAGAGCTGCAAGCAGAAAGGCTGAGGCACCAAAGGTGATGGGGAAACCCTTCGAAACCGTTCGATGTGATGGAGAAACCCTTCGAAACCGATCGAGGTGATGGGGAAACCCTTCGAAACCGATCGAGGTGATTGAGAAACCCTTCGAAACCGATCAATGGGATGGAGAACCCTTCGAAACCGATCGAGGTGATGGGGAAACCCTTCAAAACCGATCGAGGTGATGGGGAAACCCTTCAAAACCGTTCGATGTGATGGAGAAAGCTTCGAAACCGATCGAGGTGATGTGGAAACCCTTCGAAACCGATCGAGGTGATGGGGAAAACCTTCTAAACCGATCGAGGTGATGGGGAATCCCTTCTAAACCGATCGAGGTGATGGGGAAAACCTTCTAAACCGATCGAGGTGATGAGGAAACCCTTTGAAACCGATCACGTGATGGGGAAACCCTTCGAAACTGATCAAGGTGATGGAGAAACCCTTCTAAACTGATCGAGGTGATGGGGAACACCTTCAAAATCGATCAAGGTGATTGACAAACCCTTTGAAACCAATCAAGGTGATGGGGAAACCCTTCTAAACCGATCGAGGTGATGGGGAAAACCTTTGAAACCGATCAAGGTGATTGACAAACCCTTTGAAACCAATCAAGGTGATGGGGAAACCCTTCAAAACCAATCGAGGTAATGGGGAAACCCTTTGAAACCGATCGAGGTGATTGACAAACCCTTTGAAACCAATGAAGGTGATGGGAAAACCCTTCAAAACCGATAGAGGTGATTGACATACCCTTTGAAACAAATCGAGGTGATGGAGAAACCCTTCGAAATCGATCGAGGTGATGGGGAAACTCTTCGAAACCGATTGAGGTGATGGAGAAACCTTTCGAAACCGATCGAGGTGATTGACAAACCCTTTTAAACCGATCGAGGTGATGGAGAAACCCTTCAAAACCGATCGAGGTGATGGGGAAACTCTTTGAAATCGATCGAGGTGATGGGAAAAACCTTTGAAACCGATCGAGGTGATGGGGAAACCCTTCGAAACCGATCGAGGTGGTGGAGAAACCCTTTGAAACCGATTGAGGTGATAGGGAACCCTTCGAAACCGATCGAGGTGATGGGGAAAAGCTTCGAAACAGATCGAGGTGATGGGAAACATCATTGCCAATCACTCGCCAGGGATGCCAGGGACAGCACAGACTACAAAATAAAGCCTTTGCTCTTGACTGGTTACATCAGTCGGGCAGGCGCTCACTACTATGGCCCATATTCTGGAGTCCGGGGTTCAACAGAGGCTCCCTCCACAGATAGATTTTTCAGCATTTATTGTTGCCTAGTGCTTTTTTACACGCCCTCTAATTCTCTGTATTGAGGTGCTTTTTCAATCTCCATGAAGCGTTGAGGTCATAATCTCGGTCGTTGCCTGTTGTGCTCCAGATGAAGCCGAATAAAGAAGCCTGGTGACCAGTGGGTAGCTGTGGCTGCTGCCTACGAAGGATCACAGGATGACCCTGGAGAACCTGACATGCCAGCAGAACAGAAGACTAAGTAATACCCTGGGTCTTTTGTAGCCCAGATGTGGACATGTTTGAGCAAGGTGTGGGTCTGCTCAGTCACTGCTAGCTGCTCAGGTGGACCACGAGACAGCGCAGGCGAAAAGTAGCAAACAGGTATTGTGAGAAATTGGCCTGATATGTGATGTCCACTATTCTAGTGGGCACCCTGCACCTGTCCAAACAACCCTTATGGTGATGGTTGTAAAGTCAACCTTATAGACCAGCTATCCTAGTGGTAGCATGGACAAAGCAGTCTTAGGCTAATACTTCAGAGAGCATGTGAAGCCAATTGTTTTACCAATAATAAGCCCTTGAATACCAAATGAAAGGACACCCCACAGATATATATCAAATATATATGTACTTATTACTAACACAACCCCTCTGCACTCTTTATGAGGCCAGAGTTCGAGATACAGCACAAGTGACTCATTAAGCATACTATAAGTTGCACAAATACAGTTCTGCCCTAGGGGCCTCACGAACCATATACTAAGTAAGTGATATAAGAACCACTTCAGAACAGGTGAGTAGGCCTAGGGCCTAGGGAATCGCTGGTACTACACTGCACAACCAAAGGTTAGGAAGTAGGCGTCTCACAGGATGTGTGTTCAGTGTCTAAACACACACACGGGTTCTCATAGACTTTCAATGGGAACGTAAAGTTAACAAAGTAGTTGATTTCGGACACTTCCGGGTGGACTACGGGAAAACCCAGTTAAAGTAGGACACTTGGATAGTTATTACCCACGGGAGCACCGGAGTACTTGAGTTACCTCACCCAGGGAATCCGGGTGCACAGGTGTTCTTTCGTGTCGGGTTTCGTCGTCGAATTCTATGGAGAACTGCACAAAGATGCTGCAGGCGACCAGAAGGAAGATGTCCGGTTGGATCCAAGGGTGGATCGAAGCAGTGAAGAAACTGAAAGCAGAGGGGACAGAGTCTGGGTCACTAACCAGTGACCAGGAAGGAACCAGGAAGGAACCAGGCGATGTCGAGCTGCGAACAGGTGAAGAAGTGAAGCTTTTCTCTGCAGCCATGTGGACCAGGAGGCGTCAACGACAACCAGGAGCTGGATACCGACTGTCCCACAAAGGATCTCACTGGTGGCGGTGGCGGCTTTTGGATTGGAGTAAACAAGCCTTGGCAAAGGCAACCCACGCCGGAAAGGAAGATCGGCTTCTGTTCAGACCAGCAAGGTCTGGGGAGCTTCCCCTTTACAGGAAAGCAGGAGCAAACCCGGAGCAACTAGGCAAGTGGTGTTGTTTTGTAAAGATGTCTTCGGGAGGGCCACTAGTCAGCGGGCTAGCAACTGCAAAGACGCGTCGAGGATAAATGCAGGAGCAGGCCCCACGCGGCACTCGTGGAGTGTGGAGAGCTGAGCTTCGGTGCACTTACGGCTCGGGTTTTGGGCTTCTCAAGTCCCAATGCACAACTTCGAGGACGCCTCAGAAGCTGCACAGTTAGCAAAAAGGAGGTACTGCAGGTAGTCCGGTCCCACGTCTCTAGTGTCTGCCACGGGTCTCAGCTTTGCTGTGGATGTGGGTTGGGGTCAGAGAAGTCTGAAAGTCTAGAAGCTGCATCGCTAAGTCTTTGGGCTCCAGCGGGAGCGTCGACAAAGCAAACCGGCAAGTCACTGATGGTGCCTGTTTGCACAGGGTGGTCACTCCTTGACCACAAGGGAGATTCTTCAGTCTTTTAGTTGCAGTAGAATGTCGAAGGTCCAGAGTTTCATTTCAGAGTTTCAGTTCAGGATAATCTAAAGTCTCTAGACTCAGCTCCTAGCTTTATTCTAAACTAAGGGGCTGGATTACCTGCTAGGTCCCTCCTATGAGTGGAACCTGGGAAGGGGGTGGTTACACCCCTTTCCTTTGTCCAGTTTCGCACCAGAGCTGGGGCTGGTGTGCCCCAGCAACTGGTTTGAACTGGGCTATGCATGGAGCACCTTGTGTGACCCAGGCAGTGTCTCATTTCATTCAATCAACCCTGCCCCAATACACTATAGCCTATCTGGGGAGGTGCTAGCACCTCCCAAGGCAGGAAATCTATTTTCCAGGCCTCCCTCGCTGCCTCGCTCCCTCCTGATGCTGAACGCCAGCAAAACAGAGATTGTGCTCTTTGGAAAGGCCGATAAGATCTGGTCTGCTGAATGGTGGCCAGTCTCCCTCGGTCCCTGCCCCTCCCCTAAATCCTCAGTTTGAAATTTCGGGATGATAATTGATAACAAGCTATTTATGACTGAACATGTCAACAAAGTAGTCCACATTTGATTCGGCCTCATGCGTAGTTTGAGGAAGATCTTTAAATGGATCCCTCTTCCATCTCGCATGCCCATTGTCTAGGGACTTATTGTCAGTCGGATAGACTACGGGAACTCACTATTGTCCTCAACTAACACCACTCTCCTGGCCCATTTGCAGGTCCTGCAAAATACTGCTGCAAGACTGGTGCTTAATCTCCCCCCGCGCACCCCATCTCTGCCCTGCCTAAAAACCTTGCACTGGCTCCCAATAAAGAAGCGCATAAAATGTAAGTTATATTGCCTAGTCTGCAAAACGATTCAAAAAGGGGGTGGTGATGAACAGAGTGTCTGAATTAAGCAGACCACTCTTACCCAGTCAAGAGATCAGGGCTTGATCCATCACCGTTATTTAGCTCACTGCATCACCCCAGTTCAGAACCTGGCTATATGCAAATTAGTCTGACCCAGTGCCTCATGGGAACAGGGCAGACCAAACTACCAAGCCAATTCTTCACCGGAAAGGAGACAAGCTTCCGGGAACCGGTTTCTGGCATTTCAGCCGTCTTCGGCCCGGCTTGCTTGAATCCTGATGGTGCAGTGAGCAAGGGACTCATGTCTGAGTATACCCTGCCACACTTGTGGTGGCCAAATACGATTCAAAAAGGGGGTGGTGATGAACAGAGTGTCTGAATTAAGCAGACCACTCTTACCCAGTCAAGAGATCAGGGCTTGATCCATCACCGGTATTTAGCTCACTGCATCACACCAAGTTCAGAACCTGGCTATATGCAAATTAGTCTGACTCAGTGCCTCATGGGAACAGGGCAGACCAATCTACCAAGCCAATTTTTCACCGGAAAGGAGACAAGCTTCCGGGGACCGGTTTCTGGCATTTCAGCTGTCGTCGGCCCGGCTTGCTTGAATCCTGGTGTTGCAGTGAGCAAGGGACTCATGTCTGAGTATACCATGCCACACTTGTGGTGGCCAAAAACGATTCTGAATCGTTTTGTCCACCATAAGCGTGGAAGGGTATACTCAGATGTGAGTCCCTTGCTCACTGCAACACCAGGATTCAAGCAAGCCGGGCCGACGACGGCTGAAATGCCAGAAACCGGTCCCCGGAAGCTTGTTTCCTTCCCAGTATAAGAATTGGCTTGGTAGTTTGGTCTGCCCTGTTCCCATGATGCACTGGGCCAGGGACAGACTAATTTGCATGTAGCTACGTTCTGAGCTGGGATGGTGCAGTGAGCTAAAAAACGGTGAGGGATCAAGCCCTGATCTGTTGACTGGGTAGGAGTGTTCTGCTTAATTCAGACACTCTGTTCATCACCACCCCCTTTTCTGAATCATTAGTCTACAAAACCATCAATGGACATGGACCAACATACATACAACAAAAGCTCAAACCTCACAACCCGGCAAGGTCACTCAGATCCTCCAGCAAGTCACTTCTGACGGTCCCCAGGGTACGTACGGTCAGAAATGGCGATAGGGCCTTTAGTAAAACAGCCCCCGAAGCCTGGAACTCCCTTCCCCTCCAGATCAGGACAGAACCTAACCATCTAAGGTTCCGTAAGCACTTAAAAACCTGGCTCTTTCTGGCAACCAACCCATAGTCCTGCTCTTTGTATCTGTGCTGAGGTATCTGCTAGCGCTCTGAGACCTTCGGGTGATTTATGCGCTCTACAAATTCATTTTACATTACATTACAAGGGCTTCCAGCTGCAGGAGGTCAGACTTGTGTCTGTGGCAGCAGCATTCATTTTGTGATGCTGAGGCTCTGTTTAACTTTAACCGGGCAAAGCTACAACTACATGTCTTCTCCCTCTAGAAGGGTGGACTGCTACCCCTGTTGCCAGAACTGGCGAGGGGGTAGTATTCCAAAGCGTATGACACCTTGCATGACATGTTTCAATAAAGCCAAACCAAAGTTAGCATTAACCGCGAGGATTATAATGCACTTAAGAGTATATGGTATGGCTATATCATAGAACAGCTATAAGGACATGGTTCCGAAAGCTGCAGACAGGCTAAGCTCATGCTAGAGCACTATGTCACATAAAACCAAGCACTCTGCCTTCAGGATTGTCAAGGCCTGCCATAGGAGTGACTTATAGGTATATATATGTCTATATGTAATGGTAGGTATAGGGATACTATACCTAAGAAAGGGGTGATTACACGACTTTGCCCCAGCCGAGTGATCAGCCAGTTGTGTCAATGTGGATGGACAGCCAGGGGTGGCATAATACATGCTGCAGCCCCTGGTATGCTTGGATGCACCTATGCCCTGGGTACCTATGGTACACTATACAGGGGCTCATAAGGTGATCCAATATCCAATTGGAGATGTACCTAAAGTACATGGAGTCCATTTTACAGTGAGAGCAGATAGCCTGGGGCCCTGATTAGCAGGATCCCAGACCAACTAAGTCAAAAACCAGCTAAACACTAGGCAAAAAGTTGGGGCAACCATATAGTCAGATATCCACCTTCCTACAGGTATCTTGTTATTAGCACACCAACACCACCACCATCCGGCTCAATTCAGAGAAGATCGAGGTCCTCGTCCTCGTACCCTGCACCTCTGCCTGGGATAACACCTAGTGGCCTTCCGCCCTCGGGAACCCACGTACCGGGACAGACCACGCTCGGAACCTCAGCATCTTCCTTGACTCCTCCCTCTCCATGAACCGCCAAATCAGCACCGTCACTCCCACTAGTTTCAACTGCCTTTGCATCCTCCGTAATACCTTCAAATGGATCCCCCGCACCTGCAGAAGGACCGTCACCGCGCACTCATAACCAGCAGACTGGACTACGGCAACGCCCTCTACACCCTAACCAACAGGACTCTTCTACACAAACTTCAAACAATCCAGACGCCGTAGCCAGACTTGTCCTCAGAACACCTCGTCACGAGCACATGACCCAACACCTACGAGGCTCCACTGGCTCCCCGTCGAGAAGAGGGTCACGTTCAAACTCCTCACCAACACCTACAAATCCCTCAACAACATCGGACCCAATTACCTCAACGAGAGACTATCCTTCCAAGTACCCAAGAGGAACCTCTGCTCCGCTGACCTCGCCCTGGCAGAGGTCCACCGCATCCGCAGAAACAGAACCAGCAGGAGAGCTTTTTCCTACATCACAGCGAAGACCTGGAACGAGCTCCCTGTGAACATCAGACGCTCCCCGACCCCCCCGAAAAAGATTGAGCCGGCAAGGAGAGAGGATTGCATATATGCGGACAGCTTACCTCGCAAGCGGTAAGTCACAAAGGGGAAGCCCGAGCACTATTAACGCTACCCGGGGTTTCTATAGTTATAAGACCTGTAAGACGAGGATATGACCTGTGAGCTGTGCCGGAGATAAACCAACAGGAATGTGGGGAAACTTTGATACACACATTAGAGCTTGAAGGGCGCGATTTGCAGGACGACCAACCTCACAAGGATGGGGGGGGGGGTGGCACAACCCGGGGAGCCATAAACATGGTGCTTGTGAAGGAAAGGTGACTATGTTAGGAAAACGGCCCGAGATGTCTATCACTCGAGTGGATAGAGAGTGGCTCTTTAACAGTGCCAGAGGCTACAAGGTGATAAGGAATAAGTCACATTATAGCCGATTATGCCGGAAGATCAGAGAATTTGTTAGTATAACATAGACAATGTGACGTACAGATGTGATATGCAAGCCCTTGACAGAACATCACACGGGATTTGCTTTCTAATGAGTGTTTTAATTGCCTTTCAGAGAGCGCTAATAGGAAGCTGTCCCCTCCTCCGCCATTTCAGGTTTTTGATTATAATAAACTCGGTAAGTGGTGTAGAGGGGTCTCTGCATTGGATTGACAGTGGTGTCATCATGTACACATTATTTTAAGCAAGGGTCTTCATATTGCAAGAGTATCCAAGTCCCACGAGATTTAGAGTGAGGTGGGTCATCCCAAGGGTTGTTAGCCAACGAATGCAGGGAATAGGGAATTTTGGCACCAACGTTATGGGCTTTTTAGATTGGAGCAAGTTTGTGGTTCAATATTATATGAGTTTGAATAAGAACCACTGACCTGTCTATTTGTTTTTTGTTTTGTTAATCTAATTTATTTTATTTGCACGGGTTCCCCTTCACAAAGAGAAGGGCTCTCTCTTTTATAAGGTGACTTTCCCCGTAGCCACTTCAAAAGTTGGTGGAGTGCGAAGGGTAGTCACACAGGACCACAGAGGTGAGAGTCCTGAAGAAAGCCGGAGCACTGTCATTAGCCGGCAGAAACATGTCGACATATTTGCAGTGTGGAGCAGGTGGGATTTCATAAATAAAGTTCCTCTACCTTGCATCCACGATTTCTTTTTACCCTCTGGACAGGGGACCTAATATTAAAATTATAGTAAGGATCCCTTGATACCAGTTTTTATTATCATTGATTCTGCACAATTTTCTCACCTCTTTGGTTTACACTCACCACTCACTTTATATTGCATTGTCTCCCCCTCCCTATGGCTCCACCTCCAGTGTTGGGTGAACACGGAGGTGTGTTAGCAGCCCTATGATGAAGTATGACACAGCTTGCTGTGTGTGAGGGCAGTTTTTAAAAAAACTGTGTTGTTTCCCTGCATTTACACTAAATAACCCTTTTTTATCTTTATCTTTCTTCCTTTTTGTGATATAAAGAGAAAAAGAACACCATCTCCACGCCCTTGGAGGAAACTCTATGAACTTGGAACAAGCGCTCAGATGGAACTCATGTCCGGAGAAACAATTTAGTAACGCAGGAAAATTCTGTGTAGACGGACTCTGAAAGATAAGGATGAAATTGGGACAGACAATTTTCTGTCTAGAATTAATCTACACATATCAGACAAAAACAATCGGTATTTCATTGTAATATTCAATTCGTCCCAATTGAAGCGTATTTTTTAGATAAAAAAATATAATGACCAGACAATCACAATCAGGTGAGTAGTGAAAACCTTTCGCAGGAGCGTCAAGCGAGGGAAACCAACACCACACAAGGAGGGAAAGCGACACATTGAGTGAACATAAATGGTATATAGGCATTGTTTCAGAAGACAACCAAATATGCGGCAAACATTTAGCCTCACAGGGTGGTGGTCCCAGAATGTAATTTACAAACGAAAGGGTCTGTCTTTAGTTGGTGTATTGAAGATATAGGAACACAACAAGCAACAAGAGGCCGTTTCCTGCACCGCCCAGCTGACCAGTGGCAAATGGTCCAGGACTGGACCTTCCTACTGGCCTCTGCCTGACACCCTATGAGTCTCTAATTGCCTCCACTGAGGTACTGGGAGGCTTTAAAAGTGAACTCCTGTGGTAGATTGGGACATGAAGGAATTAGACAGAGGGTAAAGTCTTTGACCAGGATAAACCTGACTGAAATTGCGCCTAGGCCTATCATTGGTGCTTTGTGCTTTGTGCTTTTGAGCGCAATTCCTACTTAAAATTGTTTTAAATATATATCTCTAGTTCCACTTATTATGTTTTAATTTTGGTGTCATTGTCTTTGTTAAATTTTAATCTATTTTGCTAATTCGGAATTGTTTTATATTTTGACTTTATTACTGTTTTGGTACTCCATAAGTACTGTACACATTGCCCTAAGTTAAGCTTGTCCGCTCTGTGCCATAGCTACCAGGCGGTTCAGCTCCGGTTAATTTAGTGAATTTAACTGCTTACCCTGACAAAGGTTGTGATTATTCTTTGAGGGGGGGCAGTCACCCACCCCAAAAAATAATTCAGTTTCTTACACTTGCCACAAATCCATTACTGAATTCCCTATGGGTATATTAAAAGGTACATTTAGGTGTAAACTTACATTAAGGAGTGAATCTACCTTAGTGATCATGACCCTATATTTTTGTAGGTCAGAGGGACCTTATTATTGCGCCATAAAACTGTACAGCTGGATGCAATACAATATCTTTAGGTCGAATGGAATTTAATACTCATTATGGTGGAAGAAGGCTCTGTGAACCTTTTCCAACCGTCCTATCACCAAGGTGTAGATGAGGGTTTAAGTCTTGAACTGGAGTGCCAGTCTGGTTGGGACGCTAGTCAAAGTGCATAGGGCCGTGTCGAGTCATCCTGCCTCTCTTGGTATAACACCCATTGCCCTCCCCTTTCACGCTAAGTGCAGCGTGAAAGGGTGCCTTATTTATAAGGTGGCGATAAGCCACGTTAAGTGGCTTAACGCTGCCTTGCAAATAAGGCGAAGCACCTATCGCCACTACAACATCCTTAAAAGGGACGTTGTGGTGGTGATAGGGGCTTGAAAATATGTCCCATAACTCCTTGATGTCCTAATTTTGACAATTTAGTGGCATACTGACAAGCTCCTTGTGCCGCCGGTATGTCAGTTTTTCCAGTGGTCAAAGTGAAGCACTGGCAGCGCAAGGGCCTTGTAAATAAGCCCCCTAGTATTTACTCTCATTTTGAAAGGGGTCCCACAAATCTGCCTTCTGGCCTGTAGTGTTTCCAACCTCCTCTGTCATTACGTCACTAGTTTTTGTAAGAATTGAGCGCACTTTGACTGGTGGTGTCCGGTTCCTTCATGAGGGAGAGGATGAGCTGGGTGTCGTAGGCGTAGGATACTATGCTGAGTCCGTGCTGACAGACGATGGTGATGAGGGGGGCCATGTAGTTGTTGAACTGCATGGGGCTGAGCGGTGATCCTTGGGGAACTCAGCAGTTGTTCTCAGTGGGCTGGGAGAGGTAGAGTGGGAGTCCGATCCTTTGGATTCTGCCGGCGAGGAAGGTGCAAAGCCAGTCGAGTTGGGTTCCCTGTATGCCGATGTCATGGAGTCTGGCTGCGAGAGTGTGGTTGGAAATGGTGTCGAAGGCTGCAGAGAGTTCTAGTAGGATGAGGGTAGCGGTGTGGCCTTGATCAAGGAGTGCGCGGATGTCATCTGTGGTGGCAACGAGGGCGGTGTCGGTGCTGTGGAACCCAGATTGGGAGGGGTAGAGAATGGCATTCTCTTTGGTGAAGTTTGTCTGCTGGGTGTTGACGATCTTCTTGATGACTTTGGCCGCAAAGGGGAGAAGAGAGATGGGTCTAGTTTCTCAGGTCCGCCGGGTCTTCTGAGGGTTTCTTGAGGAGGGGCTTGACTTCTGCATGTTTCCAGTCGTGAGGGAAGGTGCCGGATCCCAAGGTGGCATTGATGGTGTGTCATAGCTCGGGTGCAATGGCGGCGGCAGCTCTGAGGAAGATGTGAGGCGGGCTGGGGTCCTTGGGGGCTCCTGAGTGCGTGCTCTTCATGGTCGTGGCAGTATCTTTAGTGGGGACCGGGGTCCAGGCAGAGATGGTAGGTTGGCTGTTGCCGATGGAGGAAGATGTGATTTTGTGAGTCTGTTCGCTAAAGTAAGTTATCGTAGAGGGCTTGATATTCGGATGGAAATAGGAGGCTAGCTTGTTGCAGAGGTCCTTGGAGGGTGTGACGTCTGTGGCCTCGCTGGGGGGTTTGGTGAAATGCTGGAGTTGGACAGGATTTTGTTCCAGATGAAGGTCCTTTTTGTGGATCTGAAGAGTTGGTGGTATTCTGTCATGGAGTTCCTGTAGGTAGTCTGGTCTTCAGTGGTTTTGAGGTTCCTCCATTGTTTTCGAGACATCTGCAGATGCGTCTGGATTCTTGGAGGTCATTGTTAAACCAGGTGGCCTTCATGGGGCGCTGTCTGTCGGGGTTCAGGGGGGGGGGCGAGCTTGTCTACGCAGTTGGTAATCCACCTGTGTAGTTCCTTGGCTGCAGAGTTGGCGTCGGTCGAGGCGGGAGGGGGATCGTGGTTGAGGGTGGAGTTGAGGTGTTCCTCTGTGACCTTTCACCAGTTCCTTTGCAGTGGGTGAGGAGTGGGTTTGTGTGCGTTTGCCTTGTTGAAGAAGTGTATGCAGTGGTGGTCTGTCCAGAGGGGCTATATGGTGGGGCTGAAGCGGATGTTGTTCCCTCCTGCGAAGCTTTGGCTCGATGACCATCTGGGTTCCACCCATATATTCACATCTTCCCTGAACCCGTGTGATTTCAAGCCTACCTCTATGCTCCTCACTGACCGCTCTGAACATCTACATGATCCAGTGCCCCACCTCGCCGCCAAGTCCTGTCCACCTCTGAAGATCACCCTCATTCATGGACTGCAGCAAGAGATTCAAGACTTGACTTTTCGACTAAGCCCACAACGCAGCACCTAGACACCCTCCCGGGCTATAAGTCACGCTCTGCAAGTACTGAATGATTGCTACATTGATTGGTTGCTTGAAAGGTGGGGATCCAGTTGCTCTAAGTTGGAGGGATCACCTAGCTATCCCGTTCTGTCTCTCCTCTGGGATTCGTCCAGCCCAGAATGTGTCGGGATCTGGTTCCTTCTGCCCTTCATGGAGATCCTTTTGTCTGGTGACTATTGGTAAAGAGATCTGTACTAGACTTGATCAACAGCTCGGCTCTTTACAGGTTCAAATCCAATCATTTTTCTTAATCACATTAATTAAGTTATAATAATGCACATACTAGACGATTGTCTACTTGATGAACACAGCAAGCTGCAGGAAGGCCAACCCTTGGTTTCGGAAGAGTTCATGAAAAGTAATCAGGAGGTTCATCGCGTAGAAAAACTTTGGTGCGGATCACATAATTTCAGGCTCAGAAACTTCTTTTATACCACAGCAAAGAAACATCAAAGGAGGATTACATTTGCAAAATACACATTATTTTACAAAGAACATCTCAGTCATTCCTGACTTTCCAAAAGAGCTGTTTGAAATTGTTGAAAGACTCCCGGGATCAGTGGTCTGTAGCTTTGATATTCGTTCTTCCCTAAAACTCTGCCAACAAAGCTCAACTTTTTTGATTCTGTAACGATCCAATTGCTGCATTTTGTCATTGAGTCTCATGATTTCTTGTTCTCTCTCAAGCTGTGTTCTACCCAGGATCCAGCACCGAAACGATCATCGAAACGGTGCTGTTTGACCATCAGAGGAGGATGGATGCCAAAGGCCCTGGACTCCTCGGGCTCCAGTACATCTCAGCGGTATTTGATACCACAGATCCCTGTTGATACCACAGGCCTAGCGCCTTGAGACACTCACGGGTGAGAAGTGCGCTTATAATTCCCCTGATTGATTGATTGATCACTAACTTCTCCTTATCAGTCTGTCTGAAATGGGTATCAGGGGCCGAGCACTCTCCGTCCTAATCGATAGGAAGCAGATTGTTTCTACAGCTCCGTTCTTCTCTTCTCCCAAGGATTTTAGATGTGAGCTCCAAAGGGCTCAGTTCTGCCCCCTCTGCTTTTATAATATATCAATATGTGTATGTGTACAAATGTGTATATATGTGTATATATATATATATAACTGCTCCCAAGTTCTATTCCCATTCAATACATGAACAAGAAACAGCACTCACAAGGGGGGATTTTCGGTACCAATAGTCTTTATTGGCAACCTATTGGTACCGAAAAACCCCCTTGTGAGTGCTGTTTCTTGTTCATGTATTGAACGCAGATAGAACTTGGGAGCAGTTATTTGGTTGGCGGTCACACCCCCGCCTAAAGAGCACCCGCTCGCGAGTGGAGCTGGCTGGTGGACTTGGGAGCGAGATATATATATATATATATATATATATATATATATATATATCATTCACAAACGATCCTGTCGCAGAGGGAACAGCTTGGCAAGTCGGTGCTGGGTTCGGGACCAGGACCGGGTCCCGTGTTTAATTTTACACGAAAAAGGAAGACCAGCACTCCGCTCGTTGGATGCAATGAAGATTTATTCAAACACTGTTACAGCCTACGCGTTTCGAACCAAATGTTTCCTTCTCACGGCAGTGTTACACAGTTGTCCTACTTTACTTTCAATTATTTATGTTTTTGTGCATCTAAGGTGCATTGTGGGACATGCAGTTTAGGGCTTATTTTGCACAATTATTCATAACATTTGTATCATGTTATTGCATCTATGCATTCATATGTGTTCATGGAATTTAGGCTTGGTGCCCTTCATTCAGTTACTGTCCAATTAGCACTTAGATGGTGTGTCTAGGCAGTGTGCTTTACTGTGCACATCAATGGAGCTTCTTCCTCCGTTTTTGCTACTGTGGTTTATGATCGGTTCGGCTGTGCAGACAGTTTGTGTTATATATATATTTTTTTTACCTACTGGTGGTTGCCAGTAGGTAGTTATAGTTAGTAAGTTAGTTAAAGTTAGGACCTTGTTTCCATGTGAAGAGTGTTTTTTCATTTGCCAATAATTTTGCCGCCATTTGACGAATCTTCACAAAATTTTCAAAATTGATATGACACTCACTTGAACTGCTATCTTGAAAGTTTAAGGGTGATCCATCAATTGAGGGCTGAGAACCAAGGGGTGCTTAAAAGCACTTTTTCCCCATATTAATTTTCATAGGACCTTTAGACACGGTTACAGCCCGAACTGCTGAATGGAATTACACCAAATTTGGCACAAAGGTAGATGTTGGTCCAAGGAAGTGATTTTTTGTGATTTGGTGTAAATTAGCTCAGTAGGATACGCTAGTCCACTTGAGATCTCGTGCAGAGATCTGATTGGCTGCCAACACTTCAAACCAGGAAGTATTGGCAGCCTTCTTGTGACTCGGTTGAACTGAGTCCCAGGAAAAAACATTACAAATAAAGAAAAGGGGGCAGGGTACAAACACCCTGATGCCCTGGGACTCTCGGGGGTGTCCCACAGAGATCTGCGACACCGGAAATGTAAAAAAGAAATGAAGCACTGGCTACTGCGCTTCTTCATTATAAGCCCCCGGGTGGGCCAGGCCCCGGCGCGATTGTGCAATGATAGAAGGGGGGCACTACAGCCTCTCCCTTAGCCCAGGGGACTGCCACCACAGGGCTAAATATTGTAATCTAATTCGGGGGTGCCACACGCGGGGGAAAACTTAAACATTGAAGGGGGTCTGTCGTGGATCCCGGAGGAAAATCACTGGTGATGTGGGGCTGCGGTCGGCCCTCTAAGAGCTATTAATGGCCCTGGGGACAACCACCCCCAACCCCCCCCCCGGGCTGGCTCCACTATGTCCCAGGGTGCCCACCCCCACGACATAGCTTGTTTGCTGTGGCTTGGCGGGAGCTTTACCACTCACACCAAGTCAGAGCAAACACTGCTCCAGTTTCAACAAGCGAGAGCAAAAAATGCTCTCACTTGAAAGCGGAGCAGAATTGGATTCACAGAGAGGGAGCTGCATGCTTAGCAGCTCCCTGTCTGTGAAAATGAATTCCAGCTCCCACAGGATGTGGGGAGCTGGCAAGAACTGAGGGCGTCTTGAGTATTTCCCGCGGTCCCTTACAAATGTCAATTGGTGCACTGGGTGGGACCAGGGCACCCAGGGTATGGGGGCTGCACTGCCCCCCTCCTCTTATATTTTAATAAAAAGGAAAAAGGCAGCACCCCAGGGGATGGGGTCCCGGTGTGAAACTGCCCGGGAAGGGGGGACGTGCGCCCCCCTCACCCATTGAAAAAAGGCTTGACCGTTTGTGATGGGGTCCACAGGGCAGGATATGGCCCAGGGAAAGGAGGGAGCATGCAGCCCTTCCCTTAAAAAAACAACTCCAAAAAAACCCCCGTACCCAAATAAACCTCCGGCAAGACCCTTTCACCACCACTTTGCAAACGCATCCCTTGGTCCTGGTCTTTTGCAGTTAGTACAGCTGTGGCTGGTCCTGATCTCTTGCATTTAGTGCAGCTGGGACTGGTCCTGGTCTCTTGCATTTAGTGCGGCTGCAGCTGGTCCTGGTCTCTTGCATTTAGTGTGGCTGCGGCTGGTCCTGGTCTCTTGCATTTATTGCAGCTGTAGCTGGTCCTGGTCTCTTGCATTTAGTGTGGCGGGTCCTGGTTTCTTGCATTTAATGCGGCTGGTCCAGGTCTCTTGCATTTAGTGCGGCTGCAGCTGGTCCTGGTCTCTTGCATTTAGTGTGGCTGCGGCTGGTCCTGGTCTCTTGCATTTATTGCAGCTGTAGCTGGTCCTGGTCTCTTGCATTTAGTGTGGCGGGTCCTGGTTTCTTGCATTTAATGCGGCTGGTCCAGGTCTCTTGCATTTAGTGCGGCTGCGGCTGGTCCTGGTCTCTTGCATTTAGTACGGCTGCGGCTGGTCCTGGTCTCTTGCATTTAGTGCGGCTGGTATTGGTCTCTTGCATTTAATGCAGCTGCAGCTGGTCGTGGTCTCTTGCATTTAGTGCAGCTGCGACTGGTCCTGATAACTTGCATTTAGTGCGGCTGCGGCTGGTCCTGGTCTCTTGCATTTAGTACGGCTGTGGTTGGTCCTGGTCTCTTGCATTTAGTGCGGCTGCGGCTGGTATTGGTCTCTTGCATTTAATGCAGCTGCAGCTGGTCGTGGTCTCTTGCATTTAGTGCAGCTGCGACTGGTCCTGATAACTTGCATTTAGTGCAGCTGCGGCTGGTTCAGGTCTCTTGCATTTAGTGCGTCTGCGGCTGGTTCTGCTCTCTTGCATTTAGTGCGGCTGGTCCTGGTCTCTTGCCTTTAGTGCGGCTAGTCCTGGTCTCTTGCATTTAGTGCGGCTGTGGCTGGTCCTGGTCTCTTGCATTTAGTGCAGCTGCGGCTGGTTCAGGTCTCTTGCATTTAGTGCGTCTGCGGCTGGTCCTGGTCTCTTGCCTTTAGTGCGGCTGGTCCTGGTCTCTTGCATTTGGTGCGGCTACGGCTGGTCCTGGTCTCTTGCATTTAGTGCGGCTGTGGCTGGTCCTGGTCTCTTGCTTTTAGTACTATTTTCATAGCACAAAAGGCACTCTTGCTCCATTTCGGATGCAAGAGCACATTTGTGCTAAGAAAATATTGCTAAATGCAGGGTTGCACTTAGTGCGGCTGCGGCTGGTCCTGGTCTCTTGCATTTATTGCGGCTGTGGCTGGTCCTGGTCTCTTGCATTTAGTGTAGCTGGTCCTGGTCTCTTGCATTTAATGCGGCTGGTCCAGGTCTCTTGCATTTAGTACGGCTGTGGCTGGTCCTGGTCTCTTGCATTTAGTGCGGCTGCGGCTGGTCCTGGTCTCTTGCATTTAATGCAGCTGCAGCTGATCGTGGTCTCTTGCATTTAGTGCAGCTGCGGCTGGTCCTGATCGCTTGCATTTAGTGCAGCTGCGGCTGGTTCAGGTCTCTTGCATTTAATGCGGCTCCGGCTGGTCCTGCTTTCTTGCATTTAGTGCGGCTGGTCCTGGTCTCTTGCATTTAGTGCGGCTGGTCCTGGTCTTTTGCATTTAGTACAGCTGCGGCTGGTCCAGGTCTCTTACATTTAGTGTGGCTGAGGCTCGTCCTGGTGTCTTGCATTTAGTGAGGCTGGTCCTGGTCTCTTGCATTTAGTGTGGCTGGTCTTGTTCTCTTGCATTTTATTGTGGCTGCGGCTGGTCCTGGTCTCTTGCATTTAGTACGTCTGATCCTGGTCTCTTGCATTTAGTGCAGCTGCAGCTGGTCCTGGTCTCTTGCATTTAGTGCGGCTGCGGCTGTTCCTGGTCTCTTGCATTTGGTGCGGCTTTGGCTGGTCCTGGTCTCTTGCATTTAGTGCAGCTGTGGCTGGTCCTGGTCTCTTGCATTTAGTGCGGCTGGTCCTGGTCTCTTGCATTTAGTGAAGCTGCGGCTGGTCCTGGTCTCTTGCATTTAGTGCGGCTGGTCCTGGTCTCTTGCATTTAGTGAAGCTGCGGCTGGTCCTGGTCTCTTGCATTTAGTGTGGCTGGTCCTGGTCTCTTGCATTTAGTTCAGCTGTGGCTGGTCCTGGTCTCCTGTTTTTAGTGTGGCTGGTCCTGGTCTCTTGCATTTAGTGCGGCTGTGGCTGGTCCTGGTCTCTTGTATTTAATGCGGCTGGTCCAGGTCTCTTGCATTTAGTATGGCTGTGGCTGGTCCTGGTCTCCTGTTTTTAGTGCAGCTGGTCCTGGTCTCTTGCATTTAGTGCGGCTGTGGCTGGTCCTGGTCTCTTGCATTTAGTGCGGCTGGTCCTGGTCTCTTGCATTTAGTGCGGCTGTGGCTGGTCCTGGTCTCTTGCATTTAGTGCGGCTGGTCCTGGTCTCTTGCATTTTGTGCGGCTGTGGCTGGTCCTGGTCTCTTGCATTTAGTGCGGCTTTGGCTGGTCCTGGTCTCTTGCATTTAGTGCAGCTGCGGCTGGTCCTGGTCTCCTGTTTTTAGTGCAGCTGGTCCTGGTGTCTTGCATTTAGTGCGGCTGCGGCTGGTCCTGGTCTCTTGCATTTAGTGCAGCTGGTCCTGGTGTCTTGCATTTAGTGCGGCTGCGGCTGGTCCAAGTCTCTTGCATTTACTGTGGCTGGTCCTGGTCTCTTGCATTTAGTTCGCCTGGTCAATTTCATTTAGTGCGGCTGGTCCATGTCCCTTGCCTTTAGTGCGGCTAGTCCAGGTCTCTTACATTTAGTGTGGCTGAGGCTCGTCCTGGTCTCTTGCATTTAGTGAGGCTGGTCCTGGTCTCTTGCATTTAGTGTGGCTGGACTTGTTCTCTTGCATTTTATGGTGGCTGCGGCTGGTCCTGGTCTCTTGCATTTAGTACGGCTGATCCTGGTCTCTTGCATTTAGTGCAGCTGCAGCTGGTCCTGATCTCTTGCATTTAGTGCGGCTGCGGCTGTTCCTGGTCTCTTGCATTTGGTGCGGCTTCGGCTGGTCCTGGTCTCTTGCATTTAGTGCAGCTGTGGCTGGTCCTGGTCTCTTGCATTTAGTGTGGCTGGTCCTGGTCTCTTGCATTTAGTGCGGCTGGTCCTGGTCTCTTGCATTTAGTGAAGCTGCGGCTGGTCCTGGTCTCTTGCATTTAGTGTGGCTGGTCCTGGTCTCTTGCATTTAGTCTGGCTGGTCCTGGTCTCTTGCATTTAGTGCGGCTGTGGCTGGTCCTGGTCCCTTGCATTTAGTGTAGCTGGTCCTGGTCTCTTGCATTTAATATGGCTGGTCCAGGTCTCTTGCATTTAGTACGGCTGTGGCTGGTCCTGGTCTCCTGTTTTTAGTGCGGCTGGTCCTGGTCTCTTGCATTTAGTCCGGCTGTGGCTGGTCCTGGTCTCTTGCATTTAGTGCGGCTGGTCCTGGTCTCTTGCATTTTGTGCGGCTGTGGCTGGTCCTGGTCTCTTGCATTTAGTGCGGCTGTGGCTGGTCCTGGTCTCTTGCATTTAGTGCAGCTGCGGCTGGTCCTGGTCTCCTGTTTTTAGTGCAGCTAGTCCTGGTGTCTTGCATTTAGTGCGGCTGCGGCTGGTCCTGGTCTCTTGCATTTAGTGCAGCTGGTCCTGGTGTCTTGCATTTAGTGCGGCTGCGGCTGGTCCTGGTCTCTTGCATTTAGTGCGGCTGGTCCTGGTCTCTTGCATTTTGTGCAGCTGTGGTTGGTCCTGGTCTCTTGCATTTAGTGCGGCTGTGGCTGGTCCTGGTCTCTTGCATTTAGTGTGGCTGTGGCTGGTCCTGGTCTCTTGCATTTAGTGCAGCTGTGGCTGGTCCTGGTCTCTTGCATTTAGTGCAGCTGCGGCTGGTCCTGGTCTCCTGTTTTTAGTGCAGCTAGTCCTGGTGTCTTGCATTTAGTGCGGCTGCGGCTGGTCCTGGTCTCTTGCATTTAGTGCAGCTGGTCCTGGTGTCTTGCATTTAGTGCGGCTGCGGCTGGTCCTGGTCTCTTGCATTTAGTGCGGCTGGTCCTGGTCTCTTGCATTTTGTGCGGCTGTGGTTGGTCCTGGTCTCTTGCATTTAGTGCGGCTGTGGCTGGTCCTGGTTTCTTGCATTTAGTGCAGCTGCGGCTGGTCCTGGTCTCCTGTTTTTAGTGCAGCTAGTCCTGGTGTCTTGCATTTAGTGCGGCTGCGGCTGGTCCTGGTCTCTTGCATTTAGTGCAGCTGGTCCTGGTGTCTTGCATTTAGTGCGGCTGCGGCTGCGGCTGGTCCTGGTCTCTTGCATTTAGTGCGGCTGGTCCTGGTCTCTTGCATTTTGTGCGGCTGTGGTTGGTCCTGGTCTCTTGCATTTAGTGCGGTTGTGGCTGGTCCTGGTCTCTTGCATTTAGTGCGGCTGTGGCTGGTCCTGGTCTCTTGCATTTAGTGCTATTTTCTTTGCACAAAAGGCACTCTCACTCCATTTCGGAAGCAAGAGCACATTTGTGCTAAGAAATATTGCTAAATGCAGGGTTGCACTTTGCATAATTTTGCTGTACTTTTGTGTAATTATGCTTCGCCATATTACACGTCTTATTCCCACTGCTCGTCCTTTGAGTTTCAATTTTCCCCTTTTAGGGTTCCCTATTCATTTCTTTGCTTCTCCTCTTGATATTCCAGCTCTGCAAGTAGTGCTCACTGGCCACTTGCGTGATCTACAGTGCAATCACTTCCACTAAACCAGGCGATCATTATGGAATGTCGTTGTCCATAGTGTATCAATGTTTTACCATTCCAAGATGGCCAACACATTGGGTCTAAAAGTGGCGTCCATGTTGGAATTCTGAGAAAGCGATAGACAACAGGAAATACCTCTCAAAGATGGGCGCCCACTGCTATGTTTGGGTTTGGTATATTCTGTGTTTAGAGGCAGCCTACCATTTTCTACTTTTCTTTTCATTTCTTTCGCATATGTTGTTGAGTTTGTTTGCATTTCATTGTCATTGTGTCAGAAGATGAATGCAAGAATGAATCCGCAGATGGATGAATAGATGCGTGAGTGCAAAGACGAGTGACGCACTGCATGGATGATGACTTATTGAGTGCACTTTCATGCATAAGCAAGTCCTATTGGCATTGCCAATTCTTGTTAATTTATTCAGTGTCAAGTTTTCAAGACTCACAGTCCAATGTCATTATTTTTATGAGCTGTGTTGCCACTTATGATTTTGCATTTTAAAATAAAGAGATCAAACTGGGGCTGGTGCCCCGTGAAGGAGTGACCACAGCCCTGGGGCTTCACGCGCTAGTGAACAGAGAGGACATCAAGAGAGTAGAGTTCTGGGCACAACCTTTCCGACAAGTGTGGGGCGCACTCAAGAGAGCACCAGCGCCCTGGCGCCGCTAGATATTGTAAGACCAATCTTATTGTAGTGTCAGCCTCTACAGCCCCCCATCACACAGCGTCCTGGCGCCACTAAATATTGTAAGACCGGTCCTATTGGATTGTCAGCCTCTACAGCCCCCCATCACACAGCGTCCTGGCTTCGGTAGATATTGTAAGACCGGTCCTATTGTAGTGTCAGCCCCTACAGCCCCCCCCATCACACAGCGCCCTGTAAGACTGGTCCTATTGTAGTGTCAGTCCCCCCCCCCCCCATCACACAGCGCCCTGGCTCTGGTAGATATTGTAAGACCGGTCCTATTGTAGTGTCATTCCCTACAAACCCTCTATCACACAGCGCCCTGGCTCCGGTAGATATTGTAAGACCGGTCCTATTGTAGTGTCAGACCCTACAGCCCCCCATAACACAGCACCCTGGCTCCGGTAGATATTGTAAGACCGGTCCTATTGTAGTGTCAGTCCCTCCCCCATCACAAAGCACCCTCGCTCCGGTAGATATTGTAAGACTGGTCCTATTGTAGTGACAGACCCTACAGCCCCCCATAACACAGCACCCTGGCTCCGGTAGATATTGTAAGACCGGTCCTATTGTAGTGTCAGACCATACAGCCCCCAAATCACACAGCGCCCTGGCTCTGGTAGATATTGTAAGCCCGGTCCTATTGTAGTGTCAGACCCTACAGCCCCCAAATCACACAGCACCCTGGCTCCGGTAGATATTGTGAGACCGGTATAATTGTAGTGTCAGTCCCCCCACCCCCATCACAGAGCACCCTGGCTCCGGTAGATATTGTAAGACCGGTCCTATTGTAGTGTCAGTCCCCCCCATCACAAAGCACCCTGGCTCTGTTAGATATTGTAAGACCGGTCCTATTGTAGTGTCAGTCCCCCCCCCATCACAAAGCACCCTGGCTCCAGTAGATATTGTAAGACCGGTCATATTGTAGTGTCAGTCCCCCCCCCCCATCACAAAGCACCCTGGCTCCGGTAGTTATTGTAAGACCGGTCCTATTGTAGTGTCAGCCCCTACTGCCCCCCTCTCACAGTGCCCTGGTTCCGGTGGATTTTGTAAGACCGGTCCTATTGTAGTGTCAGACCCTTCCCACCCCCACAGCACCCTGGCTCCAGTAGATATTGTAAGACCGGTCCTATTGTAGTGTCAGACCCTACAGCCCCCTAATCACACAGCACCCTGGATCCGATAGATATTGTAAGACCGGTGTCTATTGTAGTGTCAGACCCCTCCCATCCCCCATCACACAGTACCCTGGCTCCGCTAGATATTGTAAGACCGGTCCTATGGTAGTGACAGACCCTACAGCCCCCCATAACACAGCACCCTGGCTTCGGTAGATATTGTGAGACCGGTCCTATTGTATTGTCAGCCTCTACAGGCCCCCCCATCACACAGTGCCCTGGCTCCGGTAGATATTGTAAGACCGGTCCTATTGTAGTATTAGAATCCCCCTCCCTCCCCCCCATCACACAGCACTCTGGCTCCGGTAGATATTGTAAGACCGGCCCTATTGTATTGTCAGCCCCTACTGACCCCCTCTCACAGTGCCTTAGCTCCGGTGGATATTGTAAGACCGGTCCTAATGTAGTGTCAGACCTCTTCCACCCCCCCATCACACAGCACCCTGGCTCCAGTAGATATTGTAAGACCGGTCCTACTGTAGTGTCAGACCCTACAGCCCCCCCATCACACAGCGCCTGGCTCCGGTACATATTGTAAGACCGGTCCCATTGTAGTATCAGAATCCCCCTCCCGCCCCCCCATCACACAGCCCCCTGGCTCAGGAAGATATTGTAAGACCGGTCCTATTGTAGTGTCAGCCTCTACAGCCCCCCAATCACACAGCACCCTGGCGCCGGTCGATATTATAAGACCGGTGCCTATTGTAGTGTCAGACCTTCAAGCACCCCCCCATCACACAGCACCCTGGCTCCAGTAGGTATTGTAAGACCGGTCCTATTGTAGTGTCAGGCCCCCCCGCCCCCTATCACACAGCACCCTGGCTCCGGTAGATATTGTAAGACCAGTGCCTATTGTAGTGTCAGACCCTCCAGCCCCCCCATCACACAGCACCATGGCTCCGGTAAATATTGTAAGACTGGTCCTATTGTAGTGTCAGACCCTACAGCCCCCCCCCATCACACAGCACCCTGGCTCTGGTAGATATTGTAAGACCGGTCCTATTGTAGTGTCAGCCTCTACAGCCCCCCAATCACACAGCACCCTGGCTCCGGTCGATATTATAAGACCGGTGCCTATTGTAGTGTCAGACCTTCAAGCACCCCCCCCCATCACACAGCACCCTGGCTCCAGTAGGTATTGTAAGACCGGTCCTATTGTAGTGTCAGGCCCCCCCGCCCCCTATCACACAGCACCCTGGCTCCGGTAGATATTGTAAGACCAGTGCCTATTGTAGTGTCAGACCCTACATCCCCCTAATCACACAGCACCCTGGATCCGGTAAATATTGTAAGACTGGTCCTATTGTAGTGTCAGACCCTCAAACACCCCCCATCAGACAGCACCCTGGCTCCGGTAGATATTGTAAGACCGGTCCTATTGTAGTGTCAGACCCTACAGCCCCCCCCCCATCACACAGCACCCTGGCTCTGGTAGACATTGTAAGACCGGTCCTATTGTAGTGACAGACCCTACAGCCCACCCATAACACAGCACCCTGGCTCTGGTAGATATTGTAAGACCGGTCCTATGGTAGTGTCAGACCCTACAGCCCCCCCATCACACAGCACCCTGGCTCCGGTAGATATTGTAAGACCGGTCCTATTGTAGTGTCAGAACCTACAGCCCCTATATCACACAGCGCCCTGGCTCCGTTGGATATTGTAAGACCCGTCCTATTGTAGTGTCAGACCCTACAATTCCTCCATCACACAGCGCCCTGGCTCCGGTGGATATTGTAAGGCCGGTCCTATTGTAGTGTCAGACCCTACAGCCCTATAATCACACAGCGCCCTGGCTCCGGTAGATATTGTAAGACAGGTCCTATTGTAGTGTCAGACCCTACAGCCCCCCCATCACACAGCACCCTGGCTCCGGTGGATATTGTAAGACCGGTCCTATTGTAGTGTCAGACCCTACAGCCCCCCCCCCATCACACAGCACCCTGGCTCCGGTAGATATTTTAAGACCGGTCCTATTGTAGTGTCAGACCCTGCAGCCCCTCCCCCCCCTCATCACACAGCACCCTGGCTTCGGTAGATTTTGTAAGACCGGTCCTATTGTAGTGTCAGACCCTACAACTCCTCCATTACACAGCGCCCTGGCTCCGGTAGATATTGTAAGACCGGTCCTATGGTAGTGTCAGACCCTACAGCCCCGCCCCCCATCACACAGCACCCTGGCTCCGGGAGATATTGTAAGACCGGTCCTGTTGTAGTGTCAGACCCTACACCCCACCCCTATCAAACAGCACCCTGGCTCCGGTAGATATTGTAAGACCGGTCCTATTGTAGTGTCAGACCCTACACCCCCCCCTATCAAACAGCACCCTGGCTCCGGTAGATATTGTAAGACCGGTCCTATTGTAGTGTCAGACCCTACAGCCCCCCACCCCCCCATCGCACAGCACCCTGGCTCCTGTTGATTTTGTAAGACCGGTCCTATTGTAATGTCAGACCCTACAACAACCCCTCCATCACACAGCGCCCTGGCTCCGGTGGATATTGTAAGACTGGTCCTATTGTAGTGTCAGACCCTACACCCCCCCCATCGCACAGCACTCTGGCTCCGGTGGATATTGTAAGACCGGTCCTATTGTAGTGTCAGACCCTACAGCCCCCCCATCACACAGCGCCCTGGCTCCGGTGGATATTGTAAGACCGGTCGCTTGGACGCCCCCGGGCAGCAACCGCGCTCTACAAATCCACATACAATACAATACATTTGTAGTGTCAGACCCTACAGCCCAATAATCACACAGCACCCTGGCTCCGGTAGATATTGTAAGGCCGGTCCTATTGTAGTGTCAGACCCTACAGCCCCCCCCCCCCATCACACAGCACCCTGGCTCCGGTAATTTTGTAAGACCGGTCCTATTGTGGTGTCAGACCCTACAGCCCCCCCCCCCATCACACAGCACCCTGGCTCCGGTAGATATTGTAAGACCGGTCCTATTGTAGTGTCAGACCCTACAGCCCCCCCCCCCCATCACACAGCGCCCTGGCTCCGGTAGATATTGTAAGACCGGTCCTATTGTAGTGTCAGACCCTACAGCCCCCCCATCACACAGCGCCCTGGCTCCGGTAGATATTGTAAGACCGGTCCTATTGTAGTGTCAGACCCTCAAACACCCCCCATCACACAGCACCCTGGCTCCGGTAGGTATTGTAAGACCGGTCCTATTGTAGTGTCAGACCCTCAAGCACCCCCCCATCACACAGCACCCTGGCTCAGGTAGATATTGTAAGACCGGTCCTATTGTAGTGTCAGACCCTCAAGCACCCCCCCATCACACAGCACCCTGGCTCCGGTAGATATTATAAGACCGGTGCTTATTGTAGTGTCAGACCCTCAAACACCCCCCATCACACAGCACCCTGGCTCCGGTAGGTATTGTAAGACCGGTCCTATTGTAGTGTCAGACCCTCAAGCACCCCCCCATCACACAGCACCCTGGCTCCGGTAGATATTATAAGACCGGTGCTTATTGTAGTGTCAGACCCTCAAACACCCCCCATCACACAGCACCCTGGCTCCGGTAGGTATTGTAAGACCGGTCCTATTGTAGTGTCAGACCCTCAAGCACCCCCCCATCACACAGCACCCTGGCTCCGGTAGATATTATAAGACCGGTGCTTATTGTAGTGTCAGACCCTCAAACACCCCCCATCACACAGCACCCTGGCTCAGGTAGATATTGTAAGACCGGTCCTATTGTAGTGTCAGACCCTACAGCCCTCCATCACACAGCACCCTGGCTCCGGTAGATATTGTAAGACCGGTCCTATTGTAGTGTCAGACCCTACAGTCCAATAATCACACAGCGCCCTGGCTCCGGTGGATATTGTAAGACCGGTCCTATTGTAGTGTCAGACCCTACCGCCCTCCATCACACAGCGCCCTGGCTCCGGTGGATATTGTAAGACCGGTCCTATTGTAGTGTCAGACCCTCAAACACCCCCCATCACACAGCACCCTGGCTCCGGTAGGTATTGTAAGACCGGTCCTATTGTAGTGTCAGACCCTCAAGCACCCCCCCATCACACAGCACCCTGGCTCAGGTAGATATTGTAAGACCGGTCCTATTGTAGTGTCAGACCCTCAAGCACCCCCCCATCACACAGCACCCTGGCTCCGGTAGATATTATAAGACCGGTGCTTATTGTAGTGTCAGACCCTCAAACACCCCCCATCACACAGCACCCTGGCTCCGGTAGGTATTGTAAGACCGGTCCTATTGTAGTGTCAGACCCTCAAGCACCCCCCCATAACACAGCACCCTGGCTCCGGTAGATATTATAAGACCGGTGCTTATTGTAGTGTCAGACCCTCAAACACCCCCCATCACACAGCACCCTGGCTCCGGTAGGTATTGTAAGACCGGTCCTATTGTAGTGTCAGACCCTCAAGCACCCCCCCATCACACAGCACCCTGGCTCCGGTAGATATTATAAGACCGGTGCTTATTGTAGTGTCAGACCCTCAAACACCCCCCATCACACAGCACCCTGGCTCCGGTAGATATTGTAAGACCGGTCCTATTGTAGTGTCAGACCCTACAGCCCTCCATCACACAGCACCCTGGCTCCGGTAGATATTGTAAGACCGGTCCTATTGTAGTGTCAGACCCTACAGTCCAATAATCACACAGCGCCCTGGCTCCGGTGGATATTGTAAGACCGGTCCTATTGTAGTGTCAGACCCTACAGCCCTCCATCACACAGCGCCCTGGCTCCGGTGGATATTGTAAGACCGGTCCTATTGTAGTGTTATCTCCCCCACTCCCCCAGTCACTCAGTGCCCTGGTTCCGCTATAGCCAGACCGGGTGTAGTGGTAGCCCCCCCCCTCCATCTCGCACCCCATCTCGCCTCCACGGCCCCTCCCGTGATAAGAGCAGCGCCTCCCACCCAGCCTGGCTGTCCCTGCAGCTGGGATGATGGCTTCATTAGCGGAGAGCTCAGGGCTCAGGAGGTAGTCAAGTCTGTGGCCGCCCCCCGGGGGTCTTTGAAGTACAGCTGAGCCCCCCTTCTCATCCTCAGCCCCCCCGGGGGTCTTTGAAGTGCAGCCGAGCTGTGCTCTGATGTCCAAAGAGGAGTGAGGGCTGAGCGCACAATACAAGGTGCTTTATTGGGGGGAGAGACCGGCGAGTGCTGCAGTCATTACCCGGGGGGATACAAGGCGGGGGTTGGATATGTTTGAAGTAAAGTTACAGGGGGGGGGGGGGTAGTGGTGAATGGTTCTCGCCTTCACTGCGTCTGCTGCAGAAGTTTCCAGTGACCCACCACGGGCTGCCCAAGTCTCACTCTGGTTACACGGGAGCATTAATATTGGGCGTACCTGGTGTATTCTTTTTGGCAAGATTACTCAGAATTAATGCGAAATCCTTGTAACTATGCGTCATTACAAGGGAAACGTAATCCAGCATTTAGCAGGTTTTTTTACGCCAAAAAGCACCCCTGCATCCAAAACAGTAGCCAAAAGCCGCTCCGTCTCGCTTAGCTCATTGTTCCAGGGCTCCTGGGGTAGCATTTTTCCATCAAATTTCTTTAGTTCCTCAAGCTTGGATACTTGGGTAATTCTGTAATTTCCCACCACAGGAGTAATCTGTAGTTACTGAAATTACTCCGATTATTCCATGTAATAAAAGGTTTGTCTAGACATAGTGGATGGTAGAGGTAAAGTAAAGAAAGATATACCCTGTGATGTTGTAGTTTCACCCCCAAATGAGGACTCAAGGCAGCTGGGTGCTTCTAACTGGTTCCTTTATTGAATCTTCACTTCGCTATGCAAGAGAGCGCCGAGCGTCTAAACATGACGGCTCCGGTCGCTCCTATCCTGTAATCGCCGTTCGCGCGCTTTGCCGCGATCTACTGCGCATGTGCAAGTGTTCCGTTCCTGCCCCGGCGCACCGCGTCATCACGCGGGAGCGTCGGAGGCTAGAGCGCAACACTACATATCTCCTCTTTTCCAACAACACAATAAACATTTATAAGTCCCAAGTTCAATAGTCATTTACTTCAAAGTCTTTGAATCGAGTGGGTCGGACCACCATCCTCCCAACACAGGTGTGTCTTACCGGAGTGGATTCTTCCCTGGTACCTTCACGCGTGTGACTCTTTACCATCCTCGGTGTCCCAGCATCATTCTCAATGGCTGGGGTTTTGTTTGGGGCCGTGCCTTCTTCTACACTTACATCCTCACACTCTTCTTTCTCTACTTGCAATTGTCCTTCCTCATGACTTCCTCTTCCTGCGATTATCTCTTCTGTCCCACTGGCTTGTTCTTGGTCTCCTTGATCTTTCTCCTGACTGGCGGGCCACTGCATGATCCTGTTGATTTTCGCTATGCGGTCTTTGGACCACACTCTACCATCGCTAAGTAAAGCAGCTCTTCCATACACTTCCTCCACTTGCAGGGGATTGCTGTACTTACTTTCTCCTTTTCTTCAGAGAGTGGCGAGTTTGACTCTCACCCATTCCCCTCTCTCCAGATCTGTGTCTTTGGTATTGTGCCGCCTGTTGTAATGATCGGTGTACACTTTTTGGGCTCTTTCCAGGTTGTGTTGTACAACGGCTGGGGACCACTTGCTCGTTTTTGTCTTCTCTCTCCAGACAACGTTGTCCTTCGTGAAGGGGAGTCTACCCCTTAAAATTTGGAATGGGCTGTAGCCTGCCGCAGTCGGGGTGATTCTGTAGGCCCACAGCATGCTCTGTATCTCTACCTCCCAATCCTTGCCTTGTATTATTGCAGCCTGTATGGACCCAATCAGGACACGGTTGAACCGTTCCACTTGTCCGTTTCTCGCGGGATGGTACACTACGGTGTGCTTGGACTTAATTCCGTTTCTCTCCATGTATTTAGCCCATTTTTCCGAAGTAAATTGTGGCCGTTGTCACTTAGGATTGTCCTCGGAATTCCTTCTCGTAGAAACACTGATGTGAGAAATTTAAACACTGCTTCTGAGTCCATGACTTCCTGCACATCCACCTCTGGCCACTTGGAATATTTATCTACGACGACACATATGTACTTGGCTATTCCTCTGGTGTCTAGTACTGGCCCTAGGATGCCTACAGCTATGTCTTCCCATGGGTTGCGGGGCTGCTCAAACGTACCTAAAGCGGGCCTCATTGGTTTCAAAATCTTGTCCGCTCCCTGGACTGGTCACACTCTCTCACTTTTCTCTCTATTTGAATGTCCATGGCCGGCCACCAGTACATTTGTTTCACTCGCATCTTCGTCTTTACGATGCCGAGGTGTCCCTCGTGCAGTTGCCTCAATAGTATTGGGATCACTGCCTTGGGGGGTACCACCTTGTCACCGCGGTACAGGAAGATTCCCGAATCACTCATTGATAGTTCCTCTCGCACTTCGTAGTATTTCCTTAGGGTTTCCTCAAGCTTCTTTTTTTCTGGCCACCCTGCAATCAGATAGTGTTTGACGTCTTTCAACTCACTGTCACCTTCATAGGCCTGGGCCCATTCTTGCCTGCTGATTGTTCTTTCCGAGTCCGCCATTGCAGCCACCATTTCGTCCGTTCCTGGCGAGACTTCCGGTGCATCTTCCATGGCTGAGGTCCGGCTCAGATAATCCGCTACCTTATTGCGTGTCCCTGGTAAGTACTCAACGTCATAGGTGTAATCCAACAACTTGAGGGTCATTTTTGCTATGCGAGGTGTTGCTGTATCATGCCCACTTGAGGTGAGCACCTTGACCAGTGGTTTGTGGTCCATTTGCAGTTTGAAGCGGGTGCCCCACAGGAACTGCCTGAACTTGCCCATAGCCCATGTGACGGCCAGCATCTCCTTTTCGATGACACTGAATTTCTGTTCTGTGGGAGATAACGCCCGGGAGGCAAAGCTAAGTGTTTCCACTGTGCCATCCTCTCTCTCTTGAGCTAGCACCGCTCCTAAGCCTCTTTCGCTGGCGTCGGTCGTCAGGATTATGCGACCTGAAGGGTCATATCCATGCAGAGGTACAGCCTGACTAATGTTGGTTTTCAGTTCTTCAAATTCTTTTTGGGCTTCTCCATCCCACTGGAACGTTGTCTTCTCCCTGATTAATTGACGGAGCCTGTGAGTCTTGGTAGCGAAATGTCTGACGAATTTACTATAATACTCCGCCATTCCTAGGAAAGACCTCACTTCCTCCTTATTGGCTGGGGCCCTGGCATCACAAATGGCTTTCACATTCTGCCTTTTTGGCATGATTCCTTGACTCCCAATCTCATGTCCGAGATACGTGACTGTCGACATGCCTAGCCTACACTTGTTCCACTCAGCGGTGAGGCCCTTCTCTTGCAGCACCGTTAACACTTTGGTCAGATTCTCATCATGGTCTTCTCGATCTGTCCCCATTATCAAGATGTCATCCTGAAAGTATTGGACGCCTTCCAGATCCTTGAACAGGCGGTGCATCAGCTTTTGGAAGGCAGCCGCTGCGGACGCCAGTCCGAACGGCATGCGGCGAAACTGATAACACCCGAATGTTGTGATGAAAGAGGTGAGCCTCCTGCTCGCAGGGTGCAAGTCTATTTGATGATACGCTGAGGTGAGGTCGATGGTGGAAAACCACGCTACCCCTCTCGTTTTTGCCACATTTCCTCAATCCTTGGTAAAGGGAATTTTTCAACTATCAGGCACTTGTTGAGCTTGCGCAGGTCTACACATAGACGTACCTTGCTGTTGGGTTTTCTGGCTGCTACTAAGGGGGCCAACCATTCCGAGCTGTCGATTGGTTCAGTTATGCCTTGCTCTTCCAGTCTGTGTAGTTCCTGCTGTACGGCTTCCTTGACTGCAATGGGAATGTTTCTGACTGTGGGACACTGGGCTCACATTTTCTTTGAGAAGTATTTTGTGTACAAATTTCTCAAGTTTGCCTACAGTGCCTCCGAACACTTTGGGGAAGACTTGCTTCATTTTCTCCAGGTCTGGCCAACCGCTTTCTTCCGTCAGTAGTATTTGTTCCTTGCCTCCTGGGTCCAATTTTATTCCGAGGTCACCCTGGTCTCTCCAGCCCAGCACCGAGGGTCCCCGCTCCGCCACATATAGTTTGCATAGTGCCGATCTCCCTCTGAATTCGAATTTCAGGGTGCGGTACCCCACCATGGGGATTATGTTGTTGGTGTACGATATTGGTCGTATGTCCGGCGGATTTAACTGCGGGCCAAGACTGGGTCTGAATTCTTCCTCCCATACAGATATTTGCACTATGGAGTATGGCGATCCAGAGTCTATCGCTATTCGGATTTTCACCCCTTCAATCAGCATGTCTGTTCGTGGTTTGTCTGAACGTTTGCCTGTTACTTCCAATACTTGTTCTTCGACACATAGAACCATGTCATTGTCTTCCAGATCTTCTTCATCTGGATCCTCCGACTGGGATTGCGCAATGCATTTCACCATGGACTTCTTCCCTTTCTTGCGGCACACCTTCTCATAATGTCCAACCAGCCCGCAGAACGTGCATCTGGCGTGAAATGCTGGGCACCGCTTGTCCTGGGCTGTGTGCCCTGTGCTCCCGCACCTGTAGCACGAGAATCTGCTGTCCGTGGACTGCTTCCCTGGCTGTCCCGGTTTGCTTGTCCACTTGGGCTCGTGTCTCCCCTCTCCCGTGGCTTTTCTCTGTCCGTTTGGGGTTTGCGCATCATCAATTTTGTTGACCATTTGTCTTTGGGAGGTGTTCTCCTTCTTCGCTGCTTCAGCGCAACACTTTGAGAGTTCAGCCTTCTTTACCATTGCGATCACTTCTTTAAGTGTTGCTTCTCCTTGTGCCCACAATTTATCCTGGACTGATCTGTTCGTGGTGTGCATTACAATCTGGTTCTTGATGAATTCATCTTGAAGTTGTCCATATTTGCACGTGATAGCCAATCGTCGCAAGGCGGCGACATAATCGTCGATAGATTCACCTTCTTCTTGCTTCCGTTGTTGGAAGTTGTACCGATCAATGGAGACACACACTGCCGGGCGATAGTGATTATCTAGGTCTTCTAGGGCATGCTTGAAGATGTCATCGTCCACCGCTTGTCTAGTCGCTGGTACTATGTTTGCAAACACTCTTACGCCTTCTGGGCCTAGGTTGTGTAACAGTAATCGTTTCTTCCTGGCACTGGGAAATGGTTCTCCGTTTTCATCTTCCAAGGCTTCCACGTAGTTTTTGAAGTATTCCCTCCAATCCTCCCATTTCATCAGGGGTTCACCTAGTCTGGGTAGGAACGGAATGGGTGCAGTGAGGGGTACTACTTCTGGTCCTACACCTCGGTTCCCGGGGCTGCTCGGTGCACTGTTATCTTCAGCTCGATCCGGGTTTTCTCCCTGGCTTTTGGGGCTGCCGGGTGCACTGTTTTTTTTGTCTCGTGGCCTGCTGGGGAGGTATTCTTTTTCATCCCCCGTGCCACTATTCCCTTTTTCTGCCAGTGTCTTAGTTGTGTGTCGTCACAGCTCCCTTTGGCGCTTCGGGGGCGTTTCGTGGTAGGCCCTGGGTCCCGTGTGTAGGAAGGTACCTCCTTACTATGGTTGCCCCCAACTTTTTGCCCTGTGTTTTAGCTGGTTTTTGACATAGTCGACCTGGAACCCTGCCAATCAGGACCCCAAGCCTACTGCTCTCTCTGTAAAATGGATTCCCTGTACCTTAGGTACATTTCCAATTGGTACTGGGCCACCTTATCAGACCCTGTAACTCAGGGCATAGGTGTACCCAGGGCCTACCAGGGGCTGAAGCATGCATTATGCCACCCCTGGCTGGCCTCCTAAATTTGACACAACTGGCTGCATGACAGCTGGGGAAAAGTGGTGTAATCACCCTTTGCTGTAGATATAGTATACCTATATCTAACCCTAAAAATGGACACACAGATTCGTATCAGTCACTCCTATGGCAGGCCTTGAAAATCCTGAAGGCAGAGTGCTTGGAATCGTGTGAGATGGTGCTCTGGCATGAGCTGAGCCTGTCTGCAGCTTGCGGAACCAAGTCCTAATAGCTGTTCCATGATATCGCATACCATATACTCTTAAGTGCATTATAATCCTCGCGGTTAAATGCTATCTTTGGTATTGCTTTATCAAAACATGTCGAGTAAGGTGTCATACGAATTGGAATACTAACCCCTCGCCAATTCTGGCGACGGGGTTAGCATTCCACCCTTCTAGAGGGACACGACATGTATGTAACTGTGAAACCCGGTTAAAGTTAAACGAAGCCTCAGCTCCACAAAATGGATGCTGCCACCACAGACACGAGTCTGACCCCCTGCAGCTGGGAGTCCTTCCAGCGAGGGGAGCCTGGACAAAGGGTTTCCTGTCGAGGGCGGTGCTAGCACCGTCCCAGACAGAGTTTTGTGTATCCTGGGTAGGCAGGGCTTTACAGGAAGGTGACTGCTGAGTGGCACCCCGGTGCTCACTACGCATAGGCCGGTCAGAACCAGTTCCAGGGGCACACCAGCCCCTGCCCTTGGGGAAGTCCGGCATGGGAGAGGGGTGTAACCACCCCCCTCCTAGTTCCACCCATAGGCAGGACCTAGTCACCGGGTCAGCCCCCTTTTTTAGTATAAAGATAGGAGCGGGCCCCCTGTTCAAATTAGATCATCTTTGGAATCAAGACACGACTTTCTGCGAAAGGACATCAAAATTTCTTCTTCAAGATTCTCCCTTGTTGCTAAGGAGTAGTCACCCTGCATCAAGCGGGCACCATCCTAAGAACACTGCGGTCTGCTGCAAGTCCTTCCTCAGGAATCCGACTACCCAGCTCGACGAGATCCAGCTTCCCTGGCACCTCTGACCTCTACTCACCTCTACAGCAAAGCTGAGAACTGTGAGTGCGACGAGACCTCGAGGGACCGACGATCGCCAAGACTGCACGACTTCTTTGCAACAAGCCCACCGAGTCTTCCACTGGTGAGTGCTTTGGGGTCCGAGAAGCCCCAACCCTGAGCAGCTCCAGCACCGAAGATCAGCCCTCCAGCATCTCCACGATCTGCGTGGGGCCCTTCTGCTTTTTGCTGCTCACCGCGTTGTTTGGCTACTAGCCGGCTGGCTTGTGGCCTTCTTAACGACGCCCGACGACATCACTGCTGCTGGTCTGGTTGCTCCAGACTGGCCCTTGCTTCCTTCTTCAAGAGAAGCACCCCGGACCCTCCTGGTCCACTCCAGACGCCATTTTGAGTCCACCGCGTGGGCTTGAATTTGCCAAGGCTTTGTTGCCCAATCCTGGGTCCAGCGACGCCGACAGCTTCATCCATCGTGGGACAGCTCGCTCCTCCATCCTGGTTGCTGACAACGCCTCCTGGTTCGTGAGATCTGCAGAGCACAGCGTCACCCACTCACCAAGTCGAGGTGACTACCATCCGGTGCCCTCCTGGTGCCACCTGACTACTGGCTAGTAGTCACGAACTTGGTCCCCTCTGCTTTCAGGTGTCATCTATCTTCAAGATCCAGGCTTGGATCACTTCGAACTCTCTTCACTGGTCGCCTGCCAGCATCTTTCTTCCAGGCTCCTGGTCCGTCTACGAGGATTCCCGACGTCTTTTGAGACATATGCAGCTGCAGCCCCTGGGCTAGGTAACTTCGGCATTTCGGTGCCCCAGCATAGCCTCACTATCCAAGGGTCAGGATCCACTTTCGTTTTCCTCCTACCAGGTCGGGTTCGCCCGAGAACACTAACTTTCTGAAATCTAGCTACCATAGACTTTGTCCCGCATCCCGCGTGAGAGTGCACACTCTGCACCCGAGTCCCCTAGGCCTCCTATTAGTAATCAGAAGGTTCAGTAGTCAAGACCTAGCGATTCCAAAGCCTATTAGTACTGTACTTACCTGCTAGTAATTTCGCATTCCACTTTCAGAGTATATGGTTTTTCGTGCCCCTCGGGCATTTGTATATACTGTGCTAACTTAAGAATTTTCGTAAGAGTTTTGTTTTGTGCTTAGTACCCTGTCCTCATAAAGAGTACAGGGCTGTTGTGATTTTAATAAATACACTGTTTATTTTCATAACACTTGTGTGGTGTCCTTTCACTGGGTGTTCAGGGGGTACGTGTGTGGTATAACAGCTGGCTTAACACGCCCTCTCGAGTCTTTAGCCTTAGACTGCTCGTATCCATGCTACTAGGATAGCTGGTCTATAAGGTTGACTTACAACCAATCATCAATAAGGGTTGTTTGGACTGATACAAAGTGTTCACTAGAATAGTGAACATTATATATCAGGCCAACTTCTCACATTGGTGGGCAGCGGTTGGGATTTGAGCTTGCTGTTGTTCTACCACACGTATCCTAAGAATATCTTGTTGAAAGATCACATAAGTACTGTTAGGTACATATAACTTAGCTTAGAATACTCTGAGTTCTACTGAACCAGCTGTTGCAGCTCCTCAAGGCTTAGCACACCTTGGCTGCAACTCTTAGCAAGGGATCAGTAGGTAAACACATAGTGTAGGTAGGTGCATCACTTACACCAAACTAGAAGCATGTCTAACCTCGGAGAGTCTACTGAGACCCCTCTGATGGTTGAGGAACCTCCACAGGCCTCTTCTAGATATGCAGCCCTTAGTTTCCAGGAGATGAGACAAGTGTGTACCTCCAGGAAGCTAAAACAGGGGTCTAACCCCACAATCTCATTTCTGATTGGTCTCTTAGAGACTTATGATGCTAGAAAGGCTGAGAAACTTCTTAGCTCTTCTCATCCAGAGGGGGACATGCCTGCCCTAGAAGGAACCAGGGGTGACCCAGATCTCATCCATCTCTCAGGTGAGGAGGATGATGATCAGGAGACATCTGGGGATGAGGCAGACAAAGGTCCAGAAATAGTTAGTCAGCTAACTAGGGACAACTTAAGCAGGCATGAGAGTGATACTAGGAGAGCCCTAGGACCCCTCTCAGGCCAGCTTAACATTGGGAATGGACGAGTTAGGTCTCTATCAAGAGGCTCTGACAGATCCATTCAAACCAATGGCTCTCAGAACTCTGCTCTGAGGAGGATGACCTCCCCTCAGAGAAGAATCTATGAAGCTAAGGAAAGGGAAGTCAATCTGAGGATTAAAAGGGAAGAACTTGCCCTGGCCAAAGAAAGATTTGCCTTTGCTAGAGAGCAAGAATTGAGTGGGTCAAAACCCACTGGTGGCAGCATTATATCTAGCAATAGGGAAAGGAGTTTTTATACAAAACACCTGAATAAGATAGTGCCCCCCTTTAAACAAGGGGATGACATCCACAAATGGATTACTGCTTTGGAGAGAGCCTGCACTGTGCAGGGTGTTCCCCAAAGTCAGTGGGCAGCTATCTTGTGGCTCTCCTTTGAAGGTAAAGGTAGAGACAAGCTCCTCACTACTAGAGTGGAGGATGCTAACGATTACCAAGTCCTGAAGAATACACTGGTTGATGGGGTTGGTTTAACCACTGAACAGTACAGGATGCTGTTCAGAGACACCCAGAAAACTCAGTCTCAGGATTGGGCTGACTTTGTTGATTGTGCCACTAAGGCTTTTGAAGGCTGGCTAATGGGTAGTAAGGTTACTGATTTTAAAGGATTGTACAATCTAATTATGAGGGAGCAAATCTTAAGTAATTGTCAGAACCAGTTATTACACCAGCACCTGGTAGACTCTGATCTGATCTCTCCACAGGAATTGGGTAAGAGGGCAGACAAATGGGTCAGAACCAGGGTCAGGCCTAAGAACCAGGGTGGTGACCAGAAGAAGGAATCAACCAAGCCTCAAGAGAAGGGTGGGGATAAATCCACAGAGAAGACTTCCCAAGGGCCCCAAAACTCCAACAAGGGTGGTGGGTCCCAGAACACTCCTTCAGAACAGAAGAAACCTTATTGCCATAACTGTAAACAGGTGGGCGATTACAAAAGTGATGCCAGTTGCCATAAAAATAGCAATAAGGAAAACATACCCCCAGGTAATACTCCCAGACCTCCTGTTACAAATAGTGGTAATCCCCCAGGTGGTGGGAGTGCCCCCAAGAATGTGGTGGGCATTACTTTGGGAAACCAGGAGGACTATGGCCTAGCCATGTCCCCTAACAACACTCTTGTCTGTGAGACTGGCATGGGGTTTGCCAACTTCACTACTGGACCCCACATTTTGGGAAAGTATAGACAAGAGCTCCTAGTCAATGGTCAGAAAGTTGAGGCATTCAGAGACACAGGGGCCAGCATCACCATGGTGATTGACCATCTGGTCCCCTCTGCTCAACTGACCCCTGGTTTTACTTATCAGGTGACAGACATTCATGGAGTGAAAAGAAGGCATCCCATGGCAGTAGTCAAGCTCAGCTGGGGTAATGTCACAGGGCCCATGAGAGTGGCAGTGACAGATAACCTACCTGTAGATTGCTTACTGGGGAATGACCTGGAACTCTCAGCATGGGCTGAGGTGGAGCAAGAAACCCACTCCAGGATGATAGGCCTACCCAGAAAGGTTAGTGGGGCAGTAATAGCTACAGCCCCAGTCCAAGCACCATTCCTCCCTGAAAAGGTTGGAAGAGCAGTGGTAGCCACTGCCCAGGCTCAGACAGACTTTCCTGAACAGGATAGGAGGGCTGTGACAGTCACAGCCCAAACACAAACTGAGTGCCCTCCTGAAAAGGTTGGCAAGGCTGTAATGGTCTCAGCCTCTATTCAAACAGATAGTGTTGTGAAGCCTGAAACAATGGATCACTCCACTCAGACAGAGAGCATTGAGGAGGAAGAGAAATCTCCCTCCCACCAGACTCTAGGAAAGGATCAGCCTCCTCAGGGAACTGATCTGACCCCTTGTGAAGAAACTGCCCCAGAGGTAGTCAGGCCTAGCCTGGCAGAGCCCCTGATGTCAGTGGACCCTTCCAAGGTGGGGCCCAGTCTGGTGCAGGTAACCTGCCCCTCTCTACCCTGCCTCAGTCAGCCCAGGGCTGTGGAGGTCAGGGAGGCCAATGGTGGACCCCAAAGGCCCCCCTGTCCAAAAGAACTCCTTAATCAGCAGATTAGGATCACTGAAGCTGGTAAACCTAGCCAAGTGAAAATAAATCAGACTCCTGAGGGATCCCCCTTAAAAGTAGTTAGGGACCTCCCACAGCTGGACACTGTTGGGCACAGCCAAACATGGGGCCTAAAAACCCCAGACCTGACCTGTCCCTCCAGTAAGCCAAACAGAGGGACTCAGCCTCCAGCTTTAGGTAGCCAGAGGCTGACCCTGAGAGCACAGTGCATCTCAGCTAAGGAAAGAAAGGCACACATGATGGATGGTGATTGGAGGAAGTTGAGCCCAAAGGTAGAGGAGCCTCACTTCTGTACTCCATCCCAGCATCAGCCTTTTTCTTTCCCAAGACACACCAGAGATAGAGATTCCCTATGGTGGAGACCCTCAGATATCCTTAGGGTGAGGGGTTGCCTAGTGGACCATGACACACGGGGAAACCAAGCCAGAGCTGGTCCTTCCTTATATGGCCACTTAGGTAATAGAGGCTTACCTGGACAAGGATAGCCTTATCTCCTTTCATTTGGGGGGGGGGGGTTGTGTAGGAAGGTACCTCCTGACTATGGTTGCCCCCAACTTTTTGCCCTGTGTTTTAGCTGGTTTTTGACATAGTCGACCTGGAACCCTGCCAATCAGGACCCCAGGCCTACTGCTCTCTCTGTAAAATGGATTCCCTGTACCTTAGGTACATTTCCAATTGGTACTGGGCCACCTTATCAGACCCTGTAACTCAGGGCATAGGTGTACCCAGGGCCTACCAGGGGCTGAAGCATGCATTATGCCACCCCTGGCTGGCCTCCTAAATTTGACACAACTGGCTGCATGACAGCTGGGGCAAAGTCGTGTAATCACCCTTTGCTGTAGATATAGTATACCTATATCTAACCCTAAAAATGGACACACAGATTCCTATCAGTCACTCCTATGGCAGGCCTTGACAATCCTGAAGGCAGAGTGCTTGGAATCGTGTGAGATGGTGCTCTGGCATGAGCTGAGCCTGTCTGCAGCTTGCGGAACCAAGTCCTAATAGCTGTTCCATGATATCGCATACCATATACTCTTAAGTGCATTATAATCCTCGCGGTTAAATGCTATCTTTGGTATTGCTTTATCAAAACATGTCGAGTAAGATGTCATACGAATTGGAATACTAACCCCTCGCCAATTCTGGCGACGGGGTTAGCATTCCACCCTTCTAGAGGGACACGACATGTATGTAACTGTGAACCCCGGTTAAAGTTAAACGAAGCCTCAGCTCCACAAAATGGATGCTGCCACCACAGACACGAGTCTGACCCCCTGCAGCTGGGAGTCCTTCCAGCGAGGGGAGCCTGGACAAAGGGTTTCTTGTCGAGGGCAGTGCTAGCACCGTCCCAGACAGAGTTTTGTGTATCCTGGGTAGGCAGGGCTTTACAGGAAGGTGACTGCTGAGTGGCACCCCGGTGCTCACTACGCATAGGCCGGTCAGAACCAGTTCCAGGGGCACACCAGCCCCTGGCCTGGGGGAAGTCCGGCATGGGAGAGGGGTGTAACCACCCCCCTCCTTGTCCCACCCATAGGCAGGACCTAGTCACCGGGTCAGCCCCCTTTTTTAGTATAAAGATAGGAGCGGGCCCCCTGTTCAAATTAGATCATCTTTGGAATCAAGACACGACTTTCTGCGAAAGGACATCAAGATTTCTTCTTCAAGATTCTCCCTTGTGGCTAAGGAGTAGTCACCCTGCATCAAGCGGGCACCATCCTAAGAAAACTGCGGTCTGCTGCAAGTCCTTCCTCAGGAATCCGACGACCAAGCTCGACGAGATCCGGCTTCCCTGGCACCTCTGACCTTTACTCACCTCTACAGCAAAGCTGAGAACTGTGAGTGCGACGAGACCTCGAGGGACCGACGATCGCCAAGACTGCACGACTTCTTTGCAACAAGCCCACCGAGTCTTCCACTGGTGAGTGATTTGGGGTCCGAGAAGCCCCAACCCTGAGCAGCTCCAGCACCGAAGATCAGCCCTCCAGCATCTCCACGATCTGCGTGGGGCCCTTCTGCTTTTTGCTGCTCACCGCGTTGTTTGGCTACTAGCCGGCTGGCTTGTGGCCTTCTTAACGATGCCCGACGACATCACTGCTGCTGGTCTGGTTTCTCCAGACTGGCCCTTGCTTCCTTCTTCAAGAGAAGCACCCCTGGCCCTCCTGGTCCACTCCAGACGCCATTTTGAGTCCACCGCGTGGGCTTGAATTTGCCAAGGCTTTGTTGCCCAATCCTGGGTCCAGCGACGCCGACAGCTTCATCCATCGTGGGACAGCTCGCTCCTCCATCCTGGTCACCGACAACGCCTCCTGGTCCGTGAGATCTGCAGAGCACAGCGTCACCCACTCACCTAGTCGAGGTGACTACCATCCGGTGCCCTCCTGGTGCCACCTGACTACTGGCTAGTAGTCACGAACTTGGTCCCCTCTGCTTTCAGGTGTCATCTATCTTCAAGATCCAGGCTTGGATCACTTCGAACTCTCTTCACTGGTCGCCTGCTAGCATCTTTCTTCCAGGCTCCTGGTCCGTCTAAGAGGATTCCCGACGTCTTTTGAGATATATGCAGCTGCAGCCCCTGGGCTAGGTAACTTCGGCATTTCGGTGCCCCAGCATAGCCTCACTATCCAAGGGTCAGGATCCACTTTCGTTTTCCTCCTACCAGGCCGGGTTCGCCCGAGAACACTAACTTTCTGAAATGTAGCTACCATAGACTTTGTCCCGCATCCCACGTGAGAGTGCACACTCTGCACCCGAGTCCCCTAGGCCTCCTATTAGTAATCAGAAGGTTCAGTAGTCAAGACCTAGCGATTCCAAAGCCTATTAGTACGGTACTTACCTGCTAGTAATTTCGCATTCCACTTTCAGAGTATATGGTTTTCCGTGCCCCTCGGGCATTTGTATATACTGTGCTAACTTAAGAATTTTCGTAAGAGTTTTGTTTTGTGCTTAGTACCCTGTCCTCATAAAGAGTACAGGGCTGTTGTGATTTTAATAAATACACTGTTTATTTTCATAACACTTGTGTGGTGTCCTTTTACTGGGTGTTCAAGGGGTACGTGTGTGGTATAACAGCTGGCTTAACACGCCCTCTCGAGTCTTTAGCCTTAGACTGCTCGTATCCATGCTACTAGGATAGCTGGTCTATAAGGTTGACTTACAACCAATCATCAATAAGGGTTGTTTGGACTGATACAAAATGTTCACTAGAATAGTGAACATTATATATCAGGCTAACTTCTCACACCGTGGCGCCGTTGTTTTCTGGCTCTGTGCGCTGCTGCCGCGCTCTCTTGCGAATAGCGTGCTTGTTCCCTATGGCGTGCTCTCTTTTTTAGTGCTCCCACCCGGTTTCTGACCTGAGGTGTGTAGCTGGCGTCGCCGTTGTAGCAATTCCAATCTTGGTTTTTTCTGGGGTGAAGCTGGTGGGAGATCCCACTCCTCGTCCCCACTGTGATGTTGTAGTTTCACCCCCAACTGAGGACTCAAGGCAGCTGGGTGCTTCTAACTGGTTCCTTTATTGAATCTTCACTTCGCTATGCAAGAGAGCGCCGAGCGTCTAAACATGCAAACACAACAGGTGATGGACCGAATGAGGATCGATGTCACACATTCACCCCAGTCCAAAGATCTGGGCCCAAATCCATCGTTTTTTTGCACTCCACACCACCCTGGGTTAGACAATGGTGATATGCAAATCAGCTCTGACCCTGTGCCCCATGGGAACAGTCCAGTCCGAACTACAAAAGCCATGTCCTTCCCAGAACGGAATCAAGCATCCGAGGACCGGACCGGTTTCGAGGTAACACCTCTCATCAGCCCGGCTAGCTTGGCTCCAGTGGTGTGGAGTGCCTGGGACCCACGTCTGGGCATCCCCAGCGCACTTAGGGCGGAATATGCAAACACAACAGGTGATGGACCGAATGTGGATCAATGTCACACACTCACCCCAGTCCAAAGATCTGGGCCCAAATCCATCGGTTTTTTTTGCACTTCACACCACATATGGCTTTTGTAGTTCGGACTTGACTGTTCCCATGGGGCACAGGGTCAGAGCTGATTTGCATATCGCCATTGTCTAATTCATTAGAATATAGAACTCCTCGCCTCCAGCACCTCACTGGCATTCTTCAAAACAGAGCTGAAAGCCCTTTTCATACAAAGAAACTTCTGCTAAATATCCCGAAGTTCACCCCCCTCTGCAAATGAACTCTCACATTCAATTTCCCCTGGAAATATGTTCACGCATCTATCCTCTGGTGGAAATGTGCTCTCACAGATAGCATGTACGGAGCCTTAACTCTGCCCTGGATACACACTCATCAGAGACCCCCACTGAGCCCTAACACTGCCCTGTGTACACGCTCATCGGAGACCCCACACTGAACCCTAACACTGCCCAACATACACACTCATCAGTGACCCCACTGAGCCCTACCACTGCCCTACATACACACTTATCAGAGACCCCCACTGAGCCCTAACACTGCCCTACATACACATTCATCAGAGACCCCACACTGAGCCCTAACACTGCCCTACATACTCACTCACCTTTGACTCCACTGAGGCCTAACACTGCCCTACATATACACTCATCAGTGACCCCACTGAACCCTAACACTGCCCTACATACAGACTTATCAGAGACCCCCAGTGCGCCCTAACACTGCCCTACATACACACTCATCAGAGACCCCCACTGAGCCCTAACACTGCCCTACATACACACTTATCAGAGACCCCCACTGAGCCCTAACACTGCCCTACATACAGTCATCAGTGACCCCCACTGAGCCCTCACACTGCCCTACATACTCATTCATCAGAGACCCCACACTGAGCCCCAACACTGCCCTACATACACACTCATAAGAGACCCTGCAATGAGCCCTAACACTGCCCTACATACACACTCATCGGAGACCCCCACTGAGCCCTAACACCGCCCTATATACACACTCATAAGAGACCCCCACTGAGCCCCAACACTGCCCTACATACACACTCATAAGAGACCCTGCAATGAGCCCTAACACTGCCCTACATACTCACTCAAATCAAATCAAATCAAATCGAGCTTTATTCGGTGGTAGAGAAAAACATCAATAAATGTACAGTATATTTACATATAGATAAAAGGAATTACAACTAAACAATATGTAACAAAAGTCATAATATATCATAAAAGTGACAGAATTTAGTTAGCAGCATTGAGTTTTCTCAATATTCCGTTCCTCCAATAAAAAAGCAGTTTGAACTCCTAACATGAAAGCTACGACAGATGAATTAAAAAAAGCGGTATACCTACACTGATAATCAATACAATAGACTTCAACTACAGACGAATTAAAACAGAGAATATAAGAATTCAATCAACCAACATTGGTGCAAAAACGCAGCGAATTAGGGGCATTAAACCGGCATTTTTAGTCGGGAGAGGTGCAACCCATTTTTACTACAAGTTCTGCCTGTGCTTAATCGCCAGTTTCAAAAAATTTGCTATGGATTTGCCAAAAGATTCCGGGCCCGATTCACAGAATGAGCTTAAGACTCAATCCTAAACTCACTACTATTTTGGTATTCACATAATGAACTTACTACTTTTGGTATTCACATAAGTTTGGAATTTGTCTTAAGTTTGTCTTAAGACAGACTTAAGACAGGCTTAAGACACTTTAACAATTCATTTATCCAGTTCTGGCATCGAGGCCTTTGACTGTTGTGTGGCGGCCTTCTCTTCCACCCCTAAACAATCTTTCTCTACTGATGAGGGAAGTCATCCCGAAACCCGAGACATGTCTCGGGCGATATCCTAAAACCCGGGACATGTATCGGGTCTAGCGATTCATCAGTCTTACAAGTACCGACTTGCACCCACCTGGGTGATCCACTGAAGAACTGCAAGTACCAGAGTCCCGAGGGGCGATCCGGAGGAGGGGCTAGCGGTGTGCGCTCCATTTATGACAAAACACAATACGGCTCCCTTGAGCTTTGGGCCGACGGGCTCTTGGAAGACGCACCTGCGTGCCGGTTCTGGCATCGAGGCCTTTGACTGTTGTGTGGCGGCCTTCTCTTCCACCCCTAAACAATCTTTCTCTACTGATGAGGGAAGTCATCCCGAAACCCGAGACATGTCTCGGGCGATATCCTAAAACCCGGGACATGTATCGGGTCTAGAGATTCATCAGTCCTACAAGTACCGACTTGCACCCACCTGGGTGATCCACTGAAGAACTGCAAGTACCAGAGTCCCGAGGGGCGATCCGGAGGAGGGGCTAGCGGTGTGCGCTCCATTTATGACAAATGACAACGCGAGTACATAATTAGGGCTCGCGATCACGCATCGCCGTAGATGAGGCGCGCTGTTGACTTCCGGCGGGAGATTTGAACATCCCGCGTTCCCGAACTTGCAAAAATTGCAATTCTGCACAAGAAATCCACCGCAGGCAGCATAAACCTTCTGAAAATCATGATTTTGATCAGAATAACTCCCCAGATTGACATTTGGCTGTATGTTTTTGTGCAAGGAGTCCATTTTTGGAGGGGGTGAGAGAAAGGAAGTGCCCCAGAGTCTCCAACTTCCTGTTCCTGTCCAGCAGGCTCCTCCCAGTGCTTTGTCCATGTCCTGGTCAGTTTTGATTTGGATCTGGAGCTGGAAGGATTACTTTTTGTGGCTGCTGCTGGATATTTGTATTTGAGGACTTTTGGACTTTGGAGTTTGGATCTCTTTTGGATTTGAGATTTTACAAGTAAGTTGGTGTAGTTTGTTTGGGGCATTGCAGTTGCTGCAACTAAAATGTTAAAACTTTTTCACAACTTTAAAAAAATATATTGTGGGTAGCCACAGTATCCAGAAGGCCCAGGGTAAGTCATGGGTGCATGATACACCTGTTTCTGAGAGTTTTTTATTAAACTTAAATCTCATTTATGTCATGGAATTTTAACTCACTGTCATATGTGGATTTATTTTTTAATTTTGGGGTGCCTGTACAGCCTCACTAGCCAATAGGCCCAGGGGTAGTGAGTGGTGCATGGACCAAGTCTTTCTGTGGGGCCTCTTGAATTTAAACATCATTGAGGGCATGGATGGCATTGGATTGTGGTGTTTTTTGTGTGTTTTTCGACTTTTTGTGGGTGCTGTTGGGCCCTGACCATGTGGGTGGGGGCCATTTTTAGGCCTGGTCCAGGCAGGGTCTGACCATGTGGCTAGGGGACAAGGGGCCATTTTGAAGCCAGGCAGTGTGCTTTGAGCCATAGCCCTGCACCCAGTCTGCCCTGTTTTCACCCATTATGCCCAGGGTTAGTGAGTGGTGCATGGACCAAGGCTTTGTGTGGGGCCTCTTGAATTTAAACATCATTGAGGGCATGAATGGCATTGGATTATGATGTTTTTTGTGTGTTTTCCGACTTTTTTGGGTGTTTAACTGATGTTCCTCTGGCTTCCTTTGCTTTTAGGTGCACAAGAGAACCACCAGTGCCAGGAAGAAGTCCTGCAGCGGTGTGTGAAGCACAAAGTCACGTGACATCACGTGTGGCCACAGGCAATTCTGCAACTTGTGCAACTGCGGCCTGCTGTTCTGACATCTGAAGAAGATGGGCCCAAAGTAAGGTGGCCGTAGCTCCTCTAAAGGAATGTTTCCGCTGCCAGTAAGAAGGAGCAGAAGAAGCAAGTGGTGCCACTTACCAAGGAGACGGGTGTGCCCACAGACACTTTTTTCGGAAAAAAAACAACCCCTGCAGCAGCGGGGTCCGCCGGGGACAAAGCTGGGAGCAGCACCTCCGCTTCATTGGGCTCAGTGCCACCACACCAAGTTAGGTCCAAGTCCATGAGTGCTGCAGAGGCAGCCACTTTGGTTGTTCAATCACCATCGACCAGTGATGTTGGCTCATCGCAAGAAAGTAGCATACAATCAACGCAGGGTGTAACTCAGCTGACGAGTGTTCAACAACCTCAGCCGCAACGGCAACCACAGGTGCAACTAGTACAAGCGCAAGTACATGCACAAGGAGAGGCGCAAGTACATGCTCAAGGAGAGGCACAAGTACATGCGCAAGGAGAGGCGCAAGGAGAGGCGCAAGTACATACATGGGCAAGGAAAGGCGCAAGGAGAGGCGCAAGTAGAGGCGCAAGGAGAGGCGCAACTAGAGGCGCATTGATCAGCACAACTGCCCACACTGCTTGTTCCTCCAGAAGTAGGGGCACATCAGGAAATCGAGATTCAAGCGGCGGTATCATCCGAGGAAGCCACTCCTCCTGAGGATGATCCATTGACTTCCAGATCCCCAGCAAGAAAAAGGTCAAGGAGGGCTACTACTACTACAAGTTCTTCTTCAAGCCCCCTTCCTTCTGATGATCTTGATGTTGATTGGAACCCACAAATGCAGATTGAGGGGGAGGCACGCCATGACCCGACAAAGGTAGCTAAGCCTAAAAGGAAGGTTCCCGCAAGACTTCCACTTATGGGTGATGACGACGAACAAGAAGTGGTGTCTTCTGCTGCTGATGAACAGTCTGACAACGACCCAGTCATCACAGTCGTCACTCCAGCCCCAGGGGGCATGCAGCAGACATACATTTTGACCCAATCCTGAATGGCTGCTGAGCGGGATGTGGGCAGTGTGGCACTGGTACCACCACCAACGCAGTTAACTTCAACACCAAAACGACCTACAGCTTCCATATTTTCTCGTCAGAAGAGCCGGCAGGGACCTCCATCCAGCTCAACCTCCATTACCTCAAGTAGTGGTGCTGTAAGTGAACAACAGAGTCGAATTGAGCCACGCCCATCCTCCACTTCATCTGGCATTGAAACTGAAAGTAGCACCTCTACCACCAGCATCTCCAGTCCCCAGTTTGGGACTTCTTTACTGTTAGCCAAAAGGCGTAAAACATGGTCATTTGTTCGATTTGTAAAATATCAGTTAGTCGGGGTAAGCTTGGTACCAACTATGGTACCGTAGGCCAGAGAGGTCATCTCAAAAAACACCACACTATCCAGTGGGAGTCGCACCTAAGTAAGATCCAGGAAGCTAAAAGAAAAACAAATCCAAATGTATCCATTGATATTGCATCTGATGATGACGAGGGGCTGATCGTGCAGGGGGAAGTGAAGGAGCGCCAGACATTTTTTCTGGTACACCCAGTACCCCTGGCAGCAGCACTGCAGTGGTAGCGCCCACACCCTCTACCCCTGCAACATGTATGAGGCACACTAAGAGACTGGTAGAGACACCAATGCGAAAAAGTACATCAATGAGCCTAACTGGGTTGAAGAAGTCTGGATCATCATCATCACGTAAAGCGGTCCAGACCACCATTAGCAGAATGTTTTGGTCGGAGGCGCCATTTGAACGCAACCACCCAATGGTACGTCTGTATAACGCAAAGCTGGCTAAAATGCTAGCGCTGGACCTTCTCCCTTTTTCTTTCGTGGAAGGGGTGGGTTTTCTAGAATTTGTGGCAACAGTCTGCCCTAAATGGAAGGTTCCTAGGCGGTCCTATTTTGCTAGAGTTGCTGTTACAGCACTACATCAAGATGTGCTGGATGTGATTGGCGCAGCTATTCAGAAGAGTGCCGTTCACACTATCCACCTGACAACAGACATGTGGACCAGTTGCCAAGCCCTTGATTACATGTGCATCACTGCACACTGGGTCTCTTTTGCAGGGCTTGAAGACCAGTTAAAAGCAGGTGTTGACACAGACACATTTATTCAAGCTACTCAGAAACATGCAACAGTAGTCATGTTTGCCATGGAGAAATCTCATACTGCACCTAACCTTTTGGAGGAGTTTGATAGGAAGGTCAATGAATGGCTGGAACCAAGAAATCGCATGATTGGTTATGTTTCCACGGATAATGGCAAATATATAGTTAAGGCCATGCATCTAGGTGACTATTTCAGAGTGCCGTGTTTGGCGCACAGTATTAACATTGTTGTGCAAGATTTCTTGAAAAAAGAAACCACAGTCAACAAGTTACTGACCCCCTGCCGAAGAATCTGCACACATTTCAGCCATTCTTTTAAGGCCCCTGAAGGAGCTGAGGATCATTCAACGTGCCCGTAGAGTGCCAAACAGAGGACTCATCCAGGAGGTGGCAACACGTTGGAATTCAACCTTTTACATGCTTGAGCGTCTGTCTGAGCAGTGGTGGGTAATCAATGAGTATGTCTATAAACTGGGTTCTACTATGAAAGACATGAGGCTAGAGTTGGAGGAATGGAAGCTAGTTGCAAGCCTGACAGACATGCTTCGTCCTTTTGAGGTCTTCACGCGTGAAGTCAGCAGGGAGGACTGTACTTTGGGCAAAGCTATCCCATTGTTGCGCATGCTAGAACACCAACTGAAGGCGGTGTCTTCAACGTTCAGAGATGATGCTGAAAAGCAAGACGCATATCAGTTGGTGGAGAGGTTATTAAGCGACCTAGTTAACAATGAAAGGCTTAAAAAAATACATACAGAACAACATTACATTTGTGCCACTATTCTAGATCCACGGTACAAAAAGGCACTGGTCAGCAAAGCATTCATTCCTTTTGATGAAGCAGATGTTTCAAAGTACAAACATTGGCTAGCTGTGGCGAGTCCCATCAAGTGGGACTGGAATTACTGACTACATGCTTGCTGATTGCTGACAGTTACTTCTGAAATTGACAAGAGAGGCTGCCCTGTGGGCCGTCACTTTAAGAAGAAGATGCAGACAAAAAGTGGAACAGGTAATGAATGATGAGATGGCATGCACTGGACAACACTGGCTGTCTGGCTCTGATGAAAGCAATTGCTGTTTGCTTGTTGTGCATGAAATGAATCATATGTCTTCTGTTATTATTTAAACTTTTACACACTAAATGTAACTCAAGTCTACTCTGTTTTTACCTTGTTTAATGCAAATTGCACTTCTACTGCAGAGGCCACTACGTTGCATTTTTTAATATGGAAAATGTCCTTGGAGTGGACAGTCACTCACTGGGATGGATGGATCATCAGCGTCGGTTTACGGAAGAACTGTGGCCAATTCGTGAGTGGCAAACAGGTAAACCAGTCTACAACAACTACTACAGCAGAACTACATGTCTGTCTAGTTGTGGTATGGAGTGGTCGAGGCAGTGTAGTGTGTTATTGTTATGTCAGGCAGAGTCCAGACAGCAGTTCAAGTACAATTGGGGCTATGAGGCTTGCTGCATACAATTAGATATGCTTTGTCTGTCTGTGACAAAGAGCCTAGGTATGCTACATCAGGTTGCTTCACTCAGTAGTGCCTGCCTTGACCGTCTGCATGGCCCTGCCGCAAGAATGGGCCAAAAATCTGTTCCGCTCACGAAATTTGCTGTTTTTCGGCAGCAAATTCACAATCCGCGAATCTCGCGAAATTGCCAAAAATTTGCAAATTCTTGAGCATAACGGATTTTTGGCCCATGCTTGCGCAGGGCCATGCATGTAGACGGTCAAGGCAGGCACCACTGAGTGAAGCAACCTGATGTAGCATACCTACTACTACTAGGCTCCTTGACACAGACAGACAAAGCATATCCAGGGTTTAGGATTCAGTGCGGTTTACTAGGGTTTTTGGGTTTAATTTGGTGGGGTTCCCGGAGTCTAGGCCTCAGGGCCCAATGCAGGCTCGTTCATAATGAAGTTGGCAAGGTTTTAGGGGGGTTTGGTGTTCTTTGGTCCAGAATTGGCCGAAGTTTGGCCTTTTTTGGTGTTTTGAGGGTGCGTGTGTTTGGGTGAAAGTATTCGTACACCTTCCAGTGGATTGATTTTGTTCTGCCTTGCTGAGATTCTTGTGAATCGCTGGAACAAGTGTCCTGGTAAGTTTCAAGAGGATCGAAGTAGTGGAAGTGCTGAAAACAGCAATTTTTTGTTAACGGCGCAATTTGTACCAGTATTGCATGTTTTTGAGGGGCTGCTTGGAGAGTTTCTAGATGTTTGGGGGTGGGTTAAGTGGTCCGGAAGCACTGCTGGGAAGGTCTAATTTTGATTGCAAGTGGTTTGAAGATAATCCATGGTGGATAAGGGCGGTTTGGGCCTAGCTGCAGAGTGCGTTTTGGAGCGATTTAAACTTAGGCCTCTGTAGATTCTAAGGGCCCGATGTAGGTAAACGCGATTTTCCGATTTCAAAATACCGAGGCGGGCCGAATCGGTATTGTGAAATCGGAAAAGGAGATGTAGGGAAAAAAACCGAATGAACACCGAATCGGGCGGCATCGGTAATGAGAATCGGTACGTTCCGATTGGGCTCGGCCCGAATCGGAAAGTACCGAATCGGCTAACAACGAATCGGAAATTACCGAATCGGCTACCACCGAATCGGAAAGCCCCGAATCGGCGAATACCGAATCGGTAAAAGCCGATTCGGTAAAATCCGATTCGGCAATCATAGATTCGTAGCCATGAAAACACACCCATGGGGAAAAAAGCCCATAGGAATGCATTGAAGGAACCGAATCGGCTTTTACCGAATCGGATAATACCGAATCGGATAACACCGATTCGGATTTTACCGATTCGGTAAAATCCGATTAGTCAAAAGCCGATTCAGCCAATGAGGTGGCTCCCCCTCCCCCACCCAAACAGGGAGTGGCAACACTGGCAGGTGCAGCTAATTAAGAAGTTTCTGGAGAGCCAGCCTGAGCTCAACACTCACAGTTTGCAGCAGTGGGAGTAGGAGGTTGCCAACTGAACTGGAGAACATGGCAGAGCAGTCAGAAAGCCAGAAGTCCTCCCAGAAGAGGAAGCCGAAGTTCACCAACACCGAACTTCAGGTGCTGGTCGAGGAGGTGGTGAGGGTGCACCGCCAGCTGTTTGGCAAGCTGTCCCTCAACGTGCCAGACAGCACCAAGAGGAGAATCTGGGCCGACATCGCCCAGAAGGTGAATGCTGCGGGTGTCACCCCCAGGTCTGTAGAAGAACTAAAAAAGAGGTTCTATGACATCCGCAGCCTCACTAAGAGGAAGATGGCTGAGATACAGAGGCAGGCTGGAGGCACTGGAGGAGGCAGGAACCCGGCGCCACCCCTCACCGAGCTGGAGGAACTGGTCTCCAGCACCATTGAGAGGGAGAGTGTCAGCGGAATCGGGACCCTGGACAGCTCTGCGAGAGCCACAGCTACAGGTAAGAAACATGCGCATCATGACACACCCTACCAGACACCTCCCCATTAGACACAATGCATAGGCAAACCCCACCACAGTACTGTCACCAACATACAAGAGACAAGCATCATGGTACATGTAGTCAGCAGAAGTTAGCTAAATATGGCAGTGCAGAATCACAAGACAGGAAACAGTGTGACACAGTGTAAGAAGATGCAAGGACATGTGGAATGCTATAATTGTACTGACTGTAATACATCGGCACTCAGTTTACAAATGCTTCTTTGTACCTAGGGGCCCCATCAGGCGGAACAACAGTGGCATCAGAGGGAGCAGCACCGTCCGACACTGCAGTCGCAGGGCCGAGCACCAGCCAGGCAGGCCAGGAGGAGGAGGAGGAAGGAGACACCCCAGGGCTAGGAATGGAGGGAGTCCTGGTCATTGACTTCGATGCACTGCACTCCCCAGTAATGCCCAGCACACCCCCCTTGCAGTTCTCCCCAGAGAACTCCCCTACAAGGGACACCATTCCGCCTACCCCAGCTCCTGCCACAACCGTGGCCTTGCCACCTGTTCAACCTGTCCCGGGAGCAGGGGCTCAGGGACCGCCCAGCATCACCCCCCCACCAGTGGCACCCCAGCCCACTCAGCAGGCCGGAAGCAGCAGTGCCCGGCGCCGTACCATCACCACCACTGCTGCACCAGCACGGGAGGGCAGTGTATTCCTGGGCCTGGAGGGACAGATGGTTAAAATCCAGAGGCAACAGGCAAGATCCACCATGGCCGGCCAACGCCAGCTCCTGCAGCACAACATGCAGATGGGAGAGTTGGTCAAGGGATTCCAGGCCGTTGTGGAATCCAACAAGGAGGTGGCAGCAGGGTTAGGCAGGCTGACCACTGCCATCACCCACTCATCTGCCAGACAGGAGGAGCATGAGCTGGTGCGCAGGCGGGATGCCCGGGTGCTGAACCGGGCCATGGGCCGCCTTGCAGCGGCGACGGCACAACTGTGCCATCGCAGCGCCAACCAGGAATCTGTCCTTAGTCAGCATACGGCTGAGCTCACTAGGGGGATGGCCAGGATCACCACGGCTATGGAGGCCAGGATTATTTCAAACACCGCCTCCAATCCTGCCCTGGACCTGGGTGATGCTGGAGACAGCAGCAGCCGCAGCAGCCCGGCCAGCGCTGCGTCTGAGCCACGGAGGAGCACCAGGCGCTCCGCTGATGCTGCTGGGCATTCTGAGGGGGCTGAGGGACACCCCAGTGGGTCTGGCAAGCGGGCAAAAAAATAGCCTGGCAAGGGCGGGTGAGGCAACCAGAACCCTGGACTTTATTTTATTTACCATACTCCATTTTTTGATGCACATCAGTGCTGTAACTGTGGTGCAACACTATTAAAATTTGTTTTTTCCAAGCAACATTTAGCTGTCTTTGCATCTGTACTCAGTCAGAAATAGTTCTCAGTGATCTCCTCACGTCTGTATCTGCCATCACTTGGCGTACACACCCCAGCTGGCTGTGTCAGTGGCACAGCTTCGTCGTCGTCATGGTCCTCGTAGTCAGACAACTCCACCTCAGTGCCCTTCTTCACCGCAAGGTTGTGTAACATTGCACATACAGCTATGATCTTGCAGCAGGTGATGGGGGTATACTGCCTTGCACCTCCACTCTTGTGCAGGCATCTGAATCTACTTTTCCAGATGCCAAAGGTCCGTTCAACAACATTCCTTGTGCGTATGTGGGCCCGGTTATACCTCCTTTGGCTGGGTGTGGAGGGGTTGAGGTAGGGGGTGAGTATGAATGAGCGGAGGGCATATGCACTGTCGCCTGGAAGAGAAAGGGGTCACATTAGACACATGCATACATGTATTCCACCTACCTACTATGTGTTATGGGGGTCTGATGATGTGTCTCACCTAGGAGGTATCCTTCTCCAAATTCGCCAGCCATCAGCCGTGCATATATGCCGCTCTGTTGGAATATATAGGAGTCATGGGTACTCCCTGGAAATTTTGCTACCAGGTCTGTGATGGTGCACTTTGCATTGCAGATCACCTGCACGTTGATGGTGTGTGTAGATTTCCGATTGCGGTATATGTATTCGGTGTCCGCTGGTGGGCAAATCGGAATGTGCGTGCCATCTATGCAACCGATGATTTGGGAAAATTGTGCCATCTGGTAGAAGTCAGCTTTAGTTTGTAGCAGTTCTGCGTGGGTTGCAGGGAAAGAGATGTATTGGTCCATCCTGTCTATCATGGCGTCAAGGAATGTGTGGAAGAACCTTGACAGGCTGCTCTGGCTCACCCCTCCTGCTGCTGCTACTCCACTTTGATAGCTGCCAGACGCTAGCAGGTGTAGGCTGCATAGCACCTGGACGAGCGCAGGGATGGCGTGTGCCCTTGGGGTGTGGTGGTCCAAGAATGGCTTGAGATCCCTGATGAGCTCAAGTATGGTGTCAGAGTCCAGCCTGTATCTCTGTAGTATCTCTGCCTCTGTCAGCATGAACAGGGTTATCCTCTGTCTGTAGACCTGTTCATTTCTTAGCCATTCCCTCTGTCCTTCCTGCTGTAGCCGTAGCCGCCTCGCAATGACATAGAAAGCTGCCATCCTGCAAGTTGCAATGCATTTTGGGACTGTTTATATGGGTTGGAGTTGGTTACCACCTGATTGCAATCCATGGTAAATACCGAGTGAATTCTACCGATTTTGAGCCGATTTCGGTGTTTCTGTGCCTCCCTACATCTCCCCAACTGTCGGAATCGGGGAATTTCCCGATCGGCGATTCATACGAATCGGCATGTTTTCCGATTCGGCTCATGTCCGAATCGGTCTTTGTACCGATTCGGTACATGGACCGATTCGGTGATTTTCCGATTCGGTGTCACTAACGAATCGGTACATGGACCGATTCGGTGATTTTCCGAATCGGTGTCACTAACGAATCGGTACATGGACCGAATCGGTGATTTTCCGATTCGGTCTTTGTACCGATTCGGTACATGGACCGAATCGGTGACTTTCCGATTCGGTGTCACTAACGAATCGGTACATGGACCGATTCGGTCTTTGCATCCGAATCGGTGTTTTTCCGATTCGTTACATATCCGATTTTCGGTATGTACGTATCGGATTCTTTCCCATTCGGTACTCATTCCGAATCGGTTTTCTATCCGATTCTTTATGTTTTTGGTTCCCTACATCTCGATGGCTGTTTACCGATCGGTAAGGGCCAAAAATCGGTATTTTCGGCCGTTACCGATCGGTAACGCCCTACCTACATCGGGCCCTAAGTGTTGCATTTCTGTGATGGGCTGTTTGGGGGTTCTATATTTTTGGGGCTGGGTCGAGGGGTCTGGGAGCACTGCTGAGAAGGTCTAATATTGAATGCAAGTGGTTTGGAGAAAATCCAAGGTGAAAAAGTTGGTTTTGTTTTGCACTCCTGCATGTTTTTGGGGGGCTGTTTGGGAGTGTTCTCCATTTCAGGGGGTGGGTAGAGGGGTCTGGTTTGAAGAAAATCCATGGTGGAAAAGGGGGGTTTGGGCCTAGTTGCAGAGAGTGTTTTGGCACGGTTGAAAGTTGGGCCTAGTAGTATTGCATGTTTTGGGGTCTGCTTGGGGGGGTTCTAAATGTTTGGGGGTGAGTTCAGGGGTCTGGGAGCACTGCTGGAAGGCACAATTTTGATTGCAAGTGGTTTGAAGAAAATCCATGGTGGAAAAGGGGTGTTTTGGGCCTACTTTCAGAGTGCGTTTTAGCACGATTTTCAAGTAGGCCTCAGCCAGGTCACAGTACCGCATGTTTTTGGGGGGCTAGTTGGGGGTGTTCTAGATTTTTGGGTGTGGGTTGAGGGGTCGGGAGTACTGCTGGGAAGGTCTAATTTTGTCCTAAAATCGCAGTTTACAACTAGCTTGAGGGGAAAGATACGCAAAATTCGCCCACACTTATTTATCCATGAAAAGGAAACTCAGAGTACGCACTTTCGAAATGATGCTTGTATGTATTGTAATACTGTCGACTCTGAAATTGAAAGTGTTATTTTTGCACTACACAGCGTACCTTATATTTTTTTCTCCGTGGTGTTTTAATATCACTTCCTGCTTTTCCATCAACAATTACAGGCTGGCTTTTACCCTGTGCAATGGGAAAAAGGATGAACTCAGGCTTACCATTAGCAAGCCGCAATTCAGCATCCGCCAGGCAGGCAGTGGACAGGGTGTCTTCTGGTACCCAACATTGATCGCCGGAGCGTCAGATGGAATGGAGGAGTACCGGGCTGTGTGGTTTTCATTGATGTGTGAGTAAATTACAACAATAATTCCACACACTTCTTGGGGAGGATAAGGTGCAAAGCAACCTCCTCAAATCCATTTTAAGGCAGCTAGATGAATCCTAGGATATTGTAATTCTAGTTAAAAAGGCAACAATGAGTATTTTAAAATACATTTTAAATTTCATGCCCACCATCGATTGGATCCATCGTCAACATCATCCTCCTACATGTCAAGAAGACTTGTTGTGTTAAGCTGCTGTTTCGCTGTTCTTGTTGTAGCCATAATCATCCATGCAATTCTTTTCCCCATACTTATCTTCAGCATTGCTTAGGCTATTGCTCCTTCTAATACTCCTCTCAGGCCACTCAATGTCTCATTTTTTTAACTTTGTTTTTCAAAGAGAACAACAAGGACAGCAAAACCACCACCCTGCTGGACAACCTCGCCAACCTTGGACTCAAGCAACTGGTGAACACCTCCATCCACTACGCCGGCCACACGCTAGACCCAGTCTTCTCCTCCAGCAAGTACATCTCCTTCAGCCACTCCACCGGACTTCACTGGACAGACCACAGCTGCGTCCACTTCAGCTTCAGAAGAACCACGACCCACCACCACCCGCAACAGGAGCTGGAACAAGATCACCACCGACCAGCTCACCACCTCCCTCAGCCAGAACCCTCCCGCCAGCACAACGAACCACAACGAAGCAGCCAGCAACCTTACATAGTGGATCACCAACTGTGCAGACAACCTCGCACCACTGAAGACCCCTCCCAGCAGACCAGGCAGCAAGAAAGCCTCTTGGTTCACCGACGAACTCAAGAACTCCAAGAAGAACTGCCGCACCCTCAAGAAAGCCTGTCGCAACGACCCGACTACAGATAACATGACTTCCCTCAAGCAAGCCACCCGCAAACACCACCAGCTGATCCGCACCACCAAGAAGACAGCATTCAAGGAACGACTAGACAACAATGCTCACAACAGCAAGGAACTCTTCAGCATCGTCAAAGAGCTCTCCAACCCCAGCGCCGGAAACAACAACATCATTCCCTCAAAAGACCTCTGCGACTCACTCGCCTCGTTCTTTCACAGCAAGATCACAGACATACACAACAGCTTTGGCGCACAGACCACATGCCCTACCACTGTACCAACGCCCCCCACCACCACCCTCAAAGCCTGGACCCCGGTCAGCACCGAAGACACCATCCGCACGATGAACACCATCCACTCCGGATCACCGACCGACCCATGCCCCCACCACGTCTTCAACAAGGTCGACTCCATCTTCGCACCCCAACTACGGGACATCATCAACACCTCCTTCAACACCGCCACCTACCCGGAGAGCTGGAAGCACGCCGAACTCAGCGCCCTCCTGAAGAAACCATCAGCGGACCCAACCGACCTCAAGAACTACCGTCCCATCTCGCTCCTCCCTTTTCCTGCCAAAGTCATCGAGAAGACCGTCATCGGACAGCTTGCTGCCTTCATCGAGACGAACGGATCCCTCGACCACTCGCAGTCCAGTTTCCAAGCCAACCACAGCACCAAGACCGCCCTCATCGCAGCCACTGACGACATCCGATCCCTGCTCGACAACGGGGAAACAGCGGCCCTCATCCTCCGGGACCTCTCCGCAGTGTTCGACACTGTCTGCCATCGCACCCTAGTGCAGCGCCTCAGCAACATCAGAATCCAAGAGAAGGCACTGGAGTGGATCATCTCGTTCCTCGCCGGAAGAACCCAGAGAGTCCGCCTCCCCCATTCAGATCGGAGGCCACCGAAGGCATCTGCGGCGTACCACAAGGATCATCACTCAGCCTCACCCTCTTCAACGTCTACATGAGCCCCCTCGCAGCCATCGCACGCCACCACAACCTCAACATCATCTCCTACGCCGACGACACCCAGCTGATCCTCTCCCTCTCCAACGACCCCGCCACCGCCAGAACCAACCTACACGAAGGGATGAAAGGCGTGGCCGAGTGGATGATGAACAGCCGCCTGAAACTGAACTCAGACAAGACGGAAGTCCTCATCCTGGGTTCATCGCCCTCCGCCTGGGATGACTCCTGGTGGCCCCCTGCCCTGGGCAGCACACCCAAACCAACGGACCACGCACGCAACCTGGGCTTCATCCTGGACTCCTCCCTCTCGATGACCAGACAAGTCAACGCCGACTCATCCTCGTACTTCAACACCCTGCGCATGCTCCGAAAGATCTTCTGGTGGATCCCCACCGAAACCAGGAAGACGGTCACCCAGGCACTCGTCACCAGCCGACTAGACTACGGAAACACCCTCTACCCTGGAACCACAGCCAAACTTCAGAAAAGACTCCAACGCATCCAGAACGCCCCCGCACGACTCATCCTGGACATCTCCCGACACAGCCACATCTCCAGACACCTGAGAGACCTGCACTGTCTCCCCGTCAGCAAGAGGATCACGTTCAGACTCCTCACCCACGCACACAAAGCCCTCCACGACCTGGGCCCCAGGTACCTCAACAACCGCCTGACCTTCTACACTCCCACCCGCCAGCTACGATCGACCAGCCTCGCCCTCGCCGCCGTTCCACGCATCCACAGAGCCACCACCGGAGGAAGATCCTTCTCCTACCTGGCAGCCAAGACATGGAACTCCCCTCCCCATCCACCTCCGACTGACCCAAGACCACCTCTCCTTCAGGAAGCAACTCAAGACCTGGCTCTTCGAGCAGTAGCGGACCCCCCTCCCCCAGCGCCTTGAGACCCTCCGGGTGAGTAGCGCGCTATACAAATGTTATGATTGATTGATTGATATGCTGCTACTGCTAGTGTGGTACCACTCCTACTAACACCACAACAACGGAATTTCGGTCCTGGATGGCGTAATCACCATTTGCCATGCAGCCAGCGCTGTGCCTAACTCTATTCTTAAACACGAATCACAGGTAAGATAATCATTTTGGGGAGGTAGAATAATGGGCTAGGACTCGGAGGAGAGACTGACAGTAATACTAGCAAAGTACTAGTAGGCCAATTGAATTCACTAACTCTGTTAGTGGCACTTTTGAACATTTTTGGACGTTTTAGATAATTCATGCTGGTAAGTTTGAGGAAACCAAATGTGCTGTAACCCCCGCCCACCACCTAACAAAATAACATCAAAGCATACACTATGTTGAAGTATGTAAAATTAATAATGATATATTTACCCTAACAAAAATAAACTAGTCCCATCACTCCCTAACCCAAACAATTGTCCATTTCAAATAGTCCTCTGAAAAGTCCCAAATAATCCCCAACTCCCGATTCCCCCCCCCCCCCCCCCCCAACAGTCTTTAAAAAAGGGGCAAGGGACACAGTCACTTCCGGCGGTGTGTGGACAGGCGGCCCCGCCGCTCCTTGCGGAGGTCCCGGAGCTGTCGATCAAGATTGTCCACCTTGCGCTCCAGATAGTCCACTCTGAGGCATAGGCGGCGCAGGCGTGCCATCCAGGCTCTGGGGGAGCTAGCTGCTGGTGTTGTTGCAGCTGAGCGGCGGCGGAAGGCTGTCCGAGCACAGCGCCGTGCTGGAGGCTGCTGGCTGGTGGACACGGGGGCACTGGAGGAGGTTGTTGACGCCCCCTCCTTCTGTTCCCGAGCCCACAGCGGCGATATTCCACACAAATGGCCTCCAGCTTCTGGGCCCTGGCCTGAACAGCCATCTCCTGTCTGGTGAGCTTTTTTGGAGCATCAATATGAAGAAAGAAAGAAAAATAATGTAACCAATACTTTTTAACAATAACACAAAATAATTCAACAGAAAGTTGTCTCACAGTAACACTAGCAATTTGCAAGCACAGTATAACATTTTGGCATGTATCTTTCCGCCGTCTTTGTAGGCCTGTAATAGTGGGAGTTTCAGGAATTCTACTACCAGGCAGCACTATGGACTCAATACATAGTCAGAGAGTCAGAGAATAAACCCGGTATTCTTCTTTTTTTCTCTAGTTTTACAAACGAAATTACTTGTACGTGAACTTGTGGTAGCCGGCATAATGCCAGCTCAGTCACCTTGCACCCAAGAAAAAGAGACACAAGCCATGATGACGCAGACTTGCATGCATTACATTAAGCAGTACATGCAGGTGGGGATAGGGAAGCTCTTACTTTTGTATATGGGTGGCACTGGCCATACTCAGTTACATCAAGGGCTACTGCTCAATGTAATTTATATTTCGCACTGCCCCCCTGGGCCTTCAGTACTACAAAAGGAAAATGAAGATTATTCATTTCCAATCATGTATCCAGCCGATCACATGATCTCTTTGCTTATATGATGGATGACTTTAGGTGCTTTGTTGTGATAGATTGAGTGAACAACAGCGATAGTCCACCCATGATTAACACAGCAGAAAGAAAATTATGAACATAGGGAGTGAGTGTGGTACCCATAATTGCCGGAGGAAGGGACTTGACTTGATATAATTGTAAACTATACAATACATACACAATATATGCTGTGCTTGCAAAGTAAACTACTGTACTGTTACTTTAGGCAAGGGAGAGTTTCTGAACAATCACAACTTGTAGTATTTGGATTTCCTCTGCTTTGCTACTCTGGCATGGACATGCTGTTCGAACAAAGTAACACTCTTCATGCACTGAGCGTCTGCTCTACATACACCTCTGCTATGTATGAGGAAGAAGATACCATCCAGGCTTCCAAAGTAAACGTCTATCATTCTTCCTAATGTCTCAACTGTAACAACTTTACTTTTTCTCAACAACCAAATAACACCCTTTTCATTTTATTTGGTAAACCACCGTCTTGGCTTGCATTTGAGTTTCACCCAAATGATATATTGCAATGCACACCACACATGAATTTTCTGATTCACCCTCACAGGCAGTCATTTTTTCTTTCTCCTCCAATCATCCTTGCTTCAAGCAGCCATGCATCTGATTCCTTCCTAACAGCCACCTCTGCCTGCATTCAAAAACACGTATCATTCATTACAGTCATAAATGTTACGACTGGCTCGTCCTTCCATTGACCCTAAGTTCTTTCCCTTTTCGTTCATCATATCCCTCAAGTTCATCTGATATGACTTGGCTTCACGATAAAAGTTTCCCAGCTGATTTAAAGTCAAATAGAGGGGGCCATTGCTTACCCGAGAACTACCGCCGCTAATGCTATTGCTAAGTCAAGGGTGACTGTATTCTCCATGATAGGCTAAAATGTAGTTCTAAATCAGTAACTGTTCTTAACAGTACAGTGTACTTGTAGTAGTGTACTGTCTACTGTACAGTACATCATACACTCCTTTGCGAGCCTACTCTAAAATGTCAATAAGTAAGGAGTATAATAATAACTTACCACCGTCCGCCGCTGCTGAGCCATCCACCTCAGCTCCTCCTGGTGGCACTTGTGGCGCCGCCGCATCCGCCCCTGGAGTAGACCCCTCTGCGCTGCTGGCCCCGGCACTGGTGGTGGGAAGTGCCGCATCCGATGTTGTAATGGGAAACAACCTTTACAACGCAACTTTTACACCGCACTACCATTACAACGAAACTTTTACAACGCAACATCCATTACAATGCATGCATTTACAATGCAACCATTACAACGCATGACACTACAACGCACACCACTACAACGCATGCCATTACAACGCAGTCATTACAACGCATACCATTACAACGCATAGCATTACAACACATAGTACCCTTACACTGTCCAACACTTACCCTACTGTTGCACCCCCTGGAGTTAGAATAGTAATTTTAACCCCTACACTATCCAACACTTACGCTACTGTTGCACCCCCTGGAGTTAGAATAGTAATTTTGACCCCTACACTATCCAATACTTACCTCACATGCAATGTAATGTTATGCGTTGTAATGGTAGTTTCAAAGAATTTGCTGTAATGGCATGCGTTGTAATGGTATGCGTTGTAATGGATGTTGCGGTGTAAAAATTGCGTTGTAAAGGTAGGCGTTGTAAAAGTATGCCTTGTAATGTCATACAACCGTTGTGACACCTAAAAAATACAAGTCATATTTTTAGATGCCATACACCACCCCCTATTTCGTCTCGTAATGGAAGAGAAAATGTTAAACAATTTTTAATTATTGGGACTGAAAAGAAGTCACGGTTTTGGGGAGAGTGTTAACTTACATGCTTAGCCATAACATGCAACTCTTTTTGGCACAACTGATGAATGCTTGCTCTTTAACGTGCAACATTTTTATAATTACAGACAGAACCAACTACTCCTCATCACCACCAGGAGGACTTGAAGTTCTAACAAGGTGAGGGGTTCAGAGTCCCGCACAGTTACTTCTGACTGAGGTATGTGGAAAGTCGAACTGCACCTATCATCAACAATGTCCTATTTCTCTTGTCCAAACTTCTGTATGTGCAGAATAGTCCCTGAAACACTGGCGGTAAGGTGTGTGCTACTATCAAATTAAAAAGCCAACTACCAGCTTATTCTTGGTGGACACTGACATTTTGTGTTGGAAATTGTCAAAGCACTAACATTAAGAAGACTGGAATAGAAAGCAAGGGCAACCCAGAGGACTGCACTCAGTGCCTCTAGAGCTATTGCTAGATCAGACTTTTGTTTAACACCGTTTGCCGACTGGGAAAGCTTAGCTACCTACAAAGACCGACTCATAATAATAGTAAATAGTAGTAGCACCGAGAGTGATCGTAAAGAGTCAGGATAAGAATGTAGAAACAGTCTACAAGAAGATCAAAGACTATTTTGTAAAAAATAGAGTTAGGAAACAGTTTGGAATGAATAGGAGCTGTAAAAGCTAGGGAAGTATAATTATATTAACAACAGAACAACTTACTGGGGCCAGCAGAAGAGCCTGCAGAGGACCGATCCTGCCCACTCGGTTCCGCCGGAGTCTGGGGTGTTGCTGTCTTCTTGCCCCTGGGAGGTGCTCATGATCATGAAATAAACACAAACATGGATGATTGATTTTTTGAAATATTTGATTTCTTTGACCACAATCTAAAATTATCTCGGGGAAACAAATTAGCAACAATTGCACTAAATGTATTGACCTATCTGATCTGGTCAACTAGGACAGTGGTTCCCAAACTTTTTTGACCTGTGGCTCCCTTGACCTAACCGGCAGTATGTACTTCCTTTTGTCTTCCTTAAAGTAATTGGGACGCAATGAAGGTATTATAATGGTTGGAATGCTTGAATTATTAATCTCATCTTTCACTTCACTCACCTATCCATCCTTTTGTCCATCTACCCTATTTCACTCACTCATCAATCATTACATCCACCCTTTCACTCATCTATCCATTCACCATTTTACTTATCAACTCATCCATCCACCCATTCACTTGCCCATCATCTACCCTTTCATTCATCCATCCATCCATTCACACACCCATCCACCAATTTACTCGCCCATCAGCTGCCCTTTCACTCATCCATCCATCCTTTCACACACCCATCCACCCTTTTACCCATCCATCCACCCTTCCACCCATACATCCATCTATTTACCTTTTTTCTCATCCATACTTCCACTCATTCACTCATCCATCCATCCTTTCTTTCATTATCTATCCATTCCCCCTTTCATTCATCCATTCATCCTTTCACTAATCCATCCAGCCATTCAGACATTCCTTCACTTATTTACTTACCCACCTTTTCACATTATGAGCTGAGCCTTTGTCTGCAGAGTTGTAGGCAGAAGAGGCCCATCAAGAACAAACTACAGCAAGGGGTGGGCTGGTGGAGAGTTCACTATGCCCCTGCACATAGGCAGACTGAAAACGTATAAGTCATGAGTCATGCATGATGCGCAGGGCCAGGATGTGAGGTGACTGTGACAGGGTGTTTCCAGGGCTTTACGTGGTGTAAAAAAACTGGGGGGTCTCTTCAAATGGGGTGTTGGTTGTAATTAAAAGCGTAGTTTAAAACACCTAGGCTAAAAATCTGCTCTTAGCATAGTGTTGCGCCCGACTGGTATTATGTTATTTCTGTCATTGCATCCATATATATAATACAGCAAGTATCATTACACCATCAACAAGCCAGGACTATTGGCTTTGTCAATGGTTGCTAGTTCCTTAAAATAAAAAAGCAGCAACCATGGCTTTGTTGAATAAAATACTTCAGTTAAAAAATGATGAGACAGTGAAAGAACGATAACCTGTTCTTTTGAACTTATTTTATAAGCTTCTGTATATAAACTGTTGTCTAATGTTGCTAAAGTTGCAGCATTAGCGTTTTAGCATTTATTGTACAGAATACCCTGCTGTACACTGCGGCAGGAGGAGGCCGCCACTTGCTGCCACACCCCAGACTGCCCCATTGTCATTCTGTGTGTGGCAATCAGCGGCATACAGAATGACAATGGGTAGGAGGGGCTGCTCTTGTGCTAAAGGAGGAGTGCGAGGCGCCCCATCAGCGGGGTGAGGCCTCTCACAGGGAGCAGCGCTGCTCCCTGTGATGATCAAAATTACAGACAAAAGGCGTACTGATAGTCCGTGAAATTTACGGACAGTTGGTCACCCTAGACTGTGCGCGGCGCCCCTGGCACCTCATTACGGCGCACCGGAGTGCCGCGGCGCACAGTTTGGGAACCACTGAACTAGGAGGATACTAGTACAGTATTGCTGGATTCGCAGACCGTCTACTTGGAAAGTTATATAAATCACTAACTAAACCAACAACAAATAGGTTCTACTACGACTGCCAGCACACAGCAACACGCGACATGACAGACACAGTCCGTCATCGTGATTGCAGACCACTAAAAAATGTCCTACTACTAATAACAAGTCATACTATACTCAACCTATCAATCCACCACTATCTCTTCTTCTTAGTGGCAGCAGGAGTACAAAGAAAGGACTAGACCTGAGTCTCTAGTCTCTCTAGCATTACGCAGTTCTGTTAAGTACTACACTCATACATATTCAGGCCAAATGAGCACAAAGTTGCAAACAAGTAAGCATAGTACCAACACCACTGAGCAGGAGAGCACCCACAGAAGCTAATTAAACATTAATTTACCTGCAATGTAATCGAACTGGCAGCATTCTTGATCTTCGGGAAAAACATATATTAGCAATATAACACAGAGCAGAAGAAAACAAAGTAGTTATTAAATAGCTACTCACCAAGGCAAGGGATCTCCACGCCTAGCAGGTCGAGCAGGTCCTGCTCCTGGTCGAGGATGTCGGCCCATCGGTGCGTCGCTTGGTCATAGGTGCGCCGGACCCCCGGCTCCCTACGCATGGCCCGTCACACCTTATCCCACCGCTGGTGATGCTCCTGGAGGCCATACCCTTGACCGGGCCTGCCCCCTGCTGCCACGGTCTTAGGGAGGTGGCGCAGAACAAAAAATATAAGAGCCGCCACCTCCACCCCTGTGAAAATCTCCCTGGCCACTACATCCTCCCCCCTCAATCGCCCACATGGAAGCCGGGTACGGGTGCGGGACGCTTCCCCTTGCTGTTCCCGGCTCCCTTTCCCATGGTCCTGGACAGCTGAAAAAAAAAATAGGAAAGAATAGGGAAGAAGTAAAGAAAAGAAAAGAGTTAAAAAAAGTAGCTTTAAAGTAAGCAAAATTAGAAAAAAACACAAAATATAGAGGTAGAAAAATAGAGAGATAGATAATAATCAAAAAAGATCAAAAAAAAGGTTAAAGAAACAAAGGATGACAAATTTTAGGGAAGGATTCAAAAACCATGCCCAGAACCATAGCAATGAATGAAAAACAAGATGGCCGCGCCCATTGAGGACGGCGTGGGTAAGTTCGCCCGATATTTCCCTCGCGAGCACGTAAAAATGCATGTAAACACGAAATCGCGCCCCGCGCACAACGCGAGCTTGCAAATAGCGCCCGGAAACAGAAAAACGCAACGCGGACAAGATGGCCGTGCCCATGTATGACTGCATGGGTAACTTCGCAGTCAGTGCGCTGCAAGAGGCCCGCAAACACGCAAAAAGCCCCGCAATCACGCAAAAAAAATGTGCACAAATTCGGGGATTATGCGGACCGCGAATTCGCTTTCGCACGAATTCGCAGACTGCGAATTCGCAAATTTCAGCCATACTTAATTGAAACCCTTTCCTCAAGCATTTGCATTTGACTCGTGAGGGACATCTAGTAACCACCACTTGAACTGCAGCTCAAGCTCAAGCCCCACTGAGCACTAACCCTGCCCTGTATAAACACTCATCAGAGACCCTGCACTGAGCCCTAACACTGCCCTATATACACACTCATCAGAGACACCCACTGAGCCTTAACACTGCCCTATACACAGACTAATCAGTGACCACGCACTGAGCCCTAACACTGCCCTACATACAGACTTATCAGAGACCCTGCACTGAGCCCTAACACTGCCCTACATACACACTCATCAGAGACCCCCACTGAGCCCTAACACTGCCCTATATACAGACTAATCAGTGACCACGCACTGAGCCCTAACACTGCCCTACATACTCACTCATCAGAGACCCCACACTGAGCCCTAACACTGCCCTACATACACACTCATCAAAGACCCCCACTGAGCCCCAACACTGCCGTATATACACACTCATCAGAGACCCCCACTGAGCCCCAACACTGCCGTATATACACTCATCAGAGACCCCCACTGAGCCCTAACACTGCCCTACATACACACTCATCAGTGACTCCACTGAGCTCTAACACTGCCCTGTATACACTCTCATCAGACATCCCACACTGACCCTAACACTGCCATACATAAGACTCACCAGAGACCCCACAGACCCTAACACTGCCCTAATACAGACTCATCAGTGACCCCCACTGAGCTCTAACACTGCCCTACATACACACTCATCAGAGATCCCACACTAACAACTCAAGCACGCGGCCAAGTGACCATGGCATGAACCCCAAAAACAATAGCACAAAATAAGCCCGAGCCAGCTGCCAACGTTAAACAGCCGCAGTTTTACTTCAGTTATTTACACCTACCATCTGTTGGCGGGCGCGGCAGATACCACAGCATATTACCATTAATAATGCATTGATGGCTTCCATTCTCTGCAATTATCATTCCTGAAACCATCCGGTGATGTGGAAGGGCTCTTTTGGCGTGAATCCATCTCTGGCGTCGGCCCTGCAGGGTCAGGGCTGGACTCAATAACCGGTCGGTCCTCCTCACTAGCCATCCTCTGTCTGTGAGCTCTGTCAGCCGCGGGCTACCGCCATCCTTTCCCTTTCCCCTCTACCCCTGTTCCAGCTAGCCCAGCCCTCTTGCATCTCTGGGGAGATGAGGTGTCCTAACGGCTAGGCCGGTTGACCTCGATGAATCTGGGGAACCAGGTTCGAGTCTCGGCAATGACGCTGAACATCCTGTGATTCTGGGCAAATCACTTCATCTCCCCGTGCCTGACAAAAATGAATGTGTCCTCATGTAATGCAACTGGTGCTATGTAAAGCGCTCTGATACCCGGTACCGAGTCAAGTTTGCGCTATATAAAACTCAGTTAAAAAAAATAATAATAAGAAAAAATCTCAGAAAACTATTAGCAGGAGGTTGTTTGTCCCTAAGTGACCACTCTCATCAACTGCACCTTTACCTTTCTCAGCACACTTCATGCCGCCTTTTTTCTGAGTCAAACCTCCCTCCACCAAAGATGACCCTGAGCCAGCCTTGGGCCCCTAAACTGCTAATGCCCATGATCTTGACTGGACCTTGTACACGTTGCTTTCGGCAACCTATGCAACCTTTTCCTTGTCACCATAGCGCCTATTTTGACTTCTTGGCACATTTACCCTCCTTGCTTCCAGCCTTGGGCAAACTACTTCCTGGACAATGTGGAAAGGGAGGAGTAACCCTGGGCATAGTTTGCGTAGTAGCGCAACACGTAGCTACGAGAAGTGCACTTTGCACTACGCAAGCTACACGTAGCTATATGAACTGCGTAGTGCACTGATTGCACAGTGCTGGATACTTGTCCGCACTGTGCAAATCATTGCAAACCGCATCTTCCACAGTGCAAGCAGTCGTTTTCTGCCACTCGAGTACATTTTTACTCAACGCAGACTGGTAGTTTCTCATCGCGAGCGGTCGCAAGCATACACGACCACTCGCAATGAGAAACCTGACCTCCCCGTGTTGAGAATCTCGCCGGGAGTTTTATTTTCCATGTCGCGTTCGACAACTTGATGTTGCTGATCGCGAACGAGGAAAAAGTCTTTCCGGGATGGTATTTTGCTCTCTCGCCGTTGCCAACTTGACGTTGAAGGCAGCGAGCAAGCGAAACATGCCCAGGCCCAGGGTTAGGGAGGAGGGGACTTGTCCACCTTTATGTGTACATCAGATTATTTCTCTAGCCTTCCCATAGGCCAGACCTGGGATCCGACTGACCTATAGGCAATCTGGCCGTGCCAGAAGGGTTGGTGACAGGCTAGCGTGCGGGTAGTTTTTCACACTTTGTGGGCATTTTATATGGCTAAAACAAATACATTAACATAGCCAATAGACCTCGTCTAGTCGTGGCAAATTGGCTATGCCAATGCTTTGAACTGTTGATTCCTGTTTTACAACAAACATTGCCTTGCATGTAGTTTAAAGCACTGTACATAAACGCAAGTCTAGGAGTGTGGTGTACTAAGAGTTCAGCCACCTGCAGAGTATGTTATGTTGATTGGTATAGCACACTAACCACCCAAGAGGGCATCCAGGCTCTTGCGCACGTGTGTAGGTTTGTGGTCACCAAGGTGCTTATATGAAGAGCCAGATCCTCAGCTTCCTGCAGGACTCAAGAATTGAAGAGGAGGCTCTGAGGTGTTGAGGGCGATCATTCCATGTCTTGGGTGCGATGTATGAGAATGAGCAGCCTCTGGTTTCGCTTTTGCAGGTGCGGTGAGTGTGTGTGAGTTAGAGTGTGGCAGAGCATAGGTGTCGGGTGGGTTGGTGAAAGTGTGTGCAGCTGTTCGGGTATTCTGGTCTTGTGTTGTGTAGGGCTTTATATATGTGTGTGAGAAGTTTGAATCGGCTGCGTTTGTGAACAAGGAGCCAGTGCAGCTCCCTGTGGGGTGGTGTGTTGTGGGTGCGGCGTGGGTGGTCAAGTATGAGTCTTGCAGCGGTCTTCTAGATGGTCTGTTGCTGTAGTCCAGCTTGGTGGTGATGAGTGCTTGTGTGACAGTTCATCTGGTGTCCTGAGGCACCATTTGAAGATCTTTCTCAGCATGCGAAGGATGTGGAAGCAGGAGGTGCGCACTGCATTGACATGAGCTGTCATGTTGAGCTTGTTGTCTAGGATGATCCCTAGATTTCTTGTGTGGTCTATGGGTTTGGGTCCTAGCTCCAATGGCCACCAGGTGGAGTCCCACGGGGAGGTCCTCAGGCAGTTGGTTCGCATTCAGTCGGCTACCATATTCATGCAGTTGGCGTAGTTGGCTCTGGTGGTTGTTGACTTGTCCGTGAGGGAGAGCTTTTCAATACTTTGGTGGTTTACTCAAAGCGGGAACTCATGCGCTGCCCGAAATGAAGAACCCATTGAGGTGCTAAAACTGCGCTCCAGCCCCGCCTCAAACTTTGCTCCACAGTGACCACCTCTACCTCGGTTCCTACCTGAGTAGCGCAGGTCTGTTAGATGTGGGAAAGACTAAATCTAGACATAAAGCTTTGCAGAAAGCAGAGATCTGTAAGAGAATCTGAATCTTACAGATCTGAAGATAGAGGTCAAAGGTCCACTGCCCCAGAGAGTCACATCAGGGGGCCAAGTGAAGACCGCATAAAAACTCTCCAAATGTTATGGTCTTTCCATGGTGATTAAGCCTCCGGGGAGATTGTACGGAGGATCCTGTCTCACAAACCTCCCACATTGAAGTGTACATATATTTACTGTAGTAATTCTAGTCATGTGTTTGTTTCTGTACATCCTTACTTACCTGGCATATATATTTTTCTTTTGTTTTATATTCCCTGGAAGCACCATCCCTTCTTGTGCTCTCAGATAAGGATCCACTGAAGCACATTCCCCTCCTGGGCTCCCAGATAAGGATTTTTGGAAGAACCCCCCTTCGTTGACTCTCAGATGAAGATTTGTGGAAACCCTCCCCCTTCCTGGCCTCTCAGATGAGGATTCAATGAAGCACCGCCCCTTCCTGGCCTCTCAGATGAGGATTTATGGAAGCACCTCCCCTTCGTGGCCACTCAGGTGAGGAATCGTGTAATCATGTCCCCTTCAGGTGTTCTCAGATGAGGATTCGCTGAAGCACCTCCCCTTCCAGGGCTCGTAGATGAGGATTCATGGAAGCACCGCCTCTTCCTGTTCTCTCCAATGAGGATTCACTGATGCACCTCCCCTTCCTGGGCTTTCAGATGAGATTTCACTGAAGCACCTCCCCTTCCTGGGCTCGCAGATGAGGTTTCACTGAAGCACCGCCCCTTCCTGTGCTCTCAGAGGAGGATTCACTGAAGCCCCTCTTCTTCCTGGGCTCTCAGGTGAGAACTCATGGAAGCACCGCCCCTTCCTGTGCTCTCAGATGAGGATTCAATGAAGCACCGCCTCTCCCTGTGCTCCCAGATGAGGATTCACTAAAGCACCGCCCCTTCCTGGCTTCTCAGATGAGGATTCACTGGAGCACCGCCCCTACCTGGGCTCTCAGATGAGGATTCAATGAAGCACCGCCCCTACCTGGGCTCTCAGATGAGGATTCAATGAAGCACCGCCCCTTCCTGTGCTCTCGGATGACGATTCATGGAAGCACCGCCCCTTCCTGTGCTCTCAGATGAGGATTCACTGAAGCACCGCCCCTTCCTGTGCTCTCAGATGAGGATTCACTAAAGCACCGCCCCTACCTGGGCTCTCAGATGAGGATTCAATGAAGCACCGCCCCTTCCTGTGCTCTCAGATGAGGATTCACTGGAGCACCTCCCCTTCCTGGGCTCTCAGATGAGGATTCACTGGAGCACCTCCCCTTCCTGTGCTCTCAGATGAGGATTCACTAAAGCACCGCCCCTTCCTGGCCTCTCAGGTGAGGTTTAACAGAAGCTCTTCCCCATCCTGGACTCTCAGGTGATGACAGGAAGGCCCCGTAACCTTACCCTAGCTTGTTTCTCTTCTTGTGTTGGCCAATGACTGCGTGCACTCCCAGGTGGAATGGGTTCACCCTCACATTGAGACTAAAGTTTATCTGTTTTCTAAAATATTTAGTAAAGCAAAACAATGCAGGATGTCCTAGAAACGTAGGTTGCTAACTGGGAATTACAAAAAACAAATTTCTTAAATGGAAAAAAACTTCGGGCCGATTCACAGAACTAATCTGAGAAAAAATCCAAACGTATTACTTTTGATATTCACAGAAGGTATTTAGTAGCAGTAAAGTTAGGATTTTGTCTTAAATTAGGATTTTGTCTTGTTAGGATTTTGTCTTGTTAGGATTTTGTCTTAAGAACAAACCTTAAGACAAACTTAAACTTAACTTAAAACAACATCCTAACTTTACTACTACTAAATGTCTTCTGTGAATACCAAAAGTAGTAAGTTTAGGATTTTGTCTCAGATTAGTTCTGTGAATCAGCCCCTTCATTGTTAATATTTTAGGAGCATATTTTTCAAGCAGTTGCGGCACCCTAGCACCACGCAACGGGGTGCGAGGGCGACACAACTAATAAGTAAAATTTATCAAGCCACGCAAAACCCCTTGCGTGGCCCTCAGTGGCTTGATAAATCTGGAGCAACGCAACGCAGAGCAAATCCCTTCTTTGCCTCAGGGGGGTGTTCCACGGGTGGAGTGTGGGTGTTTCCTCACATCCACCCATGGATTGCGGCTCACTCCCAGTTGTACCATTACTGGTAGACCTAGGAATGCGTCAAAATGCTCACCTCTCCAGGTGAGGTGTAACGGAGAGTATGGAAGTAGCCTTACGGCTAGAGCGGTTAACCTCGAAGCTAGGGTACCGTGTTCGAGTCTCGGCAACGACGCTCAACATCCTGTGATTCTGGGCAAATCACTTAATCTCTACATGCCTAACAAAAATTAATGTGTCTCTCTGTAACAAAACTAGTCTTCATGTTAAGTGCTCTGATACCCGATTCGGGTCTAGTTCACGCTATATAAAACTCTATTAAAAAAATATATCTCTATTTCCCCTTTTTTTCCCTTTTTTTGTATGTGTGCTGTCCATGGGAAAAGGAACATTTCTCAGGGAATTGTCTTGTGCAGTAAAGTGTCCGTTCCTGCACAAAAACGATGCTGCTTACAACGTAGATCCCTTGCACCAGGCTGCAATGGTGCCTGGGTTGGCGCTAGGAAGCGCATGGTGCGCCTACGCAGGGGGAAAGGACAGGAATGCACCACAATGCTCCCAATCATGCTGCTCAGCAGGGCAAGGTGGCTCGCTGCGCTGCACGATTTTTGATAAACACGCCCTTACTTTATAAAACAACATATTTCTTGAAATACCAAGGGCCTCATTTATGAAAAGCGACGCATTGCTGCGTGAAAACAGCGATGCGTCACTTTTCATTGCGATACAATGATGCATCATATTTACAGTATGACGCATCATGTCGCAAGGAGTTACAGATACGTCAGTATTTCTGATGTGTCTGTATGGCGCAAAAGTGACGCATTGCTGGAGTGTGTCACAAAAGTGACGCAACTCCAGCAATGCATCCTTTCACATGGGGAAAGCCCCATATGAAAGGGCCTGCGTCAGTCTTACGCCTGCTGTGAGGCAGGCGCAAGATTTTGACACAACGGCGTCCTAGAAGTGATGCAGTGAAATCTCATAGATTTCACTGCGTCACTTCTACAACCCTTTCTTGCGTCAAAATGCCCCCCTGCATACATTATACCTGGCGCAGGTGTAATGTTGCGCAGGGGTTTACAAAGTGACGCATCTACCTAGATGCGTCACTTTGTAAATATGGCGCAACAAGGCGAATTTTTTACGCCACAAAAAGTGACGCACCTGCAGCGTAAAAGTGACGCAAGGGTTCATAAATGAGGCCCCAAGTCTTTTCGCTCATTAAACACTGAGGTATAATTTAGAAAATGTTAAAGTTCTCATTTGGAATCAAACGGAAAACACTCTCTAAAATGTTGAAAAATAAAAGAATCAGCAACAAGTTTGAGAGATCTCAGAAACAAGAACAAATACCAATAAAAAAAAGCTGTAACAACCATCAGTATAAAACAGCAGGAGTATGAAGAGTGAATGAACCACCAGTCTAAACAAGCATTTGCAAAGCTAATATGTCTGGACTGCAGTTGGATTTCATATTCTGATGCATGCGTATACGTGTGTGTTTTCAGGTTAAAATTTAAAGAAGCTTGCTATGGTTAAAAAAAGGAACACTTTCTGTATAGAATGCATCAATGAAATAATGTAATGTGTGCTGACATGTTATTCTTGAGATGTAAAATAGTACCTTATGCAATGTGAGCAGTCCACAAAAGGCGAAATAATACATCAAACAGCCAACCACATGAAGTGAGTGAGTGATACTATTCTGGGTGGAGCCAAAGGATAGGTAACAATGTGTTGTGCAAATTGGTGCACTGTCAAACCAGACTAAAAAAGTATGTTTACAAAAGTATTATGTGGTGAACACAGATGGATAAGGGTGATGGGTGAAGAACACTCCATGCTCGAGGTGCTGCATATGAAGGAGATAGAGCAGAGAGTTTGGTCCAATGGCATTTCAGAATGACAAGTGTCCTCACTTCCTCTGACCTCATGACCTGCGATTTGCCCGCCAAGTGGCCACCTATGAAGAAGCGGCTTAAAGGAAGTTTACAGTTAACCAGAGTAATCTATGGCAGAGAATTGTAAAAAAAAAGATTAAGTACCAGAAGTAAGATATGTCTCAGAACCACATAACATTTAAAGAAAGGGACAATCTAAGAATATCGTAAACCAAACAAAGGCCCATTTCCAAAACAAGAATAATTTTAAAATATTGATTCTGCTAATTTTTTTCTCGTTAAACCATAACATGTTAAAAAAAGGCCACACCCAAGAAGCTCCAGAAGGTAATGAAGCATTAAAATGATCTTCTTGAAGTTGGTGGAAGTGACAGCATCATTGTTTCCCAGCCATGGACAAGAAGAAGGTCCAACGGCCTCCACAGTAGGCTTCCACCGGTACGCTTGCATCAATAGTCCAACAGCCTCTGCAGCAGGGTACCACCGAGCGCTTGCATCCGTTGTCCAACAGCTTCCGCAGCAGGCTTCCGCCAGAGCGCTTGCATCAGTTGTCCAACAGCCTCCGCAGCAGGGTCCCGCCAGAGCGCTGGCATCAGTTGTCCAACAGCCTCCGCAGCAGGCTTCCACCAGAGCGCCTGCATCAGTCGTCCATCAGCCTCCGCAGCAGGGTTCCGCCAGAGCGCTGGCATCAGTTGTCCAACAGCCTCCGTAGCAGGCTTCCGCCGGAGCGCTTGCATCAATCGTCCAACAGCCTCAGCAGCAGAGTTCCGCTGGAGAGCTGCATCAGTCGTCCAACAACCTCTGCAGCAGGCTTCTGCGGGAGCGCTTCCATCAGTCGTCATAACAACCTCCGCAGCAGGCTTCTGCGAGAGCGCTTCCATCAGTCATCCAACAACCTCCGAAGCAGGCTTCCATGGGAGCGCTTGCATCAGTCGTCCAACAGCCTCGGCAGCAGGGTTCCGCCGGAGCGCTTGCATCCATTGTCCAACAGCCTCCAAAGCAGGCTTCCGCAGGAGCGCATCCATCAGTTGTCCAACAGCCTCCGCAGCAGGCTTCCGCTAGAGCGCTTGCATCCGTTGTACAACAGACTTCGCAGCAGGGTTCTGCCGGAGCGCTGGCATCAGTTGTCCAACAGCCTCCGCAGCAGGCTTCCACCGGAGCACTTGCATCAATCGTCCAACAGCCTCTGCAGCAGGGTTCTGCTGGAGCGCTGCATCAGTCGTCCAACAACCTCCCCAGCAGGCTTCCGCGGGAGCGCTTCCATCAATCGTCCAACAACCTCCACAGCAGGCTTCCGCGGGAGCGCTTCCATCAGACATCCAACAACCTCCGAAGCAGGATTCCGCGGGAGGGCTTCCATCAGTCGTCCAACAGCCTTGGCAGCAGGGTTCCACCGGAGCGCTTGCATCCATTGTCCAACAGCCTCCGAAGCAGGCTTCCGCGGGAGCGCTTCCATCAGTTGTCCAACAGCCTCCACAGCAGGCTTCCGCCTGAGCGCTTGCATTCATTGTACAACAGACTTCGCAGCAGGGTTCTGCTGGAGCGCTGGCATCAGTTGTCCAACAGTCTCCGCAGCAGGCTTCCACCGGAGCACTTGAATCAATCGGCCAACAACCTCCGCAGCAGGCTTCCACTGGAGTGCTTCCATCAGTGGTCCAACAACCTCCGCAGCAGGGTTCCGCCGGAGCGCTTCCATCAGTCGTTCAACAACCTCTGCAGCAGGCTTCCGCCGGAGCGTTTGCATCAATCGTCCAACAGCCTCTGCAGTAGGGTTCCGCCGGAGCGTTTGCATCCGTTGTCCAACAGCTTCCGCAGCAGGGTTCCGCCGCAGCGCTGGCATCAGTTGTTCAACAGCCTCTGCAGCAGGCTCCCGTGGGAGCGTTTCCATCAGTCGTCCAACAACCTCCGCAGCAGGCTTCCGCGGGAGCGTTTCCATCAGTCGTACAACAACCTCCGCAGCAGGCTTCTGCCGGAGCGCTTCCATCAGTCGTCCAACAACCTCCGCAACAGGCTTCCGCCGGAGCGCTTGCATCAGTCATCCACCAGCCTCCGCAGCAGGGTTCCACTGGAGCGCCTGCATCAGTGAATGAATGAATTAAATTAATTTTATCATGCGCAAACTTTGCCCAGTGGGCGTCAAGGCGCCTAATTCAAATAGTACAGCTCGCAAATGAAACCAGCATTCTCTCATTGGTAGGCTTTGGTAAAGTACCACATCTTAAGGGCCTTTTTGAACAGATCAATTGAGGGTAGGGTTTTAACCTCAATTGGGAGAGAGTTCCAGAGCTTAGGAGCGGCGACAGAAAAAGCTCTCGCTCCCCATCTGGCTAGCCTTGTCCGGGGCACTACCAGTTGAAATAACCCAGCAGATCGAAGAGATCTGGTTGGGATATAGCGGGTAAGCAGGGACCCAAGTGCATCGTCCGTGCCAGCCGCAAGAGCTCTGTATGTAAGACATAGAATCTTAAAAAAGACTCTATGCTGAACAGGGAGCCAATGTAGATCTCTCCTGGCAGTCGTGGCTGAAGATGCCAAAAAGAAAGCGGGCCAGAACAAAACGCGCTGCAGCATTCTGCACGATATGCAGTCGATGGATAAGGCCCTTGTTGGACCCCACATACAGGGAGTTGCATTAATCGAGCCTGGAGCCAACAAGAGCGACTGCAATCTGCTTACGAGCCTGGAGAGAAAGATAGTTACGGATCCTATTTAGAATCCTGATAACACCCCAGCATGTGGCCACGGTCCTATTTACATGGAGCGTCATAGAAAGTGAGGTGTCAAAAACCACGCCGAGATTTCTGGCTGATTGGGAGGGAGTGGGGCAGGTGCCAAGAGATGAAGGCCACCACTCGCTCGACCAAACATCTTGGTCTTTCCCAAAGACCAAGACCTCTGTCTTGTCGCCATTTAGCTTTTGGGAATTGATGATCATCCAATCTGCCACATGCTGCATGCATGACCTAAAGCTAATGGCGGATGTATGGACAGAGGAATGAGCCAGTGACACCATGATCTGGGTGTCGTCGGCGTAGGACACCACCTCCACCCCCTGCGATCTTACTAGTCTAGCAAGGGGGGCCACATAGATGTTAAACAGGGTTGGACTAAGGGCCGACCCCTGTGGCACCCCACATTGCAATGACTTAGCAGGGGAGAGGAAATTTCCAAGCTTTACTCTCTGTTCTCTACCAAGGAGAAAGGAGTTAATGTAATTCAAGGCCGGCCCAGTGACCCCTGCCTCCCTAAGCCGAGATGTTAAAATGGCGGGAGACAGGGTATCGAACGCGGCTGTGAGATCAGTCATCCAACAGCCTCCTCAGCAGGCCTCCACCAGATCGCGTGCATCAGTCATCCAACAGCCTCCGCAGCAGGCTTCCTCCGGAGCACTTGCATCCATTGTCCAACAGACTCGGCGGCAAGGTTCCGCCGGAGCGCTGTCATCAGTTGTCCAACAGCCTCCGCAGCAGGCTTCCACCGGAGCGCTTGCATCAATCGTCCAACAGCCTCTGCAGCAGGGTTCCACCAGAGCGCTTGAACCTGTTGTCCAACAGCCTCCGCAGCAAGGTTCCGCTGGAGCGCTGGCATCAGTTGCCCAACAGCCTCCACAGCAGGCTTCCACCGGAGCACTTGCATCCATCGTCCAACAGTCTCTGCAGCAGGGTTCCGCTGGAGCGCTGCATCAGATGTCCAAAGACCTCTGCAGCAAGCTTCCGCGGGAGCGCTTCCATCAGTCATCCAACAACCTCCACAGCAGGCTTCTGTCGGAGCGCTTCCATCAGTCGTCCAACAACCTCCGTACCAGGCTTCTGCTGGAGCGCTTGCATCAATCATCCAACAGCCTCTGCAGCAGGGCTTCGCCGGAGCGCTTGCATCCGTTGTCCAACAGCCTCCGCAGCAGGGTTCCGCTGGAGCGCTGGCATCAGTTGTCCAAAAGCCTCTGCAGCAGGCTTCCGCTGGAGCGCTTGCATCCGTTGTCCAACAGCCTCTGCAGCAGGGTTACGCCAGAGTGCTGGCATCAGTTGTCCAACAACCTCCACAACAGGCTTCCGCTGGAGTGCTCGCATCAGTCATCCACCAGCCTCCGCAGCAGGGTTCCGCGGGAGCGCTTGCATCCGTCGTCCAACAGCCTCAGCAGCAGGCTTTTGCCGGAGCACTTGCATCCATTGTCCAACAGCCTCCGCATCAGGATTCCGCCGGAGCGCCGGCATCAGTTGTCCAACAGCCTCCGCAGCAGGCTTCCACCAGAGCACCTGCATCAGTCGTCCAGCAGCCTCCGCAACAGGCTTCCGCAGGAGCGCTGGCATCAGTTATCCAACAGCCTCCGCAGCAGGCTTCCGCCGGAGCGCTTGCATCAATCGTCCAACAGCCTCTGCAGCAGGGTTCTGCTGGAGCGCTGCATTAGTCGTCCGACAACCTCCACAGCAGGCTTCCGCGGGAGCGCTTCCATCAGTTGTCCAACAACCTCCGCAGCAGGCTTCCGCTGGAGTGCTTCCATCAGTCGTCCAACAACCTCCGCAGCAGGCGTCCGCTGGAGCGCTTCCATCAGTCGTCCAACAACCTCCGCAAGAGGCTTCCGCCGGAGCGCTTGCATCAGTCATCCACCAGCCTCCGCAGCAGGGTTCAGCGGGAGCGCTTGCGTCAGTCATCCAACGGCCTCCGCAGCAGGCTTCCGCCGGAGCGCTTGCATCAGTCGTCCAACAGCCTCTGCAGCAGACTTCCGCCGGAGCGCTTGCATCAGTCGTCCAACAGCCTCCGCAGTAGGCTTCCGCCGGAGCGCTTGCATCAGTCTTCGATGTAGACACCTGGTCAATGTCCGGATCTCAAAGAGGAGCACTACAGGCCTCTTCCAAAGTGAAACCAATAATTATTGTAAAACTTAGGTCTCCAACCATGGCTTGGTTAATCTTGAGGAGAACCGAGGTGCAGAGAAGCCAATACAGAGAAAGCCGCAGAGGGCGGCCTGTGCGGCCAAGTGACGAGAGGCAGGTTTGTCATGGTTAGGTGTGGTCACGCATCTTGATCAGGGTATGAAATGTTAGTAGAAAAGGAAGCACGCCTCATGGATTTGAAGCAGCTGCACAATAAGGATGAGTAGACATCGAAACATTCAGAGTAAATTGAGGTATATTTATTAACAATGTCATTTACAAACAATAGTAGAGCTGCTGACAGCTGTGTAGCTGAAGCAGAACAACAAACAAGCGTTTGGTCTCTGCTGGGACCTTTTTCAATGAAAACAAAAAAGGCTTGGGTCCTATAACTATCCGGCCTGGACCGCTACTATAGGGTAAACAAAAACAAATGGCCGGGCAGGTTGAGTTACAAATAATGCATCGCCTAGTCAAGTCAATTACTAGGTTGGACAACCATTACGTTGAGTCAATTCTTATTTTATAAAGAAATTTTTAGAAAGTATTTTTTATGACATCAAAAAACCACAAACTATTAAACAGATACATAAATACTTTCAATACACTGAAATGAGCATGTCAAACAAAGAATTTTTTACAAAAGAATTGTCACATAAAAAATCACATAGACAACTATGCAATACCTCCGCAGAATTATTTTTGAGGCAACAGTCCTAGATAATAATGAACAAGTGGACAAACTGATGGTTAAATTCGCCTACTTGTCAATACCGACCCAAGATGGTATTCACCTGTTACAACGCATTTTTTACAACGCACTACCACTACAACGCAGGCATTACAACGCATACCATTACAACGCATAGCGCTGGGGAGCGCTCTAGGATAAGAGGTAAGTTTAATTTACTATCCAACACCTTCCCTAGGGTCCACGGGGACTGGAGTTAGAATAGTAAATTATACTTACCACTATCCAGCACCCCAAAGCGCTATGCGTTGTAGTGGTATGCGTTGTGAATACCGTGTTGTAATGGTATGCGGAGTAAAAGTATGCGTTGTAACGTCATACATCCACCCAAGATACATACTTTTAATTCATAATGGGGTACTATAACTAGGAATAACACATGATGGACTAAATGATTGCAAGTGTATTATTTAATTCCTATCAAGCCTCGTCTGTTTTGTATCTTGGAAGGAAGGTCAATGCGTTTCGAACCCAATTTGATTCTACAGGTTCTCCTCAGGACGCGGACTGGGGGGTCACTGTCACTGTGAACAACAATTAAAAGATTGGTGTCAGTAAGGAAGCTACCTCTTGGGACCTCACCTCTACCAGACTCAAACACTCTTGCAGTCAGTTTTCCTTATTGATGAAGGATGGCCATAAGAAATTCATGCGCCTATCCCCATTGGCTGTTCTCTGTAAACAGATAAAATGAAATGGAAATATCTGTTTGAGATGCTGCTTTGTTGTCCGAATTATACTCAACTAATTGACCCCTACTACCAAGACATACTTCAATAATGAGCGCATTAGGTGGGAGGCGGATGCCGGATCGTTTTGTTATTCGGTGTTCGTTTCTTTAAAATTTCATTACGACCACTGCAGAAAAAAGGGACCTAGCATCATTGCCTGTCTCAATATGCTGGTAAGTGCTTTGAACCTTATTGTTGTTAAACTTCCTACCTTAATAGTCGGAACGGGTTCAGCCCGGCTGCACGCATGCGGAGGGCGGCAGCTGCCGCACGGGCTTGATAGCCGTAAATACAAGGAGCGTGCGGTTAGAGACCTTTTAGTCTCGGATTTAAATCGTGAGGATAAAGACTGAAACTTGACAAAAAGCTTACTTGTAAGCGGGTTGAAGGCTACTTCGGTCTGGCATCCATCTTCCTCCGTGAGTCAAACACGTGGTTACCTTTAGGGCTGTCTACTCTGTTTTAAAGAGACTCAAATCCCGATGTATGTTGGGAATTGTAGTTTCAAGGAGTTATTTTAGTGTCTTTATTCTGAGGGGTAGCTAATATTGAGTTTCGGATTCGCGGTCACACGAGCAGCAGCAAGCCACAGCAGATACGCGCCACAGAATATACCATGCGAGATTCTTACAAATTACTCAGTTCATTGAGATCATTCAATCCCGACATGGCAGTGTCAAATTTCAAGATGAGATACGCTTCTTTTTGTGCCAGTCGTACATCTGGATCACCCCCAGCGCCAGCGATATTTTTAATAGCTGATAAAATTGTCCATTTCAAATCGCTGACCGAATGTTTATTTGTCAAGAAGTGGGACACTAGTGGCGCTGTGAGTCCTTTGTTGTTAATTCTCGATCTGTGTTGGGTTATGCGTTGACGCACCTCTTGTGTTGTTTTGCCAATGTACACTTTCTTGCAAGGGCATACAATGGCATAGATTGCGTACCTCGTTTTGCAGTTCGTGAAGTCATCATGGCGCCAATGTTTTTTACCATCTGTGAAATGTGTACCTTCAATTGTTAGGCTGCACACCGAGCAAGTGCCGCATTTGTGGTGTCCCTTCACTGGGCTCATGTTGAACAATGTACTCTGTGTTTCTTTTTTCATTCTGGGACGTGTGGAGGAAATCTGCTGGCCCACGCTTCGATTCTTTTTCAGCGCGAATAGTGGTTTACCAATCTCAGGAATGACTTCTTCTACTAGATGCCAGTTATTCTGGATAATTTTCTGCACTGGATTTGTATGGGGTCCAAAGGTGGAAACACACACCATACGCTCTGTAGGTACTTTCTCTTTCTTCTGTAAGAGATGCTCTCTGGGTGTCCATCTTGCCCTCTTCATGGAGTGTTTTAAGAGCTTACTTGGATATCCTCTTGCTTTCAGCTTTTGGACCAGTGCATCCCCATGGGTGACAAAATCTTCCGTTCTTGAACAATTCCTCCTCACCCTAAGGAATTGTCCGTAGGGGAGGTTGTTCTTGAGGCTCTTTGGGTGGTAGCTTCTGTAATGTAAGGCATTGTTTTTGTCAGTTTTTTTCTGAAACAGAGATGACATGAGACCTTCAGGAGTGGATTTGATCTCAACGTCCAAAAACGACATGGTTTTGGAATCATATGCCAGGCTGAATTTTATGTCCGGATTGCGGTTATTCAACCAGTCGTGAAATTCTTCCAGAGACTGTGGTGTACCATTCCAGATACACCACACATCATCTATATACCTGAGCCATAGTCGGATGTGACCTTTGTATGGGTTATTGTTATACACAAATTTTTCTTCGTACTGGGCCATGTATAATATTGCCATCTCCGGTGCGAAAGGACAGCCCATCGCTGAGCCCTTAATTTGCAAAAACATCTCTTCCTCGAACACAAAGAAATTCTTTTTTAATGCCAGTGATGCAAATTTGGCAATTAGTTCAGTGGGTACTCTGTGGGGGCGAGGTCTCTTGTCCAAATACATTTCGATTACATCTACTCCATCTTGCTGTGGGATTTGCGTGTATAAGGACGTAACGTCCATTGTGACCAAAAGTTGTGAGGTGGGGTCAAACTCCAAGCCTTCCACCTTGTTTATAAATTCCATCGTGTCCCGAAGATATGAGGGTACTTCAGCAACAAATTCTTTCAGAAACACATCAACAAATTTGGAAATCGGCTCCAACACCGAGTCACATCCCGACACGATGGGTCGACCTGGCGGTGTGTTGGGGTCTTTATGTACTTTTGGGAGCCTTTTTCAAGGCATGATTGTGTTACGGACTTATAGACGGTAGAGCCAGATACATCACCTTAGTAAGGCTGTGGAAGTTACACTGTGGTATGTTATAAAACCTGCTCACGAGGCAGATGCATATTCAAGGGTGTGTGTTTAACAAAGTAGTGAGACGACTACAGTGATCTATCTGGGACTACCGTTTCATAATAATAATAATAATAATAAGTACCCTTATAAGGCGCATGGTTACATTCACTAGTGTGTCCCCGCGCTGCAGCCAGTCACCCTGTCTGTTGTAATGAACCTGAGAAAGCTAAGAGGTAATCCTATATGTGGAAGAGCCAGGTCTTTAGTTTTTTCCGAAAGATCCTTTCCGATGGTTCTGTCTGAAGAGCGAGAGGGCGGACATTCCAGTGTTTGGAGGCTAGGTAGCGAAAAGATCGGCCACCCATTCTCACTCTTTTGATTACTGGATCTTAACCTGTCCCGTCCCCAAGGACCTCAAGCCCGGGTAGGAGTGTTAGGGGACATTAGACTATGTAGATAGCTAGGTCCGTTTCCCTGCAGAATGCGTTGACTGACACATAGGGCTTTAAAAAGGATTCTCTCCCTCACCGGGAGCCAGTGTAGGGCAGCGAGGGCATTCCTGTAGGGAGCTCTCCTGGGCAGCATCAGAAGAAGGCGAGCCGCCGTGTTCTGAGTGCATTGAAGTCTCTGCTCACACTCACCATTAGCTCCTAGATATAAAGCGTTACGGTAGTCCTGGCGGGAAGTCACCAACGCATGGACTAGAGTTTTCCTGGTGGCTACGGGAAGCATATCTAAGATCTTCCCAGGGCCTTTCATTATTCTGAAGCACTTCCCAGCCACAATCCTGGTGTGGTGATCGAAGGAGAGCTTAAATCCAGCCACATCCCCAAGTTCTTAACCTGGTAACTGGGGGGGGGGTGGGGCCACCATGACGAGGACCATATCGAGGGAGCTGTACCCAAGATTAGAACCTCCATCTTACTGCCGTTTAACTTTCAACAGTTACTTGACATCCAGACGGCCAGCGCCTGTAAACAGGTGGAGAAATTGGTGGCTGACTCTCCATGAGACTGAGATAGTGACACCACCAGTTGCGTGTCATCCGCATATGACACGGCACTAATGCTGTATTTCATAATAATGTCTGCCAAGGGGCCATATATTGGTTAAAAAGAGTGCGGCTAAGTATAGTGCCCTGGGGAACCCCTTGAGCCAGCACAATGCTTTTAGAATAAAACGGTCCTTGGGATACTTGGAAGCTTCAATCCTGTAGGAAGGATCCCAGCCACTCCAAGGCCAGTCTATCCAGCCCTCCTTTCTTGAGACGCTGTAGGAGTAGTGGGTGGGTGACGATGTCGAATGCGGCGCTGAGGTGCAACAAGACCAAAGCCACCGTCTGACCTTCGTCTACGTGTCTGCGAATGGATTCTGTTGCCAGAAGCAGTGCTGACTCCGCCCAGAAACCCGATTGTGTGGGATGCAGGAAGCAGTGCTGGTAAATGTGCGTTGTCAGTTGAGTGTTGACCGATTTTTCAGCTATTTTAGCAAAATATGGCAAGAGCGAGACGAGTCGAAAGTTATCCACCTGACCCGCACTCACACCCAGCTATTTTTTTATGGGGATAACAACCGCTTCTTAACATCTTTTTGGGACCATCCTTGATTCAAAAGAGAGTTTCAGGAGGTGCCTAATATAGGGTGCTAAGATCTCCATGCTCTCCCTCAGAGTTTTAGGGCTCGTAGGGTCCCTTGGCGAACCAGACTAAGGGGCATATTATCAAGGGGGTTTATCTCCGCTTTTTTGGCTTTAAAAGCCAAGAAAGCGGAGATAAAATTATCTCCCTATTACCTAGCTGTCGCTAACACCAGTTAGCGACAGCTAGTAGGAGATAGCGACCATCTTGGGCCCCACTTTGCATGTCAGAGAAATTTATCACTAATGACATGCAAAGTGGACGTGCCAAGATGTTAGCGACTGGAAAGAGTCGCTAACATCGCTATCTCCTATTACCAACTTTTGGAGATATTCGCGCTAAGCGCGAATATCTCCAAAAGCTAACGCCTGCCCCTGAGCAGTTCTTAGCTATGTTATCCAATGGGAGGTGGATAACATGGCTAAGAGCATTAGCTAGGTAATGCATGAATATCGCTGACTTTTCAGCGATATTCATGCATTGCGGCCGATTTTTATCGCATTTGCGATAAACCTTGGTAATACCAAGGTTTATCTGCGATAAAAATTGCCGCAGCTCAGTGGTAAATTTTTGTCTCTAACCAAGCAATAGCGATAATTATCGCTATTGCTTGGTAATATGCCCCTAAATGCTTAAGGCCATGGTTATCGTTTATCGCTCATCCACTGTTATCGCACCACGTACCTTGGCATTATTGTACTAACCTACTGATGGAGGAACCTTCTACAGCTAGCAGCTGCTCTAAACAGAACTTTGACCTCCAGTCATTACGAGTAGTAGGGCAGTCTCAACCTCTTCTTATGCCAACCACTTGTAGGAACATGCCTTGAGATTCTGTCCATCACACAATTGTACCAGCAGGGATGAAGCTGCTTCAATTATTCAACTGTTGACAACTTTATCATGTTCTTTGGGTCAATTAGGATTATAGAATGTAATATTCAAACTGCCCATCCTGGTCTAAGGGAACAGATAGCCTTGCAATAGGGAAAAACGAAATGGAGTGTAATTCACTATCAAGAGATGCTACACAGACCAAGGCATGTCCTACCTTTCACATACAATGCAGCCTGCCGTAAGGGAAGGTTTAGGGACTGGGAGGTGGGTTCACTTCACAGTCAGCACGGCAGTTCTGGACTGCACACCGACTCTGCAATGGGACATCTGGGACACACTTTAGAAGCTGCTTCAGTGGGAGGCGCAATCAGCGCTGCAGGCCCACCAGCAGCATTCGGTCTACCAGCCCTGAGCACGCACGGTGCACTATACTAGGGACTAACAGGTAAACCAAATGAGCCAATTATGGGAATACCAATTCATACGGTCAATTTACAATAGGGAGCATTCGCGCTGTGGCACTGAATGGCAGTGGTACAGCGCCCAGAACATCTAACACCAGCAAACACAGGGGAGACATAAGCAAAAAATGGAAGAGAGACCCACGCCAATGGTGCCAGGTCTAACAGGGAGCATGTGTGGCCTGTGGCTCACCTGGCAGTCTGGAAGGTTCTCTAAGACTCCTGAAGGAAATGCGTGTTAGTTCACTGGTTTAACCTTACAGGGAGAGCAGGATGGAATCAATTAACAGGAAACAAATGTTTAGTTTTGTCTAAAGGTGCTCAAGGGAAAACACTCCAAGACCCTAGTAATAGTGAGAGCAAGGCAAGCCATTGGTTCACGTCTTCAGGAACTGTTGCAAGCTCTGGCACAAAGGAATAAGGGGGATTCTGGGCATGGAACCATACCGCGCATAAGTCCCCACAAGGGTAGCGTGACATACGCCCTTCACGCCAGGCCCCCTACACAGAGGACGCATGAGGGAGCCGTGACAACTGGTGCATTGACTACCACTGCGCTATCAACTCAACTACATTTCTCATGAAACATAGTGCACGCTATGACACGTCGCAATGATGTGCAGAACACGCGCCCACACCTTGACGTCACGATACAGGGCGCAATGCTTCCATATGTACATCTGCTCTGTGTCCCTGCGACGTCTCCTTGATTGGATGGAAGCCCACCGGGGTGGGGTACAGGACATGGAGGGACGTGCCGACTGAGGGCGCTCTCTCGTGGTAGGCGCTTTAATTCTTCAAGAACAGTTTGTCTCTCACCATGCTCCTATCACTTGTTGGCCCACAGATGTGTGATCGTAAGGGTAGCCAGCGTCCTCTACGCCATTATAAGTGGAGGAGGGGCTCCTATATTACACCTTCAAATTCTCAACAGCCAGGGGGGCTTGTAAATCACTCCCCTTCAGTTAAGGGGTCTTCACATCTAACATGGGCTTCGATTGGAATTCAATAGACCATATTATCAAGCCCATTATCGCCGCTTTATCAGCAGTTTTCTTCTTATAAAGCGGCGATAATTTTATTGCCTGTCTTGATAATATGCCCCTGAATTATGCACCATCGGCTCCCCAGAGTAGAGTGCGGCCCGTCTGCAAAGCGCTTCGACACCTCGTCAAAGGCCCCGCCGCCGCCAGAGCCAACCTGCACGAAGGGATGAAAGATGTAGCCGAGTGGATGACGACCAGCCGCCTGAAACTGAACTCAGACAAGACGGAGGTCCTCATCCTGGGCTCCTCGCCCTCCGACTGGGACGACTCCTGGTGGCCCCCCGCCCTGGGCACCGCACCCAAACCGACGGACCACGCACGCAACCTGGGCTTCATCCTGGACTCCTCCCTCTCCATGACCAGACAAGTCAACGCCGTCTCCTCGTCGTGCTTCAACATCCTGCGGATGCTACGGAAGATCTTCCGGTGGATCCCCACCGAGACCAGGAAGACTGTCACCCAGGCCCTCGTCACCAGCCAACTGGACTACGGCAACGCCCTCTACGCCGGAACCACCGCCAAGCTCCAGAAGAGACTCCAGCGGATCCAGAACGCCTCAGCCAGACTCATCCTCGACATCCCACGAAACAGCCACATCTCCGGACATCTGAGAGACCTGCATTGGCTCCCCGTCAACAAAAGAATCACCTTCCGTCTCCTCACCCACGCACACAAAGCCCTACACGATCAAGGCCCGAGCTACCTCAACAACCGAATCAACTTCTACGCTCCCAAACGCCACCTCCGATCAGCCAGCCACGCCCTCGCCGCCGTCCCCCACATCCGAAGAACGACTACAGGAGGAAGGTCCTTCTCCTACCTGGCCGCCAAGACCTGGAACTCCCTCCCTCCCGACCTGCGCCTGACCCAAGACCACCTCTCCTTCAGGAAGAAGCTCAAGACCTGGCTGTTCGAGCAGTAACGGCCCCCCCGCCCCCCCAAGCGCCTTGAGACCCTACGGGTAAGTAGTGGCTCTATAAATGTCTTTGATTGATTGATTGAAGGAAGCAAGCACTAAACAAGCCAAAACATACAAGACCTTTGTTTATTGCAGGGCTCAAGTCGTGGTACCACGCGAGTGGACGGCGTCCCCCCACTTATTTTACCGGTAGCTCGATAACCGGAGCAAATGGAGCCAGACATTCACTCTTTGGCCTCTCTGGGGCGAGATCGAAACCCATTCAGAACGCTGCTCACGAGCTGGCGTCTCTGATGCAATCTCATCTAAGGGGTGAGCGAGGGAAGGCAATGAGTCTGATGGTGCAAGCCATCTTTCGTGACGTCACTCACTTCCTGGTGTGACGTTAGCGTCCCCCACTTCTTTTTTTAGAACATGTGCCCTGGTTTATTGCACTTAGAGAGGTAATAAATAGCTGTTTTTATGGAGCGCATTCCAGTGGCAGAAAGCATCTGTAATGAGAAAATAAATATCAAGCTTTTGACGAAGGATTATCCTTCCGTTTAGGACATATTTGAGATAAAAATACAAAGTTCTCTTTCACCCATGCAGGGCCCTCCTGTGAGGCGGTGTCACGCGCCCTGCGTGAGTGTACGTGCTCATATCTGCTTTATTAACGTCAAACAAAGGCTCTCAACACCACGTTTATTCAGCTGCCTCGGTAATCAGACCTGGAGGGACTAATCTCCTGTCTCAATTAAATATACATTAAACCCCCGGTGCCCGGCGCAGCGGCGGACGGCGGGAGTGAAAGGGCAGGCCGACGGGCACAAAGGGTTTGTGCACAACAAGGAACGAGCCTGCGGTGCAGCTCCGCGCAGGGCCCGGGGAGGGTCACGGGGCCACAAACATAATCCTGCAAAATGGAAAAAATATGAACTATTTTCCAAATTAGGCGACCCCCCTCCGCAGTCCTCCCCTTTCACACTTTTCTAAGCAGGACGTTTATTGAGGCGGGTGAAAGCCCCGGGTCTGATGCACGAGGTCAGCTTTAATCTTGGCTCAGCCACTGCACTGTGTGAACTTTGGCAGAACATGAGGACTTCACTCCTGGTTTAGAGATTGGTGGTAATGTCTTTTTGATGGAGGACATACGGCTGGCCATTGGACTGTGGAAGAGGGCAGCTGTAACCCCCCCTTCCCCCCTGCGAGCCCTCTGGCCATGTTGTGTTGGACTCCTGGGCATCTGGTCTCTGAGCAGACTTGTTCTTTTGGCCAAGGAGGCTGCTGCTGGGCCAAGATGGGCAGTGGGGCAGGGTCCTTTGCACACAGGGCAGGGTAAGCCATCTGTGGCGCAGGGCACCTGTGGCACCACAACCTGTGGAAGGAACCATTCTGCCCAAATATGCTCCATGCGGGCAATGTGATGCAAATAACAAGGGTCCCAAGAGAAAAATGCATGTTTCGGCGCATAACAGTCATACGACCTTCATCAGGACAACAGTATGAAAACAAAAACCTGAACTTGGAAACACAGGTAGGGTCACAAAGAACGAGCGCAGGCAGAAACATTACCATCTGATCACTGTGGCCCTAGGCGGGATGATGCTAGCATCACAAAAGCAAACCACAACCAAATGTTGAAAATCAGCTTATAAGCGAAGATAAATTAAACAAGGTCCTCAGGCAATGGTGTTCAAATTAACAATGCAACTGACTGGGAACCACTTAACTGGACGGGTGTGCTCTCCAGACCTACTCAGTCCCTAAGAGGTAGTGCGCTCGTCCCATGTATCCAAACCCCTTCACAGCATGCCCTTGAATTTATACTGGCGTCCTGAGGAAGGACAACAGTTCTGTGTTCATTATGCACCGAAACGTGCGTTGACAGAAAAAGACGGGAAATTAGAGAGTCACTTTTATACTGTCATCCTGAAGAAGGTCAATGGTTGTGAGTCCTTTATGCACCGAAACGTGCGTTGACAGAAAAGGACGGAGAAATGATCGAACCACTTTTATACTGTGGTCCTGAAGAAGGTCAATGGTTGTGCGTCCTTTATGCACCGAAACGTGCGTTGACAGAAAAGGACGGAGAAATGAGAGAACCACTTTTATACTGTGGTCTTGAAGAAGGTCAACAGTTGTTTGTCCATTATGCACCGACACATGCGTTGACAGGAAAGGACGGAGAAATGAGAGAACCACTTGTATACTGTCGTCCTGAAGAAGGTCAATGGTTGTGCATCCTCTATGCACCGAAACGTGCGTAGACAGAAAAGTACAGAGGAATGATAGAACCACTACCACCAACTACTATGTGGAAATACTTCACAACAATGAAATGTGGCTAGTCCTTCGAACATACTTTGTACAGCTTGAGGGTCACATTCTGCGTGATATGAATTATTTTAAGGTATGAATGTGTCTGATGTTTCTGTTTTGCTCTAGTTCGGACATTGTCCCAGTCTGTATAATGCATTTAAAATGTATATAAAGCAAGTTGGGTTGGTCGTGTTTTTTGTTTATTGGTCCATACGGGCATTGACCACCAGCAATAAAGACTGGATAAAAAAAAACATACCGATAACAGCTCATGCAGGCAGCTGTGGTGAGGCCACTTCACAGGGAATAGAGAAGAGACAGGTGAGAGCCATGCACGCTCCACTCGGACCAAAACAAGCACAGCTGCGCTGGGAGGAAGAGGAGGCTGAGGGCAGAGTATCAAAAAAACAAAAATACTCTCTAAAGGAGAGTTGAGGTTAAATACACGAAGATTCAAAAACACGATTGTTAAAAGAAACAGAACTGCACTCTCTCCAGTTGACGCCCAAGTCCCCCTCTCTCCCTCTCTAGGCAGTGACACCCTCTCTCTCTCCTCCTCGTCCCTCTCTCTCTTCCCCTCTCTCTCTCAGACGCTTCTTCTCTCTCCTCTCTCTCTCGCTCTCTCTGACTCTCTTTCTCCTCTATCTCTCTCCCAGATTCTTTCTCTCCCCTCTCTCTCTCCTCTATTTCTCTCACTCTCAGTGTTTCTCTCTCTATCTCTATTTCTCGCTCTCTCATTTGCTTTCTCTCTCTCAGAATCTCTCTCTCCCCATCTCTCTTTCTCTTTGACCCACTATTTCTCTCTCCCTCTCCTTTCCCTCTCACTCTCTCTCGCTCCATTTCTCTCTCTCTCATACTCTCTCCGAGTGTCCTCTCTCTCTTTCTCTCCCTCTCTGTCTCTCTCTTTCTCTCCTTCTGTGTCTCTCTCTTTCTCTCCTTCTCTGTCTCTCTCTTCCCCTCTCTCTCTTTCCTTTTCTCCCTCTCTCTCTCCATTTGTCTCTCTCTCCCTGTCTCTCCGAGTGTCCTCTCTCTCTTTCTCTCCTTCTCTGTCTCTCTCTTCCCCTCTCTCTCTTTCTTTTTCTACCTCTCTCTCTCTCTCTCTCTTTTTCTCAGACTCTCTTTCTCTCCTTCACTCTCTCCAGCGGATGCCCAGCCCCTGCCACCCCCGCGCCTGGGCGGGACACCCGATGCCAGTGGAAAGAGGGGACCCCGCCTCCCGCACACCTGCCATGGATTATTCAGCGCAGATCTGATTGCACCTGCAGATACCTGTGGACGTCAAGGTCACCTCAAGTCCACGGCGCTCTCTGCCCACCCCTCCCCCCACCGCCCCTCGTGCCCCCCGGCGGAGAGGGTTTCATTTCAGAGGTATACTATTCGGGCGTTTCTCACCGAGTGTCCTCAGAGCATCCCCCCCCCCCCCCCCCCCCCCCCCCCCACCCCTCCATCACAGAATCTCTTCTTCCTCCGGGTACCGGGGCCTGCCGCCTGACCACTGAGTGTGTGTGTGAGTGTGGGGGGGGGGGGGGGGGAGGTATTTACAGTGTGGGGGCAAAGGCAGAGCTGCAACCAGCTGGCCCCCCTGGCAGTGTCTGAACGCACCTCGAGGCCGGCTCTGACTGCAAACATGCCACCCATGTGGGCAAGGGGTGCCGGCCTCACCCGCCAATGGGAGTCGGGCTCACGGAGCCAGGCTCTCTGGGCCCCTACAGGGGTCGGGGGCACCTACCACCCCGGAGCAGCATGCTCAAGGGTGGTCATTGCTGGGTGCGCCCACAGGTGGCGTCGCCAGTGTGTTGTCCTCCACACTCGGTGCACCTGTGAACTTCGAGGAACCTTCAGTCGTGCAGGAGCGTGGGAACGCCCCCTCCCCCCCCCCCTCGTGCTTTCAAGGAGTGCGGGGGAAAGAATGTCTTCTCATAGAAATGTTTTCCACCCAGAGCTGCCCAGGAGGGGGGCCGAGGCCTGCAGATGGTAGGCACTGCGGGCCGTTCCAAGTTGTAGAGTTGTGGCTGACAGACGGACACTGCAGCATCTCCCTCAGGGACACCCCCAGCACGAGGAAAAGCAGGCACACCCAGAGGCGTGACACAGAAGGGTGGGCCTCCCTACCGAAAATGGCGAGCCCCCCCCCACCCCCCTCCCCCCTCACCGAGTACCCCACATCTCACAGAAGTTCATTAGCCTTCTGCTCCAATGGTCCCCCTGAAGTGGTGGCCCCTCCGATAAGGCGAAGGAGCGTTGCCCCACTGCTCTTAGAGAAGTGAAAAAGGGAACAAGCATTGGAAATGCAATAGGTCTCGCATTAGAAAAGTTGGAGCTATTGGTTTTGTAAATGACACATTTTTTATGTGTTGGTCTTGAAAATAGTAACATTAATAGCTTTGTCATTTACAATGCCAATACTTTTAACTTTTTCAAATGCATTGAGTGCAGTGTAATTATGTGCCGGGTAATTATGTGGCACTGAGTGGTATTTTGAGTGTATGTTGCATTGAGCACAGTGTAAATATGTAGCATTTACTTATGCTGCACTGAGTGGTATTGTCTGAAGTGATGCTGTGGTGATGCGATAGAGTGAGCACGATAGATAGATAGAGTGAGTGAGTGCGATAGAGAGAGAGAGAGGGCGATAGAGAGAGAGAGAGGGCGATAGAGAGAGAGAGAGGGAGAGAGAGAGGGCGATAGAGTGAGTGAGTGCGATAGAGAGAGAGAGAGGGCGATAGAGAGAGAGGGAGAGAGAGAGGGCGATAGAGTGAGTGAGTGCGATAGAGAGAGAGAGAGGGCGATAGAGAGAGAGAGAGGGCGATAGAGAGAGAGAGAGGGCGATAGAGAGAGAGAGAGGGCGATAGAGAGAGAGAGAGGGAGAGAGAGAGGGCGATAAAGAGAGAGAGAGAGGGCGATAGAGAGAGAGAGAGAGGGCGATAGAGAGAGAGAGAGGGCGATATAGAGAGAGAGAGGGAGAGAGAGAGGGCGATAGAGTGAGTGAGTGCGATAGAGAGAGAGAGAGGGCGATAGAGAGAGGGAGAGAGAGGGCGATAGAGAGAGAGAGGGCGATAGAGAGAGAGAGAGAGAGAGAGAGGGCGATACAGAGAGAGAGAGAGAGAGGGCGATAGAGAGAGAGAGAGAGAGAGGGCGATAGAGAGAGAGAGAGGGCGATAGAGAGAGAGAGAGAGGGCGATAGAGAGAGAGAGAGAGGGCGATAGAGAGAGAGAGAGAGAGGGTGATAGAGAGAGAGAGGGCGATAGAGAGAGAGAGAGGGCGATAGAGAGAGAGGGCGATAGAGAGGGAGAGAGGGCGATAGAGAGAGGGTGATAGAGAGAGAGAGGGCGATAGAGAGAGAGAGAGGGCGATAGAGAGAGAGAGAGGGCGATAGAGAGAGAGAGAGGGCGATTGCCATGCCCCGACGTCCCACTCGTACTGTAACTTTAATAGCAGGACACTATTCAAGATGTGTACAACATCAGAACGCCGCTTTGCATTCTAGCGTCTAGCCCTTACTGCTGTGGGTTCCGTCCCGATTTGTTTTGCCTGACTTCCGGTTTCCTGTTAGTCGTTTGTTCTTCCTGTTTGGTTCCTGCCTTCTCCATGAGGGTGTTTTTGTTCGGCTTCTATCTTGGTGCCGTACATTCAGTTACACCACCACTCTGACGTCTACCTTCCTGGCGACCGTATTTACGGTGTTGTCCGTGTTGGTTCTCTTTCCGATTTCCCCTTATTCCTTGTGCTCCGCCCAGCGGCTGGGATTTTCCCCGCCATCCGACCGGGCACAGCCTGTCAATCCTTTCCTACTCCACGTGCTCCGCCCGGCGGCCGGGTCTATTCCCCGCCATCCGGCTGGGCACTGCTAAGTCCATTCAGAGAGTATCGTGTCCATTCTCCCTATCTCCTGGTGCTTCGCCCGGCGGCCGTGTCTATTCTCCGCCATCCGGCTGGGCACTGCCAGTATATTCAGCATTTGGATTCCCGACTGATGCTGACTCCCATTGTGTGCATCCCCACTCCATGCTTCCCTCTGACGTTATATATTTTATGTTTAGGGCTCTTGCGTGGGCCAGAGTGTGGTGTGATTTCGAAGTTCCTCTGCAAAGAATCACAGTAACAGCGCCTTGGCTGCCTTTTCATACCATATATCTGGGAGTTTAGGAGAGTGGATAACTAATTGTGATTATTGTATGACAGATAACCTGGTGCAGGATACATGGTAGAGGCTCACAAACTCGAATCCAGACTTACAGAAGAATTGGATGTTCTTCCAGTTTTCTCCAGAGAATAGCAGAGTGAGATTTGCATATCATGTACTTACACTTACTAGTATAGAGTGGGATAGAGTTTTATTATCTTTTTGTCTTGTTTTGCACAGAAAACAAACACCTTATTCTACCCTTCCACTATGTCCTAAGGTCCAGACGTTTAGTTGTGGTAGGTGATGGTCAAATGTGTATAATAGACATTGTGTACATATATGGTGTGGTTATCAAGTATAGACAGTAATATATTTCTTCCCTTACAGCCTGCCTTTTACCAAGCGTCCATTCTGAAGTCCACTGCCAGGATCTGTTGTCTTCCCCAACCTTTCCTTGTTTTGTTTCCCTGTTTTCCCCTGGTGAGCCATTCGAAACTCTAGTGTCTGATAGAGTCGAAGGGCCGTAGGGGAAGGCTGAGGATTACTCTCCGGATTCCTGACGCTCCTGTGGAACCTGCTTGGAAATCATTACAGAATGCAAAGCCCACGTGGTGTGTTATGCCCGAGCGTCATGGATCTAGGAGCGGTCTCCCTGGCAGATGTTGCCAGCATGTTGGGGAATTTGCAGGCTGAAACACAGGCCTTATTTACCAGGGTAGATACTCTCCAACGACAACAAACCACAGGAGCAGCGGGTGATGGGCCATCAGTAGTACAGGTCACTACTCCTCCCTCCATTACTTTAGCACCCCCTGAAAGGTATTCCGGGGACGCGGCTCAATGACAAGACGGAAGTTCTCATCCTGGGCTCCTCGTCCTCCGCCTGGGACGACTCCTGGTGGCCACCCGCCCTGGGCTCCGCACCCAAACCGACTGACCACGCACGCAACCTGGGCTTCATCCTGGACTCATCCCTCTCCATGACCAGACAAGTCAACGCCGTCTCCTCGTCTTGTTTCAACGTCCTGCGCATGCTACGTAAGATCTTCCGGTGGATCCCCACCCAGACCAGGAAGACAGTCACCCAGGCCCTCGTCACCAGCCGTCTGGACTACGGCAACGCCCTCTACGCCGGAACCACTGCCAAGCTCCAGAAGAGACTCTAGATAATCCAGAACGCCTCAGAGAGACTCATCCTCAACATCCCCAGACAGAGCCACATCTCCGGACACCTGAGAGACCTGCACTGGCTCCCGGTCAACAAGAGAATCACCTTCCGCCTCCTCACCCACGCACACAAAGCCCTGCACAACCAAGGCCCGAGCTACCTCAACAGCCGCCTCAACTTCTACGCTCCCACACGCCACCTCCGATCGACCAGCCACGCCCTCGCCGCCGTCCCCCGCATCCGAAGAGCCACAACAGGAGGAAGGTCCTTCTCCTACCTGGCCGCCAAGACTTGGAACTCCCTCCCGACCCACCTCCGCCTGACCCAAGACCACCTCGCCTTCAGGAAGCAGCTCAAGACCTGGCTGTTCGAGCAGTAGCGGACCCCCCCCCCCCCAAGCGCCTTGAGACCCTCCGGGTGAGTAGTGCGCTATATAAATGTTTTTGATTGATTGATTGAATGTGCAGCATTCCTTAATCAATGCCAGTTGCATTTTTCTCGTAAGGCTAATTGCTTTCCCTCTGACCAGTCCAAAGTAGCTTTCATAATATCTTATTTAAGTGGTTCTGCGGCTGATTGGGCCATACCTTTGGTAGACAGAGACGACCCACTATTGCATACAGCATTCAAGAGGGAATTCCGTAAATTGTTTGACAGACACATGTATACCCATTCCTCTGATACTGAGTTGTTGGGCCTTAAACAGGGGAATCAGGATCTTGTTGCATACATAACATCATTCCGCAGGTTGGTGGTTGAGTCCGACTGGCCTGAAGAGAAACGCAGTACATTGTTTTACAGGGGTTTGAGAGACGACCTAAAAGATGCCCTATCACAGATGGTTGACTTACCTGCATCCTGCACAGATCTCATTGATCTAGTTGATAAGATAGAACACCGGATACAAGAAAGGAAGAAAGAGAGAGGGAAGTTCGATTCTAGGTACGTCACTATTAAGGAGAAAAAGAGTACTCCAGAGAAGACTAGTGAGGACAGTGAGCCCATGCAGATAGGCATAGTGAGGGGTCCGCTGACGCCCGAAGAGAGACAGAGAAGAAGAACACTTAGGCTCTGTTTATATTGTGGCAAAGCAGGTCACTTTCTTAAGTCATGTCTTATCAAACCCACACGATCAAAGTACTCGGGAAACTAGAAAGCCTGGGATCCTGTGAGACGAGAATCCCGGGTAGGTCTGGCCTTACAGTCTCTTCCTCTGATTACACAATAACACCTACTAATCATTTATATGTGTCTGCGTACCTGACTCATGGACAATATGGACTGCATGTTTTAGTGATGATAGATTCCGGTGCATCTGGGAACTATATGGATGTGGAGTGGGCAAAGGAAAACATGATACCCTGTGCTAAGAAAGAGATAGTAATGTTACCACAATAGATGGCAGCTCTCTTGTCTCTGGACCTGTAACTCATCACACAGTACAGTTGCACATGAAGATAGAACCTGATCATCAGGAAGACATAATGTTTGATTTAATCTGTTCTTCACAATTTCCAGTGCTCCTAGGCATCCCTTGGTTGAGGTCTCATAACCCTGATATAAACTGGGAAACTTCTACTGTAACGTTTCCCCCTGTTACTTGTCCACATCCCTTAGGGGCAGCTGTCGAAGAGGTACCCATCTGTATTGAAAAGAGTGATATCGTCTCAGACTTACCGTCTTGTTATCATGATTTACAGACAGTCTTTGACGCTAAGGAAGCCGAAATCCTTCCTCCACACAGGGTCTACGACTGCCGTATTGATCTTGAGATAGGGGCAAGAATTCCCTGTAGCAGAGTTTAGGCTCTCACAGAAAAAGAGAATGTGTATTTGAGAGACTATTTGGACATCATGCTTGAGAAAGGCTTTATTCGGCCTTCTCGTTCCCCTGCTTCTTCATCTTTGTTTTTCATCCCAAAACGAGAAGGGGGTCTCCGCTGTTGCATTGACTATCAAAAGCTGAATGATGTCACTATAAAAAACCATTATCCTCTGCCTCTTATCGCCTCCCTCCTTGACAGAGTACGCAATGCCCAGTTTTTCACCAAGTTGGATTTGCGTGGGGCCTATCATCTTGTGCGTGTCAAGGGGGGGGACGAGTGGAAGACGGCCTTTTGTACTAAGTTCGGTCTTTTTGAGTACCTTGTGATGCCCTTTGGGCTTTGTAATGCCCCTGCGGCGTATCAGTTTATTATAAACAAAGTGCTAAAAGTCATGCTTGACGTTTACGTGATAGCATATATAGATGATCTGCTGATCTTTTCTCCTTCTATCACAGAACATATACAACATGTACGAAACGTATTGGAGCGTTTACTAGATAACCGCTTGTATTGCAAATTGGAGAAGTGCACGTTTTATACTCAGGAAGTCCCCTTTATGGGTTATGTTGTCTCTCCTTGGGGTCTCAGCATGGATCCAACTAAGGTGGATGCCGTTCTCTCATGGCCTGCTCCTCGTAACGTAAAAGAAATCCAAAGTTTCCTGGGTCTGGCCAATTTCTACAGACGGTTTATTCAGAGCTTCTCGGCCCTGGTGGCCCCCATTACGGCCTTGTTAAAAAAGGGGGTTCCATTCTTGTGGTCCAATGAGGCCGATTTTTCATTTCGGCTACTGAAAACCGCCTTTAACTGCGCTCCAGTTTTGCGTCATCCGGATCCAGCCTTGCCCTTTGTGGTGGAGGTGGATGCCTCCCAAGTGGCAGTGGGAGGCGTTTTATCTGAGGTGGATCCTGTGTCGGGAGAGTGTCATCCTGTAGCCTATTACTCACACAAATTCACCCCTGCTGAATACAATTATGCAGTGGGAGACAAGGAGCTCCTAGCAATCAAAAAGGCATTTGAGGAGTGGAGGTAATACTTACTGGGCGCTAAATATCCTGCTGTGGTGTATACAGACCACCGTAACCTACAATATATCAAGTCGGCCAAAGCTCTGTCCATGAGACAATTACGCTGGTCTCAATTCTTCAGCGAATACGACTTTTCCGTCCACTACAGACCAGGGAAAAGAAACGGCAAGGTGGATGCCTTGTCCCGACTTGGTTTTGATCCCCCTACAGGATTGATAGAGCAGCCATATATCATTCCCAGAGAAAACGTCATAGGGGGCATACTCACGGAAGAGGATTTTGTGAATCAGGTCAAGATGAGTCAGGCCACAGTGAGCATGCATGCCCTAGTGGGTTCCCAAGAAACCTCTACGAAGGAAGGTTATGTATGTGCAAACAAAACAGGAGATGGACCGAATGTGGATCAATGTCACACATTCAACCCAGTCAAACGATCTGGGCCCAAATCCATCGTTTTTTTGCACTCCACACCACCCTGGGTTAGACAATGGCGATATGCAAATCAGCTCTGACCCTGTGCCCCATGGGAACAGTCCAGTCCGAACTACAAAAGCCATGTCCTTCCCAGAACGGAATCAAGCATCCGAGGACCGGACCGGTTTCGAGGTAACACCTCTCATCAGCCCGGCTAGCTTGACTCCAAGTGGTGTGGAGTGCCTGGGACCCACGTCTGAGCATCCCCAGCGCACTTATGGCGGCAATTGCAAACAAAAAAGGAGATGGACCGAATGTGGATCAATGTCACACATTCAACCCAGTCAAAAGATCTGGGCCCAAATCCATCGTTTTTTTGCACTCCACACGACCCTGGGTTAGACAATGGCGATATGCAAATCAGCTCTGACCCTGTGCCCCATGGGAACAGCCCAGTCCGAACTACAAAAGCCATGTCCTTCCCAGAACGGAATCAAGCATCCGAGGACCGGACCGGTTTCGAGGTAGCACCTCTCATCAGCCAAGTGTGGGAGGGTATACTCAGACGTGAGTCCCTAGCTCATTGCACCATCAGGATTCAAGCAAGCCGGGCCGACGACGGCTGAAATGCCAGAAACCGGTCCCCGGTAGCTTGTCTCCTTCCCAGTATAAGAATTGGCTTGGTAGTTTGGTTTGCCCTGTTCCCATCATGCACTGGGACAGGAACGGACTAATTTGCATATAGCCAGGTTCTGAAGCTGGGATGGTGCAGTGAGCTAAAAAACGGTGATGGATCAAGCCCTGATCACTTGACTCGGTAGGAGTATTCTGCATCATTCAGAAACTCTGTCCATCACCTTTTCCAAAATTAAGGTTATGTATGTGTACAGGGAGGAGTAGTATTGCCCTCCCGTGAGTTGCAAGAAAGGGTTTTGAAGTGGTATCATACTCATCCCGTGGCAGGCTATCCAGGGATCAAGAGGAGAACTAAAGCTGTGCAAGAACGTTTTTGATGGCCTACTATGCTTAAAGACATAGAATCCTTTGTCAAAACATGTCATGTATGTGCTCAGAGCAAAGTATCTTACCTTAACCCAGTAGGTTTACTCATGCCTTTAGCTTCCCCGCCAGGCCCTTGGCATACCGTGTCCCTTGATTTTATAGTGGAGTTGCCACTCACTAAGATGAAGAACAATACCTTGTTAGTCATGGTAGACTTATTCACAAAAATGGCTCATTTTGTACCTTTGGGGGGATTGCCCACAGCTGTTGAATTGGCTTCAGTGTTTATGCAGCAGGTAGTCCGTCTCCATGGTTTCCCTTCTGTCTTGGTTTCCGATAGAGAAGCCCAATTTGTATCACGTTTCCGGAGGTGCTTATGTTCTTTGCTCCAGATAGATGTTAGACTGTCCTCTAGTCACCACCCTCAGTCAGATGGGCAGACAGAGAGGGTTAATCAATGCTTTGAACAGTACATAAGGAATCAGGTCTTGCAGTCCCTAGTAGACTGGGACGAACTTGTATGGTTAGCTGAAATATCATACAACAACAGTCCACATACCTCTATTAATGCCACCCCTTTCTTTTGCTCTTATGGTTACCACCCTAAGTTGTTGCCTTCAGGGATCCCTACTGACAGTCCGACTCCTGCAGCAGCTGATCTGGTTCAAAGACTACAGAGGGTACATAAGAATACACTAGAGAGGAGGAGCTTCGCGGGCAACCAAGATGGCCGCGTAAGCTCGGAGCTCCGCGGACCTTCCGATCCTCCTCATATATCCTGCCTGATATCCTGTTCCACGAGGGTGGATTCTTATTGCTGACGGTCTACTGAGGCGAGAACTGCTTTCCGTTTTCGAATCGGTGGTTCCTGCGCTGAGCTACGTCGAGTGGAACTCCGTGCCAGTACTGTGCCATTGTCTCTCCGGTCTCCGCCACTCCGCACGATTGATCTGCGGAGTGCCTGCCTGTCGCCTCTGTTGGCGGAGTACTAGTGCCTGCAGCGCGTTCCTACGTCAGCCTGATCTAAATATCCAGCCCGGATACCCTACTCGGCTCGCTGGGCTCGGGCTTGGCTGGCACAGCCCTTTGTCCTCATCGGAACCAACATGGCGGGCAGGGGTGACCCCGACAAGACATCGAATAAAGGTGTCCGCGGGAAATCACAGTCGCAGCAGAGCAGAATTGAACGCTATACCCAGCCGAAGACACCGCCTGTAACGGGACCCTCTGCCAAGAGCCTTCCACCTACGGGCTTGCCCGACGGCTCCGAGCCCACCCTGAGCGACATTATGGGAGCCATCACCAGTTTTCGGGCCGACATGCAACAGCAACATGAGATCTTGACCCACAAGGTGGACACTATGGCCGTTGACCTGACTCTCATTAGAGCCGACCTGGGCAAAACTAATGATAGAGTGAAAACATTGGACATTAAGACCTCCAGCCTGACAGCCGACCTCTCGGACCTGCAAACCGAGGTCCGGAACCTGCGGATGACTGTGGACCAATTCTCGAGGAGGCTGGAGGACTTTGAGGGACGTGCCAGGCGGCAAAATGTTCGCATTGTCGGTGTCCCGGAGGGATCGGAGGAAGCGGCGCCGGACCTCTTTGTTGAAGAACTGATAAAGACCCACTTGGCACCGTCTGGCCTTAGTAACTTTTTCTCTGTGGAGCGTGCCCACCGGGTGCCGGGCGGCCCGCCGAAGTCGGGCGTGGCGCCTAGGCCCATTGTGGCACGACTTCTCAACTTTCGGGACCGGGACGTGGTCCTGCAGGCATCCAGACGACATGGACCGCTTCAGTACCAGAACGCCGAAATACACTTTTACCCGGACTTTACCAGGACGGTACAGCGGCAGCGCCAGAGCTATGCCGGGGTGAAGAGGAGATTGCGAGATATGGGATATAAGTATTCCATGATGTTTCCTGCCAAACTCCGGATCGAACATGAGTTGCCCTTACCCTTGCCAAGGAACAACAAGGTCGTATTTACGATGTTGGGGACAAGGCCGGAAAGCTGCTGGCTTGGCTGGACAGGCGTGAGATGGCCAGCCGTGTGGTGCCTGAGATTTTGGGCGACGACGGTGTAGCCGTCACTGACCCGAGTGCCATTGTCGAGTCTTTTGCGGATTATTTCCGGGGTGTCTACACTTCCAACTCAGACCGCTCCGAGGCTGACTCGGCTGCGTTCCTCTCGACGATTGACCTTCCCTGTCTCTCTGAGGATGACCGTGCCGACTTAGATCGAGACATATCCGCTGACGAGGTCGCCTTGGCGATCCGTGCATTAAGGTCGGGTAAAGCGACTGGCCCCAATGGTATCCCGGTCGAGTTATATAAAATTCGACCGGATGTGGTATCCCCGCACCTGCGGACTATGTTTTTGAAGGCACGGGATGAGGGCCTCCTCCCCTTAGATCAGCGGCTGGCCACCATCGTGGTTATTCACAAAGAGGGAAAACCGAGAGATGTGTGCCGATCATACCGCCCCATCTCTCTCCTCAATGTGGAGCCTAAGATCCTGGCCAAATTACTTGCCAATCGGTTGATTGGAGTCATTGGTGATTTGGTACACCCTGACCAGTCGGGTTTTATTCCCCGCCGTAACACTGCCCTTAACCTGCGTCGGCTTCATGGTGTTATGGCCAGAGCTCACACCCTAGACGAACCGGCGATACTTGCTTCCCTTGACGCCACGATGGCCTTTGACTCCCTTGAGTGGAGTTATCTTTGGGCGGTGCTAGTGAAGCTTGGCTTTGGACCGGGCTTCCTGAGTTGGGTGCGACTTCTCTATGCTTGCCCGCTGGCTAATGTCACAGTTAATGGCCGCGTGTCGGCATCCTTTGCCCTTCACCGAGGTACCAGGCAGGGTTGCCCCCTGTCACCTCTCCTGTTTGCTCTGGCTTTGGAGCCACTTGCGGCCAGGCTGCGTGTACACCCGGACTTGCATGGTATAACCTGGGCCCTGGGCTTTGAGGATAGAGTTTCCCTATACGCAGACGACATCCTGCTCTACCTTACTTCCCCCTGCAAGTCGCTCATTGTGGCGTGCGACGTGCTCAGACTGTTTGGGCACCACTCTGGCCTGGTCATCAATTGGGCTAAATCTTCCCTTTACATTCTAAAGGGAGACACTCCGCGCCTCCCTAGAGGCTGCAATATCCAAATGGCCGGTCAGGGCTTTAAGTACCTGGGAATTTATATTTCCGGTAGTTCTAGGGCGCGATACGATCACAATCTCCTTCCCCCTCTCCAACGACTGCGGAGAGATGTGGATAGTTGGCGCAAGCTCCCGCTCTCTCTCCTGGGCCGGGCAGCATTGTTTAAAATGATGTCTTTGCCCAGATTTCTGTATGCTCTACAGAACACTCAGGACCCGGTTCCGGCTCGCTATTTTCGTGAAATTGAGAGCTTACAACGCGCCTTGCTCTGGGAGGGTCGACCCCGTGTAGCCATCCAGAAGCTCACATTGCCGTGGTACGACGGAGGCATCGCCCTACCGGACGTACGTCGGTACTACTGGTCCTCTCAGCTCACTGCAATCAATCATGGTTTTTATGGCCCCGCGGATAGTCCGGGTTACGCAATGGACAGATGGCTTTTGCGCGGTGGTAACTACTATTGCGCCCTGTACTCCAGATCCTTCGATCGGCGCCTGTCGGGCCCGACCAGGGCGGCGGTTCACACTTGGCGGACGATTACTAAAGCACAGGGTTGGCAGGGCAGACTGACTAGATTTACCCCTCTGTACGACTCTGATATCTTGGGCAGGCTGTGGCACACCAAGGGCTTTGACAAATGGGACCTCATAGGTATCTCCAGGGTGGACGACATGGTTACTAAGGGCGAAGTTAAGACCTTTCCTCAACTGCAAGCCGAATATCAAGTGGGTGGTTCGGAGTTTTTCCGGTACGCTCAGCTGAGGCACGCGTTGATCTCTGCCAGGCCGGTGGAGGGTGAAATCCCCGAAAGCTCCCCCTTGGAGGACAGGATTCTGGACGGCCATATGCCTGACAGTGCTATTTCTCTGTCCTATAAAAAGTTGATTAATGTTCGAACTGACCTCCTCCTGTGCTTGAGAGATCAATGGATGGCGGACAGCCTGGAACTTGACGACGAGGACTGGCAGAGTGCAGTGTCCTCCCATAAGGAGGTCGCTATCTCCTCACGTCTTCGACTGGTACAATTCAAAATCCTCCACCGGGTGTATGTTACCGGCCCTCGGCTTTTGCATATGGGATTTTCGCCCGATGGCCTTTGTCGTCGTGGTTGTGGGGCTCTCGCAACCTTTATGCATATTCTGTGGGAATGCCCCGTCATTGCCCCTTATTGGGCGAAAGTGCACCGGATTATGGGAGAGGTGACTGGTGTGGTCCTGGCAGCGGAGGCGCGGAGATGCCTTCTTAACGTCTGGGAACCGACTGATTGCAACACGGCCCAGACTCGTTGGGCGACATTGGGCAATATGATTGCCAAGCGTGATATTGCTCAAAAGTGGGGTGCTGCTACGGCCCCCCTGGTGGTACAATGGAAAGCCAACATGGATTGGTGCATGGTCAGGGAAAAGACGGTTTATATTGCCAGGGGGAGGCCTCAGACATGGAATAAAGTGTGGGGGGCATGGAATGCATACAGGGGCGATGTGTGCTTGCCACCGGAACCTATCCCCCTGAATGAACACCTATCACCGTAGCCTGTAACACCAACTGTTTTCTGCAGTTTATATTTCTCCTGATCTTTCCTCCCCCCCCTTCCCCATTCTACCATTAATTCTTTTATCGAAGCTCTACCTGTCCTCCTCTGCCTTTGGCCGACTCCTATACGTCTCTGTTGTTCCATTGCCAATCTTTCGCGCCTTTTGGCGTTTCCTTTCTTGGTTTAGTTATCTTTATTATTAAAATAAAAAACAACCTGCAATGTTCTGATGTGAATCGCCTTGCACTATTTTCCTCCTGAGTCTATGCTGCCTTGCCTCCGGGATGTTAGGCTGAATAGCTGTGTGCTCTTTCATAATAAAGGTTTTAAAAAAAAAAAAAAAAAAAAAAAGAATACACTAGACAGTCTAGAGATGGGGAAGGTGAGATACACGGAGGGAGCAAATCTACACAGGAGGTTAGAACCTATCTACACACCCGGGGATGAGGTGTGGCTGTCCACGAGATACATTTCGCTTGGTGGTCCTCGCAAGTTCAACCCCAAATTTATAGATCCCTATAAGGTGATCAAGATGATTAATCCGGTGGCCATGAAATTGGAATTGCTCCCTTCATTCAGAATTCACCCAGTATTCCATGTTTCACTGTTGAAGACATTTGAACCGGGTACCAGACTGCCTCAGAATCCCGCTCCTATAACCATTCAAGATACTTAGGAATATGAGGTCGAGGCTATCCTGGACTCACGTAGAGTGGGGAAGAACCTCCAGTACTTGATTCATTGGAAGGGTTATGGAGTCGAGGAGCGCACATGGGTGCCAGCTTATAATGTACACGCCCCTCGGCTGGTACGTTTGTACCATCTGAAACATCCTGACAAGCCCAAACCCGGGGGGGTGCATTGTGGGGGGAGTGTGCTGTCATGCCCCGACGTCCCACTCGTACTGTAACTTTAATAGCAGGATACTATTTAAGACGTGTACAACATCGGAACGCCGCTTTGCATTCTAGCGTCAAGCCCTTACTGCTGTGGGTTCCGTCCCGATTTGTTTTGCCTGACTTCCGGTTTCCTGTTAGTTGTTTGTTCTTCCTGTTTGGTTCCTGCCTCCTCCGTGAGGGTGTTTTCGTTTGGCTTCTATCTTGGTGCCGTACATTCAGTTACACCGTCACTCTGACGTCTACCTTCCTGGCGTCCGTATTTACGGTGTTGTCCGTGTTGGTTCTCTTTCCGATTTCCCCTTATTCCTTGTGCTCCGCCCGGCAGCCGGGATTTTCCCCGCCATCCGACTGCGCACAGCCTGTCAATCCTTTCCTACTCCAGGTGCTCCGCCCGGCGGCCGGATCTATTCCCCGCCATCCGGCTGGGCACCGCTAAGTCCATTCAGAGAGTATCGTGTCCATTCTCCCTATCTCCTGGTGCTTCGCCCGGCGGCCGGGTCTATTCCCCGCCATCCGGCTGGGCACTGCCAGTATATTCAGCATTTGGATTCCCGACTGATGCTGACTCCCATTGTGTGCATCCCCACTCCATCCTTCCCTCTGACGTTATATACTTTATGTTTAGGGCTCTTGCGTGGGCCAGAGTGTGGTGTGATTTCGAAGTTCCTCTGCAAAGAATCACAGTAACAGCGCCTTACGCTGCCTTTTCATACCATATATCTGGGAGTTTAGGAGAGTGGATAACTAATTGTGATTATTGTATGACAGATAATCTGGTGCAGGATACATGGTAGAGGCTCACAAACTCGAATCCAAACTTACAGAAGAATTGGATGTTCTTCCAGTTTTCTCCAGAGAATAGCAGAGTGAGATTTGCATATCATGTACTTACACTTACTAGTATAGAGTGGGATAGAGTTTTATTATCTTTTTGTCTTGTTTTGCACAGAAAACAAACACCTTATTCTACCCTTCCACTATGTCCTAAGGTCCAGACGTTTAGTTGTGGTAGGTGATGGTCAAATGTGTATAATAGACATTGTGTACATATATGGTGTGGTTATCCAGTATAGACAGTAATATGTTTCTTCCCTTACAGCCTGCCTTTTACCAAGCGTCCATTCTGAAGTCCACTGCCAAGATCTGCTGTCTTCCCCAACCTTTCCTTGTTTTGTTTCCCTGTTTTCCCCTGGCGAGCCATTCGATATTCTAGTGTCTGATAGAGTCGAAGGCCCGTAGGGGAAGGCTGAGGATTACTCTCCGGATTCCTGACGCTCCTGCGGAACCTGCTTGGAAATCGTTACAGCGATAGAGAGAGAGAGAGGGCGATAGATAGACTGCATTTATGAGACAAGGATTGTACGTCGATGAATTTATTCTTTTGTGTCGTAAAACAGTCCATGTGATAGAGTGAGTGTGATAGATAGATAGATAGATAGATAGATAGATAGATAGATAGATAGATAGATAGATAGATAGATAGATAGATAGATAGATAGATAGATAGATAGATAGATAGATAAATAGATAGATAGATAGATAGATAGATACATACATAGATAGATAGATAGATAGATAGATAGATAGATAGATAGATAGATAGATAGATAGATAGATAGATAGATAGATAGATAGATAGATAGATAGATAGATAGATAGATAGATAGATAGATAGATAGACAGATAGATAGATAGATAGATAGAGTGAGTGAGTGAGTGCGATAGATAGATAGAGTGAGTGAGTGAGTGCGACGGATAGATAGAGTGAGTGAGTGCGATAGAGAGAGAGTGGATTGGAAGAGAGAAAGAGAGAGTGCGATAGAAAGAGAGAGAGAGTGCGATGGTCTTCGATATACTAATGCCAAGAAGTAGAAACAGAGCTGCATGTGGCCTCATGTCACAAGTCTCTTTCAGACAGTTCTGGGACTTTGTATACCATGGTCATTTGCATCCATGGAAGTATATGCCCATACCTCCACATGCAAAAACAAAACTACATGTCCCAGAAAGCAAAGCGCTTCAGGCTTAAAACCAGGAATGGCTGAGCAAGCGTGTCACACATGGGACGAGGATACCTGGCAGCTGCGTGGGAGGAGCCAGTGGTAAACATGAATTTGTTTGTTCAGCATATAGCTGTTTGAGACACGTAGATAAGCCTTATGGGAAAATCTGGGTTTCTTTAGTGCTAACAAGAAGGTAGACTAGAGCATCCGTGGTGCCAGGAAGGGGAAGAGAGCTGACCCATATTAGTAACGGAAGCCTGTTCACATGTGGCAGAAAACATCAGTGACGTGTCTTTTATGGTGCTGCAGAATTGTCTCCTGTTCGTGCGACACAGGGATGTGCATTTTCAAACAACAATGCAGAGCTGAGGAGTGGAAGGCGCCCTCAACACAGCACACGTCTTGTGCAGCTCCCGTAGCCTTTCAGCCAAAAGACCCCAAAATATATAATACACTACAAAAGGAACGCGTGAAAGGGAGGAGCTTAACATACCAGAATGCCGATCACCAGGTGTAGGCCGGAGAGATGAGATAAGACAGGGAAGGGAGGGCCGGCGAGGGAGCTGGCAAGAAGTTTGCTAATGAAAAAAAAAGTGCAGCCATCATGGTAAAATAGGAAGCGAGCCATGTGCTGCGTTGATCAAAGAAAACACAGCGGTGCACCACCTGAAGCGGCCGCATGCTGCGAGTTACCAAAGCTCAAAGTTAGAAAAAACACAACAGAATAACAAAAATACACGACAAACACATATGAAAGGGAGGTGCTTAACATACCGGAGTCCTCATTGCCGATCACCAGGTGTAGGCCGGAGAGATGAGATAAGACAGGGAAGGGAGGGCCGGCGAGGGAGCTGGCAAGAAGTGTGCTAATGAAACAAGCTCTTGGCATTGCTGTGGGGAGGGAGGAAGGGGGGTGGAGAAACAAGAGACATGGCCTGGCAGCCGAGAAAGTGAAAGTACGGCCGGCCGGCTGTTAATAATTAGGGGAGGAGATGCCTGTGGGAGGGAGCCTGGTGGCATTGCTGTGGGGAGGGGGGAAGGGGGAGGAGAAACGAGAGACACGGCCTGGCGGCCGTGAAAGTGAAAGTACGGCCAGCCGGCCGTGAATAATTAGGGGAGGAGATGCCTGTGGGAGGGAGCCTGGTGGCTTTGATGTGCACGCGCTATTAGGTCAATGCGCTTGCACATTGAGCTTGCTTTTCACGGGCACAGCATCAAATCGCCCGAGATGGTTAAGCTCTCGTTAAGCCCCTATATTCTCGCAAGCTCAATGTGCAAGCGCATTGACAGGCGAGACCTAAAAATGAAATGCTAATAACGGTATTATCATGTTATTTTTCGTCACTGAGGGGCTGTGTTAGTGCGGGCGGGGCTTGTGGCTAAGGGAGGAGGAGTGGTTTGTGCACACTTAAGTACGCATGACTGCTTGGCCGGCCGTCTTCGCCCGGCCAAACAGTTATGCGTACTTTGCATTTTCCCCAACAGGCTGCAATGCAAACCCTGGTGGGGAACTGGCCTAGGCTCTCTGTCCCCATCTGAGCGCCGAGCCACTGAGCTCAGACCAATCACAGCGCTGCATTACAGTGCCCGGGTGCTTCCTGCAGACTTCCAGACTGGAGTCAGGAAGAGAAAAGAAGGTGAAATGGAGGAGAGGCTGAAAGAAAGGTAAATGATTTAAAAAAAAAAAGTCATCACCTCCCATCCTCCTCACCTCCAACCCCATTTCCCTATCAGCATCAACTGCAAAAGTTTAGGCCACTGCATCACAGGGGCTGCGGGGGCCTGTGTTGCTAAAAACTACGCATGTGCACTCTGTGACTCCAAGGCATAAAACAGGGGTGGAAAAATCCTGCTCCTCGTGCAGAGTTCCAGAGTTTTGCCCATTTCGTGCGGAGCTGCGGCAAATCTCCGCCAACCGCCGTATGACAGAGTTTTTTCTCACACACGACTCACAAACGAGAATTTGTGTCCCCAAGCATGATTTTCAGATGCTAGAACACCTCTCAACGAGATTTAACAATGCAGGCGGTCACAGCAGGTCGCAACCGTTCGCATTGAGAAAGCTGCCACCCCAGTAGAAAACCGGCTCGAGCAGCAGAAAGAAGCAACACTCTCTGGAGCACAGTGTGGCGCAGTTTGTGCTGATTTTACAGCACAAACATCTGAGAGCTATTGTTAACAATGATACGGCATACCCAGTGGCCAGGTACTTTAGAGCAGTGCATGGGAACGATATGAAATGCATGCAATATTTTGTGTTCGCTGCTATTCCAGACTCTCCTAGGGGCGGCAATAGAGAAAAGGCATTACGAAAATTGGAGTCCAGGTAAATTCTTGAACTGGACAGCATGCACCCTAGAGGGCTGAACAATACGGAGGACCTGCACAACTTCCTATAAGAACAGGCCACGCTAACGAAGGGGTATTCTAGCTGAGTCAAGTCAACAATTAAAAATCACAAACCAAAAATCAACAAATTTAAAAGTAAAAAACTAAACATTCATTCGCTGTAAAAGTAATTGTCCCGATTTCCCAATATTCTGCCGTCTTTTCACGAGTGAGAAAGAAGGCTTCCCCTTCGAAACGCGTCGAGTGGAGCAACTTTGAAAATAAACGCGCTTTATAGAACTTTGTGGCCCGGACAGTTCCTTTGTTTCAACAATAGAAAAGGCGAAGCGTTGGATTTGTTTGCGGACTTGCAATCCCGTCTTGGCCCGCTGCTGATAGTGGCAGGGGTACGTTGCGATTTTTGCGGTTTGGATATATATATATATATATATATAAAGTGTAAAAAAAGTTATGGTAATTCATGTCTTTCCTTCTTATGTTTCACATGATTTGAATTCCCTTTGAGTGTTTGCTTTTTCCAGGATTTTGTGTTATGTTCTATTTTCAGTCAGCATATTACTCGTATGTAGTGCTTAATTTGAAATGATTGCCATCCCGGTGTTTATATCGTGGCAGAGTTGAGCTGTGGTTGAAGATAGTGCACGTTTCTCTCAGTGCCTGTCAGGGGTAAAATAGCTCTTCAGAATACATGCTCATCCAATCCTCGGCCTCTCTGCAAAGCGCACATAACAATGGTCACGTATATCAGTTCCAGCTGTGATTCCATGCACATGGGTGAGTTGGGTGGCATTCTATGCAAATTTTAGTGTATGTCTTTAAGCCGCACCTTTAATTATATAGGCCTGCCCTTTTTAGAGACCCCCCCTCCGTTTTCATCCCATTTAAAAGTTCTGGAAAAGTCCTTCTGCCTTGTTCATGTTAGTGCCACAGGTTCAGTGGCACCAGGTTCCCAGTTCATGAGAGGGCCACTCCATCCCAACAGTAGATTTTTTTTACTACCAAGATATGGTAAACTGGGCCCATTTCCTTGTTTGACTTGGGGCCCTTGTCATCTTGCTGGCCCCTGTGCTGAAGTGACATGAATACATTTTCCTTCAGTATTAGAGACAAGTTTGTTGGCCGCATTAATATACCGCTCCTTCATAGCCTTTTGTCAGCCTAGGGGTCATTACCTAGAGAGCTGAGAAACCTTTAGATCAAGCCTTCATACACAGTTTCAGTCCAAGGACTTTTGTACCCCCAAGCGTTCCCCTGCCCTAGCAACAAAGCATTTTTTAGGCGATTCTTAAAATTTGTAGCATTTTTAGGTCGAAATCCACCAAGCAGCTGAGCAGAGTTCTTGTGGGCATTCTGAGACCTTCCGTGGGAATGCATCCCGCCCTTTGCTTAGCATTGGTTTGTAAGTCACATTTTCTGGCTTTCTATTTGCTGCCTTTATTTGTTTTAGGCTGTCCAGCATGTCTTCGACCCTCCTGTGGAGCATAGCCTGTTCACTGTCACTCCATGTATTGTTCCACAAGTCCTCGCTTTCTGTAAAGAGGCCTTTACGTTTGGTTCTTATCTTGTCACATTTGTTCTGCTTTCAAACACAGGGGTCAAATGTCAGGCTCTGTCTTCCAAGTGACCATGATGTTTTTTTTTCTCTGACTGCAAATTGCTCAACGGATTTATGTGACAATCTTTCCAGGTTCTTTTCTTTCAGGGAAAATTAACATTCTGTCAAATCTCATCTAATATTATGGGACGCCTTTAAATGTGTTATAAGAGGGCACACCATTAAAAGAATGTCCAGGAAAACCAGCAAATTTAAGAGAACATTTCAATCACTGGGGGCTGAAATCAAAAGTAAAGAACTGTTCAGACATTCTAATAATAGGTGTCTACTGCAAGACATCAAACAGCTAAAATACACTGTGTAAGAGGTGTGGCGCCGCGGCCAGCGCGACTGACGCTGGAATCTGGGGCTCACGGTTCGATCACCGGCAGCAGGACAGCCCAGCACCATGTGACTCCGGGCAATAGCGTGCTTAATCTTCTCAACGGACCGCAGCAACGGGATGCCTCCGGGTAACTGTTTGCGCTTTACAAAAACTGGATTTACATTTATTTACCTTCAACTCCATAGTTAGTAAAATAGCCTACCTAGGTATTCAAGCCCAAAAATCCCGACAACTCTCACTACACAACAGAGCCAGTAACTATTTGCTTCCACCATAACATTTAACAACTTCCACAACCAAATGACTCACATTAACCTCATCAGAGCGTCGAACGTTCAGCGCCCAGTGCTGAACGTTCGGATAATGAATGCTGGCCCGTCGGCCAACGGTCGTGCGCAGCACTGGGGAGGTAGTGCTCGTGACGACCGTTGGCCGACAGCAGCAGTTAAGGGGTTAAGGACCGCAATTGCTCTAAACAATTCCACAAAAAAGAGATTCCTGAGGTTTTTAAAGAATGTTAGAGGAAACTATGGGGCATTTTATCAAGGCAGGCGATAAAATGATCGCCGCTTTAGCGGCATAAAACTGCCCATAAAGCAGCGATAATGGGCTTGATAATATGCTCTATAGAATTCCAATTAAAACTCATGTTACATGTCCTTCACATCTAACATGGGCTTCAATAGGAATTCCATAGAGCATATTATCAACGCCATTATCGCTGCTTTATGGGCAGTTTTCTGCCGCTAAAGCGGCGATAATTTTATCGCCTGTCTTGATAATATGCCCCTATATTTTCAGTTATTGTCATGTGATAAATCAAAATGCCAAGACTTCCTTAATTCCTTCCGTACTAATTTGGTTTCTGCGGATGAAAGGACATATTTGACCAAACCAATAGATATGGAGAAGATTGTGAAGGCAATAAAAACCATCCGTTCAGCTGAGGCAGCCTGCCCACATGGCTCCCCCATTGTTTTCTATAAAACCTTTACCTCTTCGATCATCGAGCATCTCAAAAATACACTCAATAAGTTAACTCTACATTGTAACGTTTCTGCACGGACGCCGAGGCCACCATAGTGGTCATCCCCAAAAAGGGCAAGGAACATTCGGATCTCAAAAATATTCGGCAGTTCTCCCTCCTAAATACGGAAGCTAAATGTTTTGAACGAATTCTAGCCAATAGGTTATAATGTTGCATACCCAAAACGTATCCATAACTCCCAAACAGGTGAAGGACTGGGTTCTGCTAAGACCCAGCGGTGCCGGGGATAACACCTAAAACCCTCGTGAGTAACCTGTTCCGGCGTACAAATGACAGAGACACGGGACACTTCCTTCGGCGTCAAAGATTCGAGGTTTATTACTGCAGGGAACACAGAAGTCACGAGAAGTACAAATCATGTAAGTTCACGGAGCCTGCTTCGAATTGCTACTGTGGGTCGCTCCTTTTTATACAGTTTTTAAGTCATAGGTTAACATGATACACAAAGGTTTACAACTTGGTTCCCATCATAAAACCATAAGGGGTTGCTTTCATGTATTCAAGGCCCGGAACATAAGTACGGAAACGTTTGGTAGTTCCCAACTGTAGAAACCCATCTTCCCACCATTAGTACATTCCAATCGGCAGTAAACAGATCGAAGAAGGATCAGAAACAGGTGCAGAGGAAGACAGAAACAGTGGGGAGATCGGAAAGGGTGTAAAAGGGGTGGCATCGGGAAACACGAACTACAGGCATCAAAGGGACGTGCCTAATGAGATGCACGGCTGAGACAATAGAGCGACACGGCAAGATGTGCCTCGAGCGGGGCCATCTGCCTTACAGTGTCATCCCCCTCATCATAAAGACACTTTCAAAGGAAACGTGTCTTCCGCAAGAGTCTTGGGAATCCCAGGGTCGCGAAGCGGACAGCGTCCGTTCGCTGGCTACTTGAGGGCAAGAGACAAAATGGATGCCGCATCTAAGATGGAACCCGTGGGCTCGGATGTAGAAACCCACGAAACAAACGAACGGTTTAGGCTAGCACAGCGAAAACGCGTACACCCACTAAACTCGTCATTTGCGGTTCATAGATACCAGACTCGACCATATTCGTGCGAGTCCAAAACACCACTACGATCGTCACGGAACCTCACAGGGTCCGTCAAAGGGCGCCTTGCATGAGACAACATTTGCACATTCTGACATATTCTAAACAAATCTCGGTTTTCCTCACTGCTGACTGCCACATTCGCCCTTGAAGCTTGAAAGACGTTTGATAAAGTGTTTTGGTTTTTTGACTTGCTGGCCTTGAATCTCATAAGTTGGGTGACTCTTTCATATTGTACCGGCGTTCCGTGCAAATACCAAAGCAAACATTAGGATTAACGGTTCCACCTCCTCATATTTAAACATACTCCAACGTACAAGACAAGGATGTCCTCTCTATCCCCTGCTCTTTCTACTTACTAGTGATCCCTCACTTAAATTACTTAATGCTGCACCTGGAATCAAATGTCTCCAATTCGGGCCAATATATATAAAACAGCAGCGTACGCAGAGGAAATCCTTATCTTCTCAAGGATGTTGAAGTTGCGAACCCATACATCATCAATGTTATCCATTCGTTCTCGGAGGTCTCTGTATATACCTTAAATAAAACAAAATATAGTATTTCTTTGAAACCCACTATGTCTTCCTTCCCACGTAGGTGACTCAGGACTTAAATGGCTGTGACACACTACTTTCTAATGAATCGCGGACTATCGTCATGGTTAGAGCTCTCCTGAACTTTTGGTCCATCAAATTTATTTCCTAGGGGGGTCGGCTCCAATCACTCAAAATGATGATCACTCCGATAGTCAACTCTCTGTCATCCATGCTATCTCTAAAACCAACCCCCTCCTTTTTCCAGGAATTAGATAAAATCGCCTACAAGTTTCTTTGGATCGATAAGAGAGCCAGGATCTCACACAAATCCCTCACAAAACCATCATGCGGGGGGCTTTAATCTTCCAAATTGGAACCTATACCAGTCAGCCTTCTTGGCTACCAAAGGCGCTGTCTGGCTAATGCCAGACTCACAAAATACCCAACCACGGTCATATATTGAATGCAAGATATGTTCCCCATTTAGGACATACTCTTTAATTGCAATGTCTAAATTGACCCGCCACATTCCCACTGCATTGAGTTTTTTTTAATAGAGCGCACAGCTGCCCCAGCAATGGGGCGTCCCAGCGCTAAAAGGCAGCTGTCATAGGCAGACGGGGTGACGCACAGAGAAGCGGATTATGCAGGAAAAAGATACGTTTTTGTGGCTTTACAGAATAGCGCGTGGTTTCGGATACTTCTGATACTCACAGGGAGGGAGTTCCAGGGCTTCGAAGCGAGAGCACGAAAAGATCGCCCTCCTGCCCGTACTCTCTTAACCAGAGGAAGAACCGTCAGGTGCTGATCCTTGGAGGGCAGCAGGCGGGTGGGTATGTTGGGCATAAGGAGATTAGCCAGACTATCGGGGCATTTGCAATTCATGATTCTATGGGCGATACAGAGAGTTTTAAACTGGATACGTTTCTCCACCGGGAGCCAATGTAGTCTGCGAATAGAGTCGGTCTCGGCAAGCAGACACTGCAAGTGCTCTCCCGGAATCGATTCATCACTCAAGATGGGCGTCTCTATGGCTTAATCCACAAGTCAATGCTGAAATTGCTCCCACCATTGCACCTTTGAGGGCCTCCAAAGGCATCAGGTTAATCAGGGACCTTTATGATAACAACAATGATCCGCTCCCCTTATTGGCTCTGGCCAGAATGTAAAACCTCTCCAATGTGGACATTTTCAGCTTCCTAAAGGACAAAGTCAGAGTCTCCGAACTCAACCTTCCTCAACACTCAACTCTAGTCACTCACCTCGCCCTAAAGCAACACTCTGGACATGTCGCCTCCAAAATCTACAAGTTCTTATCCGCCCACAGCCTTCACAAAACTCAACTATTTACTCCAAATGGGCCGAGCATTTTGACACAGGAGTTTTCGAACACATCATGGTCGATAACTGGTATAAGATTGGTAAGCTCTCCTTGAGCATTAAAAGTGTCCCCTCTCTCCTTCAATCTATATTCTTGTTGATGGATCTCCTGCCCAGCTCGATTGAACAAACTGAAACTACGAGAAAACAATAAATGCTGGAATTTTAATCAGGAATCGGGCTCACACCAACACATGTTCTTTGATTGACAGCTGCGAGACTCATACTGGCCACCGATACAAAACCATCTGCCAGTCATATTCAACATACCCATAACTTTATCGTCCTCTATGGTAACATTGGGTCATTGGGACTCGGTAATTCAGTTGCCCTGCTAGACCTTCTCCTGACCATTGCAGTTCAAGTCATTTTTGCAGAATGGAAATCTTTCAATCATCTATCACATTACACGTGGTGAGCATGGGTTTCATATCTCTGGGGGGCACACCCCTTACAATTTAAGAACCAGACTGCACCCCTAATCTCTAGTGCAGTTTGGGGATCTCTTGATAAATCCACTGAACTAAGTTCAAAAGGCCTTGTAGCGCAACCTATAACTAACTCTTGAACCTTAGATCTCTGACCCACGCTTAGGAATCAGAAATGGCCTCCCGCGCTCCTTCCTCCTCCAAACCCCGTTTCATGTTTGGCGTTTCTTGATTTTTAAGGCGATATAAATTATGCCTTATACCTAGAATCAAAATACACTTATTAAATTCCGTCCATGCAGTTACAACACTTTTGCGCCTCCAGCCCGCGTACCCTTCTGGATATACTGCAAGGCACTGTTAAGAATGTAGTCCTTCCAGACCTGAAATGTTTTTCCTCTTACCTGTAACTTGTCTCTCATATTGCTAATTAGAAGCTCTCATATATTCAATTATCATTCCTATCTGGTCAACTACTGTGTGTAAACCAATAGCATTCCATGAGTAATCCGCACCTCATACCCTTTGATCGTACGCCTGTTCCCTCAAACTAATAAAGTCCTATGAAACGAAAAAAAGTGCTGCAGATGTGACGCAAAATCCTAGATTCTACCATTCAGAAAAAGGGCCCACTAGGAGGACTAGAGGTCAGCCAGCACCGAAGAGGAGGACTCAAGAGAATACTTGAAAGAGGAAGCTTAAGGTCCCAGAGGGGGGGTGCTGAGATTTGACTAGGAGGTGACCAAGCAGAAGCATGATCAGTTTGTCATCTCAAAACTCCCACTAGTGAGGATGCTGCTCTGTTGAGAGGAGCAGTTGAGGAAGTGAAAGCTGTAAAAACATCAGGCAGTCATGAGGAGGAGTGTGAGGAGAGGTGGCATGGGGGGTTGCTGTACTCCATAGCTATCTGGTGTTAGTAGCTTAGACGGTATAGTGGGGGGAGCCTTCCTCTTTATATCCCATCCTATCAACCCAGGTTATAGTCCCTTATCATGGTCAGCTGAGGTGCAGCTGTTTTCTCCTCAGTGTCTCCTGTCATTGTGAAATTGTGCTTAGGCTGGGAAGTATTTTAGTTCCTGTGAATGGAGCAGTTTTACACCGATAACATCCGCCCCTGCGAGTTACTCACTTCATGACAAGGAAGTCGTGTTTGTTTTTTGTTCTTGTGCTAATCAGGGTAATGTTTGTTATTGGAGGGTGGGTAAAGTATCGTCTATGCCAAGTTGGGGTTTGCATGGCGTAAGTGTTTTATTTTTTTTTTACTTTCCAGTTTACAAGCGATACATAGATAATGCTCAAACGTGGCTGAAGTCGCAGGGAGGGTGGTGGTTGGTAATAGACAGACAGCATACGGAAAGGCATCGAATATAATAACAGCGACCCTCGCAATAGGGTCCGGTTCCTGACCTGGAACATTAGGGGCCTTAACGACTTTAGGAAATTGCGTAAAGTTGTAGCTTATCTTAAGCGCCCTGCTGTCGATGTCGCATTTATTCAAGGTACACATTTGCCCCCCAATAGTAGGATGCTTCCACAGAAGCGACTGCAGGTCATTTCAATGCAGCAGGGTTTACTACACCTGCCGGGGAGTCCTTACAGGGGCGAAGCCAAAGTCAGGTGTCACTTCGAAAGGATCAGACATTGACCCCAATGGAGGATATGTGATCTCCAGCTGTCATGGGCAAGGCGAAAATGCACACTTAGTCAACATTTATGGCCCAAACTACGATGAGCTGCACTTTTATTGTACTCTGGCCGCCCGTATGCTGAAAGTACCTGATATACCACAGATTTGAGGGAAGGATTTCAACTGTGCCCTGGACCCTCTCTTGGACCGCTCTGTGGGACCTTCCTGCCGCCTCTCTGTGGCTGCTAGAGCCATATCGGACATTAATGCGCAATGAAGCCTCCCAGATGTGTGGCACACTAGATCCCCAGGAGCAGGGGGTTTCACCCACTATATCGGCACCACATGACATGCACACCGGAGTTGAGCACTGGTTGATTTCCAGATCGCTTTCACCCCGGGTGTTAGCTTGCAGGCCGCTCCACGGCTCATTCTCGGATCACCCCCCTGTATTGCTGGACATTGACGTTCCCCCCAAAGAAGAACGCTCCCTTTACCTGGAGTCTTCCCCCATATTCTCTATCAGATGCAGTTTTTTAACAGAGTTGGCCACAACCATAGAAGACTTTTTGAACACGAATGTGGGGTCGGTTCACCATTTCTCCACGGTGTGGGAAATGTTTAAAGTATTTATTAGAGGGGTTACTATCTCTTTTGGCCTGAACTTTGCATTACATGCGTAAGGCGGAGTGGCGAAAACTATACCAACTCCGCTGGCTGAGCGGAATTTATCGTCCACCCTACCTCGGAGCCCGATCACCACGCTCATGGGCATCTCTTGTGAATACAGCCAAGCATTGGCCAACACTCAACTCCGATCAGATCTCTCCCCGGGCCTCAGTGACTGCAGTCTGAGCATGTTTCTTTTTTGACATTACCCACTATGGATATATTTTATATTCCACAAATGCCGGCCCACCCCTCAGTCCCCCTACTCTGGATGTCTGACACTTGTCTGGGACTTGGTGCTCCTCAGCCCATCTGGACAGACCCTCCGGCCGCAGGGCTTCGAGGATCCTCGGTCTCGGCTCCAACCCAGCCTTCCTTTCATCAGTACCAGTCATACAGCTATCACAGCAGCTGGCCAGAGCCTGCTGAGCTAGAAACACAGGCTTACTTAGAGTCTCCTTGCGCCACCAGTACGTCACTTTTCCCATGTTAAAAATGACGCCAAAGTGGAGCAAGCGGCTTGTAAAATAAGCCCCACTGTTTGAAGATGGATGTCGAGCCAACGCCAGCACTGGTTGACCAGCCCTCCCAGGAGTGCTCCAGTAAACGGTCGGTACATGTATTTGATCAGACATGAAACTTGAGAAAAGATGGAGCTCTTTGTGCTATTATGTTGTCCGCACAAAGCGGTCACAATTTGTGCGCCGGCTTTTTGTGTATGGAATAGTATTTTGTGAACCAACGTCAGTGCTACTCAGGTCACAAAGTACAGAATCGCAAGGGGGGAGGGGCAGAACGACCCGCCTAATTAATATTCATTAAGCAGGGTGCAATTTGTGAGTGAAATCAAAGGAATGGCAGCCTCTCACGGACAGCAGGCCACCATCACAGTGATTGTGTTAAAAAAAGGAACTATTTTTTCAAAGCAGACCGTGTTTCTTATAGGACCTCCTTTGGGCGCAGATCAACGCATTCCTAAACGATATGCTCAAAATAGACCTAACAATCAGCTGTGCTAGCCTTGCGACAGAGCACCTGACCGCGAACCTAAACAGCAGAGAAGAGAGGGACCTACTAGACCTGCTACTCACAGCGGCCCTAAAGATAATCCCAACGAACTGGAAAAACACTGCCAAAGCAAATTTCAAAACATGGATTCACTGGGTCACCTTCCTGAGAGGAGCAGACAACATCACAGGCAACTTCTCCAAAGAACACACACCCCCCTTCTTTTTCTTTTCTTCTTTCTCTCCTTTTTTCTTTTTCTCTTAACCAAGAGAAGCCAAGAAAGAAAGCAAGCACAAATGTACTGTATACAAGATATACAAATTGCCAATGTATATTCCACTTTTATTTTTCAATAAAAAATTTATAAAATAAAAAAAAAAAAAAAAGTTTCTTGCTTTAGTAAACTTCAGGGGGAGCAGGCGGTGGTCCCCCTATATCCCCCCCTGAGGTTGCAGACATGATTCCCAATCAGTTACCCCCGGTCCTCGGGGGTCAGTAACCCATCAATGGCTTGCATTTCCAGTCCTAAAGCATCCATACCTTCCTTTTCGAACTGGAAATAGGAGGGCGCGCACCTTTCACGTCGCCTCCTGCTTGCAACGCGGAAGGGATTTCAAAAGCCCTTTTATAAGTTTGAACGAGGTTGCTGCCTTATAAAAGAGGTTTTGTGCATACAAAAGCCCTTTTGTGGCTGCGAAGCCTGTGATTTTCGCAGTCACCTGGTTTACGACCTCAAAAGACCTTCACACATCGGGTCCTGTACTCACAGCGTGTTCCAAATTAGAAACACAGCTGTCAACCCTTTCTTTTGAATGGACCATCAGGAAACACAGCATTAGAGACGCTTGTGACGTTGTACTGCGCGCTCATATCCACTCTGCCCCAGTGTGCTTGGAGACGCACAGAGGGCCTGGTGACACACCTGACTACCGTCTGCACACCTCTACATGTTAAAGTTTATCCCTAAGCGTGAGGTTTCCCCGGCGTGCACGTGTCTTTTATCACCCCTCGAATCTTACGTCCACCAATGGAAGTGCTCAGAACAAATAGTCACAATCTAGAAGTAAAAGGAAACGGCTCGTAAAGTATCTGTAGACGCGATGTTCCCCCGTCCCTGACGTCCATGTCTGGGTACATTTCCTCCAGCCACGTCATACGTCATACATGTTCAACATCCGGGATCAAAGTCCTGACACTCTTCTGTCGAAGGGTCTAGCCAGGTTCATTCCCAGTGACTCCCAGTGGGATACCAGTGGGTTCGTCTCAGGAGACCTGGGCGACCGGCAGGGTCACACTTCCTACAGCACTGCAGCAACGTGCTTGAGTGCGGAAGGGGCTATGCATGACCTTTGACACTTGGGCCACATGTGTGAAACTATTTAGCATTTGCAAACGGTGTGAATCGCTAAATTCGGCCGTTTGCAAATGCAAAATAGCCTTTCAAGATGTATGAAAGGCTTTGTAGTTGCAATTTTAGGTAATTGCAATTTTTTGTGATTACCTAAAATTGTAAATGCAAATAGGGAATCACAATTTGGGGTTCTGTAATCACATGTACCAAGCGTTTTCTAAATGCAAACGGTGCATCTAGGAAATGCTATTACCATGGACTCCAAGTAACCAGGTGAAATATTTTAAAATTGCACAAAAATGCATTTTTCAAAGTGCCATTAGCGCACTCATGCTTCTAGGGCATGCGTGCGCTTTACATACGCACATTGTTTTTGGGGGTGCTTCAGGGGGGCCTTATGCCCCCGGGCACCCTTCCTTTTGAATGACCTAATTTGTGCTTACCAATTAGGTAATCACAAATTAGCTAATGCTATATTTGCACTATAGGAACAAATGGCGTAATCAATCAATCAATCAATCAGGGAATTTGTAAAGCACACTACTTACCCGTGAGGGTCTCAAGGCACTGAAGGGGGTGCCGCTACTGCTCGAAGAGCCAGGTCTTGGAGAGTCTTCTGAAGGTGAGCAGGTCCTGGGGCTGACGTAGGTGGGTGGGGAGGGTGTTCCATGTCTTAGCGGCGAGGAAGGAGACAGATCTGCCACCGGTGGTTGGATGCGGGGGACAGCAGTGCTGGGGGCGAGATTTTGATCGCTACCTTATCACTCTTGATCTAAAACCCCGTTCTGGTCGTCTGAACCTTTGTTGCCTGTCATTGAGGGAAGAAAGTGCATCTCTTACCAGGTTAGTTCAATCAATAATGGACTCCGCTCGGAAGAACCACAAACTACTTCTAGCTTTCAAAGGTTTATTATAAAGTCAGGATTAATTGCAAGTACAGGCATCTCAAAATGAGATTCACAAGATATACAGGCCCAACTACATACATGTGCTCTCTGAAAACCCTCAGACGAGCAAAGAAGACTACAAGTACCAGTTCTAAAAATAACAGGGCTGCAAGCATAGACACGTATTGTGATCTCTCCGTCATTTAGGGCTGGAGGGAAAATACAGGTTAGGCTGTCCCTACCCTGATCTGGATGGTATCCCTACTTAACAAAATCTCAACCTATCAAAAGGTGTCAGCTGTGAATGACTTCCTAAGAAGATCACCCACTCTTAGTCTCTTGGTGAAAACCTATATTCCTCCAGTCATGACCCCTCTCTGCCTACCCATCCGCTCTCTAAAGGGTCCTCAGGCATCTGCTCTAACTCCACCCAGGGGTGCTGTCCCTAATACAAAACGTACAACAACATTTGAGACGCCCCTCGTGAGACGCCCCTCACGTGGTGTTGCTTCTGGCTTTTTCCATGTTGCGCGTCTTTTGGGCCTCGTGCGTTAGAGTTGACCTTGCTTCTCAGACTCTTCTCCGGCCCGCCGATACCCCTTAAAACATTCCTGAACCCTCCTCCGTGTCTGTGCCAGGCTCCTGAACAAACCTCTATTCATTTCATTTATAATTGGATCCCCCCTTCTCTTGCAGACAGACATCTGCAGCTAGGATCCCAATTCTCATAAACTTCTAACGAAAGTTTGCAACATTCAAACCTTGGCACAAACTAATACGTGTAAATCAGAGTCTTTTAAACATTTCAGGCCAACAACATTTCTCATAACGATTATACTCTTCAAACCTTTCATTAATCAATATCATGTTAATACTCTACTTTATGATTATGTAAACACATCTATAAAATATAAACCTATTAAACATGACTACTAAATAACATTAGTGCAATCCATATTGATGTGTGTGGACCCCTTTCCCAACTCGTTCAGCTCTGGCCATGAGGCCTATTCCGTTCTGTGCTTGACATTCTTTCTTTAGCAGCTACATAATATGGATCAGGATTAATCACGCCTAGTAAGGTTACTTTTTCACAAAATTCTACATTCATTCCACTTCTATATAAAATCCCTAGATTTACTACACATTTCAGAATATAGGTGAATATAATATCCGCACTCATGGCATTTCTCTTCATGACTTGTGCGTACTACAGGTAGGTGTGGTGCACTTGTACATTTTATTCAGTTTGCGCTCTCTCAGCAGCGAGGGCTAGGCAGGCGGAGCAGAGCTGGCGGGTGGGGGTGTAGAAGCTGAGTCTGTAGTTCAGGTATGCTGGTCCAGCGTTGTGTAGCGATTTGTGTGCTTGGGTGAGGAGCTTGAAGATGATCCTTTTGTCGACGGGAAGCCAGTGCTGGTCTTTCAGGTGGGGGGGTGATGTGGCTGCAGTGGGATACGTCAAGGATCAGTCGTGCAAAGGCTTTTTGGGTGCGTTGTAGTTGACGTAGGTGCTTGGCTGGGATTCCTGCGTAGAGTGCGTTGGCGTAGTCAAGCCTGCTGCTGACAAGGGCCTGTGTGACAGTTTTCCTTGTTTCGGGCGGGATCCACTTGTAGATCCTGCGGAGCATGCAGAAGGTGTTGTAGCAGGAGGAGATGGCGTTGATCTGCTTTGACATGGAGAGGGAAGAGTCGAGGACGAATCCTAGGTTACGTGCGTGGTCGTTCGGTGTAGGTGCTGTTCCCAGCGTGGTTGGCCACCACGAATCGTCCCAGGCCGAGGGGGTGGTACAGAGGATGAGGACCTCCGTCTTGTCCGAATTCAGTTTCAGACAGCTGCTCCGCATCCAGTCGGCGATGGCCTTCATTCCTTCTTGGAGGTTGGTTTTGGCGGTGTGCGGGTCCTTAGTGAGGGAGAGGATGATCTGGGTGTTGTCAGCGAAGGAGATGATGTTGCGGTCGTGCTGGCGGGCCACTTGTGCGAGGGGGCCATATAGAGGTTGAACAGCGTCGGGCTGAGGGATGATCCCTGGGTTACGCCACAGATGATGAATGTGGCTTCGGATTGGAAGGGTGAGAGGCGGACTCTCTGGGTTCTGTCGGAGAGGAAGGATGTGGTCCAGTTGAGGGCCTTCTCTAGGATCCCGGCTTTTTGGAGGCGTGTTTTTAGGGTGCGGTGGCAGACCGTGTCGAAGGCGGCTGATAGGTCCAGGAGGATGAGGGCTGATGTTTCGCCGTTGTCAAGTTGGCGCCTGATGTCGTCTGTGACGGCGATGAAGGCTGTCTCCGTGCTGTGGTTTCATCTGAACCCGGACTGGGAAGGGTCCAGGATGTTGTTGTCTTTGAGGTGGCGGGCCAGTTGCGCATTAACGATTTTCTCGATGACCTTTGCCGGGAATGGGAGCAGGGAGATGGGCCGGAAGTTCTTGAGGTCCTTGGGGTCCGCCTTGGGCTTCTTTAGGAGGGCGTAGATTTCAGCGTGCTTCCAGCTGTCCGGGAATGTAGTTGTCTCGAAGGAGATGTTGTTGACCTTCCGCAGTTGGGGTGCGATGGTTGTGTCGGCTTTGTTGAACACGCGGTGTGGGCATGGGTCTGATTGTGATCCTGAGTGGATGGAGTTCATGACCTTGCATGTTTCTTCGTTGTTGACATTGGTCCTGGAGGACAGGTGGTTGGTCCGGGTGGAGTCTGGCGTGGTCGGCGTGGTTGGGATGTTGAAGCTGTTGTGGATGTCAGCGATCTTCTGGTGGAAGAAGGTTGCCAGAGTGTTGCACAGTTCTTGTGAGGGCGGGATGTCATTGGCATTGGCGTTGGAGTTGGAGAGTTCTTTACGATGCTGAAGAGCTTTTTGCTGTTGTGTGCTTTGTTGTCCAGTCGGTCTTTGAAGGAAGACCTCTTGGCCAGTCTGATGAGGTGGTGGTGTCTACGAGTGGCGTCCTTGTGGGCTGCGTGACTGTCTGGTGTCCGTTCGTGGAGCCATTTCTTCTCCAGTTTCTGGCAGGCACGTTTGGAGGTGTGGAGCTCGTCGGTGAACCAGGTGGCTTTCTTGCTTGCGAGGTTGATGGGGGGTTTCCTGAGTAGTGCGAAGGTGTTGACGCAGTCGTTGATCCACTGTCTGAGGTTGCGGGCGGCTGTGTCTGGGTCGGTGGAGACTGTTGGTGGGTTCTGGGGGAGGGTGGTGGTCAGCTGGTCTTCGGTGACTTTGCTCCAGCAGTGGCGGGGGAGTTGTTGGGTGCAGTGGTGCGTGGTTGGTTTCTTGAAGACGAAGTGGATGCAGTGGTGGTCGGTCCAGTGGAGTTCATAGTATTACCTAACCACGATTACCTAAGTGGAGTTCGTAGTATTACCTAACCTCGATGACCAAATTACGATTGCAAAACTTTAGGAATCACTATTAGATAACCGCTATTTTCTTACATACCATTTTGTATTCCTTAAATAGCACTTTCCTAAAATCCTCTCTTTAAGAAAGGCAAAATGAATTTTTGGTATACATGGCTATAATTTCTATTGTATTCCCTTAAAGTCTTGTGGTATACCTTGGACTCATTCGATTGTCAGATGCTGCATAAGGGGCAGAGATCACAAAAATAACTTCAATGGTGATTTTTTAAATAAATACTTTAATACGTTTGTTATAATGATTATATTATATTTTTGCATTTCACAAGCACAATCTAAAACCTATAAAGAATGCTCAGGAATGTTAGATAGATTGTAAAGAAACTGTCTCAATGGTGTGGTCTGGAGATTTTAATTGTCATTGATGTCAAGCTCCCTCTTGACATATATGCGGGCTTCGAGGCCCGGGTGGGGAGGAAAGAACTCTTTTTAAACATGACCCTCAAGGAGATGCCTTAAGTGATTTATAAATGACGTACTATTTAAGTAAGTAAGTAAGTAAAGCTTTATTTGATTTCGAATAAAATCATAAAAGCACAGCAAATACATTGATTCAAAATTCATACACATAGTTAAAAGAATAAATGCTTACTTATGCACAATCATTTAAAAACATATGTATGGGCGACAAGAAAAACATTACGTATAATAAATTTAAAATGCAATATCATCAAACAACAACCGTGGGCGTTGTGGTACCAAGAAGGGGAATATCTTGCCACATGGATTTACGGTACTTTATGACAGTTCTTAAGAAACATGAGACAACGAATATCACATGGTCATCTTCTAATCTTAACAATTTTAAAAAAGCTGGCCTACAGTTTCTTAAGCCCCATCGTTTTAATAAAGGTTTCAAATATAGTTTTCTGGGGTTAGAATAAAATGTGCAAAAAAACATTATGTGCATGTTGGATTGCACCGCGATATTATCGCATGGACGGGTCAGCTTAGTGGACGACCAGTTGTTCGCGTCAGGTAAGGTTACCATACGGTAGAAGCTCCCTAGACGCAGGCGAGACAGAAGCATTCGGTGATACGGACTAGGGTCAACATTCAGGTAAGTTTGCAAGCCTTCGGTGGGGGTAATTTCCTGAAATTTTAAGACGGTATGTTTAAATTTTTCAGAATTCCATCTCACAGTTTCCAGGTGGGTAGTTATTATTTTTTTGAGAGCTGATCTAGGAACATCCTCCATGGATCTTGGATTTTCGAAGTATTCTCGGTGTCCTAGTTCGGTAAGTAGTAATCTTACATATGATAGCCATCTAAAGTTAGCGACCCCATCTAAGGCTAAGCAGTCTTCTATGAGATCCCTGTTGAGACCAGCTTCATGTGTTGTCCACACCTTGTGCCACAGAAGAATTGGAGACATCTTAATAATGTCGCTAAGATGTTTGAATCCTGTCTCAATATGCGTACTATTTAATCTTTAGCAGGTAGTGGGAACCCTAATATCAAAGATTGTTTTCTTGTTTCTAGAGCATTATTATCGGGGCTTCAAATTTTCTGATTACAGAAGCTAGTTTTAGTGATCACAACCCCTTCAACATGGTAGCAGAACCTTTTACACGATCGAATACCAAAAAAACAGGGGTGTGTTGCATAAATGTGAGCGAGTGGATCCCATATGTCTGCTAAATGATTTACTCAGGGGCCGATTCCGATCTCGGTTGGAAAGCACTGCGACCGAGCCGGATCCGGGGTGTTTTCCGACCGATCCGGACTCCTGCACTCCGACCGAGCGAGTACGATGCAGCTGTATGCTGTCGGACTCGGTTCGGTCGGACTCCCCATAGAAGTCAATGGGAGCTGATCGTACGACGCATACATGGGCTCCCATTGACTGAAGGGGTACGTTGTGGGCAAGTGCGCCCCCTACAGTGGGTACGCGTTGGTGCCATCTGCACCGTACATGCTTGTGTTGGGGAGACCCATGGGTCTCCCCCTGTGTCCGAGTCGTAAAGTTGCGGGTAACAGGGGGTCCGATGTAGACCCCCAAAGCCCAACTCCGGGAGCTATTGCGTGCCGGAAGCTCTGACTCGATCCAGCTGTCCGAATCGAGCATCGTACTGGCTCGGTCGGAATTCGCCTCCATTGCGCGCCATGGTTAGCTTACGGCCGATACGTACGGAGCGGTTCGGACACGGAAACGATTCAGATGGAGATTTCGCGCTTGTTCGTATCGTACTTCGAGGTCCGGACCCGTGTGTGAACCGAACGGAAATTCAGCCTCCAAATCCGATCCGCTAATGCAGAACCCGATTCGGTGCCCTTCCGACCGAGATCGGAATCGGCCCCTTAGCGTAAGAATAGCGAGCGTTTATGCTATCCGGATCCTGTGGCTGAACCTTTGTCAACAACAGATCCTTTCAACAAATTGTGCATTTTTATGAAATCACTCAAGACAGTCCCACTTTGGCTTGCCAAGGAGCGCCCATTATTATGATTTGATAATTCATGCTTAGGAGCTCATAGATTTAATGACGGCTTTAAACAGTATACCATATAATGCTAGAGACGTGCACGCCTTTAGATTTATTTACATGAAGGCAATATTGAAGAGGGGGGCCTCATGGAATATACTCAAAAGTCTGCCTCCCTGACGCGCTTGGAGACTGAGCTCCAGCGGTACGAGAGAGAGGGTGAGGGGACGGATGAGCACTCGCCCACACTGAGTGACCTACGCACGAGGCATGCAGCCCTTATGGAGTAGCTACGATGTCATAACTATGCGGCGCACACGGCTAGGACACATGCCAAGGCGGACAGAGCTGGCCTGCAGTTAGCCTGGTTGGTGCAGAGAGACAGGCGTGGAGCTCCGATAGGAGCCTTGTGTACAACGGAGGGGGAGATGGTGTACACACAATGCGAAATTCATCGTGTTCTGACTGACCACTATAAGCAGCTATACAAAGCTCGCAGTACTGGCCCCAGGCATGCGTTAGAAAGGTTCCTGGATACTGTTACTTTGCCTGTGGCATCTGAGGAGCACATGGATGCGCTTAATGCCCCCCTCACTCTGGAGGAAGTGGGAGACGCGATCCAGGATATGGCGTCGGGGAAAACCCCAGGTATGGGGATGGTGGTGACAAAACTCCTCCTTACAAGGTGCTGGAAGGCGAGTGACCCACCTGGCGCACAGGTGTGGACCTCCTCCTTTCAGGCATGGGCCCGGGTGGAGTGGACAGCCATATGTAGGGAGGAAATGTTGGGGCTCCGAAAAGAACCAATAGCTAATCGCTGGGAGCACATGCTCGATACCTTGCAATTGCCGGGTGGGGTTAGCTGTGCGGGAGCTGTGGAGAGTTAGGGGGCGCTCCCGGGGATTGGACCGTACCGTAGGCAGTTCTCCTGTCTAGATAATCGGTTAGATATCATTATCGACTCTCGGAGTCATGCAGGTTTCAGGTGCAGGCCCAACTTTGGCTGAGATGTGCGCGTGCGTGGGGGGTGCGGGGCCAAAGAAGGGGAGGAGGTGAGAAAGGGATTAGTGTATGTATGTGTCTGTGGTTTTGCCGCTGTTGTTTTCTTCTCTTTGCTTATTCACAGTTGTATAAAAGTCATCTTTGTGCACAGGCCCACGTTGGAGGGATCCACCCTAAACTCTGCTAATGCACTAAGCTTAGCGTGTGGACAGTCATGGACTAATACGGGGGCTGCACCCCAGGTACCCCACGCTCTTGCCAGCTTTGGGCGATTATCCTATGTTTATGAAATACTGTACCTGTGGCGCTGTGTCCCTCAATTGTTATGGTATAATGTACATGGATGCTTATTTGACATGCCCAGATTGCTGAGCTGAAATTGTTGAAGTACTTACTGTACCATAAAATCTTTGAAATGCTAAGAAACAGATTTGACAAAAAAAATGAAGGCAATATTGAAGAGGAAACCGGCAGTAAGGGAACAAGCGTTGGGCAATATGAGGACAGGAAGGTCAATGGAGCCTTCCGGAAGGTCCTTAATTCACATTACTCATTGAATCTAGAGGCCGTAGTGTGGCTACTACAACTTCTGACCGCAGGTGGATGGCACACTTTAGTTATAGTTACTCACCATGACTCACCCAAGGGGGGGTCTACCGTCCTATGATATTACTCGATGCTCAGTGCATGCCTGTGCGGAGATTTGAGGTGACAGAGATGGGGGGGGCGGCAATAAATAAAAGTCCTAGTGGCAAGCAAGGCCCCAGCACCGGAGGGGGGCTACCAAGGATGTATTTGATATAGACCCAGGGGCCCCAGAGTTGACAAACGAAACTAATAATGACATCAAATATGGTCTATATTGTCACACTAATGGGGTTCTTATTGGAGGAATTATTACCACCCACGGTACCACTCCACAATAACACATCACAGAAGATGAGTTATATGTGAGGAAACAGACAAATGTGTTTGTTAAGACGAGAACCCTCACCCTAGGGTGACATGCTTCATCGTTGGGTTCTGCACACTGCGACCGCAAGGTACACAGCGTAGGCTACAACTCTCTCTCGCGAGAGGAGCGTAAGGTGTCTCACGTCATCCAATGAAGGTAGGAGTGAGGGTCAGAGTGCCAAATGAATTCAATACAGTGAGTTAAAACTATCTCCTGGATAGACAAAGATAACTTTAATAATGCCTCCAGTGGATAGATCTAAAATCAGCAAAGTGAGAATTAGGGATATGGATGTTCCCTAAAAAACTACGGTCAACATGTTTCTGCCTGTTAGACCGTCTGGTTCTTTGGCATTCTTCAGGACCAAACTCCTAGTCATTCTGCTACTAATGTAAACAAATAATAATAATCCGTAAAAAACCCATACTCAATCTATATGGCAATCCCTTGCCAGTCTGCAGCACTGTGAAAGATTTGGTCAGCATGCCTACTGCCATGACGTAGAAACTGGCCAGCCTCTCAGCGCATCACAATGACTTGTGCTGACTTCACTTTACATGGCTGCAAATAAGTTTAAAACAATAATCACAAACATGCATCAGTAGCATTCCAAAATGGAAACCGCAGAAAAAGGATGTAAGTCATAAAGTTAATGAAATAAGTTGAAAAATATATTATCACAATACAAATATTTTTATATACTTCAGAAACACATTTTTTTTTATTTGCTATTTTATGCATATTTTTATTTTAAACCCAATCAGCTAACTTGGATGACAGTCAAAGAAGAGGCTGGACCATCAGACCAGCTGGAGATGCTAGACTGGAGGCTTCTGGGAAGGGGCTTCATTTGCAGTCAGGCAAAGTATCTCAAATTCCACTCATAGCCAACCTCAAATGGTAGATTCCAACACCAGCAACACAGAATGCATCATAGCCGCCAATAATGCAGCAATAATGGCACAGGCGAAGAAGCAATGTCAAAATATATTTAAGAAACATCAACAGACAATTTAGACAGATAATGATAGACTTACTATCTGCTACTGATGTTCCAAACCTTACAACCCACATTATCTGTAATATTGTATTTTTTATATGCTTGTTATATTTTTGATGTGGGGGTGAGGGAGGAGGTCCGTTTTATAGTGTTAGATGCTTTATAATATTTTTAGAATAGTATTAGTTTAGGAATCGTTTTAAGGAATGTTTTTTATGCAATGTGTTTATATATAATTTATTCGGAAAATCCTGATTTGAGTTTGAACTGTTTTTTTATTGTATATTTCCACATTGTATTTCTAAAAGAAAATTAAGGTTTCAAAAAGGCTATATCATTAAAATATGCTAACATATGGATTTATTTTGCGAACAATATATGTTAAATATGTATTTCCGATGAAATAATAACAAAATAAACAACATCAAATATTTTAAATTCCCGAAAAATTATAAAATAATTTTTCTCTTCTCATATCTTCTTATAAGATTAAAAACATCATTTATGTAAAAATGGAATGAGTACACGCAGAAATTAAAAATGTCTTCTTTTTTTTTTTTATTGAAAGTTCATAGCAATATAATGTACACTAGACACAACAATATATATCAATATAGAAATAAATATACATGATGTAAATACGAGAGCAACTGATGTATCATAAAGCATTATATACAATAGAGCAAAGATTAAAAGATTGATAGTCATACCAGAGTCAGGGAATTAGAAGACATTATAAGACCCCACACCTCGACAGCCTCCATGTAGCCACAGGCGCCCAGATCCGTAGCCCCATTTCCCTAGATTTAACTCCCTTTAAAGCATGCAATTCTGACTCAATGTTATGGATCCCTAGCATCCTTCAGATCCACATTTGGAAGGTTGGGGCCTCAACATCCTTCCAAGCAGCAGCAATTAGTATTCTAAAAACAGCTACTGATATAAAAACAAGCGCTTCAATCTCTGTACTTAGACCCAGTTTAGCATCGCAACCAATTATTAAAAGTGTCGGGGATAGGTCTATTCTGACAGCTAACAGCCCCTCTAAAAACTCTTCGATTTCCTTTTTAATAGGGCCTAGTTTTTTACAGCTACAAAACATGTCCACAACGTCAGCAGGCCCATTCCCACACCTAGGGCAGTTGTTGTCCGCCCTCTTTCCCCAATCGAACAGTTTCGCCGGTGTGTAGTATAAATTAAAAAGGTTCTTAAAGTGCTGTGCTCTTAGATTTGAGGAACGTAGAAACCTTTTATCCATTAGAATGGCTCTGTACAGGTCAATATCTGGATCTCCCAGTTTAGCAGCCCAAGCAGCCTCTGTCTTGACCATGTCATGGGGTAGCGTTTCCAAGAATAGCCCATATATTTCCCTGATTCTGCAACCACCCCCCTTCATGTAATATAATAGTGCACATCCTTTCGATATATTTATACACGGTCGTTTTGATTTTATTGTGTTAACCAACTGCATATACTTGAACTCTTGACACCCTTGTAATGAGTAACGTGACTTCAGAAGTTCAAGGGGCCTACATGCATCCTTTATCATTACTTGACCTAGTGTAATAATTCCCTGTCTTTCCCAATGTCTCCAAGGGCCATCGCTGCTTAGATGCGGGAATAATCCTGAGTTCCAAAGTAGAGTATGTTGATTATACCTTGGAATACTCTGATTTTTCTGTACAGAGGACCATAGCCCCCAGATGTCTTCCAATATTTTATAACCTGATGCCTTAAAAAAAGTTTGTCATATTTCCTCAACAGTACCCCATATGCTTCACTCCCGAGGGCCAGCTGATAGATAGAAGGGATATCTCCCTGGCTATACATAGTGTCCTCTGGAAAAAAGAATATAGCCATTTCTGTAAGAAGGCAAGACCAGTTGTAAAACCTAAGGTTCGGTATTCCCAGCCCACCCTTTTCCTGGGGAAGAGACATGTATTTGTTTGATCTCCTCACCTTGCCGTATTGCCAGACAAAGTTCATAAAAATAGCCTCCATTTCCTTGATCAGTGTATCTTCTATTTTAAAGGGAATAGACCTGAATTTGTATAAGATCTTCGGGAACATTGACATTTTAATAACATTAACCCTACCTATGATTGACAAGTGGAGAGTATCTATTCTTTTTAGGTCCTGTTTCATCTTTTCCAATAGCGGCACAAAGTTATCTTTAATGATATCCCTTGGCTGAGCATTAATTGTTATACCTAGGTATACTACTGAGTCCACATATCTATCATCCCGTTTGACTATATTTCTAGAATATAATATCTGCGTCTTCGCCACATTTAAGCGGTATCCGGATAGCCTCCCAAAGTCAGAGGTGATACTAACTATTCCCCTCATGGCACTGTCGGGGTCCGTAGTGGTTATAGCTAAATCGTCTGCATATGCAAGGACTTTGGTGTGGAATCCGTTAATAACAACTGGCTTAATGCTGATACTATTCTTTATAAGAGTTATTAGGGGGTCTATATATAGTGCGAAAAGGATGGGTGAGCACGGACACCCTTGTCTCGTGCCTCTCGTTATATGGATCTGCCCAGAACTCTCACCCATAAGCTGAATGCTCGCAGGGGGATTAAAGTACATAGCCTGGATTGCCTGCAGGAATCTGGGACCAAATCCTCTATCTTCCATCACTCTCCACAGAAAGCTCCACCTAACGCGGTCGAAAGCTTTTTCCGCGTCGAGGAGGATCATTGCGACCCCCCCTCCCCGGCAGCATGGATGTCGAACAAAGTGATGGCTCTTCTTATATGGTTAGTCGTACCCCTGCCCGGACAAAACCATGCTGCCAGGGAGAAACCAGAGGCCCAATAATCCTCCCCAGCCGTGTCGCCATGATTTTTGCATATCATTTATTGTCGCTATTTATTAACGATATTGGCCTGTAAGAGCCGGGACATTCCTTAGGTTTACCTTTTTTGTGGAATACCACAATATTGGTTTTGGTCCAAGATTCCGGTATAACTCCGGTAGTCATAACCCCATTGAATAAATCCAAGAAAAGAGGTGACGTTTCTTTCTTCAGGCATTTGTAGACCTCCAGGGGTATGGCATCGGGCCCTGCTGCCTTGCCGGCTGCTAAATCTTGTAGTGCCTCGGATAGTTCGTCCATAGTAATACTCTGCTCCAAGATTTCTCTCTCACTAGAGGTGAGTTTAGTGCCCATTTCTGGCCAGTTTATACCCGGGTCGTCTATGCCCAACTCTTCCTTATGTAAATCTTGATAAAATCTCCTGAAAACTTCGAGAATTTCAGCTGGTTTGTTGAAGGTTCGGTCCCCTTCTTTGATTTCAGTGATAGTATTTTTAGAAGTGGCCTGCCTTTTCCGTAAAGCTAAAGCCCTACCTGCCTTTTCCCCTGTTTCATACATTCTGGCTCTCTGGGTTTGATATTCTGCTGCAGCTTTTTTAGCCAATTGCCGCTGAATTTCAGCCTTCATGCTATTCAGCTGTTCTAAACTCAAAATACCCTGATTCCCATGACATACATCTCTCCTATGCTGTTCCTCTGCCTCTGCCAATTTTCCCAACAGGCGTTCTCTCTCTTCCTTAGTTCCTTTCCACATTCGGCCCGTGTAACTGATTGTCTCCCCCCTCAAACCTGCTTTAAAGCTATCCCAGACAGCGACACGGGAGGCACTGTATCTATTTGCGTCAAAAAATGACTGGGACCAGTCCTTTACGTGCGCTATATAATTGCTGTCCACTAGAAGCTTTCTGTGAAAAGTCTGACTTTTTTCCTTTGTTTGTTAATGGTCATTGTTAAGACAAGGGGGTTATGATCTGATATTAACCTAGGGAGCATTGCTATTTCCACATTAGGAAGATGAGTAGCCGATATCATGAAATAGTCCAATTTTGTGTGCTTATTGAATGGATGTGAGAAATATGTGAACCCGGGGTCATCTTTCTTTATGCTTCCCCACACATCCCTCAGCCCATGGGATTGGATTATAGAGGACACAGCTCTGAATACCCGAGGCTTGCGGCCTGTGTATGGGGTACCACTTACAAAATCTGCTGAGATATTAAAATCACCACAGATTACTATAGGTGCTGGCCAGTTAGTTAGTTCCCCCTCTATGTGATCCATCACCCCCGGGTCATCCAGGTTAGACCCGTATATTGAGCATAGAGTGATGCCTAGGTTCATTTCGCATATTGCCCATCTTCCCAATACATCGGCCTTACATCTTTTTGCTCCCCCCAACCCTACCATGCCCATGATTGCTACCCCCTTTACCGTTGATGTCTGCGAGGAACAGGACAGAATTTCATACCCCCTTAAATTTAGCCAGTGTTTCTTTTTCCAAGGTAGGTGAGTCTCTTGTAGGCATACGATGTCAGCCCCTATTATTTTGATATACTCATCAAACCTGCCCCTCTTTTTCCAATTGTTCAAACCACCTATATTTAGGCTTACTACCCTAATCCTAGACATAACCCTGTAGGAAACGTAGCCATCGCTCTAACCAATCAGATATCCTCCTGAATATACAATTCTTCTTTCAGCATTTCAATTATATTAATATACACATTTATTGCATGAACTTTCTTTTCTTTTGCTTTCCCCCCCACCCACCCCCCCACCCCACTCCAAACCTCGCCCCCCCCTGACCCCAGCCCCAACCCCCACCCTAGCGGTGCGCGCAGACTGAGTCTGTGCGTGTGATGGATGCAGCATAGCAGCATAGCAGTGGACACACTAAAAACGACTTATTAAACCCCACCTCATGATCAAACCATAAACCACCTAATCGTAACACCAGAAAATCAGAGAAACCTGAACTCAGAAGTCATACATTGCCCCCAATAACCGATATTCTGCCCCCCTTAGACTTCATCATTCTTTTTAAACAAATCATTTGAGAACTAGTAGGAGGGCACACTACAGGTAACTATATTGAACATAGTCTGATACTATACTGAGTCCAGATACTCCCGAGCTTTAATTTCTGAGGAGAAATATATTGTCTTGCCCAGGTGAATTACCTTTAGCTGGGCTGGATTGATAAGATATACCTGTATTCTTTTGTCCTGGAAAGGCTTGATTAATTGTCTTAATCTCCAACGCCGTTCGACGGTGGTGTGGCAAAAATCGGGCCTTACGAAGAAGGAACCCCCCTCGAAGGTTCTTTTGGCATCCGGCCTCGCCTTCTCTGCGATGGATTGTCGCATCTGTCAGAACCAGACAAGCCGCTGCTACGGCCACTGCCACTGCCACTATAAGTGTAGTAGAAATGATGAATCGCAAGGACAAGGCAAAAAAGCTAAAAACAACGGAAACGGCCCCAGTAGCGGCAACTATATCATTATCTGCCACCGAAGAGGATGAGGAGTTTGAACCTGAGCCAGAGATTGAGCCTGTGCTACAGTTAGATTCACAGCCACAGTCACAACTACAACTACAGTCACAGCTACACCCGGAGATTGGGGGCGACGACGTTGTCTCTAATGGTGCTCGGGGCAAGACGGCCCTTTCGGCGCTGTCAATTTCAATGACGGTGGGGGCTGATAAGGGACCCGGTAATGAGGGCAAAGCTTCTATATCGGTTAATGACATGATAACCACGTCTCCAGATGGTGTGGTAGTGCAGATTGCTGCACCTCTCGCCGTAATATGTAACAGCGAAAGCGATCAAGGTGGTCAACTGGGAGAGACCTCAGGAGGGTCTAAAGATCACTCTATTCTTTCGGCTACATGTGAACTATTGAAAGAGATTATCGCGGTCACTGTGGCCCCGGGTGAACAAGGACGACTAACAACAAACACTAATCAGTGCGGCTCGATCCATGGGGAGAAGGAGAAGGAGAAAGAGAAGACCACCAGTGAGTGTTTCTTCTTCGTAACAGAGGAGGCCGATTGGTCAGAGGATGAGGAGCTGCATAGTTCTGATATCGATGGCAGTAATCCAGAGTCAGAGAGCGACCTTGAGGTGGGGGTACCATCAACGACCATTAAAACTACGTTTCCTGAAAGAGATCAAGCAGAACTAACATGGGATCATTCTCCAACAACTTCGCTACAAGGAAACTCAAATCAGGGGATGAGTCATACACAGAATCAGGAGACCACACAACTTTCAATGATGTCAATGATGACAATGATGGAATTAATTCATCAAGGAATCACAGCGCACCGAGAAGAGACACGATCAGATAGTCTCAAGGCCCAAGCAGCAATGAGAAAAATGAAAGGAGTGGTCAGAAAGCTTTCAAAAGCCTGTGTGAATGTGGGAGATAGGGTCTCAAATTTGGAAGAGAGGATAGTCGCTACTGAAGTGGAGGCGGCGGCCGCCACGGGTAGAGTGGAATCTCTCGGAGCACAAGCACAGGATGTCCAGTGGAAGCTGGAAGACCTAGAAAATAGGCTAAGGAGTAATAATCTTAGAGTCCTTGGGATCCCGGAAGGAATTGAAGGGCAGGATGTCAAAGCCTTCATTGGTAAAATCTTCGAGAAAGCTTTTCCAGATGTTGCTGGGTGGAACTGGACCACTGAAATCCAGAGGGCGCATCGGACACCGTTCAAGTTGAGGCAGAATGCTAGAGCAGGTGATAAGCCCAGAGCAATTCTGATTTACATAGGTAAAAATGTCTTCTTCATGATAAAAGATACATCATATATTTTATTTGATAACTAAATAATAGTTATCAAAGTGTATGAAAATAACAGTAGTTTTATGAAAAAATAACATTTTGGTACAATTTCAGATCTTCTTTGGTGCTCTTGTGTCGGAGTCAAAAGTTTTTTGGTTTGGGAAATATTTGTTTTAAATCAAATTGAGCAAATGATCATCAATTGGAGTAGATCAATGCAATGAAGACCTTCAAATACTAGAAGTGCTTTCTATTATAAAACTGTTTGGGAGTAATTGTATTTTATTTCAGTGTTTTGATTTTCAAAAGGCGTTGTTCCCCATGGCCGACAGGCACAGCCTTGATCACCTCTGGGTAAAAAACAATCAATAATGTAAATTAATACATTAGTTCAATTAAACTATTAACACTTATATGTTTAATATAAAAAATAAATAGTATTATATAAAAAAATAACCTACACACTAATATGTATTTTAAAACCACATATAATTTAAAAAATGTTTTAACAAAAAATTATCATGAAACACAAACAAGTTAATGCTGCATTTTAAGTTTTAAATGAATAATTTTAGTAAATAGAAAAAAACCTTGTAATAAAATCTTTGTAATAAAATTAAATAACTTACTGAGTTAAAGGCCAGGTGCAGGAAGGTCACTCTCAAACCTGTGGCCAATGGTGGAAATGTAGGAATATGAAAATCATGCAAATGCCCTGGAAACTTGAGAACAACATCTGTGAAGCAGCAGTAGAGTCACATGTAGCCTGAGTGGGCCTGAGTAGGTGCACTTGCGATTACAATACAGGTGAGCAGTGGCTGTGGCCGATGCTAAATTGACATAATGACTATCCGTTGCACTGAAAACATTATGCAATTGTGAAATTAGGTAAAATCGCTCTTTCATCTATATGCGTGCATGTCCAGGTCTTTGGAAATGGAGACGCTGAAGAGGAATTTTCAAAATGGCGCACATAGCGGATGGATGAATGGACAAGAGGGCCAGACATTTTTTTGCCTTTTTATACTTATAAGACACTGCTAGGGAAGGCTCAGAGGGCACTGTGCATGATATTTAAAACGTTAGACAAGTGCTCTTACCTTTTCATGTCCTGGTAGTGGAAAATATCCTAAGCGATTTTTCACTGTGGCCAGGTTGGCTCTCCAATAGAAAAGCCCTGAGTTCCATTATGGCACTTTATAATGTATAATTTCAGTTTGGAAATAGCTACAGACGTGATTTAAGGTCTCAAATGAAATGGAATTTAAAATGTAACCTGATGGTAAAGTTGGATTTTAAATTACTATTTTTAAAATCACACTTTTAGAAAGTTAGCCCCTTCCTACCAAAAAGATTCAGTAGTACATAGATAATCCTCAGTTGTCGCCTGACACCCTGTTAGGAGGTTTAAATTGCTCTCTGGAAAGGGAACAAAAGGGCCTTGGTGGAGAGGAGGTGTGACCTCCACCTGACAGGATGGCCTGGGAGATGTGACCACCGACTGTACAAGCTTCAAAGGGGCAGCCCCTGCCTAAAGCCAATGTAACTCACACCAACGCCTGCCCCTGTCATTGTCCAAGTAGCCAGAGTGACACCAATCCCAGCAGTGGAAAACCTATCCCAGAAATGGCATTCTTGGGAGAGTTCTTCATTTCCCTATAAACGCCTCAGGGAAGTGCCCAGAGCGCTAAACAATAGAAGAAAGATTCTGCCATGTTGGATTTTGGCAGAGCAGGGTACTATGGGATTGTTTAGAGACAAACCATAAGAAATGGTGTCAACATGGGTCGGGTTGCTCATGGGAATTTTTGCCTATTGGTTAGGGAACCACCCGCTATTGCCAGGTATGGAAGTGCCCCCCTTGGATACCTTCTTCAGAGCACTGCTGAACCTGAGGAATACGGAAGAAGGGCTGCACCTGCTGTACCCTGACTTCAGAAAGAGGACTGTCCCTACTGTAATCTGTGGAGAGAGACTGCAAGAGCTGGACCTGCTCCAACTTGTACCCAGGATAGAAGAGTGGACTCCAAGGGCAAGTTGGCTAGCATCCTGTCAAACTACAGTGTCAAAAAAAGCTTCAAGAAGCCTACGTTCCTGAAGAACTCAGCTGACCAGTTCCAACCGGACTGGCCTTGAAACCTGTTGCTGGCCTCCACTGAGTCATCACTCCCAAGTGGTGTCACTAGGGTCCTGGGGTCCTGGGATAAGTGTCAGAGTGTACTCTTCCTGCCTAACCATAAAACAAGGCTTAACCCCTTCGATGCGGCCGCGATTCCCCTGGTGTGCTGTGAACAGCACGAACAGGGGCGGGCCGTGACGAACCCCAGCCGTCATCAGCACACGAGCACCGTAGTGCATGACGGCTGAGGTTCGTCATGAGCATGGAAGGGGTTAAAAACGTTTCCAGAAATTCTTCCAAGGATTTTAAATAAAAGAGCCAGAGGCTTCCACTGGACCGCCCTGAACCATAGCTGCCAATCTCGCACCGGCAGCCGGATTCAACGTGGTGGTTTGCCCCGCTGAAAGAACTCCCAAAAAATTTTTTAAGTCCAAAGGTAGAAATCTTCACCAAGAGAAAACACTAAATGTATCCGGTAGATGTCGAACCTTCCCTGGGAGCAAAGTCGGAATTTCTCCCACTCAAAGCTTTCCCACCAAAAGTCAACAGCTTCACCGTTAGATCATCCAACAGCATGGAACCCATCTCAGCCACAGCCTGCTGCATTGCCATGCTCAGGATCTTCAAGTTCCCCCAAAAAGTTTTTAAGTCAGAAGGTAAAACATTCCACCGGAAAGAGCCTAGCCTCTGTATCTGACCCGTCCTTCATTGCTGTCAACCTTAACTTTTGACTTTGATCCGGTCGACCACAACCAAATACCTGAGGTTGGGACTTTTAACTTTATGGCCCACGAGAAATCTAAAATTTTGAAAATCATATCTTTGGTTCCCTACATTTGATTTTTGATGTTTGAACGTCTATTTGCTCATTAAAATGTTCTCTATTTTTATCATTTGGAGTGGGGTTTTTTTGTATTGTGTTTTCTACTTTGTAACTATTTTGGTGCAAATAAATGCTTTACTCATTTCTCCTATATTAAGCCTGTCTGCTCTGCTGCAGCTACCAAGGGCTGAGCTCCGGCTTAAATAATTGAGACCCACCTCGACCTAGTAAGGAATAGTGCCAATATTACTTGAAGAGGACCACCATTTACTTCAACCAATAATCAACTTTCACACTCAATCCATCGTGTCAGTGCTTCTTCCTTCATTGGAATACGAAGCAGCCGGTCATCCAGATATGGATACAAGCTCCAACGTTGAGACGCAAAAAGGCTACAAGTGGGGCCATCATCTTGGTAAAAACTCTTGGTGTTGATTCGATGCCAAAGGGTAACACCTACACTAGTAATGCTCCGCCCCAAGAGGAAATCTCAGCAATTGTTGATGATCCGGTGTTTTTGGTACAAGAACATGACAATGTTTGAGGACTATGGTAATCATGACGGCACCTTCTGCAATCAGAGGACTGGTCTTTTGAGGGTTTCCATCTTGCGGGGTAGATCCTTGATCCATTTGTTTACTTTCCGAAGGGCGAAAAATTGTCTCAAATCTCCTGAAGGCTCGGACGCCAGAAAGAATATGGAATAGCATCCTCTCACCGTCTCCTTTCCAGACACTGGAAGGATTGTCCTCTTCACCAGCAAGGAATGACTTGCGGCTATCATAGTTGTCGCTTGACTAGATTTGTGACAAGGAGTCAATATGGTCCCAGTGTCGACGCAAAGTCGATGTGATACCATCTCTGATGATCTTCTGTTCCCATGCACTGGAAGTGGCCCTTTCTAAGGATGTCTTGACCTGCCTTAACAACCCACAACAGGAAGAGACGCGCCCACAGCCTACTAACAAGCATTGGTCAATGACAGGTGAAGGAAGCCCTGTCTTCTTATCAGACTGATTTCTGTAACTCATGTTTCTTTGCTTCCTATTGCTGCCTGTTGTTGCTGAGTCCTTCTCAATGGCTGATGAAAGGAGTCTTTCCATGAAGGCTTCACCTTTGACGCCAAAGAGCCTGGAAATTGTCTGAAGGACGAAGAGTATTTTTAATCCTTAAAAAGTTGATGCAATTTCTATTCCAATTCAGATGTTTATAACCACACCCCCTCGAAAGGCATGCATAAAGGTACTGATTTTTATGATGAATCAGCATGATGCTCCTTCAAAAACATGTTCTGTCTTGCTCAATATGAACTCCTTCAGCTAGTGCAGATGCACAAACCACAGGTAAGGAAATGTCAGGTAGAAATTCCACCTGTTTCTCAAGTGTTTCTAGAAATAAATCCAGAAACACTTATTCTATCAGGGTCCTTGCTTTCACCCATTAAGACACCCATAATATGTTGATGAATGGATAAGTCCGGGGAAGGCATTCTTAAAAATTGCCTGAGGGCAGGTTCTGAGGAGGTTGAACACGCCCCAGCCCCTCCTTCAGTCAGATACAGGCCTGAGAAGGTCCCTTCACCAACACAGGCGCCAAGTATAACCACTTGATAAGAAAAAGAGTATCAGCAAAAGAAAAGAAATGAAAGCCGCCTTGGTGATTTGAGGGAGCCAGCAGGACGACGCTTGCTTACGGGTCGACAATTGAAATCATGATAAGAAGCCCTTTAAAGAAACGCTGGCATTTTAATGATTGCACTTTCTCAGATCTTGCTTTATTTCTATGAATTGTGATCTCACTTATTTAATGCTCTATTGTAATGCAATGGTTTTAAGTAACTTATGCAATTAACTAAATAAATACCAAATACCAAATATCAAATACCCTCCTTCAGTCATGGACTCCTCCATTAACCTTTACTCCAGAAGAAATCTTACCAGAATATCAGGGGATAGGAGGCAGGCGACAATACCCCACTCCGGCACCCGTACCGACATTTGTACCCTTCAACCGCGGAGGACGGCTCTTTCTGCCACTGAAGCTACAGGTCCATGGAAACGGGGACGGATTTCCTCCACTTCCATCGTCAGTGGAGCACAGTTCTGGCCCGGGCGCAATTTTAATGGCGCGGGGGTAAACAAAGTAATTTCAATAAATTTGATTTAGTCTTTTAATTACCTAAAATGACATGGTTACGCCTGTTCCCATAATTATGAGTAAATTGGCCAAAAAATCCAGCCGCGGGAGCACAGGACAGCGAACCTAGCGAGCGTGAACAGTTACTGGCTGCTGCTGTTCGAGTTCTGTTGCATTTAATGCTATTTTCTTAGCGCACAAAGGGGCATATTTATAATAACTGGTGCATCCCTGCATATCAGCAGGGATGTGCCAGTTATTGTGCGCCACAGCTCCGCCACCCTGGATGCGCTGCATTTATGATGCGGCGCACCATGGGGCAAAAACGGCACAGATGCGTGACGCATCTGTGCCGTAAAAGTGGCGCATTGCTGGAGTTGCGTCGCAAGCGCGACGCAGCTCCAGCAATGCTCTGGGGGCCCCATCTAGTTAATGCTGCATCAATCCTTACGCCTGCTTCAAGCAGGCACGCGGTTTTGACGAAGCCAGGGCCTAAAAGTGACTGAGTGAAATCTTGTAGATTTCACTCAGCCACTTTTAGGAGGCGTTCCTGCGCCGGGCCGCCCCCCCCCCCGTGCAGGAACGCCTACATGTAGCACTGGGCTTTACAACGTGACACATCTCTCAGATGCGTCACTTTGTAAGTACCCCGCACCATGGCACAGGATTTCCGCCGCCGCTGCGTCACAAAGTGAATGAGGCGCAAGGGGCTTGCAAATCTGCCCCAAAGCATCTTCAGGTCCAAAGCTAAATGCTGGGTTACACTCCTTCATAATCCCGTGCAATCTCATGTAATACTGCTATCATTTTGCATGATTATGCTACAGCGAACTCTGCGTGCCACGCCCACCCCTAGCACAGTCCTCTTTCACTGAGACCCAGCAGAGAAATATCCAAGGTTGAGCGCCAGGAATCCAAGCCCGGCAAAGGATCCCGACTTCCTGTCCTAGTCGCATCATGAGGCATGAGGATAAACAGGAATGTCTAACACCATACAGTGGGCGGAGCTTCACTTCTCAATTCCTGCTCTTTCTCCTGTCTGCGGTGAGAGCACCTCAAGGAAATGGCTGAGACCAGGGCTTAGTTTGTACAAAAATAAATGCCAGGACTCTCGTCAGGAGGCAACTTCAGCTTGCAGCACACATTGTCCCTGCCGTGCTCCCAATAGCAGTAACAACACAACTACTGACCATCACACGTGTGACAATTAAGAGTATTTTCACGCCCAAAGATATACAAATAGCTTGGGCAACAGGTAATGGTAATTTTTAATGTATATTAAATGAATAATTCACTGTTGTTGCGGTTATCTCTAAATTAGCTAGACAACACCACCTTGTGGCAGACTTTCACAAGCACCAGTGTTGATTATTAGGTGCCGGTGCAAAGCACCGTAAACCACCGGCTCAAATTTAGCATTGACTGGAGGACGAGGGGCGCAGATATAATGCACTGACAGCTGTTTCACACTCTGTTGGCCATTAGGGGTGTTGAAATTCATCTTTTTAAAAGTGTGCTGCCCTGCTGCAACTTGTTTTATCAGATGTAATCATATAGTGTATGCTAAATGAAAAGGAACCACACAGTGTAGTTATAAAAATAGGTCTGTTTATTACACATACTCATTAACACATTGGTATGTCTCCTACCTGGAGATATCAACACAAATACACAAGAATACTTCAATTGCAAGAGGTAGGTAAGCACAATATAACACAACATTAGACAATACACAGTCGTCTCCAGGGGGAGACCAAGCTATATACTAAAGAAGTGGAATGCGAACTGCAACTGAAGTTGGGACTTCAACCAGCAGACTTACAAGAGCTGGGTACACAAGGAACCCCCCGAGGTAAGTACGCAGGAACCCCACAGAAGCTGTGTGCAGAGTGGAAACACAACTACATACTCTATGCAAGTCAATGAGAAAATTGCGGTTGCAGTTTTCAAGAAAAAGAACCCTTCCCAGTAGACCCTGAAGAAACCCAGTGGAAAATGGAAGGTTGGAGAGTCACCCCATCCGTGAATACCCGTGAAACCAGCATTCCCACACCAGGGAAGCCTGGTGCATAGGTGCAAAGTAACGCAGGACACCGCCGTAGACCACTATGGAGAACTTCAGGAAAGATGCAGCTAGCAAAGAAGGTGAAAGAGTCCGATGAAATCCAAGGGTGGATTCTTGAAGAGAAGAACCTGCAAGCAGTGGAGACAGAGTCTATGCCACTCGGAGGTGACCAGGAGGCACGGAAGACCAATGACCGCCAATGACGGAAGATGCAGGAGTGATTATGGTGACCTTGTTGCTGCAGCTGTGAGAACCAGGCGACGCTGTGGAAGGCCAGGACCCATTCACGATCCACATTGGAAGTCAAGAACCAGGGGGTAGGTTTTTGGTAGAAGAACCAACAAGCCTAGGCAGCAGCAACAGACGTGGTGAATGAACAAGGAGCAACATTGGGACTAGGCTTGGGTGGTGAACTTTGCTCCCTTTGCAGGATTTTCTGCACTCCGCGGAACTCACAGAGGACAGAAAACCTTGCTTCGCGATGTGCAGCAGAGTTTTTTCCCGCTCGCGAACGGTAAGTTCACGATCGCAAATGGTAAGTTTGCGAGTGCGAGCTGCCACTCTGGTAGAATTTCTACCCGAGCTGCAGGAATACCAGCACAAACTGCAGTTCGCACTGCACTCTGCCACTCATGGAACTTTGCAGTTTTTTTGTAACGTCAAGGAGTTCCGCGTAGCAAAACTCTGCGAACTATGCCCAGGCTTGATTGGGACCATCAAGGTCCAAGAGACTCACAAAATGCAGGAGAGTCAGAGCAGGCCCAAAGCAAGCAGGGGAGCCCACTGAAGCCAAAGAAGACCCTCAAGAGGACCCACGGGCCAAAGGACAGGAGTCGCAAGAGGACCTCAAGCAGCTCACCAAAGATGCAGGTCCACGGTGCAGAGGATGTGGTGAGGACGAAGATCTTGGCAGGAATAGATGCTGGAGGCTGAAGCTTCTTGTAGCCTGCAGATCTCTGGAGTACAGAGCCAAGAAGCCTTGGCAACGGCAAGTTGATGCATTGCACAGGGGTTCTGTTCCAGTGGTTCCGATGAGGAATACTGGCCTCAAACTTGCTGAGAAGACAGGTCAAGCCCGAAGGGAGTTTCAGAAACACCACCTCTGTTGCTGAGCCTTTTGAAGTCCGTTGGACGACAGGAGCAGCAGAACAGTCAGCTTTCCTGCGGTGCCTGCAGATGAAGGGGAGGTTACTTCGAAGTCCTTGATACCCGCAGCCATGGAGGGGAACCTGGATGAAGCACAGGCACAGACAACGAAGACTTGCAGAACGGCGAGACCAGGAGCAGCAGGAGTCTTCCTGGGTGCAGTCTCGGTTCCAGGCGAAGTTCAGGTGCCCAGACGATCGAAGTTGAAGTGGTTTTGAGTTTGAATCTTGTCCCGGGATGAATCTGACGAGCCACCCACAGGTAAGCCCTTAAGTACCCTAGGGAAAGGGTTGAAACGATTCAGGGTCCCCCCCAGAGGAAGGGCGAGAAAGAGGGGAGGATACCCCCATGCCCTTTGTCTCTTTGTTCTTACACCCAAATAGGCGATGCAGTACCTGTACCGCAAAGACTGTGGTCCGCCAACCAAACTTATATGCGGGCAGAACTTGGATTTAATCACAGCCGAGACTACTCCGTCTCGGGAGGGATTGTCCCTCTTCCAGCCCTGCGGGGTAAGGGCCGTCAGACGCAGACCTCTCGTCCCACCCATCTCCTTTAGATTGGTAGCGTTATGAGGTCAGTTTTCACTGTCCGGCACCGCCAGGAGAAGGCTGGTGGCAAGGGGCAGGAAAGATGATGGATGTTCCCCTCGCCATGGGACAGGACGCCCATGACGAGGGGCGCGTTTTATTATTATTTTTTCCAGAAAGAAAATTGCCCTTCGGAATTATATTTTTTTGATGAAATTAGAAAACAGTTTTGTGCAGGGCTCCGTCCTGTTGACAGAGCCCTGAACCGAACTGTACACAGCATTGACAGGAACCACCGTGATGGCGGTGCTTGCCAATGCGATAGAAATGAATGTCAGCTTGGCGGTCGTTTCTAAACTTGGCGGGCTGCACCTCCGTCAGGGCGAGGGAGGAGTTTACTCTAGCCACCTGGGGAGAAATGAGCCACCGCCTAAAGGTGGATCAGACCCTTAGACACAAACACATGGGGGTCCCATTGAAAGACTACAGCGCATGGGGGGCCTAGAGAAACACAAGAACATACACCCTGAAAGTGCACTGTCTATGGGGCTTCACGCTGTGTGCGTACAGACACACAGACACAAACACACGGAGAGGACCAGCTCTGTCAATAGGGGGGGGGGCTAGATATGCACACACACCCTGGACGGTCAGACACGCAGACACAAACACACAGAGAGGACTAGCTCTGTGCATAGGAGGCTTAGAGTAACACAACGAGTACACACCCTGGAAGTACATTACCTAGGCGGGTGCACTCTGTGTGTTTACAGACAGAGACACAAACACAAGGAGAGGGCTGGCACTGTGCATAGGGGGCCTAGATATGCACACACACCCTGGACGGTCACCACCTATGCAGGTGCACTCTGTGTGCATACAGACACACAGACACAAACACACAGAGAGGGCTGTCTCTGTGCCTGGGGGGACTAGAAGAGCACACACACCCTGGAAGTGCACCACCTATGCAGGGGCACTCTGTGTGCATACAGACACATAGACACAAACACACAGAGAAGGCTGACTCTGTGCATAGGGGGACTAGAAGAGCACACACACCCTGGAAGTGCACCACCTATGCAGGGGCACTCTGTGTGCATACAGACACACAGACACAAACACACAGAGAGGACCAGCTCTGTGCATAGGGAGCGGGGGGGGGCTAGATATGCACACACACTGGACGGTCACCACCTATGCAGGTGCACTCTGTGTGCATGCAGACACACAGACACAAACACATGGAGAGGTCAGGCTCTGTGCCTAGGGGCCTAGGGGCCTAGATAGACGTAGGCAGACAGACACACACCGCAGTCGGTGATTACACACTGCAAGTGTGCTGACTCGCTTTAGAGAGTTCACTTTCACCCCTGGGATTCCCACAGTGAACACCACAGCAGGTCCCCGCCCCGCAGGACACCCAGCAGCGAGGCATCACCTGGGCCTGCTGAAAGCGGCCACAACCGGTGCCAGCCCGCCCCGGCTGCCTGGAAGCGGCCCTGGCGTCTGAAGATTCAAGTACAGAGTGTGCAGGGACGGGGAGGCCCCTGCCAGGGCGGGCACTGCTCAAACAGATGAATCATTCCAGGCGAGGCCGAGCCTGGGCCCAAGATCACACGTGCGGTGCTACTTCTGCGCTTCATAATATTGACACCCCTGAACGCAGGTGTGAGGGAGGGCTTACAGGGAGGCTTGTGCGGGGTACAGGTGACGAGCTGACCAGTGGCAGGAGGGCACCAGCGAGGGGTCGACCACCCTGCAGCTCCGGCCTCACAAGCACCTCGAACCTCATCTCACCCCCACAGTAGAGCACCGTGGCAGAGTCCTGTGTGCACAGACCCTTGTGATCTTGTGTTAGTTTTACACTAGCTCCATCTCACCCCCACAGTAGAGCACCGTGGCAGAGTCCTGTGTGCACAGACTCTTGTGATCTTGAGTCAGTTTTACACTATCTCCATCTCTCCACCCATTGGAGCACCGTGGCAGAGTCCTGTGTGCACAGACCCTTGTGATCTTGTGTTAGTTTTACACTAGCTCCATCTCACCCCCACAGTAGAGCACCGTGGCAGAGTCCTGTGTGCACAGACCCTTGTGATCTTGTGTTAGTTTTACACTAGCTCCATCTCACCCCCACAGTAGAGCACCGTGGCAGAGTCCTGTGTGCACAGACTCTTGTGATCTTGTGTCAGTTTTACACTATCTCCATCTCTCCACCCATTGGAGCACCGTGGCAGAGTCCTGTGTGCACAGACCCTTGTGATCTTGTGTTAGTTTTACACTAGCTCCATCTCACCCCCACAGTAGAGCACCGTGGCAGAGTCCTGTGTGCACAGACCCTTGTGATCTTGTGTCAATTTTACACTAGCTCCATCTCACCCCCACAGTAGAGCACTGAGGCAGAGTCCTGTGTGCACAAACCCTTGTGAACTTGTGTCAGTTTTACACTGTCTCCATCTCTCCCCCACAGTAGAGCACCGTGGCAGAGCCCTGTGTGCACAGACCCTTGTGATCTTGTGTCAATTTTACACTAGCTCCATCTCACCCCCACATTAGAGCACTGTGACAGAGTCCTGTGTGCACAGACCCTTGTGATCTTGTGTCAATTTTACACTAGCTCCATCTCACCCCCACAGTAGAGCACTGAGGCAGAGTCCTGTGTGCACAAACCCTTGTGAACTTGTGTCAGTTTTACACTGTCTCCATCTCTCCCCCACAGTAGAGCACCGTGGCAGAGTCCTGTGTGCACAGACCCTTGTGATCTTGTGTCAGTTTTACACTATCTCCATCTCACCCCCACAGTAGAGCACCGTGGCAGAGTCCTGTGTGCACAGACCCTTGTGATCTTGTGTCAGTTTTACACTATCTCCATCTCACCCCCACAGTAGAGCACCGTGGCAGAGTCCAGTGTGCACAGACCCTTGTGATCTTGTGTCAGTTTTACACTGTCTCCATCTCTCCCCCACAGTAGAGCACTGTGGCAGAGTCCTGTGTGCACAGACCCTTCTGATCTTGTGTCAGTTTTACACTATCTCCATCTCACCACCCATTAGAGCACCGTGGCAGAGTCCTGTGTGCACAGACTCTTGTGATCTTGTGTCAGTTTTACACTGTCTCCATCTCTCCCCCACAGTAGAGCACTGTGGCAGAGTCCTGTGTGCACAGACCCTTCTGATCTTGTGTCAGTTTTACACTATCTCCATCTCACCACCCATTAGAGCACCGTGGCAGAGTCCTGTGTGCACAGACTCTTGTGATCTTGTGTCAGTTTTACACTAGCTCCATCTCACCCCCACAGTAGAGCACCGTGGCAGAGTCCTGTGTGCACAGACCCTTGTGATCTTGTGTCAGTTTTACACTATCTCCATCTCACCCCCACAGTAGAGCACCGTGGCAGAGTCCTGTGTGCACAGACCCTTGTGATCTTGTGTTAGTTTTACACTATCTCCATCTCACCCCCACAGTAGAGCACCGTGGCAGAGTCCTGTGTGCACAGACCCTTGTGATCTTGTGTCAGTTTTACACTATCTCCATCTCACCCCCACAGTAGAGCACCGTGGCAGAGCCCTGTGTGCACAGACCCTTGTGATCTTGTGTCAATTTTACACTAGCTCCATCTCACCCCCACAGTAGAGCACCGTGGCAGAGTCCTGTGTGCACAGACCCTTGTGATCTTGTGTTAGTTTTACACTAGCTCCATCTCACCCCCACAGTAGAGCACCGTGGCAGAGTCCTGTGTGCACAGACCCTTGTGATCTTGTGTCAGTTTTACACTATCTCCATCTCTCTACCCACAGTAGAGCACCGTGGCAGAGCCCTGTGTGCACAGACCCTTGTGATCTTGTGTCAGTTTTACACTATCTCCATCTCACCCCCACAGTAGAGCACTGAGGCAGAGTCCTGTGTGCACAAACCCTTGTGAACTTGTGTCAGTTTTACACTATCTCCATCTCACCCCACATTAGAGCACCGTGATTGAGTCCTGTGTGCACAGACCCTTGTGATCTTGTGTCAGTTTTACACTATCTCCATCTCACCCCCACATTAGAGCACCGTGATTGAGTCCTGTGTGCACAGACCCTTGTGATCTTGTGTCAATTTTACACTAGCTCCATCTCACCCCCACATTAGAGCACCGTGATTGAGTCCTGTGTGCACAGACCCTTGTGATCTTGTGTCAATTTTACACTAGCTCCATCTCACCCCCACAGTAGAGCACCGTGGCAGAGTCCTGTGTGCACAGACCCTTGTGATCTTGTGTCAATTTTACACTAGCTCCATCTCACCCCCACAGTAGAGCACCGTGGCAGAGTCCTGTGTGCACAGACCCTTGTGATCTTGTGTTAGTTTTACACTAGCTCCATCTCACCCCCACAGTAGAGCACCGTGGCAGAGTCCTGTGTGCACAGACCCTTGTGATCTGGCGTCAGTATTACACTGTCTCCATCTCACCCCCACAGTAGAGCACCGTGGCAGAGTCCTGTGTGCACAGACCCTTGTGATCTTGTGTCAGTTTTACACTAGCTCCATCTCACCCCCACAGTAGAGCACTGTGGCAGAGTCCTGTGTGCACAGACCCTTGTGATCTTGTGTCAGTTTTACACTATCTCCATCTCACCACCCATTAGAGCACCGTGACAGAGTCCTGTGTGCACAGACTCTTGTGATCTTGTGTCAGTTTTACACTATCTCCATCTCACCCCCGCATTAGAGCATCGTGGCAGAGTCCTGTGTGCACAGACCCTTGTGATCTTGTGTCAGTTTTAAGCTATCTCCATCTCACCACCCATTAGAGCACCGTGGCAGAGTCCTGTGTGCACAGACCCTTGTGATCTTGTGTCAGTTTTACACTATCTCCATCTCACCACCCATTAGAGCACCGTGACAGAGTCCTGTGTGCACAGACTCTTGTGATCTTGTGTCAGTTTTACACTATCTCCATCTCACCCCCGCATTAGAGCATCGTGGCAGAGTCCTGTGTGCACAGACCCTTGTGATCTTGTGTCAGTTTTACACTATCTCCATTTCACCACCCATTAGAGCACCGTGGCAGAGTCCTGTGTGCACAGACCCTTGTGATCTTGTGTCAGTTTTACACTATCTCCATCTCACCCCCACAGTAGAGCACTGAGGCAGAGTCCTGTGTGCACAGACCCTTGTGATCTTGTGTCAGTTTTACACTATCTCCATCTCACCACCCATTAGAGCACCGTGACAGAGTCCTGTGTGCACAGACTCTTGTGATCTTGTTTCAGTTTTACACTATCTCCATCTCACCACCCATTAGAGCACTGTGGCAGGGTCCTGTGTGCACAGACTCTTGTGATCTTGTGTCAGTTTTACACTGTCTCCATCTCACCACCCATTAGAGCACCGTGACAGAGTCCTGTGTGCACAGACTCTTGTGATCTTGTTTCAGTTTTACACTATCTCCATCTCACCACCCATTGGAGCACCGTGGCAGAGTTCTGTGTGCGCAGACCCTTGTGATCTTGTGTCAGTTTTACACTATCTCCATCTCACCACCCATTAGAGCACCGTGGCAGAGTCCTGTGTGCACAGACCCTTGTGATCTTGTGTCAGTTTTACACTATCTCCATCTCTCTACCCACAGTAGAGCACTGTGACAGAGTCCTGTGTGCACAAACCCTTGTGAACTTGTGTCAGTTTTACACTGTCTCCATCTCTCCCCCACAGTAGAGCACCGTGGCAGAGTCCTGTGTGCACAGACCCTTGTGATCTTGTGTCAGTTTTACACTATACAGTTTAGCCTGACTCATCCTCGACATCCCACGAACCAGCCACATCTCCGGACATCTGAGAGACCTTCACTGGCTCCCCGTCAACAAGAGAATCACCTTCCGCCTCCTCACCCACGCACACAAAGCCCTACACGACCAAGGCCCGAGCTACCTCAACAACCGCCTCAACTTCTACGCTCCCAAACGCCACCTCCGATCAGCCAACCACGCCCTCGCCGCCGTCCCCCGCATCCGAAGAGCGACTACAGGAGGAAGGTCCTTCTCCTACCTGGCCGCCAAGACCTGGAACTCCCTCCCGTCCGACCTGCGCCTGACCCAAGACCACCTCTCCTTCAGGAAGAAGCTGAAGACCTGGCTGTTCGAGCAGTAGCGCCCCCCCCCCGCCCCCCCCCCCCCCCAGCGCCTTGAGACCCTACGGGTATGTAGCGCGCTTTATAAGTGTCACTGATTGATTGACTATCTCCATCTCTCCCCCACAGTAGAGCACCGTGGCAGAGTCCTGTGTGCACAGACCCTTGTGATCTGGCGTCAGTTTTACACTATCTCCATCTCTCCCCCACAGTAGAGCACCGTGGCAGAGTCCTGTGTGCACAGACCGTTGTGATCTTGTGTCAGTTTTACACTATCTCCATCTCTCCCTAACAGTAGAGCACTGTGGCAGAGTCCTGTGTGCACGGACCCTTGTGATCTTGTTTCAGTTTTACACTATCTCCATCTCACCACCCATTAGAGCACCGTGGCAGAGCCCTGTGTGCACAGACCCTTGTGATCTTGTGTCAGTTTTACACTAGCTCCATCTCACCCCCACAGTAGAGCACTGAGGCAGAGTCCTGTGTGCACGGACCCTTGTGATCTTGTGTCAGTTTTACACTATCTCCATCTCACCACCCATTGGAGCACCGTGGCAGAGCCCTGTGTGCACAGACCCTTGTGATCTTGTGTCAGTTTTACACTATCTCCATCTCACCACCCATTGGAGCACCGTGGCAGGGTCCTGTGTGCACAGACTCTTGTGATCTTGTGTCAGTTTTACACTGTCTCCATCTCTCCCCCACAGTAGAGCACTGAGGCAGAGTCCTGCGTGCACAGACCCTTGTGATCTTGTGTCAGTTTTACACTAGCTCCATCTCACCCCCACAGTAGAGCACCGTGGCAGAGTCCTGTGTGCACGGACCCTTGTGATCTTGTGTCAATTTTACACTAGCTCCATCTCACCCCCACAGTAGAGCACCGTGGCAGAGTCCAGTGTGCACAGACCCTTGTGATCTTGTGTCAGTTTTACACTATCTCCATCTCTCTACCCATAGTAGAGCACCGTGGCAGAGTCCTGTGTGCACAGACCCTTGTGATCCTGTGTCAGTTTTACACTGTCTCCATCTCACTACCCATTAGAGCACCGTGACAGAGTCCTGTGTGCACAGACCCTTGTGATCCTGTGTCAGTTTTACACTGTCTCCATCTCACTACCCATTAGAGCACCGTGGCAGAGTCCTGTGTGCACAGACCCTTGTGATCTTGTGTCAGTTTTACACTATCTCCATCTCTCCCCCACAGTAGAGCACTGAGGCAGAGTCCTGTGTGCACGGACCCTTGTGATCTTGTGTCAGTTTTACACTATCTCCATCTCTCCCACACAGTAGAGCACTGAGGCAGAGTCCTGTGTGCACGGACCCTTGTGATCTTGTGTCAGTTTTACACTATCTCCATCCCTCCCTAACAGTACAGCACCATGACTGAGCCCTGTGTGCACAGACCCTTGTGATCTTGTGTCAGTTTTACACTAGCTCCATCTCACCCCCACAGTAGAGCACCGTGGCAGAGTCCTGTGTGCACAGACCCTTGTGATCTTGTGTCAGTTTTACACTATCTCCATCTCTCTACCCATAGTAGAGCACCGTGGCAGAGTCCTGTGTGCACAGACCCTTGTGATCCTGTGTCAGTTTTACACTGTCTCCATCTCACTACCCATTAGAGCACCGTGACAGAGTCCTGTGTGCACAGACCCTTGTGATCCTGTGTCAGTTTTACACTGTCTCCATCTCACTACCCATTAGAGCACCGTGGCAGAGTCCTGTGTGCACAGACCCTTGTGATCTTGTGTCAGTTTTACACTATCTCCATCTCTCCCCCACAGTAGAGCACTGAGGCAGAGTCCTGTGTGCACGGACCCTTGTGATCTTGTGTCAGTTTTACACTGTCTCCATCTCTCCCCCACAGTAGAGCACTGAGGCAGAGTCCTGTGTGCACGGACCCTTGTGATCTTGTGTCAGTTTTACACTATCTCCACCTCTCCCCCACATTAGAGCACCGTGGCAGAGTCCTGTGTCCACAGACCCTTGTGATCTTGTGTCAGTTTTACACTATCTCCATCTCTCCCCCACAGTAGAGCACTGAGGCAGAGTCCTGTGTGCACGGACCCTTGTGATCTTGTGTCAGTTTTACACTATCTCCATCTCTCCCCCACAGTAGAGCACTGAGGCAGAGTCCTGTGTGCACGGACCCTTGTGATCTTGTGTCAGTTTTACACTATCTCCACCTCTCCACCCATTGGAGCACCGTGGCAGAGTCCTGTGTGCACAGACTCTTGTGATCTTGTGTCAGTTTTACACTATCTCCACCTCTCCACCCATTAGAGCACTGAGGCAGAGTCCTGTGTGCACGGACCCTTGTGATCTTGTGTCAGTTTTACACTATTTCCATCTCACTACCCATTAGAGCACTGTGGCAGGGTCCTGTGTGCACGGACCCTTGTGATCTTGTGTCAGTTTTACACTATTTCCATCTCACTACCCATTAGAGCACTGAGGCAGAGTCCTGTGTGCACAGACCCTTGTGATCTTGTGTCAGTTTTACACTTTCTCCATCTCACCACCCATTAGAGCACCGTGACAGAGTCCTGTGTGCACAGACTCTTGTGATCTTGTGTCAGTTTTACACTATCTCCATCTCTCCCTAACAGTAGAGCACTGTGGCAGAGTCCTGTGTGCACAGACCCTTGTGATCTTGTGTCAGTTTTACACTAGCTCCATCTCACCCCCACAGTAGAGCACTGAGGCAGAGTCCTCTGTGCACGGACCCTTGTGATCTTGTGTCAGTTTTACACTAGCTCCATCTCTCTACCCATAGTAGAGCACCGTGGCAGAGCCCTGTGTGCACAGACCCTTGTGATCTTGTGTCAGTTTTACACTATCTCCATCTCTCTACCCATAGTAGAGCACCGCGGCAGAGTCCTGTGTGCACAGACCCTTGTGATCTTGTGTCAGTTTTACACTGTCTCCATCTCACTACCCATTAGAGCACCGTGACAGAGTCCTGTGTGCACAGACCCTTGTGATCCTGTGTCAGTTTTACACTGTCTCCATCTCACTACCCATTAGAGCACCGTGACAGAGTCCTGTGTGCACAGACCCTTGTGATCCTGTGTCAGTTTTACACTGTCTCCATCTCACTACCCAGTAGAGCACCGTGGCAGAGTCCAGTGTGCACAGACCCTTGTGATCTTGTGTCAGTTTTACACTATCTCCATCTCTCCCCCACAGTAGAGCACTGAGGCAGAGTCCAGTGTGCACAGACCCTTGTGATCTTGTGTCAGTTTTACACTATCTCCATCTCTCCCCCACAGTAGAGCACCGTGGCAGAGTCCTGTGTGCACAGACCCTTGTGATCTTGTGTTAGTTTTACACTAGCTCCATCTCTCCCCCACATTAGAGCACCGTGGCAGAGCCCTGTGTGCACAGACCCTTGTGATCTTGTGTCAGTTTTACACTATCTCCATCTCACCCCCCGCATTAGAGCACCGTGGTAGAGTCCTGTGTGCACAGACCCTTGTGATCTTGTGTCAGTTTTAAACTATCTCCATCTCTCCCGAACAGTAGAGCACCGTAACTGAGTCCTGTGGTGCTCCAGCGGGACTCCAGAAATAAACTGTAAATTGCCATGGCCATTTCTCTAAAACCTCACAAACACATATAACATTCAACAGTGGGGCCCATTGCCCTGCATACTTACTTTGTTCATGTAATTCAGCTTCAAAGATCTGGCCAACAACCCAGGAGTCCTACTAGAACATTGGCGGAGTGTCTAACCCTATTAAACTATTTTTATTTACACCTGTAATGTAAAGCATTTTACCATGGTTTCATTTTAAACACTATTTATTCAGACACACCACCATAATGGCAAAGGATCTGCTGGAACGAAAATCAGGCGTAGGAAGAATCAAAGAGCAGCTTTTATATTCTTCAGTTATCTAATTTTTATTCAAGGCAAACCTTAGTATGTCAGACATTTAGCATTTATTTATTTATTTATTCAAAAGAATTCTTTAACTTTATTTCTAAAATGATCATTTATTTTAAAGCTCAGAAAATAGACATTTATTAAGAAGTTTAACAAGAATTTAGCAAAGAACAGATAGTTCCAAGTTCATTCTCTCCTATCATCCCTAACTAACACCCTCATCTTATCCTAACAGACCTGCAAAAGAAAGCAAACAGTCAAAAGTTTTTGGCCCACATGCATCAAGCACTTTTTCATTCGCAAACGGTGCGATTCCTTAAAATCGGCCGTTTGCGAATGCAAAAGTTCTTTTTGGGATGCATGAAGCAATTTTAGAATTCCTAACATGTTTGCGAATTCTAAAATTGCGGGTGCTTTTAAGAAGTCGCAGATGTGCGATTTCTTAAAAGCAATGCATCATTATTTTAAAAAGTGAAAATTCGCAAATAGGGTGCCAAATTTACCGAGTGGTTGAACCACTCGGTAAATTTGGAAAAAGTGTTTAAAATGTTGAAAATGCTTTTTTTTCAACATTCATGTTACGGACACACATGTCCTTAGGACATGTGTGTGTGCAACATGATGCGAAAAATTCATTTCAGGGGTGCATGGGGGGGTCCTTTGGACCCCCCCCTGCACACATGAAATTTTCTAAGTGCCACTCGCAATTTGCATTGACTCCTATGGGCCTTTTGGCCCATAGGAATCAATGGGAATTGCGAAAATTAACTTAAGAATTCAGTATTTCTTTGGGATTCGGTAAAAATTGCGATTTTTACCGAATCACTAAGAAATACCGAAAAAAATGATGCATAGCATTTTGCACTTCTTAATTTGCGATTCCTTATTTTTCGCAAATTAAGAAATGCAAAATGACACAATGATGCATGTGGGCCAAAGTCCTTACGTTCCAAGCAATCGATATTCAGTCCGGCAGCATCTCCAGAGGAAATCGAAAAGGCGACCCCTTCGAGCCAAAATCTGCGTTTTTTGTGCACTAAATCCCTAACTTAATCTATCTAAAAAGTAACTAACATCTCCAATCTGAACTCTGATTGGACAAATTTTGGTAGATGAGCACTTCCTCACCATTACCGCATTTGTTTTTTACATGACACAGAGAAGATATAAAAGTCTTTTCTTTTAAGACAGTTCGTGGCCTCGGCGCATCACACTTTAGCAACATTGCCTTTTCTTCCCATGGTTCGGGCATCCGATCTTTCATGCTTGGCACCCATCCTAGGTTCCGGGGAGGTAGCCTTGAATCTCCCTCCAGCATAGTCAGCTCACTCGCGCTGGCAGAGATCTTTGACGCGCCTGCGCAGACCAGTACCCACTCGCAGTAGCTCAGAGCGGCCATTTTCTCACTAGGCCTCACAGGCCACATTTGGAACTATCATAGAAACAAACAAAAATCCATGTTAATTATAGTAATGAAGCCCATTTTGTTCACCTCCCACCATTCTAATATTTCCCATTAGTTGTTACCTAGCGAGGAAGCCACATAAATGCCTTACATAACCGACCCTTTTAGCACAAAACGTTTACAATAAGCACATTTAAATTGCGTTTTATTTAAACTTAAGCTGCACATTTATTCACATCATAATGACAACATATATTAATCAATTATTTCACTCCATGTAAGCAAGATTAATACTCCCCATGTGTTTGTTAATGCATTTTATTCTAAAGTTGATTAATCAAACACATCACACTATTAGTAAATGTTATGTTATGGGACATTAATATCACAAGGGGCACACAAAATTTTGTGTTTTTCCACCTCGCTCCATCAATTCCCTCATCTTGTTGTCCTATCACCAAATACTCTCTCAAAATTTAGAAAAATTTAGCAGAACATGTTTCAAGTTCTTCGTATTAGTATGACCTATACTCTAGTATCTTTCTCCTTTATCTCTTTAAAAATTTTCTCTCTGACTTCTTCCATTTCTATTTCATTCTTTTCTCTTTCTCTGGCTTTTCTTTCTTGAATTGTCTTCTTTATTGACTTTCTAAAGTCTCTTCTACTTTTGCATATACAACATAACCTTATCAGAAAAATCACTATTACTATTATTATTATTGGTATTAGTATTTTACCTACTATAGAACTACCTATTTCTTGAAACCAGTGTTTAATTGCTGTAAGACTTCTACCTAATTTCTCAAGAACACCTTCAACCTCCAGTGGTTCAATCTCTTTATGTAAATTTGTAATATTTGTAATATACCTCTCTAAATTTTGACTTTTATCTGGGATATAAGTACAACAATGTTGCACTTTCAATATCCCACAGACCCTTCCCTCTTTTGCTAAAAGTATATCAACGGCAAGTCGATTTTGCATTACCATTGCCCTCATGGCAACCATTTCAGTATCAACCATCAGTAAACCTCCTGCTGTATCTGTTGACAATCGATCAACTATTTAGACAATTTTCAGATTCTGTTTGCATTGAATGAAATTCCCACTGCTGGTATCAGTGCTCCAAAAACATCACCTATTATTTCTAATACACTCTCTCTTTTCTTTCTAGCTACTAAGAACCTTACCTATCTCATGTTTATCATTAGTACCACTAACTACATGAACAAATTTTGGAAAGACCAAGCCCACATAACAAGTCCCATACCAGTGGTCAGGCAGCTTATAGTAAGCTCTATTCCCACAAATAAAATAAACACCTGGGAAAACAGGATCTTTTCCTCCTTTAAATCCCCAACCCCTTATAATTCTATAGGTGTCTTTACATTGACTTGTACCCGCAAAATAATTGTCATACGCAGTATTATCTCTCCTTATACAAAATGTTCCTGACATCAGTGTATCTATATTTATGGCTACATTCACATTTTTATCATCCAGGTTTTCATCATTAAATGTCCAATATTTTGATTTTTCATGTTTAACTTTTACACTTCTCTTAGAAGCCACTCTCCTCTCTTCAACCATATCTAGGAAAGTCCTTTCCTCTGTTCTTAATTTACTTGTCAAATTATGTTTAAAAGCAAACTCATGAGATAATTCTTCCATTTGCAAAAAATATTCTCCCAAAACTTTTACAGGTCTCTTTTTGTTGAATGTATTATCAATCTTTAACTTAGCCAGTCAGTCAGTCAGTCAGTCAGTCATAAGCTTTTATTCGATATGCAAGATATCTTATAAGCACAAGTACAATACAACCATTTACAAAAGTACAAAACCATTACATAAGAAGTCAGTATAAAATCTCATTTAAAAAAGGTAAAAGGACATGAAATGCCCGGATTAATTTAGCTAAAAAGAGAATTAAACCACTACTGACAATCTCTTGCAACGAATAAGCCAAAACTGCTTTAAAAATTTTGCTATTCCACATACAATTGGGGGGGATGTGTCCGTCATTAGGATGCGCAAAGCTACTAGGTAACTACGTGTACCCATGTTTCGGCAAAGAGGTTTGAGCCAAAAGCTCCTGGGCTTTGCGTAGTCCGGGCATTCAAACAGGATATGCGTGATGGACTCTATCCTATTCGGACAACATGCACAGTTGGGGGACTTATGTGCAGCTAATTTCCAGTTTGATACCACAGCCCCAAGCGGAAGCGGACCAACTCTAAATTTAAAATATAATGCTCGATCAAAAGGGAGGGTGATGAGGTCCAGATAAGGCTCAAATGCCACCACATCTTTTACTAGTAAAAAAGCAGCTGTGGACTTACAATGATTCGGGTTTGTGACTAGTTGCTCCGCAGTCCATTTCCAGTAAAGGCTCTTCACGACCTCTTTTGGTGGGGCTGTACGAGTTGACCAACAGTCCCCCAGTCCAATTTTCTCCAGAAGCTTTTTAGTGTCTCTCAGTCATCTTATTTTTGCCCAGCCGCCCAAGTTCATTATTTCCACCAGTCCATCAGCATATGATTTTAGCTCTTCACCCCTCCAGATTCGTGTCCATAAAAGGAGGGGGCGAAGTTGGGCTTGGTCTTTGATGTTTTTGCAGCCTGTGTCCAACAACACAGGTACAGTTGGGGTGCTCGGGGGGATGGCGATAATGGTTTTTAGTAGCTTAATTTCCACTGTGGCCAGGGCCTCCAGACGGCAGTGACCCCACAGTTCTGCCCCGTACAAGGCCGATGTTACTACCTTGGCCTTGTAGATATCAATTACTGGGGTAAGCGATCTCCTCGGTGAAGCCCGGAATTCCCTTAACAAGGCTCCTCCTACCCTCTTGTGGTTGAGAACCATCTTATCGATGTGGGGTGCCCAGGACATTCTATCCGTTATCCGAATTCCAAGGTAGTCGAATTCAGATACTTTCTCCAAGGCCACAGAGTTGAGCATAGGTGGGCGGCCCAGTTTCCTTGGGGGATTTAGGACTAGATATTTAGTTTTGTCCACATTAATTACTAGGCCCTTTGCAGCACAAAAATCCTGGAAGCGGGTTAGCAGTTTTTGGAGACCTTGCGGAGTCTTGGAAATCAAAAGCGTGTCGTCCGCAAATAGCAGGGTGGGGATTCGCACTCCTCCGAGACATGGGGCGTCGGCTGGTTCTAGTTGGAGATATTCTACCACCCCGTTCACATATAGTGAGAATAGGGTGGGCGCCAGAACGCAACCCTGCCTCACGCCCCTGGACACCGGTATTCTCTCAGTGAGCTCTCCGCTTTTACCCCAGCGGACCTGTGCGAAGGTATGGGCATGGAGGCTAATGAGGAGGGACAGGATGTAAGGGGGCAGACCCAGCTCACGAAGCACCCTCCATAACTCTTCCCGGGGGACTAGGTCAAAGGCAGTCTTTAGGTCTATAAAGGCCAAATATAGACTGCCCTTGCCTAGCTCCACCACCTTCCACCCCAAAAGTGCCAACCTGAACACCTGCTCTATTGTCCCCATTCCTGCCCGGAAACCTGCCTGAAAGTCCGATAGTATTTTATTCTCCTCCACCCATTGAAGAATCCTCCCAAGTATGGCTTTGCCTGCTATCTTTTGGGTGGAGTCTATCAGGCTTATGGGGCGGTAGTTCCCCGGGGTTTCCCTACACCCTTTTTTGTAAATCGGTACCACCACCGCCCCTTTCCACGATTCTGGCACTGGCCCTCCCATCATGATGTCATTAAGGAGAGCAGCAATGACCCTTCCCCACTCCCTTGGGTATGCCCTCATAAGATCCCCCGGTAGGCCATCTGGACCAGCTGCCTTAAGGGGGGCTGCCCACCCTATTACTTTTTCGATCTCTAAGGGGGTAAAGAGATCATAGGCGTGCGGTTCAATTACTAGTGCGGGGTTAGCCCTAAAGTTCAGTTCCCCGTGTGCCGGGAGGTATAGAGCCCCAAAATGTTTAACCCAACTTTGTGGCGGGATGTTACAGGGTCTCATAGCTACCTCGGGCCTGTTCCGTGAGCCTATAAGATTCCAAAAAGCCCTTGAGTCCCTACATTTGCTAGCTTGGAGCAGATCTTCCCAGAATTTATCTTCCCACTCCCTCTTAGCACTTTTGAGGGCTCTGTTGTAGGCCTTTCTTGCTACCTGTATGTCGGTGTGGGATTTGCACTTTACTGCCTCAACCAGCCTTGCCTTGTGTACCCTACATGATTGAGTATACCAGCCATCTTCTATTTTTTTGCTTCTTTTTTTACCCAACTTGCTAGAGTGGATGGTAAACACATTAGTCAGGGCCTCTACTAAGGAGACAAAAAGCCCGCTCGCCCTACCCACCTCATCTAAGGGGGACCCCAGGGTAGTCACTGCGTGATCTAAGAGGGATACAATTCCTCCGACCCTTGCCTCCGATAGGACCAGTTTAGCCCATTTTATTAGTCTGCCACAAGGCGAGACTTCAGAATCATCGGGGGGCACTACTACCGGGTTGTCATGACCCTCTATTACAGGTCGCCACCATAGATCCATACTTAAGGAAAGAGGGTTGTGGTCGCTTTCAGTCGTGGGGACCACCAGCATGTCCCTCACATGTTTCGATAGATACACATCTACTAGTATATAGTCTATCCTGGAGGTGTGTCCTGGTCTATTGTATGTATGGGCACCCCCCCTATCCGAGGTTGTCCTTCCGTTCGCTGCCCTTAGGTTTGATTCCAGGCTCAGGGAGTATAACTGTAGCGCCACTTCTGACCACCTTCTAATGGTTGGGATTTCCAATACAGGGATCCCTAACCTAATATCCTCCTCATCTTGTTCAAGGGCAACATCCGAGCCCAGAGGCTCGAACGTACAGTTCATGTCGCCCACGACCAGTGTACGCAACCTGTAAGGGGTTTTATTTAAGAGGGTCTCAAGAAGAGATATTACAGATGACTTTCTTCCACCCTTAGTCCCTCTGGCATAAACATTATAGACATTCAATACCAGTCTTCCCCGTTTATCTATTAAGGTAATGTTTTGAATGTCCGGGCAACCTGTGTGAGGTTCCTCTACTCTACAGTCTAGGGAGGCTGCTACCCAAATGAGCAAGCCGCCCGAAGGTCGCCCTCTTCCGGTTTCCGAGGTTAGTGCAGGGACAGAGTAGGAAGAGAAACCCACCCTGTGTACCGGCACTAAGCTCCAGGTTTCTTGGAAGATACACAAAGAGTGTTCATCAACCCATGCAGTGAAGTCTGGTAGAAGCAACTTCCTTGCGATCCCTGCGACATTCCAGCTGAAAACCTTAAATACTAGGTCCGTCACAGCTGGGATGACGCTGGTCGCAAGAGTACCCTTATCTGTGGTCCTCATCACGGATGCTTGAAGGGAGCAATAATCTTGCGGGATATCTTTTGGAGCTACCATCCCGCTAATATCTCCAATTGGGGGAGAATCAATTCGGGAGGGTAATACTACCATTGGGTCTAGACTACTCACAGATTCTTTGTCTAAGGCTATATTCGTACATACCCTGGGTTCATCCTCCTCCAGTCAGTGGGACCCTGGCACCCACAGAGGGTTTATCCCTCTACCCCCAGGTGCCCCAGCCCAAGGTGTCTCCCAATTTTGGCAAAAATCAGGGGAGCTTAGGCTTTCTCCAGTTAGGCTAACAATGTGCCTGGGGTAGAAGTAGGATAGGTCTACTACTTTAACCCCTGGGGCCCCCATGTTTTTTATTGGAGTGCAGATGGAAGGCACTACTCTGGGGTCTTGGAAATTTATTATTATGCAATCCCACTCCTGGGTTTTTTTACCCTGCCCTACCCAGCCTACTCTACGGACACTTAGAATGATCCCGTCCACCCCCAATGGAATTGGTTTATTTGACTTTAGCCAGTGGATGCACTTATTCCTAAGGGATTGGTGGTCTTCCAACTGGCCTTCCTTTAGAGGGGAGACGTTTACCAGAACTGCAACAAAAGGTTGGCAGTCTGGCGGGAGGTTTATTGGAGGGGTCCGACGCACTGGATTTCTAGGAGCCAGTGCAGTGGTAGTTAAAGACGTAGGTTTGGGGGCAGGTCTGGTGACTTTCCCTGTTACTACTCCTTGAGCTTTGTCACGTGAGCCTATAGATTGAATATCTTTCGCTTTGCCACTGGTTGTCTGGGGCTGTTTTTGTGGAAGTGGTTTGGGCTTAGTTGTAGCAGCCTCTAGATGCGCTGGTGGCCCCTTAGGTTTCGGCCCTACTTTAAGAGGGGGGGAAGATTTGGGAACTGGGGTTTGTAATCTGTTAATATCAACCTTATTTAGGCTTTTTGGGGGCTTGGGGTCTCTCTGTGGAGGCAAGGAAACCGTTGGGAGCTCGCTCTCCTTTAGGCCCGTGTCCGGGTTTTCACTCACTCTTGCTAGTTGTTTAACTGTAGATTTGAGTGAGTAAAACCCGTCGAGGGTTGATTGCTCTAATTTATCTATTCTCGCCCCCAGGCTCTTAACCTGTGTTAGCAGGGGCATCAAGAGACTATTTACCCTCTCTAGAATATTTTCGATAGTTACAGGGTCAGGGAGCTTGGAGACATTATCGGTGGCATCATTAGTGAGTGGCCCCTTGGGGGAGGCCACAACATCCCCTTCTGCCGCGGCTTTACTCTCCGAAGTCATGCCCCTTACGTTTTTCACACCAAGAGCCAGGGGCTTTATTGTTTTTTGGTAAAGTGCCGCCTGACACACCAGTCTACCCTTTTTCCGATGTCCTGCCTTTTTACTTTTGATCCTCTTGTCCTGCCTAGTTTCAGGAGTCTGACTACTTGAGGGCACCCCATCTGACACCCCGTCTGATATTATGATGGTGGGGGTGGGCGATTTTGGCAATAGGGGCTGACTAGTGGCTTCATTTAGAGGTTTAGGTGATATAGGTGGAGATGATATACTAAGACCACACTCTTCCTCAATACCACTAGGGAGAAGCGCGGCCAGGTGTTCCAGCCTGTCAATATTTTGCCCTATTTCAAGCAGTTGGGGAGGGTCTGTAGAATCACCAAGAACTCCTACAGTGGGGGCGGGTTGAACCCGCTCACAGGCCGGGGTAAGCGCCTGTGCAGCAGCCCCCAATGATGAGCGTCTTGCAGGGAGGTAGACCTCAGATAGGCGCCGCTCTGACATGGCGATCTCCTTCTCTATTACAGCCGCCACCCTAGTAATAAATCGATCCATAGTGCCAATTACAGGGCTCCCGGCGATAGCTCCTCTTTCACCTTCACTCCTGAGAAGTTTTCCAGAGCGGGTAGACATATTTGGAGGGAACACCAGGGGGCCTTACACAGACCGACTGAGCACACTGCAGAAGAAAAGGAAAGGGACGTGGCCCAGCCCAGCCTTGACAGCCCCTGACTGCCACAGACTGCCCGCCCTTTGCTCGGGCTTCGCTCGGCGTCCCGCTCGCGTCCCGCTGAGCGTCGAGCAGTTCGTGAAGTAGGGGGCGTTGCAGGCGGGGGCGTGTCTGAAGGTGGGCGCGTCCGCTTGCACACCTGGGGAAGCAGGGACTCCTGGACTTCTGAGTCCCTGCTTAGCGCCGGCGTGTTGGTCCTTCCTGGCGCCTCCCAGTGTCCAGCGCTCGGTCTTCAGCTCTCCCTCCTTCCAAGCCGCGAAGCGGCACCCACGGAGCGGGTGCGGCGAGAGGCAGCAGCAGCACAACCCAGCACAGCTCAGTCCCGAGGACGTGGGGCCAAGCAGCAGCCTTCACAACAACTTTCAGGTGGGTCCCAGCGAGTATTGGAATCACGCGCCTTTTCTCCTGGTCAGGCGGGGGCGTGTCTGAAGGTGGGCGCGTCCGCTTGCACACCTGGGGAAGCAGGGACTCCTGGACTTCTGAGTCCCTGCTTAGCGCCGGCGTGTTGGTCCATCCTGGCGCCTCCCAGTGTCCAGCGCTCGGTCTTCAGCTTTCCCTCCTTCCAAGCCGTGAAGCGGCACCCGCGGAGCGGGTGCGGCGAGAGGCAGCGGCAGCACAACCCAGCACAGCTCAGTCCCGAGGACGTGGGGCCAGGCAGCAGCCTTCACAACAACTTTCAGGTTTGCTAACTTAGCAAAAATCTCATCTGTGTTGGAATAATGATATTCCAATCTTCCAAGCTGATAAAACAAGCTTGCAATTACACTACAAGTTACTCCATATGTAAGAGGAAGGTGATGATACGTCACACCTTCTGACACTGATGCAGGCAAATTTACACAAACATAACAGTCATCAACATTCATAATGTGGATATATTCAAGCAATAACCTTGAAAACGTATTTTGCGAATAGTCGATAATAGACTTATCTTGATGCATCTCTGGTTTATACACATGAGTCTCATGAACCTCCACTTTCTCACTTGGTTTATTCAAACTTGCATTCGATTTTAATTTTGTCAAATTATCCTGGAAATGAATCACAATACCTAAAATTATCCATAATATTATCAGTAATCGCATACAAATTGAGCAACATCTACACCATTTTCTAAAAATAGAACACGTTGTCTTGTGATTATTTGTTGGCATTTTCTCTAACAGTGTTTCTTCAACCTTGTGTCACCTATAATTTTACAATATTAGTTCACTAACAGTGTTTCTTCGACCTTGTGTCACCTATTCTAATCTATATTATGAGTTATTTCTCTAACAAGTTTTCTTTGACCTTATGTCAACTCCGACCTCTTGTATATTTACAATATCCGTCTCACAGGACTACAGGCTTTTGCTTAATATCATATCATATACTTTGGATACCAATCAATTTTCTCTTATGCTGACCTTTTTACTCACTTTTCCCATTTGCTTTTGGGCAGTACAAATCTTCTTGACTACTATTAACCTCAGCAATGGGTGGTAGAACTATATAAGTCCACTCAGGTGATTTGTATTTTTAGTTTGGTCGTCTTACTCTCTTTGGCCTTTGAACAACCTCTATTTTCTTTCCCAATGATTCTTTCTGGCTGGTAATCTCATTCACCTGATCTTCTATCTCTTTTCGCTTTGTTTACAAGCTTAAATCTCAATCCACCAGTTTCTTTAGGCCAATTGTCTCCCTTGCGGATTTTCTTGGTCTTTGGCTCTATTGTGTTATGCTCCACTCTCCAAGCTCTTTTCCAAGCTCTTTTCCTTGGACTCTTTCTTAACATAATTTCATCTGAACTGTCATCAGTTTCACTTTCTGTATCTTCAGTTGTGTCATTGATTAAGATTTCACAATGTCTTTGTCTTCATCTGATTCAGCTTTCTTTTCTGTTGCTCTGTTAGGAACACCTTCATAACTGGTACTCGGAATCTCATCCTTTTCGTGAGTCACTTCCTCTTCCCCAGTCTCAGGATTTCCGTTTCTGCCTTCAGAGTGTTCAGAATTTTCCTCAGCTACTTCTTCTTCAATGACTTTCTCTCTACTTGCTCTTGCATCTTTACTGGTGTCTGTCTTTACCGATTCGCGACCTTCAAGTTGATCCTCAGAATCTAGTATCTCCACAAACCTTCACCTTGAGACGCAGAACTGGCTTCTGATACTTCCAGATGTCGACGTTGCTGTCGATCTTCAGTATCTGGATTCTATTCTGATTCAGCTTCAGAATCAGAGTCAGTTGTACATTCACCATTGTATGGGTATGCAGGTGCAGGCACACGGATGGTGTGGCTAGCATGTACCCACCTCTTTAATCCAGCATACTTCACTGCAGTAGTACTGACCAGGATCACCTGTCGTGGCTTTTGCCACCGAGGTACCAAACAGTTTCTTCTGCGATGTACTTTCACTCGAACCCAGTCTCCAGGGCCTAGATCATGAGCTGGATTTTTCTCTTTAGAGTTTGATTCAGTTCCCACCTGGTGGAGCACAGAAGTCACTACATCAGACAGATTTTTGCAGTAGTCCAATATGATATCGTCATTTATTGTTAGCAATTTGTTAACAGGTACATACGCTTGTCTCACAACCCTGCCCATCAGAATTTCATGTGGACTTAATCCAGTTTTCCTGTCAGGAATGCTTCTCAGTGTCCTCAAAACAAGTGGCAAGGCATCTGGCCACTTGAATCCTGTTACCAAACACATCTTTGCAATTCTGTTTTTAATGGTTCCATTTACCTGCTCTACTACCCCTGAAGCCTCAGGTCGGTAAGCACAATGCAGTTTCTGGCGAATATCCAAAGCCCCACAAATCATCTGCATCAACTCATTTTGAAAATGCGGTCCGCGGTTCGATTCAATGGTTACCGGGCAACCAAATCGTGGTATAATTTCTCGTAAGAACAATTTGGCTACAGTTATTCCATCATTGCTTCTGGTGGGGAAAGCTTCAACCCACCGGGAGAACAAACAGATTATCACAAGCACATATCTAAGCCTATTGCATGGGGGCAATTCTACAAAATCCATCTGAACTCTTGTGAATGGACCACCCTCCCGTCCTATGGTTCCCAAACTCACAACGGTTCTTCTGTTTGGATTGAATTGTTGACACACTAGGCACCTTTGGCACAAACTTTCAGCAATCGTTCTGAATTCAGGATTATACCTAGTTTGTCTAAAAAACGATTCATGGCATCTCTTCCAATATGGGCTTGACCATGGTACATTCGTGCCATGTCTGAAATCATGCTATCAGGCATTACTGGTCTTTCATCTTTGTAAACCCAGATTTCATCTTCTTTTCGCTGTCTACATCCTGCCTTTAACCAAACATCTTTTTCTTCTGCTTCTGCCTCTTCTTGCATCTGCTTCACTTCCTGCCAGATCTCAACTACAGTGGTTAGCATTAAAGGACTCGGAACATGTTCTTTTGTTTTGTCTCGATTAATTGAAATGTGGTTCTTCGCGCAATGCTTAGCAATGGCATCAGCATAGTTATTTCCTTTAGAAATATAATCCTCATTCTTTTTATGTGCTGCACACTTTACCACAGCTATTTTTGCAGGTAACTGAATTACATCAATCAGTGTTCTCACAAATTCAGCATTTCAAATGGGTGTTCCCGCAGAAGTGTATGCAAATTAACGCTCCCAGGCACACAAACAAGATATTGGCACACTAGATTTGGCAAACAATCTATAATTAATAATAATAACCAACTAGTTCAATTTACGAAAATACATTTTTATTACGATAAAAAGAAATGATAAAAATCATCGGTACATTGATCAAAATTGATAAAATGATCCTAAAAAGATTAGATGGTTTCCTGTTGACACGTTTCGACATAAAGACTATGTCTTCATCAGGACTTTACCATCATGATGCTGTGAAAGAGATTATAAAAATATTTTACTATTTGGTCTCTTGATATTGAAACAATTTAACAGAACTAGTTAACGTTTGCCACAAAATTCTATTGCCAAATAATTATCAAAACCACGATATACCGCTTTATATTCAAACATATACTAACGTCACAAACCTATGTATTTATAGGGCTGATATAAATAAAACACAAGTGTCTTTATCTTGCAGTTGCAAGTGATACAGTACAATACAATAGTGTGATTCTTCTTTTGTTAATACAGAATGAGATTAACATTTCCTGCGTATTCATATTATTGGTTACACCATTTGGTACAAAGATCGTTATATATCTGTCCTTTGCCCATACATAAATCTTTAACATTTAATATCTCAGGTTCAGTCTGCGACAAAGAATCATGAACATAAGATATTTAGACCTACAGAGGAACAAATAGAAAAGAAAGAAGGAAGATAAAAGGAGTGGTTCAGAGTTACTTTTCTTAAGCTCTACACATTTCTAGACAAAGATTCCTATACCTTTAAAGTTTCAGCATCTATAAACATTTATAATTCAGTACCTGTTTAGTTCAGTTCAAATGGATTTTAATGTTCAGTTTCCCTGCCGACTTTATACTCGTTTCAAACTCGATGGTTTAATACCTAAAATTAAGAATATACCATATTATGGGGATGTATTTTAGAAAAGTTAATTTGACCTTATTATTTGACTGTTTCATGCTCTTACCTTTCTGATATTATATAGCAAGTTGATATGACCTGATATATAGTTGAATATTCCAATTTCAAAATTAAAGTGGTCAACTATCTGCAAATGAAACATGTATTGTGTTATTTCAAATAATGGACCCCAACTCTAATAGGTTTCAGCTCTACATTATGGTTCAAGGTACATATAGATGTTTAATATGGTAGTTCTCACCTTAATTAGATAGCTATACTTCGTCTCTAGATATCGATTTTGTTTTTGAAAGCATGGAGTGGTTGAAATCCACTAGAAGACGACTCCCTATAGACAAGAAAACGTCTTTTTATTAATAATTTTTCTAATTTTCTTATATTAGTTTTAAAATGTATACCTTGCACACGAACTCAGATCGTATCTTACCCTTAAATGGGAACGTTATTGTTCTACGAGCTCCGGCTCCGTGAGGCTTGACACAGCGGTATCTTGATATTCAGTTTTCGGTTAACTCTTGTCTAAAGAGATAGAGCAATAGGAAATTTGAACTAAAATACACGAGGGACATTGGCTGTATGTTTTTTTAGCATAGCTTGCTCTTACCTAAGACGCGTAGCTGTATGCCATAACGGTCCAGGGGCAAACTTGTAATTTGATTTAAATGTATTCAGCGACAGCATGGGTAAATATTGATGACTTGCACACTATTTTCCGGCCGTGCGCACGATATATCTATTTCAAAGGAAAAACCCTATATATTAGTATCAAATCACCCTTGTTTAACTGGGTTCTGTTGTGAAACGTGCCGGTCTCTTACCAGTAAACAGAAGGTAGAACGGCGTGTCAGGATATACTGTTCAGCGTGTCGGTTTTCAAATCGAACAACCTCGCGCTGCTGTTTGCAGCTCTTTATATAAGGAAGGTTTCCATTGGTCAAAACAGTTACCTAATTTCTTAAAGGGACAGGCCCCAGTTTCAAATAGCACGTTTACTCAAGATGGCGATCGTCTGTTTACTTTTATGTTACAAATATGAGATTTGTTCCACATCAAGGCAAACATGTATGCTCTTATTATTGTGAAACTAATGGCCTATTTACAATTATTTTAATTTTAATTAGAGCCAGAATAAAGGGTCGTATTATTTTTAAGGGGTCTATTTTCATATGTTAGTTCGAGATATTTAGGATTGTATACAGTTATCTCACAGGATTGCATTTTCCCATGGTAATTCGTTATTCAGGCCATGGGTAAAGGTCTTTAAAGTAAAAATCCAGAAGACTTCTCTCTTTTTTCTTATCTTCTCACCTCACTTAGCATTGGGTATGTGGATCTTTTCCAGTATACGCCATCTGATATCTGATGGAGCATGCTGGAATTCCAAGAAATGAGTGACTAGTGGAGCTGTAAGTTTACGTGTTTTAATCGTCGATCTGTGTTCTGTCAAGCGAGTTTTTACTGCTCGGGAAGTTTCACCTACATATCCCATATTACATGGGCATATTATCAAATAGACTATATTGCAAGTATTACATGTCCAAAGATCATTAGCTTGAATGTCACATTCATTGAATCTGAAGGTTTCTCCTGGTATAATACCATCGCACGAATGGCAGGAACCACATCATGAGGTACCTTTTACAGGGTTCAATCCTTGTATAGATTTTTGTATGAAGGGAGATTTGTTGGACATTCCGGTGTATCTTGATCTCACCACTAAATCTTTCAGATTCTTGTTTCGTCGATGTGCAAACATCGGTTTTTTAAGTTTTGGTTTTGATGGTTCTATATTTAATAGATGCCAATTGGCATTTATTATTTGTCTGATTGTTGCATTTAGTGTCGAATTTTTTGTGATACAGACCAATTTGGGTTCCTGAACTTCTTTGTTTGATCTTAAAAGGGCATCTCGATCATAATATCGAGCCCTTTTGTATGCCTCACGGACAAGACGGTGCGGGTATCCTCTTTCGAGGAATTTTTGCTTCATTTTCACAGATTGGGTATCATAATCCTTGATGTTGGTGCAATTTCCCCTCACCCTGAGAAATTGTGAAAAGGGGATACCATCTTTTTGATTCCTCGGGTGATAACTTGAAAAATGGAGCAAAGTTTTCCTAGATGTGGGCTTTGAGTATAGATCTACTTCTAACTTGTTGGAATTATTTCTAATATATATGTCCAAAAACTCCACTTGGGTCGCATTGATATGAGCAGTGAAGCGTAGATTCTCATCTGCAAGATTGATCCACTCCAAAAATTCACCCAGAGTCTGTTCCCCATTGGTCCAGATGAAGAAGATATCATCAATGAACCTGTACCAATGGGAAACAGACTCAAAGAATGGGGCCATCTCATTCTGTATATGGCGAGATTCGAAAAGGGCCATGTATATATTAGCTATGTACGGAGCCATGGCTGCCCCCATGCTCACGCCCTTTATCTGTTGGTACATGTAGTCCCCAAAATGGAAAACATTTTCCTGCAGTACTATTGAAAGACACTCAAAAATAAAGTGCTTATTGCAAGGTATTTGATGCAAATCAATAAACCACATAGTGGCCTCTAATGCTCCTTTTTGCGGGATATTGCTATATAGAGCTTCAACATCAAGTGTGACCAGGAGGTCACTGTTTTCATTAAATGGTAAGTTTTCAACCTTAGAGATCATTTCCCCTGTATCCTTAATATATGAGGGGGTCAGTGGAATGTACGGTCTAAGGAAGTTATCCACATATTTAGATAGTGGTTCTGTGGGGGTACCAATCGTTGAAACAATAGGGCGGTATGGTGGATCTTGTTGGTTTTTATGCATTTTTGGCAGCCCATAGATGCATGCTATTTTCCCTTGGGATTTGTTCAGAAAATCATATTCTTTTTTATTTATTATCTTTTTGCCAGGGGCTCTTCTTGTAGTCTGTTGAATTTTTCTAATTACTCGATCTGTGCATACATTGTTTACCCTGTCCCAGGATCTTGATCCATATCAGGGGGTCCTTGTTGTTAACACAGTGTTCCCGCAGAAGTTAAATAGCCTCTTTGAGATCAAAGCTGTCCATAGTCATGAACAACTCCATAACCATACTGACTATCGGTCACTATGGTTACTTTCACCTCTTTTCCTAGTTCACATGCTCGTATCAAAGCAATTAACTCCGCTACTTGAGCAGAATGAATTCCTTTCAGACAAGATGCTTCCAACACTTCTGCTACTGTGCAAATGGCATAAGCAGCACTCAAAATGCCACTCTGTTCTCAGACACGATACATCTACAAACATCACATAATCTGATTCAGGTAATGGCTCGTCCCTAATATCTGGCCTAGGTTTTGTGCAGTATTCAAGAACATCCAAACATTAATGATCAAGTTTACCTTTCTCTTCTGCTTCAATAGTGTCAGGTAGTAAAGTAGAAGGATTAACCTTAACACATCTGGCAATTGTCACATTTTCAGCTCCCAAAATTACATTTTCATAACGGGTCATTCTGCTATTGGTCATGTATTGGGTCTTTGCTCTTGTGAGAAGAATCTCCACTGAGTAAGGTACATCAACTCTCACAGGAAATCCCATCACAATTCCTTCACTTTGCTCCAAACTTACACTGGTTGCTGCTACTGCTTTCAGACATCCTGGCAAAGCCTTTGCAACAGGGTCCAAAACAGCTGAGAAATACGCAATTGGTTTTCTCATTTTCCCATGTCTCTGAATCAATACTGACAAAGCACATCCTTCTCGCTCACTGCAGTACAGTTCAAACTCTTTTTCATATTCAGGCATTCCCAATGCTGGTGCTTCACACAATGTTGTTTTCAGTTGTTCAAATGCTTCCATTTCATTTTTGGTCAACACTATTGGATCTCTGAGGTCTGCTTTTGTCAGTCTCTGCAATGGTTTTGTAATCAATGAAAATCCACTAATCCACTGTCTACAATAACCTACCATTCCGAAGAACATTCTTACCTGTCTCTGGGTTCTAGGCGGTTGCATTCCTTGTATCATTCAGATTCTTTCTGCTGTGACCTGTCTAATTCCTTTTGCAATTTTATGGCCTAAATATTGCACTTATTTCTGACAAAACTGCAATTTTGACGGAGACACTTTATGTCCCTCTTCTGCCAAATGATTTAGCAATGCCACTGTGTCGCTTACACATGCATCTTTTGTTTTGGGTGCGATTAAAAGATCTTCTATGTACTGTACTAACACAGACTCTCCAGGCATACTTAGACTCTCCAATGATTTCTTTAGCAACTGATTAAAAATTGATGGACTCTCAGTGTACCCTTGTGGAATTCTACACCATGCTGATACGATTTTGGAATCTAAACGCAAAAATTGGCTGACTTTCTTCATGCAATGGAACAGTAAAGAACGCATTGCATAGGTCAATCACTGTGTACCATTCTGCATCATGAGGGGGATTTGGTACAAAATTACTGCTGGATTTGGAACAATCGGGCAACATGGGACAACAATTTTATTAACTTTTCTAAGGTCTTGAACAACTCTAAATGTTCGGTTTGGCTTTTTCAATCCTATTATCGGTGAATTACAAGGACTGCTTTCTATCTCTCTAAGAATTCCTTGCTCAATCATTTTGTCAATCACAGGTGTAATTCCCTCAATTATTTCTGCAGTCATCATTGCTTCTGGTGGGGAAAGCTTCAACCCACCGGGAGAACAAACAGATTATCACAAGCACATATCTAAGCCTATTGCATGGGGGCAATTCTACAAAATCCATCTGAACTCTTGTGAATGGACCACCCTCCCGTCCTATGGTTCCCAAACTCACAACGGTTCTTCTGTTTGGATTGAATTGTTGACACACTAGGCACCTTTGGCACAAACTTTCAGCAATCGTTCTGAATTCAGGATTATACCTAGTTTGTCTAAAAAACGATTCATGGCATCTCTTCCAATATGGGCTTGACCATGGTACATTCGTGCCATGTCTGAAATCATGCTATCAGGCATTACTGGTCTTTCATCTTTGTAAACCCAGATTTCATCTTCTTTTCGCTGTCTACATCCTGGTGTCACAGGTGTAATTCCCTCAATTATTTCTGCAGTCATCTTATACTGAGGTATATTTGGGTAACTTGCTCCTTCTTTCACTGTAACCTTTACAGGATCAACACCTTTCATCAATCATATATCCTTTCCAGTAAAATCCCATACTATTTCTTTCACTGCTTCTTTTAATTCAACAGGAATTTTTTCTCGATCAAAAACAGGAAATAGCTTGCTCTGCTCTGCCTCAATCATAAGCATCGTCATTTTGTATAAACTGTCTTCATCGGGGGTTTGTAATTCTATGCCATCTGGCGAGCAATATATGGCACAGTTCATTTTACACAGTATATCCCTACCTAACAGATTAACAGGGCTACTGTCACACACCACAAATCGATGCATCTCTTTGTAATTTCCAATTTCTACTTCAACTGGTTCTGTCAAAGGGGTTTGTATTTGTCTATTTGCTACACCTACAACTTGGATGGACTCTCCCGAGAGAGGAAGATTTTGAATTTCCACTGATCTAACAGTAGAACGGGTAGCACCAGTGTCCACTAGGAAAGGTATTTCCACATCATTCACCTTTCCGTTCACAAATGGACCAGACTAATCTACCTCAAGAGTGGCTCCAAGCACACACTCTTCTCCCTCTCTCAGGCACTGTCATAAACTTTCATCCGACTCATTGCCACCCTCTTCTTGTAACCAATACTGAGGACACGCATTCACTCTTTGCTGTCTTTTTACCTGTTCACCTCCGCTGAATCCTGTCTCTGCACTGTATCTCTGCTGGTTTACACTGTCTGGCAGTGGCGGTTGCGGCACCTGACTTTGCTGATTTGCTATCTGCTGATGTTGCTGTTGTGGATTTATCTCAAACTGCACCTGCGAATTCAATGAATTATTTTCCGCATTAACTCTTGGCGGACACTTACACTCGTTCTTCCAGTGCCCTAACTCGCCGCAATTAAAACAAGGATGCTTCTTCTTTAAATCATCTATATTTCCCACCAACTTTGGTTTACCCTTAAAATTCCCTTGATTCCCTGCATTCTTATTTTCCATTTGCGCTACTTGCTGTTCCGCTACTTTTACTTGTGCCCACATGGCTTTTTCTTTTAGCTTTTACTGTTTGGCATCAATTTCTTCACTGCAATATTTCGCTTTTCTCAAAACCTCATCCACAGTACCTGATTGCCATCCTATCATGTTGTGACGAATCATGTCTCCAATTTCTGGTCTTAATCCATACACAAATCGGTATATGAAGTGGCCCATATCTTTCTCATTTAATTCCTTATAACCATTATACTGTTTAAAGACTAACAACAATCTTTCATAGAATGAATGTACTGATTCTTTTGGTTCCTGTGTAGTTCTTTCTATTTTTACCCAATCAGTTTCCTTTGGTGGTATTTTTTTTTTCAACCATACTATTACCCGATCATATTTCAGCATCACGTCAGGTGATGGAGCTCCTGTAACTTTGTCTCTGGGAAATTTTTCTCTCGGCCAATCTATAGCTATTTAGCATTCTGACCATAGATCTGCTGACACTACTATGTCAAACAATCCATCTAAATCAATCCACAGAACTTTTGACACTTTCACAAATCTGTCTACTTGACGATACCATTCTACTGGTTTCTCTCTCAATCTTGGGAAATCATTAGTAAATGACAATATATCCTGCCTACTGCAAGGAACATGCACATATCCTCCTCCAGGTATCTCTCTCATATGAAACTCAGCTGTTACTGCCTCTTTTTCCCTGACTGGAAAAGCTAATGTGGATTTGTCACTATTTTCTTCCTTCTTCTTTGGCCACTTATGTCTCCATTTACTTACATCTCCCCATCTTCGCAATAGCACAATTAGCTCTTTTATCTGAAACAACCTCCCTGCAGTATTCATGTTTTTAATGTCTCTTTCTGCAAAATCCACTCTGTATGATTTCTGCAATGATTTGAATTTTGAAAATTCCACTCCTAATTCATTTGCTAATTCCTCCAATTGATCATTCACTGATTTAGCTCTCCACGTAATGCTTTTACACAAAAACATAAGTTCATCATCCTGATACGTTTTCAGTCTTTCTGTACCAATTTTCCAATTATCAATTCATCCATATCTACCTTTAACTTTGCTACATCCAATATTCTTGATTCATTCTCTTTTAATTTCAGGGTTTTAATCCATTCACTCAACTCTCTATCTGATGGTCCTACAGGAGTTTGTATTGAACTTATTTTATCCAGGCTTTTCTCTGGTGTTGTGGAGTCAGATTCCGCACCCATCGGGTATCTGAATAAGGAGCTTTGGTTAAAAGTTAACTCAGGTGGATTCACATTAACTATTCGCTTTATTTCTGACAAATCAGGATAAATATCCTCTCTTGCTTTTTGCAAACTCTGTTGTAACAGTATTATCAAGCTTGGTTCTTTTATTTTCTGATTTTCAAACACCGGTATTACCGGTCCTATCGTTACAGGGACAGTCATGCTTCCATATTTTTAGTAAGGTTCTGAATCAATTCATGTGTAGAACGTTCATAATCTGAAATATTTGATTGCACATTATTCCTACTTTCACTATTTTGTACACTTCCGTGTGGTTCATTTCTCGATACAGGAGTACCTGTAATTCTAGCTTCTACAACAAGTGTATTTGGAGTATATCTAACCTCTACTCTGTCTCGCACATCTCTCAAACTTGAATATGGTCTTGGGGTTTCATCATTACTTTCATTCATCACTGGAGAATTCGGAGTAGTCCATAAAGAACTTGGCTGATATGGTGGCGGTCTCCTATTTAATATTTCTTCTAAAACAATATCTTCTGATTCACTGTGACCATAATTTTGATTCACTGTTTCTGCATTCTTTTTCTTTTCTGTACATTTCCGACCCTTATATTCATCCACCAATCTAACTGGATACATACCATCACACATATTACTGTCTCTCCATTTACGCATTCTGATTTCATGAGTCTCACCCCATAAATTTCGACCTCTATCTCTCGGTCTAATATGTCTGCATAGCCTCTCACTCTCTTGCTCGTGCATCTCATCTTCCCATTCAACTAAAGCATCAAATTGAGTCGGTCTAGGTCTCAGCTCAAGCTTCATCATTTTATCTCTCAAATTTCTCAAAACTGCTGCATCAAGTTTTCCTTCCTCAGGAAAGGCTAACACCCCATCATCCTGAGTATATCTTGCCCAGTTTTCTAACCAAACACAGGTATGGTAACCATACTTCGATAACATGTAAGAAGCTGGCGTTTTCGGTGGAGGAAGTAATTTTCCCTCTCTAGTCACAATTTCTTTATCTTTTGAAAAAGCATTCTTTAATTTCTTAAACCATGAAGGTTTCTTCTGCTCTTCTTCATAATAATAAGACATCTCTCCGATAATTCTCTGTCTTACAAAAGATCGCGCACTTCCCTGTTTGCTGTTCCGTACACCAACCTATAGCAGCGCGGTTCACACTAACACACCAATTAGAACACAATACGTCTTTCTAAGTGCTTAACCAATCCCTTTGCTGCTTTTTCATGATGAACCTATCAGCTCCTACTCTGACTTGGTCACGTGAACCAATCCCAGCGCTGCTCTTTTGACGTCACCAGCGCTCCAGCTTCTGCAGCGTTGATTGACCCCTCCTTTACAAGGATTTTTCAAGAAGCCGTATTTACAAGATATTTTACAAAATCAATTAGTAACTTACACAAAACAATTCCACTAATCTGTTTCGCTAATAAAGTGATAGAATTTTCAATCACACAAGTATTCTGTAACCTGAGTAGTCGACGTAGTCTCCATCTCACCACCCATTAGAGCACCGTGACAGAGTCCTGTGTGCACAGACTCTTGTGATCTTGTTTCAGTTTTACACTATCTCCATCTCACCACCCATTGGAGCACCGTGGCAGAGTTCTGTGTGCACAGACCCTTGTGATCTTGTGTCAGTTTTACACTATCTCCACCTCACCACCCATTGGAGCACCGTGGCAGGGTCCTGTGTGCACAGACCCTTGTGATCTTGTGTCAGTTTTACACTATCTCCATCTCTCCCTCGCATTAGAGCACTGTGACAGAGTCCTGTGTGCACAGACCTTTGTGATCTTGTGTCAGTTTTACACTATCTCCATCTCACCACCCATTGGAGCACCGTGGCAGAGTCCTGTGTGCACAGACCCTTGTGATCTTGTGTCAGTTTTACACTATCTCCATCTCACCACCCATTAGAGCACCGTGACAGAGTCCTGTGTGCACAGACCCTTGTGATCTTGTGTCAGTTTTACACTATCTCCATCTCTCCCTCGCATTAGAGCACTGTGACAGAGTCCTGTGTGCACAGACCTTTGTGATCTTGTGTCAGTTTTACACATACTCCATTGCACCACCCATTAGAGCACCGTGGCAGGGTCCTGTGTGCACAGACCCTTGTGATCTTGTGTCAGTTTTACACTATCTCCATCTCACCACCCATTAGAGCACCGTGACAGAGTCCTGTGTGCACAGACCTTTGTGATCTTGTGTCAGTTTTACACTATCTCCATCTCACCCCACATTAGAGCACCGTGGTAGAGTCCTGTGTGCACAGACCTTTGTGATCTTGTGTCAGTTTTACACTATCTCCATCTCACCACCCATTGGAGCACCGTGGCAGAGTCCTGTGTGCACAGACCCTTGTGATCTTGTGTCAGTTTTACACATATTCCATTGCTCCACCCATTAGAGCACCGTGACAGAGTCCTGTGTGCACAGACCCTTGTAATCTTGTGTCAGTTTTACACTATCTCCATCTCACCACCCATTAGAGCACCGTGGCAGAGTCCTGTGTGCACAGACCCTTGTGATCTTGTGTCAGTTTTACACTATCTCTATCTCTCCACCCATTAGAGCACAGGGGCAGAGTCCTGTGTGCACAGACCCTTGTGATCTTGTGTCAGTTTTACACTATCTCTATCTCTCCCTAACAGTAGAGCACAGGTGTCAGAGTCCTGTGTGCACAGACCCTTGTGATCTCGTGTCAGTTTTACACTGTCTCCATCTCTCCCCCACAGTAGAGCACTGAGGCAGAGTCCTGTGTGCACAGACCCTTGTGATCTTGTGTCAGTTTTACACTATCTCTATCTCTCCCTAACAGTAGAGCACCGTGACAGAGTCTTGTGTGCACAGACCCTTGTGATCTTGTGTCAGTTTTACACTATCTCCATCTCACCCCCACATTAGAGCACCATGACAGAGTCCTGTGTGCACACTGCACAGATCCTTGTGACCTCGTGTAAGTTTTACACAAACTGCATTGCACACCACAGCACTAGAGCACTAAGACAGAGTTCTGTGGAAATCTGTCAGCTTTACACTTACCCTGTCACCCACCCACACTAGTGCATAGTCACAACACAAGATCAATCAAAAATAAGTTTATTTTGACCATTTGGCCTTTAAACTACAAGGACATTTTATCACAGAATAAAAATACAATTATTAAAATTCATAGAGACCTAAAAACCAATTTCATAATATGCTCATAAAAACATATTTTTGTATAACACATTATAAATGAGGGTAAAATACTTAACAATTACAATATATAAAATGATTAAAACCATACTATGTCTATCAATGTGTCACCCCTTGAACCACCCTAATTTGAATCATTGTTCCAACAGATATCTTTTGGCTACTTGTATACATTTTGCCAAGGCGATGGCGCTCTCTAAGGTCTGCATGTCCGTAAGTAGCTCAATCGCTTGCAGCCTTGTTCTCATTCTATATTTTAAAAAGAGTGGTCTTAAAATCAAGCACCGTACTGATATCAATTTTGGACAGTCCATTACAAAATGAACACTAGTACATTTTGAATTTAAACCACAAGTACATTTACCATTGTCGTCCATTAGCATGTTTTTTACTTTTTCATTTGTACGGGAAGGAATAATACCTATTCTCACTTTTAATAATTCTAATCTCATCCTCGGGTCTGGGACGATATCTAACTATGGATATGAATTATCATTACTCCAGGTTTTGATCATAAATTGCACAGACTTTTTTTGCTTCAGATACTCCATATCGATCTGTCTAGATTTTTAATTTCCCCGTTTTTTAAGACACTCTTCCCTTCGTCAATGCACAATTTTTCTGGGTCAAGTTTTTGCTTCCAGGGTTTCACAAATGGAGTACAATTTATTTCTAGTAGCTATTGCCCACATCAATTCACTTTGTTGGATCTCCCTCCGACACCAGCTCGACACTTTCTCCTCTTCTCCGGCTCCCATTCTTTTCCAAAATCTACACAGATTTACCTGTGCTTGTATATTCCATGCTGGCCAGTCCAGTTCTAGTCTAATAGCCGGTGTCATTGAGGAGCTAGGCAAGGAGAGAAGAGATTTTAAACATTTTCCTTCCTCCCTCTCCCAGGCACATTTCCCCCCCAAGCACAGGATTTCCGCCCCATACTGTACCTGCGGGGGGATCATAGCCTTAAATGCCTTCAGCACGGGTCTATGAGATATGTCACCATAGATACCGTTGAATATTTTCAACCCACATGTACCTGCAAAACCTTTTGTTTTTTGGGCCTGAAGGTGCATATTCCAATTTAGTGCTCTGTCGAACCATACACCTAAGTATTTGTATTCATTTACAACTTCCAATTTTGTGTGGCCCAAAGCCCAGTTGTAACCATTGTGTTTCTTTCCAAAGCACAGTATTTTTGTTTTATCCATATTTACTGTTAACTTTTTGGATGCGCAATAGTTCTCAAAGACATTTAATTTTCTTTGCAACCCTATTTCCGTTTGATCTAGAATAACTAAATTGTCTGCATATAGCAGGCAGGTCAGGTGCTTTCCATCTACCTTAGGGCCTGCAGATCTTTCAGTTATTAATAATTTCGGCAGATCAGCAAGATAGATAGAAAACAAAAGTGGAGCCAAGACACATCCCTGTCTTAGCCCATTATTTATTCTTATCTCTTAGGTTAAGCCTCCTGATGTATCTTTAATAACTTGTGCCCAATTTTCATTATGCAGACTTTGAATTACTTCTAGGATGTCAATGGGGATATCATATCTTTTTAACATCTCCCATAGGCATTCTATATCTACTAAGTCGAAAGCCGCCCGGAAATCAACAAAACAGCAGTATAATCTACCCTGCTGTTCTTCTGACTTCCTTGCCACGGCCCACAGGGCAAAACAATGGTCAAGAGTTGAAAGCCCCTCCTTGAACCTTCCTTGTTCTACCGGGACAATTGCATTTGAGTCAAACCATTCCTTCATTTTGCCCAGCATTATTTTAGAGAACCCTTTAACCCCAATATCTAAAAGATTAATTAGCCGGTAGTTCTTAGGGTCCTTTCTATCCCCTTTCTTATGTATGTGCCTGATTACGGTTCCCCTCCACGACTTTGGGATTATCCCTGTGGTCAAAACTGCTGTGAAAATTTTTGAGAAGAATAAGGCCCACCAATTTAGCTCTGTTTTTATTATTACGGCAGGTAAATTATCAGGCCCTGCTGCACGGGTTAAATTTAACTTCCTAATAGTATCTTTTACATTTTCAACCGAGCATAGGGGAATTAGGCTCTTTACTACTTGTCCTTTCAGCCACATTTTTTTTATTTATATAGATGCGTTAGATGCTCCTCCCAGGATGCCTCGTCAACTTCACAACTCATGGTTCCTGGGGATCAACTGGTAGCATCTCGGATCAATCTCTAAAACCCTTTAATATTTTTGCTTTCTATACTTTCAAGTAAGGAAATTTAGCATTTTTCTTTGAAGCACCTTTTTTTATTTGTCAGTAACATTTTGTATTCCTTCCTTAATTTGAACAATTTGTTGTAACCCTATTTGTTATATCGTAGCTTTATCTTTCTTTCCTCTCTCCTTAGCAGCCTTTTTTTTCTCCCTGCATACAGAATCAAACCAAGTAGTTTGCCGTTTTGCACCTCTTTGCTGATTCTTTCCCCTGTATTTGTTTTCCTTATATTTGTGGACAGACATAAAGCTGCCTGTTTCATTTTTCCATCAAACCATCCAACCTTCTGGCTCCACTCTATCTCTGGGTCTAAATTTTGTTGGAACCAAGTCAATTTCCTAACATATTCCTCAGTCAATTTTGTAGTTAGTCTTTTTGGGTAATCCATCCGCTGGGGTAAAACTTTATCACATTCTCTTGGGGGGGCTCTTTCAATTTCACAATATGATGGATAGTGGTCACTACCTTTGCGTTTAATTACCTTACATTTTTTTACTAGCACAAAGTTCTAGGTCTGTACAAATAAATAGTAAATAGGGCAGCATTGATTACCCCTTCTAAATGTTTGTTCTGCTAGTCTGTCATGTTCTGATCTACCATTTAGACTAATGAATCCATATGACCCTATTAATCTCCCTAACTCTACATCTTGTTTCTTCATCTTATTATCGGGAAAAAGAGCTGGCGCTATCTCATAGGCATCTAGGATTTCCTTCATCCACAGGTCTACGTTTTGTGGGTTTAACCTGTGGTTGAAATCTCCCATCAAAATTATCAACTCCTTCCCATAATTATCGTATCAGGATTTCAAATCTGCTTTGAAGAGCCGCAACTCTCTTGCATATTCTCCTGGGGTACCCCACTGCGCATATATATTAACCACAATCACATCTTCCTTTATCCTTCCGTGGTTCTGTAGGTGTATCTCAGTGGCCAATAACCATTTACAGGAAGTATTTATCATGGAGGCCTTATTTATTGTTCTAGTAGAGTATAAAGACATGATTCCACCCGAAGGGCGGTCGGGTCTGGCTCTGGCTGCCATTTTAGAAAACTGAGTGAAAACATCTAGTGTCAGGGTACTGTCACAAAACCAAGTCTCTTGTAAGCAGACAATGTCGGCCTTGCGTGAGATATGTTTAACACATTCCATTTTTAACGGTTCCTTTAGGCCATTAATATTCCACGAGAATATTCTTAGGTTATGCGACAACCCACTTTCCTAATATATTTCGCTCAAGTTGCCCGACTTGTTTCCTGTCCACCAAGATTCATTTAATTCTCTGTCCTCCCTACTCCAATCTCCCCAATTCTTATTTAACTCATGGTTTCCCAGGGTCATTTTAATTTCTTCTCTCGCACCGCAAGTTCCTGTAATTAAACTAACTTGCCTTTTCCCCAGACCAGCATGGCAATTCAGGAAGTTACAATCAGGATTGCATACATTTTCTACTTCTGCCTCTGTGATTGATCTTATCCCTACTTTTAGTAACTCTTTTTCGGCCTTTAATATTGTGAATTTAATCATTTCTGAGTATACCTCAACCTTTGTCACTTTATTTCCTTTACTATTTATTAGAAATCCAACCCGACTTAGATCTTTAGATTCAATTTCACATAAGCTTGGACATTTTGCAAGGGAAAAAAGTAATTGTGAGCGTTTTAAAGGTGTAATTTCCCTTTGTTTTTTCCTGCCCTTTGGTCCCTCCTGGTGTTCAAAAAATAACCACTTTTTCCCATTTTACTTCATCGACTCTCATTCTTTCTCCCCTGTATCGCTTTTTATATTTGGATCTATCATCTTAACCCCCACTTTCCTTCAACTTTCTAAATTCCTTTTCTTATCATTTGAGTTTACCTTTTTCTCCTCCCTTGTTTCCTCCCCGCCATTCCTTTGTTGGGGCCATCTCCCCTCATTACTCTCGTACTTATTTCTTGCCCACTTTTATGGGGACTCTCTTTCCTCTGCATTTGTTTCTCTTTCCTGGCAGCAAGGGGTGGTGCTCTTCTTTCAACTTTTACCTTTGGTACATAAGCTTCATCTTTATTACATTTTGTTTTTTTACTGTTAGTTTACTTCCCTGTGCGTACTACTAGTTGCTGGATATAATTCCTTGGTTGAAATCTAAACTTCTGCCACCTACAGTCATTTCTTCTTCTAATCAACATAGGTTGTTTTGATATATACACGTCAGACCGTGAGCTTTAGGCTCGTTTCTTGTACCTTTAGTATTTTATTATTTGAAAGTGTGACTTCTAACAATCCCTGCAGGGTCTTTTGTAACATAAGGATAATGCCCAGTAATGAAGTAGAAGGTGTTGCCAGTGGTCTAAGCTCTCGATGCTATTGCATAGCAGTTCTTCCGTAGACTTGGGGGCACCCTTTGTCCTTTGTCTCTGGCTTTGGACTGAATCAGTTTTTCCCTCTCTGGCACCGTTGGCATTCTGGGTGTACCCCTCTTTTGAGGATTCCTCTTCCTCCCTGCCACTAGTATCATTGTCTGGAAACATCTTGGGGATTTTGACGAAAGTCTTGGTTCCAGATTAATGTTTATATTGCTTAGGCCACCTTGATTCAAAAATGAGTCTTCAATACATTCAATACTTTTTTCTCTAATTAAGTCTAGATCCATCTCTGCCTCCTCCTCTGCCTCCTCTAATACAGCAGGTTTTACTGGAGAGAATACTTTTTTTAAATGTTTCCCTACAAAGTCTTTTAGTGAGCTAGAGGCCATGGCTCCCTTTTTTGTGCTTCTGCTTGTATCTATGTCTCCATTTCTCTTTCCCCTTTGTTTCACTCCTTTTTTAGGTCGAGGACCGTAAGGCTGCGCTTGCGCAGTCTTCGGTGAGAGACTTAATGTTTTTAGGTAAGGGGGCTTGAACCCGCCTCTCTCCTCCATTGGCTGGCTTCCTAAACGGAGGCCAGTCATTGGAGGAGAGGGGCATCACTCCAATCAAGCCCAGTCTCTTTCGGATTCGGGGCGTGTTTTTTGCGTTCTTTCACCCTGTGACATCATCCGTCACTCAGAATGCAAAAAAACACACCCCCGATTCCGAAAATTTCGGACGTTTACGGCCGCCATTTTTTTTCTTGCCTTCTGCCGTGCCGTTTTTCGTGCCTTCTGTCCCCTGCTTCTTTGCAAAGGTTTATTGCACCTCAGGCACGGGCTGACAGCTGTTATTATTCACACAGCTCTGATGATGCACCTCAGGCATGGGCTCACAGCTGTTATTATTCACACAGCTCTGATTATGTGTTGTGGGCAGAGTGTTGAGGCCAGAGTGTTGAGGGCAGATGGCAGAGGGCTGAGGGCATAGGGCAGAGTGTTGAGGGAAGAGGGCAGAGTGTTGAGGGCAGATGGAAGAGGGCAGAGTGTTGAGGGCAGAGGGCAGAGTGTTGAGGGCAGAGTGTTGAGGGCAGAGTGCTGAGGGCAGAGTGTTGAGGGCAGAGTGTTGAGGGCAGAGGGCAGTGTGTTGAGGGCAGAGAGTTGAGGGCAGAGGGTTGAGGGCAGAGTGTTGAGGGCAGAGTGTTGAGGGCAGAGTGCTGAGGGCAGAGTGTTGAGGGCACAGTGCAACGTGTTGAGGGCAGAGTGTTGAGGGCAGAGTGCAGAGTGTTGAGGGCAGAGGGCAGAGTGTTGAGGATTGAGGGCAGAGGGCAGAGTGTTGAGGGCAGAGGGCAGAGGGAAGATTGTTGAGGGCAGAGGGAAGATTGTTGAGGGCAGAGGGAAGAGTGTTGAGGGCAGAGTGTTGAGGGCAGAGTGCTGAGGGCAGAGTGCTGAGGGCAGAGTGTTGAGGGGAGAGTGCAGAGTGTTGAGGGCAGAGGGCAGAGTGTTGAGGGCAGAGGGCAGAGTGTTGAGGGCAGATGGTTGAGGGGAGTAAGTGCGTCGGTTTGTGAACATATATATTTTGAATATTTTACAGTATCCGGTTTCCACCAAATTTGTCAGGGCCAAAGTGCAGGATTAAACAAATCTGTACATTTCCATTCAGGTGATCGTTTGCTAATGCCTGGTACTCATTTTAGGTTTCACCTGTACAGCACTTGCACTGTGCTTGAGAAAACGATTGTGTTTAATATAAACCTAAAAGGGACGTATATCCTGCCTCACTCTCTCACTATATAATACTCACTCTTTCACTTTTTACTACTCGCTCTCTAATACTCTTTACTAATAACTCTCTCCTACTCGCTATCAACTACTCACTCTACTACTTACTCTGTGTGTGGGTGCTAATGCAATAGGTCTCGCATATGCAAACGATTAAGCTATTGGCAATGTAAATGACAATGACTTTTATTTATGATTTAAAATAAAAAATTAAAAAAAATGTCATGAGCAATGCCAATAGCTCTACCTTTAATAATGCTGAGACCGTTGCATTGTAAATGCTTGTTTAAACCTGCGCCTGGGCTCTTTGTACTCTCTGGTGAATCCCCCAGGGCTGCTAGGTCTGCGAGGCCATCTCTCGATGTTGGCTTTGGGTCCTGGATATTTTTTGTTTTCCTGGGGGCCATTATTAATATCTGAACTTGGCGAAGCTGTGCTCTGCCGTTCAGACGAATCCAATCAGGTTTAGACTTAACAACTTTTAAAAGGACAGTCCAGAAAACACTGCCCCAGCCCTCACTTACCTCTGATTGTGCCTCGAGCCGGTACCCCCCCCCCCCCCCCCCCGCCCCCCCTTTGCTGCGATTAACGACACAACACAAGAGCTCCCTGCATTGTGAACCTGGGGACATACAATGGTTCACAGGGGACATATTTCAACATTAATTACTACTTTTCCGGACCCCACATGTTGCACTATACAAGGTGAAAATGTGGCTGCAGGACACGTCATCAGCCTCTGAATTATCCAGGCTTTAAGGGGTGCCCGGATGTGATTCCTGGCAACGAACAGACGCCGCCTCTTTGATACTGAATGAAGCAACGCTGTGGGACGCCAGCATTTCATTCCATGGGTTTGTTGTTCATCTCCACCCCAACGTCTTAGTTTAGTCACTTGTATTATGTGGATATTGTGCGCACGGGGGCACCCAGCAGCTGCCTGTCACTGTCAGTGGGTGATGTAAAACACAGGTGAAGCAACTGCTTTTATGATACATCTGGGGGACCCTGGCAGTGCCCCCTCATGAGAGCAGGCACTCTTCAGTGGGCCTTGCAGCTTTATCCCCCCCCCCCCCCCCTCCCTCAGCCTCCCGGGACTGCTCCGTGTAAATGTATAACACGAGTCAGGTGCTCCCAGCCGGATTCCCGAAGCCAAATATTCCACTCTGGGCTCTAACGATGAACACTAAAGGACACAAAACTGCAGAAGCAAATGGTAGATTGAACAACAAGCATTGTCCCCGTTCACAGAGTTACACGAAAGACAACGGTGCTCGTTTAGAGCTAATGTCAGGGGAGGAAGCAGTGCAAACAATATTTCCACTGGGGCTTAACCTCCCAATTTGGCATTTTGCTCATTAAAAATGACACATGGTACACCACAACACGATTTTTGCATTTTTAAAACCTTTTTTATTTACATATTTACCACTGTTTGCTGGTGTTTACACGTACCAATGGCGTCATATACCAATGATATATTGGACTGTCCTGTGGCGTCAAAAAAGACAGTGAATCTGGGGTATGAAATGTTTACATTTTAAAGTAACACACTAACACATTTGTTCCCTTTCACCTCAGGAGAGACAACCACATTCTTGAAAATGAATGTTTCTGCTCGAGTGGGGTTTCTCTCTCGTCTGGGGGCAGATTTACTTGTTTTTCAAGTTTACACAACTTTCAAGAGTTTCTCCTGGACTGCGGCAGGTTTGCAGGACATGACCCCTGGGGGGGGTGAAAATACAGTGCCCTGTGTGTGATTGTACACAGTGCACTATTGCGCATTCGCAACATGCTTTTTCAGCAGAGCAGTTGCGCCTGCATTGGGTGTATTTTTCTCCATTGTGAAAACATGTTTTTACCTTAGAGAAGCTCCTTTTCAAACTCCAACACCAAATTCCAGGGTTTTCCCTCCTCTCCCGCCCTGGAAATGGAATTCTTCTGCCCCGGGCAGGAACACATCTCTGAATGTTTCCAGGATGCAAATGGGATGGAGAAGTTTATGAATTAGGACAAATGTGGGGTTTGTGCTTGTTCCCACACTTTCAGGACACCCACCTCTGCACGGCCCACACCCCGCCCCTCGGAGACGATGAACTCTTGTGCAATATTACGCCGCATCAGGAAGTTATGGTGCAAGGAGAAATCTATTGATGAGCGTAAATTCATGTTTGTGAATTTCAGTTGGATTTTCCATTTTTTTTCGACGAGCCATGTGTGCTGGCAAGTGCAAAGCCCATGTGAACATGGCTGTTGTGAGACGGGTTCAAAGAGTCAATATCTGCTCGTGTGTATTTCACCTGCTTTTGGGATGTTTGGAAGTATGTGTACTGTTTGCTTATGTTGGAAAACTCTAACACGTTTCCTTTCTCCCTCTCCTGTAGAGTTTGACTAGGTCACATTAGAGAACTACCTCACACATAAAACACACATTTTCATGTTCAAATAATTACCAGCAGTTTGTTGGAAGAAGTTGCCGGACATTTGACCGCTGCTCCTGGAAAACACAACGAGTTCTACCAGGAGTAAAACACTCGCAGGGACCTTTATAATTCATTCGCCATATAAACTCTTGAAACTCTTTCTGGTCGCCACTCGCCAAGGTGGTTGGGGGGGGCACCTGCTCCTCCCAACCCCAAAGTTCCACAGATCATTGGGCCCAAAGGAGATGTGTGTTACGCTGGCGTAATTCTCCGTAATTCCAGGCATTTAGGATTACACTTTCCATGTAAAATTACGCCATTGCCCCTGGCTGGGTAATGACGCAATGGACAAGCAGTTGTGGCTGGCAGCACGTGCTTTTTTGCGCTATATTTTTGGGGGAAAGTGAGTAACTCAGCGGGAGATTTATTTCACACTGAAATATAGCGCTAAATGGCAGATGTCAATCCCACGGATTTTTTTCCAGAAATTTCGTTTAAATACGCAAAAGGACATTGTGTGGATTTCACATGCTCCTGATACATACACACACCAAAAGCACCAATAAATGCATTCGTGTTTACACATCCACAACTACGCACATACGTGTGCAGGCACACACACACACATGTTCATGCACGCCCTCACAGACTAGATGGTCTGGTTATACACGGCCACATACAGCAGAACGCACGCGCACGCGCTCTCCTGGGGAGCACGCACCTCCAGACACACAGACATACACTCTCTCCATGTTTGCAGCTGTGTGTCTGTCCCACCAGCCCCCTGCGCCCCAGGACACGGCGCGAGGCCTCCATGGGCCGCTGGAAGCAGTCCCAACCGGTGCAACCCTGCCCAGGCCGACTTCAGGTGGCCCCAGACTCCAGGACTGTGTGTACTGGCCTGTGCAGGTGTGCCAAGGAGGCGGGGCCAGGGGACCTGGAAACCTGCCCGCCCTGCTCTACTAACAGACTCCAGGACTGTGAGTACCAGGCGTGTGCCAAGGAGGCGGGGCCAGGGGGCCTGGAAACCTGCCCGCCCTGCCCTACTAACGCGGCGCCCCACAGACTCCAGGACTGTGAGTACCAGGCGTGTGCCAAGGAGGCGGGGCCAGGGGGCCTGGAAACCTGCCCGCCCTGCCCTACTGACGCCCCATTCACCTGTCAGGTTCACCTGTCAGGTGCGGCAGTGTTTGTCTTCCGCCAGCACACCGTGTGATCTTGCGCTTCCTGGCAGTATTTACACACGTGATTCCCCGGTGTCAGAGGACTCTCCCCACGCGTTCCTTCATTTTCAATCTATGTCTCGTTTTTGGGACAAAGGTCAAGTCATTCTGCAAAGCAGAGCTGAACCCGGCTCTCCTCTCAACAGGCGCCTCCGAACCCTGAAGGGATGGAGTGAAGTGTGTTGGTTCTTTCATTCAGCTTGTGTGAGGGGGGGGGGGGGGGGGGCAGAGTGGAGAGCAGCGGGAGGGGGCTCAGGGTGGAGGTCCTGCCACTTCTAATCTATACCACTAGTATAAAGAGAGAACAGAAACCTTTTGGCAAGGTAAACTCGGGAACCACAGCGCCAATCCACACACCCAATACATTTGTTGGAATCCTCAGGGTGTGTGGATGGACATAGGCGGCATAAAATAAAAATAAAACGTAAATTAAAATTTACAAACAAAGTAGTCCCCTAAAACTAGCGCCGGCCGCGACGTAGTGCTGACCGCGACCTAGACGTGCGTGATGACCACAGGCGGGGAGGAGCGGTGATGAGCGGCGAGGAGTGGGGGTGAAGTCCGGAGCTGGGGGAGGAGCGGCGGCTCAGGTAAGCGAGGTAGGAGGTGGGAGGCGGTCTGGGCAATGTCGGGGCGGGCGGGGGCCCGGCTGGGACTGCACAAAAGCCGAAAATGCTGCCCCCAGCCCCCTTCTGCCCCGGGCAACGCCGGGGCGGGCTGCTAGTATTATATAAAATACATCTCACCCCCCTCATCCCCTACAGATATAAGAGTACCAGAAAAGGGCACTAGTCCTCCTTTTATGTCTGATCTGTCCTGGTTTTTGATTTTCAAATCTGCTCATCCCGGACTTCGGGTGAGTGTGCAAGCTCACAGGGAGTGTGTGCAGAATACAAGAGACAACGGGGAGCGGCCTCTGAAACAGCAGCACCAAAGAATTGTTGGTATTAATATACTCCAAGGGGGTTGACCTGAACCCCAGAAGGATGCGTGTAGGGAGATGGGTCACGTTGTCAACCCCTGCGCTGCATTATACCTGCGTCAGGTATAATGTATGCAGGGTGGGCGTTCTGTTGCAGGGAAGTCTCGTAAAACTGATGCATTGAAATCTACAAGATTTACGACCCGGCTGTGTCAAAACCTTACGCCTCCTTGTAGCAGGCATAAGGAGTGACGCAGTACAGCAATAAAGGCCGCCCCAAAGCAGTGCTGGAGTTGCGTCGCTCTTGCGACACGACTCCACTGCGTCACCTTCACGCCGAAAGGTACGTCTCGCATCTGTCTGTCCTTGAGCCACGGTGCACCGCATTGTAAATGCGGCGCATCCATGGTGGCGCAAGGATATTTTTCTGTCACGCACAATAACTGGTGCATCCCTGCTTATATGCGCCAGTTATTGTAAATCTGCCCCAGTGTGTGTGGGTCATGCCTGGGGAGACCTTTGTTATGCTCCTTGGAGTTTGCAGCTGGCGTTCAGCCCCCTCAACGATGCTGCAAAGCACGTTGAGCCGAAGCTTGCTGCCGTAGATAGACTCCACTGCTTTGGTGCTGTTGGTGACGCGGGGAGAAGCGAGGGTGTATCCGGGTCTGGAAGAGGAGGTGAGATGGCAAAAAAGAGAGAGGTAAATATTACGTTTTTCATTTGGTTGCACTTCAGTGCATGGACCTTCAGGTCTCAATTTTCCTTAGGCAATCATCTCGATGAAGGATGTGGTTAGATTCCCTCATTTCTTTTCCCTCTCTAGTGGTATTTTCTCCCTCCCTGTGTCCACCCCGTATTCCTGTTCCCTTTGTACATTCCGTTGATCCAGCTGTTGGCTGTCAACTCCAACCGTCTACGTGGTTATGCCTCTAGATAGCTTGGTGGTGGTCATGATAAACCTTCTGAGTGCACTTCATGGTGTGAGAGTTTGATAACTCCCGGACCCGGTAGGAGTGGCTAGGTCAAGGCAACACGTGACATTGGCACAACTTACATAAGGAACTCCTCGTGTTTAACCTACAGGGTACTGCTGATGCCTGGTTAATCTACATTATTCGGTAGTTCCAGGTCTGACAGGTACACTAATAGGTAGTTGCTTGGTTGATGTGAGTATTATTGCATGTCACCAACTGTAAAGTGTAGATAGTCTTCACTATTTTGATCGTGACGAATCACATGTAGAATTTACATTAAGCGAGAAACATGTTTGCCCTTTTTCACCAATAGGTATGCTTAAATCTAAGACATAAAACTTAGCAGAGCATTCTCATCTCTTACATCTACACATTTCTGGCCCCTTACCCCAGTTTCACCATACGGCTATTGGAAGAAGGTCTCTGCTAAAGTGCCCCTACTATAGGGAGGTCGTTGGGTATTGCACCGCCGGCCCGACGAGGAGCAGCCCAGATGATGAAGCATGACACACAACTGGGTGTGTGAGGGCTTTACAGTCCAATATATGGACTCCCAACTTTGAACCCTCATGGTCACGTTGGTTTGGATTTCCCTTGTCCTGACACTGATCTTTGCAGAACAGCATAACCTTCATTTTCAAAAAGTTTGATAACAACAACATTGGAGATGATAGCTGTGTGGAGACGACACTGCCAACACCCCCAACCAGTACCTTGTCGACAGTGACAGCCATTTACAACTATGAAGCGCATCTCGAAGAACCGATGACCTCCACTCTCTTCAGATAATGAATGACCTCATACTTCTTCGTCAGCAATACTGAAATACCCATTCTAGTACTTACCGTGTGATGTCCTCCTGCGTCCTTTAGATGTACCTGTGCACCATCCCCTTGGCAAGGGATCTTTTCATGTCCAGAGGGCGCTACACCCATAGGGAGACCAACTGGGAAACAAAATGGAAGATTGAGAGACCCCCTTGGATGTTAAGATGATTTAGGACGAGAATCCTCAATTTTAGCCACTTGTGAGTCATCCTGCTGGATTGAATGGAACCAATTTAGGATATGACTGTGAGATTCTCCAAGACGTCGACGAGTGTTCTAGGACCCCTGTGCTGAAGATCGCCAAGAGATTGACAAGAATCAAAAGGCAGGTATCCCCATTGGCCATGATGCGTAGTACGTCATTGATGAGCTAAATCGTGACTGTTTCAGTTCTACAACCTTATCTACCTCCCAAGCAGAACACGCTTACAATGCCCTTATGAGTAGTATGAAATTCAAGGGGAAAGATGCCTCGGCGGGAATTGACCGTTCTGGCCGGTATCTCTGCCCCCAATATCTGAGCAATTCTAGTTGAAATCCCTGGAACAGGGCTTGAGGTCCCCTGATTCGAATCTGTAGTTTATCAGGATGGATTCTCCTGGTCCAATCTCGTGCTGTTTCTAAAAAACCCTTGTTCAAGGTCCCAGTCCTCAGCCAGGAGTGCTCCGGGGACTAGAAAGCCAGTTCTGCAAGAGATGTCTTTGTGGGATCTTCAGCAAAACTCGAGGGGTGAAGAAGTGAAAACCAGACCCTGCTTTGGAGATCTGCCAATGAGAGTGCAGACCCGCTCCTGGGTCGTTGCTGTGGGAGTTTGGGCAAAACCAAAGGGGATGATGTGCGGAGTGTTGAACATTGCAAGCACTCACCCCAGTCAACTGATCTGGGTTTAATCCATCATCATTCTTTAGCTCAAAGTGGTGAGTTTGGGGGCAGATAGCACGTTTCTAGTCGTTATCCGCCGCTGTCGACCCCTAGACACGTGGAAAAGCTTCGCATTCAGGAAGAAGCCTGTTTGGGTGAATGTTTGAAACCAACACATGCAATGATGCAGGCGGCAATCAATGCTTCAGACGAGTATCTCCTCCTGAGTGAATGGGGATCCCAAGTTAAACTACTCGGAATGAGGAACAACCCTTCAGACTCAAAAGTACAGGAGACACAGGTATTGAAGATTCTGGGGGATTTAATCCTCCATTTATCACCTGCTTTCCTTGGTTGTTGGAGGGGGTATTGAATACTCCTGCAGCCTCAGTGTCGGGTGAGGCTCACTGCCGGCGCCAAAGCTCAGGTGTTTTACCACCTGCCGTATTCATTCAGGCAGTGATACTGGACTAGGCGTGATGAAGTCCTTTGGGTTTTGGTGCCATGTAAACAACCAGATTGACTTCTTGAAAACTGCCCGAGTTCCTCCTTACAGGAAAGTATCTTCGGCCTCATATTCTGAAGTTTGCCAAGTAATAGTTTCTTACATTTACAGCTGAGGTCTGAGTTGCCTGAAACATACTAAATCCAGTTGTGTCCCACATCTCAAGAACAGATTCAGGATCTAGACCACTTATAATAAGAGGCAAAAAAAGGCGCCTGACTATGTCACACGCCAACGACACTAGATAACACAGTTAGCACCACCACAACACTGTCTATCGCACAGCAGGAAGCAATCCGGTCTAAGGTTGTTTAGTAAGAGTTGGGACCACCCACATGGACCACCGACCCCTGGTGGATAACAGGAGAACCCCTTACCTTGTAACATTCCGACAACACCCGAAGACCCTTCTTATCAGCGTGGCCTTGAACATCATCCAAGCACCTACCTCAACACAAATACCACTAAGGCCACCGTCTTGCCCTACCCATCACTAGTCGCCCTATACACTGCATTCCTTCAACCATTGACCAGCACAGTTAAAGCCATTCATTGCCCCCTTCTGAACTCTTTCATTTCCCCCATTGGCTGCCAACCATTGACCAACACAGTCTGACCACTCACTGCCCTTCTCCTGAACTCTTTCCTTTCCCCCATCTGCTGCCAACCGTTGGTCATCAGCTGCCAACCATTGGCCATCGGCTGCCAACCATTGGCCATCGGCTGACAACCACTGGCCATCGGCTGTCAACCATTGGCCATCGGCTGACAACCATTGGCCATCGGCTGACAACCATTGGACATCGGCTGACAACCATTGGCCATCGGCTAACAACCATTGGCCATCTGTTGCCAACTATTGGCCATGTGCTGCTGACTATTGACCAACTCAGTCTGACCACTCACCGCCCTTCTCCTGAACTCTTGCCTTTCCATCATCTTTTGCCTCAAGCCCCTGCTGGCACTGGTCCTGCCATAAGCCAGATAAAGGTGCGTAGATTGCCACTTTGCCAAATCAGGGGCTCGTGGCTTATGGTTGATATAGAGAGCTATATAATATGAAAAGCAATAATCTCTGTCTTCGTCATATCTCTAACTATCAGCAAGGCGCAATAACTCCATCCTTCGCTTCACCCTACCGTCACAGGGCATCTCCTGAAGCGACTGCTACAGACACCTGGAACCTCTGCCTCAATGTCCCGGGAGCCTGCTCATTCTCACACCTGAGATTCACGTGCCTTCAAATGGGAAAGAATCTACCTCGGATCTCAAAGGCATCAGATTGCTTTCAGACAACGGAACCTTCCTTTTCGGTGGGTCCCAGCCTAGCGGAAGATCTTTCTCTTGCCTCGCCCCTACTCTGTAGAAGGCTCTCCCTCTCCATCTCTGTACCGAGACTGACCACAGAAAGTTTTGCAAGTTTCTCAAAACCTCGCTGTTCTGAGGCGATCTCATCTTTAGTCAGTTCCCCCCTTCCCCCCTCCACATTTCCTGTGATAGGCTAGCGATATGAGACCTTCGGGTGAAATATGCACTCTATAAAAACCCATACAGAACATAACATAACATATCTTCAGCATCCCTACAAGCAGACTTGTCCCTGACTCCCACCGACCTTCCTTGTCAGACATCATTTTTTCACATTGTCAGTAATCGGGGACCTTTTAGAAGGTCTTTGAAATAAAAGCTTTATTAGGTCTCTGTCCTGGGAAGTGAACACAGAGTCTGCTTTGGGGTTCGGTGGGGTGGAGTAATGCTGTATCTACATAGGGGACCCCTCCAGTCACCAACCTCGGGGTTCCATCGCTGCATTTACAGTCGGGGAAGGCGCCAAGCTCGCACCAGCGGCTCTACAGGAGTAAACCTATGGCCTGGCGGCCCGTTGACCACAGGGCCACCTCTGCCAAGTCCCACTGAGGGTAGGGTGACCGTCGCTCCATTTCACCTCCCATGCCCGCCAAGCGATGCATGGTAGAAACGGACACGGAAAGGGTTACACTGTCCTCATACGCAGGAGGAAACCTCCTAGCGGGTCAGGGCCGCCATGTTTATTGTTGTTTCAGAGAAACAGCCTCCTGCTTTGGGAGTTTGCTTTCTTTCAAAAGCAATGTCCAAAATCTGATTCCCTATTGTCCGTCCAGAACACTACGTTCTTCAAGTCTAATTGATCTTGTGGTTCCTCGTACCAAAACTGTTTCATGGGGTGACAGAAGATTCCTGGTGTCAGTTCCAAAGTTGTGGAACACGCTGCCCCACTCGATTAAAGCCAGTCCTTCTCTCTGGTCCTTTCGTAAGCAACTTAAGACCTGGCTCTTTAATCATTAGGCTCAGCTCCCCCCTCTCAGGTTAAATACTACAGATATCTCAGCGCCGAGACGCCCATGGACCTTTGTTCGCGCTTTAGAAATGTCACTAATAATATTAATAATAATAATAATGTCGGCAGGAGGGAGCTTGAAACAAGGCACCAGCTCTGCAAATCTTCAACGCTGTAAAGGGAGCTGTTGAAAAAGACGAACAGGATGTCTGGTGGGGGGTATTTTGATTAGAGTTGTGATAAACCTTAGACCATTAATTCCAAAGTTTTTCAGCTTTATTTCGCTTATTTTTGATATTTCAACAAAGACATTCATAAATCAATAGAGCCTGTCTTTTCAAAGAAACACCACATTAGTAAATCGCACAATTCAAAAATGTTTGAAATAGAACTATATACAACATTTACATAGTGGGAGCTGTGGCAGCGGCAACGCCCTTCAGAGCAGAGGGTCCTACCAGGCAGGTGGGCGTCTCTAAACAGGGCAGATGGCCCCTGCTCCCTTCAGACTGGGTGTCTATCTGCCAAGGCACACATGTCCTTTGAGAATTGATGGGCACACCTCCTGGCTGCCTGCAGAAGCCCGGCCATAAACATGGGTGGTAGAAGCGGGCTTTTATGGCCATTACATCATGGCGGCGAGGACGGTCCCTCGCTTTCAAGCTTCAAGCTCACAAGGGACCTAATGTACTATGGTCGGGACACAATAGTTGATGTATTTTGTACACCCACTAGTTTGCGACCTGACCTGACTTTTGCACTGTGACGGAAGTACACATCAGTCACACACTGTGTAAAACCACCGTTTATGGCGAGTGATAGAAACTCCTGTCACATTATTGTGTGTGAGGAAGGAGGGCGTCCGTGACTCCCTGGGAGGGGCTGTGGATGCAGGGCGGGGGCCTCTGAGGGACGCAAGACCACCACCCTCCCCTTTTTAACAATTCCACATAAAATATACAAACCAAGTTCCAAAACAACAAATTATAGATTTGTTACTAAAATACACCTTTTGGAACCTAGCAATGAAAGATCTGGTTATATACAGTGCAAAAAACATAGCAGCAATAATCCAAATAAATCAAACTACACGTGTAATAAAAGTAATTAACGTATAAAGTGCAAGTGCGCCAGGATATTTCGAAAAAATTCAAAACCTGAACGACATACAACGAATATGGGGACAATTGTACAAATCAATTATGGTAAAATGCAAGGTCAGTGCAGGTGGCTTTGAATAATGTAAGCACTCTAACAGCTTCAACAGTACGATTCCTAATACTCTGAAATTATACCTATAAAGTGCAAATTATGTTACCCAGAAGGGCCATTTTCAACATACCAAAGCTAAAAACAATGTAGTGATCCTTCCAAAAAATATTTAAAAATTGTTTTAAAAAAGTAAACATTTTGGTATATACTAGGCAAGTCATTGATTTAAAGAGAAAAAAGAAGTGCTAATAAGCATCCTTAATTCAACCCACTTACTCGACAGGGCCTGGTTCCCTCCCATCAGGACCTGAGTCCAAGTTGAGGAATGTAATGCAATATCCAGCTTATGCAGATGCACGGGAATCCCCATTGCGGCCAGCTTCCTTCACAGCATCCCTCGGTCAACCCTGTTGAACGCTGTTGAGAAATCTATAAAGGCAGCATTGGAGGCCATAGCCTTGCCTACTGGATATTTTTCAATCAAAGTTTGCAGGGCAGAGATGTTATCTAGAGTACCACTATGCTTATGAAAACCCACTTGCTCTGCAGGTACAAGATCATTACCAAAGGCCCAATCCTGAAGGTGAAGAAGTATACTCTTAGCAAACAGTTTTCCGATCGCATCCAATAATGTGATCTGCCTGAAACTGGCAGGAGAGATTTTAGGACCCTTTTTAGGTCTCGCCTAGAGACGCAGCGCATGCGCAGCCAGCCTTGGCAAGATCTATTATTGTGGATTTTGCTTCCAAAGGGGACAGGAGATGTGCACTTGCCTGGACAGCAGATGTGCACGCTCATGGTGTCTCTTCTCTGGCGATCTCAGCTTGCGCCCGGACAGCAGATGTGCGCGCTCCCACCGTGCTTTTACTTTCGTGCGCTCAAACAATGCCCCCACAGCGAGGGCAGACTGAAAAACAATCTGCGCTGTACTCAAGTAATGAAACAACATATTACATGAAGTAAAAGGGGGGGTCCCTTCGCACCTTGTCCACAGAAGTTCCCATTTATATATTTCTTTCAGAGATCCTTAACCACCTTGATGCGCGATGGCCTAACTCCCAGCTTTTATTCTCTTTAATGGGACTGAAACATGGCCTAGCACAGCGTTCGATGGAAATCGCTTCTGGGAGCTTTCATGTTTAGCCCAGCCTTTGAACAAAACAGATTTGCGTGGGCATATTGTCCTTGGAAATGTCAGCCATATCGAAGGTGGTTTAACATATCTTGCATGTGGTGTTTTGGTCTGTTTCAACTTAGCTGCTACTTTTTAGCAGAATATTAATTGGCCACGTGACAGAACTTCACTCCCAGGCGCTGGTGCGCTGTTCTGCTCTCTTGTGTCCTAAGTGTGCTTCGTTTCAAGCACATCTGCAAAACAATATCATGAAGAAGAGGAGGGGAAAACAACCAGAGAGGAAAGGGGCATCTAACTAGGGAGTACTGCTGTGTGGTTTGTTGAAAATAACCCAAAAACTTGAGAATCCCCGCCTTCCCATTTAAAGAGCACTCTTTCCTTTAAAAAGCTCAGCCACCGCAGCAAAGCAACTCTAGACAAGCTTGAAACCGCATATGCATGGCTAGGGGGAAACAGGAGAAGTAAGGGCCACAAAAAACAAATCTGCGGGGCTTCCGTTGAAAACAACCTGGTAAAGTATGTCAGAAAGAGAAATTAAATAATTAACCATCTGAAACTATAGACCATAATGTACTACATGACGAGTAGTAGAAGTTTATAAAGCAACACTTGTGTAATATTTTATGACAGTCTTTATTATATAATCATAAAACAAACAACAGCATGTAAAACACACAGAGTTTACAACACTGAAACCATGTTCTCTCTTTTTACAAAATACTTTTAGTGACACTGGGTTTTAATTAGCCCGCATTGAGGAAAACGTGCTTCTCCCTCTGCCTCTACATTGCGTTCTAGTTCTTTGCTGCTGCCCTCCACCCTGTCTTCCGTGTTACTCTGCCGACCCACACCCTCTTTCTGTTGTACGTACCTCCTCCTTCCCCGCTCCCCTGTATATTGCTTTCCATCCAGCTGAACGCTGACCCCGCCACCATATTACTTTTACAACACTTTGGCCATCCATGTTGTTCGCCCCCATCATCCTGCAATTTGTAATACAATAGGTCTCGCATTTTAGATACTTTGACCTATTGGTATTATAAATGACAATGCCTTTTACTATTGCAGGTGTTTTTAAACACATAAATAAATGGCATTGTCATTTACAATCCCAATAGGTTAAAATCTTGCAACTGAGAGACCTATTACATTGCAAATGCGTTTTTATATAATGGTACCACTATGCTTCCGCTCCAAGAGGACGGAATAGTCTCGTGTACATAGCAGTAATAAAACATCGGACAGAGAAAAAGAGCCCATGCAGAGCTATCTTGTTTAATAACAGATATCAGTAGATCGTCCGGGTCCATCGTCCCAGAATACCTTGCTCCTTTAATGAAGCACTCGATCTCCTTACAAGACGGAGGGCCATAAGCATATCCCAAGGGAGACTCACTGATTGATTCCAAATTGAACCCGGCCCTAGAATTTAATGCATATAACAGTGAGATAAATTGGATCCATTCAGCATCAGATATTAAAATGGCTCCAGCCTTAATTCTACAGTCGCAGTATTCGTCTATTAGACCCCAATATTTTGGTGAGTCAGTGGCTTGTGCAAGCTCTTTCCATTTAATGTACTTTAGATTCTCACCAAGAACCTGGACCATAGGGAGCTGGAGGCTCGCTGCAAATCTGCCCCCCCCCCCTCGCATATCACAACGGTCCGTGACCTCAACGATCACTACTCTGCGACCATATTGAACATTCTAGATGACCTAGTTCCATTAAAACTGAAAAGAACCCAAATCAAAGACAGAAACCCCTGGTTCACGGGATCCCTTAACAATGAGGGGAGATCCCTCCAGCAATCTGAAAGAACCTGGAGACAGCACCCCTCTGCCGCACCTCTAAAACTTCTATGCCAGGCCAGAAATACCTACAACTGAAGCATCCTCAACTCAAAAAAAGGAATTCTTCAGCGCTGAACTTTGGAACGCCAAGAACAGACCCCACAAGCTCTTCGAACTGGTCAAGCACCAATCTAATAAACTGGCCAAAACACCAAAAGAAACCCCAAAGTCTCTAATATCATCCGAGGAATTCTCCTCTTTCTTTGCGGACAAAATCACAGCCTTAGGAAACGATCTCAGTTCCACCATATACTCTCAACCCCTGCTTGACCTGCCTCCTCCTTCTGCGACGCCCCAATCGGAGTCACCTAAGAATCATGCTCACTGGACCGACTTCAAATTCTATGACAAAACCTCTGTCTCTAAAATACTATCCACCCTAAACCGGAATAACCATTTTAATGACCCGCTCCCCTCCAACTGCCTTACTGCTGTCGCCCAATCCATTATTCCTAGCTGGACTGCAATAATTATTGCCTCCCTCCGGCAGGGAGTGATTAATGGCAGCCTATCTGCTCCCTCTCCGGTCACGGTTGGAGTCCCTCAAGGATCAACCCTGTCCCCCTCCCTCTTCAACCTTAGTACTACGCACTGCGAATATCTCCTACCATATGTATGCTGACGTCACTCAGATCTACATCAAAACCTCAGCTCTTGAGGAGATTCTCTCCTTGAACGAGGCCTTGAAATTGACTGTCCAGTGGATTGCTTCCAATCAACTCAAACTCAACACAAAGAAAACTGAATTTCTCCTTATTTCCCCTCCAAAAACCAACCCTGAGATTCAAATATGGATTAAGGCAATCACAGCCTTAAATTGCCCACCGACCATCGTGGACTCGGCCAATCCCTGGGAATTACCCTTGACGGTAACTTGAACATGCGGGACCACATCAACTCGATGGCCAAATCAGCCAGATTCCATCTCAGCTACCTAAGGAAACTGAAACCCTTCCTCAAGGCTCCTGACCTAAAAATGGTAGTCCAAGCTCTAGTCATCTCCAGACTGGAATATGGCTGTTCTACCCTCTCGGGTTTACCCAAGATCTCCCTAACTCCTTTAAAAGCCTGCCTCAACGCAGCAGCCAGACTACTTACCGGCACAAAGACCACCTTTCTCCACATCTGAAAGCTTTGAACTGGCTTCCCCTTTAGGCAAGAATACAACTTAAACTAGCATGCATCACACACAAGGCTCTATACTCGAATTTGCCTGCATATCTAGCTGAGAAACGTATGGTTTCCAGAGACTCCCGGACCGCCAAAGACCTCTTGCTCCAACCTGCACGTTTTCAAAAACAAAAAACCTACAACCGGGCATTCTCTGGGGCTGCACCAAGATTATGGAACTCTCTCCCGCCAGCCATCAGAAGAATCCCTTCTCCGGCACACTTCAAAAAGGATGCCAAAACCTTCCTTATGGTAAATTCCTCGTTTAAACTTTGCCTTCAACCACCACTGATACCTTAATCTACCGCCAACCATTGCCGCCCCTCGAAGTGACTACTCACCCCACCAAGAAACCTGGGGTCTGGTCTGGAGTATTTGTAAATGCACATCGTACTTACTATCCCTTATATACCCCGCACAGGAGTCCTATTGTGAGTATTTGTAAATGTAAACTGTACATACATGTTCCTTCCATCCCCCATGTATCCAGCAGCCCGCCCTCTCCTAATCGAACGTATAGTCCTTGGTTTCCAAGCCTTTTGTACATTCCTTGATTCCTGTAGAGCGCTCCGATACCCTAACGGGTCAAGTTTGCGCTCTATCTATAAAAACCAAAATAACTAAATAAATGCTCCACTCCTCTATGTTCGGATGCCTTCAGTCTCGTTCTTACCCGCTTCACTCAATTGATTTCCATTTGCCTCATCAATGATGACTGCTTAAATTGGACCCTTACTAAGGAGTTCAGCTCCTGATTGAACTTTTTTACCACCCGGGAGGTGGCCACCAGGTGGCTAGTTCCATTAGCTTGTTTCTTACTTCCACATGATCTAAATAAAGCCAAATGCTTCTCCAACCAAACAATGGGATTTTCAAGTGTGGGACCAGAGGTCGCATTTTTAACAAACCCCTCCAAGTCGAATTGATATCCACTGAGGGAATGGTGTGATCACTCCAATCTGTCCTCAGTGCCTTAAACTGTGTACATGCGCCAAAGAATTGATAAGAGACCACTGTGTAATCAATTTGGGACTGCCCTTGGGAGGAATGAAAAGGGAGGGTAGCTAAGAAGTCCTCTGGGAATCGCCCATTTAAAATAACAAGATCATTAGTTCTCAGACAATCCAAAAAACTCAACCCTTGCCTATCTGATCTAATTTGACCGGGCAAAGTTGTCTCAGGGATGGTCCATACATCTTCCAGCTCCTGGTTACCAAAAGCCAAAGAGGAACAATTTTAAATGTTGGCGTTAAAATCTCCCAAAACCAAAGGGGATGATAGACGGAGTGTTGAACATTGCAAGCACTCACCCCCAGTCAACTGATCTGGGTTTAATCCATCATCATTCTTTAGCTCACTCCGCCAACCCAGTTCAGACATGGCCATATGCAAATCAGTCTGACCCTGTGCCTCATGGGAACAGTCCAGCCCGAACTGCCAAGCCATGTCTTCTCTGGACCGGAAACTAGCATCCTGGACCAGTTTCTGGCTAGTCAGCCGTCTTCAGCCAGGCTAGCTTGAATCCAGTGGCAAAGTGAGCAAGGGACCCACGTCTGTACATATCCTGCCAACTTAGGGCAAACAAAGCAAAGCCAAAGGGGATGATGGGCGGAGTGTTGAACATTGCAAGCACTCACCCCCAGTCAACTGATCTGGGTTTAATCCATCATCATTCTTTAGCTCACACCGCCACTCCAGTTCAGACATGGCCATATGCAAATCAGTCTGACCCTTTGCCTCATTGGAACAGTCCAGCCGGAACTGTCAAGCCATGTCTTCCCTGGACCGGAAACAATCATCCTGGGACCGGTTTCTGGCTAATCAGCCGTCATCAGCCAGGCTATTGTGAATCCAGGAGCAAAGTGAGCAAGGGACCCACGTCTGGGCATACCCTGCCAACTTAGGGTGAACAAAGCAAAACCAAAGGGGATGATGGACGGAGTGTTGAACATTGCAAGCACTCACACCTAGTCAACTGATCTGGGTTTAATCCATCATCATGCTTTAGCTCATTCCACCACCCCACCACAGTTAAAATCTCCCACCATAATGATCAATGTGCACTCTTCTGAGGTACTAATTTTATGCACAAAAGAGAAAATGGATTCACCAAGAGAGTCAAACACCCTCCCAGGGGAAATATAAAAGTTTACCAGTAAAAAAGGTACTGACCTCATGTAACATTACCCAAAGCCAGTTTTATGCACATGCAGAGATTTGACGGATGTACAAAAACCAGAGGATTCCAATTTACACTGCAGCTGAGTAGAATAGCTAGACCTCCACTTGCATGACCTTTTACTGAAGGTTTTGCTGCACCACAGAAAACAAAAAAGTTTTCAAAATTAAAATCTACACAACTTCATGTTTCCTGTAAGTAAATTATCTTTGGATCAAATAACATTCATGAACTTAGCCTGGAGCTAGGCTGTCCTAAACGTGCCATGTTCCAGGGCAGAATTTCCCCAGGGGGCTACCTCTGCCGCATAGGGAGTTTTATGTTTTCTTTAGAAGCGTTCAGAGAACCAGCCACCCATCTCCAGTGGGCCAACTTGTCTTCCCCTCTGCATTTGTTGACCCTTTGATCATCATTTCCTCAATGTTAATCACTCTTTTCCCTATAATACAGCCAACTGAGAGTTTAAAATCTTCCAAATTTACAACCCCCCTGCTATGAGATAAAGCTCTACCTGAGCCCTGGGTGTCTTGCATACAAGAGTCTACCTCGACAGCATTTGGCTCCTTAAACGGGAGAACGTCAATCCCATTTTTTCCTAAAATGATCGTTAGCCAGGATTAGCATTGCAATTATCCTAGAGCTAAAAGATACTCTTGTCTGCTCCCAGGGTCTAGGAAAACTCGCTCAAAATCTCTACTTGCTACCAATCTCAGATCCTCGATATCAGATAATAATTGCAGTAGAAAACTTCTATTAAATGGACCAAATTCCCTATCAAACACACTCCAGAAGCGACTCCAATGCATACAAAATGCCTCCACACGCCTCATCCTTGGACTCCCTCATCACAGCCACATCACCACCCACCTGAGAGATCTGCACTGGCTACCGGTGAACAAGAGGATCACCTTCAAGCTCCTCACCCACGCTCACAAGGCACTCCACAACACCGGACCAGCGTACCTCAATGAATGACTGTCCTTCTACACCCCAAACTGCCAGCTTTGCTCCGCCGACCTCGCCACCGTCCCATGCATCCGCCAAATGACAACCGGCGAAAGATCATTCTCCCACCTTGACGCCAAGACATGGAACACCCTTCCCATCCACCTGCGTCAGACCCAGGATCTGCTGACCTTCAGGAGAAGTCTCAAGACCTGGCTGTTCGACTTTTAGCTGCTCCCCCCCTCCCCTCAGCGCCTTGAGACCCTCACGGGTGAGTATCGCGATCTACAAATGTTTGATTGATTGATTGATTGATTGATTTATTGATCCAGATGGCAAATGAATACTTGTATTGTTCTTAATGAACAAAATAAACCTAGACTCCTAAGTAATGATTACTATTTTCTTAACCCTTAAGGCTCTACTTCTATGGTGAATAGATGGGACGCCTTTAAAGCTTATATTAGAGGTGCTACTATTTCTCTTATGGCCCATGAAAATAAAACTTTTAATGCAAAAATTTGGATAAACAAATTGCAAAATATGAGAGACTTTTTATTACGTCTAATGATCCTCTATACAGTTTCAAATTGCAGAAACCTAGATATGAGTTTAACTCAATCCATAGCAGAAGAGCTGATATTCAGCTTTCAAATTCTAAATCCAAATTTGCTTTTAATGCTAATAGATCTGGAAGACTTTTAACCAATTGTTTACGCATCAAAAAAGATAAAACACAAATACATTCAATTCATGGCTCTAATGGTAAAATCGCTCTATCTCAAAATGATATTGTTAATGAATTCCTGGATATTTATACTACTCTATATAACAAACCTAACTTTGACATAACCTCCTTAATTGATTCTTTTTTATCAAAATGTGGTTTACCCAAGATTTCTCAAACAGATAAAATTGAACTTGATGCACCTATTACTCAAGATGAAATTTTATTAGCCATAAAATCTCTTAAATAATAAGCCCCCTGGTCCTGATGGTATTCCTGCTGAGTTTTATAAAGAATTTCAGTTACAGCTTATTCCTCATTATTTCAACTTTTAACTTTTTTTGGTTCTACGGAAACTACTACTGGTTCTTTTACTGCGGCTTTAATTATTGTATTACCCAATCCTAATAAAGACCCTACCATTGTGTCAAATTATCGTCCTATCTCTTTAATAAACCAAGATTGTAAATTGTATGCCAAAATACTTGCTTCTAGATTATCCTCTGTGTTAGAATGTGTTATTAATCCAGAACAACTGGTTTTATGAAGTATAGATATTCTGCCAATAATACTAGAACTCTATTGCACGTTATGGAACAGGGATCCACTTTATCTCTACCATCAGGAATTCTCTCACTGGATGCTGAAAAAGCTTTTGATAAAAATTCACTTGCAGTTTTTATTTCATACTTTATTACCATTTAATTTTGTTGACATGATTATCCGTATGATTTCTGCTTTATAATCTACTCCTACTGCTCATGTATTTATTAACGGCCACATTTCTAGTCAATTTTCTCTTTTCAGAGGTACAAGACAAGTTTGTCCTCTTCCCCCCTTTTGTTTCTTCTCGGAATCAAAGCCCTGCCTGTTTCTATAAGAAAATGTGATAATATTGTAGGAATTAATATTAAGGAAGTTATTATTAAAACTTTAGCCTATGCTGATGATGTACAATTATTTATTAGTGATCCTTTATCCTCATTCCCTTCCCTACTTGAAATTATTTTGTTTTATTCCACTGTTTCTGGATATAAGTTAAATACTAATAAAATGGAATTATTTCCTTTAATTATTTATTGTACTCCTGATATGATACCCATGAATGATATCATTTGGCAAAAAGATAAATTGAAATATCTTGAAATTGAGTTTTCTTCATCTATGAAATCAACAATATCGCTAAACTGTGACGCCATTGTAAATTATATTAAAGATAAAATATCCAAATCTTCACTTCATCTTTCATGGTAGGGTAGAATGGTTTCTATAAAAATGACTATCGCACCCAAAAAAGTTTATACTCTTACCATGATTCTCACTCAATTTCCTTTAAAGTTTTATAAAACTGTAGATAAACTCCTCTCCAAATTTCGTTGGAATAATAAACCATCTCGTATCAGTTATAAAAAATTATAAATACCCAAGTTTAATGGAGGCTTTGGATTACCAGATTTTTTTATTATCACAAAGCTTTTATTTTAAAACAAAGCTCTATTTGGTTTAACCACTCTTTTTTGAATAACCCCCCCTACTTGGCTTTTAATTGAAAAAACTTTAATAGAACCTTTTCCATTCTCCCACTTTATTAACTATGTCTAATAAATCTCATTTTTTTCATAAATCTGTTATTTTAAAATCCACCAAGCTAATTTTAATGATTTGGATTTCATTTTTCACTCAGCTATATCTTCTACCGAAGATATGTCATCATGGTATAACCCAGTCATAAAACTTAATTGAAATGTTACATTTTGTTCCTCATGGATTAAAGCTGGTATTTTCTACCTTAAGAATGTTTATTACAATAATGCGTCTTTATCCTTTGAAGCTTTGCAAACAAAATTTCTTTAACCTTCCTCTGATTTGATCAAATATGATTATTTATGTAACTCTATTTTAGATTCATTTCCTCATAATATTCCTTCTAATGTTAAATCAGACTTATAAAATTATATTCAAATTGTTCGCACTTTACCTCATGGTGTCTCTATACTATATAAAAAAATGTCTATCTCTCAAGAAACCAACATTGATGCGATCTCAACATTTTGGAATAATGAACTTTCAATCTCTTTCTCTATTGATAGATGGAAATCTATTTGGCTTAACAGTATTTCTGGCTGGTTACCTGTTTAGCTATATCAAACTAACTCATATATTTTATATAACTGTTTATGGACTCCAATACGAATATTTCAAGCTAAACTTCTTCCGTCTTCAATTTGTTGGCACGGTAATTTACATACTGGTTCATTACAGCATATGCTTTATGATTGTTCTTTTGTTTTTAAATTTTGGACTGAAGATTGGGGTTTATTAAAAAGATATTTAATAGTTGTGACGATGTTTCATTCAAATTGTTAATCTGCAAATCTGTTGTTCTTTCACAAAAAGTAAGTGAACTAGAAGGTAAACTTTTCAAGTTTTTTATTGTCAGCTGCTCTAAAATCCATTACAACATGTTGGAAATATGTTTCATTATTATATATTCACGTTTGGTGGTCTTGGGTTATTTTTACTAGAAGAGGAGCTCAGTTATCTTTAAGTAGTATTAATCATAATTCTAACTCATCTCACTCTTTTTGGAAACCTGTTAATATCTATTTGTCTTCTTAAATATGTATTCATTTTAAGATATCTATTGTTATTATAATATTCCTGTTTTCAAGTTTTTGTAGCTCTTTTTAGTCACTATTATAATACATTTACAGATGCTCCCTTTCCCTCTCCCTTTTTTTTCTTTTCTATAAATATTGTATCTAATGTTTTACCTATTGCAATTTAATTGATGTTCACATGATTTCTCTATAGTTAATGGGTATTTTTTCGGTACTATTTTTTGTATTGTCTCTTGTTATTGTTGATTTATTATGAAAATTCAATAAACTATTTTGAAAACAAAAATAAATACTATTCCCACTACAGTGAGTGCAACAGCAGCGCAAATGTTGGATAGTGTAGGGGTAAAAATGACTATTCCCACTCCAGTGATTGCAATCGTAAGGTAAGTGTTCGAGTAAATATTAGTATTCCTACTCCAGTGAGTGCAACAGAGGAGTAAGTGTTAGATAGTGTAGGGTTAAAAATGACTATTCTCACTCCAATGAGTGCAACAGTAGGGTAAGTGTTGGATAGTGTAGGGGTAAAAATGACTATTCACACTCCAGTGAGTGCAAAAGTAGGATAAGTGTTGGATAGTGTAGGGTAAAATGTACTATTCCCACTCCAGTGAGTGCAACAGAGGAGTAAGTGTTGGATAGTGTAGGGGTAAAAATTACTATTCCCCATTACTTACCTTATAATGCTTTGTGATGGCATGCGTTGTGGTAACATGCGTTGTAATGGCATGCGTTGAAGTGGCATGTGTTGTAATGGCTGTGTTGTATTGCATGCGATGTAAAGGCTGTTGCGATGTAATGACTGCGTTGTAAATGTAGTAGTGTGTAATGACTGCGTTTTAATGGTTGTTTCCCACGAAGACAGGAGCGGGGAGGACCTCACTGACGCGCAAACCACATCGACCTAACATCAGCTGTCTCCGCGCAGCCGGGAAGAAGCCACAGTACTAGCCCCATAATCCGTCGTCTGCCCGTTTATACTCGCCTCCCAAGGAGCGGAGCGGAGAGACGAGAGGTCCCTCCACCTTCAAGCTCCTCTACAATTCTCCTCAGCCACTCCCCACCCTGCGGAACATGGAGCACGGAGCGCGGCGCTCAAGCAATCATGCCGCTCCTTGCTCACGCCAGCTGCCCAGCTCACGCCTGCTGCGTCACGTTGCGTCACTTCCTGCACGTGCTCTCAAGGGTCGGTGAGGAGGGAGACACCACCCTCCTCGTGTTCGTATTCACTGAATGCTAAAGTTTTTTTATTGACTTTCACTGGGTTGCGGGGGTGGGTGGCATGCAGGCACCCCCACCGAGACCACTGTCTGCTCCTCCAGTGCAACAAGTCCATGTTCCAAGGTGGAAGGCTCCACTCTACAAGGTAAACCACCCCCTCTTGGGAATCGGTATCTGATCAAAGGTTTGCGATCGCAATTCCACAGAAAATCCTAAAGAAGAGAGGAACGCCCTTTAAACGCCCCTTTTTATTTGTGATTCACGACAGACCTGTTCAACTCACGATGTGAAATTCTATAAAAGGCAGCTTCCCTTTTCGCAGTTGTGAGCCTGTTTTTCTGAATCGCAGATTGAGGGGTTTATTCATTGGACCCAGCATTCTTATGCAACAGTTTATCACAATACTTAGCTCCACCCTCACTCTTTGAACTTTAATCGATCATTTCAGATTTTCACATACATCTGATTTTGTTGTTACTGACCTCCCCAACTCCTCCTCTTTGGCCAGAGTGTGCTTCATAAAGTAGATCTAAAAAGACCTTCGGTTTTCTTTAGATAAGACCTAAAATAAAAGTAATTTATTAACATACCGGTTCAGGCCCTTGAACATTATCCATTGCTACCAGGGTAGGTCGTGCATCACAGCGCGTTATCAGAAACCGATAGACGGGTTTCAGGTACACCTGGGGACTCTCCCCTTCTGGTACATCTGGGAGCGCTCCACTCCAGGCACACCTGGGGGTGGGTGCTCCACTAAAGGTACACCTGGGGGCGCTCGATTCTAGGTGCACCTGGGGGCGCTCCACTCCAGGTACACCTGGGGGTGCTCCACTACAAGTACATCTGGGGGCGCTCCAATAAAGGTGCACCTGGGGGTGCTCCACTACAGGTGCACCTGGGGGGTTACACTACAGGTACTCCTGGGGGAGCTTCACTCCAGGTACACCTGGGGGCGCTCTGCTCCAGATACACATTTCCTAGAGGTACACCTGGGGGTGTGCTCCACTCCAGGTACACCTCGGAGCGCTCCACTCCAGGCACACATGGAGGCGCTCCACTACAGGTACACCTGGGGGCGCTCCACTACAGGTACACCTGGGGGGTGCTCCACTCCAGGTACACCTGGGGGCATGCCACTACAGGTACACCTGGGGGCTCTCCACTACAGGTGCACCTGGGGGGGGCACTCCACTCCAGGTACACCTTTTTGCACTCCACTACAGGTACACCTTGGGGCGCTCCACTACTCGTACACCTGAGTGCACTCCCCTCCGGTACACCTGGGAGTGCTCCACTACAGGTACACCTGGTGGGCGCTCCACTCTAGGTACACCTGGGGGTGCTCCACTACAGGTACACCTGGTGGGCGCTCCACTCTAGGTCCACCTGGGGGTGCTCCACTACAGGTACACCTGGGGGTGCTCCACTACAGGTACACCTGGGGGCTCTCCACTCCAGGTACACCCGTGGGCGCTCCACTCCAGGTACACCTGGGGGCGCTCCACTCCAGGTACACATGGGGGCGCACCACTACGGGTACACCTGGGGGGGCTCCACTACAGGTACAGCTGGGAGCGCTCCACTACAGGTACACCTGGGGGCGCTCCACTCCAGGTACAGCTGGGAGCGCTCCACTCCGGGTACACCTGGGGGTGCTCCACTACAGGTACACCTGGGGGCTCTCCACTCCAGGTACACCCGTGGGCGCTCCACTCCAGGTACACCTGGGGGCGCTCCACTCCAGGTACACATGGGGGCGCACCACTACGGGTACACCTGGGGGGGCTCCACTACAGGTACAGCTGGGAGCGCTCCACTACAGGTACACCTGGGGGCGCTCCACTCCAGGTACAGCTGGGAGCGCTCCACTCCGGGTACACCTGGGGGTGCTCCACTACAGGTACACCTGGGGGCTCTCCACTCCAGGTACACCCGTGGGCGCTCCACTCCAGGTACACCTGGGGGCGCTCCACTCCAGGTACACATGGGGGCGCACCACTACGGGTACACCTGGGGGGGCTCCACTACAGGTACAGCTGGGAGCGCTCCACTACAGGTACACCTGGGGGCGCTCCACTCCAGGTACAGCTGGGAGCGCTCCACTCCGGGTACACCTGGGGGCGCTCCACTACAGGTCCTGCAGCCGGCGGTACGGTTCAGTGGTGCATCTCTATCCGTGACATCTCCAGAGCAGCTCCTTGGCCCTCAGCGCACACTTCTGCCAAATACTGTCAGGATTCTGACTCCAGCACTGACACCTCAGGGGGTCTGGCCTCCTCTCTGTCCCAGGCCAATGCTTAACTTGTTTTTATTTGTTCATCACTTCTTTTCTCACTGGAATACCTTTGCTACTGTTTTCTAATCGTTATGAATATTAAAGAAGTTTCTTGCCTGCAAATGAAAACATTGATTACTTGTAATGCTAATTCCCCAGTAGGGTTTCTTGTGTGAATACACGAGAAACCTCCCTATAATAGCAGACAAAGCAGGACCTGGAAAGTACCTTTTTATTCTGGTCTTCCCACCAAAACAGCTCATTTGTCCCTGCCCAGATTCCTCTGACTGTGCGCAAACTCCTCTGCCTGTGCCCAGACTCCTTTGCCTGTGCCCAGACTGGTCTGCCTGTGCCCAGACTCATTTGACTAAGACCAGACTCCTCCGCCTGTGGCCAGACTCCTTCATCTGTGCCCAGACTCCTTCGTCTGTGGCCAGACTCCTTTCCCTGTACACAGACTCCTTCGCCTGTGGCCGGACTTCTTCACCTGTGCTCAGACTCCTCTGACTGTGGCCAGACTCCTTTGCCTATGCACAGACTCCTTTGTCTGTGCCCAGATTATTTTGCCTTTGCCTGGACTCCTCAGCCTGTGGCTAGACTCCTTCGCCTGTGCCCAGACTCCTTCACCTCTGCCCAGACTCCTTCGCCTGTTCCCAGACTCCTTCACCTCTGCCCAGACTCCTTTGTCTGTGCCCAGATTCTTTTGCCTTTGCCTGGACTCCTCAGCCTGTGGCCAGACTCCTTTGCCTGTGGCCAGACTCCTCTGCCTGTGGCCAGACACCTTCGCCTGTGGCCATACACTTTTGCCTATGTCCAGACTACTTTGTCTTTGGCCAGACTCCTCTGCCTGTGCCCAGACTGCTCTGCCTGTGCCAGACTCCTCTGCCTGTGCCCAGAATTGATTGCCTGTGTCCAAACTCCTCCGCCTGTGCCCAGACTCCTTCACCTCTGCCCAGACTCCTTTGTCTGTGCCCAGATTATTTTGCCTTTGCCTGGACTCCTCAGCCTGTGGCCAGACTCCTTTGACTGTGCTCAGACTCCTTAATCTCTGCCCAGACTCCTTCTCCTGTGCCCAGACTCCTCCACCTGTGCCCATGATGGAGTAAGGATTCGCACATAAAGCGGCTTGCTCTCATTCATGAACCTCGTTAACTTGTAATAGTATTAACCAACCCTGTTTGTTATTAATATTTCACTTTTCCAGTACACGCGGGTGTCCCAGAGACGATTGCTTATGTGTCTATTAATCCTAACCATGCTTGCATACTACAGAATGGCCGCTTCGCAGAAATTCAGTCTGCGCATGCGTCGGTCATACCCATGTGATGTGACGCACTCGCAGTTTTGGAGGGAGAGTTTGCTCATGCGCATTGTAGCTAATATGACCGCTTGTCTTTAAACACGCTCCTTGCTTGCTCATGCTGCTTTGCAGTTCTATCTATTTCCGCTTAACCCTTAACTGCTATAGTTATTATGAAGTAAGGGGTGCAGTGTAGATTATCATGGTGTACAGTGTATTCAATTTTTCTGTGTTATTAATTTGTTTTCACTTACTTTTCATGTACCGCGTATCTGGGGGCCTGGGAGTTGGGGAGCCTCTCCATCTTAGAAGTCTATGTGGAACCGATCACGTGATATGAGGACCGGGCCTTGCATCAGTGGAACTCAGCCAGCTGGCTACCGAAGCGGAGACGCTCCTGGGAAGATCACCTCTAACCCCGGGAGAAGATGCTGAATTTCACCTAAAACTGTTACATTGTTTCTTTCTACTGTGTACTCTATTGTGCTCTTCTACACGTATGCCTGGGAACAGGAATGTAAGGGGTGGGTACTGGTAATTGCATATTAAACATGGGAAACCAGAATCTTAGGTGGTGACAATGACCTAACCACCTCTCCTGACCAATCGTAAGTTGGGACCCTGTCACTTGCAACATTTGTGGGTGGTCTGGGGACCCGAAAAGAGTATATCTAGCCTAGTTTAGTTAGGGAAAGTTGTCCGACTTGTCCGAATAGCTGACCTGTCACCGACCCCACGACTCTATAGGTGATTGATACAGAGAGCTGCGTAGCCCTCTGTCCGAATTTTCCACAAACTCCAAGGGGTGGAAATAGTCTTGAGTGCTGGCGAAGCACTTTGCTGGGAGATTCGAGAACCCAATCAGGGTTACCTGCGGATTCCGTGCAGAGAGGGGTAGCGCAGGCGTTGCATCCGAAGCTGCAGGTGTTGGTCGTGCCCTTTGGTGAGACCAGTCCTGACCCAAAGTCCTGAGGGGTATCCTGTCCTGACTTTCCGTGAGCTGTACCTGCTCACTTACTGGCATCCTAAAATCCTTGAGGGTCCTCGTCCTCGTCTTTTCCCGAAGCTGACCCGTGGCCAGGGTTAGTCCTCATTCCTATCCTAGGTAAATATATCAGTGGGTGTCCGTCTACTGTCCTTTTCCTTCCTGCTCTTTAATAAAGCCTCTATGCCCATGATATTCTCTCTGTTCTCTCTAAATGATGTATATGCAAATTGTTTATTAGTATGTTCCATTTTTCCCTTCCTGTAGGGCACATTGAAACTGTTTTTGCTTAAATAAAGTGTGATGACCATTGTCGATGTTTAGGATCTAAGTTAGAAAGACTAAGATTAGGGTTTGAATCACTTATAGGTTTTTAGGAATTCACTGACTAATGTGTTTTAAACTTACCTTCCCCAGTATAAGCCTGAAACTGAATAGCATGTTCCCTGTTACCCTTACCCAATAGAGTCCTATTCGCACCCAATGGTACTTGCCCTTATCCATAGTTATATCATTTTTGCAATCCTGATTATTGATGTTTTGATTTGCATCTGCCTTATACTCTTGTCACTTTGAAATTTTACTTCTTATATAAAGCCCTTAAAACCCCTTCAGGTGTCCGTGGTTATTAAAAAAAACAAAGTGTTTGATACATGAATAAATTAAATGTTTAGATTTATCTTGTCACCTACCCTCTAATAGCTCCTGATCCGTCAGGAAGAGTAAGTACCTGCGGTAAGTCGGGTGCCATGGTAATAGTGTTACAGAAAACACATATAAAGTACTGATAGTAGTGTGTAAATCGCCCGACTCACAAATTAGTGTCATTAAAATCACGCCATGGGCCCAAGTGCGTGAAAATCTGGTAAACTCAGAGCCAGGTGACCTGCGCGCTCTATCACCCAGACTCCTCCGCCTGTGCCCAGACTCCTCTGCATGTGCCCAGATTCCTTTGCCTGGCTCAGACTCCTTTGCCTCTGTTCAGACTCCTTCGCCTGTGCCCAGACTCTTTTGATTGTGCCCAGACTCCTTCGCCTCTGCCCAGACTCTTTTGCCTGTGACCGGACTCCTCCGCCTGTGCTCAGACTCCTTCACCTGTGCTCAGACACCTTCGCCTGCGGCCAGACCTTTTTGCCTGTTCCCAGACTCCTTCGCCTATGCCCAGAATCGATTGCCTGTGCCCAGACTCCTTCACCTCTGCCCAGACTCCTTTGTCTGTGCCCAGACTCTTTTGCCTTTGCCTGGACTCCTCAGCCTGTGGCCAGACTCCTTTGTATGTGGCCCAAGACCTCTACCTGTGCCCAGATTCCTCCGCCTGTGCTCAGACTCCTCCACCTGTGCCCAATCTCCTCCGCCTGTAGGCAGCAGCATCAGTGCAGGCGAAGGGCTTATTCACAGGGCACGAGTACCCGGGGCTGCACTTGGCCTGTGCACGGTCTGTCTTCAGGCCAGGTGTGGCATAAGACAACGAATATAAAAGGGCTTCACCGTAAACCAGGTCCTGGATGCAACCATCATCACACACGGTCAAAGGTTTGGCCTAGCAGGAGAAGCCTGCAGACGGTAGGGCCCAGGAACTGCACCCAGCAGCTGTGATGCACAGGTAAGGCTACCTCCCACAGCTGTGATGCACAGGCAAGGCTACCTCCTACTGCTGTGATGCGCAGGTAAGGCCACCTCCCACTGCTGTCCTGCACAGGTACGGCCACCTCCCACTGCTGTCCTGCACAGGTATGGTCCCATTCCACTGCTCTCCTGCACAGGTAAGGCCACCTCCCACTGCTGTGATGCACAGGTAAGGCCACCTCCAATTACTGTCCTGCACAGGTATGGTCCCATTCCACTGCTCTCCTGCACAGGTAAGGCCACCTCCCACTACTGTGATGGGCAAGCAAGGCCACCACCCACTGATGTGATGCACAGGTAAGGCCACTGCCCACTGCTGTGATGCACGGGTAAGGCCACTTGCCACTGCTGTGATGCACAGGTAAGGCCACCTCCCACTGCTGTAATGCACAGGTAAGGCCACCTCCCACTACTCTGCAGTACGTTTATGTTGATGTCCATGAGATGGCTGATTGCGCACTTTCTGTCCTAACACAAAAAATTTGGAGATAAGCAACAGCTGTGTGCTCATTTCTCAGTTGTCCTTTACCCTATCACAAAAGCCCGTCCGAGTTGTCTAAGAACAGTCCTGGACATGGCCACTTCGATCAGACAATCGGCTGGACTCGTACTTGATACTGATCTCACAGTCATGGTACCTCATGCTGTGGATGCCCTTTTGAATAAGACAAAGACACACCCTCTCATCAGTGCACGTTACTTTGGTTATGAACTAACATTATTTGCTAAACACATCACAATTAAAAGATGTGCCACTCTGAATCCTGAAAGAACAAAATGAAGGAGTACTACCCGATGAGGGTAAATGAAGGCTTTTGTCTAAACACAGGAAACATTGTTCCTTTGTTAGGAAACCCCTCACTCACCACCTGGTGGTGACTTGCTTCATCATCGGGGCCCACCCAAGTGGCCTAGCGTCACTTGGGTGTGCTTCAACACCTGCAATTGCAGTGGAGCTGGTAGTGAGATGTGGGGTGCAAACAAAAAAGGTGTAAGTGTTAAAAATGTCCTGGTAGTCTTTTATTTAGAGTTTAATAAAAAAGTAACTGGACAAAAGTTAAAAATCAAAGTTGAGATAGTAGTAGGGAAGTTACGGCCTACTTATCTCTGTTTTATGTGATGGTCGACATGTTTCTACCATAAGGGGAAAATCCCCGGTATTCCTCAGGACCAAAACAAGGAAGTGGGTGGTATGTGCCCCCTAAAAGACACACCCAGCCCTAAATCCTTGGACATCAGAAGAAAAATAAACTTCTGGAACGCACGCCTAAAGTATAGGGTGCTGCAAAACCTGTGGAAAGGAAGAAAGTGAATAAAATAATTACTATCCTGTTACGTAGTGCAGTGATAGAGTGCAGGTTACGTGCAATTATTCTGGTTTTCCACAGTGTTGGTTGACACAGTGCCTTCATCGGTGTAGAGCGTGTCTACAGGTGCTGTGCAAACGTGCTCTTAGCTTTGGAAAAAATGTCTATTGGATAAGGTCTATTTTAAGCCTTAGTGCGTGCTATATGATATATACATGCTGGCATCGTAGTCTGGGGTGCCTTGAGTTGGAGTGCTCATATTTTGTACCGCCGTGATTTATTATTGGTGCCAGCTCAGTAGTGGTTAATCGCTTATTGTAGAACCTGTTCAGAGTTCGTGGTCAACACATAGTGACAAACTAGACTCACAAACATCAACAACATAAAGTAATTCACGACAATATTGTATGGCAGAAAGATGGGATAATGCTTACAATGCTGGGGCTCAGGTCGGGCTGCATCAAGCAGGAGTGGGGCGCTATGCCGAAAACAACATACTCTAGGGAGAAAAAGGTATGTTGTTGGAAAACGGGTAACTACCCTGTTGGGCGTTAAAAGGAGGCCTCCGTTGTTTAGTCCTGCTGGTAGGGAAGGAAAAAGATCAACTTACAGTTGTGTGGGCGGAATCAGGTGGGTCACCTACTTGTCCGTGCTCGCTGCTTGGAAGCAATGAGACAGTGAGGGCGTGGCGCATATATGCGTCTAATCGCTTCCGGCAGCGGCCATGGCAATACGGGAGCCCAGGAGGATCAAGCGTAGGCATGGAAACCCAGCGATGCTGCGCTTGCGCAGAAGTGTGGCCTGTCAGCGTGGTTGGCGCCCGGCGCCATTGAGTACGTGATCCTGCGTGGGACAGCGGTTGGCAAGGGAACTGCACGGCGCTGCGCCTGCGCAATGAGAATGTAAACACAGGCTAGCGGGTGGAAGTGCTGTTACCGCCCGATGCCGAGTGTTGGAAAAAGATCCGAATGATCTTAGGTTGGGAGAGCTAAAAAGGGGGGGGGGGGTTGCTGGTACTCTGGTCAGTGGGACGAGGGATTAAACTGGGGGTGAATGTAGATGCCGGCTGTGGTGTCTACAGAATATGAAACCATGCTAATTTGCTTGGATACATATGAAAAATGATAAGACGAAGGAATGGTGAGCCTTCAGTCTACTGTGGGGGACGTATGTGGGCTTATTGTCAAGAGAGGAATACTGGAAACATGGGGAACTAGGAGTAGTATAAATGGTACTACAGCTTTAAGACTCTTTGAGGAAATGGATGTAATGATAGATATCCTCTGTAGGAGGAATCATACTTTGTGGGAACTATCGTGGGTACCGTCAGGTTGACTGGAAAGGGAATCATCTCAGTACAGAATTCCATGGGATATTATCATTAAGTCCATGGATGTGAGTGGAAAGTCTATATATCCATCTCTGTTCCTTTTCAAATAAACGGGCCTGGATGTTGGGGCCCGCTTGCAGCTGTTCGATGATCGTCCACCTCATATCGTTGGTAGTATGGTGGACCGTGAGGAAATGGTCTGTGAGTTTCGTCATGTTTTTCTTACATCTTATAGTACTCCTGTGTTCACAGATTCGTTGTTTGATTTTTCGCGTTGTCATCCCGACATACGGTTTGCCACAGGTGCAGGTGATAAGATAAACTACATTGGAGCTATTGCAATTAGTATGGGATCTCTGCTCCCATGTCTTTCCTGGTTCCAAATTGATGGTCTTGGTATTTTCAGTGAGGTGACATACACTGCAATCCCCACAGCGCGAATGTCCAGTGACTGGTGGTAGACCCCATATCTGAGTTAATGTTGGTTCGTTGGTATTGCGATTGTTTTTGGGTCTGGTGTTCACCAAAGTATTTTTTAGACTGTTCGCTTTTTTGTATGAGAAGAGTGGTTTTTCCCATTGGAATGGACCAGAGTTGATAATAGACCAATGTTTCCTGATACTTTTACTCACTTCATTGGAGATGACATTGTAGGTCGTCACACATGTCAAAGGTATATTCTCAGTGTCTTTTACAATTTCCTCTAGGAGTGCTTGACGTGGTTGATTTCTTGCCCGTTGGCGGCATTTCTTGGTGATTTTGGTGGGGTATCCACGTTGAGACAGTTTGGTGGAAAGGTCATCTGCTTGCTCCCTGAAGTCCTGGAGATTGGTACAATTCCTCCGCAGTCTAAGGTACTGGCCATAGGGGAGGTTCTCCCGTAGGGGTCGGGGATGAAAACTTTCAAACCTTAGAAGGTTATTCTTAGCCGTGGGCTTGAAATATGTCTTAGTGACCAGAGTGTCCTGATGTTTTTGAATTTCAATGTCTAAGAAGATCATTTTTTCTTTGTCTATGCTGTGGGTAAAGTGTAGATGTTGGTCACGTGCATTGATCCAAGTGATAAAAGTTGTTAAAATCTCTTGGGGGCCCTTCCAGATTGCTAGCACGTCATCAATGTAACGGCGCCAGAACACTAAGTTTCCAAGATAGGGGTTGTTGGGCGAAAATATGTGTTGTGTCTCAAAATCAAAAACATAGAGTCCTGCTATGCTAGGAGCAAAAACACTGCCCATAGATGTGCCCCCTATTTGTAGGTACAGGGATCCCTCGAACTCAAAGAAGTTCCTTTTAAGAGCCAAGGTGGCACAATCAATGATGAAATTGATGGGTGTTCTATGTTCCCATGTGGTCTTTTCCAGAGTTTCTTTCAGTACCTTGATGGTGGCGTCTTGGGGAATGTTTGTATAGAGACTCTCTATATCTAGGCTGACCAATATCATATCTTCCTCCATTTTGATGGTTTCCAAGATGGTAAGGAGGTTTTTTGTGTCTTTCAGGTAAGTTGTGGTCCCTTGCACAATTGGTTTAAAAAAATAGTCGCAGAATCTCGACAATGGTTCGAGGAGTGAGCCTATTCCAGACACTATTGGTGACGTGCTAGCAATCTGGAAGGGCCCCCAAGAGATTTTAACGTGGATACCCCACCAAAATCACCAAGAAATGCCGCCAACGGGCAAGAAATCAACCACGTCAAGCACTCCTAGAGGAAATTGTAAAAGACACTGAGAATATACCTTTGACATGTGTGACGACCTACAATGTCATCTCCAATGAAGTGAGTAAAAGTATCAGGAAACATTGGTCTATTATCAACTCTGGTCCATTCCAATGGGAAAAACCACTCTTCTCATACAAAAAAGCGAACAGTCTAAAAAATACTTTGGTGAACACCAGACCCAAAAACAATCGCAATACCAACGAACCAACATTAACTCAGATATGGGGTCTACCACCAGTCACTGGACATTCGCGCTGTGGGGATTGCAGTGTATGTCACCTCACTGAAAATACCAAGACCATCAATTTGGAACCAGGAAAGACATGGGAGCAGAGATCCCATACTAATTGCAATAGCTCCAATGTAGTTTATCTTATCACCTGCACCTGTGGCAAACCGTATGTCGGGATGACAACGCGAAAAATCAAACAACGAATCTGTGAACACAGGAGTACTGTAAGAAAAACATGACGAAACTCACAGACCATTTCCTCACGGTCCACCATACTACCAACGATATGAGGTGGACGATCATCGAACAGCTGCAAGCGGGCCACAACATCCATGCCCGTTTATTTGAAAAGGAACAGAGATGGATATATAGACTTTCCACTCACATCCATGGACTTAATGATAATATCCCATGGAATTCTGTACTGAGATGATTCCCTTTCCAGTCAACCTGACGGTACCCACGATAGTTCCCACAAAGTATGATTCCTCCTACAGAGGATATCTATCATTACATCCATTTCCTCAAAGAGTCTTAAAGCTGTAGTACCATTTATACTACTCCTAGTTCCCCATGTTTCCAGTATTCCTCTCTTGACAATAAGCCCACATACGTCCCCCACAGTAGACTGAAGGCTCACCATTCCTTCGTCTTATCATTTTTCATATGTATCCAAGCAAATTAGCATGGTTTCATATTCTGTAGACACCACAGCCGGCATCTACATTCACCCCCAGTTTAATCCCTCGTCCCACTGACCAGAGTACCAGCAACCCCCCCCCCCCCTTTTTAGCTCTCCCAACCTAAGATCATTCGGATCTTTTTCCAACACTCGGCATCGGGCGGTAACAGCACTTCCACCCGCTAGCCTGTGTTTACATTCTCATTGCGCAGGCGCAGCGCCGTGCAGTTCCCTTGCCAACCGCTGTCCCACGCAGGATCACGTACTCAATGGCGCCGGGCGCCAACCACGCTGACAGGCCACACTTCTGCGCAAGCGCAGCATCGCTGGGTTTCCATGCCTACGCTTGATCCTCCTGGGCTCCCGTATTGCCATGGCCGCTGCCGGAAGCGATTAGACGCATATATGCGCCACGCCCTCACTGTCTCATTGCTTCCAAGCAGCGAGCACGGACAAGTAGGTGACCCACCTGATTCCGCCCACACAACTGTAAGTTGATCTTTTTCCTTCCCTACCAGCAGGACTAAACAACGGAGGCCTCCTTTTAACGCCCAACAGGGTAGTTACCCGTTTTCCAACAACATACCTTTTTCTCCCTAGAGTATGTTGTTTTCGGCATAGTGCCCCACTCCTGCTTGATGCAGCCCGACCTGAGCCCCAGCATTGTAAGCATTATCCCATCTTTCTGCCATACAATATTGTCGTGAATTACTTTATGTTGTTGATGTTTGTGAGTCTAGTTTGTCACTATGTGTTGACCACGAACTCTGAACAGGTTCTACAATAAGCGATTAACCACTACTGAGCTGGCACCAATAATAAATCACGGCGGTACAAAATATGAGCACTCCAACTCAAGGCACCCCAGACTACGATGCCAGCATGTATATATCATATAGCACGCACTAAGGCTTAAAATAGACCTTATCCAATAGACATTTTTTCCAAAGCTAAGAGCACGTTTGCACAGCACCTGTAGACACGCTCTACACCGATGAAGGCACTGTGTCAACCAACACTGTGGAAAACCAGAATAATTGCACGTAACCTGCACTCTATCACTGCACTACGTAACAGGATAGTAATTATTTTATTCACTTTCTTCCTTTCCACAGGTTTTGCAGCACCCTATACTTTAGGCGTGCGTTCCAGAAGTTTATTTTTCTTCTGATGTCCAAGGATTTAGGGCTGGGTGTGTCTTTTAGGGGGCACATACCACCCACTTCCTTGTTTTGGTCCTGAGGAATACCGGGGATTTTCCCCTTATGGTAGAAACATGTCGACCATCACATAAAACAGAGATAAGTAGGCCGTAACTTCCCTACTACTATCTCAACTTTGATTTTTAACTTTTGTCCAGTTACTTTTTTATTAAACTCTAAATAAAAGACTACCAGGACATTTTTAACACTTACACCTTTTTTGTTTGCACCCCACATCTCACTACCAGCTCCACTGCAATTGCAGGTGTTGAAGCACACCCAAGTGACGCTAGGCCACTTGGGTGGGCCCCGATGATGAAGCAAGTCACCACCAGGTGGTGAGTGAGGGGTTTCCTAACAAAGGAACAATGTTTCCTGTGTTTAGACAAAAGCCTTCATTTACCCTCATCGGGTAGTACTCCTTCATTTTGTTCTTTCATACCTTGACCCAGGGAATCAGGAGTATTCCCCGTCCAACGACATCGACGCAATTCCTTACTCTCCCACTTGTTTTTCAAGATCACCACTCTGAATCCTGCCATGTTACTGCCCTCCCTTCTGAGAGTGATGAAGTCGACAAACATGACTGTATCTTCCAGACAGAAGAAGAGACTTGACTGATGTTCCCTTATCTGACCAACAAGGGGAACTATATGTTGATGGCTCTTGTTCTCAATTACCAGATGGCACAACAACTGCTGCATATGCTATTACCCCGCTGTGTACAGTAGTTGAGACATCCTGAGTACCTTATCAGTCAGCCCAAGATGCCGAGCTTGTTCCCTTTATACAAGCTTGCAAATTCATTAAGGGACTGGAGTCGTGCTTAGCTTTGGGCAACTCTGGGATGAGAGAGGGTTTCTTACTTCGCATGGCACAAAGATCCAGCATGGGCATCTTATATTGAGGCTTTCGTTCGCTTTGACACTTCCTAAGAAATTGGCTTTAGTAAAGTGTAGTGCCCATCCGAAAGTCATTGATGATGTAGGAAGGGGTAATGTGTTTGCAGATCAGACAGATAAGGAAACAGCCTGGAGTAAAATTAAAAGAATGTTTGTAGCAGGTCCCGCCACCATAGAAGAGTTAGCAGTGTGGCAGGAAAGTACAACACAATTGAACGATGAAGGATGTTGGATTGATAAGTCAGGAAAGCAGAGATGAATGTTGCCCAATGCATATGTTCTTCCTGTAATCACGATGGCCCATGGCAGAGTGATAACATTTAGAAAACAGCTGCACATTTAGTGAAGTATTGCATGGTATGTATGATGCACAATCCTGGTAAAGGTACCCCTACACCATCTGGTAATTTTGCCCACCCACCTTTCCTTTTGCGGTCCTCCAGATGGATTATATCGAGCTGGATGGGTGCAATAATTTAAAGTATGTTCTTGTGGATGTTTGTGCATTCAGAAAATGGGTGGAGGTTTACCCTACCAAAGACAATACAGCCATTACGACTGCAAAGGTACTCTGAAGGAGTTCTTTCCTCGTTTCGGCTTGCCCCATTTAATCTGGAGTGACAGCGGAAGTCATTTCAATGCTAAGATGATTCAATTTATTTGTGATGGGTTGTGTATTAAGCAGAAGTTTCATGCTGCCAATCATCCACAGTCAGCAGGTTTGGTTGAGAAGTGCAACGGTACTCTCAAACTGAAACTGGCAAAGATTCAGGGGACCACAGGGTTACAGTGGCCAGATGCTTTACCATTGGCACTTTTGTCAACAAGAACAACAGCACATTCTAGGACAGGATTGTCACTGCATGAGGTCATGTTTGGATGCCCGTCAAATATCTGGGGCGTCCCGTGCCCTTGGCGGTTTTCACAGATTGAGTATCCGTTGTTGATAGACTATTTTTGCCAGTTAACTGAAAGTTTGCCTTCTATTCTCCAACAGGTCCAGGAATCCCAGCCAGCTATACCAGAGGGGCCAGACACGATATTTAGCCAGACGGATTTATTTCTGGTGTGCAACTTCCAGCGGAAGAAGTCTTTGGAGCCGTGGTGGAAGGGACCGGAACAGGTCCTCTTATCAATACGTACTGCAGTCAAGGTTGCCGGCCGTAAGAACTGGATCCATGAGACTTAGTGTCGTAGGGTCACCCTGCCTCTGCCATATGACCAGTGTTACAAAGATGGAGTAGGGGACTCTGAGTGTGAAATGGTGCCTCGGTTTGTCCCCTTCAGTGATGCAAGGCTAACCTGGACCAAAATGGATGAGGAAAATTATAATGTGCTGAATGCAGCTGTTCCTCTGGAAATCCGAGTTGTTAAGGAGCCCTTTTTCGCTGACCCTTCTGCGCCTGGAGTCACTTGGTACAATTTGCGCCCTCTGCTGAGAGACAGTGCACCAAAGGAGAAGTCAGATTAGTTAGGGATGGAGGGCCCGATTCACAGAACTAACTTAAGAAAAAATCCTAAACTTACTACTTTTGGTATTCACAGAAGGCATTTAGTAATAGTAAAGTTAGGATTTTGCCTTAAGTTTGACTTAAGACAAACTTAAGACAAACTTAAGACAGACTTAAGACAGCCTTAAGACAGACTTAAGACAAAATTAGTTTGTTTTAAGTCAAACTTAAGACAAAATCCTAACTTTACTACTACTAAATGCCTTCTGTGAATACCAAAAGTAGTAGGTTTAGGATTTTGTCTTAAGTTAGTTCTGTGAATCAGGCCTGGGCTGTGTAAGTTAGGGTGTACTTTGATATAGTACCAACAGAGTTAGTTTAGGGTGATGTGAAGTTTGTGCACTGTTTGAACACTGGACAGGATAGGTTTAAACATATTTTTCTTTCAGGATACATTATCCTGTTCAACGTGGGAACCCAAGCTTAGGACAGAGCAACCTCCACCGCCGGTGCTCAAGAGCGCCAACGTTTTTGATGGACAATAGGAGCCTGTGCCAGTGAGGCTATGACGGACACTGGGAACTTATATAATCCCCTTGCTGGCATTCTCCTCCCCCTGGTCTCACTATTTGAACTGCACCCCTTTGGCAGGATGTTTTCTGACGAAGAGCAGCCAGTGATTCCCTCTTGTTCACACACGTATATTCTGGTGTATCAAGAAAAATATATTATACATTATTTTTGTGATTTTGCTTTCATTGATTTTGGGTGGGATGTCCTGGGTTTTGGAACGTGATCAATATGCACCATCATGTATTGAGAATAATATTGTTTCCCAAGTCCGCACAAAAAGGACAGCCCAGAGTAATGTATTTTTAGACACACATAAAAGATTTTTGGGAGAAGGTATAGTTTGCTATCCCACTGAATCTGTTACAAGTGTATCCATTGTCACTTGTCAATTATACATACAACAGCCCAGCCCACTCCATTGAGGTAAGGGGTGATTTTGGTATGGGGTATCCTGGCCCTTGTTTATATTACAGGAAGCCACGTGGAAGGGGAGGTTCGGGGTGTGATCATTTGTATATCAAAGAATAGAACGTTACTTTAGTGGACTGGCACTACCAAGATTTAACAGTCACCCAGAAAGCTGGTTATTATCCTGCCTATTGTCCGATAATAAATAGTACTAACACATTTCTGTATATTAAGTGTTCTGGGATAGTGTTGTTCAAAAATACGATGTCTTTAGCGAAAGTTAAGGATCCAAGTACCTTTGGAATGAATACCAGATCCGCTCCAGTAGATTATCAAGGCCCACTTTATGCCCATCTAGGATTTTATTTCTTGTCCATGGCACCTATTCAAATGTCTTTATTGGCACAGATGATGTAGCTTTAGGAATGGTGCTCCCTCTAGGTGTCCCATGTAAGCATAGTAAGCCAAGTGTAAGATGGGTAAAAAGTACATTGACCGCAGAGTTTTGTGATGCGGTGACAGATTTGGAAGTCAATAATTATAGTAACGGTATTACCTCTGGATATATTCTCTCCTCCATTATTACTTTTGGTGGTACAGCCAAGGCCAGGTGTGAAATAGCTAGAGAATATTTCGGATGTAAGTTGCAGATATTGTCTAATTCCACAGTAGCAGCCTTGTGTGACATCACCACCCAACTGGAAAGTATGCGGATATATTCCAAACAGACAAGATATGCTGTTGATTTCATCTTAGCTAAGAGCGGTGGTGTGTGTGCAGTAGTAGGAGATCAGTGTGTAGTCGGGATCACTAATATGGAAACGAATATTACACAACACATTTTAGATATTCTAGAAAATGTTAAAGGAGTGGAGAGTGGGAACTGGAGTTGGTCACTCTTTGGTAGTTGGGGTGGGATCCTCGAGAAGCTGATTTATTTCTTTGTGATGTTGGTTTCTTGCTGTGTCCTGGTCCAGTGTCTCCCCTTTTGTTGCTCGTATTGCACAACCCTTCTTACTCCTAAGAAAATATCAATTCATGATACTAATGCAGCAATTATGAAACAGAAAGACGTGGAAGACCTCATGCACATAGATGAGGGTATTTTCAAGACTTCTTCCTTCCTCACTGTTTCCCTTCCTGAGGCTGAGGACATGGAGTGTTTTTAAAATGGCTCATTTATGATTGTTGGCGTGATATGTATTCTGCAATTATATGAAAATGATTAGCTCATGTTAAAAGGAGGGTCTGTTAGAATAGAAAAATATGCTTTAACATTGTTTATGTAAAGTTACCATTCACTGCACCATTTTGTGGAAACTAATCCTTTGCTATTTCTGAGCAACGGCCTTCTCTCGGTTATGTTTCTTCAGAGCTGAGTTCTGCTACACTAATGAATACAGTTCTTATTAGTGCATACCTTTCTTGTTAGATGTAGGCCTTCTCCCACTTGTCTAGTGGTGGGCACAGGCAGAATGATCTAGAATAGCAGATAATGTGTGCCCTGCCTCAGAATCGAAACTTACTCCTTTGTAATTTACTGTCCAGCTGCATCTGCTTGGAAAGTTCCACGGTGGGCGTGCTTTCATTGGTTTCAAAGTGTGCATAAGGTACAGTTATGCTTGCTGGTGTCAGTCCCTCTGCAGCACTCCTAAGTGACTGGGCAGACCGGGCTCCGCTCTGGTGTACCCGAATAAACAAGTATTGGTTTGTATTCTCTACTGTCTGAACGACTCTTCATTTGGTATGGAAGGCTGAGAGGTGGTCATGAGTGACCCGGGTGACCCTATTTGGGCCATTTCTTTAAACTCAAGCAGCCAGGTCTCGAGTCCTTTCTTGAATTGCTGGAGTGCTGCGGACAGGTGTAAGAAGGAGCATCCTCCGCTGTTGCTTTGGCAGATCCGGATGGTACTTGCGAGGAAAAGGGAGGCGGAGCATCTGTCTTGTCGGTTGGTGGAAGGTCATGCATTTGTTGATGTTTGCTGGTCCTTCATGTGCAGGGCTTTGTATGCGTGAGAGCACAGAGTCCAGACATGTACCACATGGTAAGCGAGCCAGCATCTCCTGAACACCTGGAACTTGACTTAAGTACCTGGTGTAAATGTGACAAAGGTATGGTGGGTGGGCCCTGCATCCAAACCCACAACAGAAAGATCGGTGTAGTGGTAGTAGGTCTTAAGGGCAGTCAGAGGCAGGGCCAGGCCGCAGAGCAGACCCTGCCCCCAACAGAGTGCATAGGTAAAGTCCTGGCTCTGAATTATAGGGCCCATTGCTAGATGGGTTCAGGACCTGGCCGCAGAACTGACCCTGTCCCAAATCCTATATCTGGGCCCGGACACATGGGAGGATTGAAAGACGGGCCCTGTCTCCAAGCAACGGATTCCAAGCCCTGGGGACTTTTAGAGGGGGCGCACACACAGAGAGTGGATGGTTAGATGCATGACATAAACCAGGCCCTGTGGCATGCTGCTGGGACGCACCGGCAATGGCATTCCACAAACCAACTCTAGCCCGTTTGCCCCACCTCGACCAACTTCCCACTAATACCAAAGCTCATAGTAATTGACTTTTACCATGGCCAGTGCCACTGGAAGAATGCAGCAGGAGAGGGCCAAATTATGCGGCAAGTTTGAGCAAATTATGAGGCAAGAAAAAGCAGATAATGCAGCACATTTTGTAACAGTATTACTTCATTTATTTGTCATTTTTATACTTGGTAACACTGTCTGGGCATTGGCTGTACCTCATTAGTACCAAATATTGCAATAAGAAACAGAAGGGTGGCCCGTCAACCTTTGCAAAAGGCCTTCCAATGCACAGCAACGTGTCGCTGCATTTTTAACAACTTTTTAACCATTTGAGCTCAAAACAATTTTTTTGTTGTTAAAATCTGAAGATATGTGGCAGATGATGGATTATGTGGCAAATATGGCAAATCTATAATTTTGCAAAAATCGCCGCAGCCGCACAATCGCATGCATAGTTCCAGTGGCCCTGACTACGGCCAAGTCCTGACTCCTGTCACCGAGTCCTCCTCCCAGCTCCCTGCTACAGCGAAGGTCCTGCTTACTGACACTTACTGATAAATATTACAGTTTGAAAGGATAGAAATGGAGACTTTTTTTTAGAATAGAACTTTATTGTTTATGGAAAAGGAAACGGCCTGGATAGCTCTTTAGCAGCCAGTTGGTGACTTAGCCAAAAAGAAAACCCCAGATGCACAAAACAACAAACAATCTGAACTTTAGGCCAGGGAGAAATGTAAATTTCGCTAGCGTAAATCGCTTACTTTTAGGCATTTAGCTATAGGTTAGTTCACAAATGCCTCCATGATGCGTAATTCCGTGTGCTTAATGGTAACATTTATTAGAGAGCACGCAGGAGTTAATGTGAATGACAGAACATGAACGGCTCTTGTTTGTACCTCTGTGTTCTTAACACTACTATTCACTGTGAAAACGGGACTCATTCTGCGCTAAAATGTAGCACTAAAAGATGGAGCTATATCTTGAGTAATTATAGGCAATTTAGCGTAATTTTCCTGAAATTTCACTTTTTTACGCAAAAGCAAATTATATGCAAGCTTTACTTCTCATAGCGTCTCTATTTAGAGCTTCGTTGTTGCTTCTGTGTGGCGTAGGGACTGCGGAAAGGCCACAAATCACAAACAAATCAGGTGTTTGTTAAGCGCGACTACTCACCCGGAAGGGTCTCAAGGCGCTGGGGGTGGGTCGCAGGTTCCAGTCCATCAAGAAGGGGGTCTGTCGAAGAGCCAGGTTTTGAGGTTTCTTGTGAAGATGGGGAGCGATGTCTGTCTAAGGTGGAGCGGAACGTCGTTCCAGTCCGCGCAGAAGGAGAAGGAGCGGCCTCCCGATCTGCTCTTTCTGGTGCGGGGGACAACGGTGTAAGTGAGCTGGGCTGATCGTAGGGTCCTTTGGGGTGCGTGGAATTTGAGTCAGCTGTTCAGGTTTGCTGGTCCGGTGTTGTGGGGGGCCTTGTGAGTGTGGGTTAGCATTTTGAAGGAGACTCTAGCTTCGATGGGGAGCCAGGGGAGTGTGTGCAGGTGCTGGGAGATGTGGCAGTGTTTTGGCAGGTCGAGGACCAGTCTTGCACACACCCCAGGGTCCGCCTTCTAACCGACCCTGATGGGAGGAGTTGACCCTTGTGTGCACCACAGAGTTTCTACAATACTTGGAGATAATCTACATCTAATATTTACTACGTACTCCTGCATGTAGGATCCGTTCAGTGTCTTGGTGAGACAGAGGACTATTTTAGAAAGGCTTTTTTCAGTTATTTTATTCATTTCACATTTTTTTCTCATTTCGCTAATGGCCATTTCAGTGTTGTCATTCAAGTTAAATGTTGTGTGACATCCCATCCTGTGATGTCATCACATATGATAATTAGTGCTCACGCCTAAGAATTCAGAAAGCTTTTGGGATTTGTTAGTAGCATGCTTACGTAGCAAGGTTCCAGAAGTGACGTCATATAGAGCTTTGTTAGGAAAATCCTGACGTAGCAAGGTTCCAGAAGTGACATCACAAGGAGCTTTCTTAGGCGCATCCTTACGTAGCAACTACAAGGGTCCACCAGGGACGTCACTTAGTTACAGAACCCAACAAGACTCTTTTCTTCCAGCCCGGATGTGTCCAAACCCCCTCCCCCGCCCCCTTCCGTCGAGGCCCGTACAGAGTTTAACCACTGCAGCTGAACAGGCCAAAGCAGCTGGGAGGTGTATCCATCCATGCCAGTGCGGAATGAGCGCAGCGCTTTACAGCGAGAGGGTAAACCTGTTGTCCATGATGGTGGAAAGTGAGGTGTGACCAAGCCACTCATGGCCCCAGCAGGAGGTAGAAGAGGGGGCAGAAGAGGAGGTAGAAGAGAAGGTAGAAGAGGAGTGTTAGACCTGTCAGCCCTAGGGTGGTCTTTCCCTATTTTTTTCGCCCTTGCCTCATTTTTCCCACCTTCTTTTTGTTGGCCTTAGGTCTCTGGGCACCTTCCCTTTGTTCCCAATGTTAAGGTGGAGGTGCTCTCTTCCCCTAAGATGGCCACCACTGACCCCTGCTACTGCAGTGTGGTCTTTCTAGGCACACTCTAGTAGCCAGGAGCAGGCTGGAACCCTTAAACAATGTAGCAATGCCAGCCTGCCTGCCTGCCCATTGCTAGAATGGGTGAAGCTCCTGGAACCCTCCATAACAGTGGAGGTGACACCAACTGCCACAGCCAACTGCCAACTGTCGCTACATAAGGAAAGGGAGGGAAACTTTCCAGTCAGTTGGGGCATCACTGGCCTGGGGGACCCACGCAAGAGATTTAGGCGGTAGGGACTAGTCAGGGACTTATGCCACTGGGAGTGACAGGGCTTAGGTGCTGCCTTCCAAGTAGGGTGAGGTACCCTGATCTAGCCCACTGACCGGGCCCGGCGAGAGGGGAATCCAGGGACCATCTTCAGTGACCTTTTGAGGAAACTTGACAAGCCTTCAACTCAACCCCCCCCCCCTCTTAAGAAACAACCCATCAAGGGCGTAGGACCATCTAGCGCCGAGAAGACTGCTTGCCTGTACTACAGAGGACTACTGAAGGACCCCCCAGGTACAGACCTGTGTTCATTTTCACCCCAACCTGGGCTCCAGTGCTGTCCTCCCTGTCCTGCGTGAACTGCCTGAATTGACAGTGCTGCCTGTCCAGCGCTACCCTGCGGTGGCCCTGTAGAGCGCTGCACTGCCTAGACCGGCTGTGGTCCCGAGAACTGCTGGGCGCAAGCTAGCGCTGTGATTGTCGCCCGGAGCGGGGCCTCCCTGAGGTGCCAACTTTTCCCCCACTGTGCATGTGAGAGGTACCGAAGTGCTAGAGACCTTTCTGCCCTGAAGCGCTAGATTTACGAAGCGCTTTTCCTGCCCAGTGCAGCTCAACTCCATGCCCCAGCACAGAGGCATCCCAGCGCTTTTCCATCCACCAGCGCCGTATGTTCACTCACCGTTGTGGCCCGGCGCCACGTCAACGAAGGCCGCTGACATCCCCGGGGCCTCTGCGCCCCCCACGAGTGTCTTGATGTTGGCTGTTTCCCCCTCCCCGACGGCCCCCGGCGTCATGAGAGGGCCGCCACTTCAGGAATTCCTGTCGGGCCACGAGCGCTCCGAAGGCCGCGCTAGGCCCTGAAGGCATCATCTCAGCTCACGTGACGGGGGCGTCGTCACCAACCCTGCCCCCGCAGCGCTCCCATTGAGCCCTGTCAACGTGCCCCGCAGGCCGCGCTGCCATTGGCGGCTGCGGGTGCGCCTCCGTTGTGCCTCGCCCCGATTGGTCCCCGGGCCGGGAAGTCACGAGAGGCCCGGGAACAGCCTGTTGGGACCCCGGTAGGCTCGGAGAAAGAGCCAGAGACATCACCTGTCAGCGCCGGCCCCCGGAGGGCCGGGAATCGATCTCCAGTCTCTCCGGAGGCCTCTTCAACATCTACAGCTGCTCCACAAGGGGCCGTGAGCCCGAAGAGTGAAGGTAAAACCCTGGGGGAGAGCGGAGGACCGGAGTAGACGCGGGACCTTCCAGGAGGGAACAGGAGGCCCCGGATCCGCCCCTCCCCTCGGGGAAACTGTTGTTGGGCCCCGTTGGCCCCTAAGAGGCCCATACGAATACTGTAGACTGGGCAAGAGCCTCAGGAGGTATTGAGTAACTTTGAGACAGAGGGGGCTACTGCTGGCCAAAGAAAACGTTTTACCTTGAAAGAAGATGGTTGACATCTAATGAAATGTTTTACATTGTGAGAAGTGTTATAATCTCAATTAATGCCCCGTTATTCCTACAGCTAGGAAATGTTACCGCTGAGTAAGACAGCGTTTCTCCTTCTAATGAAATGCACAAGAAGTTAATGCTGTAGTGAATCTGTAATTGCCCTAATGATTTGGCAGCCGTTGTTTCAGTCCTAAGTGTGTGGCATTGATGATGAAATGTCCTTTGCTCCCCTCATGAAATGTACTGTTGAAATGGTTATTCACATGTAGAGAGGGATATTGGTGCTTGCTGTAATGGTATCCGAATGACTTTATAAAGAATTTCTTGCAGGTGCTGAGTAAGAGCAGGACGATTGCAAAGCTTATGGTTATCTAATATTTAATATTTATTCAGTACAGTATTTATTGCCGAGTGATAAAACATATGTATTTTTAAAGGGAGCTAATAAGTTATTGTTACTGTGAATTGTTGATTACCCTAATTCTAATCTTATATAAAAGCTTATTAATTTGAATCAAACATAACTGGTGTGGTCTAAGTCCTTGCGTGCACTTATTGTCTCAGTGGATGCGTGTGTTGTATAGTCGCTTTACACCTGAGCTTTCGGGTGCCTGCCTACCTGTTAGTGCCAGGCTACCCTCGGGGAACTGGTGACCCCAGTTCCTACAAGGAGGTAGAAGAGGAGGTGGAATTGCAGGTAGAAGAGGAGGTGAAACAGAAGATAGAAGAGGAGGTAGAAAAGGCGGTAGAAGAGGAGTTGGAATAGGAGATGGAAGAGGAGGTAGAAAAGGAGACAGAAGAGGAGGTAGAAGAGGAGGTGGAATAGGAGATAGAGGAGGAGGTAGAAAGGGAGGTAGAAGAGGAGGTAGAAAAGGAGGTAAAAAAGGAGGTGGAATAGGAGGTGGAATAGGAGATAGAAGAGGAGGTAGAAAAGGAGGTAGAAGAGCGGGTAGAAAAGGAGGTGGAATAGGAGGTGGAATAGGAGATAGAAGAGGAGGTAGAAAAGGAGGTAGAATAGGAGGTGGAATAGGAGGTGGAATAGAAGATAGAAGAGGAGATAGAAAAGAAGGTAGAAGAGGAGGTGGAATATGAGATAAAAGAGGAGGTAGAAAAGGAGGTAGAAGAGGAGGTGGAATAGGAGATAGAAGAGGAGGTAGAAAAGGAGGTAGAAGAGGAGGTGGAAAGGAGATAGAAGAGGAGGTTAGAAGGGGAGGTAGAATAGGACGTTGAAGAGGAGGTGGAATAGGAGATAGAAGAGGAGGTAGAAAAAGAGGTAGAAAAGGAGGTGGAATAGGAGGTGGAATAGGAGATAGAAGAGGAGGTAGAAAAGGAGGTAGAAGAGGAGGTGGAATAGGAGATAGAAGAGGAGGTAGAAAAGGAGGTAGAAGAGGAGGTAGAAAAGGAGGTAGAAGAGCAGTTGGAATAGGAGATAGAAGAGAAGGTTGAAAAGGAGGTAGAAGAGGAGGTGGAATAGGATATAGAAGAGGAGGTAGAAAAGGAGGTAGAAGAGGAGTTGGAATAGGAGGTAGAAGAGAAGGTTGAAGAGGAGGTAGAAGAGGAGGTGGAATTGCAGGTAGAAGAGGAGGTGGAACAGGAGATGGAAGAGGAGGTAGAAGAGTAGGCAGAAGTGTAGGCAGAAAAATGCTGCAATAGTGTGCCCCAAAGGATGCAGAATTGTCAGCCTGTCCCTTGAGACAGGCACTCAGATCTACACAGTCATTTTGTGTTTGCTAAACCTACACTGCTTAAAGTGGCAGACTTTTCATGTGCACAGTCCCTAATTGCAATCCACAAAAATGTGATTGCAATTAGCAGAATAGGTTGTGAATTGTAATATGTAATATGCAGGTCCTTGGTGACACCAAGGAAAGGGGGCGGTAAAGGCCGTGCGGCCTGTCAGGCTTCGTCTGACCCGGGAGTGGTTTACAAGGCGACCAGGCCAGCGGATAGAACACTTTTCCAGATGGTACAGTGGGTTCACGCATGCCTGAGACCCCATCCTAAAAAAATCACCCCACACGCAGGGGAGAAGGGGACGGAAACAGAGAAACTGTTGGACAGCAACACAGCAGGTGGGTGGACATCCTGCTCCACACCGAAGGAGTTATAGTTATTAATTTTACATTTATTTTAGATTTTTACAAAGCGACACTCAAACAAGATGGGAGCAGCACTATGTACAGTAAAATTAAACATGGAGTCATAAGTCAACCCCTTCCATCGCACAGATACTGAAACCATTTGTCAACAAAATGCTTAAACTTACACTGTTCATGGTTCAGCCTCGATCTCTGCACAGATCAAGAAAGGCAATAGTTGATGAAGCTGAGCGAGGGAAGAAAAGAGAGCTAGAGAAGCAATGTTACAACATTGTCCCCAGAAACGCTGCCCAGAAGAGACCGCGTATCAAGAGAGGGTCGAAACATCGTCGACACTAACAAAAGAGAGAGCCTTTTTGTTTATTTTTTCATTGTGTACATGCTCGTCCTTTTACCAATAACCTGTTCCCTGCCTTTTCACAAATTTTCACTTAATACTCACCTAGATAGGTTATGGTCACTTCACAGGGGCTCCCAAATCACATGTTGATGAGCAGCTAATGTCATTTGTCCAATTGGTTTTTGTATAAGGAAATAGAGCAGTGGTTGAGAATGTAACTGCAGGATAAATTATTCTTACTTCGGCTGAAGTAAGCATCAATTTAATGAAGTTGTGTTGGGTTTCTTTAAGAAATGTTAATGAGTTTGGTGAAATATACTAAGATATTATACTGTGATCCATAAAAAGAAGGTCAGAAATTGCATTTTTTTAAATTGATTAGATCAGAGCAAGTTAAATCTAGCTTGTATATATTATATTGCCTTTATAAATGAGTTCCTTGTGAACATTGTTTTTTGCTTAAATTGTGAATAGGTAAGCCACTAGTATTAAGATTTCTTAAGTCATAAGTTAAAGAGGTAAGTCTTGAATCATAAGGTGTCTTAGGAGTAGGTAAGTCTTGAGTCTTTAGATGTCTTAAGTCGTAAGGTTTCTTGAGAATAGGTAAGTCTTGAGTCTTGGGGTATCTTGTGACCAGGTAAGACTTGAGTTTGAGTCTTAAAGTAAATCTTGAGTCTTTAGGTGTCTGGGGAATAGGTAGGTCTTGAGTCTTAAGGTAAGTCTTGAGTCTTTAGGTGTTTTGTGAATAGGTAGGTCTTGAGTCTTAAAGAAAGTCTTGAGTCTTTAGGTGTCTGGGGAATAGGTAAGTCTTACGATGTCTTAAGTCGTAAGGTGTCTTGTGAATAGGTAGGTCTTGAGTCTTAAAGTAAGTCTTGAGTCTTTAGGTGTCTGGGGAATAGGTAGGTCTTGAGTCTTAAGGTAAGTCTTGAGTCTTTGGGTGTCTTGTGACTAGGTAAGTCTTAAGATGTCTTGAGTCTTTGGGTGTCTGGGGAATAGGTAGGTCTTGAGTCTTAAGGTAAGTCTTGAGTCTTTAGGTGTCTTGTGAATAGGTAGGTCTTGAGTCTTAAAGTAAGTCTTGAGTCTTTAGGTGTCTGGGGAATAGGTAAGTCTTACGATGTCTTAAGTCGTAAGGTGTCTTATGAATAGGTAGGTCTTGAGTCTTAAAGTAAGTCTTGAGTCTTTAGGTGTCTGGGGAATAGGTAGGTCTTGAGTCTTAAGGTAAGTCTTGAGTCTTTGGGTGTCTTGTGACTAGGTAAGTCTTAAGATGTCTTGAGTCTTTAGGTGTCTTGTGAATAGGTAAGTCTTAAGATGTCTTGAGTCTTTGGGTGTCTGGGGAATAGGTAGGTCTTGAGTCTTAAGGTAAATCTTGAGTCTTTAGGTGTCTTGTGAATAGGTAAGTCTTAAGATGTATTAAGTCGTAAGGTGTCTTGTGAATAGGTAGGTCTTGAATCTTACAGTAAGTCTTGAGTCTTTAGGTGTCTTGTGAATAGGTAAGTCTTAAGATGTCTTAAGTCGTAAGATGTCTTGTGAATAGGTAGGTCTTGAGTCTTAAAGTAAGTCTTGAGTCTTTAGGTGTCTGGGGAATAGGTAAGTCTTAAGATGTCTTAAGTCGTAAGGTGTCTTGTGAATAGGTAAGTCTTAAGATGTCTTAAGTCGTAAGGTGTCTTGTGAATAGGTAGGTCTTGAGTCTTACAGTAAGTCTTGAGTCTTTAGGTGTCTTGTGAATAGGTAAGTCTTAAGATGTCTTAAGTCGTAAGGTGTCTTGTGAATAGGTAGGTCTTGAGTCTTAAAGTAAGTCTTGAGTCTTTAGGTGTCTGGGGAATAGGTAAGTCTTAAGATGTCTTTAGTCGTAAGGTGTCTTGTGAATAGGTAGGTCTTGAGTCTTAAAGTAAGTCTTGAGTCTTTAGGTGTCTGGGGAATAGGTAAGTCTTAAGATGTCTTTAGTCGTAAGGTGTCTTGTGAATAGGTAGGTCTTGAGACGTAAAGTAAGTCTTGAGTCTTTAGGTGTCTGGGGAATAGGTAAGTCTTAAGATGTCTTAAGTCGTAAGGTGTCTTGTGAATAGGTCGCCGACAGCTTTGCCCGATTCTAAGGCTCAAGGGCACGAGGTCCTGCATTGAGGCCCAGGATTTGTGCTTTTCAGAAACAAACACCTGCCTCCTTGCAAGGCAGGGAAATGTATGAATCAAATCTGAATTGCACTTGATTCCCAGCTACAGATGTCAGAATCTAGGGTCGATACCAATCAGGAACAAAATTTGTCGGTGCCCTCGCAACACAAGCAGGCCAAGCATGTAACCAATTGAGGGACAGCCACATTAATAGCTCGACCGGAACGGAAGCAGCGGGGCCCAGCGGTGGGTACATCTGGAACTTCAAAACAAGGCCATTGGCTACTCTAAAGGGCAGCAGCGCTATCACAACAGCAATCATGCTAAGAGACAACGACCGACCAGCTCCGACCCACAACGATAGGGGAGAGGATGTGGCCTAACGGCTAGAGCGGTCGACCTCGAATCTGAGGAACCGGGTACAAGTCTCGGCAACGACGCTGAACATCCTGTGATTCTGGACAAATCACTTCATCGCCCAGCGCCTAACAACAACGAATGTGTCCTCATGTTTTTATTTATTTATTTATTTATTTATGCATTTTTATATAGCGCGGACTTTACCCGAAGGCGTCAGAGCGCTTCACAATAGGAACACAAATGATTCATGATGAGAACATTACACAGGAACCGATTACAAAAGCAGACGTTACGTTACATAAGGTAAAAGTGACAATTGTGAGCAAATAAAACATGTGAGGTAGCAAAAATTGTGAGCAACCAAAAATACATGAGGTAGTAAAAAGTGCCAAAGAGGAAAAAGTGACAAGTGTGCAGGATATAAGAGTAAACAAGGTATAATTTGAGGTATAATACTGCAATATGTGCTAGACACTCAGGCACAAGAACAAGCGTTACGTAGGCAAAGGTGGCACTTGTGCAAGTATCAAAGGCAAAAACATGTGAGAGGTAGCAAACCATGTGTTACAAGTGCCAAGTGGTGTGTGCATGTTACAAAAGGGTACCAGACACAAGTACATGGAAAATACTGCATAAAAAAAGGCAAGCATTCCAACCACAAGAACACACTGGGAAAGCACTTCCATGGTCATGGAGAGTAGAATTTTCAGTAGTGGGAGGTCTTCCTTCAAATAACAAAGAGGACGTGAATTACTTTTGGAGGTGTCTCTGGAGGAGGAGAACTTTGAGGTCCCTTTTGAAGGCCTGGGGGGAGGCGGTGGTCCGGAGCTGAGGCGGAAAGGAATTCCAGATTCTCACTGCGTTGCCTGAAAAGGATTGGGCCATCGTTCTTTCCTTCTTGAAAGTGGGAGGTTCAAGCAGTAGATTCTCCGCATTGCGTGAAGGTCTAGAGCCTCCAGAGAGTTTCAGTTTATTCGCCAGGTAGCGAGGAGAGGAGGAGTGCAAGGCTTTGTGGGTGATACAAGCGGTCTTGTAGATAGCTCTAGCCTCGAAGGGAAGCCAGCGGAGGGTGGATAACATCGGTGTGATGTGTTCGCTTCATTTGACCCCATAAATGAACCGAGCTGCTGAATGGAAAACAGACTTAAGTGGGGACAGGTGAGATTTGGGGAGGCCAGTAAGAAGAGAATTGCAGTAGTCTAGTCTGGAGAGGACCAGCGATTGCACCAGGGCTATAAGGTCCTGCTCCGGGAAGAAGCAACTGATTCCCCAAAGAAGGCGCAGTTGGTATCGAGCAGATTTTGCAATGGAATTGATGTGGGGAGTTAGATTGAGTTTTTTGTCTAGTATGACACCAAGGGATTTTGCGCTGTCGACAATGATGGGTTTATTGTTTAGTAGATTCATCTGATCTTTCCATGATTGAACCGGGGGAGGAGAGAGTGAGGAGGAGAAGAGGAGGAATTCAGTTTTGGAGGGATTCAGAATCAGTTGATGAGTTGACATCCAGTTTTGAATGGAGTCGAGAGTAGAACTTAGGATGGAGAGATCGTGAGTGGAGGCAACCTTGAGGTAGAGTTGAGTGTTGTCTGCATAGAGATGATAGTGAATCCCGGATTTGCTTAGGAGATTTCCCAGTGGTTCTAAATAGAGATTGAACAATGTGGGTGCAAGTATAGAGCCTTGGGGAACACCTTGACCTACCGCCACAGGAGAAGAAAGGCTGTTCGCTATTTTGATAATTTGAGATCTGTCCGAGAGGAACGATGCAAACCATTTAAGCACAGTGACCTCTATGCCCATTCTCTGTTGAAGAATATTGAGGAGGGTATTGTGATTGACAGTGTCAAAGGCTGCAGACAGGTCAAGGAGAATTAGAAGACAGGACCCCCCTGAATCGAGTATCCTCAGCGCGTCATCAACCACTTGCAGTAGGGCTGTTTCAGTGCTGCAGTTTTGGATGAATCCAGATTGACAGTTGTCAAGAAGATCATTGTCCTTGATATGACGAAAGAGTTGTTTTGCTACACATCTTTCTGTGATCTTCGCAAGAAAGGGAAGGTTAGTGATGGGGCGGAAGTTGTTGAGGTCATTCGCATCAGCAGTGGGATTTTTATTGGAGGGGTGACCTGCCCGGTTTTGAAGGGGACAGGAAGGGAGCCTTGACAGAGGGAGAGGTTGGCCAGAGTGGTCCAATAGGAAAGGGAATGGGTATAGAAGTCAATGGCAATGGCACTGGGGATAGGGTCAAGAGAATGGTTGGAGGGCTTTGTTTCGCGTATGCACTTGAGAAGGGCATCTTCAGATATAGGGTCAAAGCTCTGCCAAATGGCTAAGGATTTGTGCTCCTCTGGAGGGGTAGGATGAGCGACCTGATCCACAAGTGATTTCACCTTTCCATCGAAGAAAATAGCGAAATCCGCTGCTCTCTTTGTAGAATCCTCCACCTTGGAGGTTGGGGGAGAGCAGCTCGGAATCTTGATGAGATCGAATAGTTTTTTGGGTCTATTTTTGGCGGAGTCAAGGAGGGTTTTGAAGTGCGTCGCTTTCTCAAGGAAGATGTGCTTGTGGTACTTGGATCTTGCTGAGCGAAGCTTGGCCAGATTGTCGGAGGAGGGCACTTGCCTCCATTGTTTCTCCAGGGATCTTAGCTGCTTCCTTTCCTCATAAAGGGATTTGTTGAACCAAGGTGCTGAGGGAGTGGGCCTTATCCTTTTGAGTGGAGCGACGTTATTCATTTCAGCAGCAAGAACTGTGAGGCATTGGGGGGTGAGATCGTCAACAGCTATGTTCGGGTCGAGCCTTGGAAGTGATAACAAAGCTGATTCACAGAGGGGACCGACATCAATATTTTTGGCATCACGGAACCAGGAGATGGCCCTCTTGGGTTGGCCAAGAGTTATAGAGTGTGAAAGTTGAAGAGAGAATGGGATGAGGAGGTGGTCAGACCAGTCTACATGAATAGGGGTAGTGATAGAAAGCATGCCTGCTTTAGAAATAACAAGGTCCAGGATTGCGCCCTTAGAGTGTGTTGATTCAGAACAGTGTTGAATAAGATCGTTTGCAGAGAGGAAGGTGGCCAGTGAGTTCACAGAGGAGTCTTGCGGTACGCCCCAGTGGAGATTGAAGTCACCCACGAAGGTCTGATTGTCACTTTGCGAGTATTGGTCGCTGATGAAGTCAGTGAGATCTTCCATAAACGAGGGGCCATTACGAGGCGGGCGGTAAATGACATGTAATCTGAGGGGTGAGCGGGGGTGCAATTGAAGCTCAAGAGAAAGGCTTTCAAAGGTGTGGGAGGAGCTGATAGGAGAAGCCTTAAGTTGGAGGGTGTTTCTAAAGATGACTGCAACACCTCCCCCCGTGTTGTTGTCAGTTCTGTCATTCCTAAATATGGAATAGCCTGTGGGTAATAGGAGATCAAACATAGAGTGAGAGGTATCTTTGAACCAGGTCTCTGTGAGGAAGAGCATGTCAATATTGTGAAGGGTGATGGTATCGGAGATTTCAAGTTTGTGTTTTACTGCAGATCTGCAGTTGTGTAGCAGACAGCGCAGTTCTGTCAAGACTGTTTTGGTGACGGGGGCACTTGGGCTCTGAAGGGTGATCGGGATATTGTACTTATGCGGAGGTGCTCGGGAGGGTTTAGGTGGATGCTTTCTCCTGACAGAGGTGATGGTCGGAATAGTGTAGATAGTGGGGTTGCTAGGGTATGCCGGTTGAAGAGGGGTGGCTTTCAAGGGCTTGTGTGAGTTTTCTAAGTTTGCAGACAATAGGTTGAGCTTGGCTGTATTGGGGTGAGGGGGCGAGGTGCATCTCGTGGGAAGTTGGGAAGGAGTAGAGGTGCATGGAGGGGTGGAGATCTTAGAGCATAAAAGTGAAATGGCAGCTGTAAGCTGGGAGATGGAGGTGATAAGAGAGCCTCGCGTATTTTCGAGTGAGAATGAGGCAGAGCACGGAAGGTTGCGTGGCTCGATTGAAACAAGGGGGGGTGGAACTGGTGGTGGAAGGCAGGGAGAGGTGGGGGGACCGGAGGTAAGTTGGGGTGTGGGGTTCACAGGTGGGGAAAGGTGGAGGTTGAGAGTGGGAGTTAGTGAGTTGGAGGTTAAGGGGGAGTTGTCTTTGTTGGTGTTGCAAGAGGGAGAGGAGTTAAGGACAAATTTAGGGGGAGAAGGGTGCGGAACACGGCGGTAGGGTAGAAGGAGAGGGGAGGCCTGTGTGGAGTCATGAGAATATAGGAGGTTTGGGAGGAAAAGAGGTGCGGTGGTTGTGGAGGTCCTGTCAGTTAGGAGAGGCGGCTGTGAGGGAACGGGCATCTGGCAGAGTGAGGGGGGTTGAGAGAAATGGAAGTTGAGGAAAGGAAGTGGTTCTGCTGGGCCCGAGGGAGGGAAATGGAAGGGGTTACTAGGAGGGGAAAGTGCAGTGCAGCATTACTGGAGGAGTAGGAGGGAGGAGAGAGATGCAGTGGGATTGTGGAGAAAACGGGGTGAATAACGAGGGGATGGAAGGAGGGATAAGGGGAGCATATGGAAAGTTCATTGGGGGAGAGGGTTGGAGGAGAGGTGGACTAAAAAGGGGGGTGATGGGAATGAATATTAGGGAGGAGAAGAGATTGGAGTATCGGGATGGTGCAGATGGGACGAGGGGCATATTAGCTAGTGGTGAGGCTGAAGTAATGTAGGAGGGGACATACTGTGAGGGGGGAGGAATAGGAGAGGAGGTCACAAGGGAGAGGGAGGGAAGAGGGCCGACCTGTGCTTCTCGAGAGTGCAGCCACTTGGAGTGAGGTGGGGTCGGCGGAGGAGAAAGGGAGTAATGGGTGGAGCTGGAAGAAGAGTCAGGGGGAAACCCGGTTGCAGAGGAGGGGAGTAAGGAGGGGAAGAGGAGGTCAAAGAGCGAGAGGCAGGAGTCTTTGCCTTGGATCATGACAGTATCGTTGTTCTAGAGTGAGATAGTGAGGTTACCTTTGAAGCATGCAGAGGGGGAAATTTTTAGTTGTTTCCCATAAGGGATAGAGGAGGAGGAGGTGACTTTAAGGGAATTGTAAAAACTGTTGGACCACGAGGGGGTGTCGTGGGTGAAGAAAATGAAATCGTTTTTAAGCCTTCCAAGATTACCATTGTAAAATTGGTCAACAAAAAGGGAGTCCGGGAAACGTTCAATAGTGTTATGCTTCAGCCGTTTTATTGTAGCTTTAGTCTAGTCGGGAGGATAAATGATTCTGTAGCAATTGGCTCCAGACTTAACTCGAGAGGTGGCCATGTTGGGAGGATGAGGCGAAGAAGGGTGGGGGGAAATGAGAGGAGTGTTGCTGGGAAAGCAGAGGTGAGGAGAAATAAAAGGGCAAAAAGGGGGCGCATAATCCAGACGTTTAAGGTGGGATAACCGAGCTAAAGTGCCGTCCGGGAAGTGAGGTGGGTATTTGTTGGGCCCTTCATCTAGGAGTACAAGGTGCCACCTGTCACTCGATAAAATTTACAAGGGGAATGTTTGCACATAGTAGGACCAGGGAGTCATAACTCAATTTGAACTGTCCCCACGGAGAAAGTTGCTTAACAGGTGCAGTAGGCACTACTAGATGCGCAGCCGTAAAAGGTCTAAACAATGCAGCTGGCACTACTGGCTGTACATCTGATTGATGGCCACAACGGTGCAGCTGGCACTACTTGCTGCGTAGCTGTAAAAGGCCTAAACAATGCAGCTGGCACAACTTGCTGCGCAGCCGTAAAACGGCCTAAACGAAGCAGCTGGCACGACTTGCTGCGCAGCTGTAAAAGGCCTAAACGGTGCAGCTGGCACTACTTGCTGCGCAGCTGTAAAAGGCCTAAACGGTGCAGCTGGCACTACTTGCTACGCAGCTTTAAAAAGGCCTAAACGGTGCAGCTGGCACTACTTGCTGCGCAGCTGCAAAAGGCCTAAACTGTGCAGCTGGCACTACTTGCTGCATAGCTGTTAAAGGCCTAAACGATGCAGCTGGCACTACTTTGCTGCGCAGCTGCAAAAGGCCTAAACTGTGCAGCTGGCACTACTTGCTGCGCAGCTGTAAAAGGCCTAAACGGTGCAGCTGGCACTACTTGCTGCGCAGCTGTAAAAGGCCTAAACGGTGCAGCTGGCACTACTTGCTACGCAGCTTTAAAAAGGCCTAAACGGTGCAGCTGGCACTACTTGCTGCGCAGCTGCAAAAGGCCTAAACTGTGCAGCTGGCACTACTTGCTGCATAGCTTTAAAAAGGCCTAAACGGTGCAGCTGGCACTACTTGCTGCGCAGCTGCAAAAGGCCTAAACGGTGCAGATGGCACTACTTGCTGCATAGCTGTAAAAGGCCTAAACGATGCAGTTGGCACTACTTGCTGCGCAGCTGTAAAAGGCCTAAACGGTGCAGCTGGCACTACTTGCTGCGCAGCTGTAAAAGGCCTAAACGGTGCAGCTAGCACTACTTGCTGCGCAGCTGTAAAAAAGGCCTAAACGATGCAGCTGGCACTACTTGCTGTGCAGCCGTAAAAAAGGCCTAAACGGTGCAGCTGGTGCTCTTTGCTGCGCAGCCGTAAAAAGGCCTAAACGGTGCAGCTGGCACTACTTGCTGCGCAGCTGAAAAAGGCCTAAACGGTGCAGCTGGCACTACTTGCTGCGCAGCTGTAAAAGTGTACAAAATAAATACCACACATTTAAAGTGTTAAGCGGATAGCGTTTAAGATGGAAAAATTCATTACCTGGAGACGCCCGCAGGGCTGACCAGTTGCTGCAGGAGGCACTGGTCACAAAAATGTAACATCTGGAAGACAGGCTGTGAGTTCACTAAATATAGCTCAGTAATAGGGTGCGCAGGTGGGTCGAGGCGCTCACCTGCTCCCGGGTCCGCTCCCAGCTCTCCACCATTGACAGGCAGGCTCATGTCTATGAAAGTGTCCCCCATCTCCCCCAGGTTAAGGCAGGACGTGGCATCAGGCAGCAAATCCCCTGGCAGCAATTGAGGTTTTGGCCGCAAAAGGCAGGAATGGATTTGGCAGCAACGAAGGGTTTGGCAACAGCAGTATAGCAGGTTAGCCAGGTAAGGCAGCAGTGGATGGCAACATTGAAGGTTATAGCCACAGTGAAGGATTTGGCAGTCTGAAGTTTTTGGCAGCAGTAGTAAGGCGGGTTGTGGCAGGGTATTTCAGCAACAACAGTAGACCACCTTCGTTCACTGAAGGGAATCAGATCCCCAGATCCCTGCCGATTCTGGCTCCTGGCTAAATTTACGCTTTATCCCTCGTCGTCGCCGCCGCCATTTTGAGGTCAGGCTGGGTGAAGACCGATGTCACGTTTGCAGTGGGGTCAGTGCTGGAGTACAGACATAGCAGGCAAAGCAGGGGGATAGTAAGGCACCCGCTCTCGCTGGACAATTAGGAGCATGAGGGCTAGACCACTCTTCCAAGCACAGCAGCGCCAGTAGATCGCAGCGTTACAGCCGCCCCTCCACCATTGCAGGGTCAGGCAGAGGAAACCCAAGATGAGGCATTGAGATCGGTGAGATCTTTTAATATTCCCTTAGTGGCCGATCATGTGGAATAGTCGCTCACCTTAGGTTGCAGAAGTTACTTCTGCTGGCAGAGGGGAGTCCCGAACCGGCAGAAGCGCTCCGAAACGATAACAAACAACCCGCTTGCGAAAAGAGAGCATAGACAAAAGCCGCAAAGATGCTCCAGCTGGCGCAACATACATCCCGGCGTTAGGCCGCAGGGGAGCCCCGTACCTGCAGTTCTTGAGCGGAGACCCCAAATTCTGAACTCCGTGACCGTTGCGGGTAGATTTCGCGCTTCAGCTCTATGCGTTCCACGTAATCTGCCATTTTACACAACCTCGAGGCCCCGTGGAACGCACCCCATAAAGTACTCACTGACTGCAGTTCTCATGGTGAGGTGCCAGCCGTTCATTCCCGTAGCTACTCCGATCTCATGTAACGCAACTGGTGCTATGTAAGCGCTCTGATACCCGATACTGGGTCAAGTTCACGCTGTATAAAACTCTGTGAAAAAGAAAAAGAAAAAAAAGATGAATACCGCTTGGCAGGCCCGAAGAGGACAACGAATCGGTGCTGAGTGCACCCGCATAAGAAAGACTCCTGGCAACTCCCAAGAACCGTTCTAATCCGGGATTAGAATTTACGAACTTTTAACGGCTTGGGGGAAATGTTAGTGCAAGATATATTGTTCACCCTCCAGACAGCAATGACCCCACTCTCTCAACCAGGTGTTTTAGGTAATTAAGGGTCGGGAGGGAGGAGACCGGAATCTATTGAACTTTTACCAGGTTCCCAGGCAATGCTCGCACAACAGAAGTAAATCCCTATCTTAAAGGTAAAGAATTTACACTCTTTAAACCATTTTTAAGCAAAAGTGATCACAATTAAAATGTATTATCCCCAGGGCCAGACTGGGAACCAAAACCGGCCTTGGCTAAGTGCTCGGCCGGCCTCCCTGGGGGATGTGGGTGGGGCTAAGCTATTTTCCAGGGCCGGTTTCGGCCAATTTTGTTACGGAGCCAATATTGCTTCTATGCTGCAAAAGCAGCCCTGTAACAAAAACGGGCCCCCAACCTGGCGGCCTACCGGGGAAACGTCCGGTGCCTGCTATGGCCAGTCCGGCCCTGGTTATCCCTCTTGTAGGCTAAGAAGAGTCCAAGCAATGGTTGGTGCCCGTGCAAGCAGGGTGCGTTTTAACTTCAAGGGAAGGGAGGTAGTGAAGGTGGTGGGAGCTGAAAGGGAGGGGTGTTGATTATGTGTTTTTATACTGTAAAGATTTAAAGTAATCGCACGGTTAATAAGCTACTTACTTACTTGTTCATAGGTAGATATCAGTAGTGTAGTAGGTGCAGTGGCACCGGGGCCTTGGGCTGTGAGAGGCCAAGTTCACCACAATTAGTGGCTTTACTTTCACTACAAGCAGGGAAGGGGGGGCCTTCTATCTGTGCTCCTCTATGGGGCATGGCCCGTGACCTGCCTGAATTGAGGAGGCTGTGCGCACGCGCACCAGCTCTGCCCCCCCCCCCCCCCCCCTGACCTTGGGTCTCAACTCGGTTCAGTGGGGTTTTAAACCTAGATGCGACGTCCTTGGAGGAGGTCGGAAACCCGTCAGTGACGAAACTGCAACACACCTGCCCTCAAAATCAATTAATGACTTTTGTTAATAAGTCAGAGTGGCAGCCGACCTCTGTGCTCTGTTCCCAGGCTGGGCTGCAAGGTAATGAGTAACTAAAGAAGGAATGTTAATGATAAGCAGGAGCCATGACCTCTGACCCGGTGTCAGCTGCTGGCAGGAGTAAGGAGAGGGACTGGGGTGCTCTCCGAGGACTGGGGGGCAGGGGGGGGGGGGGGGGGGGTTCTCTCGCGTGGGGACATGGGGCACACCAGTCTTTTGAGTGGGATGAAAAAACTGAAGGGTCTCTCAAAGGGGCGTGGCTGAGGTAATTAAGGGCGTGGCTTAAAACACATAAACTCAAAATCTGTGCTTAGCACAGTGTGCCGCTCGACTTGTATTTTGCTGTTTCTGTCATTGCATCCAGAAATATGATACAACAAGTAACATCATACCTACAACAAGTCAGGACTATTGGCTTTATCAATGGTTGTTAGTTGCACAACATACATAAGCAGCAACTGTGGCTTGTATATAATATTGAAAAAGCTAACACGTAAAGTCCTGGTGACACCACGACAATGTCGTCGCTGCTCCTGAGTTTCAAAAAGAGAAGGAAAACCAGAGAGAAAATGACCCTCTAAGCATAAACAGGGGCCACAAAGTACAGTCTGTGGTGTGAACGAGGGCACACTCATGCCAGCAGGGTCACTGATGCCAGCAGGGTGGCAGTAGGGGTCTGGGTAGGCCAGGGTTGTGAGGTCGAAAACATGTTAAATAAACGGGCAAACATTTATTTGCAGTTTAATAAATGCTTGTCAGTTTATTTAGCATATTTTTCTGAATATTACTGCTCAGCAGCTAGTGCTGCTGTTCACCAGGGGGTCCACATTTAAAGGTCAAGAGGGCAGCAAGCGGCCCCTGGGGCTGTACTTTCAGTATCACTGATCGAAAGGAATTTCCTTCCCCTACAAGGCTCACCTGGCATGACGTCATCCCGTAACTTCTCCACTGGTGAGAAGTGAGCAGTGTGAGCAGAGCACACCAAAGTGCCCGCTGTCACTGCAGTCCGGAAAAAAACGGACCACCTGTGCCAGGGCACAAAAAGAGCCCGATAGAGACGCGTTTCGTGGCCCCCTTTAAAAAACTGATGGTGCTCAGACCCAGTGAGACCCTGCCCACTTAAAGCCCTGATCCCACCCCCCCCCCCTTTGTGTGAGGTTTACCACTGCATAGTCTTCATAGCAGAGAAATCCAAAGTAGTAAACTCACATACGCCTGACGGGATTCCCTTTGCGGCTCCATGATTGGTTCAAATGAAGGCTCTTTTGGCCACGAACACCTTTGTCCTCAGCACGTCCTTTGTGAATCTGGACCTAGTGCTTAATTTATAAAATAAATAAGTGCCAGAGCCCAGGCCAGGAGTGCACCGTAAATTGCGCCACCCAAGGCCCCTCCCTACCAGAGCTGCCAATGACAGAACCAACACAACCACTGACCATCACACACCTCTGAGTGTTTCTGACCCCAGAACTACAAGAACAGCTTGATAGGCAAGTATTAGTCATTTTTTATGTATATTGAATTATTATTTATCTATTTATTTGTGTGATTTTATATAGCGCAAATGTTACCGTCAGAGAACCAGTTAGATTACATAAGGACTTCAGAGTACATGAATTACATAAAATATATGAAACAGATAAACTTTAAATTCACATAAGAATGGTAGTAAGTACATACGTCTACTATGAATATTCGTTGTTACAGTTAAATGCAAACAGTCACAGATTCACTCAAGATTAAGTTTTAAGAAGAGTTAAAGCGATTAGGGTGGGACAAATATATATGCCATATTTACAGAGCATGAACTCCTCTCCACTGCTGGGGTTCTTGTGGCGCTCGTTCAGCCAGTGAAGAGCCTGATCTTCTCTCCATTGCTGGGGTTCTTGCAGCGCTCCTTCAGCCGGTAAAGCGCCTGATCTCCTTGCCGTTGCTGGGATCTAGCGGTGCTTGTTCAGCCCACAAAGAGCATGATCTTCTCGCTGTTGCTGGGGTTCTTGCGGTGCTCGCTCAGCCCGTGAAGAGCATGATCTCCTCGCTGTTGCTGGGGTTCTTGCGGTGCTCGTTCAGCCCGTGAAGAGCATGATCTTCTCGCTGTTGCTGGGGTTCTTGCGGTGCTTGTTCAGCCCACAAAGAGCATGATCTTCTCGCCACTGCTGGGGTTCTTGTGGCGCTCGTTCAGCCTGTGAAGAGCATGATCTCCACACCATCGCTAGGGTTCTAGCGTTGCTCATTCAGCCCGTCAACAGCATGAACTTCTCGTCATTACGGGCGTTCCTGTGGCGCTCGTTCAGCCAGTGAAGAGCATGATCTTCTCTCCATCGCTGGGGTTCTTGCAGTGCTCGTTCAGCCAGTGAAGAGCATGATCTTCTCGCCACTGCTGGGGTTCTTGTGGCGCTCGTTCAGCCAGTGAAGAGCATGATCTTCTCGTCATTGCTGGGGTTCTTGTGGCGCTCGTTCAGCCCGCAAAGAGCATGATCTTCTCTCCATTGCTGAGGTTCTTGCAGTGCTCGTTCAGCCCGTGAAGAGCATGATCTCCTCGCCATTGCTGGGGTTCTTGCGGTGCTCGTTCAGCCAGTGAAGAGCATGATCTTCTCGTCATTGCTGGGGTTCTTGTGGCGCTCGTTCAGCCAGTGAAGAGCATGATCTTCTCGTCATTGCTGGGGTTCTTGCGGTGCTCGTTCAGCCAGTGAAGAGCATGATCTTCTCGTCATTGCTGGGGTTCTTGTGGCGCTCGTTCAGCCAGTGAAGAGCATGATCTTCTCTCCATTGTTGGGGTTCTTGTGGCGCTCGTTCAGCCAGTGAAGAGCATGATCTTCTCTCCATTGTTGAGGTTCTTGCGGCGCTCGTTCAGCCAGTGAAGAGAATGATCTTCTCGTCATTGCTGGGGTTCTTGTGGCGCTCGTTCAGCCAGTGAAGAGCATGATCTTCTCGTCATTGCTGGGGTTCTTGCGGTGCTCGTTCAGCCCATGAAGAGCATGATCTCCTCGCCACTGCTGGGGTTCTTGTAGTGCTCATTCAGCCTGTAAAGAGCATGATCTCCACACCACTGCTGGGGTTCTTGCAGTGCTCTTTCAGCCAGTGAAGAGCATGATCTTCTCGTCACTGCAGGGGTTCTTGTGGCCCTCGTTCAGCCAGTGAAGAGCATGATCTTCTCGTCATTGCTGGGGTTCTTGCGGTGCTCGTTCAGCCAGTGAAGAGCATGATCTTCTCGTCATTGCTGGGGTTCTTGCAGTGCTCTTTCAGCCAGTGAAGAGCATGATCTTCTCGTCATTGCTGGGGTTCTTGTGGCGCTCGTTCAGCCAGTGAAGAGCATGATCTTCTCGTCATTGCTGGGGTTCTTGCGGTGCTCGTTCAGCCCATGAAGAGCATGATCTCCTCGCCACTGCTGGGGTTCTTGTAGTGCTCATTCAGCCTGTAAAGAGCATGATCTTCTCGTCATTGCTGGGGTTCTTGTGGCGCTCGTTCAGCCAGTGAAGAGCATGATCTTCTCGTCATTGCAGGGGTTCTTGTGGCGCTCGTTCAGCCAGTGAAGAGCATGATCTTCTCGTCATTGCAGGGGTTCTTGTGGCGCTCATTCAGCCTGTAAAGAGCATGATCTTCTCGTCATTGCTGGGGTTCTTGTGGCGCTCGCTCGTTCAGCCAGTGAAGAGCATGATCTTCTCGTCATTGCTGGGGTTTTTGTGGCGCTCGTTCAGCCAGTGAAGAGCATGATCTTCTCGTCATTGCAGGGGTTCTTGTGGCGCTCGTTCAGCCAGTGAAGAGCATGATCTTCTCGTCATTGCAGGGGTTCTTGTTGAGCTCGTTCAGCCAGTGAAGAGCATGATCTTCTCGTCATTGCTGGGGTTCTTGTGGCGCTCGTTCAGCCAGTGAAGAGCATGATCTTCTCGTCATTGCTGGGGTTCTTGTGGTGCTCGTTCAGCCAGTGAAGAGCCTGATCTTCTCTCCATTGCTGGGGTTCTTGCAGCGCTCGTTCAGCCGGTAAAGCGCCTGATCTCCTTGCCGTTGCTGGGATCTAGCGGTGCTTGTTCAGCCCACAAAGAGCATGATCTTCTCGTCATTGCAGGGGTTCTTGTGGCGCTCGTTCAGCCAGTGAAGAGCATGATCTTCTCGTCATTGCAGGGGTTCTTGTGGCGCTCGTTCAGCCAGTGAAGAGCATGATCTTCTCGTCATTGCAGGGGTTCTTGTGGCGCTCGTTCAGCCAGTGAAGAGCATGATCTCCACACCACTGCTGGGGTTCTTGCGATGCTCTTTCAGCCTGTAAAGAGCCTGATCTTCTCTCCATTGCTGGGGTTCTTGCAGCGCTCGTTCAGCCGGTAAAGCGCCTGATCTCCTTGCCGTTGCTGGGATCAAGCAGTGCTCGTTCAGCCCGCAAAGAGCATGATCTTCTCTCCATTGCTGGGGTTCTTGCAGTGCTCGTTCAGCCAGTGAAGAGCATGATCTTCTCGTCATTGCTGGGGTTCTTGTGGCGCTCGTTCAGCCAGTGAAGAGCATGATCTTCTCGTCGTTGCTGGGGTTCTTGTGGCGCTCGTTCAGCCAGTGAAGAGCATGATCTTCTCGTCATTGCTGGGGTTCTTGCGGTGCTCGTTCAGCCCATGAAGAGCATGATCTCCACACCACTGCTGGGGTTCTTGTAGTGCTCATTCAGCCTGTAAAGAGCATGATCTCCACACCACTGCTGGGGTTCTTGCGGCGCTCGTTCAGCCAGTGAAGAGCATGATCTTCCCGTCATTGCTGGGGTTCTTGCGGTGCTCGTTCAGCCCGCAAAGAGCATGATCTTCTCTCCATTGCTGGGGTTCTTGCAGTGCTCGTTCAGCCAGTGAAGAGCATGATCTTCTCGTCATTGCTGGGGTTCTTGTGGCGCTCGTTCAGCCAGTGAAGAGCATGATCTTCTCGTCGTTGCTGGGGTTCTTGTGGCGCTCGTTCAGCCAGTGAAGAGCATGATCTTCTCGTCATTGCTGGGGTTCTTGCGGTGCTCGTTCAGCCCATGAAGAGCATGATCTCCACACCACTGCTGGGGTTCTTGTAGTGCTCATTCAGCCTGTAAAGAGCATGATCTCCACACCACTGCTGGGGTTCTTGCGGCGCTCGTTCAGCCAGTGAAGAGCATGATCTTCCCGTCATTGCTGGGGTTCTTGCGGTGCTCGTTCAGCCCGCAAAGAGCATGATCTTCTCTCCATTGCTGGGGTTCTTGTGGCGCTCGTTCAGCCAGTGAAGAGCATGATCTCCACACCACTGCTGGGGTTCTTGTAGTGCTCATTCAGCCTGTAAAGAGCATGATCTCCACACCACTGCTGGGGTTCTTGTAGTGCTCATTCAGCCTGTAAAGAGCATGATCTCCACACCACTGCTGGGGTTCTTGCGGCGCTCGTTCAGCCAGTGAAGAGCATGATCTTCCCGTCATTGCTGGGGTTCTTGCGGTGCTCGTTCAGCCCATGAAGAGCATGATCTCCTCGCCACTGCTGGGGTTCTTGTAGTGCTCATACAGCCTGTAAAGAGCATGATCTCCACACCACTGCTGGGGTTCTTGCAGTGCTCTTTCAGCCAGTGAAGAGCACAATCTTCTCCTCATTGCTGGGGTTCTTGCGGTGCTCGTTCAGCCCATGAAGAGCATGATCTCCTCGCCACTGCTGGGGTTCTTGTAGTGCTCATTCAGCCTGTAAAGAGCATGATCTCCACACCACTGCTGGGGTTCTTGCAGTGCTCTTTCAGCCAGTGAAGAGCATGATCTTCTCGTCATTGCTGGGGTTCTTGTGGCGCTCGTTCAGCCAGTGAAGAACATGATCTTCTCGTCATTGCTGGGGTTCTTGTGGCGCTCGTTCAACCAGTGAAGAGCATGATCTTCTCGTCATTGCTGGGGTTCTTGTGGCGCTCGTTCAGCCAGTGAATAGCATGATCTTCTCGTCATTGCTGGGGTTCTTGTGGCGCTCGTTCAGCCAGTGAAGAGCATGATCTTCTCGTCATTGCTGGGGTTCTTGCGGTGCTCGTTCAGCCCATGAAGAGCATGATCTCATCGCCACTGCTGGGGTTCTTGTAGTGCTCATTCAGCCTGTAAAGAGCATGATCTCCACACCACTGCTGGGGTTCTTGTAGTGCTCATTCAGCCTGTAAAGAGCATGATCTCCACACCACTGCTGGGGTTCTTGCGGTGCTCGTTCAGCCAGTGAAGAGCATGATCTTCCCGTCATTGCTGGGGTTCTTGTGGCGCTCGTTCAGCCAGTGAAGAGCATGATCTTCTCGTCATTGCTGGGGTTCTTGTGGCGCTCGTTCAGCCAGTGAAGAGCATGATCTTCTCGTCATTGCTGGGGTTCTTGTGGCGCTCGTTCAGCCAGTGAAGAGCATGATCTTCTCGTCATTGCTGGGGTTCTTGTGGCGCTCGTTCAGCCAGTGAAGAGCATGATCTTCTCGTCATTGCTGGGGTTCTTGCGGTGCTCGTTCAGCCCATGAAGAGCATGATCTCCTCGCCACTGCTGGGGTTCTTGTAGTGCTCATTCAGCCTGTAAAGAGCATGATCTCCACACCACTGCTGGGGTTCTTGTAGTGCTCATTCAGCCTGTAAAGAGCATGGTCTCCACACCACTGCTGGGGTTCTTGCGGTGCTCGTTCAGCCAGTGAAGAGCATGATCTTCTCGTCATTGCTGGGGTTCTTGCGGCGCTCGTTCAGCCAGTGAAGAGCATGATCTTCCCGTCATTGCTGGGGTTCTTGCGGTGCTCGTTCAGCCCATGAAGAGCATGATCTCCTCGCCACTGCTGGGGTTCTTGTAGTGCTCATTCAGCCTGTAAAGAGCATGATCTCCACACCACTGCTGGGGTTCTTGCAGTGCTCTTTCAGCCAGTGAAGAGCACAATCTTCTCGTCATTGCTGGGGTTCTTGCGGTGCTCGTTCAGCCCATGAAGAGCATGATCTCCTCGCCACTGCTGGGGTTCTTGTAGTGCTCATTCAGCCTGTAAAGAGCATGATCTCCACACCACTGCTGGGGTTCTTGCAGTGCTCTTTCAGCCAGTGAAGAGCATGATCTTCTCGTCATTGCTGGGGTTCTTGTGGCGCTCGTTCAGCCAGTGAAGAGCATGATCTTCTCGTCATTGCTGGGTTTCTTGCTGTGCTCGTTCAGCCCATGAAGAGCATGATCTCCTCGCCACTGCTGGGGTTCTTGTAGTGCTCATTCAGCCTGTAAAGAGCATGATCTTCTCGTCATTGCTGGGGTTCTTGTGGCGCTTGTTCAGCCAGTGAAGAGCATGATCTTCTCGTCATTGCTGGGGTTCTTGTGGCGCTCGTTCAGCCAGTGAAGAGCATGATCTTCTCGTCATTGCTGGGGTTCTTGCGGTGCTCGTTCAGCCCATGAAGAGCATGATCTCCTCGCCACTGCTGGGGTTCTTGTAGTGCTCATTCAGCCTGTAAAGAGCATGATCTCCACACCACTGCTGGGGTTCTTGTAGTGCTCATTCAGCCTGTAAAGAGCATGATCTCCACACCACTGCTGGGGTTCTTGCGGTGCTCGTTCAGCCAGTGAAGAGCATGATCTTCCTGTCATTGCTGGGGTTCTTGTGGCGCTCGTTCAGCCAGTGAAGAGCATGATCTTCTCGTCATTGCTGGGGTTCTTGTGGCGCTCGTTCAGCCAGTGAAGAGCATGATCTTCTCGTCATTGCTGGGGTTCTTGTGGCGCTCGTTCAGCCAGTGAAGAGCATGATTTTCTCGTCATTGCTGGGGTTCTTGTGGTGCTCGTTCAGCCAGTGAAGAGCATGATCTTCTCGTCATTGCTGGGGTTCTTGTGGTGCTCGTTCAGCCCATGAAGAGCATGATCTCCTCGCCACTGCTGGGGTTCTTGTAGTGCTCATTCAGCCTGTAAAGAGCATGATCTCCACACCACTGCTGGGGTTCTTGTAGTGCTCATTCAGCCTGTAAAGAGCATGATCTCCACACCACTGCTGGGGTTCTTGCGGTGCTCGTTCAGCCAGTGAAGAGCATGATCTTCTCGTCATTGCTGGGGTTCTTGCTGCGCTCGTTCAGCCAGTGAAGAGCATAATCTTCCCGTCATTGCTGGGGTTCTTGCGGTGCTCGTTCAGCCCATGAAGAGCATGATCTCCTCGCCACTGCTGGGGTTCTTGTAGTGCTCATTCAGCCTGTAAAGAGCATGATCTCCACACCACTGCTGGGGTTCTTGCAGTGCTCTTTCAGCCAGTGAAGAGCATGATCTTCTCGTCATTGCTGGGGTTCTTGTGGCGCTCGTTCAGCCAGTGAAGTGCATGATCTTCTCGTCATTGCTGGGGTTCTTGCGGTGCTCGTTCAGCCCATGAAGAGCATGATCTCCTCGCCACTGCTGGGGTTCTTGTAGTGCTCATTCAGCCTGTAAAGAGCATGATCTTCTCTCCATTGTTGGGGTTCTTGCGGCGCTCGTTCAGCCAGTGAAGAGCATGATCTTCTCGTCATTGCTGGGGTTCTTGCGGTGCTCGTTCAGCCAGTGAAGAGCATGATCTTCTCGTCATTGCTGGGGTTCTTGCGGTGCTCGTTCAGCCCATGAAGAGCATGATCTCCTCGCCACTGCTGGGGTTCTTGTAGTGCTCATTCAGCCTATAAAGAGCACGATCTTCTCTCCATTGCAGGGGTTCTTGCAGTGCTCTTTCAGCCAGTGAAGAGCAAGATCTTCTCGTCATTGCTGGGGTTCTTGTGGCGCTCGTTCAGCCAGTGAAGAGCATGATCTCCACACCACTGCTGGGGTTCTTGTAGTGCTCATTCAGCCTGTAAAGAGCATGATCTTCTCGTCATTGCTGGGGTTCTTGTAGTGCTCATTCAGCCTGTAAAGAGCATGATCTTCTCTCCATTGCTAGGGTTCTTGAGGTGCTCGTTCAGCCAGTAAAGAGCATGATCTTCTCGCCATTGCTGGGGTTCTTGTGGTGCTTGTTTAGCCCATGAAGAGCATGACCTTCTCGCCATCGCTGGGGTTCTTGTAGTGCTCGTTCAGCCCATGAAGAGCATGATCTCCTCGCCACTGCTGGGGTTCTTGTAGTGCTCATTCAGCCTGTAAAGAGCATGATCTTCTCTCCATTGTTGGGGTTCCTGCGGCACTCGTTCAGCCAGTGAAGAGCATGATCTTCTCGTCATTGCTGGGGTTCTTGCGGTGCTCGTTCAGCCAGTGAAGAGCATGATCTTCTCGTCATTGCTGGGGTTCTTGCGGTGCTCGTTCAGCCCATGAAGAGCATGATCTCCTCGCCACTGCTGGGGTTCTTGTAGTGCTCATTCAGCCTATAAAGAGCACGATCTTCTCTCCATTGCAGGGGTTCTTGCAGTGCTCTTTCAGCCAGTGAAGAGCATTATCTTCTCGTCATTGCTGGGGTTCTTGCGGCGCTCGTTCAGCCAGTGAAGAGCATGATCTCCACACCACTGCTGGGGTTCTTGTAGTGCTCATTCAGCCTGTAAAGAGCATGATCTTCTCGTCATTGCTGGGGTTCTTGTGGCGCTCGTTCAGCCAGTGAAGAGCATGATCTTCTCGTCATTGCAGGGGTTCTTGTGGCGCTCGTTCAGCCAGTGAAGAGCATGATCTTCTCGTCATTGCAGGGGTTCTTGTGGCGCTCGTTCAGCCTGTAAAGAGCATGATCTTCTCGTCATTGCTGGGGTTCTTGTGGCGCTCGTTCAGCCAGTGAAGAGCATGATCTTCTCGTCATTGCTGGGGTTCTTGTGGCGCTCGTTCAGCCAGTGAAGAGCATGATCTTCTCGTCATTGCAGGGGTTCTTGTGGCGCTCGTTTAGCCAGTGAAGAGCATGATCTTCTCGTCATTGCAGGGGTTCTTGTTGCGCTCGTTCAGCCAGTGAAGAGCATGATCTTCTCGTCATTGCTGGGGTTCTTGTGGCGCTCGTTCAGCCAGTGAAGAGCATGATCTTCTCGTCATTGCTGGGGTTCTTGTGGTGCTCGTTCAGCCAGTGAAGAGCCTGATCTTCTCTCCATTGCTGGGGTTCTTGCAGCGCTCGTTCAGCCGGTAAAGCGCCTGATCTCCTTGCCGTTGCTGGGATCTAGCGGTGCTTGTTCAGCCCACAAAGAGCATGATCTTCTCGTCATTGCAGGGGTTCTTGTGGCGCTCGTTCAGCCAGTGAAGAGCATGATCTTCTCGTCATTGCAGGGGTTCTTGTGGCGCTCGTTCAGCCAGTGAAGAGCATGATCTTCTCGTCATTGCAGGGGTTCTTGTGGCGCTCGTTCAGCCAGTGAAGAGCATGATCTCCACACCACTGCTGGGGTTCTTGCGATGCTCTTTCAGCCTGTAAAGAGCCTGATCTTCTCTCCATTGCTGGGGTTCTTGCAGCGCTCGTTCAGCCGGTAAAGCGCCTGATCTCCTTGCCGTTGCTGGGATCTAGCAGTGCTCGTTCAGCCCGCAAAGAGCATGATCTTCTCTCCATTGCTGGGGTTCTTGCAGTGCTCGTTCAGCCAGTGAAGAGCATGATCTTCTCGTCATTGCTGGGGTTCTTGTGGCGCTCGTTCAGCCAGTGAAGAGCATGATCTTCTCGTCATTGCTTGGGTTCTTGTGGCGCTCGTTCAGCCAGTGAAGAGCATGATCTTCTCGTCATTGCTGGGGTTCTTGCGGTGCTCGTTCAGCCCATGAAGAGCATGATCTCCACACCACTGCTGGGGTTCTTGTAGTGCTCATTCAGCCTGTAAAGAGCATGATCTCCACACCACTGCTGGGGTTCTTGTAGTGCTCATTCAGCCTGTAAAGAGCATGATCTCCACACCACTGCTGGGGTTCTTGCGGCGCTCGTTCAGCCAGTGAAGAGCATGATCTTCCCGTCATTGCTGGGGTTCTTGCGGTGCTCGTTCAGCCCGCAAAGAGCATGATCTTCTCTCCATTGCTGGGGTTCTTGTGGCGCTCGTTCAGATAGTGAAGAGCATGATCTCCACACCACTGCTGGGGTTCTTGTAGTGCTCATTCAGCCTGTAAAGAGCATGATCTCCACACCACTGCTGGGGTTCTTGTAGTGCTCATTCAGCCTGTAAAGAGCATGATCTCCACACCACTGCTGGGGTTCTTGCGGCGCTCGTTCAGCCAGTGAAGAGCATGATCTTCCCGTCATTGCTGGGGTTCTTGCGGTGCTCGTTCAGCCCATGAAGAGCATGATCTCCTCGCCACTGCTGGGGTTCTTGTAGTGCTCATTCAGCCTGTAAAGAGCATGATCTCGACACCACTGCTAGGGTTCTTGCAGTGCTCTTTCAGCCTGTAAAGAGCATGATCTTCTCGTCATTGCTGGGGTTCTTGTGGCGCTCGTTCAGCCAGTGAAGAGCACAATCTTCTCGTCATTGCTGGGGTTCTTGCGGTGCTCGTTCAGCCCATGAAGAGCATGATCTCCTCGCCACTGCTGGGGTTCTTGTAGTGCTCATTCAGCCTGTAAAGAGCATGATCTCCACACCACTGCTGGGGTTCTTGCAGTGCTCTTTCACCCAGTGAAGAACATGATCTTCTCGTCATTGCTGGGGATCTTGTGGCGCTCGTTCAGCCAGTGAAGAGCATGTCTTCTCGTCATTGCTGGGGTTCTTGTGGCTCTCGTTCAGCCAGTGAAGAGCATGATCTTCTCGTCATTGCTGGGGTTCTTGTGGCGCTCGTTCAGCCAGTGAAGAGCATGATCTTCTCGTCATTGCTGGGGTTCTTGCGGTGCTCGTTCAGCCCATGAAGAGCATGATCTCCTCGCCACTGCTGGGGTTCTTGTAGTGCTCATTCAGCCTGTAAAGAGCATGATCTCCACACCACTGCTGGGGTTCTTGTAGTGCTCATTCAGCCTGTAAAGAGCATGATCTCCACACCACTGCTGGGGTTCTTGCGGTGCTCGTTCAGCCAGTGAAGGGCATGATCTTCCCGTCATTGCTGGGGTTCTTGTGGCGCTCGTTCAGCCAGTGAAGAGCATGATCTTCTCGTCATTGCTGGGGTTCTTGTGGCGCTCGTTCAGCCAGTGAAGAGCATGATCTTCTCGTCATTGCTGGGGTTCTTGTGGCGCTCGTTCAGCCAGTGAAGAGCATGATCTTCTCGTCATTGCTGGGGTTCTTGTGGCGCTCGTTCAGCCAGTGAAGAGCATGATCTTCTCGTCATTGCTGGGGTTCTTGCGGTGCTCGTTCAGCCCATGAAGAGCATGATCTCCTCGCCACTGCTGGGGTTCTTGTAGTGCTCATTCAGCCTGTAAAGAGCATGATCTCCACACCACTGCTGGGGTTCTTGTAGTGCTCATTCAGCCTGTAAAGAGCATGATCTCCACACCACTGCTGGGGTTCTTGCCGTGCTCGTTCAGCCAGTGAAGAGCATGATCTTCTCGTCATTGCTGGGGTTCTTGCGGCGCTCGTTCAGCCAGTGAAGAGCATGATCTTCCCGTCATTGCTGGGGTTCTTGCGGTGCTCGTTCAGCCCATGAAGAGCATGATCTCCTCGCCACTGCTGGGGTTCTTGTAGTGCTCATTCAGCCTGTAAAGAGCATGATCTCCACACCACTGCTGGGGTTCTTGCGGTGCTCTTTCAGCCAGTGAAGAGCACAATCTTCTCGTCATTGCTGGGGTTCTTGCGGTGCTCGTTCAGCCCATGAAGAGCATGATCTCCTCGCCACTGCTGGGGTTCTTGTAGTGCTCATTCAGCCTGTAAAGAGCATGATCTCCACACCACTGCTGGGGTTCTTGCAGTGCTCTTTCAGCCAGTGAAGAGCATGATCTTCTCGTCATTGCTGGGGTTCTTGTGGCGCTCGTTCAGCCAGTGAAGAGCATGATCTTCTCGTCATTGCTGGGGTTCTTGCGGTGCTCGTTCAGCCCATGAAGAGCATGATCTCCTCGCCACTGCTGGGGTTCTTGTAGTGCTCATTCAGCCTGTAAAGAGCATGATCTTCTCGTCATTGCTGGGGTTCTTGTGGCGCTCGTTCAGCCAGTGAAGAGCATGATCTTCTCGTCATTGCTGGGGTTCTTGTGGCGCTCGTTCAGCCAGTGAAGAGCATGATCTTCTCGTCATTGCTGGGGTTCTTGCGGTGCTCGTTCAGCCCATGAAGAGCATGATCTCCTCGCCACTGCTGGGGATCTTGTAGTGCTCATTCAGCCTGTAAAGAGCATGATCTCCACACCACTGCTGGGGTTCTTGTAGTGCTCATTCAGCCGGTAAAGAGCATGATCTCCACACCACTGCTGGGGTTCTTGCGGTGCTCGTTCAGCCAGTGAAGAGCATGATCTTCCTGTCATTGCTGGGGTTCTTGTGGCGCTCGTTCAGCCAGTGAAGAGCATGATCTTCTCGTCATTGCTGGGGTTCTTGTGGCGCTCGTTCAGCCAGTGAAGAGCATGATCTTCTCGTCATTGCTGGGGTTCTTGTGGCGCTCGTTCAGCCAGTGAAGAGCATGATCTTCTCGTCATTGCTGGGGTTCTTGTGGTGCTCGTTCAGCCAGTGAAGAGCATGATCTTCTCGTCATTGCTGGGGTTCTTGCGGTGCTCGTTCAGCCCATGAAGAGAATGATCTCCTCGCCACTGCTGGGGTTCTTGTAGTGCTCATTCAGCCTGTAAAGAGCATGATCTCCACACCACTGCTGGGGTTCTTGTAGTGCTCATTCAGCCTGTAAAGAGCATGATCTCCACACCACTGCTGGGGTTCTTGCGGTGCTCGTTCAGCCAGTGAAGAGCATGATCTTCTCGTCATTGCTGGGGTTCTTGCGGCGCTCGTTCAGCCAGTGAAGAGCATGATCTTCCCGTCATTGCTGGGGTTCTTGCGGTGCTCGTTCAGCCCATGAAGAGCATGATCTCCTCGCCACTGCTGGGGTTCTTGTAGTGCTCATTCAGCCTGTAAAGAGCATGATCTCCACACCACTGCTGGGGTTCTTGCGGTGCTCGTTCAGCCAGTGAAGAGCATGATCTTCCTGTCATTGCTGGGGTTCTTGTGGCGCTCGTTCAGCCAGTGAAGAGCATGATCTTCTCGTCATTGCTGGGGTTCTTGTGGCGCTCGTTCAGCCAGTGAAGAGCATGATCTTCTCGTCATTGCTGGGGTTCTTGTGGCGCTCGTTCAGCCAGTGAAGAGCATGATCTTCTCGTCATTGCTGGGGTTCTTGTGGTGCTCGTTCAGCCAGTGAAGAGCATGATCTTCTCGTCATTGCTGGGGTTCTTGCGGTGCTCGTTCAGCCCATGAAGAGCATGATCTCCTCGCCACTGCTGGGGTTCTTGTAGTGCTCATTCAGCCTGTAAAGAGCATGATCTCCACACCACTGCTGGGGTTCTTGTAGTGCTCATTCAGCCTGTAAAGAGCATGATCTCCACACCACTGCTGGGGTTCTTGCGGTGCTCGTTCAGCCAGTGAAGAGCATGATCTTCTCGTCATTGCTGGGGTTCTTGCGGCGCTCGTTCAGCCAGTGAAGAGCATGATCTTCCCGTCATTGCTGGGGTTCTTGCGGTGCTCGTTCAGCCCATGAAGAGCATGATCTCCTCGCCACTGCTGGGGTTCTTGTAGTGCTCATTCAGCCTGTAAAGAGCATGATCTCCACACCACTGCTGGGGTTCTTGCAGTGCTCTTTCAGCCAGTGAAGAGCATGATCTTCTCGTCATTGCTGGGGTTCTTGTGGCGCTCGTTCAGCCAGTGAAGAGCATGATCTTCTCGTCATTGCTGGGGTTCTTGTAGTGCTCATTCAGCCTGTAAAGAGCATGATCTTCTCTCCATTGTTGGGGTTCTTGCGGCGCTCGTTCAGCCAGTGAAGAGCATGATCTTCTCGTCATTGCTGGGGTTCTTGCGGTGCTCGTTCAGCCAGTGAAGAGCATGATCTTCTCGTCATTGCTGGGGTTCTTGCGGTGCTCGTTCAGCCCATGAAGAGCATGATCTCCTCGCCACTGCTGGGATTCTTGTAGTGCTCATTCAGCCTATAAAGAGCACGATCTTCTCTCCATTGCAGGGGTTCTTGCAGTGCTCTTTCAGCCAGTGAAGAGCATGATCTTCTCGTCATTGCTGGGGTTCTTGTGGCGCTCGTTCAGCCAGTGAAGAGCATGATCTCCACACCACTGCTGGGGTTCTTGTAGTGCTCATTCAGCCTGTAAAGAGCATGATCTTCTCGTCATTGCTGGGGTTCTTGTAGTGCTCATTCAGCCTGTAAAGAGCATGATCTTCTCTCCATTGCTAGGGTTCTTGAGGTGCTCGTTCAGCCAGTAAAGAGCATGATCTTCTCGCCATTGCTGGGGTTCTTGTGGTGCTCGTTTAGCCCATGAAGAGCATGACCTTCTCGCCATCGCTGGGGTTCTTGTAGTGCTCGTTCAGCCCATGAAGAGCATGATCTCCTCGCCACTGCTGGGGTTCTTGTAGTGCTCATTCAGCCTGTAAAGAGCATGATCTTCTCTCCATTGTTGGGGTTCTTGCGGCACTCGTTCAGCCAGTGAAGAGCATGATCTTCTCGTCATTGCTGGGGTTCTTGCGGTGCTCGTTCAGCCCATGAAGAGCATGATCTCCTCGCCACTGCTGGGGTTCTTGTAGTGCTCATTCAGCCTATAAAGAGCACGATCTTCTCTCCATTGCAGGGGTTCTTGCAGTGCTCTTTCAGCCAGTGAAGAGCATTATCTTCTCGTCATTGCTGGGGTTCTTGCGGCGCTCGTTCAGCCAGTGAAGAGCATGATCTCCACACCACTGCGGGGGTTCTTGTAGTGCTCATTCAGCCAGTAAAGAGCATGATCTTCTCGTCATTGCTAGGGTTCTTGTGGCGCTCGTTCAGCCAGTAAAGAGCATGATCTTCTCGCCATTGCTGGGGTTCTTGTGGTGCTCGTTTAGCCCATGAAGAGCATGACCTTCTCGCCATCGCTGGGGTTCTTGTAGTGCTCGTTCAGCCCATGAAGAGCATGATCTCTTCGCCACTGCTGGGGTTCTTGTAGTGCTCATTCAGCCTGTAAAGAGCATGATCTTCTCTCCATTGCTGGGGTCCTTGCGGCGCTCGTTCAGCCAGTGAAGAGCATGATCTCCTCGGCACTGCTGGGGCTCTTGCAGTGCTCATTCAACCCGCAAAGAGCATAATCTTCTCTCCATTGCTTGGGTACTTGTGGCGCTCGTTCAGCCAGTGAAGAGCATGATCTTCTGGTCATTGCTGGGATTCTAGCAGTGCTCGTTCAGCCCGCAAAGAGCATGATCTTCTCTCCATTGCTGGGGTTCTTGCAGTGCTCGTTCAGCCTGTGAAGAGCATGATCTCCTCGCCATTGCTGGGGTTCTTGCTGTGCTCATTTAGCCCTCAAAGAGCATGATCTTCTCGCTATTGCTGGGGTTCTTGTGGTGCTTGTCAACCCGTGAAGAGCATGATCTTCTCGCCATTGCTGGGGTTCTTGTGGTGCTCGTTTAGCCCATGAAGAGCATGACCTTCTCGCCATCGCTGGGGTTCTTGTATTGCTCATTCAGCCTGTAAAGAGCATGATCTTCTCTCCATTGCTGGGGTTCTTGCGGCGCTCGTTCAGCCAGTGAAGAGCATGATCTCCTCGGCACTGCTGGGGTTCTTGCAGTGCTCATTCAACCCGCAAAGAGCATGATCTTCTCTCCATTGCTTGGGTACTTGTGGCGCTCATTCAGCCAGTGAAGAGCATGATCTTCTGGTCATTGCTGGGATTCTAGCAGTGCTCGTTCAGCCCGCAAAGAGCATGATCTTCTCTCCATTGCTGGGGTTCTTGCAGTGCTCGTTCAGCCCGTGAAGAGCATGATCTCCTCGCCACTGCTGGGGTTCTTGCAGTGCTCATTCAGCCCGCAAAGAGCATTTTCTCCTCGCCATCGCTGGGGTTCTTGCGGTGCTGGTTTGGCCTATAAACTCATGATCTCCTTGCCATTGCTGGAGTTCTAGAGGTGCTCGTTCAGCCCGTCAACAGCATGATCTTCTCGTCATTGCTGGGGTTCTTGAGGTGCTCGTTCAGCCTGTAAAGAGCATGATCTTCTCTCCATTGCTGGGGTTCTTGCGGCGCTCGTTCAGCCAGTGAAGAGCATGATCTCCTCGGCACTGCTGGGGTTCTTGCAGTGCTCATTCAACCCACCCGCAAAGAGCATGATCTTCTCTCCATTGCTTGGGTACTTGTGGCGCTCGTTCAGCCAGTGAAGAGCATGATCTTCTCTTCATTGCTGGGGTTCTTGCAGTGCTCGTTCAGCCCGTGAAGAGCATGATCTCCTCGCCATTGCTGGGGTTCTTGCTGTGCTCATTTAGCCCGCAAAGAGCATGATCTTCTCGCTATTGCTGGGGTTCTTGTGGTGCTTGTCAACCCGTGAAGAGCATGATCTCCACACTATCGCTACGGTTCTAGCGGTGCTCATTCAGCCCGTCAACAGCTAGAACTTCTCGTCATTACGGGCGTTCCTGTGGCGCTCGTTCAGCCAGTGAAGAGCATGATCTTCTCTCCATTGCTGGGGTTCTTGCGGTGCTCGTTCAGCCAGTGAAGAGCATGATCTCCTCGCCACTGCTGGGGTTCTTGTAGTGCTCATTCAGCCTGTAAAGAGCATGATCTTCTGGTCATTGCTGGGGTTCTGGCATTGCTCGTTCAGCCCGCAAAGAGCATGATCTTCTCTCCATTGTTGGGGTTCTTGTGGCGCTCGTTCAGCCAGTGAAGAGCATGATCTTCTCGTCATTGTTGGGGGTCTTGCGGTGCTCGTTCAGCCAGTGAAGAGCATGATCTTCTCGTCATTGCTGGGGTTCTTGCGGTGCTCGTTCAGCCAGTGAAGAGCATGATCTTCTCGTCATTGTTGGGGTTCTTGCGGTGCTCGTTCAGCCAGTGAAGAGCATGATCTCCTCGCCACTGCTGGGGTTCTTGCAGCGCTCGTTCAGCCAGTGAAGAGCATGATCTCCACACCACTGCTGGGGTTCTTGTAGTGCTCATTCAGCCTGTAAAGAGCATGATCTTCTGGTCATTGCTGGGGTTCTGGCATTGCTCGTTCAGCCCGCAAAGAGCATGATCTTCTCTCCATTGCAGGGGTTCTTGCGGTGCTCGTTCAGCCAGTGAAGAGCATGATCTTCTCGTCATTGTTGGGGTTCTTGCGGTGCTCGTTCAGCCAGTGAAGAGCATGATCTTCTCGTCATTGCTGGGGTTCTTGCTGTGCTTGTTCAGCCCGTGAAGAGCATGTTCTCCTCGCCATCGCTGGGGTTCTTGCGGTGATGGTTTGGCCTATAAACTCATGATCTCCTTGCCATTGCTGGAGTTCTAGAGGTGCTTGTTCAGCCCGTCAACAGCATGATCTCCTTGTCATTGCTAGGGTTGTAGTGGTGCTTGTTCAGCCTGAGAAGAACATGATCTTCTCTCCACTGCTGGGGTTTCTTGCTGTGCTCGTTCAGCGCGTGAAGAGCATGATCTTCTGGCCATTGCTGGCGTTCTTGCGGTGCCCGTTCAGCCCGTGAAGATCATGATCTTCTTGCCACTGCTGGGGTTCTTGCGGTGCTCGTTCAGGCCAGCCTTCAGGGAGTGGTTGTACTCACAGGCGGTGATCTTGGGCCTGAAGGGATCCCTGAGCAGGTGATCTCCAGATGTCCTCCACAACTGTTATTGTGCTGACCTCTAAATTAGACACCATTTGGCAAACTACTATAAGTGCCGGTGTTGATAATTAAGTGCAGATGGCTAGCACTCGAAACCACCAGCTCAAATTAAGCAATGGCCCTCCATCTGCACACTCCTAATGAGAGGGGAAGAGGTGACACATTCGGACGATGTACTCCCATTCTACTCAGGGCAACATGACTTTGAACCAGCTGACATTAGTGCTTTCATCTCAGGCAAAGACCACTTTCAGACCATTTCCAACTACATTCAAACACCCAAAGTAACTAAAGAACTAAACACTAAAGAACCTCTCCCTCGACATTCATACAGACAGTGAAGAGGACAGACAATCTGATTCTAGCCCATACAAAGCATCCTGCCAAGGCTATAAAAGCTGCTCGACAGGGTACGACAAAAGCACTAAAGGTACTGTAAGCACAACAGAAAAACTTGAAACACTCAATATATAGTTAGGAAAGTACTGCAAAAAGACAAATAAAACACTGAACTTGTCTTATCTACAACACAAAAAACAGGAACCCCCACGATATGCCTCATGAAATGCCCTCAAAAACCTTAAGAGCCTGGCACCCCAAGGACAGTCTCTTGACACCTCTGATGACTGGCACATGGACCCCAAAATACCTGAGGGTTTACACTTTGACCCTAAAACCTCTGACGAGTAGCACTTGGACTCCAAAACCTCCAGTGATTGACACTTGGTGCTCATACCCACAAGGACAGAATACTGGAGGCCTCCAAACTCCTGAGGATTGACGCTTGGACCTCACACACTAGAGCACAGACTCTTTGATACCACAACCACTGGAAAAGATTCTTGGACACATCAGCCACCAAGGTCTGATGGTTGACTCTTGAGTGCTGCAGTCACCCTTCCGCCTCCCATGGAGGCCACAAGGATAGAGTCTTGGCCACCAGAACCCTCAGAACAGACTCATAAGCCCAACACCTACCAAGGTCCATGGATAGGCCCAGGTACACCTCAAGCCGCAGAACACACTCACCAAACTTACCAAGGTCTGAGGATTGACTCTTGAGTGCCACAATAACCCTTCAGCCACCCACAGAGGCCTCGAGGATGGAGTCTAGGGCATCAGAACCCCCAGAACAGACTCATTGTCTCCACACCTACCAAGGTCCATGGATAGGCCAGGTACACCTCAAGCCGCAGAACATACTCACCAAACCTACCAAGGTCTGAGGATTGACTCTTGAGGGCCACAATAACCCTTTGGTCACCCACAGAGGGCTTGAGGTTGGAGTCTAGGGCATCAGAACCCCCAGAACAGACTCATTGTCCCCACACCTACCAAGGCTCACGGATAGACCCAGATATACCTCAAGTCCCAGAACACACTCACCAAACCTATCAAGGTCTGAGGATTGACTCTTGATTGCCACACTAACCCTTCAGCCACCGATGGAGGCCACAAGGATACAGTCACCAGAACCTTCAGAACAGACTCATAAGCCCCACACTTACCAAGGTCCATGGATAGACCAAGGTTAACCTCAAGCCCCTGAACACACTCACCAAACCGACCAAGGTCTGAGGGTTGACTCTTGAGGCCACAAGGATAGAGTCTTGGACACTACAATATTCAGAACAGACTATTAGACAAGGTATAAGGATTGGTTCTTGAAGGCCACTTTAAACCATTGGCTGTGCACTGAGGCCTGAGATGAAACTCACGGACACCACACCCCCAGAAAAGACTCTTAGACCCCACACCCACCAAGTTCTGAGGATTGACTCGAACACCATACTAACCCCTCGCCTCCTGTTGACTCTTGGACTCCACAGCAGCTGGTCTCACAGGAGCTCAGTTGTACGAAGGGCACACATGTGTGCAGTAGGTGCCCACAGGCCCCAGACTGCTCACTGTCTACCAATGGGGAACTGGAGAAGTATACAGAAGAGCCCACAGTCCCACTCAGGACTCTGCAACGCTAAGCATAGAGTCCCATGAACGAAAGGGTCTGTACAGATCAAGCCTGAAATCAACCAATCAGTGAAACTGCAAGAGCACCACAGACCAACCCTGACCGCCATCACCAAGGCCTAGGATCCTCAGCTGCATTCAGACTCATCCTCCTCTCTGTCCAAGGCTGAACTGTGTCAGTACTAGGTATACTGAACTGCCCACAGACCCAGACTATCCACTGTCCCCCAGTGGGGAACTTCCCACAGACCCACCTAGGGCCCTGCCCAAGGATAACCCTAGAGTACCAGGTACAAATAACTGCATATAAACTAGCCTGATCAAGATTACTTAAGGTATCCTTAGCACTGGCAAAGTTAGCATCAGCTGCTATTTCGGCCTTAAGTGTTTTTATTTCAGCGGCAATCAGCTGGATCTGTTCGGCTGCGGTTTCCACACCCAACACCATCCAGTGGCGTGAGCAGTTGTTTGCAACGTGGCTGAATCCGTCTTTGAAATTGGGTACCTCAATAAAGATGGCTGGTTCTATTTTGATTTGTAGGCCAACTGGGATGATGTTCTCTTTGAGGTATCTAGTTAGACGGTGACCGTGCCACCGGGTACGGACTAGTTTCTTTTCCAGCCGCTCTAAATGCGATATTTTGTCCTTAAGAGTGAAGTCAATAGTGGGATGTTAGTAGATAAAAAATGTTATCAGGATTCTCAAGAAGTTTGTCAATATATTCTTCTGAATATGAAAGAAGATCTCTTTCAACCATGGTGTGCTAAAACTGAAATGAATTCAAAAAAGAAAAGAACCTCGCAGGCCAGCGTCTGCTCGAAGTATAGTATACCTAGGGGGTTCACCCAAACATAGTCACTGGGACCTGGGTCGTTACAGTACTGAGAAGAATGGGTCCCAGTGTGAATTGGCAATAAACACAAAATTATCAAGAAATTAGAAATACAATAAATGAATCTACACTGTTTTTATTCACAATGTAGATATATTTATCAGATATAGTATCTGGTAGTACAAATTCAAACGGTTGTACAGTGCCCCAAGGGAGAAGGGGAAGTGATAAGGTGAGGATAGTGTGGATGGGGAATCGTGACAGTAAAATCAACCAAATACCCACGAAGAGTTAGTATCATTATTGTCTTGATCAAGTGCTACAATTGATTAGGTCTTCTTCGGCTTGGTAATTACTGTAACTCACATCCCTCTTTTTGTAATGCTCTTTCCACTGGCCCGGACCAGGGTTCAATTCCCCGCCTCGGCGGGTCTTGGGCTCAAATTTCCCCGGACCTGACAATTCTCGCCTCGGTGCCTATTCCAATCACGGAGTCCCACTCTGTAACTCTGGGCAATAGCTTACTTAATCTCCACAAGGGCCCCTCGCGGCGGGATGCCTGGCTTTCACCTTGGGGATGCCCAGAAATGGGTTATCGCGCAGGGGAATACCAGGACGGGTTCCCTAAGCAAGCGCCGGGAAACCCGCTGCGGGTAGCTGTGCGCTATATAAGCTCAAATACATTTACATTTAATCACTCATCGAGTAACAATTCAGTATGAACGAATACTCAGATGTTATCACTGGCATCTGTTACAATAATGTAAGAACTTTTCTAATAATTGTTCCTACAATTATTTTTATTTTCGAACATGATGATAATTCATAATATCTCTTCGACTCGCTTTACTTGCCGATCGGTTTCTGCCGATAGTCTTTCTACATTGTCCACACCCAATCCCGTGGTCACGTGACGCAGTTACCATAGCTACTGCCACAACCAGGAAGCTCTGTTTGCCATTGCCGACACGAGCAACACAAGACGCCAGATTCACTCGGCTACTGGTGAGTGTTTAACTCTCAAATACTTTTGGCCCTATGTAGCCCGTATTTAGGGGTTTATAGCTAATGACACGATCTCCGTGTTAATTTCCCACAGATGACGTTTAGTGGCCTTTCTCCATTACTAGCCCACGGACACTTGAACAGCCCAAATCCACCTTCGGGTAAGCTGTTCTATTTAACGTTCATCACGGACACGGTTGTGCTCCCCGTGGCTACAAATCTAAATTAGACTTCTCTCTACAGATATTGCCTTGTCCACCGTCCCCGGGCTCTGATTCGAATTCTACCGCTCACGCACGTCCCAATTGTAAGTTACTACTCAGTTCACATATATTGCTTATGATCTGTACTGCCATTTTTAGCAACTATGTTTGTAATGATATGTCCATTCCTCTATTATTTTAGACCTACGAGTCTACGCTAGTCTCCTAACATTTTAATTAGTATGACACCAATTCCTTAATAATTTCTTTCATCTCTTTATCTTTTGATCTGAACATCTCTCCAGATGAGGTATTCTGTCCTTTAAATAGAAGACAAGCATCAATTGAATTGGTATGCTCTACCCCTAATTGTGTGCCAATTTAACTACTCATGTTTTGACTCATGAACCAGGTGATTAAATATATTTAAGTAACCCCTGTAATATTTATTGAATAGGTTGCCTGCCCCGCACCCTGTCCTGATGAAGACCCCACAGCAAAGGTACTACTAATTCCTGCAACAATGTGAGGGTCGAAACGTCGACAATTGCTCCTTGTCCATCAGCTTCACGCCAATATTTCAACATTAATGTATTCTGTGAAGCATGATTCATATCTAGTGATGCATTGCACCCACAGTCTTTTGTTTTGTATATTGAAATTGACATACAAATGCATCTTTGATATTTGGTTGATTTTACTGTCACGATTCCCCATCCACACTATCCTCACCTTATCACTTCCCCTTCTCCCTTGGGGCACTGTACAACCGTTTGAATTTGTACTACCAGATACTATATCTGATAAATATATCTACATTGTGAATAAAAACAGTGTAGATTCATTTATTGTATTTCTAATTTCTTGATAATTGTGTGTTTATTGCCAATTCACACTGGGACCCCTTCTTCTCAGTACCTCCTGAAGTAGGGGCAGTTCAGGAGATTGAGCTTCCTGCTAAGGAAGAAGAAGAGCAAGCCACTCTTTCAAAATATCCACTGTATTCCAGATTCCCAGCAAGGAAAGGGAGGGTTAGTCCATCAACTTCTTCTGGAAGTCCCCCTTCTGATGATCTAGACTCTACTTGGATCTCACCTCAGGCTGAGAGTGAGACATGCCACGAGACAAGGCTAGGGAAAAGGAAAGTTCCAGAAAGCCTTAGATTTATAGAGGTAGATGAGGAGGATGATGACGAGTCAGTCATCATGGACAATAGCCCCGCCCCAGTGGAGACCGACATTAGCCCATCCCAAATTGCTGTGAGGGATGTGGTACGGATACCACCAACCCAGCTACCACCAATACCACCTCCAGCTGCCATAGTTACAAAGTGACCTAAATCCACCACAACCACCTCAGTAGAAGTACGTACTGCAGAGAGTCAAACATCACACCCACCTACCAGTTCACCCGGCATTGCAAGTGGCACCAGCAGCATCAGAAAATTGACTTCCCCAGTTTGGCACTTCTTTTCGGTTAGCAGGAAGGAGGAGAATATTGCTATATTCTCCATTTGTGAAGAAGGTGTTAGTCAGGGTAAGCTTGGTAACAACTATGGTACAGAAGGCCAAACAACCCATCTGAGAAAACACCACTTGATCCACTGGGAGGCGCACCTTAGCGGCCAAAAAATGGCAAGTGTTGTTGGTGGAGGGGATGAAGAAGATCCGATCACGGTAGAAGGTGAACAAGAGGGAGACATTTTCTCTGTTACACAAAGCAGCCCTGTCCCCAGGAGTGCAGTGGTACCGTCCACATAATCATCAGCAACTTCGCAATGGCAATGGCACAAGAGTCAGGCTGAGACACAAAGGGGTCCAAGGCAAGAGAGTACCACAACGCAAAAAAAGGCACATTGAGCCTAACATCTGGTGTCAAGAAGTCAACTGCATCAGTGGCACCAGAAAAGAAAAAAATCCAGGCTACCATTCTCAGCATGTTTAGGTCGGAGGGGCAGTAGGAACGCAACCACCCACTGGCACGTTTGAGAAGCTGACTAAAATGTTAGTGCTGGACCTCCTCCCTCTTTCTTTTGTGGAAGGGGTGGATTTTCTTGAATTGTGGCAGCCATCTGCCTGAAATTGAATGGTCGAAGCCCGTCCTATTACGCCAGACATCACGACGTGGTGGAATTGCTTGGACAATCTTTGCAGAGAAGTGCTGTTCACACTATCCACTTAACATCACTGCACACTGGATCTCTTTTGTGGGGGTTAGAGAAAAGATATCTGCAGGTGTTGACACTGCTGATATTTTTAATGATGCTCAAAAGCATGCTACAGTAGCCATGTTCACCATGGAGAAATCCCATGCTGCTGCAAACATTATGGAAGACTTTAACACCAAGTTCTTCGAATGAATGCAACCAAGAGGGCTTAAAATTGGTTTTGTTGCAACGGACAATGGCAGTAATATAGTTAAGGTCATGGCCGATTGTAGCTATTTTAGGGTCCTGTGTTTGGCGTGCTGTATTAACATCATTGTTCAAGACTTTCTGAAAAAGAAGACAGAGTCAGCAACTTACACACCACCTGCAGAAGAATCTGCACATATTTCAGCCATTCTTTTAAAGCCCACAAGCAGCTGAGGATCATTCAACATGATAATAGAATGTCAGTTAAAGCACACATCCAGGAGGTGCCAACACGTTGGAATTCAACTTATTACATGCTTGAACGTCTGTTTGAGCAGTATAGACCAATCAATGAATATGTGATCCAAAGAGGGGATGCTACTGTGAAAGGCATGATCACTGATTTGGACCATGGGGCCAATGGGGCCTCATTAAATGCTTGACAGGGATGCTGCTTCCTTTCAAGGTCTTCACACGTGAAGTCAGAAAGCTTTCCCATTGTTGCAATGGAGGTGTATGCAATGTACGCAGGTATAGAAAAAAAAGAAGCTTATAAGTTGATAGAGAGCTTAACCCTTCTCATATCTGAAAATACAAGGGTGCAAAGAGGCATTGTGTCATCCAACCATTACATTTGTGCCACAATTCTTGATCCACTCTCCGAACCATTACTGCACACTTTCATTCTTTTTTCAGACAGGGATGTTGCCAGCTAAAAAACCTGGATATCTGTGTAAGCCAGTCAGCTATAAATAGAGCGGCCGGGAATTAGAGGCCCGTTCCTCCAGGGCACAACAAGTACTGCTGGGCAGCCTTCAAGTTCAACGTCAGAGCCTGAGGGCAGTGTAGTTGGCTCACAGCAGCCAAAACCACAAACAACAACAAGGACAGGAGCATCAGCCCCAAAATCGGCACATGAATGGTTTCTACAGGCAGGGCTTACGTCCAGTGCTGAGGCAAAGGCAAAAGAGGCCAAGCAAAGTGGAGCACCCATGACCATTGAGCGGATGGTCCAGGCCATTCTTGATGACCCAACAGAGGTCTACTTTGATCAAAACCCATTACTGTATTGGTATGGGAAAAGGCGCCAATGGCCAGTGCTCAGCAGGCTGGTGATAAACTATCTGGCTTGCCCCATAGCAAGTGTCTCTGATGAGTGTGTTTTCAGTGCTGCTGCTGCCATTCTGACAGTGAGAAGGACCAATCATTTGGCACAAAACGTGGAGGGGTTAACCATGATAAAAATGAATCAGCACTTTATACCACCGGATTATACCATTCCTGAAGTAGCACAGCAGAGAGATGATGACTGCGAGTCAGGTCATGGAAGTAGTGTGTTAGGTGACCTACTTCTGGGTGAACCTCCAAAATTTGAGAATGAGCTCTACTCCCCTGACAACTACTAGGCTCTTTCATTTTCCAGTTGCTTTCTTCCTTTGACGAATATATATATATAGCTGAGTAACATTATTTTATTTATTTACTTTATTATTTGTGTGTGTCACTGTCTTTATGGTTCACAACAAATCCATTCCCACCACCTTTCTCCTTGATTGTCAGATTGGAGTTGTAACTGTGGGCAGTCAGTGAGGAAGTAAGTAAGTAAGTCCACTCCTGGCTCACCCTAAAGCCATTTCCCTTAAGCCAGACATTGGATGAGAATACAAATGTGAAATGCATGCCTGCCTCCAAACCTGGGCCCTGACTATATTTCTATCCCTTCTGAGCCTAGAGGGACTGCCCTAGAAGAACAGATAAATGATGGCATGCATTGCACGCTGAGTGATTGTTGTTTGTTGTGCATGATGTTTACTATTCTACACACAAAAAAGTGACTCAAGTCAAACTTTCCCTTCTTGTTGTTCAATAACAACATTGTACTACTGCAAGCTGATCCACTGCATTTTGAGTCGGGGTGAGTCTGGAATCGCTTTGGACACTTTTGGTACAGAGTTGAACACCACAACTATACCATACTTGCAGTCAAAGTCAGGAGGATCAAAGATGACTGATGGAATAATCAAGGTGTGAAGTGACCTGAAGTTAAACAACAACACCAGACCTACATGTCTGTGTAGTGGTGGTGGCGAGTGCAGTATGACTGACAGCGGTGCATTGATTTTTTTACTTAATTTGGAAAATAGTATGTTGGAATATAATACATTACAATGCAAACAATTACAATGCATGCTTTTATAACACAGTTTTTACATCGCAACTACCATTACAGCGCATGATTTTACAACGCATGCAAATACAACGCATTTTTAAAAACTACCTTTACAACGCATTCCATTACAAAGCATAATATTTTTAGGGTAAGCGTTGGATAGTGTAGGGGTAAAAATTACTATTGTCACTCCAGTGAGTACAACAGTAGGGTAAGTGTTGGATAGTGTGGGGGTAAAAATTACTATTCCCACTCCAGTGAGTGCAACAGTAGGGAAAGTGTTGGATAGTGTAGGGGTGAAAATTACTACTCCCATCTACCCCAAAATCCATACTCACCCTAAAACTAAAAAGTCTCCATTACTTACTTACTATTTCCTTAAATGCATTCGCAAAATAGTGAATCGCAAAGTTTGCGATGCCCTACTTTGCAAGTGCCTTTTGGGATGATATATCCCAAAAGGCTTTTTCCCGTTCGCAAACCGGCCGATTCTGAGAATTGGCCCGTTTGCGAACGAGAAAAGGTCTTCATACATCTGGCCCACAAATTCTTCATGCTTGAATAAACCTACAGACAATACACAGGATATGCCTACTCAGCTGTATCAGATTTTTCACTCCCCACTCCAGACGTCTCTGGGTAAATGCGAGTAGGGGTCTCTGGAAAAGCAAACCTGAACTACTCAGATTTGACCATTAAATATGAACCAAACCAACGTTGGCGGCGCCATGTCATGTAGCTCCCTCCTATAAATCTATGTAGGATCTACATGTTTAGGCAACATAAACTAAGGGATTGGTGTCCAGACTGATTTCAGACACCCCCAAGGATATGTTAGCCTGTAGACTAACTAGCTCACAGTGCCACTATAAGGAGTGGATAGTTTCTGGAAACTATGGAACATGACAACCCTGACCCCACAGGGATTGTATTAACAGTACAGTACTTTTTGCTTAGTCACTCGTGCTCACTTAGTCTCAGAGAGATCAAAGAATAAACAGTGGGGAGGTTTTCAATAAGCATTTATTGAACCAGCATCATTCTTGTATAAAATACGTGTGCTGCAACAACCATTAGACAGAAACAGATTATATACGAGAACAAGCACTAATAGAGTAAATAAAAGGTAGAATTCTACCATGGTGCTAAAACGGTGAATATATGCAGGCATGTAGATACATGGCAGTAATCATGCATACTCCTAACATGCTAAGCTTACCTTGCATGTATGTAGGAGTAAAGCCAAGAATCTCCCTAGGAAAGAGCAGACCGCATTACCTGATGTGAGAGAATGAAGGACCCCCTCTTGGTCTCAAGTTGGACACCCCGCAAGGGATGTCAGACCATTGTGTGCTGGAGTGTCTGCGTGCAGGGACTTCAGCGTCTCATGTCAGCATGGAAGCTTCTCCTCTAATTTGCCCTTCGAAGATGTGGTGCTTATATACCCGAAAGGTACCTGCAGGGGTTCTACCTAGATGTGTCATGATACTGTGGGCCTGCGTTCAAGGATGACAATAGCGGTGTCTTTTGTACAGAAGAGTTATACAGAAGATGGTAATCCTGCTGTGTGATACTAAGAATCCTTATGCATAATAAGACTAGTTTTGGGAGAAAACCAGATGACATTTATTCATCACCTAACTAGGTAAAAGGTCAGCGTCAGAGCCGTTATGTAGAGCAAGGTAGGACAAATAGAGGTAAAAGGTCATACAGTTACCTAAGCCTATATTGGGGTACATTGGGGCTCCTAACGTTACTACTTCTCTAGTTATTTGCATTTTACCCAATATAAAAACTGCACGTTACAGCAGGAAACCACCAATTGTAGGAAACCACACAAAACAGTATAAGAGTGAGAACCAGCAGCAATGACGTACACAATCCCAATAACCACTGGGGAAGCCAGGCAAATCAGCCTTCATACTTTTCATGATCCGGGACATGACCCTTCTTACGCATTTCCATTTGTAATCAATGCAGTTTTTGGATGGAAAGAGTGAGCGTCCCATTATCCAGGTCAGTGCCTGGAATGAACGTGCAACAGGGGGCACTGATCATGGAACACATCCCTCCCTCCATTGCGGTCATCCATTGCGGTCATCAAGTCCAATACTGTTAGACCTGGCAGCATTGGCGCGGGTCTCCCTTTCTCTTTTGGCTTCCTATCTTTTATGTTGGCTGGATTTAGTTGCTCTGGGCGCCGTGCCACTGCTAATCAGTGCCACAGCGCAAATGCTCCCTGTGTAAAGATGTCTGTATGACTTGGGTTAACCATAATTGGCTTGTTTGGTTTACCTGTCAGTCCCTAGTATAAGTGAACTGTCTGTGCTCAGGGCTGGTAGACCCAATACTGCTGGTGGGGATCACTGAAACAATATCGATGGCAAAAATATAGAACTACAAAAATATTGAGTAAAAAATATAGAATGCCAAAATATCGACTTCCTATCTCCAAACAGGTAAGTACAAAAATATCGAATCAAAAATATCGTTGTAAAAAATATAGATAGTCAAAATATCGAATTTTTTAAATAGTTAAAAGTAATTTAAAATGAATGAAATAATAAATATAACTAATTTAATCATACTTAAAATACTTAAATAACATTAAAATTAATAAATAAGTAATATAAAGACAAAATAATTATATATATATATATATATATATATATATATATATATATATATATATATATATATATATATATATATATATATATATATATATATATAAACATAGTATTAATAAAAAATATACCATATATTTACCATAGGATAGCGAGAGGGTTGAATTTACTATTACCACTCCAGTGACTGCAACAGTAGAAAAAACATTGGATAGCGTAGCAGTTAAAATTACTATTCCCACTCCAGTGAGTGAAACAGTAGGGAAAGCGTTGGATAGCAGGAGGGTAAAAATTACTATTCCCACTCCAGTGAGTGCAACAGTAGGGAAAGTAAATACTTCATATATAAATAAAAATAAAAGAAATATTAATACCAATTACAAATTAATTAAAATAATTAACACTTTTATATAACATATTAATTAATCAATTAAAAAAACAAATACAAATTAATTATTAAAAATAATTACCTACTAATACAAATTATTTATCAATTAACAATAAATTAATTAACAATTAAAAAAGAATTAAAAATTAGATTAAAAAAAGAATTTAAAAATTGAATTACTTACAATTAAATTACTTCCCACCCTATTCCCCTATAAACCCACAAGCCACTACAGAAAATAAATTAATACAATTAACATAATGATCAATTAATAAATTAATTACCATTAATTACCCATTATATTTTAATTAATTACCAATTAATAATTAATTACCAATTAATTCAAAATAAATACCAATAAATAAATTAACATATTTAATTAATTATAATTAAATTACTTCCCACCCTATTCCCCAATAAACCCACAACCCACTACAGAAAATAAATTACAAAAATTAACGTAATTATCAATTAATCAATTAATTAAGATTAATTACCAATTATATTTTAATTAATTGACAATTAATAATTAATTAACAATTAATTCAAAATAAATACCAATAAATACATTTACATATTTAATTAATTAAAATTAAATTACTTCCCACCCTTTTCCCCTATAAACACACAACCCGCTACAGAATTATATTACCCAAAAATTAAATACCATAAAAAAATTAATTAATATAAATAATAAAATTAATATACACCTTTCAAACATATACTACCATAAAAAACACTTTAAAAATTGATATTAACTTACTTACCTCAAATTCGATATTTTTGTAGTCTATATTCGGTCCATTTTATATTTTTTGTTGTTGTCTATATTCTGTCCATTCTATATTTTTGTTTTCTATATTCTGTCCATTCTATATTTTTGTTGTCTATATTCTGTCCAATCGATATTATGTCCATTCTATATTTTTTAATTCGATATTAATGCTATCCTATTCGATATTTTTGTAGTCTATATTCTGTCCAGTCGATATTGTGTCCATTCTATATTTTTTAATCGATATTAATGCAAATCGATATTAAAAACTCGATATTTTGAGTGCATACCTGCTGGTGGGCCTGCAGTGCTGATTTGCGTTACCCACAGAAGCAGCTTTTAAAGTATGTTTCAAACTGCTATTACGGAGTCTACCACCAGTCCAGAACTGCCTTTATAACTGTGAGGTGCACCCACTTCCCAGTACCTGCACCTTCTCTTCGCACCATGTAAGACACCCCTATGGCAGGGTGCGTTGTCTGTGACAGGAAGAAAATGCCTACGTCTGTGTAGTATGTTCTAATAGCGGGTTACCCTCCATTTCACTGTTTACTATTGCGAGGCTATCCGCTCTCATAGGCCAGAATGGGCAGTCTGAGTATTACATTCCATAATCCTACCTGCCCCCAGGAACCTGATAGGAAATTAGAATTTGATATGTTTAAGCTTAGGACATTGAGATACATCTCTTAGTAAGGATCATTTGTATATCCCGTGTTCGAAAATGCCGCCGAGGTATTTTCCTGCCTTAGCTTTCCTGTAGGTTTTACTAGTATGTGTATTGGCCGTCTGGTTTTAGAGCAGCAGGGCTAGCTGGGTCAGACCTGGCTAGAGAGAGAGATCGGCATTCAGAGCAAGGGTAGGGGTGACTCTTTGATCTGAGCAGGGCCGTGCCTGGCAAGGTGAATGATGGCTCCACCTCCCACTGGGCATCTGGTAGCAGAGCCCCTGATTCTCAAAGGGTAGGATGTCGCCTCGTAAACCAAGTGCTCCCCGACCCAACCAAACTGGTTCAGGCTGGATTTAGTGATTTGTGACTTTAGAGAACAAAGACTTTTTAGGTATAAAACGCTGTGCTGAAACCTTTGTCCAAGTGTGTTCCTTCTGGATGTCAAGACGAAACTCTGTCCGAGTGAATAGAGGAAAGGACTTTGAAACAATCACTAAGCTTGCTGAAGAAACTATCTGAGGGCCTGAATTGAGAGCGCCTCCTGCTGAAGTCTCAGGGACATTAGACTTCACCCCGTCAGCCATCTGAATTCCTGTGCGAGGGATTCTACTTGCATGTGAGGCCCCCGTCGAGTAATCCGGAGCCTCTAGTTCTACTGTGAGGAACGCGGACTGGTAACCCTTGTTAACTCTGTGTGGGCCGCCGCAGCTAAGAGAGAGCTGCTGCCGCTGAGAGCCAGCCTTAATTGGAACCCTCTGAACCTTCACTGAATCTATGTGGGCTGCCGCAGTTAAAAGAGAGCTGTAGCCGCTGAGTGCCCGCGTTGTGCCAGCCTGGTCGAGATCATCTTTTGTCCTGTGGGCCGCCACAGTTAGGAGAGAGCTGCTAACGCTGAGTCCCCGCACCTTTGCCAACTTTGCATCATCGTGATTTGTACTGTGGGCCGCCACAGCTAAGAGAGAACTGTTGCCATTGAGTGCCCGCACCTTTGTCAACTTTGTATAATCCTGAGTCGACCTGTGGGCCACCACAGCTAAGAGAGAGCTGCTGCTGCTGTGAGCCCACCACAGAGCTGCACGGCGAGAGTCATCGCCACCACCATCCCAGGCCGTCGCAGCCGCGTGCTGCTACCGCTGAGAGCCCGCCTGTCCCGAGTGCCCGAGTCATTGTGAGTGCATGCTGCGGACCACTGCAGCCAAGAGTTGTGGTCACTCGGAGTCCGCCTGTCACCGTCTCCACTTCTTCGCAAAGCTGCGTGCTGTGTCTCCTTCTAACGGCAGGTATCTGGTGCTCAACGGGTCGCATAGACCCAGGCCTTGAACTCAGTCAGTGCCACATTCTGGTGAATACGTTATTGCATTTTTAAGTCCATACTGATTTACGTGCATTGTGGCTTGCTAAAACACTTTGAGATTCATTTGTTAAACCTTAGATAAAGATACTATTTTTCTATACCTACTTGAGTTGTGTCCTTTTGTGGTGTCGTTACTGCCTTATTGTGCATACTCATAAATGCTTCACACACTGCCTCTGAGATAAGCCTAACTGCTCGTGCTACGTTACCACAGGGTTGAGCAGGGGTTATCAAAGGGGGTGGCCCTCTTGCCCTGACTTAGGAAGAAGGGTCCCTATTTGGACAATGGCGCCAGCCATTGACAACTAGAGACCCCCATTTCTGACAAATACATATCGATGTTGCATCACCATAAGGCAGATGGCTCTTTGGGGCATATTATCAAGAAACGGAGTTAAGATTATCGCTAAAGCGGCGATAATTGGCTTGATAATATGCCCTTGTGAATTCCCATAGAAGCCCATGTTCTTGTGTGTGGAATTCTCTACGGCATATTATGAAGCCCATTATCGCCGCTTTAGCGATAATCTTAACTCCGTTCTTGATAATATGCCCCTTAGTTCTTCCGTGATCTTATTAAGGTTGAGTCAGTACTGTTCATCATTTTCAGCAGCTGTAGGCCTATCAATCTGTGTTCCTGATATGCCTTTAGCAGGCATTGGTCTGCCATGTTGCCCATTCTGTGGCAATAGAAACACTGTACGAGGTCTGGCTGCTTCCAGCCTCCCTGACTCGGCCGTTAGGACTGGTTGGAAATCCTCTGGGGTTCTGAGGCGAAGCTCCCATCCGGATTGGTGTCATTTGGAAGGTTGCGGCCAATGTGGCCCCCTAGATGGTTGTCTTTTCCAATTTGCATTGTACCAGGTTAGCGGTGTCTCGTTGGCTTGCTCCTGTTTTTCCCTGTCCTTATCCTGTTTGCTCTGTAGTAGTCTAATATGTGGGCCTATATTTCTCACCAGGGTTTGGTGCCTAATACTACTGTGCCTGTCCAGTCCACTCTGTATTTTGGTGGGTGGCCTGTTTTTGAGGATGTTTTAGAAGAATGCAACCTGTGTTGATCCACTGCTGTCCTGTCTCTTGTCCCCATCATTCCCTCATTCTGTCTAGAAAGTCAGTTACAGTCTTCTCAGGTTTCATGCTTACTTCCATCAATCCTCCTACATGTGGAAAGTCAGGTAATATTCCCCTCATGGCCGCCTATATTGGGAGCCTGTATGAATTGAATGCAGCCCTGTCTTGCTTAGTGTTGGTCATCATGACTGCTGGGATGCGGGCTCAGATGAACACCGTGCCGGTCTGCCTCCGGTGAGGCTGCTGAGAAGAGTCTTGACTGCCTATTGTGAGGTTTCTTCCTGCTGTGTTTTCCTCAAAACACTAGATCCACTTTCTTGCCCCATCCATCAATGGGGGCAGTTTGGTCCTGAGCCCTTCTTTATCCATCTTAGCCACTTGCACATAGATGGTCTCTGACATGCTGTTCTGCAATAACAAACTTATTTTGGCTTGGAGCAGCTCCGCTGGTTTCTCCCCAATGTAGAGCTCCCATCTTCTCAGGCAATACTGCATATAGGGGAAGTTCCACTTGGGATCTCCTCCTCTGTGCCAAATGCAGTCCCCTGCGATGGCCATGTCCTCTGGTTCGAAGGATAGCTCCTCTGGCCATGGTCTACCAAACTGACCCTTCCTTGCCAGGCATCAGAGTAAGCACCTCCATTCGTGTATACAGTGGTTTAGGAATGTGCCCCTTTTTGCATGGTCACCCTCACTTTTTGCCTGACACATGATGCACTTTAACCTGGCGTGCTATGGGTCCCTGCCAATCAGGTTCTCAGGGCCATTGTTTTTCCCACAATTGGCACATCTCTGGCCCCAGGTAAGCCCCTTGTAAAAGGTACCATGGGTACCAAGGGCACTGTGACCAGGGAAGGCCTCTAAGTGCTGCAGCACCTATTGTGCCACCCTTAGGGGCCCTATACCTTAACATCCACAAACTGTCATTGTAGGCTGTGAGTTTTGGTGCAGAGAAAAGTGTAGAGTCAACATGAAACACATCACTGTGTGCCATGCCTGCAACCCACTGCCTAGGTAAGTCACCCCTCTAGCAGGGTGCACTAGACCACAGGTGAGGGTACAGTTGCATGTACCCCTGCTATGTCTAAGTCCATTATTATACATTGTAAGTGTAGTAATGTCATAAAGAGAATATGGTCTGGGAGTTTGTCATTACGAACTCTACAGTTCCATAATTGCTTTACTGAAATGTGGTAAATAAAAACGTATTATTTACACTGCCGGAATTTCTATAGTTATCAAAGAAAGGTAATACATAAAAATGAGGAGCAGAGTCTGTGGTCTTCGAGTTTAAAGGGTTTTATTCCAGAACTCGAGTTAAGGGAGAGCTCCTTCACCAAGCGGGTTCAGGAGTAGTCTGTTTTACTTGAGACATGACAGCACTTATATACATTGCTTGCACAATCAAAGAAGGAGTTTCCCTGGGCATGATTCAATTATCCATGATGCAATCATACAGAAGACATAGAAGACTTGTTCTCGTTAAAAGAATAACTTGAATAACATTTTGTTAGACATAGACAAACACATGGCATCAGGGTGATTGTGGTGACAAGTTACAGAGTTACTAGTGTTTGGGGACTGAGAATCGAGGCATTGTTACAGGGTCATTTCTGTCGGAAGGGTAAAGAGAACGAGGCATTGTGTGCTCCTTACTTCCACACAAGGGCGGTGATGTTTCACAATTTTTTTAATTTTATTGAATATATGATTTGGAACTCCAGAGAGATCCACATAAAACAAAATGACAATAAAGCAGTATGAAGTTAAAACAACATATTAAACCAGCTTACTATAAACCTAGTGTGACAAATTTTCATGTAAATCATTTAATACAATTCTAAAAAGCATTTGAAGAATTTAAAAATTCTATTACAAAAGATTTCATTGGGGGGACAAAAAATAGCATCAATGAAAGACCTTGCCGATAAAATGCCCAATTGTATGCATACTGGTCTCACCCACGTACGACGATAGGCCATTAGGGCAGGGCAAACAAACAAAACATGTACCGTATCTTGGACCGAATTGTTACAAAAACTGCATATGTTGGAAATACCGTACCATTTAGCCAATAACTTATTCAAAGGAAGGAGGTCCTGCCTTAAAAGTAGCCAAAAACGGCGCAGACCATGGGGCATGTTCCAAGAGGCATAAGGTTGTAATTGTCTAAATAGATACGAATTAACAACTTGAGTGACCCCCTTCTTTAAAATGATAGAGTTACGATCCCTCTCGAAGCTTAACTTCCATGTTGCCTGTTTTAATGTAGTTTTTAGCTGTTGCGCAGAAAGGTCAAAAAGGATTGATTCCTCCAAATCCAAGAATGTAATAGCCTTCCTGAAGTTCTTTATGAGTAACGAATACTCTTTTAGAGGTCCCATTAGCTCTTTTTTGATGAGAGATCTTAGTGTGGCCGGATTTCCCTTAATCAAACAGGCGACCCAGCGAATCACTCCTGCCAAACCCTGTACCCAACTACTTCTTAAGCCAAATTCTAGTCGAAGGGATGCTACAGTGCAACTGTTATTGACTGATGTTAAATTTCTCAAAAGGGAACCCTCAATGATGTCCAAAAAACCCCATTCACCTAAATCAATGAGTTCTATACCGTAAAGCAAGGTTGCAGGGATTTTTGCCCGGAATGCCTCTAAAAGGTGCACAAAATGTCTCTTACCGGTTGATTTATATAAGGCTCTTAGACCATTTCCCTGCGACTTTGCTTTGCGGGAACTGTTATCTATATGGGGTTTGTTACTTAGATTGCTACTAACTATTTTACCTAAAAATACATATGATTGTACACTTTCCAATTTTTTGACCTCCCAGCTAATGTGACCCGATGAACAAGTTACTTACCTTCGGTAACGCTTTTTCTGGTAGATCCAATATCTGCCTGTGGATTCCTCACCTTGTGAATATCCCCCTTGCGCCAGCAACGTTCGGAAAATTCTTCGTAGCACGCCGGCGTGGACGACGTCATAGGAGCACGGCATCGCGCGCGACTCCGTCTGACGTCACCGACTCCATATAAGGCCCACGACGGCGTGATGACGTCAGTTCCGCCCTTTTTTCCGTGCCTTCGAGGCACCCGGACGGACCAACGAGTACTTATACATATATATATATATACACAATGTACACAGTACATGCAAATCAAAAGCAATTAAAGTGCAAAACTATACAAAATCATAATTACATTTGCACATGAACCCAGGTATAGCAGAGTGGACAACGGGGAGGCGGGTGGGCCAGTGAGGAATCCACAGGCAGATATTGTATCTACCAGAAAAAGCGTTACCGAAGGTAAGTAACTTGTTCTTCTGATAGATACATCTGCCGTGTGGATTCCTCACCTTGTGAATAGAGTCCCACAGCAGTCCCCACTCCCGGAGGAGGGTGTCCACTCTGCTACACCAGGAAATCTTGGAGAACAGAGCGCGCGAAGTGGCCGTCCCTCCTCACCTCAGCATCCAAGCAGTAGTGCTTCGCAAAAGTGTGGAGGGAGGCCCAAGTCGCGGCCCTGCAAATGTCCTCAACTGGAACACCTCTAGACAATGCAGAAGTAGCAGACTTCGCTCTAGTTGAATGAGCTCTAATACCCTCAGGAGGGTCCTTACCCGCCAGAGAGTAGCAAATCTTGATGCACAGGATAATCCATCTGGAAAGTGTGCGCTTGTGCACCGCTCCGCCCTTCTTGCAGCCAGCAAAACCCACGAAGAGCTGATCGTCTATTCGATAGTCTTTAGTCCTATCAAGATAGAAGCTAACCGCTCTCTTCGGGTCCAGGCGATGAAGCCTCTCCTCCTCCTTGGAAGGGTGTGGGGGAGGATAAAAGGTAGGAAGGGTTATGGATTATGGATATGGGCGAGGAGCCGGAGGACGGGAAGCACCACGATCCGAATCACCACGAAGCCGATCCGGAGTCGGCGAAGCCGCAAGCGAAGTCGACGACCTCGGCGGTGCCGTACCGAGCCAAGGAGTACAAGGCGTCGGCATAAACGGCATAAAGGGGGCCGGGGCATAAGCCTGGGGCACACCCAAATTGAAAGACAAAGGACCCATGGGACCAACAGGCGCACCAGTGGGATACATTGCCCTCGAGTAAACTCCAAACATGGCGTTTAAAAACTGCGAGGGATCCTGACCTGGACCTGGAAAGGGTGGGTACGAACCCAACGGCCGCTCCGAAGGAGGCTGATCCGGCAAAGGCGCACCCTGGCCCTCTTGTTCTTCAGGCTCCACAACCGGAGTCGGTGCTCGAGGAACCTCTTCTTCATGCACCGATGAATGGTGCGACTCCAGATCCTGTTCCGGCTCCTGAACTGGAGAACCAACGTGAGACCGAGCCGGAGAAGGAGACACGAAGTCCTTGTGATGTTTACGAGACTTCTTCCTCGAATCTGAAGACTCCTTGCCAGAATGATGTCTGGAGTGATGTTTACTCCTCTTATGCTTCTTTCTCGAGGAGCTCGAAGCATGGCCCGAGGCCGACTTGGATCCGGACCTCGACCTCCCTCTGGACCTCGACCTCTCTCCGGACCTTGATCTCTCTCTCGACCTCGACCTCGCCTTGGCCCTCGAAGCCGACCTCGAGTTCGACCGCGACAGCTGTCTTGACTTCGAGCGCCTGGACACCGACCTCGAAGACCTTCCGGCTTCTCTTTCCTTCACCTTTGCAAGCAGAAGCTTCGCCTCCCGCTCTCGCAAGGCTTTGGGGTTCATCTTGTCACAGGAACGACAGTTCTTAACACCGTGACCCGAACCAAGACACCACAGACAGTCGGAATGCGGGTCGGTGATCGACATCATCCGGGAACAGGAACCACATTGTTTGAAACCTGTCTTCCTCCACGACATCCTCGGCGAAGAAGTGAATTTCAACAGAGAAACTGTAACAGCTAAACAGAAAAGATACAAAAGTATCGCAGAAGATCCCAGAAACCGTTAGCGTCGACGACGCGGAAAAAAGGGAACTGACGTCATCACGCCGTCGTGGGCCTTATATGGAGTCGGTGACGTCAGACGGAGTCGCGCGCGATGCCGTGCTCCTATGACGTCGTCCACGCCGGCGTGCTACGAAGAATTTTCCGAACGTTGCTGGCGCAAGGGGGATATTCACAAGGTGAGGAATCCACACGGCAGATGTATCTATCAGAATTCTGTTTTTTCCTCCCTTCCATACACATTACCTTGCTCTTAGAAATATTTATTTTCAGATAGTGTGCTTCAGAGAATATGTGTAGGGCATGCAGACGATTATTGAGGCCTTTCGGAGTAAGGTCTAGGACTAGTATGTCATCTGCATACATCAAACAGGAAATGTAAGTGTCTCCCAGGCGCGGAGCAATTCCTTCACAGAGAGATATAGTGCGGGGAAGGTCACTAACATAAAGAGAAAACAAGAGGGGAGCCAATAGACAGCCCTGTTTGAGACCATTGGCAGAGGAGATGGGCTGGGATAGACCTCTTTCTCCCCCCAGCAGTACTCTACACCAAGTATTGTCGTGTAAGTCCTGTACCAAGTCTAGAAGCCCGGGTGGCATACCAAGAGCTGATAGTTTCTTCCACAGCAGTGGTCGATCGACCTTATCGAAGGCTGGGGAAAAATCTATAAAAGCCACGTAGACCCCCCCTCTACTGGCTCCTATATAGTTATCGGTTATTACCTGGAGGGCTGGTAAATTATCCATAGTACCGTGGTTCTTCCTAAAGCCAGTCTGTTCGAGTGGGAGTATATTTGAACGATCCACCCAATCATTTATTTGCTTCAACAAACATCTTGTAAAAACCTTGCCGATTCCAACAATACAATCTGGCGATAGTTTTGGGGAGACAAGCGATCACCCTTCTTAAATAGTGGAACCAGGATACTTCCCTTCCAGGATGGTAAAACCTTACTTCTCAATAGACAAATATTGAACACGGGACAGAGTAATTTACTCCATTTGGCCCCACTTTGCTTTAATATGGAAATAGGTAATTCATCGGGACCCATTGCCCCAGAGCGCCGCATTTCTCTAATGGCTAGGTCTATGTCTTTTTCTGAGAATAGTACCAAGGGCAGACTAACCTCTTTTGGGCATGCTTGTAGGGCCACCGAACTGTTACTGGCATAGAGGGTAGAAACAAAGTCCACCCATATTTGTTCCTCAATTGGGATGGGGAGTGGTCTTGTTCTCAATCCACACCCCTCACCTATAAGGGACCAAAACTGCCTCATTTCACTGTTAAAAGAGGCTTCTCTTATTTTTACCCAAATGGCATCCTCTTTTTCTTTACGAATTGTGGTCAATAACCTTCTCCTTTTCCTTTTTAGGTCTCGTAGCGAAAACACAGCGCGTCAGCGCTGTGTCTCGCTAGAGATCTATTGTTAGCGACTGTGCTTCCCAGGAGACAGTGCCGGCCACGCGCATCGCCTTGGAGGCGAGTTGAAACTGGAGCGCGCGCTGTGGCCAGGCGCTGTCTCCTGGGAAGCTCAAGCACCACACACGCATGCGCATACACACAGACACACACACAAGCGCCCATGCACGCACGCACATACATACATACAGAGACACCCCCCCTCACACATACACACACGCGCGCACACACACACGTGCACCGAGGCCCCCCTCCCCCGCCGTCACCGTCGCACACATACATACACACACGAGCATACACGCACACACACACACACACAAGTACACCAAGCCCCCCAGCCTTTTGGAACTTACCTGGCCAAAGTCGGGGACTCTGCTCTCAGCACGCGGCGCCCAACCTCCTGCTGGCGCGGCCCCGGGGCTCTACACCGCTCACAGGAGCCTCGGGCTGCGAGACGCATCGACTCCGCCTGCCTCCTCTTCCGGTCTGGACGTGGCCCCGCCCCCGTCCCCGTCACAGGCGACCATGGCGGGCGGCCGCGGCGGGATTCAGACTCTGGTATGTGTGCTGATTCAGGGTATTGTTGAAATTCATTAGCCCATTAAAAATATTTTTCAACAAACACTTAGAAACGATTTAAACAAGTTCCGTAAGGTTTAATCAGTTGCAGGAAGGTATTTGCAACTTGTGAATGAGCAGTTTAATATTTGGGAAAATAAAACAACAAGGCAAAGGTCATAACACCCTCAGATAGTTGATTCTTTCTCATGTACAGCAGTGTGGAAGTGACTGCGACAGAACCTAACTACACTTCATCCCCTGTAAGTCATTATATAAGATCCATTTCAGAGCAGGTGCTAGAAGATTGGTTTCAAACATTATTAAAACTAATGCTCTTCAAATAAACCGCACAATTAAATTGCGATGTTCAGGGTGGTTATAGTCCGCTAGATTGGACACAGTTCTGAGCTACATAAAATGTTATACAATGGAACTCACGGAGAGCGACAGGTGTTTCCTTAATCTTAGAGAAAGGAAAAGAAACATACTCAGGAAGAGGCACAGGATGAAACATCAGCCAGCTCAAACATGGGGAAAAATCATCAGAACACAAGGGCCAGCCCAGAGCCGCATGGCAAGTATTACACACACCTAACGCTTTACACATCTTTAGAGAGGGCACTGCTGATATGTTAAAAGTCTGCAAATTTATAGCAGCATGAATCATACTTTGTAATAACCATAAAATATGGCGGAAGGCGCGATACTAAAGAATCGTACAGTGCAGCAAAACAATCTAAAATTGCATTGCCAGGTCATTCACTGCTTTGGTTCATTAAAAACAGTGCTACCATTTATTAAGCACACTTTAGTCACCTGACCTTTGGTGCATTACACATAAAATACAGAAATCACACAAACAAAACATTATATATAAAACGTTATAAATTGGCATTTGCGACACATTTTCCAAAATTAACATAGGCTTTTAAAGTTGTTATTCTAAGGGTTGAAACATTACCATATGCTTGAGGGAGATATGAGGAGTGGAGACAAGAAAGGTGATAGATGTTCCTCGGCCTTTTTATATGAGGTAGAGTTTTGCTCTTAAAAGGCAATATGAAAGGTAGTGACTAACTATCACACTCTCACAGACTCTCCCTTTCTCACACTCTCTCTAACACTCTCACTCTCTCACTGACACTCTTACTTACACTAACTCTCACTCTCACTGACTCACTTACACTAACTCTCTCACTCACACTGACTCACTCACACTGACTCACTCATACTGACTCTCACTCACACTGACTCTCACTCGCACTGATTCTCCCACTATCACTGACAGACTCTCCCACTCTCTCACTCACTGTCACTACCAGACTCTTACTGACTGACTCTCCCACTCACTAACTCACTTACTCACTGTCCAGACTCACTGACCAACTCACCCACTCTCTCTCACTCACTAACTGACTCTCTCACTCACTAACTAACTCGCCCACTCATTCTCACTCACCACTCATTCTCACTCACTGACTCACTCACTCACTCACTCTCAACACATATTGCAGTCCAAATGCAATAGGTGTCACATTTACGAAAGTTATAACTATTGGCATTGTCATACACAATGCCAATAACTCAAACTTTAATGCTGCGAGACCTATTGCATTGTAAATGCTTGTTAACAATGATATTGTTCGTGCTACATCAACAGACTTAACTAAATATTGAGCCCTTACTACTGTTTCACAATGGTATGTGTGTGCAGCTGGGGAGAAGGAGAATGGGTCGTGGTTAACTATTCTCTTCGTGTCTGTCTCGTGTACCCGATCAGTTTTACTCTTGATTGTTGGCCCAACCCGTGGCTGCCCCCGCAAGCTGAGAGATCATTGACGAGCGAGAGCTGCTCGTTCTTTGATAGAGTTAGGGAGAGGGGGAGAATTTTGACGTGGCAACCAACTAACTGACTCCGTTCTGTTTTTAAGGAAAATATCGAACAGGAAGGAAAACCCGTAAGATACATGATGACTGGCCATCATTCTTTGCATGTGCCAGTACAACGGAAAAGAAAAACAGGCAAGAGAGGGGGTATAATAGGATTCAGGCTTAAAGTAGAAAACCGGCTTGCCTGGTCGGTGTTAGGGTGGATAGGGTGCATGATGGGACACCAGGAAGAAAAGGGAGTTTTTAGTCAACTTTCCACATTCCCTCCTTGTCCCATAGAAACCCTATTGCAGAAATTCTTAATCAATTTCTATATTCATTAAATCGTACACTTGTTCTTGCAACATGATCATTTCATTTTTCTTTCCTCTGTTTCGTGGACGAGGAGTACATGTAGTGGCACACAGTCCACAAAGGGCGGGGCCACACTGGACGCAGAGGCAACAGGTGAAAATAGTGGCCAAAACGAGGCCCACGACTGTTAGTGCCTTCCACCCCCAGGTGGACAGGAGGCCCCATAACCAGCCGGTCAGGGACCATGTGTCAGTGTCCATATCCAATTTGTCGGATAGTACATGGAGGCGGGATATAGCAGAGTAGACTGATGGGGCGTTGTCTGGAATAAATACACAACAACTGGACCCCATTACCTTACACACACCACCACGGTCGGCTAACAGGACATCTAAAACTATACGGTGCTGCAGGGTCATGAGTCTGTCTGCAGCTACTTCAGCTGTAATGTTATTTAAGGCGCCAGTTGTTTCGTCTATGGCGGCCTGAACTACACGAGTTAGTTGCCGGATGTGGCGACTATTGGCCATGGGTCCCCAGAAAGGGAGGAAACCTTTGAAAAAGTCTCCAGCCTCTTGTCCTGCAGTATCTTCTGTATCTATGACCCCACTTCGTTGTCTTCTAACTTGGGTCAGAGGGTCAATCAGGTGGTAATCGGCAGGGGCTGTGTAAGTTGGTGGTAAAAGGAATGCGATGTAGCACTTTCCAGACCAGCCTTGAGGCAACCAAGTGCGCGCATGGGGTCCACAGATGAAATAGGTGTTTGGGGCAGTTACTATGGTCGGAAAATCGGGGGCGGGTAGTGTATATGTCCTATCACACTCGCTGTTTCCCATTACTTCCCCCTTTCCTTTTCCTCTTATACAAAACAGGCCGTGTTGCGGTACTACCCAACCTCCTTGATCTGTCTGTCTTTGATTGACGGAAAGCATTTCCCTGAAGGAAGCGATGTCATGGAACTGAGAGTAACTGATATTTTCGTGATCCTCGGCCCTCGCCCAGGTCACAGTAAGATCCACCATTTTAGAAACAGCCTTTACTATTCTAGTCTTTACTTCGTTCCAATTACTCTCGTTTTTCAATTTTGTCGGAGGAATGTTTCTGACTGAGGCAGAAAATATCATAGCTAATGCATAGGCGGACCCTGAATAACCGAACGGGAGGGAGAAAAAGGGCATTCCCTTATGTACTGAATGTGGCATCAAGCCACAAACCCAACAGTTTGTTTTGTTGACTACGAGTTGGTGTTTATGGAGAGTAGAAATGAACGTATTATTTATAAATTCCTTTCTTCTGTCCTTGAGGTGTGGGGGAAGATCAACATGGGAATGCATAGTTGTATTCTTTACAAGCGTGGAAGAGTGCGGAGGGAAAATTGTATATAAGATCCAACCCAGACAGGCCGCTAAACAGCAAACAAGTAACATTATTAATAACAAAATCGAGAACCTGCTATGCAGTAATTTCACGTAATTAGTCCTTTTCATTTTGCGCATCATGTCATTACTCCTCATATTGTCTATTAATTAAATATCAAAATGTATCTGTACACGAAATCAAACGCTTCCGAGCAGCCGCTTCACCAAGAGCTTGTTCCTGGGCTTAATTAGCCACCGGTTCGGTATGATCAGGTGTAATGTCTTTAGTCTATTTTTGGTGAGATCGCAGCCGCGATCTGTATTCCTGCTGAGGAGTGAGTTCTGGGAGTGGTGAAATGTTATTTATATCCGGGGCATTTACAGCCGTTGGACAGGGCACATTGTCCGTTAGTATTGGTCCAAAAAACTTCTTGCAGTGGCTGGCATGGAGCCACCCTTTTCGTCCTTCCACTTTGACTGCCGTCCTCGTCGTCAGGAGAACCAGCTTAGGGGATGTCCACCTCTTCTCCAAGGGGCTGGTACGATCGAAGTTCTGTACGAGTATCCAGTCACCAGGTCTGATGGTATGTTCCTCAGGTGTAGTGTGATCTGGAAAAGCTGCGGCAACCTGTGAACGACAAGAGTGGAGTGCAGACATCAAGGAAGCCAAGTAATCTGTCAACATGTTAGAGTCAATATCTGTTAGTTTCCTAGGAGAAGGGACACCCCAAATGTTGGGAGGCCTACCGAATGTTACTTCGAAAGGGGACAGTCCCGTCCGGGAATGTGCCACCATTCGCATGTAAAAGAGAGCGACCGGAAGGGCAGTGACCCAGTCTATCCCTTTCTCTGCACATATTTTGGCTAGTTTTGTTTTCAAGGTTTGGTTGTGTCTTTCTACCAGGCCAGCTGCTTGAGGGTGTCGGACACAATGAAATCTCCAGGAATATCCCAGTAGAAGAGAAACAGCCTCAATTAGTTTAGAAGAGAAAGGCTGTCCATTGTCTGAATAGATGACCCTTGGTAACCCATACCTGGGGAAAAATTATCTCACTAATTGTCTAGCTGTTGTCTGGGCACCATAGTCCGGGACGGGGTATGCTTCAGTCCATCGTGTCAGTGTACACACTACCACCAGTATATACTTGTATCCTCTACATCTGTCCATCTGGATGTAATCCATTTGGAGGACTTCGAAAGGATGATCAGGATGCTGGAACCCACCCTGTTCTACTGGTACTCCTTTACCAGGGTTGAATTGGCAACATATCATGCACGTTTTTACTTTTTGTTTGGCTGTAGCTCTTAGGTGTTTGTTAAACCAGATGTTCCGTAAACTGTCTAGCATAGCTTTTTCGCCTAGATGGGCAGGGCTATGGACCGTGTCTATTATGACTTGTACCATTGAGTCAGGGAGAAACCATACTGTTTGGTCTTTGGTCATCCAACCCTGATCAGTCTGGACCCCTCCTTGTTCAGTCCATTTCTTTACCTCATCTGCGGTAGCATGTGTCTGTATGTCTCGTACATCTTTCAAGGGGTCCCTTACTGCCATAGTGACAGTCTGTGTTGGTACCTGAGAATCTGTTGTGTTCACTGGACACTGGGCTGTCTGTTTAGCAGTCCGGTCCGCTAAGTCGTTTCCTTTGGATATGGTGTCTGTAGCTTTGGTATGTGCTTTGCACTTCAGAATAGCTATGGCTGTAGGTAGGTGTATGGCATCTAGTAGGGCTTGAATCAGGGGGCCATGTTGTATTCTGGCCCCATGTGAGGTAAGGAAACCTCTTTCTCGCCACAACACTCCAAAATTGTGAACTACACCAAAAGCGTATTGGGAATCAGTGTAGATGTTAACTTTCAACTGTTTTGCCCATTTGCAGGCCTGCGTCAGAGCGATGAGCTCTGCTGCTTGGGATGACAGGATGTCTATTCTTTGTGTCTCTATAATTTTACAGTCCGTGGTTACTGCATAGGCTGCCACTAACTCTCCAGTGCTTGTTCTCATGCATGATCCATCCACATAAAGTGTTACATCAGGATCGGGGAGTGCAACATCTGTTAGGTCTTGTCTTGGTTTTGTCACTACATCGATCATCTCCACACAGTCATGTTGTATCGTGTCATCTGAGCTTGAGGGCAAAAGTGTAGCGGGATTCAATACATTGCATCGCCTTATTTCTATGTGTGGCTGGAATAGCGTTAGTTCGTATCCTGTCAGTCTTGCTATAGTCAGGTGTTGTAGTGTAGTTCCTATTTTCCCAATAGGCCCTGCACATTGGAATAACATAAACAGTAGTATCGACGTAGAAGTGCGGATCTTCCAGGCCTCTACTGACTATGCTAAACTTAATTGGGTTTGTTACCAACTAGCTCAGAGGTCACTGGAAACTTTCTTGACTGAATAGGAAGTGACCAGCTTCCCTGGCACAGCCAAGAAGGGATTCAGTTTTCCAACAACCGTGCAACATGACAACTTTGCTCCTCAGATAAGAGTCAATCTCTAGGGTCGTGTGAAACAATAGACAGGTATTTTACTCAGTCAGTTGTTGTGCAGATTACTTTCACAATATGTAGAGAATAGAGAGACGGGCGTTGTCAATAAACGGTAACATTTATTGAACAGTCTTTCTTCTCGTACAAGAGAAATGAATTGCCACAATTGCAAGACTTGTTATTATAAAAAGTACGTACAGTAAAATGAGTATTGCGAAATAATACTGTAAAAGCATTGATATGGTTTCTTAGCCATACAATGGTTTAAAATGAATAAAACATATATACATTCATATATACATTAGGCTAAAATACTCAACTGGTGCTTCTAACTACGCCTACCCCAGTGTACCTGACCTAAGCCTAATACTTGGAAGGGGAGTAAGTAAGTAGCTTTAAGTTAAGTTGGTTTTGCCAAGGTTTGCTTCAAGAATTCTCTCTAAGGGTTTAGTCAACACCATACCTCTGGAATAGAAAGCTGGAGGTCTTGTATCTCCTTCAGGGGACTCGCTATCCCAGTCACTCGCAAGAGTAGGCTGGAAACGCTGGAGCTGGATTTCTCGGCAAGAGAAAAGACAGCATCTCTCTCAGTGCGTCGAGGAAGAGGAGGAGGGGCAGCGTCCACGGGCAGCTTGCACCTGCTGGGCTCTTGCAGGGGACGGCTGTTCAGCTCCTGGGTTCACCACACCATCGTTCACTCGTTAGCAGCGATAGCAGTAGCGATAGTGTCAGCATTAGCTTGACAGCGATAGCTTCAGCATAACAGCAGCATTTGCTTAAGGCAACATTGGTAATATTTATACCTGAAAGGTGCCTTGTTTGACGTAAGTTTTTGGACATAAGACGTCAATAAAGATGTCACTAGGAAGTGATCGTCTATCAGTGCTCATTAGAGTTCTATTACTAATCAAAACATAGCAAGCGGGGCTTTCCCAGGTTGCTGAGTTTTTATCTTGTTGAAGAACTCGGAGTGTTAATCCAGGAATCTTAGATAGTAACTTCTGCTATGTCATTGCACTAATGAGCTGCAAAGGAAGTTGCAGAGGAAGCGATTCTGAAATGTGGCTCTGTTCATGTGAGGCCAGAGACGAGTTTCTGAATATTGCATTTGATCAGTTATGCCAATATAGGGAATAAATGGATTGATAGTAAGTATGGGCGGAAAATCCGTTCCGCTCGCGGATTTTGCGGATTTTCGGTAAATTCGCAATCCGCGAGATTCGCGAATTTCCCGCAAAATCCGCAAATCCGCGAGCAGCGGATTTTATGGCTTGCTCGCACTGTTCGCGTTAGTTCGCGGCTTCCCAGTTCAACTTCGCGCCCCGCGAATAAGCGCTAAATTGCAGAAATACGATCTTAGCAAAACTGAAACTACTTACCAGGTTCAAAAGTTCAAGCTCATCATTAGTAGCCATTTCCTGTAGTGCTTCCTGAGGGGCCCCTCCAGAGTTCAGTTGCCTACTTGCAACTATTATGTGACCCTGCTCTGACCCTCAGAATAGTTACACATACGCCACAAAGGTCCTGAATTACAGCTAAGGGAGACAAGCAGGAGCCAGGCTGGAAGTTCAAATCCAGTGACACATTAATCAGCCCCTAATTCATTATTGTCAGTTGGGGCAGGGCAGGTGTTGTAACTAATTTTGCAACAATGAAAGCACTTAGCAAGTGCAAAAGATCACTAATCAGGAAGCACTAAGGGAGCAGGTGCCAGCTAAAAAAATATTCTGTGACACATTAATCAGCCCCAAATTAATTCAGGTCACTTGAGGCAGGGAAGGTGTGCTTTGCTTTGCCACAATAATGTACACTGGACATCCAGAGGGTGCTGTGATGAAACAGAGGGTGGCATGGGTGAGCCAGAGGGTGGCATGAGTGAACCAGAGAGTGGCAGTGGTGACAGAGGGTGGCAGTGATGAAGAAGAATGTCCCAAACAGGCTGGGCACGTAGAAACAACAAGTTCGCAAAACTTGCGACCCGACAGGTAAGTTCGCGTTTGCGAAATTGTACAAAAACCCTCACGAACTGGCAGAAACCCGCGCGAACACAAAAAAAAATCCGCAAATTCGCGAGAATTCGCGGATTTTGCGGATTGCGAGTTCGCAAATCCGCAAAATTCGCGAACGCGAGATTCGCAAAATTCGCCCATGCTTAATTGATAGCCGTATAGGGGCATAAGGTCAAAGTATCGATCAGGGTCCTAGATTAGAACGCGACACCCACTCCACGAATTTATGTCCATCAAATTACTAAAACTAGAGCAATAAGATGCATGTGTAACATTGCCCACCCCAAAATACATATATGCATTTGAAATAGGCGTATTTGAAATACGTGACAATATAGGTACTGTACGTCTTTGAAGCATAGAAATCATGCAAAATTATAGCATATGCAATCAATGAACGATTTTGCAAAAAGAATTACACATGAAATATCTCTGAATACAGAAAAGAAGGGCGAGATAATTTCATCACATATAAATGCATTTCAGTAAAATGTGCTAGAGGCTGGTTGAAAGATATTATGTCTCTAGATTTACCTAAATAGAAGTCGGAGCTTCTGTTCTTCATGAATAGGTATACTTTAAGCAAAGAATTTTCGTGCCAGAAAAAAGGGGAAAATATTTTTTTTTTTAAAAGTGTTCAATTCAAAAGAATTCTTGGTGAATGGGGGAATAGAGTTCCAACGCTTTTAGCAGTTTTTGTTGTTCAAAACTGAAGGCCGAATTCAGAGTTCATGGGAACGCTGTGTGTCGGAATGCATTTCTTAAAGTTATTGTTTCTGTTCGGGTGAGAACATCATATCAGACAGGCTCTCAAAGAATTGGTCTACAAAATCAGGTGACAGTTCGACCAAATTCGATAGTGCTGTAACTTGGCAGGTGTGAGAATGATTGCTGTCATCAAAGGCTGGACCAGCAATGCTCACAGAAGGTCGTACCTGGGTGATGTTGCTTTTGTCACTCGCTCCACTGTTACCACCTAGTCGTAGTACAGGAGTCTCAACGAATGCCGTCATCAGGATTGGTAGCCGCTGGGGACAACACAATGCGTGAGCCGTTATCGGACTCAGCAAAGTATTGATATCCATTGGTACTGCTGATGGAAGTGCAAGACAGGTGTCCAACACACACTCATCTCCGCATAGCATACATCGTAGTACAGGTAAGATGCAGGATTGCCATATCGGTCTGAATGAAAGGAACCAGGTCATGTTTAGATCTCTCAGCCTGGCCAATCCAAGGACTCTAGCTATTCTGTCCCGGTAGCGGATTGCTAGGATTGTTTCTTCCACCCTCGTAGGAGTCTTGTCTGAGCTTTGGCTTGCCATATCGGAGCAGGAGGGTCAAAAATAAAATGCCTGCTACAAGTCCCAAAAATAGGGGTATGCCGCCAAAGACTGAATGGACAAAATTGGGAACGATTCCCAGAATTGCTTGAAATGGTGTTAGCAGTCCCGTAAAAATCATCTTAAATATGCCTGGGATGCGTATGGCACTAGACATGTTAAGGAGTTGGCTAAGCATTTCTACGAAATACACGGGGCAATTTGTTGATAAAAGGTCATGATCCTCCGTAGCTGTCCTTGCAACTAGGAGATCGTACGTCTCTTTTGATGACGTGATGGGCACTGTTGTCTGCAAAAGCACAGACTTCATTTTGCTTAAAGTATCAATTCGTATAGAAGAGAAATTCAGACGAGGCCAGATGGGAGTCTCTATGTCTCCAGGGCCGCTCGGAAACAATGCTTGCATACAGCATTTGACCATGGAAGTTACGCTTACGCGATAGGCTTTTCCTGGCAAAAGGCCACAACATCTGTGATCCGTTCTTAAAATGTAACTCCCATTCGCGAGTTGCATAAAGAAAGGCTCTATCTGCGTTGCAGGTGTGACATGCTGGTGGCATGAAAGGTTGTTAGAATTACCTTCACATGCTCCGTGTAAATTAATACCCTGGCACAAAAGTATACCGCTTAGTGAACGTTTACAGTTTTCACCACTAAGAAATACATTTTTGTCGCTGTCACTGTAGCATGAATGTGTGTAAATTTCCATGTTGACTTAACATATCCTTTACCCAGTCGTTCATACTGGCCAGTAGGTATGTATTCAAGGCATTTTTTAAATTGGAAAGTTGTTATCGGAATAGTGATAATTCCGTGTATTATCCATTCAATGACAGGACTTTCTGACATTGTCAATGGTAATTTCTCAAGTTTTTCGATGCTCAGGATTGTATAGTCTGCTCCTTTCTGTGCCAAGCTGATTTTTTTATCAGTAAGGTTAAAGATGGAAAACAATGACGTTGTGTTGATTAACGCCAAGGCATATAGCCTGAACGAAGATTTTGCAGCGTCCAGCCTAATTGTACAATAGAACGCAATTGCGACTGGCCATGCTGTAACATTAGCAAGTCTCTGTCTATTATATTAAAGGCAGAGGATACAATATTGTCCAACGAATATATTCTGGAGGACAGAGTCATTAACCCATTGTCCACTACAGAAAGTGATTTTTCCAAATTAATACGATCAATTTCTCGTATTTTTTCTGCTGTTTCAATTTGTGTGACTTTCCAAGCCTCGTTGTATACCGCATAGATACTGGTCGCTAGGAAACGCTTTGACGCTGTTTGCGTGGTCCCATAATAAAATCGCGCAAATCAGCACCCTCTTTAAGTAAAGACAAGTGTTGCTTAATTTCAGCCAGTGTGGATGATCCTAGCCATTCGAGACAGAGTTTCCCTACACTGTATGTTGTTACTATCCCTGGATGTTGTCTCTGGGAGTATCTAGGGTCTTGTCTGGTCATTTGTAACCCCTGTGTTTTGTTCAGGAATCTATCTTGACAGTTGTTTGTGACAGTAGGCCAGATTAACCACTTTTTCCAATCAGGATGTGTTCTGTTTAAATGTAAAATTTTTGATACGTCTATCTCAATATCTGTATGCATTTTCAGGTATTGGCTTTGGAATAGACGGTTTGTTAAGGTCTTTAATCTTAGCTAGGCCAAGACAGGATGTTTGGTGAATTGTGTCATTTAAAAACATCATTTGTTCTGGGATCATGCAGGCTCTAAACTGTGCTTCTAGGCCTTGTACCTGCCACTCTTTTGTACCCCAGATGGTTTTTGTTTCAATGTTATTTTTCCAATAATCAAAACCAAATGTCGTAATTTTTTTCATAAAATGCTTCTGAATATATCAATTTAGTATTTGTCAGCATTGTTTTCAATCCTGCTTTATCTAACAGTTTGTAATAAAACGTTTCTGCATCACTGGCGTTAAACCCTGAGAAGTACTTGAATTTCTCAAAGAATGTTTTAGAACTGCTTTTAGGTGGTGTAGCACAATGTTCCCATTGGTTATACTTAAAAACATTTCTAGGCTGTGCAGATTTATGCAAATAATGATCGCCATAATGTGTGAAGCAGAACATCTGTTCATAACTAGACGAACCTTGTAAATAATCATGTTCTGTGAATCTAGCTGACATTACTAAATCAGACATCATGTTATTAATACTTTCAAAGTCCCAATCATCAGAGAATGTACTAGGTTTTACAAAGTCACTTAAGGAAACCTTGAGTTGGTGAGGATACTTCAGGATCTCGACCGGACCATAGATTTCATAGTCAGTTTTCTCCCATACTACCCCACCGGGTATTGGAATGGCTGTGACATTTACTGTTGACAGTTCTCTTTTCTTCACGTGGGATGATCTGTGTGGTTTGAGGACTAAGTTGATGTTCTGACTTGCTGTGTCCATTATATTGTAATAAACTTTCCTAAAATTAAAACTAAAATTAGGCATAGTAGGAGTATGAATACCCCTGAAATAATCCAATGCTCAATCAATGGTGCATCCAGATATACTTCTTTGATTTGTTGAACGAGTTCTGTTGCTTTTTCTTTAAAAGTCTTTTTTGTTTCTGGCATCACTTCGGGGTTGCTTTGATCCTCGGAAAAGTTATCGAAGTTGATGAAATAACCAGTGGCAGTTCTGTCAATTGTCCTGGATTGTTCTTTCAATTTGTCTTTCGGTATCACATTCTGATGCCACATCATTGTAGACTGGTGTTTCTTGACGAACTGTTTCAATCTGTGTCTCAAGAGGCACGAGTTCCATGGCATTATTGCATAGTCCCTCTCTGTGCACTGCAGGCTGATCAAATGTGATTAGTCTTTCAGTTTGAACCTCTTGGATTGTTGCAAGTTTGGGTATTCTGTTGTTTCTTGGGAGTCCACTGGGCCTACTGTTGATTATAGGCCACATGCTTGTGGTTTTACCAGGTCGATTGATACAACTCTGTTCTCCTTTTTACCAGCAAGGGGCGGTAGTACTACTGATCTTGTTCCGGTTACTGCCAAGACAGGTACTGCTCTTCTGTAAGAAGGCCCAAATTCCTTCTTCACCGCTATTTTTTTTCTGAGTAGATCCCCAATCTTTGGAATCCAGACAGGCCTTGCTGGGGCTGTTGCTGGTGGCGCCTCGTCAGTGGTAGCTGGCTGTTGTTTTAACTTTATGTTGCTTAAGGATTTTCTTGTTTCGTTCAAGTCCTGTAAAACAGCCAAACGATCTTTGATGTCAAAGTCTGTTTTCTTATCTTGTACCACTGATACCTGACTATCTAAGTCCTGAACTCGCATTCTAGTTCCGAACAATAGTTCGTATGGGCTGAAACCTTTTAGAGAATTCCTTGGCAAATTATTAAGACTGATCTGGACACTTATTAAATGTTTGACCCACCCAGCACCCGAACCTAATACCTTCGCTGTTATAGATTGCTTTATGTCCCGGTTTTTTCTTTCTACCACACTGTTCCCTTCGGGGTGTGATGGACAAGAATACCGCAACCCAACTCCCATGCTGGCCATGGCCTCCTTATAAGCTCGAGAGCTAAAAGCAGGACCCTGGTCAGAATGGAGCAATTGCGTATGTGCCGATAAAGACTCGCAGATCTTTTATAACCGTTCTGGCGTCAGCCGAGCGCTGGGGACCACATTTTTTAAGTGTGTTTAGCCTTAATGATTAATAGGACGCAGGATGGCATGTAGACAGCGTTACGCTGTTTCTGATTGGTAGCCGGTAGCGTAGTTCACTACTGCGATCCCTGTCACAATTGGGACAGTTCATCACATATGTTTGATGTTGCACGCTCATTCCTGGCCACCAGTATACTGATTGTAATTCAGTCAGAGATTCCTTGATCTTTTTATTTATTTATTTATTTATTTATTTTTTAGAGTTTTCTATAGCGCGAACTTGAACCGAATAGGTTATCAGAGCGCTTTACATAGCACCAGTTCCGTTACATGTTATCACAGCAGTTTACATAGAATCAGTTACGTTGCACATTTCAGGATCTTGAACCGATTAGGTTATCAGAGCGCTTTACATAAGACAGCATTCGATGTCCAGTGCCCTCCTCCGCCGTGTAGCGGGGGACCACTTCCAGCCCTCCGAAGTCGTCGAGCTGTCGGGACTAGGCTCCTGGAATTTCAGCTGCCCCTTTACAAGGCACTTTACCTAAAATCAGTTACGTTACACATTTCAGGAACACCTTTCTTTTTGCTCTAGTGGATAGGGTTATCTCTTCACACGGTGGAAGGGGTACACCTGGTTATATTCCAACAGTTCCACAGGCGATTAGTCGTAAAAGCTATAATTCTAACACAGGGAGGGGATACACATGGATACAATCTAAAAATCAAATAGTATACTAGTCATTAGAGTTATCTTCTATCTTGACAGGAGGGATGTGACTGGAAACACTCTAGGGGTAATATAGGGGTGGTAGAGAGTACAAAGGACTATCTGTGCATTACAGGAGAGGACAATCTGTGCATTACAGGAGAGAAAAGTGAAGTGGGTGCAGGTTGCATAAATGTGCTGAATGCAAGATACAAATGCAAACAACAAGTTACATGGATCAAAAATGACCCTAGGGAGCACAAGTGACACTAGTGAGCGACCAAAATATATGAGGTAGCAGTCGGTGCAGTTGTGCCTAGGACCCAATCCCATGTGTGCGTCTGCTATTAAAAATATTCTCCTGTTCATGTTTGGAATTACCCTATCCCCCACTCCAGAGATTCGAGCAAAAGGAACGGAGTTTGCATCGATTACGTATGCATAATTGAGAGGATAGTTCACGGGTAGTGCTGCACAGTCGCCTTTTACGGACGTTTTGACTGCCAGCATGGTTTCCCCGTCTATGTATTTTTCTGAATGCTTTTTTGTGGCTACGGAAGCCGGTTTAGTTGCTTCCGTTGTGGCTGTATTAGCCAATGAATTCCCTGCAACGTGAACGCCATCACGTTGAAGACTCTGTGCGTGTATCACGTGAGTCTTTTGTAGTTCTTTCTGAAAAAGAGCTACCTGGTTCCAGAGCAATTTATGCTTTATTGTGGCACCTGTGTCATCTTTGTAATCGTTTTCAATCCAGCTCTGCAGCTTATTATTGTAAGAGTTGACGCATAAATGAGAATCGCACACGATAAGTGTCGGGAATTCACGTTCTGCATTTTCAAGCGCCATTTTTAAAGATCTGATTTCAGTTCTCTGAGCCGAACAGTACTTCACTGATTCAGTTTTTGTTATTTTCGGTCTGAATTTACCGCACAGCCAACGACCTTTAACAATCGCATAGGCTGCATCGTAGGATTTGCTCTCTACGTTGAAATGTTGTACAAATCTATCTGTATAGATTATACAGGCGTACTGTGGGAGAGGCAGAAGTTCGATTGGCAGAGGATATTCTTCTTCATATTCTAAATCATTCAGTTTTTTGAATTGCGGGGCAAAATAGGATTTCACATCTTCCGCTCCAAGAGAATCTATACACTGTATCCATTTCGGATCCAGTGACACTGTAGGCAGGTTTACTGGGCTGAATAGCGCCTCGAAGGCGGATTCCGCTGTGAGGATATTAATCCTTTTACCATGTGCAAGTTCTCGTTCATTCGTTAATGCAGTTTCTACTGCTTTCACAGTTCTTTCTGTGGGACTGAATGTTTTTTCTACTTGTGTGTACAAGTGAGATTTAATTGAAATTGGTACCTTTTCTCCCTCATTAGAGGTCAGGTACGTAAATCTGCATCTTCCTGGGATGACTCGGATTACAAGATTGCGTGTGTTGTCACGTGTATCTAATTTTGTTTTTGCTAACATGTCTGTTTGCAGTGATCTCAAAATTTCTGTATGTTTTTGAGTCCAGGTGATTTGTTTAAAATCAGGTTTGATTAGTTCATAGAGAGGTTTAACCCTCTCTGCGTAATTTAGAATGTAAGTTCTGCCGAAATTCAGAAAGCCTAGAATCGATTGTAAATTCTTCAGCGTTTTTGGAGCTTGGAGTACAGCGCACTTCTCTAAGAAGTTGTCCGTTAGGCTTTTTCCTTCACTTGATAATTCGTATCCTAAAAATAACACTGTCAGATGGGCAATTCGAGACTTTTTAAAGTTGAATTTGTAACCCTCTGCTGCGAACCCAAGTATAATGGTGTTCACTCTTTTCAAGTGAGTCTCCAAGTCGTCGTCTGTGAGATAGATATCATCTACGTAAGATAATGCCTCATCATCATACATTTGTAGTAACTCTGTTACTCTAGCTGAGAATAGTCCTGGGCTGTTCTTGAACCCCTGTGGGAGCCTACAGACATTTTTCTGAGACCCCATTACTGAGAAAGCGGTCAAGTACCTACTTTCTGGTGCAATGTTTTGACAAAAGAAACCATTAGATATGTCTAATGTCGTTTTATATTTTTTCCTAACTATGTTGTTCATTAGTGCAGCACTATGCGAATTTTGTACTGCAAAAGTTTTGCAACATGCATTAAGGTGTCTGTAGTCCAAAACTAGACGATATGAATTGTCTGGCTTGGAGACAGGAAACAAAGGATTGCTCATTTGAGAGGTGCATGTTTCAATCACCCCCTGGTATTCAAGTTGTCCAAAAATCTCCCTGACTTGTTGTTTAGCTTCTTGCTTAATGGGATACTGCCTTTGTGCAGTTGGTTCACTTTTTAACTGGATTTTGTGAGGAGGAGAGTCCTCATCCCATCCTACATGATTTTTATATAATGCCGGTGCCTGGGCCACTGCCCATTTCCTTGCATATGTATATTTTTTGTGAATCGGAATGTGATTCGAGAAGGCAGGCATAATCATTTCTTCGCCACGAGGGCACTCCCTGACAAACTCTGGGGGCCAATCTTTTTCAGCTAACAGAATATCATAGCCTTTTGAGAGTTTATCCCAAAATAGACCCTTTATTTTCCTAGTCTTATCACCCTCTATACGCAATGTTATTTCGTATATTTTATGGGGCTCGCTAAGTCTGGTGTTGGCAGTTTCAACCTGAATGTATTCATTCGTGTCCACTGTCTCCAGATGACTCATCAAGATCTTGCAGGCTATAGTGATTTCTGCTGCACTGTCTAGCATTGTCTGTGCCCACTCCCTGTTTTTCAATTGTGTCCTCAGTATTCTCGGCATGTTCGATTACTCTAATACTGGCTACCTTCTTTTTTGGAAATTGAGATTTTTTACTCTGAGCAGGTTCCTTGTCTTTGGACTTGGTGTGCTCTCCTGGGTGTGACCGTCCTCTTCTTTACGATTTCTGCGAAAAAGATCGAGAGGGACGTGTATCAATACTTTGATATCTATCAAGCTTCTTCAAATTATCCCTATTTCTAAGGTTGTATCTTTTCTCAGAGGGCTCCCTCTGGGGAGACTGGTGTTCTCGAGTCGGAGTTCTTTCCCTCCGTCGAGGAGACCTTCCTCTGGACTGGAAAACCTTTTCCTTGGGAGTGGATTGTTTATTTCCATCCCAACTCTTTTTAGGAGTGTTTGAATTATTTTTAATAAATAATTTTACTAACTCTCTATATGCTTTTGTTAATTCTCTTATGTTGACTAAGAGTTCTTCACTTGACATTTTATCAATGTCCGGATGTGGTGTGTAGCTGGCTAGAACCGGCCACGTTGCTCCTGGTCTACCTAGTGGACCGAGCCTGGTAATATGATCATTATGTTTTAGGACGCCTTTAAACCAAAGTAAATGTTCTTGGTATTTTAGTGGGATTTCAATCTCCTTGATTTTGGCGGGCGCCATCTTGGGTGGGTGCTAGGGAGCTCTAACATTCGCCGCGCTCTAGCAGTCAGGTGGACTGGCTAGAGGCAGCGCGTGGTTCATCAGTATAAAGGGGCTGAGGTAAGAACAAGCTCGGTCTATGCCGCACTGCGCTTGCATTTATCGCGCTATTTGTTTTTAAATTACCTTTTCTGTCTTTTAGTTGTTTTGTTGAACTCAGCTTATCCCCTGTTTTTAAAATTGTCACCGCCGCATTGCTGCACTATAATTGTGCCCCTCACCGCTATTTTAGCGGGCCGGACCCTCGCGCTAGGATTTTGGCGGGCGCCATCTTGGGTGGGTGCCAGGGAGCTCTAACATTCGCCGCGCTCTAGCAGTCAGGTGGACTGGCTAGAGCCCTATATTAATCAGTGGAAATGACGCGCAGCGTGTGCGCGCAGCGTGTAAGCCGTCGCTACGCCGGAGTCACGCCAGAGTCCAGCCCGTCTGCGCCCGTCCGCGCTGAGGACGGGCTGGACGGGGGGACCTATAGGCCGAACACTGTGGACCACGGAATATTGAAATATTCCTTATTGGATATGTTACGCCTTCGACCTAAAACTGCTCCATGCTTCCATAGCCTCACTCCGGAGGACCTCATCGTGTCCAAGGGATGTGGGTGCTTCTCGACTGACTCGGTCGATATGATTCCCGCCTTGTCTGTCGCCCCTCGGGAGTCCTGCTCGCCGGTCTCTCCTAGTGAACTGTGTATAGAATGCTTGCTCCTTAATGCGCGCTCACTTATTAAAAATAACATTATTTTTAAAGAGCTGATTTTGGAGAAGAACCCGATTTGGGCTTTTATTACGGAAACGTGGGCTAAGGACTCCTCGGGTCCAGACCTTATTGAAGCAGTCCCTGATGGGTACTGCCTGACTCGGCAGGACAGAGTTGGCCGGGTCGGTGGCGGCTTAGCCATCTTGCATAGGGACAGCTTTCAATGTCATACCACGCCTTTATCTGACCCCAAGGATGCTATTCAGGTGATGTATTTCTCATTACATGATTCCCATATCTCCCCATTTAATGGGATTCTGGTCTATCGTCCGCCCGGTCCCAGAGCAGATTTTAGCTTAAAACTGCTTCAGCTCCTGGAGCCCTACTTTGGTCGGGAGAATCTTACTATTCTGAGTGATTTTAATTTTCATTTAGAGCTATTGGAATCACATGACACCTCCGTGCTGCTGGAAGCACTGACAGCATGTGGATTCACTCAACTGGTGAAAGGACCCACCCACCGAGCTGGTCATACGCTCGATGGGATTTTCTCTAATGACCAGAGACTCTCAGTTACGGTTCCTTTCTCCCTCTCCTGGTCAGACCACTTGGCCGTTCCTTTCAATGTGGCCTTCCCTAGTCAGGAAAGTGTCAGGAAAGTCCCGAGTACCTTTGAAGTACGCAGGAATTTTAAAAACATCAGTGAACATTCGGAAAATACTGAATAAATGATGGACCCTTCCTAAAGCAAGCACCTGACTAACTTTCCCCCGTGAGGTATCTTAACCCTTAAGTTTAATCAAGGGGGTTGTGTGCACACTGAATGGCACCCATCATCACGTGCCTATTCCCTAGGGAATTTTAATTCAGATCAAACAACCGCAAAGGTGCACCACAAAACATGAAACAATAAGTGCAAACGACGTTTAAGCACAATAAGAAGATATTCCTTAGAGATGTTGAAGTTCTTCTTTAAATCTTTATTTTCAAAAGGCAATAAAACACATACAGCCGACGCGTTTCGTCCCAGACTGGGACTTCTTCAGGGCTTTAAGTCAGTTGGACGTCGCATGTGGGGAAGAATATGTGAGGAAGCGGGGTCCAGGGGTCACCTTCCCGGCTACTGTAATCCTGTTATATAGTTGTTCTTTCAGAGGTTGGTTTTACAAGCATAGGTCTTAATATAGGGTTGCTAGCGGGCAACAGAGGAGAAGTATCCTTGGAGTTCTTGGGTGGTATAGAGAGTCATGCCACCTTGCTGATATAAATGTCTCAGTTCGTATGCTGAGTCAAAAATAGAGCTGGTGATGGACTGAAGGTCCTGTTAGTCCAATGGAAGAGGGTGTGGGCACTGTATCCCAGTAGGCCGTTCTTGATAAAGCGGCCGGCACCCATCCACAGCCCTCGTCCTGACGAAACACCCGCAGCGACGTCGTGTCCATTGGACTAACAGGACCTTCAGTCCATCACCAGCTCTATTTTTGACTCAGCATACGAACTGAGACATTTATATCAGCAAGGTGGCATGACTCTCTATACCACCCAAGAACTCCAAGGATACTTCTCCTCTGTTGCCCGCTAGCAACCCTATATTAAGACCTATGCTTGTAAAACCAACCTCTGAAAGAACAACTATATAACAGGATTACAGTAGCCGGGAAGGTGACCCCTGGACCCCGCTTCCTCACATATTCTTCCCCACATGCGACGTCCAACTGACTTAAAGCCCTGAAGAAGTCCCAGTCTGGGACGAAACGCGTCGGCTGTATGTGTTTTATTGCCTTTTGAAAATAAAGATTTAAAGAAGAACTTCAACATCTCTAAGGAATATCTTCTTATTGTGCTTAAACGTCGTTTGCACTTATTGTTTCATGTTTTGTGGTGCACCTTTGCGGTTGTTTGATCAGTGAACATTCCTTTGACCCATGGACTTCCAGTCTGTCTTCTATTCGGGAGATGGATCCCTCTTCAGCGGTACCGCATTATGATAACATTCTTACAGAGGCCCTGGACGAACTGGCGCCAGCTCGGTCCTGCTATTCAGCAAGGAAAAGACCATCAGCCCCTTGGTTCTCTGAACAACTCAGACTCCTTAGGCAGGAAGTAAGGAGACAGGAGCGTCGATGGCATGCCAGTTGGGATCTCAAAGACAGGGAAGCTCATAAAACCCTGCTCAAGAGATATAAGTCGGAAATTATCAGGACCAAACAAGACTACTTTGTGGCCCTGACTTCCTCTCTTTCATCTCCCAAAGAGCTCTTCAGGATCGTGGACTCTCTCACATCTCTTCAGGTCCCCGATCCAGTTGTTCCATCTCAGGAGCTCTGTAATGACATTGCTCGCTTCTTTCAGTCCAAAATAGCGGACATTTACACTGCTCTGGAGTCTCAGAGGCTTTCTACGGCTGAGCCGCCAGTTACGGTAGTCCCGGATGTTCCCTCGGCAGAGCCTCCCGTGGCCGGCTATCTGGAATCTTTCCCCCCGCTCTCCCTACAAGATCTCGACACGCGGCTTGATAAAACCAAGTCAGGGTCTCCACTAGATGCTTGCCCTCTTAAGATCTTGAAGCAGTGTAGGGGATCTCTTCTACCCCCCCTACTTGAGATCATGAACGGGCCATGAGGGAGGGTGTCTTTCCACAGCAGTGGAAAAATGCTGTGGTCAAACCTCTTCTTAAGAAACCCTCCCTAGATCCTGGGGTTTTAAAAAACTTTCGCCCCATCTCACTGCTTCCGGCCCCTGCAAAGATGCTTGAGTCCCATCTTAACGAGCATCTAGCTGCCTTTGTGGAGAATTCAGGCTGCCTTGACCCTTCCCAGCATGGTTTCAGGAGGGAACATAGCACCGAGTCCGCCCTCACCCTGGTGCTCGACTCCATCCGCATGAGTGTGGATGAGGGCCGGACATCCCTCCTGATCCTTCTGGATCTCACAGCTGCCTTCGATACCCTATCTCCCCAGGTCTTAACATCTCGACTGGGTGAGATTGGGGTCCGGGGGGCAGCCTTGGGTTTGCTCTCTTCCTTTCTCGATCATAGGGAGCAGAGGGTAATGCTGGGAAACTTTCTATCTCCATCCCTGTCTGTGCAATGTGGGGTCCCTCAAGGGTCGGCGCTTAGTCCCACCCTTTTTAACATCTATGTGACCCCCCTTGCCAGACTTATTAGATCTTTTGGGATAGAGGTAGTTTCCTACGCTGACGACACTCAGATCCTCGTGTCTCTCTCCCAGTCAATTGAGCTGACCGCCTCCAGATTTAGATCCTGTATGGAGGCTGTCGGCCAGTGGATGATTTACAATTCACTCAAATTGAATGGGGAGAAGACCGAGGTGATGGTGTTCGGCGGAAGGGAAGATATTTGGTCCTTGGAGTGGTGGCCTGACTCGCTCGGTCTTTGCCCTAAACCTACCTCTTCGGCTAAAAATCTTGGGGTAATAATTGACCCTACCCTGGACATGCGCCTGCAGGTCAATAGGACGGTATCGACCTGTTGGGGCATAATTCATGTTCTTAGGAAAATTAGGAACTACCTGTCCCAGCCGGCAAGAAGGCAACTTGCTGTCGCCCTTTTGGGATCGCGTCTGGACTACTGTAATGCGCTGTATGCTGGACTGAACAAGAGTCAGATGCAGCGCTTGCAGGTAGTCCAGAATGCGGCAGCTAGATTTGTCCTCGATCTTCCCCGTCGCTCTTCGGCCACGCTGGCCAGGAAGCAGCTCCATTGGCTTCCGATAAAGGAGCGGATTGTTTTTAAATCCATGTGTATGGTCTACAAGGCCTTGGCCAAAAGCAGCCCCACAGGGATCAGAGCCATCCTGACCTATTACAACCCTGGCAGGAGCCTCCGCTCCTCTAATCACTCTTTCCTCCACATCCCTCGCATTCGGAAAGCCAGATGGGGTGGTAAGGCATTCTCCCTCTTGGCCCCTAAATGGTGGAACGATCTTCCATTAGAACTTAGGTCCCTCCCTTCCCTCCAAACCTTCAGAGCTGCCCTTAAAACACGCCTCTTTGTTCAAGCGTACATGTAAGTGCATGAGTGCCCGCTTTCTGATCTTTTTTTTAGGCGCCTTGACACCTTCGGGTTTTAGTTTGCGCGGTACAAGATGCAAAATAAATAAATAAATAAATAAACTTGAAAGGAGCGTACTCTTCCGGTGGATCCTCTATTTTATAATAGTGGAACTCATGTGTTGCGGCGTTTGCCGCTGGAAATTTTATCCATGAATAGAATACCTCTGTCTGCCGATATTCGTGTGCCTCTATCACGAAGACGACTGTGCCACCTTGTGTGGTCAGTCCATTTTCTATAAGTTTTGAAGTTATAGATTTTCTTAAATGTGCCGGGATGATTATTGCACCCGGTTCAGTAGTACCGGCGTCCCGTTGATTTGCATCTACTGCGGTTTCAACTGTCTCGTTTTCTAACACTGACATTTTATAAATGCAGGTTTTGCAGAGCAGGTCTCCAAGGAGACAAAGATTAGGTGCGCAATATTTTGGAACACTGTATCCTTCAACGTTGAATAAACCAGAGCTTTACATAGGAATCTCTTCCTACTAAGGTCGGGCGGATTTTAACCTTTCACCCACTCCGGACGTCTATTGGAGTATTTACGGGAGAAAGGGGTCTGTGTGAAAAATGCACAACTGAGTTACTCTAACGTCTTGCATTAGTTTATCGCCTTACCAAATGTTTGGGCGCCATGTAGTGTAGTTCCTATTTTCCCAATAGTCCCTGCGCATTGGAAAAACATAAACAGTAGTATCGACGTAGAAGTGCGGATCTTCCAGGCCTCTACTGACTATGCTAAACTTAATTGGGTTTGTTACCAACTAGCTCAGAGGTGACTGGAAACTTTCTTGACTGAATAGGAAGTGATCAGCTTCCCTGGCACAGTCAAGAAGGGATTCAGTTTTCCAACAACCGTGCAACATGACAACTTTGCTCCTCAGATAAGAGTCAATCTCTAGGGTCGTGTGAAACAATAGACAGATATTTTACTCAGTCAGTTGTTGTGCAGATTACTTTCACAATATGTAGAGAATAGAGAGACGGGTGTTGTCAATAAAGGGTAACATTTATTGAACAGTCTTTCTTCTCGTACAAGAGAAATGAATTGCCACAATTGCAAGACTTGTTATTATAAAAAGTACGTACAGTAAAATGAGTATTGCGAAATAATACTGTAAAAGCATTGATATGGTTTCTTAGCCATACAATGGTTTAAAATGAATAAAACATATATACATTCATATATACATTAGGCTAAAATACTCAACTGGTGCTTCTAACTACGCCTACCCCAGTGTACCTGACCTAAGCCTAATACTTGGAAGGGGAGTAAGTAAGTAGCTTTAAGTTAAGTTGGTTTTGCCAAGGTTTGCTTCAAGAATTCTCTCTAAGGGTTTAGTCAACACCATACCTCTGGAATAGAAAGCTGGAGGTCTGGTATCTCCTTCAGGGGACTCGATATCCCAGTCACTCGCAAGAGTAGGCTGGAAACGCTGGAGCTGGATTTCTCGGCAATAGAAAAGACAGCGTCTCTCTCAGCGCGTCGAGGAAGAGGAGGAGGGGCAGCGTCCGCGGGCAGCTTGCACCTGCTGAGCTCTTGCAGGGGATGGCTGTCCAGCTCCTGGGTTCACCACACCATCGTTCGCTCGTTAGCAGCGATAGCAGTAGCGATAGTGTCAGCATTAGCTTGACAGCGATAGCTTCAGCATAACAGCAGCATTTGCTTAAGGCAACGTTGGTAATATTTATACCTGAAAGGTGCCTTGTTTGACGTAAGTTTTTGGACATAAGACGTCAATAAAGATGTCACTAGGAAGTGATCGTCTATCAGTGCTCATTAGTTCTATTACTATTCAAAACATAGCAAGCGGGGCTTTCCCAGGTTGCTGAGTTTTTATCTTGTTGAAGAACTCGGAGTGTTAATCTAGGAATCTTAGATAGTAACTTGTGCTATGTCATTGCACTAATGAGCTGCAAAGGAAGTTGCAGAGGAAGCGATTCTGAAATGTGGCTCTGTTCATGTGAGGCCAGAGACGAGTTACTGAATATTGCATTTGATCGGTTATGCCAATATAGGGAATAAATGGATTTATAGCCGTATAGGGGCATAAGGTCACAGTATCGATCAGGGTCCTAGATTAGAACGCGACATGGTGTCTGTAGCTTTGGTATGTGCTTCGCACTTCAGAATAGCTATGGCTGTAGGTAGGTGTATGGCATCTAGTAGGGCTTGAATCAGGGGGCCATGTTGTATTCTGGCCCCATGTGAGGTAAGGAAACCTCTTTCTCGCCACAACACTCCAAAATTGTGAACTACACCAAAAGCGTATTGGGAATCAGTGTAGATGTTAACTTTCAACTGTTTTGCCCATTTGCAGGCCTGCGTCAGAGCGATGAGCTCTGCTGCTTGGGCTGACAGGGTGTCTATTCTTTGTGTCTCTATAATTTTACAGTCCGTGGTTACTGCATAGGCTGCCACTAACTCTCCAGTGCTTGTTCTCATGCATGATCCATCCACATAAAGTGTTACATCAGGATCTGGGAGTGCAACATCTGTTAGGTCTTGTCTTGGTTTTGTCACTACATCGATCATCTCCACACAGTCATGTTGTATCGTGTCATCTGAGCTTGAGGGCAAAAGGGTAGCGGGATTCAATATGTTGCATCGCCTTATTTCTATGTGTGGCTGGAATAGCGTTAGTTCGTATCCTGTGAGTCTTGCTATAGTCAGGTGTTGTGTCTGTGTTCTGTTTAGAAGGACTTCTACGGCATGTGGCACTTGTACTATCAGGGGATGTCCTAGCACTATTGAATCACTTTGTCTTATGGCCAGGGCTGTAGCTGCAACGGATTTCAGGTATGCAGGCAAAGCTTGTGCTACGGGGTCCAGCGTGCTAGAAAAATAAGCACAGGGCCTGTTTCTTCCTGCTTGGTCTTGTGTGAGGACGGATAGTGCTGTTCCATCACGTTCTGTCACAAACAGGGTAAAATGCTTGCTGTAATTTGGGGTGGCCAAAACTGGGGCTTGACACATAGCTAGTTTTAGAGCTTCAAATGCTTGGGAGTGTTCTGATGTCCAAGGGAGAGTTGTAGGAGTGGCTGCTTCCACTTTAGTTAACTGTATGAGTGGCTTGACTATGTGGGCATACTGCGGGATCCATTGTCTGCAATATGAGGTGAGACCAATGAATGCACGCACTTCTTTTTGTGTCTTTGGCTGTGAAATTGTTGAAATCAATTGGATTCGTTCTTGTGTCAGTTGTCTACCCTCCTTGGACAGCAAATGTCCTAAGTAAGCCACTTGCTGTGCACAGAACTGCAATTTTGAGGGAGATACCTTGTGACCTTTGTCTGTCAGAAAATGTAGAACTGTGAGGGATGCCTTTTCACAATCTTGTTCTGTCCTTGCTGTGATGAGAATGTCATCTACATACTGTATCAATGCTGTGTTGGTAGGCATACTGATACTGTCAAGTTGTCTTTTTAGTGCTTGGCTGTAAATGCTTGGGCTTTCCGTATAGCCTTGGGGAGCTCTTGTGAACCTAAAACTCCGTCCTTTTAAACGGAACCCGAAAAGATATTGGCTATCGGGATGTATAGGAATGCTGAAGAACTCATTCTTCAAGTCGATGACTGTAAAAAATGCAGCTTCGGGGTCTATAGCAGTCAATAGTGAGGAAATATCTGGGACCACTGGATATTGTGGGATCACACATTTGTTCAGTTCTCGAAGATCAACCACCAATCGGTAGACTGGGGGTGCCTGAGGGTCAGTCCTTTTGAGGACTGGAAGAACTGGAGAATTGCAAACATTTGAATCTGTCTCTACCACCACTCCATGTTCTATGAGTTCTTGAATTATTTTTAGTAAGGCTTGTTCAGCCTCGGGTGGAATCTTATACTGTCGGATACGGGGTAGGACTACTCCCTCCTTGAGTGTGACCTGGTGTGGGGTAATATCCATGTATACTACATCAGTAGAGCTTTTTGCCCACAGATGTTGTGGGATGTCATTAAGTCTGGGATCGAATTCTTTGACTGTGAAATGTCCTTTGAAATCTCGTAGAAACAATTTTATTCCTTCCGGTGAGCAGCATATTACTGCTCCTAGTTCTTTAAGTGTCTTAATTCCCAGTAAATTCTCTGGGCACGTTTCTGTAAGGACTAGGTCAGTGGTACGTGTCAGAGGACCCACTCCTAAAGAGACTTGTTCAGATACTTTGTTTATTATTGGTTTTCCTGAAAAGCCCAGAGATATATTATGTGAGCCAGAGAGAGGAACCTCTGGGACTTCCTTATGACTTATGGTAGTCCTACTTGCCCCTGTGTCTATGAGGAATTTTCTGTCTTGTCCCAGTAAGTGGGCTTGTACATATGGACCTTTTTGATCCACTGGAACCGGGATAAGGGGCAAGTCACTTTCTCTCTCAAGGCTGTCTCATGAATATGGTTCAAACTCGGGGTAATCTGACTGTGCGTAATGGTACATCTGTGTGGCAGCGGCAGCAGGCGTCTGAACCTGCGGAGGCGTAATAGTCTGAGGCTGCTGAGTGTTACCTGGTCTGGGAGTGTGAGGGCGTTCTTTCGTTTTTCCTGTCGCTATGTTGTGTTTCAGGACTGGACATTCCCTCACAAAATGGCCCTGCTGCTTGCAGTAGTTGCAAGTACCTTTATTGGCCCCCACATTACCTTTGGGGCCCGTGTTTACTGGTGCCGTCTGTGCAACCAATACTTTCATTTTCGTATCTTTTACTCTTTTCTTTTCTTGTTCTTGTTCTTCCCTTATTCTGTTGTGGTGGTTCTGTAACATTTGTAACATTTGTGAAGGACTATTTGCTTGCCAGGTACTCTCAATTTTTAACACCCTATTTCTGATGAGTGGTAAGGCGTTGTCCACCAATTTGGATACAAAAAGATGTGGATATGCCTCGCTACTATGTGCGAGTCCACTGTTTATAGAGAAACATTTCTCCAACCTGGTGTAATAATCACCCGTATCTTCGTCTGGCTTTTGTTTACAGGCAGAAATGGCATCCCAATCTTCCTTTTTCGTTGTTAATAATAGAGGCAAGACCTGTATGAGGAGACTGGGCAACTCTTTTACGCATTCACCCAGACCTTCACCTGGCTTTCTGTCTGTCTCTTCTTTTTCTAGGGCAGTCCACGTAATCTTTTTACCACCCACCTCTCAGTCCTTTTCCTTTAGTTTGTCGAATATACCTGTAGGTAGAATTACTTTAAGTAGTATTATTATATCTGGATATGTGAAACTACCCATTTGGAGGATATCCTTCAACTCTCTATGAAATCCTCCGGGATCCTTTTCGTGAGAGGGCACCATTTTCTTCATTTCCAATATTTCTAACTTGGTAAGGTGAGTATACACATGTATTCGTTGCAATGTGCCATCTGGCTGTGGTATGGGGTGGACTTCTCGTAAGGGGTATTGGCCTATACTGTAAGTTTCATGATCTGAGGTAGCTAAGGTAAGTAGCAAGTAACGGAGGCGCAGGTCCAGAATGGTATTGATCAATTCTGGTCCCCGAGACCTCCATCTATCTGTCACTACTTCTTGTAACAATTTGTATAGCTTATCTGGTTGATGGAAGTTATTCTCGTATAAGGTAGCCAAGTGTTGGACCATATAAATACCTGCTAGCCGTTGTTCTGTTCGGGGAAGAGCCAGAAACATTTGTGCTACTATATCTGGGCCATATACCCGGTGCTGTGATATCCAATGGGTGGCAGACCGGGCCAATTCTTTTTCGTGTTGGGTAAGGGGAGGCTCATTGTCAATCCATTCATCTAGGGCTCTTTCTGTGGACTAAAAAAGGTCCTCCGAGGAAGGATCTAATCTTTTAACTTTCTGTGACATTCGCGGGGGTCGCCATTTGGAGCCATGACAATGCCGCGCTACACCCAGGAAATTCATCCTACCTATTGTCGGACCCTCATCTTCCTCTGAGTTGTCTTCCTGTGTAACTTTCTCAGAGCGAATGGTGACAATTTTCTTAACCAGTCTTTTAGTTATTTTGTCGATCTGATGTCCCAGATCATGTGCCCCTCTGTGTATCTGATCACTAAGGTCTATGAACTTAGAGTCTACGCTCCCATTACCCGGGTCTAGTTCCCGGATCAAACAATTTATGAGGTACCGCAGGAGTAGTCCCCTGATAGGAACTTTTCTGTTCTTCATGACCTGGACCAGAGTATCCGGACCCTCCCCTGTTCGTATAAATTCATAAATTCTATCCAGATGTTTCGTTATATCAGGGACCTTTTGGAGTTGACCCAGGGCTTGTCTTAATCTCTCTGATATCGTGGCCATTGGGCCATTACCGGGTTCGGGTCATAAGGACACTCAAGAGGTGGGACATCATCTTTATCCTCAGCCCCTGTCATGCCTCGAGATTCCCAAAAGACACTGTCCCTTTAAGACGAATGCTATTTAGAGCATCAGGAAGCTGGGAGAGACGCTTCACGTTCTTGCGTCAAGCTCCCTTCGTGTTCTGCATCCGTCTTGACTTTCTTTGCCTGACTTCCGTATTTGCTTTTGGGATTTCCTGTTTTGGAGCGCTGGTCGGCAGTTTGCTTTACCGGCCCCCGCGTTTCGAGCGGGCCTCGGATTGTTATTCTGATTCAGTGGCGATTAGTTTTACAAGCGTTCAGGCTTGGCGCTTGTAATCCTAGTGTTATGAGTTCACGTTCTTCGTGAACCTTTCCCAATTTTTCCTTGAAGTCTTGTTCCGGCGGCCGGGGTTTTTCCCCGCCTTTCCGGTTGTTCTCAGTTTGTGCCTGATTTGAGGGATGCTTTATCTCAGATAGTTGATCTTCTCACCTCCTGTACAGAATTGATTGATCTAGTAGTTAAGATTGATCATCGATACCAAGAAAGAAAGAAAGAGAAAGGGAAGCATGAATACCGATACGCTGTTACAAGGGAGAAAAAGAGTGCTCCAGAGAAACCCAATGAAGATAGCGAACCTATGCAGATAGGTACAATTAAAGGACCCTTGACTCCCGAGGAAAGACAGAGGAGAAGGACCCTTAGACTTTGCCTATACTGTGGTAAAGCGGGTCATTTTTTGCGAGAATGCCCGGTAAAACCCTCACAGTCCAAGTATTCGGGAAACTAGTAAGCCTGGGTTCTTGTGAGACGAGGAACCCAGGTAGGTCTGGTCTTACAGTCTCTTCCTCTGACCTTATCACTACCCCCACTAATCATTTCTATGTCTCTGCATTTTTGACTCAAGGTGCACTGGGTTTACATGTCCTGGTGATGATTGATTCTGGGGCATCAGGGAATTACATGGACTTAGAGTGGGCAAAAGAAAATAATATAACTTGTATCAAGAAAGAGACACCTAGTAACGTCACCACGATTGATGGTAGTTCTCTAAAATCTGGCCCTGTAACTCGGTGTACCACCCTGTTAAACATGACTATAGAACCTGATCATCGTGAAGAATTGATGTTCGATTTAATCTGTTCCCCTCAGATTCCTGTTCTGCTGGGTATTCCGTGGTTACGGTTTCATAATCCTACCATTGATTGGGTGACTTCTACCATAATATTCCCTCCTGTCATATCCCCGTCCTTAGTTGGGGCTGCCGTAGAGGACGTACATATTGACAACAACAGTGGCGGGAATGGTCATGTTCTTCCGTCCTGTTACCAGGATCTACAGGCAGTCTTTGATGCTAAGGAAGCAGAGGTTCTCCCCCCACACAGAGTTTATGACTGCCGTATTGACCTTGAGGCAGGGGCCAGGATACCTTGCAGCAGAGTCTACGCTCTCACTGAAAAGGAGAATGTGTATTTACGTGATTATCTGGACTCCATGCTTGAAAAGGGGTTTATCCGTCAATTCCGTTCTCCGGCCTCTTCCTCTTTATTCTTTATTCCGAAACGGAAAGGGGGTCTGCGTTGTTGCATTGACTATCGGAAATTAAATGATGTGACTATAAAGAATCGGTACCCTCTCCCTCTGATTGCCTCCCTCCTTGACATGATCCGCAAGGCCCAATATTTCACTAAGTTAGATCTACGTGGAGCTTACCATCTGGTGCGGGTCAAGGAGGGAGACGAGTGGAAAACAGCCTTTTGCACCAAATACGGTCTCTTTGAATATCTTGTAATGCCCTTTGGGCTATGCCATGCCCCTGCGGCATTTCAATTCTTCATTAACGAAGTGTTAAAGGACATGCTTGAGGTCTATGTGATAGCTTACATAGATGATTTGCTAATTTTTTCTTCTACCTTGACTGAACATCAACAACATGTACGCAATGTGTTAGAACGTTTGTTAGACAATCAATTGTACTGCAAGCTTGAAAAGTGTTCCTTTCACACCAAGGAGGTACCTTTTTTGGGATATGTTGTTTCCCCTAGGGGTCTTAGCATGGATCCCTCCAAAGTAGAGGCTGTTCTTGCATGGCCGGCTCCCTGTTCATTGTCCCTTTAAGACGAATGCTATTTAGAGCATCAGGAAGCTGGGAGAGACGCTTCACGTTCTTGCGTCAAGCTCCCTTCGTGTTCTGCATCCGTCTTGACCTTCTTTGCCTGACTTCCGTATTTGCTTTTGGCATTTCCTGTTTTGGAGCGCTGGTCGGCAGTTTGCTTTACCGGCCCCCGCGTTTCGAGCGGGCCTCGGATTGTTATTCTGATTCAGTGGCGATTAGTTTTACAGGCGTTCAGGCTTGGCGCTTGTAATCCTAGTGTTATGAGTTCACGTTCTTCGTGAACCTTTCCCAATTTTTCCTTGAAGTCTTGTTCCGGCGGCCGGGGTTTTTCCCCGCCTTTCCGGTTGTTCTCAGTTTGTGCCTGATTTGAAGGTGCTTTACCGGACAACCAGCCTGGATCTCTGTTGTCCCTTTTGGAACATTCCGTTTTTTTTCTCCCTTTCCCTTTAGCTAGATAGCTAGAATTTCTTCATTCAATTTTGTCCCCTTCATTATTTAAATATCCCAACCTTATTATACTTCTGGAATACTGCCTTTGCATTTGGAGTGATTCTTGCGTGGATCCAAGTGGGTACAATCTTCAGCTTCTCTACAGGGAATCACGGTAACAGCGCTTTTGCGCTCTTTAATACTTTTGCTAAAACTAGTTATACATATGATTTATATATGTTGTTTTGCTTTTCATCTAGAGATAACCCAGCATCAGAAGAGGTGGCTAAAGGTTTCCTTACATATCACTCGTTAGTGACTAATGCTTCACGAAGTCCACAAAACAGCTAAAGTGAGAAGTGTATTACTTAGATCATAGAATCACTATTGAGTTTAGTGCATACTCACTAATACCTTACATTATCTTTGTCACAGAGCCAGATGATGTTCCTTATCTAGACGTCGTATATATACATGTTCTACAAAGAGTAAGAATTCCGGTATGTGTTATTTCTATTTGTAGGTGTGCTAGTGTTTTCTTTGTAGGGTACCAATAGCTAGTTGCTTACTTGCTTTTCTTTGCAGGCTGCCTGTTGCCAGTTCCCCAATTGATGTACCACGCAGATTATCCAGAAGAGTACCTACACATCATTTCTTCTTCACCATCTTCCCTTGTTTTGTCTCCCTGTGTTCCCCTGGCGTGTCTCTCGTACTCTAGTGTTTGATAGAGTCGAAAGGCCGTAGGGGAGGACTGTGGATTATTCTTCGGATTCCTGACGCTCCTGTGGAACTATCTTGCAATCCTTACAGCCCCGTCTCCGGGTACTCCCAAATCAGAGGTGGAACCACCGGCTACTAGTTCAGGTGAGGTGCTCGTGTAGACGGGCGTGTTCTAGGCATGTTAACATAAGCGGGGGGTGCTTTGGACAGATAGGCAGGGACAAATTTTTCGGTGACAGTGGGAGTTATTTTCACTGGTGATTCGGGATGTTCTATAATTTCTTCTGACAAAACGGGATAAATGCCAGTAACAAGGGCGCTTCTCTCTCTATCTGCCTGTTCAGCTAAGACCTTCTCGCCTTCTTCCTGCAATTGCTTTTCTTTAGCCTGCTCCGACATTCTCTTACTTTTCTCAACTTTCCCAAGTTCTTTCTGGGCCCTCCTATGTGCTTCCTTCCGCCATAACTCAATGGCTTCTGTCTGTGAGGGCCTCGCCTTTCTTTTCCATAATTCTTCCTCTACTCTCATAATGCATTCCATGTCCCATGTACCTGTGGCAGGCCACCTATACATCATTTCTAAATTCTCGGTATAGTTTACCCAAAGGTCGAAGAACAATATGGCACCCAGTCCATGTTTGTTATACATGAAATGTCCAGGCGTATCCCTGGGCGGGACTTTAACTGGTTTCTCTAATATATTCTTTTTGGTGCCTATCGTACGTATTTTGGAAAACAGAGGCATTTTTTTTTAACTCGATCAATTATTGTTAAAAAAACTTGAAATGTACAAAAAATACTTTATACACTAGAGCATAGTGCAACCATACCGGTCTCACGAATGAGACTCGTCTTTACCGTGTTCCCAAATGGAACCCGTCTTTATACATTCCCAGTGGTACTCACTGAGAAGCAAAACTTGAAGACCTGGTCATCGGACTCTTGACGCTTGCGCAGGAATATCGGGGCTCCAAAGACCTCGGACTCGGCACTCTCACTAGTCGGGCTCTGGGTTGGGACGCTCCGCTATCTTCTTCACCGCCTCGTGTGGATGATCAGTCACAGTACGTCTCCTCCTCGTCTCGAGGGAGTTTGCGGGAACACCCCGCTGTTGTGCACTTGAAGTCCGTCGAAAGTATGGAAGGGACAAGGACCCGACTTACATCGCCGGCGCGTAGGGAGGAAGGAGCATCCCTGTTCAGGCACCAATTAATGTGGTAAATAAAAACTTATTATTTACACTGCCAGAATTTCTATAGTTATCAAAGAAAGGTAATACATAAAAATGAGGAGCAGAGTCCGTGGTCTTCGAGTTTAAAGGGTTTTATTCCAGAACTCGAGTTAAGGGAGAGCTCCTTCACCAAGCGGGTTCAGGAGTAGTCTGTTTTACTTGAGACATGATAGCACTTATATACATTGCTTGCACAATCAAAGAAGGAGTTTCCCTGGGCATGATTCAATTATCCATGATGCAATCATACAGAAGACATAGAAGACTTGTTCTCGTTAAAAGAATAACTTGAATAACATTTTGTTAGACATAGACAAACACATGGCATCAGGGTGATTGTGGTGACAAGTTACAGAGTTACTAGTGTTTGGGGACTGAGAATCGAGGCATTGTTACAGGGTCATTTCTGTCGGAAGGGTAAAGAGAACGAGGCATTGTGTGCTCCTTACTTCCACACAAGGGCGGTGATGTTTCACAATGGTATGTGTGTGCAGCGGGGGAGAAGGAGAATGGGTCGTGGTTAACTATTCTCTTCGTGTCTGTCTCGTGTACCTGATCAGTTTTACTCTTGATTGTTGGCCCAACCTGTGGCTGCCCCCGTAAGCTGAGAGATCACTGACGAGCGAGAGCTGCTCGTTCTTTGATAGAGTTAGGGAGAGGGGGAGAATTTTGACGTGGCAACCAACTAACTGACTCCGTTCTGTTTTTAAGGAAAATATCGAACAGGACGGAAAACCCGTAAGATACATGATGACTGGCCATCATTCTTTGCATGTGCCAGTACAACGGAAAAGAAAAACAGGCAAGAGAGGGGGTATAATAGGATTCAGGCTTAAAGTAGAAAACCGGCTTGCCTGGTCAGTGTTAGGGTGGATAGGGTGCATGATGGGACACCAGGAAGAAAAGGGAGTTTTTAGTCAACTTTCCACAGAAAACTGGGATGTTTGGTAGAAAACGTTTTGGCACATTAAACCCACACTAATGCCAGTGTGGGATTTAATGGAAAATGCACACAGAGGGCATCTTAGAGATGCCCCTTGAAAAACGACTACCCCTGGTGTGGTTCCAGAATTCCTGCCCACCATTTGCCACCACCTGACAGTTTTCTGGACCCCTGGGTAGTGAGCCTCCGCTCTCTGGGCCCAGTGACAAAGCCCATCCTGGGCAGAGGTGTCATGCCTCCTCTGCCAGGATGAGCTGGGTCCATGAGCAGGGAAGCTTCAAAGGCCTGCCACCTTTGTAAGCTGTCCCTGCCTTTTGCTGCCCCAGCAACTGGCTCCCACCGGTTCTGACCCCCACTTTGGGCAGGAGAATCAGTGAGGAAACTGAGCTAGGAGGAGAGGTGTCCCCACTGTTGTCAGCCCCCCCTCAGGTGGGGGTGGTGAGGTAAAGCACACATCTCAGTCCCCTCCATCTTGGAGATGAGGGGACCGAACCGAGGGTGGCATAATAGGGGGTGTACTCATCCCACGGAAGGGACCCATTAGTCACAACCCACACACCCCTGTAATGCCCCTAAATTTAACATTCAGAAGTGACTCTGAACCTTGCCTCCTCAGATTCAAGGAAGAAAGAGGAAGGACCTGAGAGCCATGCTGACCCAGGAAGATGTAGACACCAACAGCTTTGGCACCAGCCCTGCCTGCCTGTCCCCACTCTGACCTGCCTACAGCAGAAACCCTGGCATGTCCAGCAGCGAGCAGCCCCCCAGAGCCCGTAGGACCTGCCCTGCACTCGGTTTACAGACTCTGTCTCACATAAGCACCTGATTTGCTCACCAAAGACTCCAAGATCAGAACCCGGAACCAGGCGGCTCCGAGATTCTGCACTACTCTGCACCTGACACCCGCGGCCTGAGTTTAAGTGGCCCAACACCACGATGAGGTTTCCCCAGCAATCCTGACCTGGGATTTGGTGATCTTTGACCTCCCTCAAGCTTCAAGACGACGCCTGCAGCCTCAACCCGAAGGGTCCCCCCGACCACAACCGGAACTGGTTAGAAGACCCGACACCAAAAGTCACCCCTGCACTTAGCTCCTGCCGATCCTTGGGTGGCCCAACCAACAGTATCCCAGCATCCCCCAAGAACCCATACAGAAAAAGGGGCCCCCTGAATGCAAAAATCTATGGAGCAGACGGGCAGGGGATTCAAAAGCAATTCAATACAAGAAACAGTCTGCCCCCACTAATATAGAACGGCTCACATGGAGTCCGCAAATAATGTCATCAGTATTGAACTCACAATGACCAGCAGAAATTCAAACCATACAGGTAAGTAGGATCATTTCTTATTTATTGCATTTTTTCTAAAGATTAATATTAGAATAATAGCAAAACATCATTACAAAACCTCAATAGGAAATCAGGTCATTCAATCTAGATTCCACACATCCCATCAAACACTCATATCCACCCAACACATACTCAAACATTCTTCATACACTCAATACATAATACACTTCAGTTGCCAGTTGTTTCTGATGTGTTCAGTCCTGCATCATCTCAGGGAGAACCGAGACTAGATGGAAAAATAGTAGGATAGACTAGAGACCCCAAAAACCCAACTTACATCTCCAGATGGTGGTTGCCTTCAGAAGGCCTCCTTGACTGAGTCTGTAGCATATTTATGAACCAGGGATCTTTATTGTATTCCACAGGGTCCCCAATGCCTCCTCGACACTCTGCACACGGCTGCCCCTGTGCCACTGGTGGTGCAGCTCCTGTGCTGATTGTTGGCCCCTGCAGTGCTGATCATAACCCCAAGAGCTTTGCTCCCACAACCGAGTGGCCTGCTCATAAGCAGCCCCTGACTGAAGCCCCATTAGCCCAATTGGCTAACATTGGGCCACTGTACTCTGCAACCGGCTGCCCCAGTGCCGCTGGTGGTGCAAATTGAGTGCCTACTTGAACCTGGGGTATCCATGGTTCTAACTCCCAAAAACTATCCCTGCAGGTTGTTTACTTACCTGCAAACCGATAACCTTCTTTTCTCCATAGGAACCAATGTTGTGATGTTTTGTCTCTAAAAATGTTCTGTTGAGGGGACTTTTGTATGAAAGAAAAGCAACTATATTGCCATCCTGAAAAAGTCTTACTTACCTTGTATTGGAGGATCCACGGTGTGATATATAGGCATATCACCTCGAGCAAACCCATTCCCAATTCTATTACCTTGTAAAGTATTACAATTGCAAGCACATCTTACCTACCTGTGCCAAGTCCTGCTTGGTTCTAGAAATAAAATATAGGTATACCCTGTTTATATTTACTCAATTGGTCTGAGTGTGTGTAATCAGGTCTTCATTGAGTGAATACAATAAATGCTTAACACACCCTCTGGATAAGCCGAACTGCCTATCCACACTACCACAAAGAGATCTGATAGTACTTGTCTAATTTAGCCTCTGCTATTCCCCTGAGGACTCCCTGGACTCTGTGCACACTATACCTTACTTTTTTATAGTATATACAAAGCTAGCTTCCTAAGGTGGGGAGGTGTGGATGACTTGCTTGTGTGTTCTGAGATGGGACTGTCAGTCTGGGTCACCTCAAAGATGACCCACAGTTTTAGCAGTGCCTCTCTTCTAGCTTTCCTTTGCCCTACATATTTGGACCGAATATGTGTCTTGTCTGTTATATTATGTTGGTGTTGACGGTTCCCAGCCCCCTGGCCAGGGAAACGCATGTCCCTTAGTGTGTGCGTGCCATTTGTGGCAAAACGTACCTAGTTTTTTTAGCCTGGGTGAGGAACTTATTTTGCATGTGTTTTAGAGGTGACTCCATGATGTAGTTGAGAACTTTTCAAGGGACCAGTATATTCTAACTTCTCGGGTCAAATAATCCTAAATTCTACTCTTATTGGGTGGAAATATGTACACTTGATTATGCCGGCAATAACTACTCTGCTACGAGCTCAGCCTTAGACAAAGATAGAGCAAAAACAGACTTTTCACAATACCCAAAGCAACAATGCATATGAAGGGTCACAACCTGAAAAAATGTGCAATAGTTTAAGTCAAAACATTGTGAATTTTTTGCAATAGAATAGCAGATATGGAACAATGGTTTGTGGGCTTGGCAACTTCTTCATACATACATTAAATCTTTAGCAAGACACAACATTCAACATAACCCAGTTGCAATAATTAACAGCACCACAACATCAAGAATGTAATATCTGAATGTCGCAATGATGAAAAATCTATATGTATCGTAAGAAAGTGGACCAAAGTAAGGTACAGTGTGTATAGAGTCCACAATCCCCAGATGTATAAGAGAGGTTAAAGTCAGGTCTGACCTTACTCTCCAAAGTGGTAGCTTGGTCGAGCAGTAAGGCAGTACCAGAGGACAGTGTAAAGCACTTGTTGTACACACTCAGTCAGCAAAAGGTGTCACACACTCAAGAACTGAACTCTATGCCAATTGTTTTTATATCAAAAGATATAGTTGTTTTATTTTTAGAACCAACAGGTATCAAATTATACTTTTCTAAATATGAGTACTCTCAGGTAGTTACTTTGCAAAGAGGCAAAAAACTTTGTGAACACAATAGGTACAGTGGTTGCAGTAGGCAACACAATTCTAAACACAATTTAGCATTGAGCTCAATGGGTTTTTCTACATAAATGCAGCTGATTACTTTATAGATTACTTTTGTAATTCCAGGACTGGATCCTAGATTCAGTTCTGGGGTCCAAGCTGAAAATAGTTTAGTAAAAACATTTTAGTTTTTGTAATGATTTTTAATGAATATAAAGGGATTTTAAAAGTTGACACTTAGAAACTTTTCAGTAAAAAACTAGCAATGTTATCCAATAGAAGGAAATTCAAATCACAGGTAAAGTAGGTTCTCGTTACTTTTGTAATCCAGTACTGGACTCCTAGGTTCAGCACTGGTGTCTCTACCTAAGAAAGGTAAGTAATTACGTTATAGTAATTGATACGATTTTTAAGGAATATTTGTAGTTTGCAGAAATAGACAAAAGAAATTTCACAGAAAAACAGTCAATGGTTTCCTATGGAAGAAAATTCAGGTTACTCTTAAACACGGTTAGGATTACTTTTGCGGTTCAGTACTGGGCTAAAAGGTACAGTACTGGCTTCTCTTCTGATCACAGGTGAGTAATTCGAAATTCGTGATTCAGCTGATCTTAGATGAATATTTTTAAGTTTCAAAACTTCACACTTTAGAAGATTTTCGAGTCAAACCAGTCAATGTTATCGTATGGAAGGAAAGTGAGTTATCAGTTTTCAGGTGAGTACTCGACTGGTGAAGTTAAGGTTCTGGACATAGACTCAGTGGTCCCTCAGGGTCAGGTAGGTACAGTTGGTACACCCTCAGCTGCACAGGGGCAGCCGGGTGCAGAGGTAGTTAGGCCCATTGGTATCCAATGAGAGGCAGGGGGCCTTCGGTTGGTGGCTGCTGGCTAGCAGGCCATGGGTCTGTGGGAGCTGGGATCCTGGTGACTTGCTCAGGGCAAAGGGGTAAGTAGTATAGGACAAAGGTTGCACTGCCAGAGGCACTCGGGCGGCGGGGTGCAGGGTGCTTTTGAGCCGTCGGGTGCTCAATGTTATTTAATGACGATCTTGAAAAGGGAACAAAGGCTGCAGGCTCGGGGACGGAGGATGTTCTTGAGCGACCAACACATCGAGGAGTAAGTTGGGATCTTAGAGGATAGGATAGGAGTTGGACACAGGAGACCATGGGGTGCAGGGGTGTCTTTTGAGGTCGGGAAATTTTACCCCCTGCTGGTCGCTGTTGGAGGGGTCCCTTGTCCTGAGGCTGCATGCGTTGTCGGGGTCGTCGAGGAGGGTACTTGGGCACTGGATTCCAGGTCAGATTCGCCGGGGGAACGTCCTCAGGGTCTTGATTCACTCCAGCACAGGCCAGGCTTGGCGGGTGCAGAGTGTCCGTGGTTCGCGGTTCCGGGCTGATGCCAGGGCTGGTTACTTGCTTTGAGCAGTACCACTGCTCATGGGAGACCCTGGTAGTCAGAGTAACAAGGCAGGCAGGTCCTCCGGGGTTTTTGAGGTTGCTGACCACTGGAGATGCCGGGGTTTAGCAGGAGCAGGTTCGATGGTCGACAGGCCGGTAGGGCTGGGGCCAAATCAGTTGGTATCTTCCTCTTTTTCAGCAGCAGCACGGCAGGTCTTCTTGCTTCTTGTTCTTCTTTCTTGTTTCGTAATCTGGATCTGTGGAAAAAGGTTCAGGGTGCCCCTAAATACTAAGGGCCTCATTTATGAGGCTGTGCGTCACTTTTACGCTGCCGGTGCGTCACTTTTGTGACGCACCAGTGGCGTAAAAAATGCACCTTGTTGCGCCATATTTACAAAGTGACGCATCTAGGTATATGAGTCACTTTGTAAACCCCTGCGCCACATTATAAATGTGTCAGGTATAATGTATGCAAGGGGGGGGGGGCGTTTTGACGCAAGAAAGGGTCATGGAAGTGACGCAGTGAAATCTATAAGATTTCACTGCGCCATTTCTTGGCCGCTGATGCGTCAAAATCTTACGCCTGCTTCATGGCAGGCGTAAAACTGACGCAGGCATTAACAACATGGGACTTGCCCATGTAAAAGAACAATTGTTACTTACCTGTAAACAGGTGGTTCTCCAGTATTGGTGTCTTTCATAGATTCACATGCTTGAATATTCCCCGTCGTCGAAGTGGGAGTCCCACGGTAAATAAAATAGCAATAATGCTAATAATATATATATATATAAAAATATATAAAATATATAAAGTATTATATAGGTAGCAAAACTGAAAATGTGTACTGAAAACCTTTACAAAGGTTACTACATAGGAATGCATAGAGAGAAAAAATTCCTTTGTAACATATCAGTGTCATTATGTTAGTCCAAACTGCAGCCAATCAGGCTCAAGCACCCTCTAGAACCTTCTCCTCAGAAGCTCAAGCCCTCAGATTTTCGTAGCACTAGTAATAATAGCGCATGAGGAGAAAAGAGCCTCTGAGGGGAGGATGGGTGGGTCGCATGTGAATCTATGAAAGACACCAATACTGGAGAACCACCTGTTTACAGGTAAGTAACAATTGTTCTTCTCCAGTATTAGGGGTGTCTTTCATAGATTCACATGCTTGAATAGAATAGATAGCAGTAACCTCCTGGAGATGAGATTGCATTATTTCCAAACAATAGAAGAACAATATATATATAGCATAAAAGCAAAGCAATCTCAAGAATGGAGGAGGGAAAGAGGCTCACCTTATTTGAAAAGATGACGAAGCACTGCTTGCCCCACTGCGGTGTCCGCCTCGTTGACAGCATCCAAACAATAATGTCTGGTAAGGTGTGCCTGCTGGACCATGTCGCAGCACGACAAATCTGGCGTAGAGGCACTCCGGCAAACAATGCGATGGACGACGCCATCGCTCTCGTAGAATGTGCTCTCACTGGAGTAGGTAAAGGCCTGCCAGCCTGCTGATGGCAAAACGATATGGCTGATGAGAGCCATCTTGTTATAGTCTGTTTAGTCACTGAGTGTCCTTTGCGCAGTAGTCCATATGCTAGGAACAGCTGATTGGATTTACGAAAAGGGGCTGTCCTAGAAATGTAGAATTTCAGACACCGTTTGATGTCTAAGGAATGTAGTCGTTGTTCCGCAGGGGATTTAGGATCCGGGAAAAAAGTCTTTAAGAAAACTGGCTCGTTCAAATGGAAGTCAGAAGGCACTTTAGGAAGAAAAGAAGGATTGGTACGAAGAGACACTCCATCAGGTTTGAACTGCAAATATGGAGGTTTGATGGTGAAAGCGTGTAAGTCACTGACTCGACGAGACGAAGTTAAGGCTAAAAGCAAAGCCACTTTCCAGGTCAGAAATTTGAGATTTGAACGATGAATTGGCTCAAATGGAGGTTTCATAAGTTGTGATAACACCACGTTGAGGTGCCAAGCTGGAGGAGGGCGCCTCAACGGAGGGAACTTCCTGAAAAGTCCTTTAAAGAATTGTCTGATGATTCTGGATGAACAGAGAGACGTAGAGCCGTCATGACGGTAGCGTGAGATGGCCGCCAAAAAGACTCTCAATGTGGCATGTGAAAGACCAGACTGAGCAAGACTTAAGAAGAACGGTAACAGTTGTTCAGGAGTAGAACTGATAGGATGTACGTTGGATGCTGCGCACCAATGACAGAAGCGCTTCCACTTTAGCCTATAGGTTTTTATTGTTGATGGAGCTCTAGCCGACGCTAGAATTTCTCTACAATCCTGAGGTATACTTAAAGAGGCAAACTCCATGAATTCAGGTTCCAAGCCCATAATTGAAGCGTTGACGGATCTGGATGACACACTTGTCCGTCGTCCATGGTTAGAAGATCCGGACGTGGATGGAGGCGAATTGGTTTGCATTGGGACATCAGAAGGAGTTCTGAAAACCACGCCTGTCTGGGCCAACGTGGGGCGATTAAGATCAAGCGGCAGGGTTGCCTGCGCATCTTCCATAACGTCCTTGGTACCAGTGGGAGTGGTGGAAACGCATATGCAAATAGGCCGGTCCAATCCATGAGTAGGGCATTGCCGCTGGACTCCGGATGTGGATGCCAACTGGCAAAAGCCTGGCATTTTCGATTCACTGGCGTTGCAAATAGGTCGATCTTGGGATGACCCCATTGGAGGAACACGAGGTCCAGAGTCGGCTGGTGTAACTCCCATTCGTGAGTGGATGACGCAGACCTGCTTAGGGAGTCTGCTAGTATGTTTGACGCTCCCGGCAAATGGACCGCTGTCAAGGAAATGTGGTGACGAATTGCCCATTCCCAAATTTTCTGGGCAAGACAAGACAGGGGCTGAGATTTCGTGCCTCCCTGCTTGTTCATGTAGTGCATGCTGGTGGTGTTGTCCGTCTGAACCAGCACCGATTCTCCGTGCACCACCGGTAAGAAGGCCTTCAGCGCTAGGAAGATCGCCAGCAATTCCAGCCTGTTGATATGCCAGGTTTTCTGAGTCGCCGTCCACTTTCCTTTGATGGAGAGATCCAGGAGATGGGCTCCCCATCCGTCCATGGACGCATCCGTTGTCAATGTCAGATCTGGAGTCTGGATAAGGAAAGAGACCCCTTGGTCCAGATTGGTCCGTCGCTCCCACCAGAGCAGACTGTCCCTCATGCCAGCTGTGACTGTCACCTGGTCGTTGAACGACCCCGACACCTGTCGCCATTGTAGGTCCAATTCCTCCTGAATTGGACGGGTACGCAACCTGCAATTCGGGATCAGTGCGATACAAGATGACGCCATCCCCAGAAATGATTTCAACATTCGCACTGAAACTGACTTTCTTGTTCTGATGGTAGAGACCAGATGAATGATCTTCAATCTCCGTTCGGGAGAGATGAACGCTTTTGACACGTCCGTGTCTATAACAGCTCCGAGGAATGTCCTGCTTCGTTGAGGAGTGAAATGTGACTTCTTTACATTGATGGTCAACCCTAGGGAATTGAAGAGGGTGAGACACAAGCGTGTGTCGTGATGCAACTGACTTGCGGATTGGGATTTCAACAGGCAATCGTCCAAGTAAGGAAAGATCTGGACCCCTTGAAGACGCAAGTAAGCCATAACCGGAGCCAGAACCTTCGTGAACACACGGGGAGCTGATCTGAGGCCAAACGGCAGGACCTTGAATTGATAGTGGTTGCGTCCCACTTTGAACCGCAAGTACTTTCGATGTTGAGGAATGATTGGTACATGAAAATAGGCGTCTTGCAGGTCTATTGTAGTCAAAAAATCGCCGCTGCAGAGAAACCGCAAGACTTCTGACAATGTTAGCATGCGGAAGGACTGCTGTTTCAGGAAGAGGTTGAGGTACCTCAAATCCATAATGGGACGCCACTCCCCCGTCTTTTTTAGAATGAGGAAGAACCTCGAATAGAAGCCTTTCTCCCGCTGTGATAGAGGAACCACTTCGACTGCTCCCTTTGTTAGTAATATTTGAACTTGATGTTGTAGTTCTTCGAGATGGGGAGGTGGCGGACCCGAAGGCGGAGATGGAGGAGGAAACTCTGTGAATTCCAAGGCGTGACCCTTGCGCACAATGTCCAACACCCATTGGTCCGATGTTATTTGAGACCACTGGGAGTAGAACTGCGAGATTCGACCTCCAACATCCTGTTGAGCTGGCAAGTCATTGTCGTTTGCTGGTGTTGTTGGCCCCTCTATAATTGGACTTCCCTCTATAGGGTCTGGATTGTTGTTGGCGAGCAGATTGAGGGTTCGAGTACCGTTGGTTTCCTTGACTGTACTGGCGGTACTGAGACTGTCCTCCTCTGTTAAAGTTGGACGAGGTGCCCCGCCCCCGTGCAGCACGAAAGGGCTGTTTCTTAAATTGTAATGACCCAAGCGACTTCGCTGTGTCGGTATCCTTTTTTATGGCTTCCAAAGAAGCATCAATTTGGGAACCGAATAAAGATTCACCATCATACGGCATGTCTATAATCAGTGACTGGACCTCTTGCCTGAAAGAAGTAGACTTTAACCATCCCTGGCGTCGGAGCGCCGCCGCACTGGCCAGGATACGGAATGCAGTGTTCGCCACATCTACTGCACAGTCTATAATCTCCTCCGAAGCCCTTTGACCATCTTGAAGGACCTGGAGCGCTTCCACTTTCGATGACTCAGGAAGTTGTACAAGAAAGCTGGACATGTCTGACCACATTTGTCGGTCGAAACGACCCAAAATCGCAAGAGCATTCGCAGCACGAGCCGAAGTTGAAGCCATGGATGAAAATTTCTTTCCGATTGCATCCAATCGGCGTCCCTCTCTATTGGGAGGGGAAGTGACAGGCGCTGTAGGATTACGTGCACGACGTTGTGCTGCTTGAGTCACAACTGAATCTGGCTTTGGGTGAGAAAGCAGACAAGCAGGTGAGCCAGATGGAGCCTTGTACTTCTTCTCCAATCTAGGTATCTGGGCTGGTAAGGAGTTAGGAGCCTTCATAATCTTCTGCCCTTCCTTCCAAATAAATTCAATAATTGGAATTGTATGCACCTGCTTATACGGTTGATTTTTGAAATCATACAGAAAACAGTCTTCATCACGTTGAACCCTTGTCAACTTGAAACGGTCCGCCGCCTTGTCCATAAGTTTATGAAAACTAGCAATGTCCACAGGAGGTGAATCACTAGAAGGGACCTGTTGCGGAGACGGTGTTTGCACTCGATAATCATCAAACTCCGCCATCTGAGGATCCTGTTCACCTTCTGAGTCCTGACACACCTCACCCTCCTCTCTCTCTGGCTCTGAGTCAGTGTCAGTAAGTGGATTAGTAGCCAGGGGAGCACTCAAATGTACTGACGGAGCCGACTGTCTTGGAGGAGTCTGTCGTGGTTGATGTGAGGGTGTTACATCAATAGACTCATGAACCGGAGTACCTTGAGGAGTAGGTGGAAAACGTCTATTATAATCGTCCAACATATGTTGGAGGTTAGAGAAAAGTGTCATTGGAATAGACGTCATAGGGATTTGCACGCATTGATCTTCGTGCTCATCTACCTGCTCAACTTCTTCTTCCTCTTCTTCTTCAGAAGAAGTGTCTTGGCATTTAATAATTAACTCTGATGGACTCCGTGCATCCCCATATACAGTGTCATCTGGAACTGACTCAGTCTCATGGTCAGAAACGAACAACTGAAGTGGTGGTTGTAGAGCAGGGGTTTGGAGGTGGAATGCGGAATCTTCCTGATTACTGAATGAGGACTGTACAGTAGAAACTGAAGTGTCCATGGCCACCAAAGGCATGTTGGCATAGGAAGAAGAACTGGAAGTTGCCGTCTCTGTAGACGGTAAATCTTTAGGCGCCTCCATGGACGTAGAAGGCTTAGGTCCTACTGTCGCTGGTTTGCTCATTGACGGGGCCGTCGATGATGCTATCGTCGACGACGCGGTAAACGTCGTCCGCCGACGGTGACTGTATTGCAGGCGGCATCCTTGACACCGAAAGTGTCTTCGTCGACGACGCCTTCGTCGACGGTGTCTTCGTCGACGGTGTCGTCGTCGACGGTGTCTTCGTCGACGGTGTCTTCGTCGACGGTACCTTCGTCGACGGTACCTTCGTCGACGGTACCTTCGTCGACGGGAGCTTCGTCGTTGCCGTCGACGGGAACCTCGTCGACGAGGCCTTCGTCGACGCTGGATTCGACGACGATGGGTTCTTCATCGACGATGGCTTCTTCGTCGACGATATGATAGGGATCGTCGACGAAATGGAAGAGACAGAGGCTCTCGTCGACGAGAGAGCCGTCGTCGAAATTCTCGTCGACGATGACGACGCCGATGTCGTCGTGACTGTAGTCGTAGACGAAGCCACAGCAGCCAATCTCGTCGTCGGAGTGGTCGTCGACGAGCCCGTCGACGACCGCGCTGTGAGAAGTGTAACCACTTTAATAGAAGCTGGAAACGACGCCTGAGAGTCAGATCTCGTGGGCGTGGTAACAACAGGCACAGAAGCAGCAGTTGGAACTGAAGCCACAGCCAAACCCAGCTTTCTTTTCTTCAGGAAAGGAGATGGTAACTCCTGAACACTGCCACGCTTAGAAGCCACAGAAGAAGTTGCTGACTGAAGGCTCTCTGCGTCAGAAATAACAGCGTCCTTATCTTGAAGGCGCTTAAGCCATAATAGGAGGCGACCCTCCCTGTCCTTAAGGGTTTTAGGATTGAAAGTTCTACATAACCTACAATCAACCACTTTGTGATCAGGATACAGGCAATAAATGCACTTGTCATGTGGGTCTTTCTCAAATAAACGTAATTTCCCACAGGAGGAACAAGGTCTAAATAAAGACTTCTTACTTGACATCTTTGAAAAAAACTGAGAAGAGTAGATAAGTTGAAAGAAACTGAGCAGAGCTCAGGGAGACTCCCTTCACACGACGTGCGGTAGAAAATCTGAGGGCTTGAGCTTCTGAGGAGAAGGTTCTAGAGGGTGCTTGAGCCTGATTGGCTGCAGTTTGGACTAACATAATGACACTGATATGTTACAAAGGAATTTTTTCTCTCTATGCATTCCTATGTAGTAACCTTTGTAAAGGTTTTCAGTACACATTTTCAGTTTTGCTACCTATATAATACTTTATATATTTTATATATTTTTATATATATATATATTATTAGCATTATTGCTATTTTATTTACCGTGGGACTCCCACTTCGACGACGGGGAATATTCAAGCATGTGAATCTATGAAAGACACCCCTAATACTGGAGAAGTACACATTGCTGGAGTTTCGTCACTTTTGTGACACACTCCAGCAATGCATCACTTTTGCGCCTACAGATACGTCAGAAATACTGACATATCTGTAACTCCTTGCGACATGATGCGTCATATTATAAATATGACGCATCAATCATGACGCAAGGAGTGAGCACTGAGAAGTGACGCATCGCTGCTTTCACGCAGCGATGCGTCATTTCTCATAAATGAGCCGTAAATGTAGGGGTGTTACAGGTAGGGCAAGGGCAGGGACCAATGGGTCCCTGTCCTGGGGTGGGTACACCCCCTAGCCTGCTCCTCTCTGGTGGGAGGGGGCAGGAGCCTGGCTGTGATTGGGCAGGGCTCCCCATCTTCAAGATGGCCGGAGCCCGGGGTCGTGCATCACCTCGTCTCTCCCACCTGAGGGGTGGAGTTGGCACAGGCTGGCACACCCCCCTTTCTAACGTATGGTTTCCCGCCAGTCTTCCAGCCAGAGTGGGGGTCAGAACTGATGGGGCCCATTTGCTGAGTACAGCAAGTGGTCTGGAGAAGCTCACAAAGGCGGAATGCCTTTGAATCTTCCCCTGCCCATCCTGGGCAAGAGGAGACTTGGCACCTCGTCCCAGGATGTGCATTGTTGCAGGCCCAGGAGAGCGGGAGCTCTCCACCCAGGGGTCCAGCAACATGTCTGCTGTGTGGCAGCCTAGGCAGCCTCTCAGCCAAGACGTGTGTTACATCCAAGGATGACATGGAGAGGTATTTATGACAAAAGAAGATTTATTCTTAGGATAAGTACAGCACTCAGATCCAACAGAGTGTTTCTCCTTTCAGCTCCAGCCTTCAACTGCAAAGCTGGAGCTCGACATTCCATTACTGCTGAGCAACACACGGTTAAAAGATGCATTCCTATCTAAGATACAAACTATGTTTGAAGCATATACAATAAATAATCTATATAAAAACTAAGAATATAACACACCCCTCTTCTCCTATATTTGAAAATCTAAAACAAAATAAAACTAAGTAACATAATCTTCTAGATATTTAGGTTTAAATTTCAATCTAGAACTAGACTTAATGCAAGAATTGGATACATCAGAAGCCAAAGAAGAATGATGAACAAAATCAGATGAAGAAGCATTGTTGACAATTTCAACAATATTCTCAACACAATTTTCAATATTTTCTTCCAAGACTAACCCATAATGTCGTAAGGCATCTCCTCGTGAAGTGAAATCACCAACTTGCAAAGACGTATTCCCTGTAGAGCTAATTAAATCATCTCTACCATAAAAGGCATCCTCAGATTCAGTAGTAATGTCTGAATTTTTGTCTGTATTTTTCACCTTAGCAACATTCCTTTTACTCCACCATTTCCCACCTAAAACCTTGACAGTATGTTTACTAACATTGACTATTGTCGTCTCAGGGTAAAACCTAGAACCTCTTACTTTAAATGGTCTTCTGATCCTAACTTTATCTCAAACCTCAAACAATTAATCTTTTACATGTTTGTTTTCATCATATTTAATTTTTGATTTAATTTGAGATTTTTCCACATTACTGTTAATTTGATCAAAACAAGGAACACTCCTCTAAAACTTAGTTTTCCTGACAACCCATTCTGGATACAACTCATTAAAAGATTCTCTCCCTCTCAGCATAGCAAACGGAGTTACTCCTGTTGTTGAGTGGGGAGTGTTGTTGTATGACCAACCTCTATCACTTACTACCGCTTGTACTTGCAAACCTGAAGATGAGGCTAATTGGACAGAATCTTTTCAAAATGCGATTCACTCTTTCCACTAAACCATTTCCTTGTGGACTGTACAATGCAGTGGTGAGATATTTAATGCCAAGATTACTTAGAAAGTCTCCCATATTATGTGGGACAAATTGTACCCCATTGTCTGATACAAGAAAAGCAGGCACACCTTCAGATCTAAAAAGTTGCGTCAAAAACTTGATTACATTTTCAGTGTTGGGATCCCTCATGAATTTATAGGATACCCACCTAGAATAGTAATTAACCACTGTTAATATAAATCTGAAACCTTGATTCAATCCACCAACAGGCCCCAAAAATCTATTCAAAATCACTCAACGGCTGTCCCTGAATAGATACAACGAAAAATTATAATTCCAGCACGAGGGGGTTATTATAACCTCATCCACGACTCCCTCTATGACCAATTGGTCACTATGCTGTAGTGTATCCTGATTCGAGAATAGATTACCATCAAAGACCCACCCATAAACTGAAAAAAGTGTGGAAAGGAGAGAAAGCACCTCACGATTGCAACACCAAGGGGGATGCTGACTGGTACTCGCCAGCAAACCCACTTCTCATCATTGGTTGCTTTCTTTCCAAAAAAGAAATGTGTGTGCACTTGAGAGAAAAAACCTCAACCAAATGAAATTAAACAATAGAAAGAACCTAAATGTGAATGTACTTCCTATATATGCTATAACAATGCACAAGTTTATGGACCCCGTGAGAATATACACAAATAATCCTCACTGCTAAAAATTGGTAAAGCTTACTTGCTTGTGATAACTTTTATTCTGTGCTGTAAGCTCTTCCAAATTAAAAATGGCTCATGTAGAGCCATAATCAATCATTATTAGCCAACATGTTTCATTGCTGTAACAAATTTCAAGCAACTTCTTCAGGGCTAGTGGGGTTCCAAATTAGACTTTCATGGGAGGTTCACATCAAACCTATGATGGTAGTAAAAGACAAGAAAGACGGAAAGCGGCATCTGTAAATTACATAACACATAACCACCCAAAAGTGCCATGATTCTTCACATAAGGAATTACAAATGCCCGTACCATTAGGTTGCATCAGAACTGCATACCTGCAACCTTAAAAAGCGGAGAACACGCGTCAGCTGATCGCGTACCCGCTTAGTGACTGCCAAAGGGTGTTGTCACCTATTGGGATTAAAGAGACAGAGCAACCATGTAATTTCAATGTTGGCCCGCATAGCCCCCACAGGAGCAGTGTACTCTTCCTCCACATCACACGTTTAAAAAAAAAGAGAATGTAGTGTTTGTTCAGTGATTGTTAATACATCTAGCATCATCGTGGCGCATTTATCCATATCACAAATGCTGCTGGTTTCTCTCTACTTTTGAGGCAGGCAATATCGCTATATCTGGTGTCAACACGACGCGTTTATTCGTATTAAACATGCTGCCACTTTCACACCATATCGTAGCCCCATGGCTCTAATGTTGATACAAACAATGCCAAGCAGTCTTCCACGTATTTTAAAAGCGGAATCTATGCCTAATTTTCCCATTTCTCATTTTTTTTAGAATGGTTTGAAAATTATCTGAAGAAGCTTGTAGCCAATCAGATTGAGAAATAACTCCTTCCATTAATTTCAACCCTTCAATCAAACTAACCACTACCTCTTTATCGTCAATGACAGTATCGAAATCAGAATCATTTAAAGGACACCTTGATAAAAAATCATCCTTGAAGTTTTTTCCCCCGGGAATATGTCTCATTACAAAATTGTAATTGTAGGAGAGTGGGGTCTGCAATCCTATGGTCACCCCCGATTTTTGCTTTTTGCTTCACTGGTTTACGACTTTCCCTGGCTGTGGGCCTGCTAATCAGACCCACAGCCTAGCTGTTCTCTCTCTAAATTGACACACATGTGCCTTAGGTGCATTTACCAATTGGTACTGGGCCCCCTCAGCAGTCCCTGTATCCAGGGCATAGGTGTACCCAGGGCCTACCAGGGGCTGCAGCATGTATTATGCCACCCCTGGCTGGCCATCCAAATCTGACACAACTGGCTGCGCGACAGCTGGGGCAAGGTGGTGTAAACACCCTTTGCTTTAAATATAGTATTCCTATATCTAACCCTAAAATGGACACATGTATTCCTATCAGTCACTCCTATGGCAGGCCTTAACAATCCTGAAGGCAGAGTGCTTGGAATTATGTGAGATGGTGCTCTGGCATGAGCTGAGCCCGTCTGCAGCTTGCGGAACCAAGTCCTAATAGCTGTTCCATGATAACGCGTACCATATACTCTTAAGTGCATTATAATCCTCGCGGTTATTTGCCAACTTTGGTATCGCTTTATCAAAACATGTCGAGTAAGGTGTCATACGAATTGGAATACTAACCTATCGCCAATTCTGGCGACGGGGTTAGCATTCCACCCTTCTAGAGGGACACGACCTGTATGTAACTGTGAACCCCAGTTAAAGTTAACTCGAGCCTCAGCATCACAAAATGGATGCTGCCACCACAGACACAAGTCTGACCTCCTGCTGCTGGGAGTCCTTCCAGCGAGGAGAGCTTGGACAAAGGGTTTCCTGTCAGGGGCAGTGCTAGCACCATCCCAGACAGGGTTTTGTGTACCCCAGGTAGGCAGGGCTGAGAGGAAGGTGACTGCAAGTGGCACCCCGGTGCTCACTGTGCATATGCCGGCTCAAACCAGTTCCAGGCGCACACCAGCCCCTGAACTGGGGAAAGTCCGGACAAGGGAGAGGGGTGTAACCACCCTCCTCTTCGTCCCACCCATGGGCAGGACCTAGTCGCGTGCCAGCCCCTTTTCTTAGAATAAAGGTAGGAGCGGGCCCCCTTCCCAAATTAGATAATCTTGAATCTTGAAGGACTTTCCACGAAAGGAACTCTTGACTTTCTTTGAAGACTCTCCCTTGTGGCTAAGGAGTAGCCACCCTGCACCCGCAGGCACCACCTAAGCATCGCGGTTTGCTGCACGTCCATCCTCCGGATCAAGACTGACCAGCTCGACGAGACCCGGATTCCCTGGCATCTCTGACCTCTACCTGCATCATCAGCCCAGCCTAGATTCGTGGGTGTGACGAGACCTGAGGGACCGGCCATCTTCTAAACCTGCACGACGCTTAACCAGCACGACCGCCGAGGGATCCTCGAGTAAGTGCACTGGGGTTTGAGAAGCCCCAACCATGAGCAGCTCCAGCACCGAAGTCCAGCCCCCCAGCATCCACGAGATCTGCGTGGGCCCCTTCTGCTCTTTGCTGCCCACCGCGTTGTCCGGCCACTTGCCCGTTGGCTAGTGGCCCTCCTGACGATGTACCACGATGATTTCACCGCTGGTCTGGTTGCTCCAGACTGGCCCTTGCTCCCTTCCAAAAGAGGAGCACACCGGACCCTCCTGGTCCCCTCCAGACGCCATCTTGACTCCACTGCGTGGGCTTGCCTTTGCCAACGCTTGTTGCTCCAATCCTGGTTCCAGCATCGCCGACAGCAGACACCCTCGTGGGACAGCTCGCACCTCCAGGCTGGTCGCCGACAACGCCTCCTGGCCCGTGTGACTGCAGAGTCCATCGTCGCCCACTCACCTGAACGCGGAGACCTCATCCGGTGCCATCCTGGTGCCCACACAATCACTGGTTAGTGATTAAGAACTGAGTCCCCTCTGCTTTCAGGTCGTCTCCATCACCGATCCAGGCTTGGATCACATCGAACATCTTCACTGGTCGCCTGCCAGCAACTTCTTCTTTCAGGCTCCATAGACTACAACGAGGATTCCCGACGTCTTTTGAACCCTATGCAGCCGCAGCCCCTGGGCTAGGTAACCCAAGCATTTTGGTGCTCCAACGCAGGTTCACTATCCAAGTGTCCAGATCCTTTTTCGTTTTAAGTCTACCTAGTCGGATTCGTCCGAAAACAGTAACTTTAGAAAGACTAGCCTCCATAGACTTTGTCCCGCATCCCGCGTGAGAGTGCACACTCTGCACCCGATCTCCCTAGGCCTCCTGCTCCTAACCTTAGGGTCCAGTAGTGTAGTCCTAGCGATCCTGAAGCCTCTGGATCTTGTTACTTACCTGCTAGTATTTCGCATTCCACTTTTAGTGTATATGGTTTTTCGTGCCCCTCGGGCATTTGTGTAAATTGTGCAACTTGAAGTATTTTCGTAAGAGTTTTGTATTGTGCTTAGCTCCCTGACTCATAAAGAGTTCAGGGTAGACTTGTTAAAAATAAATATACTTTATTTTTCATAACAACTTGTGTTGTGTCCTTTCACTTGGTGTTCAAGGGGTATATGTGATGGTAAAACAGCTGGCTTAACACGCCCTCTAGAGTTTAGCCTAAAGATTGCTTTTGTCCACGCTACTAGGATAGCTGGTCTATAAGGTTGACTTACAACCAATCCTCAATAAGGGTCGTTTGGTATGATACACAGTGATCACTAGATTAGTGAGCACTATATATCAGGCCAACTTCTCACAGTAATCATATAGTTTAGAAAATAGAAGAACTAACCTGGGGCTGGCATTTCTCAAACCCTAATCATTTCAAATGAAAATTAGTGGCTTACGATCTGAAATGAGGACAAATTCTCTTCCCCAAACATAAGTCGAAAAGTGTCTAACACCCCACACATGAGCCACAGCCTCTTTTTCGATAGTGCTATAATTTTTCTCTAATGAATAGAGCTGATGAGATACAAAAGCAATAATATTTTCATTACCATCAACCATTTGACTAAGCATGGCACCTAGTCCAGCATTACAAGCGTCAACTGTAATGTAAGAGGTAGAATTTTCATTGAATGGTTTAAGAGCAGGAGCACCTATTATCAAATCCTTTAGGCTTTCAAATGCAACTTTTTGTTCATTTCCCCACATGAACTTAACTTCGTTCCTTGTCAAGAGTCTCAAAGGTTCACTAATGAGTGCAAAATCTTTAACAAATCTTGAGTAAAACTCGCTCAACCCCAAAAATGACCTCAACTGATCGTTGTTAGAAGGTTGAGCACATTCTTGAATAGCCTTCAAGAGGTCTTGTGGTCAAGGAGGGACCACCCTGTGCAAACAGGCACCAACAGTAACTTGCCGGTTTGCTTTGTCGATGCTCCTGCCGGAACCCGAAGACTCAGTGGCTTGGAAACTGGACTTCTAGACTTATCCGACTCCGATCCACATCCACAGCAAAGCTGAGACCCGTGGCGGACACGAGAGCCGTGGGACCAGACACCCTGGACTAACTGCAATTTGCTAAATACTCAACTCCTGAGGTACCTTCGCAATTGTGCATTGGGGTATGAGAAGCCCCAGACCTGAGCGCCAATTGCACCAAAGCTTAGCCCTCCACTCTCCACGAGTGCCGTGTGGGGCCTGCTCCTGCATTTCAGCTCGACGCATCTTCCCGGTTGCTAGTCCCCTGGCTAGTTAGACCTCTGAAGACTTCCTTTTGAATGTACACTGCTGGCCTGGTTTCTCCAGGCTTGCTCCAGCTTCCCTGTAAAGGAGAAGCTCCCCAGACCATGCTGGTCTGACTTGAAGCCGATCTTCACTTCCTACGTGAGTTGTGGTTGCCAAGGCTTGTTGGATCCAATCCGGATACCGACACCGCAGTCAACTAGATCTTTTGTGGGACAGCTCGAATCCAGCTCCTAGTTGTCGTCGACACCTCCTGGTCCTCATGGCTGCAGAGACAAGCTTTGCATCTTCACCTAAAATCACTCGACATCGCCTGGTTCCTTCCTGGTTCCTTCCTGGTCACTGGCTAGTGACCCAGACTCTGTCCTCTCTGCTTTCAGGTTCTTCACTTCTGCAATCCACCCTTAGATCCATCCGGACACTCTTCCACTGTCCGCCTGCAGCACTTCTTTTGCAGATCTCCATTGAAAGTATAGACGAAACCCGACACGAAAAGACACCTATGCACCGGCTTCCCTGGGTGAGGTAACTCGAGTACTCCGGTGCTCCCGTGGGTATTGACTCTTCAAGTGTCCTAGTTAAAAGGGGTTTCACCGAAGTCCACCTGGAACTGTCCTTAAACAGTAACTTTGTAACTTCTTCGTTCTACATCATAAGTCAATGGTAAGTCGCGACTGTGTTTAGACACTGCATGCGTCTCCTAACCTTTGGTTGTCTAGTGTAGCCCCAGCGATTCCCTAGGCCCTAGGCCTATTCCCTATTCTGAAGTGGTTCTTATACCACTTACTTAGTATATGGTTTGTGAGGCCCATGGGGCATAACTGTATTTGTGCAACTTATTGCATGCTAATTGAGTAACTTGTGATGTACTTCGATCTCTGACCTCATAAAGAAGTCAGAGGGGTTGTGTTAGAAATAAATACATATATATTTGATATATAGCTTGTGTGGTGTCCTTTCATTTCATATTCAAGGGATTATAATTGGTAAAACAGCTTGCCTCACATGCTCTCTGAAGTCTTAGCCTATGACTGCTGGTCCATGCTACCACTAGGATAGCTTGTCTATAAGGTTGACTTTACAACCACCATCAATAAGGGTTTTTTAGACTGGTGCAAGGTGCCCACTAGAATAGTGGACATCGTATACCAGGCTAACTTCTCACAAGAATCGCAACAGGAGATCCAGAATCCACTGTAACCTTCACAGATACATTACCAATTTGTATATCACACACAGGATCACTACTATTAGAGGTTTGCTGTGAATCAACCATGTCAACAGATAACAGAATCTTCTTTACTGTATTTTCTTCCTTATGAGACCCTACCTCATCAAAGTCTCCAGCTTCCACATACATTGATTTAAATTTAAATTTACATACAGAGGTAAAATGTCCAATTTTCTTGCAATTAGGGCATTGTTTCTTAAATGCCGGACAAGTGGGAGAATTAGCTAGATGTGATTTTAAACTACATCTAAAACATTGAAATGGTTTATCAGTTTTCTTCCATTCACTTTTGTTAGAAGGTTTATCTCGATGAGTGACAGGTTGTGATGTTTGTTCTGAGACTTTATTCACTGATTCAGTAATGGAGGGTTTGTTGTTTCCAAGTTCCTTGGAAGCTGAAACAGATCTTTCAATGCCCCTTGCTATTTCTAAAGTTTCAATTAGTGAAGGGTTTCTACAACATAATATTCTTTCTTGAGCCTTGTTACTGTAACAATTCACAACTATTTGATCCCTGAAATATTGTTCAATGGGCCCCCAAACTCACATGAAGCAGCAAGAAATCTTAATTCTGCTAAGAAAGTGTCAACGCTGTGATGTTCTTGTTGTTTTCAAATATAAAACTTATGTCTTTCAACAATTATACTTGGCTCATCTTTAAAATGCTTTTCTAATCTCATTCCAGCTTCAGTGTATTAATTCCAATCATCAGAAGGTGGGTGAACAATTTGTGGCTGATGATCAAAAATTCTTTGTCCCTCCGCACCCAAAGCATTATATAACATAGCATTTTCCCAGACAGGAGAAAATTTGACTCCATCAATTGCTATAATATAACTATTAAAGGACTTGTACCACTGAGTCCATTTAATTTTGGGTGTACCAGGTTCTGGAAGAAAAGGGGAAGGAAGTACTGCAGTTTGAAGAGCCATAATAAACTATATATATTGTAAGGTAAGTAAAGATAAACAGAATTAAACAGAATAAAATTATCATTAGTAATTTCTATAATAATTGTTGTAAGAATAGCAGTGTAAGTTATAATACTGTAACAATGTTCATAAATAAAGGAGAAAAAGAAAAATGCACAAAATATTCAGTTTGTAAGCTGTGCACAATATTCAATTTAGTACCTGTGTACGTTAGTAAACTAACAAAATAAATAAATACAATAAATTCTCATTGTGAAGAAACTTGCGTGTTAGCTGTGCGCCTCAGCGTTTTATAAAGATGCACAGTAAGGTAAGTCGTAGATCGTAGGTATCAAGTCTCTATTCAATAAAACTAGTGTTTTAGCTGTGTGCATCAGTGTTTTGCGATGAAGCACAGTGTTAAGTTGTCCATCTTCGACGTGATAAAACCGTTTTTAGCTGTGAGCATCAGTGTATTGTGAAGAAGCGCAGTATTAGGTTGTCCGTCTTCGATGCGATAATAAATAAACAAAGGGTTGCCAGATGATAAGGAAAATGGCTGCCACGCTGAAGAACGTCACGTGATGACGTAGCACACAGACAAAGAGTTCGAAGGCTTTCGTCATTGAAGGAAGATGACGATTAAGAAGCTTGCCGAGAATTAATTCTTAAGTAATCCGGTAAGCGTTTACAGTCATTTCAAATGTCGCAATTTACTTTCAGTATAAGGTCTCAAGTTAAGTCTCAACACACAAAAATCTTGAGAAGATCAATAAATTCACCAGCAGAAATGTTCAGGTACAGGGCATACACAGGATGATTTCCACACGATTTAAAGACATGAATCCAACGTGCAACGTGTACTACTCTGCTGTTACGAAATTCTGCTCACCAACGTTGTTAATTTCTCTTATGACAGTTTCTATTCCTATGAGCCTGCATCGATTTACATCAATAAAACCTTTAGTACATGCAGCGAAGCTCCCAATAGAAAATAGAAAAGAACATTAGAGAAGAAAGTAAGAATGATTGTAAATAACTTATCTTGAAGTAGTCAGGAAAATCAATCTTCTTCTTTAAAAGTATATTCAAAAGAATTCAATGAAGTTGAATATCAATCAGGAAACACTGTAGTTCTGAGAAGATCTTCTTAAAGATTTGAAATTTCATAAGTAAAAAAAAAATAGGTCCATATCCATGGAGTGCTGTCTTGACCACCTCGTCGCCAAATTTATGTTACATCCAAGGATGACAAGGAGAGGTATTTATGATGAAAGAAGATTTATTCTTCGGATAAGTACAGCACTCAGATCCAACAGAGTGTTTCTCTTTTCAGCTCGAGCCTTCAACTGCAAAGCTGGAGCTCAACATTCCATTACTGCTGAGCAACACACACTTAAAAGATGCATTCCTATCTAAGATGCAAACTATGTTTGAAACATATACAATAAATAATCTATATAAAAACTAAGAATATAACAACGTGGATTGTAGGTTAGGTTTCAGGGGGCAACTCTAAGATGCCCTCTGTAGTGCATTTTACATTAAATCCCACACTGGCATCAGAGTGGGTTTAATGTGCTGAGAAGTTTGATATCAAACTTGTCAGCCTTCAGTCTAGCCATTATGGTGCTGTGGAGTTCGTAATGACAACCTCCCAGCTCCTTATACAGAGAAAAATTGTGACTTTGTCGGAACTACCTTAGCCCTCTCCTAGCACATACTGCCTGCCTACAAGGGGCGGCACTGCACGGTGCACAGGACTAAGGGAGCCTAACTGTCAATATCGCCTCTGGCACAAAGTTAGCAACAATTTACACGAAGAAGGAACAACTTGACAACCACAGGCCTTCCTTGGCCAAGCACAAGCTACGCATAATCTCCAAGATCCAAGTTTTCCCTAACATCTGAATTACACCCTATGTCACACCCAGGGGTCATGCGCAACATTGGTGTCATGCCCAGTGGTCCAAGCAAATAACACCTCCTTTCTTTCAGAAACTACCAGTTCTAAGAAACCTACAGCACCGCGTAAACCCTTTTAGACTAAAAAATAAGACTGAAGTGTTGGCCCTATATCAAGCCCAGTTTCTTTGCGTACCTTCTGTGTATCACCCAGTGGGCCAAGCGGCGAGGCCTCGGTCCTGTATCAGACCCGGAGGGCAAGCATACCAGCTGTGTCACACCCAGCGATACAAGCGACTAAACAACATTCACCTTTCTTAGCATGCTGACTATCGAAAAAAGGTGACCTCCACAGGATAGACTCCGAGACCACCTTGCGACCTCTCAGTTTGGACACATAAGATAGGCAATGTGTCAGATTTCTGTTAGTGGCAGGGGAGTCAGGTTACATTTTTGTGCTTCTTTCTAGTTTGCTATATGCCAAATGCTGGGACTAAGAATCAGATGTAGTCTCTTCCCCATTGACGGCAGCTTCAGGATGGACCTCTGCCATGCGGAATCAGCGGAACTTTAAATCAATTGCGGCGTCTGCTCACTTTCCTTGCTGTGAAAATGTAAATCCCTTTGGGCGGGGTCTTTGTACTTCAACTACAATTGGCCTCGAAGAACTAATCTCTCCTATCTGGCCCACTAAAGTGTTACTGGAATGTGAATTTACCTTGAAAAAACAAAAGACAGACGTTGTCTGGCAAAACAGGAACAGTAGGTTTAACTAAACGCTGCAGCTGAGAAACAATAACAGAAATGGGTCTGAGGACTGTCTCAACATACATTCGCTCTGAGCGCCATTATATACAATTTTTGGATCACCAGAATTAAATTTAGATATTATTTTAGAAAGAATAATGCAGGCCAAGTCATGGATCCATAAATTAAGCCACCTGATAGCGAATGCAGGTGGGCTTGACCTTGCATGGACCCAATGAGGGCCAGTGGATGAAGTGTCCAGATGTTCGGCATGGGGAGCACATGTTCACTGCATCTTTTGTGTGTTATTTGTCCTGATTGGCTGAGTGTTCCTAACTTCATGTGGCATCTAACTTTATGATGTTTTGATACCATGCGCTCCTCCAGCCATGTACGTTTTATTGGGGCCAATCTCCCAGAACCATTGTGGTGTCACTGCCTATCTGTGGGACTAATCTGGGTTTTTCCAGTTTACGCATTTGTCCGGCTGGTTACATGCCACCCCACCTGTGATCTATCAATCAGAAGCCTCAGGCTGTAATTCTCAACTGAAGTTTCCGCAGTGGCAAGAATAAAGTTCTGAAAAACAAGTCCGTTCTTCCCTCACCCTCCAAGCAAAACAAAACAAAGCAAGAACTGGTGAGATGGAGAAAGAGGGGAAATAAGGGAAAAGAAAAGACACAGATGCCACCGTGCCCTCAGGAATGAATGGTAAGGCTCTGAACCTTTCTATGTGGATCCTGCATATAAAGAAAATGAATGAGAGTTAGTCTATATGTATAGTTTCACTCTAATAACAGGTACTCTTTGTAGGAGAGTAGGGTCTGCTTCCAATGGTTACCCCCACTTTTTTCTGTGTTTCACTGGTTTTTCGACTTTAATCTGGCTTTGGCCCTGCTAATCAGGATCATAGCCTAGCTGTTCTCTCTCTAAATTGATACCCTGTATTCTAGGTACAAACCAGATTGGTGACTGGGTCTCCCTTGTAAGCCTCTGTATATGGTACCTTAGGTACCCAGGGCATAGGCACCAGAGGCCTACCCGGGGCTGCAGCAGGTATTGTGCCACCCCTGGTTAGCCTTCCAAAGTGACACCACAGGTCTGCAATTGCAGCCTGGGTAAGTTGGAGTTATCACCCCTTGCTTAGATATAGTATACCTGTATATATATATATATATATATACATATATATATATATCCACGCCGAGATAGAAAATGACAAAGTCTTTTGCAATTTATACAGCAATAGCTTTAAGCATAGGACTAGTACAGTGCTGTCCTTGCCGAGCTGTACAATTACAAAAGCCATTTATCACTCCAGGCACAATATTACAGCTTTTAATTAGTGTAATTTTACAGCTCGGCAAGGACAGCACTGTACTAGTCCTATGCTTAAAGACTGGAGTGATAAATGGCGTTTGTAATTTTACAGCTCGGCAAGGACAGCACTGTACTAGTCCAATGCTTAAAGACTTTGCTGTATAAATTGCAAAAGACTTTGTCATTTTCTATCTCGGCGTGGATAGCACTGTGCTAATCCTATGCTTAAAAACTTTGACAGAAAACAGACATTTGAGGTGAGCAGATCTAGAGTGTCGCTGGTGTTGAGCACTAGTGTCGCTGGTGTTGAGAGTGCTCTAACAGGGGCTGCTTTCCACCTAAACTTGAGAACTACCCAGAGTTCTCTCCTTCTTTTTTGCATAATTTATGCGTCACTCTATGCCTGAAAGGGTTTTGTTTTGAATATATATATATATATATATATATATATATATATATATATATATATATATATATATATATATATATATATATATATATACATACATATTAACCTATAAGTCACTCCTATGGCAGGCCTAGACAATCCTGGAGGCAGAGTCCTTGGTTTTGTGTGAGAGGGTACCCAAGCATGAGCTGAGCCCCTCTGCAGCTTTCGGAACCATCTCCTTATAGCTGTTCTATGATATAGCCATACCATATACCCTTAAGTGCATTATAATCCTCACGGTTAATGCTAACTTTAGTTTGGCTTTATCAAAACATGTTGTGTAAGGTGTCAAACACTTTGGAATACTAACCCCCTCCCCCGTCAGTTCTGGCAGCGGGGGTAGCATTCCACTCTTCTAGAGGGAGAAGACATGTAGTTACTGATAAACCCGGTTAAAGTTAAACAGCGCCTCAGCATCACAAAATGGATGCTGCTGCCACAGACACAAGTCTGCACTCCTGCTGCTGGATGAAACTCTGGCAGAGGAGGCCTGGACAATAGGTTTCCTGTCCAGGGAGGTGCTGGCACCTCTCCAGACAGGCTTTAGTGTATTGGGGCAGGGTGGGTTGGGTTGCATTTAGTGAATGCTTTTCAGACACTGCCTGGGGCACACTAGGTGCTCCATGCATTTCCTAGTTCAAACGGGTTGCTGGAGCACTCAGCCCCAGCTCTGGCACAAAACTGGACAAAGGGGAAGGGGTCTCCCATAGGTGGGACCCTAGAGTTAGTCCAACCACTAAACTTGCTATAAGAATAGGATCCCAGTCCCTAGGACGTTAGATTATCCTTGTTGAAACTCTGCAACATATATCTTGGACCTTCGACGTCCCAAATCGACTGGAGTAGGAAGAAATCTCCCTTGTTGTCAAGGAGTGACCACCCTGTTCAAACAGGCAACAAAAGCATCTTTGTCGGTCTGCATTTTCAAGGCTCCCGCCAGATCCCGAAGAATCTGCGACACAGTACACGGTGACGGACTTTCAGACATCTCTGACGCTGACCTGCGATCAAAGCAAAGCTGAGACCTGTAGCGGACACAAGAGATGTGGGACCGGAACTCCTGGACATCCTGCATCTTTGCAACTGCACCTACTTCCAGAAGTCTCCCGAAGTTGTGCATTGGGGTATATGAAGCCCCTGCCCCGAGCACCTTTTGCACTGAAGCTCAGAGGCCTACACTCCACTAGTGTCCCGTTGTCCTGCTTTGTGCATTTCCACTTGAGGCCCCTTCGCGGTTCCTAGTTGTTAGATTTAGGGGTCTCTAGTTGGCACAGGTAGGTACTTGTGACAAATATGGACCCTCTCCTCTAGTCAGGATAAGGGGGATTACACTCTTAAAATAACCCCTGCTCACCCTCTATGTAGCGTGGCGCGAGCCGGCAAGGCTTATTTCAGAGGCGTTGTAAGTTAAGCAGTTGTGACTAGGGGTGGGTGGAAATTGCGAAATTGCCTTTCGCAAAATATCACGAAACGGCAAAAAATCTCTGCGAACACGCAGAATATTGCATGCTCGCGGAGATTTCGGGGACGGGGCTTCGTTGTGAGTTCACATGCCTCTCTTGTGTTCAAAAGGTCAGAGACCGATCAGAGCAGCATATGAGGAGAAAGAAGCTCCTGGTCACAGGAACTGCCCGGGGATTTCACTTGTGAAAGTCAAGGATGCAGAGGCCTCCATCAAGCATCACAGTTACTTTTCGATGGTAGATTCGGGGAGAAAGCACACCTGCCCAGCGCCGGGGTCCCTTGAGTGAGCTGTCCATCATAGTGGGTCAGGGCAGGAAAACGGTGCACACCGCTAGTGTGTGCGGCGGGGCCAAAGGGCGGGGCTTCTATGCGAGTTCACATGCCTCTTGTGTGTATAACAGGTCAGAGACCGATCAGAGTAGCAGATGAGGAGAAAGAAGCTCCTGGTCACAGGAACTGCACGGGGATTGCACTCATGAAAGTCAAGGATGCAGACTAGAGGCCTCCATCAAGCATCCCAGCTACTTTTCGAAGGTAGATACGAGGAGAAAGCACACCTGCCCAGTGCCGGGCTCCCTTGAGTGAGCTGTCCATCATAGTAGGTCAGGGCGGGAAAATGGTGCACACCGCTAGTGTGTGCGGCGGGGCCAAAGGGCAGGGCTTTATGCGAATTCACATGCCTCTTGTGTGTATAAAAGGTCAGAGACCAATCAGAGCAGCAGATGAGGAGAAAGAAGCTCCTGGTCACAGGAACTGCACGGGGATTGCGCTCGTGAAAGCCAAGGATACAGAGGCCTCCATCAAGCATCACAGCTACTTTTCAACTATAGATATGGGGAGATAGCACACCTACCCAGCCTCGACAACGCTCATGATTTTATTGGGCTGATTAATGCGTTACTGAATTTGAGCTTGAACTCGGGCACCTGCTTTTTGTATATCTGTAAGTGCGTCCTGTTCAGATTTTATTTGTGTGTCAGCCTGACAGGAGCACTATGCCAAAAAGAATCCTGCCCTGCCAGATGCTTCCGTTCCGCCACGGATCGCGGAAGTTTTGACATTTTCGTGTTCCGCGCGAAACGCAAAAATGCCGAAATTTTGCACGTTCCGCGAGCGGAACGGAATTTGCCACACACCCCTAGTTGTGACCACATACAGTAACCCAGTGACAACACTACAAATGAACACCACCCAGGTTTTATATAAAAAATAAGTAGACTTTATATAGAGTTACCACAAGACCATAAACGGCAAAAATACACACTATGATTATTTTAAGATGGTAGATTTAAGTTTAGTTCGGTTCAGTTCTTAGATGCGACACTCTGCGTTAATGTACCTTAGGTTGCGTTGCGCTTCCACGACAAGCAATGTCGCAGCGATGGGAATTGCAGCAAAATTCAGATATAAAGAAATAAAGACGTGAAGATCTTCCATATGCGGCACGCATCTCGGGATGCGAGAAGTTCTCGGCTCGATGCGTGGACTACAGGGGCGACATCCAAGATGCGACGGCAGCAGCGACGCTCTTCTCCCACAATGCGTGAAGCTTCCCCTTGATGCGACACCTACAGTGGCGACATCCAAGATGCGACAACAGCAGCTCCGACGGCGGCGCGCTTCTCGGGATGTGAGGTGCTCTTGATCGATGCGGTGCAGTGCGACAGTTCCAGCAGCGACACCCTCCTTCGGAGTTGCGACAGCAGGCACAGCGGCAGCGACACGCTCCGACCTCGCTGCAAGATTCTTCTCTTGATGCGGTGCAGTGCAACAGCTCCAGCGGCGACACGCTCCTTCTTTGGAGTTGCGACGGCCCAGCAGCGACGGCGACACACTTCCTCTTTGTTGCGTCACACTTCTCTCCGATGCGGTGCCGTGCGACGGTTCGAGCGGCGACACCCTCCTTCGGAGTTGCGATGGCAGGCCCAGCGACGGCGACACACTTCTTCTCGTTGAGTCGCGCTTTCAGCTCCTTGCGACACGCAGTTCCTCAGAAGGCCCAAAACAGCAGAGGGTTGAAGTCTGTTGTCCCTGAGACTTCAGCAGGAGGCAAGCTCTTTTCCAAGCCCTTGGAGATCCTTCACAAGTTGAAACACAAAGTTCCTTTCTCCTTCCTATGGCAGTAAGGCAACCACTGCAGGCCAATCCTCCAAGCAGCACTTCAGCTTGGGAATAGTCTCGCCTCAGTTTCTTCAGGTTCCTCTCCTCAGTAAAGGTTTTTTCTTGTAGTCCAAAGTGATCTAATTTCATGGGATCATGGTCCCAATATTTATACCCCAAAATCCTTTGCTCTCTGAGGGGAGAGGGGCCTTTGCCTAGTCCAAACCAGTTCTGAAGCACTCTGTTTACCAGACTTCTCCTTTCCTTTCACAGTGCAGGGCAGGCACATCAGACGCCCCTCAAGAGGTGGAGCCAGCATTGTGGAAGGCAAGTGCAGTCCTGGAGCACTTTGTTTACAGGACTCCTTCTCTTCTTTCAGTGTGCAAGGCAGAACAACAAGTCGCTCCCCACGGGGTGGAGCCAGCATTGTGGAAGGCAGGCACAGCTCTATTCAAGGTTCAGGTGCAACTCCTCCCTCCCATCTAGATGCAGATCTCTCTATTCACCACTAGGTGACTCAGCCTGTCTCTTGGAATCCCCCAGCCCTGTCACTCACAAAACCAGACAAAGGAATACACAACCTAGCAGAGGCAGGTTTGAATGGTTAGACAAGCAAATACCTACTTTCTAAAAGTGTTTTTTGCAAACACAGAATGTTAAAATAGACTTTACTAAAAGATGTATTTTATTACTCTGAGTCCAGGTAATACTAAACTCTAATTTCTACCATGTTCTCTGAGACAGTTAGGATTATAAACATGTAATAATCAAACAGCCCATTCTGGCCTATGGAGAACAGGTAGCCTTGCAATAGTGAAAAAAACGAAAATGGCTGTAATTCACTATTAGGACATGCAACACACATCAGAGCTTGTCCTACCTTATACTTACAATGCACCCTACCCTTGGGCCTACCATAGGGGTGACTGATATGAAGAAAAGGGAAGGTTTAGGTACTGGGAAGTGGGTGCACTTGCCCAGTCAGCATGACTGTACCAGACTGCATTCAGGCTCTGCAAAGGCAGACCTTAGACATGTTTTACAAGGCTGCTTCTGTGGGTGGCACAAGCAGTGTTGCAAGCCCACCAGCAGCATTTGGATTACACGCCCTGGCACACTCAGTGCACTGTACTAGGGTCTGACAAGTAAACCAAATAGCCAAACATGGAATCACTAATCCATACATCAATTTACAATAGGGAGCACTTGCACTGTGGCACTGGACAGCAGTGGCACAGGGTCCAAAACATGAGGCAACAGCAAAAAATGGAAGGGAGACCCACGCCAATGGTGCCAGGTCTAACACTAGTCCGTTGGCTAGTGAGCCCCCACAAAAGGTCATTTTTGATTCCTTGGCTTTCCAGGTTGCTCCAGACGTGCTCTCACTCCTCTCCAAAGGAGGAGTCCCTCAGACCTTGCTGGTCTGAACTGAAGCCAATCTTGTAATCTTGCGTGGATTGCTGTTGCCAAGACTTGTTGGGTCCAATCCGGATTCCGATGCTGCAGCACTCGAGATCCTTTGTGGGACAGATAGAATCCAGCTCCTGGTCATTGTCAACGCCTCCTGGACCTTGTCGCTGAAGAGTCAAGCTTCACCTCTTTCACCTGAAATCACCCACATCGGCTGGCATCTTCTCCTCGTCATCCTGTTCACTGACTAGTGACCCAGACTCTGTCCCTTCTGTTTCCAGGTTCTTCACATCTCCGATCCACCCTTGGACCCACCCAGACACTTTTCCTCTGGTCGCGTGCAGCATTTCTTCGCACCTCTCCATTGGAATTGACGACGAAACCTGACACCAAAAGACACCTATGCTCCCGGCTTCCGTGGGTGAGGCAACTCGAGTACTATGGTGCTCCCGCGGGTATTAACTCTCAAAATGTCTAAGTCTAAAAGGGTTCCATAGTAGTTCACCTCTAGGTGCCCTTAATCTTTAAAATTGTAACTTGTTCGTTCTCCATAGAAAGTCAATGGCTTTAGACACTGCAAGTGTTCCCTGTGGGCATCCTGCATCCTACCCTTGGGTGGTTCTAGGTAGCCCCCGCGGTTCTACAGGCCCTAGGCCTGTTTTCTAACTCTCACGTGGTTCTTATACCACTATTTTAGTATATGGTTTGTGAGGCCCCTAGAGCATAACGCATACTGTGTAAATCATTGTATGCTAATTAAGTTGCTTGAATTGTACTTTTAACACAAGCCCAGAGGGGTTGTGTTTAGAATAAATACTTATATATTTGATATATACCTTGTGTGGTGTGCTTCCATTTGATCATTCAAGAGATTATAATTGGTAAAACAACTTGCTTAACTCACCCCTAAGTCTTAGCCTGAATTCTGCTCTCCACAGCTACCACTAGGATGGCTTTCTATAAGGTTGACTTTACAACCACCATCAATAAGGGTCGATTAGGTTGGTGCAAGGTGCCCACTAGAATAGTGGACAACATATGCCAGGCCAACTTCTCACACTCTTTCTCTAAATATATTCACAGCTACAGCAGTAACTACCTGTGTAACTACACTCTTCCTCTTAGGGTATAGTAATGGTGGATGCGGGAACATATTCCAATCTATGTGCTGAAAGAGGAAGAATTAGGTTTGATAGTAATTAAAGTAGGGGACATATAACAGTAGTGAGAAGCATTTATTATCTAACCTACAATTGTGGTAAATCAAGAAGTCAGTGAAAGTCCAAAAAACAAATATCCAGGAATAAAGTGGAACAGATTCAGAATTAGAAGTATTCTATAAAAATAAAAAACATACAAAAATGTGTAGGGCTAGAAATATGGATTAGTTCCTTAACATCAGGAATAAACTAATCCCTTGTTTGCATTTATATAGTATCCACAGAAATGTGTAACAGTTGCAACAGGAAAGCACGCAGAAAACGGGCTCTCCGAGCACCGTGGAATTAACCCTCACATAAGTAAACAGCATTACTTTGATGGCCCAGAGCACTTTACCGCCTTATATGTATATGCCGGCACTTTAATTGTCCTTGATGTTGCTTTCTTCAGGTTTCAGAAGGTGCCGACAGGTAACGCACCAAGAACGAGGAACATGTTCCAGATCCACGAAAAAGAAGGGGCATATTAGCAAGAACCTCGTTAAAATTATCGCTGTTTTAGCGGCAGGAAACTGCAGCTAAAACAGCGATAATGGGCGTGCTAATATGCCTTATAGAATTCCAATAGAAGCCCAGAAGCCCAGGTTGGATGTCCTGCACATCTAATATGTCCTTCTATTGGAATTCTATAACGCATATAGTTATATATTCTATAATACAATATAGTTATATTTCTCAAGAAATTGTCAAGAGATGAATAAAAGCTGAGAGTGATGAAACGAAAAAGCTCACTTGGCAAAGGCGAGTACAAACTCATGGAGAGTGGGTAAAGCCCTTCAGAGGAATCTGCAGACGAGCACACCGCCTATTAGCACTCCCTGCATTAAAAGGCATAAAACCAACCCTTAAGAGGATTAAACAGCTGAAACCAACCCTGAATGAAGACAATTAAGCACAAAAAGCGAAATTAATGTCAGGCAGAGGAGCCAATTGAGAGAAATTGCTTATCTGTTCAAGCAGCAGAAACAGAGGAAGCTCAGAAGTAGGCGAGGTGGGAGGAAAGCAGTTAACTCTGTATATGGGAATCTGTGAAGCCATTGTATTGCTGCACTTCAAGGAGCTATAATAAAGGGGACGCAGACGTGAATATTAATATGGTGAGAATCGTGAATATGCTCTGGCGTCAAGCGCGTAGAGCATATTATTAAGGACGCTTCTCCATTATGCTCTGAGCACTTGACGCCAGAGGGTTCAAGGGAGCAAGGCTGCACCTGGACATTGCCAAATTGTTTTTTTTAATATAAATTCTATAAAGTTCTAACCAGTGAGGAATGTGAATACACAGATGACCCCGAGTGCACGACGCCAGAGATTCTTTAAGAGCACGCTGCGCCTTTCGCCCTGGATTATATGTACCAGTGAGATCATATGGGATAAAATATAAACTCCTGCATAATATATATGCAGTTCGCCTTGCACCGTCTGCAAGGTTCACTCTTTCGGTATTTCTTTGGAACCACCACACAAGGCAATACACAGATATTGTTTTTAGTCCTGATCAAGACCCCATGATGAAGTTTCTTAATTCGCACACAATCTAAAGGGGTCGAAACGTTGATGTGTATTTTTAAATCAAGCGTTGCAGCCCAACCTGACCATCACACACTAAAGGATAAACTCTAGGTCATGTTGAGGGTGTTTTCATCATGAATATCCACTGCGGCGCCTAGGTTGTGGAATTCTCTCCCTCTAGAGCTATCAGGGCAGCCCACACTTGTCTTGTTTCACAAGGCCTTAAAAACCAGGCTTTTCTTTGAGGCATACTTGTAAGCTTGTCCCTATTGTCTCTGTGTTGGATGCACCGCTCTAGCGCCTTGATGCCCTTGGGCTAAGTTTGCGCTGTATAAGACCACATTCATTCATTCATTCATTCATTCATTCATTCATTCATTCATTCATTCATTCATTTAATATCACGCTGTGCCTAAATGCATTGTGATGTATGCGTAAACACTCTTTTTTTCACTTACCTTGTGTCTCACCTATGCAAAAAGCAGTTTGAAAAATTGTGTCTTTGGGTGTATAAGTCTTGTGCTTAATCAAAAATATTTTTTTTCTTATTAACTTTAATCACATTTCAATTGGTGCAATTGGTTTGTTTTGCAAAAAAACAGTGTTTAGGCAGATCCTTTAAAAAATTGTGTTTATTATTTATTGAATTCCTACCTTATGAGGGGACAGAAGAAAAGCTATTGTAGTTTGTTTCTGTGGCAGAACCTCTGCACGTTTAACAGATGTAAAATTATAGTCCTATTTTTGTGAAATGTTGCGTTTATTGGTTTTCAACATCTGGTCACCTTACCTCTTAACGCTTAATCCAAAGGACCTCTGGGAACATGAGAGACTGGAACAAGCAGTCAGCATCCATAACCTCAGCTATTCCAAAAGCCCTCAGCCACGGCCACAGGCAGAGTGAACCAGAAAGTCACCATTGCTGCTCCCGCAGGGCTCATGATCTGATGCCGTTTAATTACCTAAATGTTATATAGTTTGGACTTCTTTAGCTCTTACTCAGCACTCCGCTGTTAATAGTTTTTACCTCAATCCTTTTTGAATTTTGTTTATTTTATTTGGGTTTTTATGTTCTTTTTGCACTGTATCTGCTTTAACAGGGCTATCAGACTTTCAGGGAATTAGTACTTTCGACCTCTGCAGCATCTTGAGAGTAGTAGCATTTCCACTCTGTGGTTGAGACCATCCCTGATCACACTGAGCACGTGGGAGGGGCCCCTAACATTTTTAATACAGCTGCAGGTGGTGGTGAGCCAAAGGAAAGCCTATCTGCACCCATCGGCATAATGCTTCCCTGAGCCTCTGCCTGTTCTTCCTTAGGTAAGCCTACATTTTTAACTTACTACTAATCAATACTCACTAAAGGCCATATGTATGAACACATTTTCCCATAGACGCAGAATGGGTAAGACCCTTTCCTACATCTGGCCATAACCTACTAAGCACTTAATGACCTACACGCCTCCTTAGGAACTGATTCTGAGAAATTATCAGCTTATCCACGTTACACACGATCTGCAGAAAAACAAGCATGCAAGCGGAAATCCCAGAGTGGTATATAAGTAATGAGTTTGAGGTAGCATTTCTTAGGGAATCTTGTTTCTCGCCAGAATTAGTGCCTGAGCATGTTCACCGGGTGCCAGAAAATTATAAAATAATTAGAATCGATAGACGTGAGTACCAAGGTGGTGGTGGAGCATTTATGTATCACTCTGCTCTTAAAATTGTGCCATCAACTTATCAGAACATTGGCATAGGGAAGACCTCAAAGCTTACCACAATGGCATCTTAAGTTAGATCACCTGACTTTGGTCCATCGCCAACCAAACTCCACTACTACTAAACTACTACTGGACTAGGTAAATTTGTTCTTAAATCCAATCTGGACTTGTGCTTGGAGACTTACTTTTAAGGCTCCAAGCCCCTCAGGAATGGCTGAGATCTTTCTCCCCAGGCTCCATGAGGTTGGTCAAGAAGGACTGCCACGCCACCTACTCCTGAGGCGGTGTGCTCCTTGATCCTATATTCAGCACAGACAGATTTGTCAATTTTCTGGGTACTTCTCCTACTGTAAGACCATTTATTTGTAACATTTGAAAAGACAAAACCCCTAACCCCACTCCAATAAAAATATTTTTTTGTGTTTCAAGGCTTATAGAAGTTGGAAAAAACATTGACACAGCTCATTTTCAAAAACTCATCAGCAGAACGTTAATCTCCTAGCTGGATACATCTGACCCTGGTCTTTTATCTGTAAATGAAATTAAGGTATATCGCTAAGTCGTACCCTTCTTATCTCACTTCACTCCCTGCTACACACCGCCCTGCTTCATATCAACGCGATCCTTGGTTTCCACAGATGTGCAGGACCAGAACTTACAAATGTCTCTGCACTCCTTCAGCAGAGGCACACAGATTTATTCAGTCCTTGATTTAACAGGAGTAATGATCATTGTAATGTGGTATGTAGACTTCACGAAGGGTAGTATTATATTGTTGAGTAATTTGGGCTGATAAAAACTAGTCCGGGAGACAGCAGTGAGTTGTGGTTCTGGAAGCTGTCCATCTAAGGTAATTGCAACATCTGAATTTGATTAGAATGGGTAGTGCGGGCGCCCATTGATAAAGCCCAGTCAATATTGAGCTATGATGATGTGTCCTCCTTTGTCAGTAAACCATTGGCTAAATTTGAGGAAGTTAGCTGACATCCAGGAATGAACGGCGGCAGTAGTTGAGACAAGTTCATTGGATCTGTGGATGAATTAAATTGATCCAAGCTGAAGACCAATTGAGTGTCACCTGAGTACCAATAGTCTTTTTCACCCATGGACTGAAGGGGGGTGGCCAGTGGTGATATGTATGTTAACCGACATGGATAAGAGAAATACCCACGGAGAGATGGTGGAATCAAGGGCACAAAGGAAGTAGATAACTGAGAGACACTGAATATTTAGGTTCATTCCGATATATAGGAAGAAAACTGCCTCAGAACTGGCCGCTGATCAGCAGATGGTGATAAGTCTTTGGGTCAAGAGAATAAAATCGGTGGTGTCGATACTAGGGGTGGGCAGAACTCATGGCGTTTCACTCTGTGGAATTCCATAGAGTTACCTAAAAACTCCATGAGATTCCGCAGAGTTCCCTGGCTGGTGGAGTTTGGTACGTTGCATTGCTCGCACTGATTTTTAGCGCCTGAGGCTCGTCCCATGTGGTAAAATCAGCACGAATTGCACCAAGCGCCGCGCCAAAGGGTGCTGATTCTTTATGCCGCTCGGGTAGATTTTATACTTGAGTGGTAGCTTTCTCAGCGTGAGTGATAGCAACCTGCCAGAACCGCCTGCAGTAAGAAATCTCACCGGTAGGTGGTCTATGGCACAATTATCTTGGGGAGCTACAGGCAAGAAGAACGGTGCCACATGGCGGTTGGTGGAGTTTTTCCAAAACTTTGTGATACATGCAGAGTGTGCAAAACTATGTGAACTCCCCTGGAGGAGCAGAGTTTACCGCCCATCCCTAGTCGAAAGCAGCTGAATAGCTAAGAGTATCACAGTCTGGACACCACCAGCTACTTCCATTCTTTTGTCCTCAAAGAAGGATATTACTACCAGCTCAGTACAGTGACCTGGGTGGAACCCTTCTTAAGCTGTGGCCACTGATTTGTGGGTCTCTGTGAAGCCTTGAAGATGAGATGCCTGCACTTGTTTTAGACATTTGTCAATTAAAGGGAGCAGGGAAATAATTCTAAAGTTTGACATTAACACTGGAGCCACATTAGGGTTTTTAGAATGGGTGGGAAAATGCTATTTTCCAAGTTTTAGGGACAATTCTTGTAACCATGGAGCTCTTAAACAGAGACATTGAGGTCGTTGCCACGGATGTTTTGGCCACCAGTATCACAGAAATGGGACAGAGGTCAAGAGAGGCCCTTGAGGGTTTAGCACGCTATAATCCATCCATTATGTCTCATTATGTTAAGATGTACATACGTCCACATGTAGGAAGCATCCTGAGTAAGTACCTCAGAACAAGAGATCACATCTCACTCACCCTCCACAGACAACACTGACATCTGGTGGAAGAAAGGATTGTGTTTAACTTCTAACCATTGTTCATGGAGCCATTTTTTTTGCTCCCTATCTTTTTCTGACTTTCAGGTGCACACTCTACAACCTTCATCTTCATTCATCATCTTCTCTCAACCCTCTACATCTTCTGGTCTCGAAGAGACAAAGCTTTCTTGCACACTCTACAACCATCCTCGTCATGGATCATCTTTGCTCAAACTTCTGCATCTTCTGGTCTGAAAGAGACAGAGCTTTCTTGCACCCTTAACAACCTTCATCTTCACGGATCATCGTATCTCAACCTTCTGCATCTTCTGGTCTCGAAGAGACAAAGCTTTCTTGCACACTCTACAACCTTCCTCGTCATGGATCATCTTTGCTCAATCTTCTGGTCTCAAAGAGACAAAGCTTTCTAAATCACTGCAGCTAGTCTTTGTGACTCTCTCCCTTACCTCTCCATTTCCATCCATCTCTGTTCTTGATCAGGAAACACATGAAGACCAGGCAGCAATCAGAACTTATAGTTTGAGCAACCCGGTGCCAAGAAGAGTGGGCATCATGAACTTTACAAATACCATAGTACATTACATAAATGAGACAGGAAGGAAGTGAACATCTTTAAGTGACAATTGGGCCTAAAGTTTCCTACTTCTACAAACAGGATGGAATGACACCCATATCTTTAATCTGACTGGTTTATGAATCACTGCAGCCTTGTGCCACAGGTTCTGGATGCCCTCCAGGAGATCTTGACAACAGTACAACTTTACAAACTGACTTGTGTTGCCATGCTTTGAGAGAAAAGGGCCAAGGAGGTGTGTGGGAGGCTGGAACCAGAATTAGATAAAAATAGGGGTCCTTGAGTCAAAGATCTGACCAGACCCCCAGGCTACTGAGGGAGGTCCTAGAACCTCTGAGAACAAAGCTCCCACCCCCTGTCATGAACACACACTGCAGCCTTCAACTTGTGGTCTTCTGCAGACATCTCAACGAGCTCTTCTAACTCTGTGCTGGGGAGTTTTGTCCCAGTTAACGGAAGATGCATCAGCAAAGAATTTTGTGAATTGTTTACTTTCCAGGATTGCACCGTTTTGGACTGAGAATGTGTCCGGACGGCTCCTTATAGCATTGTGCCAGTTAAGTTAGCATTTGGGGCACCATTTTGTATTCAGCCTCCATTTTGTACTATGATCCAAAGTAAGCTTCTGTCCAATAGTATTTGCCTCAGCAGAAAGCAGCCTCGATTGTTTCTCTTCATCTTATTCAAGGTTGAGCTTCACTGCACTAATGAATAGATCATTTTGTCTTTGCATGCCTTTCCTTTTAGGTAGCCCTGCTGCCACTCTCAGAGAGACGGGCAGAGTAACCTTGAAACTAAGATAGCATGTACCTGTTTTCAAGATGGTAGCTCGTCCTTCTGTACCTCCTTTGTTCATCAATGGCCGGGCTGGAAAATTCCAGTCTGGGCGGGTCTTTAGAAATGTTGGAAATGTATATTTTGTGCTACCGTGTGGACTGGGGTCAGTCCCTCTACAGCATTCTAAGGAGGCTGGTTAGATCAGTCTCCGCTCGAGTGTATCACTAATAAACAGCTTTGGTTTGTACTCTCTGCTATCTGACCGACTCTTCATCTGCACGGAAGGCTGAGAGGTGGTCTCAAGTGCCCCATGTGGCCCTAATCGGGTCACTCCCTTCAACCATAACGTGTCTGTGAGACAATGGAGAACCTAGAGGTGGCAGCTGAGGCACAGAGGCATTCAAATGAATTGTCTGACAAAGGTCTGACCTGTTCTATTGTGGATAAGGTCACAGAGGAACCAGGTCCTTACTGCATTTCCATAGCTACATTTTGGACATCTCCGTAAAAGAGATTGGACTGTGGGTTTGGCATACATATTGACCCATGACACAAACGACAAGCTGAGGCGGCACCAGTGCTTAATTTGTATAAAAAATTTTAAAAATCAGGGCCCTAGTCAGGAGGCTTTACAGCTTGCAACAAACATTGCCCCGTCATGCTGCCAATGACAGAACCAACACAACCACTAACCATCACAGTCCTTCAAGTGTGACAATTTAGACTCTTCTAGGCCCCCAAAGCTAAAGTAATGGCTTGGGCAGCAGGTATAAGTCATTTTTAAAGTATATTAAATTAATAATTACCTTTTGTTGTGCGGAGATCTTAATTGGACAAACACCGCCTCCATGTAGCAGACTGCCATAAGTGCTGGTGTTGACAATTAAGTGCCAGTGCTGAAAACCAGAAACCACCTGCTCAAATTAAGCACTTGTAGACACATTCAATAGCAGTGCAACATTTGTATCCACAGCATGAACCAAAGTGGAGTTTCTAAAGTTCATACCCTCCTGTGATGAAAGTCCTCTCCTCACCACAGGTTCTCTATGAGACCAGCCACTGAAAGGTGTTCCTGCCTTCCATTCTCACATTCAGAAGCCCTATTGATAGCGCAGCATCAGGGATCAGCAAGTCTGCATGCCCTCCTTTTTATAGAGGGGACCCCAAACTGAGAAGAAGATTGACCCTGACTGCGGTGCGAAGTGACAGTCGCCGCCAGTTACAAACTACCTTCTGTCACAGCCGCGTTGTCTCATTGTTCAGATTCAGCAACTGTATCTACTGGTGTGCATCTGCCTAGTGTGAATCTACCTGGTGTGGATCTGCCTGGTGTGAATAGGCCTGGTGTGAATCTGCCTGGTGTGAATATGCCTGGTGTGAATCCTCCGGGAATTTATCTGTCTGGTGTGAATCTGCCTGGTGTGAATCTGCCTGGTGTGAATAGGCCTGTTGTGAATTTGCCTAGTGTGAATCTGCCTGTTGTGAATCTGCCGTGTGAATCTGCCTGGTGTGGATCTGCCTGGTGTGAATCTGCCTGGTGTGAATCTGCCGTGTGAATCTGCCTGGTGTGAATCTGCCTAGTGTGAATCTGCCTAGTGTGAATCTGCCGTGTGAATCTGCCTGGTGTGAATCTGCCTGGTGTGAATCTGCCTGGTGTGAATAGGCCTGTTGTGAATCTGCCTTATGTGAATCTGCCTGTTGTGAATCTGCCGTGTGAATCTGCCGTGTGAATCTGCCTGGTGTGAATCTGCCTGGTGTGAATCTGCCTAGTGTGGATCTGCCTGGTGTGAATATGCCTAGTGTGAATCTGCCTGGTGTGAATATGCCTGGTGTGAATCTGCCTAGTGTGAATCTGCCTGGTGTGAATCTGCCTGGTGTGGATCTGCCTAGTGTGAATCTGCCTAGTATGGATCTGCCTGGTGTGAATATGCCTAGTGTGAATCTGCCTGATGTGAATATGCCTGGTGTGAATCTGCCTAGTGTGAATCTGCCTAGTGTGAATCTGCCTAGTGTGAATCTGAGTGGTGTGAATTTGCCTGGTGGGAATATGCCTGGTGTGAATCTGCCTGGTGTGAATCTGCCTGTTGTGAATCTGCCTAGTGTGAGTCTGCCTGGTGTGAATCTGCCTAGTGTGAATCTGCCTGATGTGAATATGCCTAGTGTGAATCTGCCTGGTGTGAATCTGCCTAGTATGAATCTGCCTAGTGTGAATCTGAGTGGTGTGAATTTGCCTGGTGGGAATATGCCTGGTGGGAATCTGCCTGGTGTGAATCTGCCTGTTGTGAATCTGCCTAGTGTGAGTCTGCCTGGTGTGAATCTGCCTAGTGTGAATCTGCCTGATGTGAATATGCCTAGTGTGAATCTGCCTGGTGTAAATATGCCTAGTGTGAATCTGCCTGGTGTGAATATGCCTGGTGTGAATCTGCCTGATGTGAATCTGCCTGGTGTGAATCTGAGTGGTGTGAATATGCCTAGTGTGAATCTGCCTAGTATGAATCTGCCTGTTGTGAATCTGCCTAGTGTGAATCTGCCTGTTGTGAATCTGCCTGGTGTGAATGTGCCTGGTGTGAATCTGCCTAGTGTGAATCTGCCTGGTGTGAATATGCCTGGTGTGAATATGCCTGGTGTGAATCTGCCTGGTGTGAATCTGCCTGGTGTGAATCTACCTGGTGTGAATATGCCTAGTGTGAATCTGTCTGGTGTAAATATGCCTAGTGTGAATCTGCCTGGTGTGAATCTACCTAGTGTGAATCTGAGTGGTGTGAATATGCCTAGTGTTAATCTGTCTAGTGTGAATATGCCTGGTGTGAATCTGCCTAGTGTGAATCAGCCTAGTGTGAATCTGCCTGTTGTAAATCTGTCTAGTGTGAAATTGCCTGGTGTGAATCTGCCTGGTGTGAATCTGCCTGGTGTGAATCTGCTGGTGTGAATCTGCCCAGTATGAATCTGCCTGGTGTGAATCTGATTGGTGTTAATCTGCCTGGGGTGAATCTGTCTGGTGTGAACGTGTCTGGTGTGAATCTGCCTTGTGTAAATTTGATTGGTTTGGATCTGCCTGGTGTGAATCTGCATGATGTGAATCTGATTGGTGTGAATCTTCTGGAAATGAATCTGTCTGGTGTGAATCAGCCCGGTTTGAGCTTGCCTGTTGTGAATCTGCCTGGAAGAGGTGTGGCGCAGCGGCCAGTGTGCCTGACTCCGGACTACAGGGTTCACGGTTCGACTACAGGGTTCACAGTTCGATCCCCGGTGCCAGCGGCAGGTCTGCCCAGCACCATGTGACTCTGGGCAATAGTTTGCTTTATCTTCCCGAGGGCCCCCAGCGCCGGGACACCACTTCAGAGGTAGCTGTGCACTTTACAAATACTGGCATTTATTATTTCTGGTGTGAACTTGCCGGATGTGAATCTGCCTGGTGTGAATCTTCCCGTTATGCATCTGCCTCCTGTGAATCTGCCTGGTGTGAATCTTCCCGGTATGAATCTGCCTCTTGTGAATCTGCCTGGTGTGAATCTTCCCCGTATGAATCTGCCTCTTGTGAATCTGCCTGGTGTGAATCTTCCCGGTATGAATCTGCCTCTTGTGAATCTGCCTGGTGTGAATCTTCCCGGTATGAATCTGCCTCTTGTGAATCTGCTTGGTGTGATCTTGCCTGGTGTGAATTGGCCTGCTGGGAATTTGTAGCTACCATTGTTTTTCTTCTATTGTTTTCAAAGAGCAGATGTAAGTTTTACTGTGGACAACTTTCGCCTCCAACCTCTGCCCCTTGTACTCTGTCATCAAAAGTGCAACGACCCCCTTTAGGAACAAGCATTTGCAATGCAATAGGTCTTGCATTAGAAAAGTTTGAGCTATTGGTCTTGTAAATGACAAATTTTGTATTTATGTGTTGGTTTTGAAAATAGCGAAATGAATAGCTTTGTCATTTACAATGCCAATAGTTATAACTTTTGCAAATGTGACACCTATAGCTTTTGTAATGCAATATGTGTTTTATTTACGTGACTTACATGTATTGATATTACAAATAAATGGCTTTTATTTATTTTTTAATAATTAATACTTAAATAAAAGTTATTGTAATTTATAATGGCAATAGCTTAAAGTTTTGTAAATAACTTTTGTGAAGATTATGTTCAGTGTATTTTATTGTGATGAAAATCCAAGAATAGATGTGAAATATTAACATCTTTTTTGTGACATATATAATAAAGCTTGAAACATTGAGAGAACATATTTGAACTAGTTGTTGTTGAATGGTTGCACAGATTGATGCTGTGGTGACGCTGAGTGATGTTGTGGTGCCCCTGAGTGATGCTGTGGTGATGCTGAGTGATGTTGTGGTGATGTGATATATAGAGTGAGGGCGATAGATAGATAGAGAAAGGGCGATAGAGTGGGGGTGATGGATAGAGTGGGGGCGATAGATAAATAGAGTGAGAGTGATAGATAGATAGATAGATAGATAGATAGATAGATAGATAGATAGATAGATAGATAGATAGATAGATAGATAGATAGATAGATAGATAGATAGATAGATAGATAGATAGATAGATAGATTGATAGAGTGAGGGCAATAGATAGATATAATTATGTGGCACTGAGTGGTATTGTGTGGAGTGTGTGTGTTGCATTCAGTAGAGTGTAATTATGGGGCGTGTAATTATGTAGCACTGAGTGGTATTTGGAGTGTATGTTGCATTGAGTTCAGTGTAATTATGTGGCGTGTAATTATGTGGCACTGAGTGATATTTGGAGTGTATGTTGCATTGCGTGCAGTGTAATTATGTGCTGTGTAATTATGTGGCACTGAGTGGTATTTGGAGTGTATGCTGCATTGAGTGCAGTGTAATTATGTGGCTTGTAACTGTGTGGCACTGAGTGGTATTTGGAGTGTATTGTTGCATTGAGTGCAGCGTAATTATGCGGCGTGTAATTATGTGGCACTGAGTGATATTTGGAGTGTATGTTGCATTGTGTGCAGTGTAATTATGTGATGTGTAATTATGTGGCACTGAGTGGTATTTGGAGTGTATGTTGCATTGAGTGCAGTGTAATTATGTGGCGTGTAATTATGTGGCACTAAGTGGTATTTGGAGTGTATGTTGTATTGAGTGCAGTGTAATTATGTGGCGTGTAATTATGTGGCACTGAGTGGTATTTGGAGTGTATGTAGCATTGAATGCAGTGTAATTATGTGGCGTGTAATTATGTGGCACTGAGTTGTATTTGGAGTGTATTGTTGCATTGAGAGCAGTGTAATTATGTGGTGTGTAATTATGTGGCACTGAGTGATATTTGGAGTGTATGTTGCATTGCGTGCAGTGTAATTATGTGACGTGTAATTCTGTGGCACTGAGTGGTATTTGGAGTGTATGTTGCATTGAGTGCAGTGTAATTATGTGGCGTGTAATTATGTGGCACTGAGTGGTATTTGGAGTGCATGTTGCATTGAGTGCAGTGTAATTATGTGTTGTGTAATTATGTGCACTGAGTATTATTTGGAGTGTATGTTGCATTGAGCGCAGTGTAATTATGTAGCAAATAATTATGTGGCACTGAGTGGTATTTGGAGTGTATGTTGCATTGAGTGCAGTGTAATTATGTAACATATAATTATGTGGCACTGAGTGGTATTGTGTGGAATGTGTTGCATTGAGTACAGTGTAATTATGTGGCTTGTAATTATATGGCACTGAGTGGTATTTGAAGTGTATGTTGCATTGAGTGCAGTGTAATTATGTGGCATTGAGTGGTATTTGGAGTGTATGTTGCATTGAGAGCAGTGTAATTATGTGGCGTGTAATTATGTGGCACTGAGTGGTATTTGGAGTGTATGTTGCATTGAGTGCAGTGTAATTATGTAGCATGTAATTATGTGGCACTAAGTGGTATTTGGAATGTATGTTGCATTGAGTGCAGTGTAATTATGTGGTGTGTAATTATATGGCACTGAGTGGTATTTGGAGTGTACGTTGCGTGAGCGCAGTAATTATGTAGCATATAATTATGTGGCACTGAGTGGTATTATGAGGAGTATATGTTGTATTCAGTAAAGTAATTATGTGGTGTGTAATGATGTGGCATTGAGTGGTATTTGGAGTGTATGTTGCGTTGAGCGCAGTGTAATTATGTAGCATATAATTACGAGGCACTGAGTGGTATTGTGTGAGTGTATGTTGTATTCAGTAGAGTGTAATTGTGTGGCATATAATTATGTGGCACTGAGTGTGCACCTCTTGGCCTGCCCACTTGCCCAGACGTCAGTGGTGAACGGGGCTGCCCTCTAGTGTACAGTCATCGGTTCTCATCTCTCTGCCATCCTCTGGCTCCTAAAGGCCGGCTCTCGGGTGCGCTCCTTGGCCCCATTGCAACCTAGTGTCTCTGGAGGCCCAGCACGGTGGGCGAGAGGGAGAGCACCGGAATGAAGATCTGCCATACCTCGGGCTCTGCGCTGGCGCCGGGGTCCCTGCGGACCCCCCTCTCCTCGCTGGTTCCACCTGCCAGAGTCAGAAGGTTCGCCATCTTGCTCTGCTTTCGCTCAGGATTGTAGGATTGTGACCCCAAGCCCTCTCAGCTTCTTAAAGTTTGTCTCTTGGGGGAGAATGGGAGGGGAGACTCGATGGGGGGCGGGGTTGCTCCCCAGATTCTATAGATATGCTAATGTGATCATCTTCCCCAGCTGTGTTGGTGCCAAGGCGGGAAGAAGCTTGGCTGTCTCCTGTGACCCCTGCCAGGAAAGCAGCTGAAATGCAGCGCTTTGTTATGGAACAAGATCCCCCGGTGCAATGCCTTCCAAACAATTGATTTCTCTAAGCGAGAGCCTACCTCGCTGTACTGTGGACGGGAGACGCTGTGCCCGCCTCCCTGATCAGGGCCGCGCTGACATTGGCGGCCGCCGAGGCAGGAAGACAGGCAAACATGGAGGAGACGTGGACGGGGCCTGATCGGGGTTTCCGTTTCCCCCTGCCTGGGGGAAACTTTAGCTGTCATTGCCGGTCTCCCATGCGGTGGAGGGAGACCAGATTTGCTGCAGAAAGCCCCGGGTCGCAGGAGGGGGCTTGGGTGAAGGGGAAGCCGGTGGAGCTACGCGGGGCTCCTGTATGATGGAGTGAGCCCCGCGCTACATGAGGAGATGCCGCCGCATGAGCCCCTAAGAACGGGAGCTCCAGAGCAGACCGGCAGCCTACCGGTAAGTGGGGCCGGTGTTGTGGTAGCAGAGGGAGGCATCGGGGCACATTGCCGGTGGCCGCGCCCCCGTGTGCTTTCCCTCCCTGCGGGTGCCCGTGTTTAAGACAGTGTGCACAGCGCCGTGCTCACCCAAATCCACACAAAACACCCTCCTGTCCCTAATTCCCCAGAGACGGGCAGCTATACGTCTCTAGCTGGACGCATCCTTCGGATGCTAACTCCAGCGAGACCTAAAAAGGGCCTCAGTATCAGTGGGAGCAGACCATGAAGTCTTTTCTTTAGAAGTTCTCCTTTGTAAAATATTAGCCCTTTGGGCCAGTAATTATATATGTATTAGCAAAAGATAATTTGCAGGCAAACTATACTCTTGTCAAATCCCTTTAATCAAAAGGCCATTACATAGCTTGAAAATAAGATAGCAAATAATTGTGCAGTCTCTGAATTTATTTTCTTACACCTACTTAAGGCAGGAGGAAATGAGGCCTAGTGTCTAGTGCTGGCAGGAAAGAACAAATCAGACCAGTGTTGACTGGGGGTGTGTGTCTGAAAGGTTTCATCCTCCGTCCATCATCTCCTTGTGTTTGCTTTGTTTGCTCTAAGTTGGCAGGGTATGCCCCGACGTGGGTCCCTGGCTCACTTTGTCACTGGATTCAAGCTAGCCTGGCTGATGAGGGGTGTTACCCCAAAACCGGTCCCAGGATGCTTGTTTCCGGTTCAGGGAAGACCTGGCTTGGCAGTTTGGGCTGGACTGTTCCCATGAGGCACAGGGTCAGGCTGATTTGCATATGGCCATGTCTGAACTGAGGAGCGAAGTGAGCTACAGAATGATGATGGATTCAACCCAGATCTGTCGCTGGGGGTGAGTGTTTGAAAAGTTTCAGCGCTCCATCCATCATCTCCTTGTGTGAGCTGGCACTACGTAACCAGGAAAGCACAAATCAGACCAGTCTTTGGGTAGCCACAAAGAAACTCAGTTGCCACAAACAAAGTAAGCCCCAGTTCCAATCCTTGATACCATCTTGGGTAAATGACATGCCAGAGGAAAAACCGTTCTTCCATCCCAACTTGGGTGAAAATCAGATAAGTAATTGGGTTTCTACATTCAGGTAGAGTCACATCACTGTCACTGAGTCCCATGAAACTGCCACTGTTTCTTTCCTTGCAAACCAGACCTTGGTCCACCGAGGCGAGATGAATAGAAGGGAACAACATCTCTGCATCTACCAGACGTACCCTCAGATCCACAGGAGGGACACGAGAGGCGTGGGGGCCTCATTGAGGAATGAAGCCCCCATGCAGGCGTGGGTCAGTGCATTGCTTCCCCAGTCCCGAAGGGGTTGTGGTCATCATGAGACCGCCCGCTCGAGTGAGTAGGCTCCTGAGAATACAGCCAACAAGAAGAAAGACCTGCTGACATTGATCCAGAACTTGCAGGAAGTTATTGTCTTTGTAGACAGCAAATGAGTAGTTTACAATATTCTAGTCACAACTCCAGTTATTCTAATACACCCAACTCCCGGCGCCTTAAGGCAAATATTAAAACAAGAGCCCTTTGGAGAAGACTCACCACTGCATACTTTGGAAAGGAATCTCAAACCAGCCCTCGAGGTATCTCAATGCACTGTCGCACTTTTGATGGTTTGGTCACCTGCCCACTGGAAGATCTTTTTGAAACACACGACGACAAGAATAAGCTTTGCACTAGACAAGGAGCACTGTATCCAGGGAAAGCACTTCAGAAAGTTTGCAGAAACTATAGCATATAAAACTCCCGAACATTATGTACAATTCCAACTAGTACATAGAGTAAGGCGCTGTACTTTTCTTTTACGACTAGGAATTCTTCCCATAAAACTTTATTCCTCTGGATGGAAGTCCCCAGAACAGTCCTCAGGCGTTTGTGACTTGTGTAAGGGAGGAGTACAAGATCTTTATCATGTACTCTTTGTTTGTCCTAATCAGATTTTGGAAGAGGCACAACAACGTTTTATAAACCCAATACACTCTAAATACAATGTCATTTTAACTCAAGACCTAATTGCGCTGTGCAAATCTCCTCTAATGAATTTGTTTGCCACAATCTGTTCAAGTTTTTAAAGAGTTTCTTAGAATTGTACTAAAAGCACGGAGCTTGATTACTTATAAACTTATGTACATTTATCCATGAATTTTAACCTACCATGTTTACATTGAGTTTTTATGCAATCTTAAAAGTTTATACCTAATTGTTAGAAATGGGATTTCCGGTTGGCCAGGGCTTGGGCCAAAGCCAGGCAGAAACCACCACTCTAGTCAGGGCAAGGGAGTCACCCGCCAAAGATAACCCCTGCTCACCCTCTAGGTAACGTGACGCGAGCAGCAAGGCTTTTCCTAGACGCAATGTAGGTTAAGTGTTTGCACGCGCACCCAGCAACAACACCCAAGACCCACCACAAAGGAAACTCCACACAAGGTTATATATAAAAATAGCCTTTGTATTATACCAAACACATTAGATAATAAACACACACTTTACAATGTGCCATAGGCACGGGTAGAATTTACAGGGGATTATATACATGGGACAGGGCCACGTGGGCCACTGTCAGGAATAAGCACTTTTAGAACTAGCACTTGGTAGAATTAGCACTTTGTAGAACATAGAGTACTTGTAGGAATAACACTTAACACATATAATAACTGGAGCACCAAATAGCAAATGTAGCACACAACCAGTAACCACTGGTAAGAGGTAAGTACCACCTACGCAACCCTAACCACCTTAGGAATGTATCACACAGGGAACAATGAACTCACTAGTATAAATATATAATAGGAAAAACAACCACCTAAGCATAAAAACACATGCAGAGGTATAGGCACAAAGAAATTACAGATGATGCAGAAATGACATTAGGCAGGTACTCACAATTGCCCAAAAGATCACATAGGGCATAAACACCTAAATTGGCCCCAGGCCAACTGGCCTCCCAGGGGGTGAAACGCCCTGGGTCCAACAGAGTCAGGTCAGGCTGCGCAGGCAGCCAAAGCAGATTGCGCAAGGGTTCCTGGGGGGGCCTAAACGAAGCAGCTGCCCACAAAGTGCTGGGTAGCTGGAGACCTCCTCTAAAAGAACAATGGGGCCCAAAACAACATGGGAGCCTCAGGAGCCTTGCAGGCTCTATGACCAAGACAACTGTGCCCCCGTGAGCCTCGTAGGCTCTGAACAAAGACGCGCCCACTGGGGGAGCGGCCCGCTGCTAACCGGGGCCGCTCTACCCACAGGAATGCCCCCTAAATGTGGAAACTAACGTAGGAGTCCCTCTGGGGACTCGGGAAACAACTGCCCCCGCATTGGAGTCCTCGTGGACTCTGAAGAAATACTGCCAACACGTTGGAGTGCCTCCCTGGGGGACTCGAGAACAATGCCCCACTCGTCCTTGGAGCGGCCCTCTGTCAACCGGGGCCGCTCTAGGTAACAAGGACACTGCCACCGCACTCACCAGCTCTTGCAACCCTGGGGCTCTCCTCACTGCACACACGGGGCTCTCCTCCTCACACGGGAGCCCCGTTTTATCTTCACTGGGTGCTGGCGGTCTGTGAGCGGCGGGCGGAGCTCTTCCACTCGGGAGAGCCTCACCAAGACAGAAGGACGCTTCTCTTTCTCTCTGGTCGGGCTGCGGGGCTCCCTACACGCCGGGAGCTCTGCCAGGAAAACACGCACCTTCACTGGATACCCCAGGGCTCTCCCTCGACCTCGGGGTCCCCGGGTGCAAGCGCCACTTCCTCCTGCTCGTGTTCCGCCTTCCTCTCCCGGAGCATGGGGTGGGCTCCCGTCGACTTCTGGTTTTTGGGCCAGTATTTCCGGGTCGTCGCAGGCAGCGCGGCGGCCCAGAGGGGGGAGAATAAGCGGCTCACAGCACAATCCGGGGTAGGCTCCCGATAAGTAAATAAATAAAACAGGGTGGGCACCTGTTCTTGGGGCACGACCAAAGTCGGCAAATAAGAGGGGTGGGCACCCGCGCCACAACTTGCCTAACAGGCTAAGCGGAATGCAGGGTAGGCACCTGCCTTGAAGACCAGCAAAAAGGGGGATCTCCACGCCGGGGAATCCCTCTAGGGAGGAATCGCCTGCACCAGCGGCGCAACGCGCTATTTGGAGGGGGAGGCCAGCACTCCCCAGGCACTGGCAGACCACCCATGTCTCTCCAGGTCCAGCAAAAGTCTTTTAGCAAGGCGGGGGCAAGGCTGGGCCCAGGGGCCAGCTCACAGGGCCCTCCAGGCAGGGAGGCAGTCCCCAGTGGCGGTCCTCCTGGCGCCTAGCAGCAGCGGCCCCCCTCAAGAAAGGATCCAAGAAGAGAACATTTTCTGAGGGAACACAGACACTTTTCATACACCAAATCCCTTTGTCCTTAGGTGCAGGGTGGGGGAAAAACCAGTCGCAGCTGGTTTTGGAGCACTCTGATGTGCTCAGCCCCTCTTTTCATTCACTGGCCAGGCTAGGGACATTAGACGCACCACAGGGGATGGAGCCAGCATTGTGTGGGGAAAGCCCAGCCCTATTCAGGTCCCAGGTGCACCCCTCCCTCACATTAACATGCAGATCTCTCCACTCATCACCGGGGCAGACCCATCCTGACTCCTGGAGCCAGGCTCACCAGCCAGCTCCAGCCAATCACAAGCCAGCACATTCACTGCACAGGCAAACCAACTTCTAGAAGTGGCACTTCCACACTAGACACATTCACACCGCACACATCATCGCACAGCATTTAATCACACGAGTCCGCACATACCAAACTCGAGCTTGCACTCCCCACGCATCAGGAACTAACATGGACACATACATTCCCCATGCATTCCTATGGAAGGGCAGGCTAACCTCACTACACACACGCACTTTACCCTGGGACACAGTGGTAAAGTGTGCAGAAACCCAAAAATCACTAACACCAAGTCACCTTAACAAGCAAAAAGTTCAGGGGTGAACCTGCCAGAAGGGCCAAGTCCAACACTAATTATCTTATATCGTATTTGTATTTGTTGACCTCAGTCGAGGTCTGAATCAAATTAAATTTTGATAGATAATCACAACTCTTTACACAGGTGCAAAGCGAGTAAAGCCGAGGATCCTGGAGGAGTTGATGGGAGAATCATGGGTCTTCCAGTGACTATTTCAAGCAGGCTTATGTTAATGCTTTGGTTAGGAATGATTCTCATTGATACTCAGGCCACTTATGTTCAGTCTATGCACATATCCTATTTATATTTTATTTGTCAGCCTTCCATTTAATCACTCTACCACCCTGAGGACTCAGGGTGATACTCTCTATGGAAATGCTGCTTGATCTCTAGAGTCTTGCACAGTTCATGGACTACTGACAACACGCAATTGGTTCCGTTGTCACTTCCTTACATCAGTGGGGTTCAGAACCAGGGTGAAAAGTCTAGAGATACGCTTTGACCCATACTGAGAATATATACAGACAAAAAAAAGACATAAGAGCTACATTTGAATGAAATTGATTTCCATTTGTACCAAAGGACCACATCGAACAAGATGAACAGTTCGAATAGGTTTGAGGTGCTTACCAACACTGTCGGCTAGACAAATGGCACATGAATGGCAATAGTACAGGGCAGCGGAGGGGAAATATGGTACAAACCTATGAGGGTGTGTGGTGCCGATGATACGCTCTCAGCTAATGTACCGTACCATGCTATGAATCAGCCAAAAGTGAGTAGGAGTACCCAAGGAGAAACCATTTACCCTCCATGCTTCCTACAACCCATCTGGTGTCAAAAGCTTCTCTTTGTCTGAGGCATTTCCTGCTGTAATATGGCAAGATCTTGAAGGGTCATACGGGGTTCAGAAGTTTGGGATCCATGCAGAGTCACAGCGGAATTGTAAGACAGAGCAGCATTTAGCAGCATTACCGGCAGGAGCCGTACCCCCAGACCCCTAGGCGTGGGTGGATTGGTGGGTGGCTTGCAGCCTGTTCTACGTATCCTTTGGCATGCATGAACTTCACTACTCGCTCTTTACCACGTAGCTAAGTACCACACGGGTTCAGATGTTTGTTTGGCAGGCATTCTTATACACATACTTAAGTTTTTTTTATAACAATTTTTATGTTTTTATACAAAAGGCTTAGGTGCAGTGTTGGAACCTGGGATGTCAGGTCACCTAGGGTAGCCTGGCCTAGGGTAAGTCACATTCACTAGAGGCACATGTGTGAAGGTTGCAAACCACCCAGCAGTAAATCAACGCAATAACACACAAAAAGGACACTACACCAATGTTTGGAAAAATACGGGTCTGTTTATAAAAAATAATATACTCTGCTTTTATACCTTTGGAAATCACAACTCAGTACATACAGTTGTCATGAAATTAATAATAATACTTTCAGAAGTACCAACTTATCTCATTAATCAGCATCAATAGTACATTTCATTAGACTCCAGGATTGATTAAATTTGACTACTATGAAGTGCTCTAAACTTTTCTCCCACAGCACCTCTAACCCCCCAACAGGTACACAGTCACTGAGAGGTTTCAAATATACAAGGATTTTTCATAGACACCAGCAGCCTCTATGAGGAACTTATGCCTCTACTTAAACAGCAGGCACCTTCAGCACTCTCTTTGCAGTTTGTTTCCTCAAGCTACTCCCCACCTCATATAACACAGTTGAGGAAAAACGACCAGTGTCTAAGTTATTTCTTTGCAGGCTCTAGCGCCACTTTCCCCCTTCAGATCACCTCCTTACTGTAACGTGGAGATGATGCTTCACAAGTCTCCACGTGTTGGTGTTAATCGGAGGCTCCACAGAAGTCCCAGCTGTCGAGTCCGCTACTTCCCGCCCAGCCAGCTACTCAACTCGGTGCTGGCGCGGGGAGAAGCGGTGATACCAATTCCCCCTTGTCCAAGGGACGATACCGCTGCCGGTTCCTCAGCTTCAGTCCACACGATCACGGGCTGGCACCGCGGAGGCTGTCTTGCGCAGACCAGCGCCGCTTCCGCTTCTTCCTTTCAGCCGGCTCCGCCTCACAGAGCCCGGCGGCTCCACTGGGCATGCGCGAGGGAGCAGTGTCTCCACACTGGAGATCGCGCACTTTCAACGGCGCCTCCCCTTCCTCTCCTCACACTCCGGGACTGGGGAAAATACCACAGGGCTGCTCCTGCGATAAGCGACTGCCTCGCTACCTCTCTCCTCTCTGCTCAATACCAGCGGCCACAGCTCTGATCCTGCGCTGCTCACCAGGCGCTGGCTCGGGGGCAGACCAGCTCAGCTCCACTCCGCCTCCGCCCCTCCCAAGGTTGGCTCCTCTCCACAGCCAGAAATCGGCCACAGCAAGTAAGGGATGAAACTCTGTGGGATTTTGATACTAGGGGGAAGCCACCGCAACCAGGGGCAGGATTCCGTTGATTTACTGAACAAAGGGGCCACAAAGGTCTACCCTTTTCCTTCTGAGCACGGCTCAGTACAAGTCTCTCTCAAGTCTCTCTACTGGGCAGAGGACTGCGCTCCGCAGCGCTGCAGTCTCCTTCTCCCTTCCACACCCCTGTATTTCTAGACTAGGGGTTGGTCAGGCGCCCAGGGTCTCCAGCCATCCAACGCAGCAGGGACAGGACAAATAACCCAAGGGAGGAAGGGTGGTGAATCAATAGGACAACCCTCTGACTATCCTACCCCCACCTTCAGCTACAGCCTGTCCTCCAGCTGACTATCTCCAGTAAGACAAAATGGCTGTCCAGCATTCTGCCTTTTATAGGCTGACCCTCAAGGGTCCAGAAGGGACCAGAAGGTTCTGGAATGCCCTATTCTACTCAATGGGACAGGTTCTAGGTTTGTCAGTAGGGACAGTTGGTAGCCACCATTTTGTGACTCCAACTATATTCCTGTCAGGAAAGGCCTCTAGGCCTGAGGTGAAAAACTATGAGGGTGAAAGAACACCTATCCCCTTGACCAACACCTTAAAAAAACTAGTGGACACAAAAATTAATAAAGGTATGAGGGGCAAAAAGGGGACAAAATAAATAATAAATTGAAGGGACTACGCAAAAAGCCAGACAGGTCTAACATGCAGCTAGAGCTACAGTGAGGTAATGGGGATTTTAGGCTTCAAGAGTGGGAAAGGGTTCCAAGGGTGTTTATAGGGTTAAGGGGTCGGTAGAAGTAAAGGGTGATAGTAGGGTTTAAAGGTGGTTAGAGATAAAGGGTGGTAAGGGTGGTTTTAGGAATTAACTGTGGTTAGAGGCAAAGGGTGGTGAGGGTGATTTAAGATTTACAGTGGGTAAAGATACAGGGAGGTGAGGTGAATTTAGGGTATAAGGAGGGATAAACGGTGGTAGGGATGATTTTAGGGTTTACAGTGGGTAGAGATACAGGGAGGCATGGGTGATTTTAGGGTTAAGAGTCTGTAGTGGTAAATGGTGGTTAGAGTGATTTTAGAGATTAGGGATGGGTAGAGGTAAAGGGAGGAAAAGGAGATTTTAGGGGATTGGGTGGGTACAGGCAAAGGGAGGTAAGTGCAAAATAGGGTTTACGGATAAAGGGTGGTTTGTGGGCTACCCCCAAAACAGGGAACTTTGAAGGGTTAACCATCAAAAAACACTACAAATGGGGGGTTGAGGAGTTTACCCAAGTAAAAAACAAATATATATATATATATATATATATATATATATATATATATATATATATATATATATATATATATATATATATATATAATAAGATCTATAGATCTATCTAAATATATATATATATATATATATATATATATATATATATATATATATATATATGTATATTTCTAAAGATATATACATAATATACATAAATATATAATTATGCACATATGCATGTATATAAATGTATAGATAGATAGATAGATAGATAGATAGATAGATAGATAGATAGATAGATAGATAGATAGATAGATATGACACTACTAAACTGCGCCGTAACGGCATGTGTTATACAATCGTGCGCAGTATTACAATGTGTTGTAAAGGACAATGTGTTGCAATAGTCATGTAATAAAGGCTTGTGTGGTTGTGACACGCGTGATGGCTTCTGATATTCTGTGAGTGCCTGTTTACACTGATTGTATCTAAGGTTATATTAGAGTCTGAAGAGGTTCATCGTATTATCACATGAATGATATCATCAGTGATGTGATCAGTAATGTCAAATGAGATGTCATCAGTGATGTCATCAGTGATGTCATTTGAGATGTCATCAGTGATGTCATTTGAGATGTCATCAGTGATGTCATCAGTGATGACACTGACCATGTCATGAATGATGTAATATGTGACATCATCAGCAGTGGATTGCGGGTGCGCGATATATAGTTAGTGCAACTAACTATATATGGAATTTCAATGGTTTTGTGTGAGTAAAATAAGGTTTTGTAAATGTGAATTCCTAACTATATATGGTCTATAACCTATGGTTTTTTCAGTGAATTTTCAAGGTTTTGTAAATGCTAATTCCTAACTATATATGGTCTATAACCTATGGTTTTTTCAGTGAATTTTCAAGGTTTTGTAAATGCTAATTCATAACTATATATGGTCTATAGCCTATGGTTTTTTCAGTGAATATATATATATATACATACATATATAAACATATATCATCAGTATATCTATATAAATACAAACATAAATGCATGCACACATATACTTATATGCATACAGATGCATGTTATTTACATGAAAGTTGAAAAAACACTAATAAAAGCAAAGCTAAAAAGCCACCTCATTACAAACAGAATGGCTTTAACTTAAACGAGGGCGAGATCTATTGCATTTTCATGTCTACCTCAGTTGGGAGCCGGACAGCATCAATGTAGGAAGGTGGCTACCTGACTATGGTTACCCCAGATTTTTTGCCTTGTGTTTAGCTGGTTTTCAACTTAGTTGGCCTAGTTCCCTGCTAATCAGGGTCCCAGGCTATCTGCTCTCTCTGTAAAATGCGTTCCATGTACCCTAGGTGCAAAACTAAATTGGCTTGGGTCACCTTATCAGCCCCTGTACAGAGCACTATAGGTGCCCAGGGCATAGGTGCATCCAAGGCCTACCAGGGGCTGCAGCATATCTTTTGCCACCCCTGGCTGGCTATCCAAATTTGACACAACTGGCTGATCACTCAGCTGGGGCAAGGTGGTGTAATCACCCATTGCTTAGATATAGTATGCCTATATCTAAACCTATCTGGACACATATATACCTATCAGTCACTCCTATGGCAGGCATTAACAATCCTGGAGGCAGAGTGCTTGGTTTTATGTGAGATGGTGCTCTAGCATGAGCTGAGCCTGTCTGCAGCTGTCGGGACCAATTCCCTAAGCTGTTCCGGGATAATGCCATACCATATACTATTAAGTGCATTATAATCCTCGCGGTTATATGTTAACTTTGGTTTGGCTTTATCAAAACATGTCGTGTAAGGTGTCATACGATTTGGAATACTACCCCCTCGCCAGTCCTGGTGACGGGGGTAGCATTCCACCCCTCTAGAGGGAGACGACATGTTACTTTGCTAAAACGCAGTTGATTTTAAAAGAGCCTCAGATCCACAAAATGGATGCTCCTGCCACAGACACAAGTCTGACCACCTGCTGCCGACCGAAACTCTGCAGAGGAGGCCTGGACAAAGGCTTTCCTGTCGCAGGGAGGTGTTACACCACCCCAGACAGGAGATAGTGGATTGTAGCAGGGAGGTTTGAAAGAAACCAGACACTGCCTGGGGAGCACAAGGCTTCCCCTTGCATAATCCGGCCAAACCGGTTCTGGGGCAGACCAGCCCCAGTCCCAGCGCGGCCTGGATAAAAGGAAAGGGGTGTATCCACCCCCTTCCTGGGTCCCACCAATAGGAGGGGACCTAGCAGGTAATCCAGCCACCTAGATTGGTATAAGAATGGGAGCAGTGCCAACGCACTCATATTATCCTGATGAAACATTTGAAATGAAACTCTGGACCCTTCGACATCCTACTCAACGTAGAAGACTGAAGAATCTCCCTTGTGGTCAAGGAGTGACCACCCTGTGCAAACAGGCAACATCCAGCACCTAGACATCTGCTTTGTTACAGTTCCCGCCGGAACTCGAGCGACCGAGATCGACGAGATCAAGCTTGCCTGCCTTCTTACAGCCTGATCCACAGTCCCTGCAGAGCTGAGACCCGTGGAGGCGACCGGAAGCGTGGGGCACGCCATCTTGAAAAGACCATGAGATGCTGACTGTGCAGCCCACAAGTGACCCTCAAAGCAGTACACCGGGGTTTGCGAAGCCCCAACCCTGAGCCACTTTTGCACTGAAGCTCACCCCTCTACACTCGACGAGTGCTGCGTGGGGCCTTTTTGCTTTCTTTGGCTCGACACGTTGGCCCGGTCACTTGCCAGCTGGCTTGTGGCCCCTGTGCCGGCGAAAACCTAAATACGACTTGTGATTCTGGTTGCTCCAGACTTGCACCCGCTCCTCTGAAAAGGAGCACCCGCTCTGACCCTCCTGGTCCGAGTGAGAAGCAATCTTCCAGTCCTGCGTGGATTGCTCTTGCCAAGTGTTGTTTGCTCCGATCTTGAAGCTGATAGTGCCGACGGTGAGAGCCTGCGTGGGACAGCTCGTGACCCGCTCCTGGACGTCGAAGATGCTCCAGAGCCCACGTGGCAGCGGAGAGAAGCTCCTCGACAACCACCTGATTGCGCCCGACATTGCCTGGTTCCGTCCTGGTTCCACCCTGGTCACTGCTGAGTGACCCAGACTCTGTCCCCTCTGCTTTCAGGTACTTTTCTACTCTGATCCACCCTTGGATCACACCGGACACTTCTCCTTCACATCGCCTGCAGCATCTTCAGCTTCAAGCACCAACAACCAGCGTGACGAAACCCGACGCCATTTCGACCCTATGCACCCGCTTCCTGTGGGTGAGGTAACTCAGCAACGCCGGTGTTCCCACACCGGTACACACCTCTAGGGTCTGTGTCTAAAGTTTTGTCCTTCTAGGTTCAGCGGAAGTATCCTTAAACTCTATTTGTGTAACTTTTACGCACCGTTGACTTTGCATTGGTGTATGCGTGTGCTTTAAGCGCTGCACCCGAATCCCGCGAGCTTTTCCCAACTTCAGCATTGTGTGTCCCGACTGCTCCCAGCGATTCCCTAGGCCCTAGGCCTAACCACTGTTCGATTGGTATCTCTTATACACCTTTCCTAATATATGGTTTGAGTGGCCACCCGCCCTCATCCATAATTGTGCAACTTTCATATGTTATACTGTGCTTTTGATTTAACGCTTGTGCCCCTTTGCTCATAAAGAGTACTGGGGATTATTTTAGAAATAAACACATATATTTTTATAATATATACTTGTGTGGTGTCCTTTCATTTGATATTACAGAATTGTGATTGGTAAAACAGCTCGCTTGACACGACCTCTTGAGTTTAGCCTTTAAGGCTGCTTAGTCTATGCTATCATTAAGATAGCTTGTCTATAAGGTTGACTTACAACCATACACCATAAGGGATTGTTTGGACTGATACAAGGTGGTTCCAGAATTGGAAACATCATATATCAGGCAAACTTCTCACAATCAACCAACCCATTCCATAGGAACCGGTCTCTATAGGAGCGCCCTTGAGCAACACCGAAGGCCCATATTGACCTTGAATGTACCTGCAGTATAGATCGCGTTTCATGTATTAGGTACATTGAACATCCTGTGACTAGCTTACCTTATTTTATTATAAGACATGAACCATTGACAGAACACAAATCACAGCTAGGCAGAGGGGCGCCAGTGAGATCTTTCTGAGGTTTTGTCGGATGGGCAGTAGGCAATAATTGTGTGACTCCCCTTGTAGGGGAGTAGGGGTCAGAGAGAATGGAAGTTGGCCCAAGCATTGCAAACTAATCATTTGAGAGGCAGATAGCCAGAATATGAGGTACAGCAACCGTAAGAAGCGAACCAAGGAGAACATTTCCAGACACTTCTACAAGATGGCGGCGCCTGCCACATCACACATGCAGGGAGGGAGGGCTGTGGCTATTGCGTCAAGAGCAAATGAAGACTTGCTTCTTTCCATCACCGAAGATAAACCTGCTGTGCACTCTCGGAGGCTGGCTGATGCTCCCCCCTCGGTGACTATGCAAAGTCTTTCCATGATCAGGCCAAGCCAAGGCAGGGACACAGGACAGTCAATCTTTCAAAGCAACTTTTCTGCTTCCCTGGACCACCGCAGAGGTTCTGAAGGATCCTTTTCACATTCTGAATGTTCTGAAGATTCTGAAGACTTTTTAGCAGAACCCAAAGTTCACTGTTGACAGCGGTCCCCCATTCCTTTAGGAGTAGTCATTTGAGATACACAGGACGTCACAATTTTACTAATGGCTTAGGTGGCATCAGAAGGGAGGTGCCTTTCTCCTGCAGAGGTGTCCTCGTCAAATATTGAACACCTCCCAGACGAGCTTGTGGGCTTCCTCTCGAGAGTCTGCGCCCACTGTGATAATGCAGTGCATCACCTTGGAACTGGTCCAGAGCCAGATGCTGTCACCGGGTCAATGACATGTCGGACAGTCTTACATAAAACGTCTTGATGTCCCTCTTGAGTGGGTGTGGAAACATAAAAGGTGACATGGTTATCCTTGAGGACACTGGGGCTGATTCACAACTAATTTACTACAAAATCCTAAACTTACTACTTTTGGTATTCACAGAAGGCATTTAGTAGTCTTAAATTAGGATTTTGTCTTAAATTAGGATTTTGTCCTAAATAAAGATTTTGTCCTAAATTAGGATTTTGTCTTAAATTAGGATTTTGTCCAAAATTAGAATTTTGTCTTAAATTAGGAGTTTGTCTTAAATTAGGATTTTGTTTTAAAGTAGGATTTTGTCCTAAATTAGGATTTTGTCTTAAATTTGGATTTTGTCTTAAATTAGGATGTTGTCCTAAATTAGGATTTTGTCTTAAATTGGGATTTTGTCTTAAATTAGGATTTTGTCCTGAATTAGGATTTTGTCTTAAATTATGATTTTGTCCTAAATTAGGATAGAGGGCCAGATGTATCAAGATACACTTTTGCGATTCTCAAATAGCGATTTTAAAGGAATCGCTATTTGAGAATTGCAAAATGGTATGTATGTAGAAATTAGCTATTTTTTTGCGATTTCTTAAAATTCCTTAATCGCGATTAGCAAATTGCTAATCGCAATTAAGGAATAATTTCCCATTCATTTTTACGGGCCAGGAGGCCCATAGGAATGAATGTGAAATTATTCTCAATTTATGATTCTCAATTTACTAATCGCAAATTGAGAATCATTTCAAGGGTGCAGGGGTGTCCAAAGGACACCCTGTTGCACCCCTGAAATGAGCATGGATGCACATGTGGTGCACATACATGCCCTAAGGGCATGTTTGTGCGTCACATGGCACTTTGAAAAATGCAAAAATTGGCATTTTTTCTAGAAATTCACAAATTACCACCAACTTGAAGTTGGTGGTGATTTGCGATTCCTTAAGGACAATTAGCACATTTTTTTTTGCTTCATACATTGCATTTAAGAAATCGCAAATTTTGAGATTCCTTAAATGCAATCGCAAAATAAGGAATCGCAAATTTGCGAATCCTTATTTTGCACTGAAATTTGCTACATACATACCATTTTGCTCAAATGAGTTCGCAAACACCGAAATTCGGCGAATTTCGGCGTTTGCGAACCCTTTTGAGCTTCATACATCTGGCCCTTAGTCTTAAATTAGGATTTTGTCTTAAGTGACGATTTTGTCTTAAGTTAAACTTGAGTTAAACTTAAGTTTGTTTTAAGAAAAAATCTAATTTGAAACAAAATCCTAATTTAAGACTACTAAATTCCTTCTGTGAATACCAAGAGTAGTAAGTTCAGGATTTTGCCGTAAGTTAGTTCTGTGAATCGGGCCCACTGAGTCTACCATATCTAGGAGCAGCTGAGTGGTAGCGCTAAAAGAAACCAGCTCCCAGGAAAGGCATGAATACACAAGAAAGCAGAAGACGCATGAACACAGGGAACTATGCTGCTTTTGGGAGATGCACAAAGGAAAAGTGGCTGGTCCGGTGCAATGGAACCACCGGGTAATCTAACACCATTAATGGCCCTCTGGTCCTGCGACAGACTTTTGTGGGGTAAAATAAGAAAGTGCATTGCGCTCTGCCTGTGTCTCCTGCTGCACAGCCCGTGATGCAGACATTACAGTCATCATATGACAATCCTTCCACGCTGACGTAGCAAGAAAAACATGTATTTCAACGCGTTTTGTTATTGCTTTATATACCAGTTGTTACTTTAATATTGTTTAAAAACAAGATGAAACGACGGATTGCAAAATGTTGCTGTGGTGTCCCAACTCGTTTTAGGGTGTGTCCTCCTTGGGAAGCAAGATTTGATCATCATGAAGTTAGGAACATCTACAAAAACAAAGCAAAGATAAACCACCAATCACATTAAAAGTCACGGGTCCGAGCAGAAAACTAACATAAGAAATAGGCTTGAAAACTCATTAGTGGCCAAACACGTCACTGAAATGTGTGACGCAATGTGAGCCGGCTCAGATTCCACAAGGTGGAACAGATGACCAATAGACAATAATAATATCCTTTCACACAGAGAAACGTTATGGATTAAAGCATTATCCTGCAGGTCAAAGGACTCAAGAACAGATATCATTTCCATTTTGACTTTCTTGCTTTTAACTGATTTTGCACCTACTCACAGACGGGGGGCACATTTTCACCATCCTCTCTGCTTTGACCATGACCCCCACGTGTCCAAAATCCTGCCACCCACCACACCAGCCACTGCTGCTGCCGCCAAAAAGATGAAGAGACTTTTGCAGAGATGTCCAACATTTCTGGCGAAGAAACTTCGGCATCAATAGGAGGGGGCGGAGCACTTTTGCTTAACATAGAAACAGAGGGGCTGATTCACAGAACTAATCTGAAACACAATCCTAAACTTACTACTTTTGGTATTCACAGAAGGCATTTAGTAGTCTTAAATTATGATTTTGTCTTAAGTTAAACATAAGTTAACTGGTGTCTGTGTCTGCACTGGAATCCTCAGTCATTGGCACTGTGGAACTGGGTCCATGTACTGGGTAGGGACATATCTTCTGGGTCCCAGTCACACTGTACCCTGGATAATAGTCACACTGCGCACCTTACTGTTTTGAGCACGTATGTCAGCATGGCGAGCTTCTGACCCCAAGCATGTTATAGGTGGTAACTGGGGGGCTGTAGTGTCAGCCTGCCAGTGGTCTTTGCACGTGCCTCTCTGCTCTCATTGGAGCTACCACTTTCTGCACCACCGCTTGCTGCATTTACTGCCCGTCTACACTTGCTGTGCCTGCTTGCACCCTTGCTACTCACCGGCCACTCTTTGTTCTAATAATGGGGCTGTCAGTCCGCAGGGGTGACCCACCCACAAGATCAAAGCTTTATATAAAGAGGAAAAGCGAGGTTCCAATAACATCATCAATAACTATTTTGTTTACTGAAACAGTAGGAAAAAACTATTTCGTCCTGAAGAAGGGGGTTCTAAAGATTGGGATTACCATCGAAACGTGTTGATGCACATGTAAACACTCAGGGGCATATTTACAATAACTGGCGCATCCCTGCATATCAGCAGGAATGCGCCAGTTATTGTGCGCCGTGGCTCCACCATCATGGATGCGCCGAATTTACAATGCGGCGTGTGAGAAGTTGGCCCGATATGCAACGTTCGCTATTCTAGCGACCGCTATGTATCGTTCCAACGACCCTTATGGTGTTTGGTTGTAAGTCAACCTATAGACCAGCTATCCTAGTAGCGTGGATACGAGCAGTCTAAGGCTAAAGACTCGAGAGGGCGCGTTAAGCCAGCTGTTTACCACACATGTACCCCTTGAACACCCAGTGAAAGGACACCACACAAGTGTTATGAAAATAAACAGTATATTTATTAAGAATCACAACAGCCCTGTACTCTTTATGAGGACAGGGTACTAAGCACAAACCAAATCTCTTTAGCAAATACTTCAAGTGCACAATTAAAACAAGTGTCCGAGGACACGGAAAGGTTAAGGTCTCGGGCGGACCCGATAAGGCAAGTCGGAAGCGAGGGACTCGGGACCCTAGAGTAAGGAGGCTATGCAGGCACCGAAATGCCGAGTTACCTAGCCACGAGGGCTGCGGCTGCACAAGTCTTACAGGCGTCGGGGTCTTCGCTGACGAGCCAGGAGCCGGAAGAAAGGAGTTGCTGGCCGGCGACCAGTGCTGAATAGTTCGTAGAGATCCAAGCCTGGATCGGAGATTGATGAAACCTGAAAGCAGAGGGGACCAAGTTCGTACTACTAGCCAGTAGTCAGAGGGTACCAGGAAGGCACCGGTTGGCCGTCACCTCGACCAGGTGAGTGGGCGACGCTAGGCTCTGCAGTCTCACGGACCAGGAGGCGTTGTCGGCGACCACGGTGGAGGTGCGAGCTGTCCCACGAAGGATGATGCTGTCGGCGTCGCTGGGGCCAGGATGGGGCAACAAGCCTTGGCAGATCTCAGGGCCACGTGGTGGGCCTAAGATGGCGTCTTGAGTGGACCAGGAGGGTCCGGGGTGCTTCTCGCAAAGATGGAAGCAAGGGCCAGTCTGGAGCAACCAGACCAGCAGTGATGATTCTCGGATGTCGTCACAGAAGGGCACAAGCCAGCGGCTAGTGACCAGACAACGGGCTGAGCAGCGAGCAGAAGGGCCCCACGCAGATCGTGGAGATGCTGGGAGACTGCACTTCGGTGCTAGAGCGGCTCAGGGTCGGGGCTTCTCGGACCCCAGAGCACTCACCAGAGAGTTACCTCGATGGTCGTGCTGGTTTTTAAGAGCGTGCAGGTTCTGATGATGGCCGGTCCCTCGAGGTCTCGTCGCACCCACAGATCACAGCTGAGCTGATGACGTGGGTAGAGGTCAGAGGTGCCAGGGAAGCCGGTTCTCGTCGAGCTGGGCCGTCGGATTCCTTGAGGAAGGACTTACAGCAAACCGCAGAGTTCTTAGTTGGTGCCCGCTGATGCAGGGTGACTACTCCTTAGTCACAAGGGAGAAATCTTGAGAAGAGTCTTGAATGTCCTTTTGTAGAAAGTAGTTCTTGAATCAAAGATGATCTAATTTGGAAGGGTCCCCGCTCCGGTCTTTATTCTAAAGAAAGGGGTGGGTACATGACTAGGTCCTGCCCTAAGGGTGGGACCAGGAAGGGGGGTAGTTACACCCCTCTCCCCTGCCGGGCTTTCCCCAGGCCAGGGCTGTCGCCCCTGGAACTGGTTCTAACCGGCAGATGCGCAGTGAGCACCGGGGTGTCACTCCGCAGTCACCTTCTCGCCAAAGCCCTACCTACCCAGAATACACAAACCCTGTCTGGGACGGTGCGAACACCGCCCTCGACAGGAAACCCTTTGTCCAAGTGCTCCTCGCTGGAAGGACTCCCAGCAGCAGGAGGTCAGACTCGTGTCTGTGGTGGCAGCATCCATTTTGTGGAGCTGAGGCTTCAGTTAACTTTAACCGGGGTTCACAGTTACGTACATGTCGTGTCCCTCTAGAAGGGTGGGATGCTAACCTCATCGCCAGAATTGGTGAGAGGGGAGCACCCCGATTCGTATGACACCTTACTCGACATGCCTTGATAGCGCGACACTGGAGTTACCGATGTGGTACGCGTTATCATGGAACAGCTATTGGGTCTTGATTCCGCAAGCTGCAACCGGGCTCGGCTCGGGCCTGAACCTAGCTCACACGAGCCCACGCACTCTGCCTTCAGGATTGTTAAGGCCTGCCATAGGAGTGACTGATAGGAACTCGGGTGTCCATTGTATGGTTAGATATAGAGCTACTATACCTAAAGCAAAGTGTGATTACACGACTTCGCCCCAGCTGTCATGCAGCCAGTTGTGTCAAATTTAGGAGGCCAGCCAGGGGTGGCATAATACATGCTGCAGCCCCTGGCGGCCCTGGGTACACCTATGCCCTGCGTTACGGGGTCTGATAAGGTGGCCCAGTACCAATTGGTAAATGCACCTAGGGTACATATCGTAATTTAGAAAGAGAACAGCCAGGCTGTGGGTCTGATTAGCAGGCCCACAGCCAGAGAAAGTCGTAAACCAGTGAAACAAAAGCAAAAAATCTGGGTGATCATAGGATTGCAGACCCTACTCTCCTACATGACCCCCCCCCCCAAACGTCGGAACAATAAGCTAACCGTGACCAGGTGAGTCTTCTTGTTCTAAGTGGAAATATCTGGAGAGCCCATCGGCATTGCCATGATCAGTACCAGGTCTATGTTCCACTGTAAAGTCCATCCCCTGTAGGGAAATGGACCACCTAAGCAGTTTGGGGTTTTCACCCTTCATCTGATTTAGCCACAAGAGGGGCTTATGGTCGGTCTGAATCTTGAAGTGAGTGCCAAACAAGTATGGCCTCAGCTTCTTCAGGGCCCAAACCACAGCAAAGGCCTCCCTCTCAATAGCTGACCAATTCTTCTCTCTAGGGGTCAGCCTTCTGCTTATAAAAGCAATGGGCTGGTCTTGACCATCAAAATTCAGTTGAGAAAGAACAGCTCCCACACCCAACTCAGAAGCATCTGTTTGGACAATGAATGGTTTGGAGTAGTCCGGACTCTTGAGGATAGGCGCCGTGCACATGGCCTGCTTTAGGTCATCGAATGCTTTTTGACAGCTCGCTGTCCACTGAACTTTTTTTGGCATTTTCTTACTTGTCAGCTCGTTCAATGGTGTCACAATTGAACCATAGTTCCTGACAAACTTCCTATAGTAACCAGTAAGGCCCAAGGAAGCTCGAACCTGAGTCTGGGTGGTTGGAGGAGCCCAGTCCCTGATTGACTGTATCTTGCTCTCCAGTGGCTGAACCTGACCTCCACCTACAAGGTGGCCCAGGTATACAACCTGTGTCTGCCCTATCTGGCACTTGGTGGCCTTGATAGTGAGACCTGCTGCTTGCAGTGCCTCTAACATCTTCCGCAGGTGGACCAGGTGATCCTCCCAGGTGGAGCTAAAGACAGCAATATCGTCAAGATACGCCGCACAGAAGTCATCCAGCCCAGTAAGGACTTGATTCACCAACCGTTGGAAGGTGGCAGGTGCATTTTTCAGACCAAAGGGCATCACCACGAACTGATAATGCCCACCAGGGGTTGAAAATGCGGTTTTAGGCTTGGCGTCCTCAGCTAACCTGATTTGCCAATACCCAGCTGTCAGGTCAAACGTACTTAAGTAGTTGGCCGAAGCCAATCTATCGATAAGCTCGTCTGCCCTTGGTATTGGGTGGGCGTCAGTCTTAGTGACTGCATTGAGACCCCTGTAGTCTACGCAAAACCTCATCTCTCTCTTACCACCCTGGGTGTGAGGTTTCGGCACTAGAACTACGGGACTAGCCCAAGGGCTATCCGAGGGTTCAATGACTCCCAGCTCCAACATTTTCTGCACTTCACTCTTGATGCAGTCTCTAACGTGATCAGGCTGCCTGTAGATTTTACTCTTGACGGGCAAGCTGTCACCAGTGTCAACCTCATGGGTGCACCAATCGGTCTGACCGGGCGTTAGAGAAAACATATGTCTGAACGACTGAAGAACCTGTTTACAGTCGCTCTGTTGATGTTCGGAGAGGCTGCCACAAAAGACAACACCATCTACCGAGCCATCGTCAGGATTCTGAGTGAGCAGGTCGGGGAGAGGGTCACTCTCCTCCTCCTGTCCCTCATCTAGGGCCATGAGCAAACTCATGTCCTTCCTGTCGACATATGCTTTTAGCCTGTTGACATGAAGCACCCTGTGGGGGCTCCGGGGAGTTCCCAGGTCGACCAGGTAGGTGACCTCTCCCTTTTTCTCCAGGATGGTGTAGGGCCCGGACCATTTGTCCTTGAGTGCTGCTGGGGCCACTGGCTCCAACACCCACACCTTCTGTCCGGGCTGGTAAACAGTCAAGACAGCCTTTTGGTCATGCCAAGCTTTTTGGAGTTCTTGGCTGGCCTTAAGGTTTTCAGATGCCCTTTCCATGTATTCAGCCATCCGCGAGCGGAGGCCGAGCACATAGTCCACTATGTTGGCTGCAGGCTTTTTGAGAGGTCTCTCCCATCCTTCCTTCACCAAACACAGGGGTCCCCTTGCAGGATGCCCGTACAAAAGTTCAAAAGGGCTGTAGCCAACCCCCTTCTGCGAGACTTCTCTGTAGGCGAACAAGAGGCAGGGGATCAGGACGTCCCATCTACGCCGAAGCTTTTCCGGTAGTCCATGAATCATCCCTTTTAGGGTCCTGTTGAATCTCTCAACAAGCCCATTGCATTGTGGATGATAGGGTGTAGTGAACTTGTAGTTAACACCACATTCCTTCCACATAGCAGTTAAGTAGCTCGACATAAAGTTTGCACCTCTGTCGGAGACGACCTCCTTAGGGAAGCCCACTCTGGAGAACACTCCAACCAGGGATCTTGCCACAACAGGTGCTGTAGTGGTCCTAAGGGGAATAGCTTCAGGATACCTGGTGGCATGATCCACTACCACCAGTATAAACTTGTGCCCTGATGCTGTAGGTGGTTCCATGGGACCGACGATGTCGATCCCCACCCGTTCAAAGGGCACCCCCACCACAGGCATTGGTATAAGGGGGGCCTTTGTCGTGCCACCTGACTTACCACTGGCTTGGCAAGTGACACAGGAGCGGCAAAACTCCTTGGTATCTTCGTTCATGTGAGGCCAGTGAAAGTGTGAGACAAGCCTGTCCCACGTTTTCGTCTGGCCTAAGTGACCTGCTAAGGGAATCTCGTGGGCCAAGGTAAGTAGGAAACCACGCTGAGACAAGGGTACGACCAGCCTCCTGGTCATGCCAGGCTTGGGGTCTCTTGATTCAGTGTACAGGAGTCCATCTTCCCAGTATACCTTGTGGGTACCTGTGGCGTTCCCAGCAGCCTCAGCAGCAGCCTGCTGTCTGAGGGGTTCAAGAGAAGGGCAGTCTAACTGGTCCTTCCCCAGGTCTTCCCTTGAGGGTCCCCCCGAACCCAAGAATTCAACTTGATCAAGTTCGAATTCCCTAGGCTCAGTTTCCCTCAATTCCTGTAGGTCAGCCTCCTTTGAGACTTGATCCTCAACCTGGGGCAAGGGGGAAGGCGCAGCCTTAACCCTACTGCTCTTTTTCTTGGGAGGTGTCTGGTCCGTTGTTTCAGGATCCAGCACCTGTTCAGTGGGGCATTTCCTGACCTGTGACCTAGTCACAGCGAACACATGTGCTGGCAAACCTAACATTTCCATGTGAGTCCGGTGCTCCACTTCTGACCATTGTGACGACTCCAAATCATTGCCCAACAAACAATCCACTGGGAGGTCTGGACTAACTACAACCTTCTTTTGGCCAGTTACCCCTCCCCAGGAGAAAGCTACAATTGCCATACTGTGATTGGTAGTGACATTGCTTGCATTGGTCACCAGGAATTCTGTACCTGGCATGATCTGTCCAGGGTCCACAAAGTTAGGCGTCACCATGGTGACGCTGGCACAAGTGTCCCTATAGGCCTGAGCCATCTTTCCATTTATGAAAGGCGTCTGTCGGTATTTGCCCAAAGTATTGGGGCTTACGTCAGGGGATACGTCCGCGTCCCCTGTACTGACAAGGACAGCCTGAGTGAGTGTGCCAACTAAGTTGTCACGCCCCTCAGAACCCAGGGTTAACCCTACCAAACCCTTGGGAGGCGCACTACCACTGCTGACTGTACTAGGGGGCACAGGTGCCTTAGGGGCTGCAGTGGCAGGAGTCTGCCCTCCTCCTTTCTTGGTGCACTCACTAAACCAGTGAGATTTACTTTTACAGTACTGGCACCATCTTTTGGAGTGGCCTTCTTTCTTCTTTTGGGGAGCCTGACCCCCACCCTCTTTGGGTTGTTGGGGACCTGTCGAAGACTTCTGGTCATTTTGTTCCCCTTTAGAATCTTTACCCTTCTGGTCTGCTTTCTTCTGACCACCTTGATTCTGGCCCTGGTTCTGTTTAACTCTTGTACGAACCCATCTGTCTGCCTTCTTTCCCAATTCTTGGGGAGAGGTCAGATCCGAGTCGACAAGATGCTGATGCAACAACTGGTTCTGACAATTGTTTAAAATTTGTTCTCTCATCATCAAATTATACAATCCTTGATAATCAGTAACCTTACTGCCCAGCAACCAGCCCTCAAAAGCCTTAGTGGCACAATCGACAAAATCAGACCAATCTTGAGACTGCGTTTTCTGGGTATCCCTGAACAGCACCCTGTACTGCTCAGTGGTTAGGCCGAACCCTTCAACGAGTGTATTTTTCAAGATTTGGTCATTGTTAGCATCCTCCACCCTTGTGGTGAGGAGCTTGTCTCTTCCTTTACCTTCAAAGGAGAGCCACAAGATAGCTGCCCACTGACTCTGGGGAACACCCTGCACAGTGCAGGCCCTCTCCAAAGCAGTAATCCATTTGTGGATGTCGTCCCCTTGTTTAAAGGGGGGCACTATCTTACCAAGGTGTTTCGTATCGAAACTCTTTTCCCTTTTACTAGGTACATTGCTGCCACCAGTGGGGACTGCCCCACTTAACTGTTGCTCTCTAGCAAAGGCAAGCCTCTCTTTGGCCAGGGCAAGTTCTTCCCTTTCGATCCTCAGATTAGCTGCCCTTTCCTTAGCTTCGTACACTCTCCTCTGAGGGGACGTCATCCCTCTTTGAGAAGAGTTGTGAGAGCCATTGGTTTGAAGGGATCTGCCAGAGTCTCTTGACAGAGATCGGGCTCGTCCATTCCCAATGTTAAGCTGACCTGATAGTGGCCCCAGGGGTCCCCCAGTACCGCTATCATGTTTGCTTAAGTTGGACCTGCTTAGTCTGACGACTTCTACCTGTCCCTTATCTGCCTCATCCCCAGAGAGATCCTCATCCTCATCCTCCTCCACATCTTCGTTCTCAGTTGCGAGGTGGATGAGGTCAGGATCGTCTCGGGTTCCCTCGAGGGGAGGCATGTCTCCTTCTGGATTAGAAGAGCTACGAAGTTTCTCAGCTCTTCTGGCATCATAAGTCTCCAAGAGACCAATCAGAAAGGACGTTGTGGGGTTAGACCCCTGCTGAATCTTCCTGGAGTGACACAGTCGTCTTAACTCCTTGAAGCTCAGCACAGTATATCCTGAAGGGATGACCTGTGGAGGGTCAACTGACACAAGGGGAGACCCAGAGTTTCCTCCTTTGTCCGACATACTGCTTCTAGTGTGGTGTAAGTGATGCACCTACCTACACTACGTGTTTACCTACTGTACCCTTGCTAAGAGTTGTAGCCAAGGTGTGCTAAGCCTTGAGGAGCTACAACAGCTGGTTCAGTAGAACTCAGAGTATTCTAAGCTTTTAGTTATATGTACTAACAGTACTTGTGCGATCTTTCAACAAGATATTCTTAGGATACGTGTGGCAAAACAACAGCAAGCTCAAATCCCAACCGCTGCTCACCAATGTGAGAAGTTGGCCCGATATGCAACGTTCGCTATTCTAGCGACCGCTATGTATCGTTCCAACGACCCTTATGGTGTTTGGTAGTAAGTCAACCTATAGACCAGCTATCCTAGTAGCGTGGATACGAGCAGTCTAAGGCTAAAGACTCGAGAGGGCGCGTTAAGCCAGCTGTTTACCACACATGTACCCCTTGAACACCCAGTGAAAGGACACCACACAAGTGTTATGAAAATAAACAGTATATTTATTAAGAATCACAACAGCCCTGTACTCTTTATGAGGACAGGGTACTAAGCACAAACCAAATCTCTTTAGCAAATACTTCAAGTGCACAATTAAAACAAGTGTCCGAGGACACGGAAAGGTTAAGGTCTCGGGCGGACCCGATAAGGCAAGTCGGAAGCGAGGGACTCGGGACCCTAGAGTAAGGAGGCTATGCAGGCACCGAAATGCCGAGTTACCTAGCCACGAGGGCTGCGGCTGCACAAGTCTTACAGGCGTCGGGGTCTTCGCTGACGAGCCAGGAGCCGGAAGAAAGGAGTTGCTGGCCGGCGACCAGTGCTGAATAGTTCGTAGAGATCCAAGCCTGGATCGGAGATTGATGAAACCTGAAAGCAGAGGGGACCAAGTTCGTACTACTAGCCAGTAGTCAGAGGGTACCAGGAAGGCACCGGTTGGCCGTCACCTCGACCAGGTGAGTGGGCGACGCTAGGCTCTGCAGTCTCACGGACCAGGAGGCGTTGTCGGCGACCACGGTGGAGGTGCGAGCTGTCCCACGAAGGATGATGCTGTCGGCGTCGCTGGGCCCAGGATGGGGCAACAAGCCTTGGCAGATCTCAGGGCCACGTGGTGGGCCTAAGATGGCGTCTTGAGTGGACCAGGAGGGTCCGGGGTGCTTCTCGCAAAGATGGAAGCAAGGGCCAGTCTGGAGCAACCAGACCAGCAGTGATGATTCTCGGATGTCGTCACAGAAGGACACAAGCCAGCGGCTAGTGACCAGACAACGGGCTGAGCAGCGAGCAGAAGGGCCCCACGCAGATCGTGGAGATGCTGAGAGACTGCACTTCGGTGCTAGAGCGGCTCAGGGTCGGGGCTTCTCGGACCCCAGAGCACTCACCAGAGAGTTACCTCGATGGTCGTGCTGGTTTTTAAGAGCGTGCAGGTTCTGATGATGGCCGGTCCCTCGAGGTCTCGTCGCACCCACAGATCACAGCTGAGCTGATGACGTGGGTAGAGGTCAGAGGTGCCAGGGAAGCCGGTTCTCGTCGAGCTGGGCCGTCGGATTCCTTGAGGAAGGACTTACAGCAAACCGCAGAGTTCTTAGTTGGTGCCCGCTGATGCAGGGTGACTACTCCTTAGTCACAAGGGAGAAATCTTGAGAAGAGTCTTGAATGTCCTTTCGTAGAAAGTAGTTCTTGAATCAAAGATGATCTAATTTGGAAGGGTCCCCGCTCCGGTCTTTATTCTAAAGAAAGGGGTGGGTACATGACTAGGTCCTGCCCTAAGGGTGGGACCAGGAAGGGGGGTAGTTACACCCCTCTCCCCTGCCGGGCTTTCCCCAGGCCAGGGCTGTCGCCCCTGGAACTGGTTCTAACCGGCAGATGCGCAGTGAGCACCGGGGTGCCACTCCGCAGTCACCTTCTCGCCAAAGCCCTACCTACCCAGAATACACAAACCCTGTCTGGGACGGTGCGAACACCGCCCTCGACAGGAAACCCTTTGTCCAAGTGCTCCTCGCTGGAAGGACTCCCAGTAGCAGGAGGTCAGACTCGTGTCTGTGGTGGCAGCATCCATTTTGTGGAGCTGAGGCTTCAGTTAACTTTAACCGGGGTTCACAGTTACGTACATGTCGTGTCCCTCTAGAAGGGTGGGATGCTAACCTCATCGCCAGAATTGGTGAGAGGGGAGCACCCCGATTCGTATGACACCTTACTCGACATGCCTTGATAGCGCGACACTGGAGTTACCGATGTGGTACGCGTTATCATGGAACAGCTATTGGGTCTTGATTCCGCAAGCTGCAACCGGGCTCGGCTCGGGCCTGAACCTAGCTCACACGAGCCCACGCACTCTGCCTTCAGGATTGTTAAGGCCTGCCATAGGAGTGACTGATAGGAACTCGGGTGTCCATTGTATGGTTAGATATAGAGCTACTATACCTAAAGCAAAGTGTGATTACACGACTTCGCCCCAGCTGTCATGCAGCCAGTTGTGTCAAATTTAGGAGGCCAGCCAGGGGTGGCATAATACATGCTGCAGCCCCTGGCGGCCCTGGGTACACCTATGCCCTGCGTTACGGGGTCTGATAAGGTGGCCCAGTACCAATTGGTAAATGCACCTAGGGTACATATCGTAATTTAGAAAGAGAACAGCCAGGCTGTGGGTCTGATTAGCAGGCCCACAGCCAGAGAAAGTCGTAAACCAGTGAAACAAAAGCAAAAAATCTGGGTGATCATAGGATTGCAGACCCTACTCTCCTACACCCACCATCCCAAGCAATGCGATGGAAGGCGTGGGTTGAACACATAGAGACTAGCCCTGGACAGTACATTCCTTTCTGCTCATGGAATTTGCAGAATTTTGGCAATTCCGCATTCCGCAAAGAACGCAGAATTGCCGAAAATTCCACGATCCGTGGCGTAGCGGAAGTTTTTTCCTTGTTTGCGCTTTCAAAATGCGTATTTGCGTGAGTGGTAGCGACTTACCGGGATCCCTGCGTTTGCCGACGAGTTTTCCTATCCGTTCTCGTGCGCCGCAAATGTGTGCGATCACAAACACGTCATTCAGACTCTCCACCGGACATCCGTGTTTGCGAACAGGAAACACGCATCGCGAGCGGGCGAGACAAGTTAAACAAGATGGCCACCCCAATTGGCGACCGGATGGGTAAGTTCGCGAGATATTTCCCCCCGAGCACACAAACAGCGTCAGCAAACAAGAAAAACACATTGCGAACGGGCGGAACAAGCAATTCCGCATGCTTGAATTACGCCTCCATGCGAGAAGCCATCATGGTGCACTTTGAGCCCTACGCCAACCGTGACTATGAGCGGTTTCTCATCCTCCAAGCATGGCAGCAGCCGGATGAATAGGTGGACGTCTTTTATGGGCGACTGAAAGGACTAGCCAGCATGTGTGCTTTCCCAGACAAAGATGACGAAGTCCGAGCACAGTTCATTTAAGGATACGCCACTTCCAAGTTGAGTGAGTGCATCCTCCAAGAACACAATATGCCCATGAGAGACATTCTGACGTTGGGGCATTCCAAAAAGTTGTCCAAAGCTCGAGCAGCACACATGGCCCCCACTCCTCAACTCGCATTAAAGAGGAACCGGTCATCGCCATCCAAACGGAGATGCGTGGAAACAGGCCGAAGTTCACCAAACCATCTCCACACCATGCCAAGCAAGGCCCACAGAGTCCCACGTACGTGTGGTGCAGAGCCCTGTATCCCCACACCAGGACTTACCCTGCGAATAGCAAAACATTCAGTGAGTGCGGTAAGCAGAACTACTTCTCCAAAGTGTGCCACTCCTCGCAAAGAATATGGCCCAATGGCTCACAGAAGCGAATGTGCGCAGTAGAACCGCACCCCGATGACAGGTCAAGCAGTGACATGGACGAACATGAAACAGCCACTGTCCACGTGGTAAGACTGCTCGACACGCACAAGTCTGCCTGGCAGACCACACCGACTTTCAAAATCGGAAGACCACTCGCTTGCCGCACTCATAGATATAGGAGCCACCATCAACCTCATGGCTGCAAACGTCTACCATAGCCTACCTAACCCGCCAGCACTTCGCAGCACCAACATACAAGTGTACTCGTTTGTTAACCTCTCACCGCTGAAGCTGTGTGGCGTCTTTCCAGCAGATATCTCTCATGACGCCACCCGTCCAAGTGCAAAGGTCTACGTGGCGCAAGAAGGGTCAGGATTTTTACTTAGCTGCCGCACAGCCAAAAACCTCACCCTGATCCAATTCATATTCGACGTGCATGCACACGACCTCCACCGCCCACTGCAGGACTTTATATGTCTGTTCCATGGAATTGGGTGTTGAAAGGACCAGCCATCCAGTTGCACATTGATAAGTCAGTAGCTCCGATAGCTCTTAGGCACAGAAGGATCGCTTTTCATCTCCGACCAAAGGTGGAAGCCGTCAACTCTGGCTCCTAGAGAAAGCTGGCCTCATCAAAAGGATGCCAGGACCAATGCCGTGGCTGTCCCCCATCATGGTGGCAAAGAAGCCCAAACAGCCCAATGCCATGCGCATCTGTGTGGACATGAATGTCCCGAATTTAGCAATCAAACGGGAGCACCACCTCACACCAACCGTAGACGACCTCGTTGGCGAGCTGGCAGGCTCCAAATGCTTTTCCAAGATGGATCTCCGATCCGGCTACCATCAGATAGCCTTACACCCAGACTCCCGCCCCATTGCCACTTTCTCGACTCATGCAGGGCTCTGGAGGTACACCAAGCTCAACTTCGGCCTCTCCAGCACAGCCAAAGTCTTCCCGAACATTGGCTAGGGCAACCTCCATGGGTTGCAAGGAGTACTCAATGTGAGCGACGATATCTTAGTGCATGCTCCCACGTTAGAAGAACATCTAATTCGCCTCCAGGCCATTTTCTCTCGTCTTAAAGAGAGCGGACTCACGCTGTACCGGGAGAAGTGTGACTTCCTACTGACAGACATCAGCTTCTTCAGTTACCAGTTCTCCGACAAGGGCATCGCCCTGATCCCGACAAGGTGAAAGACATCCAGGAAACACCTGCCCCAACGTCAGTGTTCGGAGTCTGCAGTTTCTTGGGCATGGTGACCTACTGCTGATGTTTCATCAAGAACCTGTCGGACCTCACCGGCCCACTCAGAGACCTGACCAAAGCAACCAGCCCATGGGTATGGAGTCCCAAGCAAGAAGAATTATTCCAACAAACAAAAGCAGCATTGTCTGCAGATACCACACTGGTATAGTTTGACCCCAGGATAGAATTACAACTCGTAGTGGATGCCAGCCCCACCGGCCTAGGTGCAGTCCTAGCCCAGTGGCAAGAATGTGGAGAATGGGCTCCGGTGACTTACGCTAGCTGCACACTCACACCAACGGAGCAGCGATACTCACAAATAGAGCGGGAAGCGATCGCAATCCTATGGGGCTGTCAACACTTCTACCTCTATGTATACGGCCACCCTTTGCTGTCATCACTAACCTCAAGCCCCTAATCCCATTATTTCAAGGCTCTTCATCATGACTCCCTCCAAGGATTGAGAAGTGGATCCTGCAACTGCAAGAATTCCAATTCTCCGTTGAATACCAGCCCGGCATCCGAAACCCGTCCGACTTCCTGTCTAGGCACGCCGACCGATCACGCTCCCCGAAGCCACAGAAGCTGCAGCCACAGAAGATTATGTGAGGATGACCGTGGAAAGATCCAGGCCCCTCCTGATCTACCTGGAAGATGTCATAGTGGCCACACAGTGTGATGACTGTTTACAGATCGACATCCAAGCTGTCACCTCGGGTGACTGGAAGATGCTACAAAATCCAATACCACTCCGCACTGGGACAGCCCAGGCGTTTCTGAAGGCCTTATATCAAGATCATCAAGAGCTGTCTGTGACCAACGATGGCTGTCTCCTTAGATTCCCACGGCTAGTGCTGCCTGAGAGACCTTGCATAGAAAGCTGCACTCCTAGCTCACGGAGTCCACCAAGGGGTCGTCATGTCCCAGAACCGCTCCGAAGCAAGGTCTGGTTCCCGGGCCTAGACCAAAAAGTGGAGGCAACAGTGGAACACTGTCCTGTCTGCCTGGCCACCAGCCCGCCAGAGCGGCCAGAGCCAGTCATCACCGAAGCAGCTCCGAGTGTATCTAGGAAAAGAGTAAGCGCAGACTTCGGCAGCCTCCCCGGAGGGAAACACATGCTAGTCATGGTGGATGACTACTCACACTGCCCAGAGGTGGAGATAATAGCAACAACGACTGCAGCAGGGGTAATTCCGAAGCTAGAAAAGCTCATAGCAACACATGGGCTCTTTGGAGAAATTCGTACCAATAACGGACCGCTGTTCACCAGCTACGAACGAATGGACTATCTAGCATCCCACAATATCAAGCACCACGGATAACCCCCGATGGCCTCAAGCCCATGGCGAGGTAGAGCGCCTGATGAGAACCCCTAACAAAACAATCCAAATCGCAACCTGGAACAGGCATTATACCAGTTCTTAAGGGAGTATAGGCTCACGCCGCACTGCACCACCGGCATCTCTCCGAGCAAACGATGCTTTGGCAGGACTGTTACAGATATCATCCCGCATCACCCTGTGTGGGAAGAAACACCCAACCCACCATATCAATCAAACTCCTGGAGGGCCAAGAAGACTCCTCCAGTAAAAGACGCACTCTAGAACACCATACTGGGTGACCGAGTGCTGGTGCAAGACTGCCATCCCGTAGGGAAGTTCCGACTGCCGTTTGAATTGCCGTGGGTAGTCGTGGAAGTTACAGGCACAAAGGTAACCGCTCAAAGAGGCCAAGAGAGAGTGACACGTAACATATCTGAATTCAAGAAGGTCCCAGAGGACATCGCCAATGAACTCCCTGCGGCCGGCCTGTCAAGAGAGGCTGCTGCGACGAACCCTCAAGATACCAACAAGAAGTGTGACCTATCACTGAATCCAGATACCCTCTCAGAGGACTTATGTACAACATCCTCTCTCAGCACCTCCCGGGACCCGAAGCCTATACTCCCAGCTGTGAGAGTTCCGGAACCAAGGAAGCGAACAAACGCAACCACCCTCGCCGACACCCCGTGAAGGGCAGCCAAGGGTGGTATGAGTTGCGGTCGCACCCAAAACCATCCCAGAGGAATAAAGAATTTGTGACCGGGTAGCGCAAGATGACGGACAAGTCTTCTGTTGTGAACAGGTACCAGAGTATCCTGCGATCAATTAAGAGTATGCTATGATTATTATATCAGGACTGGGACTATCATGTGAGATCTAAGTTGTTTAAGTTTTCATTTACCCCTGTTGGGTTCTGACATTGTTATTTCCCAGTAAAGGAGGAATGTAGTGTTGTCAAGACATGGGTGAGTACAAGACTTCCAGTCGCACACGGTGAGTAGCCGTGACCCCCGTGTGCGTGATGAAAGTGGGCTGAACTGGCGTACGAAGAACCCAAGAAAGTTAATAAAATTCCAGGCCTCCGGGCGTGGCTCAGTTTTTCTGGTCAGTACCACACTGACGTCTCCGTGTAATTATTGGGGCGCTTATGCTTAGGCCTGACCACGACACCACACTGGTAGGCCCAGGCCGAGGGGTAGAACACAGGAGGCTGTTGAGGGGTGGTTAGAGAGTGGACTGCATGATCACCACAAAAGGAGACAGCTCCCTGTCACTGTAACACTGTTGCTTTCAGGTGTGACATGAAAGGACTGCAAGTTCCAGAATGCACTGTTGTGTTGGATGGAAGTCTAGATTAGTGTGCCGGTGACATTGAAACACCCGGTACTCCTAGTACCCCATTGGTCTGGTAATCACAGCTGTGCAGGCCTGAGGCGCAGCACTGTGCAGAGATAGGAAAGCACAGTGACCCGGCGCCTCCGTGGTACCCGGCTGCTCGCAGGAGTCGCTCATCCAGTCCAGGTTATGTGTAGCATGCTGGGATTTGTAGTCCTCTGTAATCAATTGTCACACAGGACTACAAGTTGCAGAATTCAAACACAATTCCTGGGTGGGAGGAGTTACTGACGCACGCGCCTGGGACGTTCTGATAACGGGGGTCACCCGGATCCTTGTGCCTCTTTGGCAACAAGGGGGAGCGCAAAGCATGCTGGGATTCTGCCCAAGAGTGAAGGGCTATCTGTCACGTGAGCACGTGTTGGATGAACCGCAGGGCAGGCAGCTCATGGTGTTTGGCGAACACAGCCTGGGACATGGAGCTTTGCTTTTAGCAATGCTCGCATAGCTCGCTAACTGCTCTTGGCTAAAATTATATCTACTTTACAGCCATGTGAGTCAGTACAGCATCATACACCCAATGACCAGCAATTCTCAGCATACACCTTTTAAAAAACGGTCTTGTATTGCGTGTGAACATAGTCACATCATCGCAACAGGAACCCCCCGCCCCAACAAGCCAACAACCCGCAAATTAATCCCAGACACAAGTGTTAAGATTGGAAAAAGTTGCTGCAGGTTTATTACATACAACATATGTAATCACGGTGGGTTATCTTACAGGCGATCCAAGGGCAGGCCGCATTCTCGCCACCTGCCCGCCAATCAGCACAGTGGCGAACCACCCAACTGCTGCACCATTATGGTAATCACACTACTCACGCCCCTTGTGGGGCGTACCTAGGCAAACCCCCCGGTTGCACAGGCCCACAACCACCCGAAGGACTACTGGGGCGCCGACACGAGTTCCTGGACCTCCCATGAGGTTCGAGGTCAAGTCAAGTCAGTCAAGTCAAAAAAATTTGTATAGCGCACTACATACCCAGAGGGTTTCAAGGCGCTAAGGAAGGGGAGGAGGATTATTTGTCAAATATCCACGTTTTAAGCTGCTTTCTGAACGCTAGGTGGTTCTGGGTGAGGCGAAGGTAAGCGGGAGTGAGTTCCATGTTTTAGCAGCCAGGTATGAAAAGGATCTGCCTCCCACGGTGGTCTTGTTGATGCGAGGTACAGTGGCGAGGGCTTGGCTGGAAGAACGTAGTTGGCGGGAGGGGGTGTAGAAGGACAGTCGAGAGTTGAGGCAATCTGGTCCGATGTCGTACAGTGTTGCACCTCTCTGCTTCCGGATCGCCCTGTAACTCCGCCTGCAACGAAAAAGGAACACATTAAAGCTCCCACAGGAGCCCCCCCCAAGCAGACACTCTGGGTTAGAGGTAGGGAGGGAAAGAGTGTCCCGACGAAGTGTGCGCGACGTCCGGAGCGGCAAAGAGGCCTGGACAATGGCGAGGGGTAGAGATATACCCCCTAACCCCGCCTAGCCGCCCCGGGCGCGCGTCATGGACCCGCCCACCTCCAGCCGGGCAACGCCTGCCCTGGGGAGGAGTGGCTGGCCACAGCAAAGGGCGGGGGCAGCCCTCCGTGACTAAGAACCCGCCCTCCTGATGGCCACCGGGTGGCCTCGGGCAGTCAAATAGTCACATCAGGGCAACAGGAACCCCCCGCCCCAACAAGCCAACAACCCGCAAATAATTCACAGACACAAGTGTTAAGATTGGAAAAAGTTGCTGCAGGTTTATTACATACAACATATGTAATCACGGTGGGTTATCTTACTGGCGATCCAAGGGCAGGCCACATTCTCGCCACCTGCCCACCTGATGAGCCAATCAGAACAGTGGCGAACCACCCAACTGCTGCACCATTACGGTAATCACACTACTCACGCCCCTTGCGGGGCGTACCTAGGCAAACCCCCGGTTGCACAGGCCCACAACCGCCTGAAGGACTACTGGGGCGCCGACACGAGTTTCTGGACCTCCCATGAGGTTTGAGGTTAGGCTCTGGCACCCCTATGTGCCCGCTGAAGTACAGTGTTGCACCTCTCTGCTTCCGGATCGCCCTGTAACTCCGCCACAGCCCGGGCGGCGGTCCCCACCACAGCACGGGCCCCCCACCAAACGCTTCCTTTGTTACCTGCAACCTTTGCTCAGAAGTGCCTCTTTTAAATCGAGGAGGAACAAGTCTAAACCCACAGGCGTGAGATGAACACCATCCGCCTCAAAGTAACCATTGATTTTGTCCTGAATCATTTCATGTTTGATGAAACCAAGACCCCTCTGCTGGGTGAATTTTTTCATGGCGCTGTTGATTCTCTTCCTGGACCTATCTATTGCTTGACAAGACTTTGCGCCCCACCAAACTCTACGTGGCACAATTTCAGACCACCAGATTTCACACTCATGCATAAGCCCGCAGACGACCCCCAGGTCTGTTTTCATTTTCTGCAATAAGGTAGACCTCCCCAGGTTCGTGAGGTCATTACCGCCCAGGTGAATGACCAAATTTTGAGGCAGGGGCCCGCTGCCGCTAACGCTTCCTGTAATCTAAGCAACAGACTATTCCAGCGCATGCCAGGAAAGCCCATCCAAACACAGTCAGTGTTCACGAAGCCCTGCGTCCAGTTCCTGATCGCTGCCCACTGACCCAACCTGAAGACGGTGGAATGCCCCAAGACCCACACTCTTGACCCTGTCAAAAGAATAGACGCAATTCACTTTGACATGTTTATTGAACAACAGAGCACACAAAAGTGATAAAAAGGGCATAAAGCCTAAAATTAGGAACGCTGCACACAAATATAGAATAGAAAGGACAGGTGTTGATACCACTGCTCATGGGCGAATGTAACGTTTATAGCAGGGAGACTCCAAGCGCCCCACTTTTTGTACTTTTTCCGGCTGCAAGCCTGCTTTAAAGGCAGACGTGGCCGCCCCAATTCTGAATGAATGGCTGGAAAACCTTTTCCCTTGCTTCAACAAACCAGCTCTATCAAGGCATGCCAACATGATTTTATCCATTTGGTACTTGGTCAGAGGGCTCAGGTCAGCATGGATGAAGAGGTAACCTTCTACCGCAGGACGCAGAGCGAGGTATAACTGGAGGGCCGACACCGAACAATGGCGGAGGTCCCCCAGTGGGGCCAACAGGATGACTGCCCCCTTGCCTGCCTGGTCAGTTTTAGACCGCCTAAGAGTGATAGACAGACCCTCATTGATACTTATGTCCGGCACCCCTAGTGCGTCCCCAGACTTGTCTGACTTGGAGCGTGCCACTAACTCACTGCTCCGGAATGCTCCGAAAAATGCTAGGCAGAAAGCCGCCGAGAAGAGGGACGCTTCGAAATGCGAGTGCACCACCGACTGCAGTACCGCCAGCATGGCCTGCAGAGTAGGGAACTCTATGGGGGACCTGTTATCGGGGACCCTAGGCTCATCTCTAGCCCACCCCTTCAAAGCTGCCTTAATTACAAAAGACTTGGTCGGGTCACCTGCCCCTCTCAGTCTCGCATCATGGCTGATCGCTGCCAGGTGGCTGCAAGCCCAGGAGTGGGATTTTCCCCGTTTCTTGGCCCAGACAACAAAGGCTTGTACTCTGTCCTCAAAAGGCAAATCTGCCAACCCCAACTCATCAATGGCTTTGTGGAAGTTGGCCAGGTGACTGCCATAGCGCCTCCTCGTACCTGGGGCTAGTGACCTCTCCCCTAACTCTCTCAGCTCCTGCTCCACTCCAAGATGCGCCAAAGTTCTGGTGCGAAGGGGGTCATCTCCATTCTCGCATGTGGGCACGCCGCCCGGAAACGGTCCTACTGAAAACGAGAAAGAGCGTCAGCCGCGACATTAGTGACCCCCGCAATGTGCCTAGCTCTAAATTCCACATTGCAGCGCAGGCTCCTACTGGCCAACTCTCTCAACAAGCAAAGCACCAAAGGGCAACTAGCCGTTTGACCGTTGATGGCTTGCACGACCGCCATATTGTCCGACCAAAAGAGGACCTTCTTGTTAGACAATGGGCCCGGCCAGAGGTGCAGTGATACCACGATAGGGAAGAGCTCCAGGACAGTAATGTTGAATGCGATCCCGCGCTTACGCCAGGGATTAGGCCACTCCTGTGCGCACCATTAATCACCAAGGATAGCCCCAAAACCCTCCCTGCCAGAGGCATCAGTGAACATGCTAAGTTCGGGGCTGTCCACCCACGGGGACCTCCAGATAACCGTCTTGTTGAAATCGGACAGGAATTTATCCCACATTACCAGGTCTTTCTTCAAACCCGCAGACAGCTTCACGAAATGATGACGTTTGAGGACATTTGCAGTGGCCCTGGCTAACCTTCTAGCACACACTCGTCCCACTGGGATGACTCTAGCCGCAAAGTTAAGTTTGCCCAGGAGACTCTGAATGACCCCCAGAGGTGCCTTGTCCCTTCCTAGCAGATCCTGAATGTCCCGTTTCAGGTCCTGTACTTTCCCGGGGGGGGAGTCTTGACACGCCCATTACCGTATCCAACTCGATGCCCAGAAAAGTGAGAACCTGTGTTGGACCCTCAGTCTTGCCAGGTGCCAAAGGCACGCTCAGGTGACCGGCCAAGTCAATGAAACAATCCAGACCTTCCTTGCATTCCTGAGTGCCCTCCCTACTGATGAAAAGGAAATCATCTAGGTAATGCGACACCGCTGTGACGCCATACTTCATGGAGAGAGCCCATTGCATGAAGGAGCTAAATGCCTTAAAGAAGGCGCACGAGACAGCGCACCCATTAGGCATGCATTTGTCAAAATAGTACTCCTCTCTCCACTTAAAACCCAAAAGATGCTGACTATCTGGGTGCACGGGCAAAAGTCTGAATGCCGCCTCAATATCTGCCTTCGCAAGCCAGGCCCCTTTCCCTGCTCTCCTAACCAGGTCAACAGCCATGTCCAGAGAACAGTAGGAAACTGAGCAAGCCCCCTCTGGTAGCCACGAGTTAACTGAATTGCCTTCAGGGAAGGAGAGGTTGTGAATTAGCCTGAAAGCCCCCGGCTCCTTTTTGGGGACCACACCCAGGGGGGACACCGCGAAATCAGGGAGGGGAGGAAATGTGAACGGGCCAGCCACCCTCCCCAAAGACACTTCCTTACAGATTTTCTTCCCACCTCTGAGAGGTCCCTAACTGACTTCTGGTTCTCGGCGTCCCTACTGACCATGGGACCCTGGTAAGGAATTTTGAAACCTTCAAGGAAACCTTCTGCCAGGACAGACCTGTCTTTCTCATTGGGGTAAGACCTTAGTAAGGGCAAAAGCTTAGGGATGATGATAGGAGACGGGCCCTTGGACAGACGAGGAACATCCCCACTGGAGAAATTACCTGCATTTAGAACACATTGGCCAAGAGAATGGGGAGGCAAGGGGACGAGGGCACCAGGACGGGCATAGGGGGCCAGGGCGGGGAGAACGTTTTTACTTGTCTCTGCTGGTTGAGCTTGAAGCGGAATTGCGCTTGTCGCATGCCGACCCAGGGTGGGCCCCACTGCACTTACTGCTAGAGTGTGCAAACCTGCACGCCTTACCCCAGATGCAATTCCCTGCGTTGAACAACCATCAAGTTGCTGCGAAACTCTTCCTGTTAGTCTGTCTATTGAAACTCCCCCTGCCGCAGCCCCCACGAAAGGACTGCTTGAAATTACCTTTTCTCTCAGTGAACAGACCCTTACCTGCCTCTGCTTTCTTTTCCTGTGTGCTAACTTTGCCCCCAACTTCAGATTTACCCTTACCCATATGCTGCATCCGGAGTCTCACCTCCATCTGATCCCAGTCCAAATCAGGGCAGACCGCCATCTTTTTACGAAATTCGCAGTTGTACCTGTACCACCCCAAGCCTGCAGATGATTCAGCCTCCTCAGTTATTACACTAGCATACTGAAAAAGACCCTGCGCCTGCTCGGGGAAACGCTCAGTGATTACAGCCGCTAGGATGGAAAAAGCTTGTCTCCAGTTCTTCATTGTTTTCTCAGGCCAAGATTGAAAATGAACTTTCTTTTCTTCATCCTTGGCACCCATTTTCCTGATATCAACACCCTCCGCCCCCAGCATAAGGAGGGAGAAGATGTCAATAAATTCCCTATGCCAAATACCTTATTTTGCAGCCTGAGGCACCTGCCATGCAAGGGAGCATTTGCCTGACAGCAAGGGTGCCATGGTCATCATAACCGCTGGCGCGGGGGAAACTGTGTTGGGCGCGGGCGCAGCTGCGAGCACGGGCAAAGCAGTGGGCACAGTAGGAGCGGGAAACAGTACTGAGGCAGGGGTCGGAACAGTAACAATGCTAGGCTGTGCGTAGCCCGCCGACGAAACCAAGACAGCAAGGGGACGATCTGACGCTGCGCTGCTTTCCCCACCCTGAACCGGGAGCCCTCCCCCACACCCGAGTCACCAATGAGTCAACTGATGCCGTGGGCGGAGGAACCAAAGATACCGGTGCCGCCGCCAGGGGCGCCGCAGATGCTGAAGTCGCCGAGGCGGCGGCAAGCAAACCAGCTCTGACCTCTGACATAAAAACAGTAAGGGAATCAGTAAGCTTACCAAGTTCCTCCCGAGTGACAAAGTCTGCTGGAGAAACCACTGGAAGAGGGAGAGGGGGGGCGTTAGCCGTGACCACCGCCGGGGGGGAGGCGGGGGCATGCACAATCACATTCCTGGTAGTTTCGGGCGCCCTGCTTTTGGAGGGAGGCTCCACTGGGAAGTCCTTCACTGTAGGCTTCCGGACACGCTTGGGCCTAATGTGACCAGTATCTTCCACAATGTCTTGTTCAGGTGTGGCAGGGGCAGGGACGGCCCCGGGGAGTCTAGGGGGGTTGGCCGACAACAGTTCACTAGCCCACGCAACCCCATTTGTCTTTATCAAGTCCAGAAGTGCCTTCAGCTGCGCATCCTGAGATGGTCCTATCCCTGAGTCGTTGACTTGTGACGTCTGCGTAAAAAGCGGAGGAGACCCCTGACTTTCCATGCCTGTCTTTGGCTCTTCCCCTGAAAGAAAAAATGCCTGTGAGCCAAATGTCTGTTTACTAAACAAGAATGTTAGGGGATAAACAGAGACGACTGTCCATCACGTTTGTACCTAGAGGGAAACAGTGTAGCATGGCATTATCTAAAAAGGGGGGTGGGGGGTGGGGTTCAGCGCTCCGGGTTTTTTGTGTTTCGGTTTGAACTAAATGAACATTCAAAGCGCAACAAAGAATATTTGTCTCTCTCCCGCTCCTACAAAGCTTTCAACCGCCTAGGGACGAAACAGCCCCCCAAATACATACCTCACACGAAATTGTTCCTGGCGCCGGTGTGTAGAAGGTGGTGGGGGATACCGATGCCAAGGCCCTAAGCCGAATGAGAGGTGTGGGCAACGCCCTGTCTGAAAGAAAAGAAAGAGTGAGACTGCGCCTGTGGAGGTCCCACGAACTGCAGAACATAAAAGGTGACACGCACCTACACCATAAAATACCCTACGGGGGGCGCAGTGAAGGTATACACGTGCACAATCACATCAACATGGACAACCAAATAGGCTTGCCCCAAACCGTGCCCCCATGTGTGTCGCATGGTACAAAAAAAGGTGAAAAAACCATTGGCGGGTGACAAACTGTAACCCGGGCCACCCGGACAGATTACGCCAGTGCACTCCACAATGTTCACCCCCACGGCGTGCGGGGTAGAGATATACCCCCTAACCCCGCCTAGCCGCCCCGGACGCGCGTCATGGACCCGCCCACCTCCAGCCGGGCAACGCCTGCCCTGGGGAGGAGTGGCTGGCCACAGCAAAGGGCGGGGGCAGCCCTCCGTGACTAAGAACACGCCCTCCTGATGGCCACCAGGTGGCCTCGGGCAGTCACATTTATTTCAAATGCTTTCATGATGCGAAAAAATATTTGTTATTGATGTGTTCTCAATGGTTTTCTCTCGTAAAGGCTATGAGGGGTTTCATACTTTTCATACAGTGTGCTAACAGCATCGAAATAAACAAAGGATTTCACTATGCCCAGCTAAAACAGAGATGTTTGCTAGCTCACCCAGAGTACTCACATTTCCAAGACAAATACGTGAGTAGTGAGTCCAGCCCATTCTTGTTCTGTGTGTTGTGGGTCTTGCACAGTGGAATAAACAGGACGACAAGCCCCAGAATGCAAAGGTAAACCCCAGAAGCCTGCGCGCTCTGCACAGCGGTTTCTCAGGTCCAAGCTGAGTTGACTATCCAGTCCGGATTTTTGCTTTGCATTCTGGGACTTGTAGTCTTGTTTATGGCAGTACGTATGTCTGTAAAAAGAGAGAGGGACCCCACATTCCCAAAGGGGCAGGGCACCGTAAATAGACCATGCATCCACATATAAAGCTCCCTCTGAGTATATTTCATTACATGTCACATCCCATTCATACTCTACTCACAGTCTCATTCAACATTCCATTTATTGCCCTGGAAGGATCAAGGTAGGATCCCGAAATTATACAAAATTTTAATATTTTATTTATTTAAGACCGAATTGGCTATACTGGGCAAAACAATAAAACAACAATTGTATTAAAATTGTTAAAAACTGGGTTATAACAAATCAATAATGCTGTTTGCATACAATAAAAAAAAACGTGAATATTGTACATACGTAAGCATAAAAGATAACAATAAAGCTTCACATTCCTATTGAAACACAGAATTTTTAAAACAAAGCCAGTAGTTCTATATTTACATTTACAAAGACAGAAAAAAGGAGAACACAATAGACATAAAACTTTTGTCTTTTGGCCACTAATCTGTTCTGGTCATTGTCTGTAGTACAGAGTATACATAATTAATTGATATCAAATATATCATTCAATGCCTCTTAGATTTAGGGGCAGATTTACAAGCCGCTTGCGCCTCATTTATGCCGCCGTTGTGTCACTTTTGTGACGCAACGGCAGCGCAAATCCTGCGCCATGGTGCGGGGTACTTACAACATGACGCATCTGGGAGATGCAGGAACGCCTCCTAAAAGTGGCTGAGTGAAATCTACAAGATTTCACTCAGACACTTTTAGGCCCATGCTGCGTCAAAACCCTGCACCTGCCTGAAGCAGGCGTAAGGACTGACGCAGCATTAACTAGATAGGGCCCCCAGAGCATTGCTGGAGCTGCGCTGCGCTTGCCACGCAACTCCAGCAATGCGCCACTTTTACGGCACAGATGCGTCACGCATATGTGCCGTTTATGCCACATGGTGCGCCGTGTAGGAGAGTAGGGTCTGCAATCCTATGATCACCCAGATTTTTTGCTTTTGTTTCACTGGTTTACGACTTTCTCTGGCTGTGGGCCTGCTAATCAGACCCACAGCCTGGCTGTTCTCTTTCTAAATTACGATATGTACCCTAGGTGCATTTACCAATTGGTACTGGGCCACCTTATCAGACCCCGTAACGCAGGGCATAGGTGTACCCAGGGCCGCCAGGGGCTGCAGCATGTATTATGCCACCCCTGGCTGGCCTCCTAAATTTGACACAACTGGCTGCATGACAGCTGGGGCGAAGTCGTGTAATCACACTTTGCTTTAGGTATAGTAGCTCTATATCTAACCATACAATGGACACCCGAGTTCCTATCAGTCACTCCTATGGCAGGCCTTAACAATCCTGAAGGCAGAGTGCGTGGGCTCGTGTGAGCTAGGTTCAGGCCCGAGCCGAGCCCGGTTGCAGCTTGCGGAATCAAGACCCAATAGCTGTTCCATGATAACGCGTACCACATCGGTAACTCCAGTGTCGCGCTATCAAGGCATGTCGAGTAAGGTGTCATACGAATCGGGGTGCTCCCCTCTCACCAATTCTGGCGATGAGGTTAGCATCCCACCCTTCTAGAGGGACACGACATGTACGTAACTGTGAACCCCGGTTAAAGTTAACTGAAGCCTCAGCTCCACAAAATGGATGCTGCCACCACAGACACGAGTCTGACCTCCTGCTGCTGGGAGTCCTTCCAGCGAGGAGCACTTGGACAAAGGGTTTCCTGTCGAGGGCGGTGTTCGCACCGTCCCAGACAGGGTTTGTGTATTCTGGGTAGGTAGGGCTTTGGCGAGAAGGTGACTGCGGAGTGGCACCCCGGTGCTCACTGCGCATCTGCCGGTTAGAACCAGTTCCAGGGGCGACAGCCCTGGCCTGGGGAAAGCCCGGGAGGGGAGAGGGGTGTAACTACCCCCCTTCCTGGTCCCACCCTTAGGGCAGGACCTAGTCATGTACCCACCCCTTTCTTTAGAATAAAGACCGGAGCGGGGACCCTTCCAAATTAGATCATCTTTGATTCAAGAACTACTTTCTACGAAAGGACATTCAAGACTCTTCTCAAGATTTCTCCCTTGTGACTAAGGAGTAGTCACCCTGCATCAGCGGACACCAACTAAGAACTCTGCGGTTTGCTGTAAGTCCTTCCTCAAGGAATCCGACGGCCCAGCTCGACGAGAACCGGCTTCCCTGGCACCTCTGACCTCTACCCACGTCATCAGCTCAGCTGTGATCTGTGGGTGCGACGAGACCTCGAGGGACCGGCCATCATCAGAACCTGCACGCTCTTAAAAACCAGCACGACCATCGAGGTAACTCTCTGGTGAGTGCTCTGGGGTCCGAGAAGCCCCGACCCTGAGCCGCTCTAGCACCGAAGTGCAGTCTCCCAGCATCTCCACGATCTGCGTGGGGCCCTTCTGCTCGCTGCTCAGCCCGTTGTCTGGTCACTAGCCGCTGGCTTGTGCCCTTCTGTGATGACATCCGAGAATCATCACTGCTGGTCTGGTTGCTCCAGACTGGCTCTTGCTTCCATCTTTGCGAGAAGCACCCCGGACCCTCCTGGTCCACTCAAGACGCCATCTTAGGCCCACCACGTGGCCCTGAGATCTGCCAAGGCTTGTTGCCCCATCCTGGGCCCAGCGACGCCGACAGCATCATCCTTCGTGGGACAGCTCGCACCTCCACCGTGGTCGCCGACAACGCCTCCTGGTCCGTGAGACTGCAGAGCCTAGCGTCGCCCACTCACCTGGTCGAGGTGACGGCCAACCGGTGCCTTCCTGGTACCCTCTGACTACTGGCTAGTAGTACGAACTTGGTCACCTCTGCTTTCAGGTTTCATCAATCTCCGATCCAGGCTTGGATCTCTACGAACTATTCAGCACTGGTCGCCGGCCAGCAACTCCTTTCTTCCGGCTCCTGGCTCGTCAGCGAAGACCCCGACGCCTGTAAGACTTGTGCAGCCGCAGCCCTCGTGGCTAGGTAACTCGGCATTTCGGTGCCTGCATAGCCTCCTTACTCTAGGGTCCCGAGTCCCTCGCTTCCGACTTGCCTTATCGGGTCCGCCCGAGACCTTAACCTTTCCGTGTCCTCGGACACTTGTTTTAATTGTGCACTTGAAGTATTTGCTAAAGAGATTTGGTTTGTGCTTAGTACCCTGTCCTCATAAAGAGTACAGGGCTGTTGTGATTCTTAATAAATATACTGTTTATTTTCATAACACTTGTGTGGTGTCCTTTCACTGGGTGTTCAAGGGGTACATGTGTGGTAAACAGCTGGCTTAACGCGCCCTCTCGAGTCTTTAGCCTTAGACTGCTCGTATCCACGCTACTAGGATAGCTGGTCTATAGGTTGACTTACAACCAAACACCATAAGGGTCGTTGGAACGATACATAGCGGTCGCTAGAATAGCGAACGTTGCATATCGGGCCAACTTCTCACATTGGTGAGCAGCGGTTGGGATTTGAGCTTGCTGTTGTTTTGCCACACGTATCCTAAGAATATCTTGTTGAAAGATCGCACAAGTACTGTTAGTACATATAACTAAAAGCTTAGAATACTCTGAGTTCTACTGAACCAGCTGTTGTAGCTCCTCAAGGCTTAGCACACCTTGGCTACAACTCTTAGCAAGGGTACAGTAGGTAAACACGTAGTGTAGGTAGGTGCATCACTTACACCACACTAGAAGCAGTATGTCGGACAAAGGAGGAAACTCTGGGTCTCCCCTTGTGTCAGTTGACCCTCCACAGATCATCCCTTCAGGATATACTGTGCTGAGCTTCAAGGAGTTAAGACGACTGTGTCACTCCAGGAAGATTCAGCAGGGGTCTAACCCCACAACGTCCTTTCTGATTGGTCTCTTGGAGACTTATGATGCCAGAAGAGCTGAGAAACTTCGTAGCTCTTCTAATCCAGAAGGAGACATGCCTCCCCTCGAGGGAACCCGAGACGATCCTGACCTCATCCACCTCGCAACTGAGAACGAAGATGTGGAGGAGGATGAGGATGAGGATCTCTCTGGGGATGAGGCAGATAAGGGACAGGTAGAAGTCGTCAGACTAAGCAGGTCCAACTTAAGCAAACATGATAGCGGTACTGGGGGACCCCTGGGGCCACTATCAGGTCAGCTTAACATTGGGAATGGACGAGCCCGATCTCTGTCAAGAGACTCTGGCAGATCCCTTCAAACCAATGGCTCTCACAACTCTTCTCAAAGAGGGATGACGTCCCCTCAGAGGAGTGTGCACGAAGCTAAGGAAAGGGCAGCTAATCTGAGGATCGAAAGGGAAGAACTTGCCCTGGCCAAAGAGAGGCTTGCCTTTGCTAGAGAGCAACAGTTAAGTGGGGCAGTCCCCACTGGTGGCAGCAATGTACCTAGTAATAGGGAAAAGAGTTTCGATACGAAACACCTTGGTAAGATAGTGCCCCCCTTTAAACAAGGGGACGACATCCACAAATGGATTACTGCTTTGGAGAGGGCCTGCACTGTGCAGGGTGTTCCCCAGAGTCAGTGGGCAGCTATCTTGTGGCTCTCCTTTGAAGGTAAAGGAAGAGACAAGCTCCTCACCACAAGGGTGGAGGATGCTAACAATTACCAAATCTTGAAAAATACACTCGTTGAAGGGTTCGGCCTAACCACTGAGCAGTACAGGGTGCTGTTCAGGGATACCCAGAAAACGCAGTCTCAAGATTGGTCTGATTTTGTCGATTGTGCCACTAAGGCTTTTGAGGGCTGGTTGCTGGGCAGTAAGGTTACTGATTATCAAGGATTGTATAATTTGATGATGAGAGAACAAATTTTAAACAATTGTCAGAACCAGTTGTTGCATCAGCATCTTGTCGACTCGGATCTGACCTCTCCCCAAGAATTGGGAAAGAAGGCAGACAGATGGGTTCGTACAAGAGTTAAACAGAACCAGGGCCAGAATCAAGGTGGTCAGAAGAAAGCAGACCAGAAGGGTAAAGATTCTAAAGGGGAACAAAATGACCAGAAGTCTTCGACAGGTCCCCAACAACCCAAAGAGGGTGGGGTCAGGCTCCCCAAAAGAAGAAAGAAGGCCACTCCAAAAGATGGTGCCAGTACTGTAAAAGTAAATCTCACTGGTTTAGTGAGTGCACCAAGAAAGGAGGAGGGCAGACTCCTGCCACTGCAGCCCCTAAGGCACCTGTGCCCCCTAGTACAGTCAGCAGTGGTAGTGCGCCTCCCAAGGGTTTGGTAGGGTTAACCCTGGGTTCTGAGGGGCGTGACAACTTAGTTGGCACACTCACTCAGGCTGTCCTTGTCAGTACAGGGGACGCGGACGTATCCCCTGACGTAAGCCCCAATACTTTGGGCAAATACCGACAGACGCCTTTCATAAATGGAAAGATGGCTCAGGCCTATAGGGACACTTGTGCCAGCGTCACCATGGTGACGCCTAACTTTGTGGACCCTGGACAGATCATGCCAGGTACAGAATTCCTGGTGACCAATGCAAGCAATGTCACTACCAATCACAGTATGGCAATTGTAGCTTTCTCCTGGGGAGGGGTAACTGGCCAAAAGAAGGTTGTAGTTAGTCCAGACCTCCCAGTGGATTGTTTGTTGGGCAATGATTTGGAGTCGTCACAATGGTCAGAAGTGGAGCACCGGACTCACATGGAAATGTTAGGTTTGCCAGCACATGTGTTCGCTGTGAATAGGTCACAGGTCAGGAAATGCCCCACTGAACAGGTGCTGGATCCTGGAACAACGGACCAGACACCTCCCAAGAAAAAGAGCAGTAGGGTTAAGGCTGCGCCTTCCCCCTTGCCCCAGGTCGAGGATCAAGTCTCAGAGGAGGCTGACCTACAGGAATTGAGGGAAACTGAGCCTAGGGAATTCGAACTTGATCAAGTTGAATTCTTGGGTTCGGGGGGACCCTCAAGGGAAGACCTGGGGAAGGACCAGTTAGACTGCCCTTCTCTTGAACCCCTCAGACAGCAGGCTGCTGCTGAGGCTGCTGGGAACGCCACAGGTACCCACAAGGTATACTGGGAAGATGGACTCCTGTACACTGAATCAAGAGACCCCAAGCCTGGGATGACCAGGAGGCTGGTCGTACCCTTGTCTCAGCGTGGTTTCCTACTTACCTTGGCCCACGAGATTCCCTTAGCAGGTCACTTAGGCCAGACGAAAACGTGGGACAGGCTTGTCTCACACTTTCACTGGCCTCACATGAACGAAGATACCAAGGAGTTTTGCCGCTCCTGTGTCACTTGCCAAGCCAGTGGTAAGTCAGGTGGCACGACAAAGGCCCCCCTTATACCAATGCCTGTGGTGGGGGTGCCCTTTGAACGGGTGGGGATCGACATCGTCGGTCCCATGGAACCACCTACAGCATCAGGGCACAAGTTTATACTGGTGGTAGTGGATCATGCCACCAGGTATCCTGAAGCTATTCCCCTTAGGACCACTACAGCACCTGTTGTGGCAAGAGCCCTGGTTGGAGTGTTCTCCAGAGTGGGCTTCCCTAAGGAGGTCGTCTCCGACAGAGGTGCAAACTTTATGTCGAGCTACTTAACTGCTATGTGGAAGGAATGTGGTGTTAACTACAAGTTCACTACACCCTATCATCCACAATGCAATGGGCTTGTTGAGAGATTCAACAGGACCCTAAAAGGGATGATTCATGGACTACCGGAAAAGCCTCGGCGTAGATGGGACATCCTGATCCCCTGCCTCTTGTTCGCCTACAGAGAAGTCCCGCAGAAGGGGGTTGGCTACAGCCCTTTTGAACTTTTGTACGGGCATCCTGTAAGGGGACCCCTGTGTTTGGTGAAGGAAGGATGGGAGAGACCTCTCAAAAAGCCTGCAGCCAACATAGTGGACTATGTGCTCGGCCTCCGCTCGCGGATGGCTGAATACATGGAAAGGGCATCTGAAAACCTTAAGGCCAGCCAAGAACTCCAAAAAGCTTGGCATGACCAAAAGGCTGTCTTGACTGTTTACCAGCCCGGACAGAAGGTGTGGGTGTTGGAGCCAGTGGCCCCAGCAGCACTCAAGGACAAATGGTCCGGGCCCTACACCATCCTGGAGAAAAAGGGAGAGGTCACCTACCTGGTCGACCTGGGAACTCCCCGGAGCCCCCACAGGGTGCTTCATGTCAACAGGCTAAAAGCATATGTCGACAGGAAGGACATGAGTTTGCTCATGGCCCTAGATGAGGGACAGGAGGAGGAGAGTGACCCTCTCCCCGACCTGCTCACTCAGAATCCTGACGATGGCTCGGTAGATGGTGTTGTCTTTTGTGGCAGCCTCTCCGAACATCAACAGAGCGACTGTAAACAGGTTCTTCAGTCGTTCAGACATATGTTTTCTCTAACGCCCGGTCAGACCGATTGGTGCACCCATGAGGTTGACACTGGTGACAGCTTGCCCGTCAAGAGTAAAATCTACAGGCAGCCTGATCACGTTAGAGACTGCATCAAGAGTGAAGTGCAGAAAATGTTGGAGCTGGGAGTCATTGAACCCTCGGATAGCCCTTGGGCTAGTCCCGTAGTTCTAGTGCCGAAACCTCACACCCAGGGTGGTAAGAGAGAGATGAGGTTTTGCGTAGACTACAGGGGTCTCAATGCAGTCACTAAGACTGACGCCCACCCAATACCAAGGGCAGACGAGCTTATCGATAGATTGGCTTCGGCCAACTACTTAAGTACGTTTGACCTGACAGCTGGGTATTGGCAAATCAGGTTAGCTGAGGACGCCAAGCCTAAAACCGCATTTTCAACCCCTGGTGGGCATTATCAGTTCGTGGTGATGCCCTTTGGTCTGAAAAATGCACCTGCCACCTTCCAACGGTTGGTGAATCAAGTCCTTACTGGGCTGGATGACTTCTGTGCGGCGTATCTTGACGATATTGCTGTCTTTAGCTCCACCTGGGAGGATCACCTGGTCCACCTGCGGAAGACGTTAGAGGCACTGCAAGCAGCAGGTCTCACTATCAAGGCCACCAAGTGCCAGATAGGGCAGACACAGGTTGTATACCCCCTCGGCTCACGATAAGGAGCGAGGTAACGACGGAGAGTGCGTGGCCTCCTTCACTCTGAGCCAGTGCCAGGTGAGGTGAGGTTGTTCCTCCCAACAATTTGGGAGAAGAAATACCATCTTCCTTACTAACAGGAAGTGGAGTGGTTCTGTAGTTTTCACAGTGAGTACAACGTTGCAGTAGAGTATCATAGGTCCTGAAGAAAGCCTATATAGGCTGAAACATGTCGACCAGTTCACTATCATGGTAAATAGCAATTCCTTGCATGCTATTTTCTCACACTGCATTTTAATCATACCACCTTGATGGTCAGACCCAATAAAGTTCTCTATATGACATCAAGTTAGGTATTTTTAACACACTTGGATTACAATTCATCCTTTTTTCTCATTCCTTTCACTATGTTCTGAGCACTGCAACTTAATACCCCCCTTTTTTGCAACCTGCATTGGGTCATCTCTAATGGTTGAGGGTCAACAGAGTGGTCCAAGGTTTGCTAGCCTCAGGTGTTCCTGAGGAAGGGCATCCTGGACACCACATTTATCAACCAACCACCCAGATGACGATGTTCCGCTAATGAGCGGGCTGATGGGTATTTTTCTGAGCACTGAGTAGGGTGTCTTTGCAAACATTTCTTCTCCTGTTCTTTACATCCTTATCATTTAGGTTTGTCATACTCTGTACATTAACCTTGTGGTTTTGTCTTACAGATTGAACACTATTTAGGTTCCTGTATACAGACTTCTGGTATCTCTCGTGTTATTCATTCCCTGTATACCTGGGCCACCTTGTAGGTGGAGGTCAGGTTCAGCCACTGGAGAGCAAGATACAGTCAATCAGGGACTGGGCTCCTCCAACCACCCAGACTCAGGTTCGAGCTTTCTTGGGCCTGACTGGTTACTATAGGAAGTTTGTCAGGAACTATGGTTCAATTGTGACACCATTGAACGAGCTGACAAGTAAGAAAATGCCAAAAAAAGTTCAGTGGACAGCGAGCTGTCAAAAAGCATTCGATGACCTAAAGCAGGCCATGTGCACGGCGCCTATCCTCAAGAGTCCGGACTACTCCAAACCATTTATTGTCCAAACAGATGCTTCTGAGTTGGGTGTGGGAGCTGTTCTTTCTCAACTGAATTTTGATGGTCAAGACCAGCCCATTGCTTTTATAAGCAGAAGGCTGACCCCTAGAGAGAAGAATTGGTCAGCTATTGAGAGGGAGGCCTTTGCTGTGGTTTGGGCCCTGAAGAAGCTGAGGCCATACTTGTTTGGCACTCACTTCAAGATTCAGACCGACCATAAGCCCCTCTTGTGGCTAAATCAGATGAAGGGTGAAAACCCCAAACTGCTTAGGTGGTCCATTTCCCTACAGGGGATGGACTTTACAGTGGAACATAGACCTGGTACTGATCATGGCAATGCCGATGGGCTCTCCAGATATTTCCACTTAGAACAAGAAGACTCACCTGGTCAAGGTTAGCGTATTGTTCCGACGTTTGGGGGGGGGTCATGTAGGAGAGTAGGGTCTGCAATCCTATGATCACCCAGATTTTTTGCTTTTGTTTCACTGGTTTACGACTTTCTCTGGCTGTGGGCCTGCTACTCAGACCCACAGCCTGGCTGTTCTCTTTCTAAATTACGATATGTACCCTAGGTGCATTTACCAATTGGTACTGGGCCACCTTATCAGACCCCGTAACGCAGGGCATAGGTGTACCCAGGGCCGCCAGGGGCTGCAGCATGTATTATGCCACCCCTGGCTGGCCTCCTAAATTTGACACAACTGGCTGCATGACAGCTGGGGCGAAGTCGTGTAATCACACTTTGCTTTAGGTATAGTAGCTCTATATCTAACCATACAATGGACACCCGAGTTCCTATCAGTCACTCCTATGGCAGGCCTTAACAATCCTGAAGGCAGAGTGCGTGGGCTCGTGTGAGCTAGGTTCAGGCCCGAGCCGAGCCCGGTTGCAGCTTGCGGAATCAAGACCCAATAGCTGTTCCATGATAACGCGTACCACATCGGTAACTCCAGTGTCGCGCTATCAAGGCATGTCGAGTAAGGTGTCATACGAATCGGGGTGCTCCCCTCTCACCAATTCTGGCGATGAGGTTAGCATCCCACCCTTCTAGAGGGACACGACATGTACGTAACTGTGAACCCCGGTTAAAGTTAACTGAAGCCTCAGCTCCACAAAATGGATGCTGCCACCACAGACACGAGTCTGACCTCCTGCTGCTGGGAGTCCTTCCAGCGAGGAGCACTTGGACAAAGGGTTTCCTGTCGAGGGCGGTGTTCGCACCGTCCCAGACAGGGTTTGTGTATTCTGGGTAGGTAGGGCTTTGGCGAGAAGGTGACTGCGGAGTGGCACCCCGGTGCTCACTGCGCATCTGCCGGTTAGAACCAGTTCCAGGGGCGACAGCCCTGGCCTGGGGAAAGCCCGGCAGGGGAGAGGGGTGTAACTACCCCCCTTCCTGGTCCCACCCTTAGGGCAGGACCTAGTCATGTACCCACCCCTTTCTTTAGAATAAAGACCGGAGCGGGGACCCTTCCAAATTAGATCATCTTTGATTCAAGAACTACTTTCTACGAAAGGACATTCAAGACTCTTCTCAAGATTTCTCCCTTGTGACTAAGGAGTAGTCACCCTGCATCAGCGGGCACCAACTAAGAACTCTGCGGTTTGCTGTAAGTCCTTCCTCAAGGAATCCGACGGCCCAGCTCGACGAGAACCGGCTTCCCTGGCACCTCTGACCTCTACCCACGTCATCAGCTCAGCTGTGATCTGTGGGTGCGACGAGACCTCGAGGGACCGGCCATCATCAGAACCTGCACGCTCTTAAAAACCAGCACGACCATCGAGGTAACTCTCTGGTGAGTGCTCTGGGGTCCGAGAAGCCCCGACCCTGAGCCGCTCTAGCACCGAAGTGCAGTCTCCCAGCATCTCCACGATCTGCGTGGGGCCCTTCTGCTCGCTGCTCAGCCCGTTGTCTGGTCACTAGCCGCTGGCTTGTGCCCTTCTGTGACGACATCCGAGAATCATCACTGCTGGTCTGGTTGCTCCAGACTGGCCCTTGCTTCCATCTTTGCGAGAAGCACCCCGGACCCTCCTGGTCCACTCAAGACGCCATCTTAGGCCCACCACGTGGCCCTGAGATCTGCCAAGGCTTGTTGCCCCATCCTGGGCCCAGCGACGCCGACAGCATCATCCTTCGTGGGACAGCTCGCACCTCCACCGTGGTCGCCGACAACGCCTCCTGGTCCGTGAGACTGCAGAGCCTAGCGTCGCCCACTCACCTGGTCGAGGTGACGGCCAACCGGTGCCTTCCTGGTACCCTCTGACTACTGGCTAGTAGTACGAACTTGGTCCCCTCTGCTTTCAGGTTTCATCAATCTCCGATCCAGGCTTGGATCTCTACGAACTATTCAGCACTGGTCGCCGGCCAGCAACTCCTTTCTTCCGGCTCCTGGCTCGTCAGCGAAGACCCCGACGCCTGTAAGACTTGTGCAGCCGCAGCCCTCGTGGCTAGGTAACTCGGCATTTCGGTGCCTGCATAGCCTCCTTACTCTAGGGTCCCGAGTCCCTCGCTTCCGACTTGCCTTATCGGGTCCGCCCGAGACCTTAACCTTTCCGTGTCCTCGGACACTTGTTTTAATTGTGCACTTGAAGTATTTGCTAAAGAGATTTGGTTTGTGCTTAGTACCCTGTCCTCATAAAGAGTACAGGGCTGTTGTGATTCTTAATAAATATACTGTTTATTTTCATAACACTTGTGTGGTGTCCTTTCACTGGGTGTTCAAGGGGTACATGTGTGGTAAACAGCTGGCTTAACGCGCCCTCTCGAGTCTTTAGCCTTAGACTGCTCGTATCCACGCTACTAGGATAGCTGGTCTATAGGTTGACTTACAACCAAACACCATAAGGGTCGTTGGAACGATACATAGCGGTCGCTAGAATAGCGAACGTTGCATATCGGGCCAACTTCTCACAGTGGGGCCCTTGTGATGGTGAAGGGCTCCAGCTGCAGGACTGACACCATGAGTCAGGTGTAACCCCTTCAGCCAGCCCTTGCCTTTGAATAAACTGCGCTTTGCAGTCTGGCAGTTGTCGTTTCCCGTTTCTACATTGTAATTGTATTTATGTAGTGCTTACTACCCCTGACGAGGCGTCGAATTGCTTTTTCAGCGAGCAGCACACTACTCCGGAAACAAAAAGGATTAAAGGTGAATTAGTATGGAGAAATATGAAATGAATTTGAGCGCTGGACATGTTAGTCCGTAATTTGGATCGAAAAGGATAGTGGAGGGAAAAGGTTTGCATTTATATAGAGCTTGCTACCCCTGATGAGGTGTTGAAGCGCTTTTCAGCAGGTAGCCCGCTATACCGGAACCCCAGCAGGATTAGTGGGGAATTAGTATAGGGGAATATTACATTAATTTGAGCGATGGACATGTTAGTCTATTATTTTGATTGAAAAGGAAGGGTGGAGGGATAGAAGAGGGAGGGTATTTTGGGGGGAGTTCATAGCAGTAGGAGGAGGTTTTGGGATGGGGAGGAGTCAGAGGTAAGGGTTTAGAAAGGCTTGTTTGGGAGAGCTGAATAGTAAAAATGGTTTGAGATGGGGGCGTGGCTATGATAGCCAACATGGTGGACATACTTTAGCGAGGCTCAGCTCGTCCACGCCATAAAATCTCATAATCCATCAGAATCCTGTCACCAAATGGAACGACTAACCTCCCGCTGATGTCTGGAAGAGGAAGCAAGCAACTGGGCCGACGATCAGCCCAGGATCGGCCGCGAGCTGAGCGCTGTGCTGCTGCAGTGAGACTCGGTCCGGAGCCTGCGGGCATGGCTCTGCCTCAGGGTCCGCCTGGAAGCAGTGATCAGCCTAACTTCGTGAGAAGGACGTAGGGGGCCCGGAGGTGAGTCAGAGCAACTGCGCGGTCAGCGCGACCTGGGGGGAGCTCTGAAGCTTCAGCGGGTGAGACACTCGACTGGCGGCGGCCTCTGCGGGCCCACCGCTGTGCGCAGGCTGAGCAGAATCTGGGGCGGCACAGGCCGTACCATTGAGGCCCGAGGCACGAGCTGGGGCCAACGGGAGAGATTGCTTGGACGCACGGCATCGGAAACCGTGGGCCCCGTAATCGCAGAGGAGCGTGCCTGGACTCAAGTATAGCCCTGGGGCTCAGATGCTTCACAAGGGATGGCGCACCTGGTGGGCCTCACGAGAAACACCTCACGAGAAACCCCGCACGGCGTCCGCAACATGACTAACAAGCATTTACAATGCAATGGTCTCTGCTTTGTTAAAGTTAGAGCTATTGGCATTGCAAATGGCATTTTTTTAATGTTTTGTTTAAAAAAAACATAAATAAATGGTATTGTCATTTACAATGGCAATAGGTGAGCATTAGAGAGTATTAGCGGACACAAAGACACACACACACACACAGACACACACACAGAGCCCCTACACACACACACAGAGCCACCCTCATAGACCCACCTACACACACACAGAGCCACCCTCACACAGACCCACCTACAAAAAAAGCTACCCACACAGAGCCCAACACACACACACACAGAGCCACACACACACAGACAGAGCCACATACACACAGAGTCACACACAGAGCCCAACACACACATAGACAGAGCCACACACACACACACACACACACACAGACAGAGCCACACACACAGAGCCACACACAAACACACACACACACACACACACCCACCCACACACACACACACAGAGCCACACACACACAGAGCCACACACACACACACACAGAGCCACACACACACACAGAGCCACACACAGAGCCACACACACACACACAGAGCCAAAACACACACAGAGCCCAACACACACACACCCAAACACACACACACACATAGAGCCACACACACACACACAGAGCGACACACACACAGAGCCACACACACAGAGCCACACACACACACACACACTGAGCCACACACACAGAGCCACGCACACAGAGCCACACACACACACACCCAGCCACACACACACACATACAGAGCCAACACACACACACACACAGAGCCACACACACAGACCCACACAGAGCCACACACACACACACAGAGCCACACACATAGAGCCACCACACACACATAGAGCCACACACACAGAGCCACACACACAGACACAGAGCCACACACACAGAGCCACACACACACACACGCGCACACACACACAGCCACACACACACACACAGAGCCACGCACACACAGAGCCACACACACACAGAGCCACACACACACACAGAGCCACACACACACACAGAACCACACACACACACACAGAGCCTTAATCGGGTGGGTGGTGTTTGGTTTGTGATGCACAAGTTAGTGTAACATTAATAGCAGGTAACAAAACATCCAACCAGCGTTTACCAAGAGTACAATCCTACAGATATAAAACACAGACCGAGACAGCTGCACATTTATTAAGGGGATATCAGAAGGAATGCTATCAGTAGCAAACTCACCTCAACCGTGAGAGTGCCCCTGGTTTGGTGCATGCAGGGCTCGCTCTCTTCTGACTTCCGGATCGTACTCCAGTGCACTCTGGGAGCCGCAGTCCGGACAGCACCACTCCTGGAATTAAGGCAACTCTGTGAACCACGCTAGTGCCCGTTACAACTCTGAGTGTATTTACGTCCGGTTTTCATGCAGTTCTCAGCCTGTGCCCTGCTCCTCCCACCCCCTCTTCTTACTAAGAAGAGGTTCTTAGCTGTCCCTGTCCGCTGGACGCACTTCGTTCTCAGCCGCTCTGTCCCTCAGGTGTCACGGGATGTGGAGCTCCGTTCAGCAGAAAAGTAAACAGAATACCCATCGAAATTGAACCTTCCTCACCCCTGCACTTATTTGCCTCGACCCCGAAACGCGTCCCCCAACCCTAAACTCACCTCTGGTGTCTGTTTCCCTCAGCCACGGGCAGGGTCTGCCTTGTTGCTCAGAGATCTGGAGCCCCAGGACCGGTTCATCCTCCTCCAGAGGAGCGCATCCGAATCGGCGCAAAGCCGCCAGTCCCCCACCCGAGACTGTCAGCGGTTTTAGGGGAGACTGGGGAAGCACCGCCAGCTCGAAGGATGAGCGGCTGCAGCACTGGGGGGAAAGGAGCGTGGGCCGTGGGCAATCAGCCCGGAGCACCTCACCCCTCCCCCGGCTCACCAGGCACCGACAATGAGGCAATGAGGCAATGAGGCCAAATGGACAAAAGAATGGTGGCCCAGCTGCTTGGGTCCTTTGTCCCCTCCTAACCGGGAAGCGAAGAATCTAGGTGTCTGGGTAGACAATAAGTTGTCTTTTGATAGCCACATTAAGAAAACAGTAGGCAAATGTTTTGGAGTGATGAAAACGCTCTATCGCACCCTTGACTTGCTGCCTCTGAACTCCAGACGTACCATGACGCAGGCACTAATTACCTCCCGTATTGATTACGGGAATGTACTGCTCCTGGGTACATCGGCTAAAAACATCAAGAAACTACAGGTTCTACAAAATTCTGCAGCACGCCTAGTGTTAAGGCTTCCCCGTAGAGCCCCCTCGCGACCCTCTCTGGCATCTCTTCACTGGTTACCTATTAGCAAGAGGATTGTTTTTAAAGCTCTACTATGGTGCCATAGGATAATCCACCAAAGAGCGCCGGACTATATGTCGGATCTGGCATCCTTGTATGAACCTAACAGATCCCTCAGATCCAAAGGAATAGGTTTGCTCAGAACTGCTCGCCCCAAAAAAGCCAGAATGGGAGGCAGGTCCTTCCGCTCTCTAGCGGCTATGCACTGGAATCTCCTGCCCACGGACACTAGGCTAGAGATCAATGAGGCCTCTTTTAGAAAGAAGCTGAAAACCTTTCTATTCACTTCATAATGGTACTCCTCTCTCTCCTCCTAAAAATGCTCTCTCCACAGCGCGGGGACATGCCGGGAGGCGTCACCAGGCGCTTTACAAACTCCTTTAAACTAAACTAAAAACTAAACCGACGGAGGAGAAAGAAACAGCAGGGCCTGTTCACAGGCCCCTACAAGAAGCCAGCGAGCTCCACCAGGCAGAAGCAGCCAAGTACCGAGCTAAAGCTTCTCTTCTTTCCCTCAGGCTGCTCAAGTGCTCCAGTAATACATTTCAGCATGGTCCCTAATGGTACAAGAAAGTGCATGGGGAAAGTGGCTGTGCTTAAAAAAAGTGCAACTAAGCCTACACGAAGGTCCCCGCGGTAGCACTTGGTTCCTTTATAAAGTGCACTTAAATGACACCAAACTAGCAGCAAGGCGATGGCTGGACATAGATAGTCAAGAGTGGTGATCTTTTATAGAGTCGAACGTAGCGTTCGAGATGGCTCCTACTATAACTCGTGGAGCGGGCAGACATTGGGCACAGATAGCGACACAGATTACACGTGCCTAGAGTGCAGATTAAAGTAGCTGGGCTGCGCGCTCCGATAAATGTCAACATTGAATACATCTAAGAGACTGCCGAAACATACGAGCAATCTCTCATGTGACTAAAGCTGGGCTGGAGTAGGTAAATGATGATAGCCCTACCCCAATCTGAGGGTCCCTTAGCTTACTTGAAATCCGAGTGATCGGCGTTTGAGAAAAAGGATCTACTCGGACCCGGGCTGCCGGCGTGTTCTCCGTCAGTCTCTTACCCCTCGTGTTTTGTTTCTGTAATTTAAAGGGCATGCGCGAGGCGCCGTCCATAACCTCGCGGTATTAAGGTGAAATAGCATATGTTCATCAGAGCTTGAAATGCAAGCTTAGCTATGAAAACAAGTGAGCTCCAGCTGGCACGACCATGTTTCTCCGAGGCGAGGCACGAATGCCTCGGAGATACACGCCGCCATTTTGCGAATGGGGGGGGGCGTGTTTTCTTTCTCTCCTCTTCCCATTGGCTGGAATGTAAAATTCCAGCCAATGGGAAGAGGAGAGAAAGAAAACAGAAAGAAAGTAAAAAACACACCCCGAATCCCATCTTCAACAGAGTGACGCCCCTCTCCTCCAACGGCTGGCCTCCATTTAGGAAGCCAGCCAATGGAGAAGAGGGGCAGGTTCAAGCCCCCATACTGTAGACATCTCGGAGCGAGACTGCGCAAGCACAGCCTTCGCTAGTCCGAGACCTAAAAAGGGTGCACCCCTCGTGGGCCTCCTGGGATATGCAGGTGGGGGCTGTCCTATGCCTGACCAGCGCAAATTATCCTGAGGGGGAAGACACGGGTCGGGGGTCCGGCGAGCAGAGTCCTGGAAGGGGGCCCGCTTGGCTGGTCGCCACAGGTTGCAGAAATGTTGAGCTAGGCTTGGTGCGGCTTGTGGTCTGGGGTGGTCGGAATCCGTGAGGCCCGGCCTGGGGGCGACCCCCCCTCTACCTACAGGAAGTGCGGTGACTACCGTAATACCACTAGGAGACACCGCCACCCGGACACATTCCGGCTGCCTGCTGTAGTCCGGTGGCTGGTGCTACATTCCCGGTCAATATGGGCAAAGATAAGCAGGGGGGGTGCAGGCCCTAAACAAAGTAGCCTCGACTAGTACAGCTGCCAGAGGAGAAACCGGTGGGACGGTGCTACACAACGCAATACTCCTGGCTGCCATTATGGATTCCTGAAAGCGCCCTGGACGCCAAAATCGGAGTGGTGGGATCCGAGGTCTCCCTGTTGCGGGAAAACCTTCGAAATTGTGGTAGACCATATCACCGAGGCGGAAACCCGCATTACAACAGTTGAAGATCAGGTATTGGCTCTTAAAAAAAAAGTGAACAAACTGGCGGTGGTTGCCGAGAAGACGGCCTCGGTAATAAAAGACGTGGAACACCGAGCCCGTCATAATAACCTGCATTTCTTGAGCTTTCCAGAGGGTTGTGAAGGCTCCTCAATGGCCCGCTTCATCACTACATGGCTTCGGTCATTACTGCCGGAGGAAACACTGTCCAACTGCTTTGTCATAGAAAGGGCACATCGGACACACACAAAGAAACCCCCTCCAGGCGAGAGTCTGAGTCCTGTAATTGTTCGGCTGTTGATCGAGACACCATTTTAGAGTTTGCCAGAACGCATCAAGACAGGCTGATGTTTGATTCGTGCCAAATCATGGTCTTCCCTGACTACACAAGACTGGTGCAACAGCAGCACCAATGGTTCATGGCCGCTAAGCGCAGGCTCAGCGAGCTCAATGTTCAATATATGTTGTTATACCCGGCCAGGGTGCGCGTTGCCTTTAATTCTAAGACGTTCTTCTTTGATATGCTGAAGGCGGTTTCTGCCTGGGAAGATCAAAGAGCCCATCTGCCGGCCCACACACTGCAACCATTGGAGTCGGACCCCTCTCAAACTTCGCAATGCTCACAAATGAGCCATCCAAGTTCAGGCTCAATTCGGCGTACACTGACCACTGAGACTGCATCGTAAACGAACTTTAATGGCCTCGACCTAGTGCGGAGAGCTATATCTCGTTAATCTACTCCTGAAACTTTCATTCCATTAGAATGCTACTAAGGCGTGGCGACCCGCCACAGAACAATCACGCCCCTAGACTCTTATGTTCACGTTTTTGTGGGAAGTTGGAAACCGATTGGCGACAGACATCTGGGCCTCCCCGTTGGGGGTCTAGGGCTTCCTCCTCCGCAACAGATGCTCCAGTTTCAAGGCAGTATTGGGATGGGGTGGGGGGTTCTTTTCAGTTGTATAAATATTTTTGTTACTACTGTTAGTTGTACACAGAAGGACAGTTCAGACCCCATATGTATGACAACAGGTGGATGTCATAAAGATTGGGGATGACTAGTCTGACACACCAGGCCCCGTTTGGGAAACTGACAACCGTTAGCTGGAATGTTAGAGTCATTTTAAACAAATTTAAGCGGGGTGCCGTTCAACGTCAGGCCACAAGGTATGCAGCAGACGTCCTTCTCCTACAGGAGACGCATATGCTTGGTAATAAAGCCCCCTATCTTGCTAGATTTGGGTATCATGAGATTTACCACTCTGGTTCGCCAGGCGTTCTCGGGCACTGACGTTCTATTGCATCGCAGTGTCCCCTACATCTACACTAAGCAATGGCTAGATCTCGGAGGTCGCTAGTCTATCACCTTAGGGACATTGTACGGTGAACCCATTACTATTGGCAGTATATATGTCCCCCCCCCTGAGGAAAACCTTTATTGAACAAATTGCACAGCTGTGGAGAGAGCTCCCGGAAGGCATGACACTGCTTGGGGGAGACTGGAATGACGTAATGGCCCCTATTGACAGGTGACGAGACCCAGGGAGGGAGCCCAGAGGGGGAGAATCCAAACGACACCTCCTTTCTTACTACATTGGGATGGGCAGACATCTGGCGAGACTGTCACCCGGAAGTACAAGGATACAGGTACATGTCTGTAACGTGGCCGGGAAGGGAGGCCGGGAGGACTGGTGGACACCTGATGGACTTTCCCCTTCTAATCTACAGACTGGCAGGCCGAGGGATGCGTGGGAGCTTCCGGAGGACGAGAGTGTAGACGCGTCCACGGGCTCCTTTAATTGGGCGTATTGCAACGAGGAGGAATCCCCTCCTCCTGATGACGTCGCCTCTCCCGGATGGATGAAATCGGGGGAAGTCCTCTACGCGGTGTGTGACGACACCGGGACAGCGAGGAGCAGCCCAGGCGAGGAGACGAGAACGGAGGTGCGAGCTGAAGACGGAGGACCCGAAGGACTCGACTGTGGAGGAAAGCCAGGAGGCCAACGTTTCCACGCTCCGCCGTGCCATACTCCCGAGGGAGGAGTATGGCTTAGCCAGGTACGGCGGCGTTTGGCGGGCTGGTTGGGAAAGGGTGCCCCTGTAGCTAACGCGAAGTAAACGCGAGGTTGTGTCCGTCCTGCCGTTTCCCACCCCTCTTCCCGCAATTCCCTGTCTTGCTCCCTTTTCCCTTACCCCTATACCTCACACGTACCCTCCCTCCGCAGAGCACGTTTGTAAAGAAAGAGGTGTCCCTGCACAAACACCGGGTTCCTTTGGGGAAAAACGCGATAAGTACATAGCGGCTAACGGCGTCCCTCTCTCCTTCTTTTCTTCCATGACCTGAGCCCTGAGACCACCCGGCAGTGATACGACCGAGAAGGGAGACCAGTACCCCGGGACCCTAAAACAGAGGAGGAACACCACCACCACGGATAACTCCGTATTTGCAAGGGAGAGACTGACTTACAGGACACGCCGCACTATAAAAATAAAACCTAGCTTAAAGAGACATACTAGTCAGCCTCTTACTGTTGAAACGCCTGCTCCCATAACGGATACCGCCCCCAGCACCTCTCCCACGCTTACAGTGGTGTCAGAAGTGGGATCCAGCCCCTCGGTATCAGAGGCCGCCATGGAGCAGGTGGTGCAACAGCTCATAGAAGGACAACAGAAACTAGAATGGGCCATTGGACAACAAATGTCGGCTGCTGATGCAGACCGTGACATGTTTAAAAATACCATAGCAGCACAAATCGAGGGTCTCCAAAAAGTAGTACAGAACCCAGGAGTGCCTATACCACTGGAAAGGCGGAGTTTTGGTCCACATCCTTCGGGAATGCAGCTACAAAAATACGTGCCCGGAGAAGACCCCGACGCCTTTCTCCTCAATTTTGAGCGAGCAGCCAGAGCCTGTGGGTGGCCTGAGGAAAAATGGCCTTTCTTCTTGGCTCCCTTGTTGTCTGGGGAAGCACAAGCCGCCTACCAAGTGGCCAACCATGCGGGGTTAACACCGTACGTGACAATAAAGGCAGTGATCTTAGATCACTTGGGACTTGATACCGAAGCCTACAGACTGCGGTTCAGAAAGGAGAAAGGGATTGCTGGCGAACACCCTAAAACTTTATATCTGCGGCTAAAGATGGCCGCCGATAAGTGGCTAAAACCTGAGAGCAGGAGTAAGGAAGAAGTGATGTCCAGCATTTATCTAGAGCAGTTTATGGAGGCGTTGCCATATGGTACACAGCGGTGGCTCAGACAACATGCCGGCCTGACCGCTGAACAGGCCATTGAGATGGCATCAAACTATAACAGAGCCATGCCTCGTGCTTTTCCCTGGGAAACAGACAAAGGTCTCAAAGGCATCCCAGGAACAGCGAAACAAGAGAAAAAACCGAAACAAGTACCAGAGACATTGAAGTCACGCCCTATGAGGTTCGAGGCCCCTCCCACAAGAGGACCACAATGTTTCGAGTGTGGGGAGTGGGGGCATATAGCTAGACTGTGTCCCCGCAAAAGGTCAACTGAAGAACCGATGGAGGTTGGGTACATCCCGAAGGCCGTGATGTACACTGCAGAGATGGGACCATCATTTTACGTAAGGGTACAAGTGAACAACAAATGTGTAAAAGCCCTTTTAGATTCTGGCTGTAAACAGTCGGTGGTTAAGAAGCAGTTAGTTCAACCCTCTCAGATAGGCCCCAACTTGGTAGTACATATTAGATGTGTGCACGGCGACGTGAAGCCCTACCCTGTGGCACACCTGTCCATAAGACCCCTGGGAGGGAAACCATGTACAGTTAAGGTCGAGGTAGTAGATGCTTTACCTGAAGATCTCATCCTAGGCGTAGACAATCCAGACTTCTTGAGTCTCTTCAAAAAGAAGATAGAACAGACCAGGGGGATATACCTGACTACAGAACCGTGGGAATTAGACCGAGGATTCAAATTCGCTCAAAGCAATGATCCCACCCTTCTGAATGCATGGGAAGCAGCCCACCTCGGGGAGACCACCCAGAGACAAGGATATCCCAGATTCCGCATTATAAACGACCTGTTGTATAGGGAGGGAAGGGCAGACGAACCATCTCAACTGGTTGTTCCAAAAGACTTCAGAGAACAGATACTGTTCTATGCCCACACTCATTTAACAGCAGGACATAGTGGAGCTGAGAAAACTCTTCAGAACATCACCAGACTTTTCTTTTGGCCTGGTATCTATAAAGCAGCTGAGGCATATTGTCGGCAATGCGAAGTATGCCAAAAGAAAAATATGTATCGACCACCAGCAGTACCCCTTCAACCCCTTCCCATCATCGGTCACCCGTTTGAAAGGGTGGGAATGGACCTTATCGGTCCCCTCCCTCGTACAACTAGGGGACATACCTATGCTCTGGTTGTTGTGGACTACAACACCAGGTTCCCTGAAGCTTTTGCGCTCAGTGCCCCCACCACAAAAAATGTGGCTGATAAGCTAATTGAATTGTTTTCAAGAGTAGGATTCCCCAGGGAAATTCTTACAGATCAGGGAACCCCCTTCGTTTCTAGAATGATGGCTGAGGTGTGCAAGACCCTAGAGCTCAGACACATACGGACCTCAGCATACCATCCCCAGACGGATGGGTTAGTGGAACGATACAATCGTACACTCAAGACAACCCTCAAAAAAATGTTAACAGCAGAGAACAAAGACTGGGACAAGTTATTGCCTCTCGCACTCTATGTCCTCCGAGCTCAAGTACAGAGCAGTCTAGGGTATTCCCCATTTGAGTTGTTATACGGGAGGCAACCAAGGTCCCTCCTGGAGATAACAAAAGAAGCCTGGGAGAGAGAGGAGATGACAGAACAACGATCCCTGCTAGAGTATACGAATCAGTTAAAATCCAGACTAGGAAAGCTGAGGGACCTAGCGTACTCCAATCTGGAGAAATCCCAAGAGAGCCAGAGGTACCAATATGACAAGGGCAAGAAATGGAGAGTACTGAACAAGGGTGACTGGGCGTTGGTCCTTCTTCCATCGTCCACGCAAAAATTCAAGAGCGAGTGGAAAGGGCCCTATGAAGTGGTAGAGACTATAGGTAAAACTACCTACCGCCTAAAGATTTCACCAAGTAGACAACAAACTTTTCACATCAATATTCTGAAGAAGTGGATAGGGTCACCTCCCCAGTCAGCCAACCTAACGTTGCCAATAGCAGACGAAAGCAATACTCTAGAAATGCTTCCCATCAATCCCGAACTATCTACAGATGAAAAGGGAGAACTGTTACGTAGACTACAAAAGTTCTCAACCATGTTTTCGGATGTACCAGGTCGAACACATCTCGCAGAACACTGTATAGACACTGAACCTGGCAGGGTAGTCAAACAGAGGCCCTACCGTATTCCGGCAGCACGTAGAAAAGATGTGAAAAAAGAGGTCAGGGATATGCTACAGCTAGGAGTCATCAGACCTTCAAGAAGCCACTGGAGCTCCCCCATAGTGATGGTACCGAAACCGGATGGGTCCACCCGGTTTTGTATGGACTTCCGCGCACTTAATGCCATATCCTCTTTTGATGCGTTCCCTATACCTAGAGTAGATGAATTGATAGAGAGGATAGGAGAAGCCAGGTATATCACGACGCTAGATTTAACCAAAGGTTACTGGCAGGTTCCCTTAAGAGAAAAGGACAGACATAAAACTGCCTTTGCTACTGATGATGGGTTGTTCGAGTTCACAGTACTACCCTTTGGACTCCACGGGGCCCCAGCAACCTTCCAAAGGCTTATGAATACAGTGTTGGCTCCACACACTGATTATAGTTCGGTGTATCTTGATGATATTGTCATCTTCAGCAAGACCTGGGAGAGTCATCTAGAACACCTAGAAAACATACTACTGGACCTCCAAGCCGCTGGCTTACATGTTAACTCAAAAAAATCAAGGGCCGCTTTCCCCAAGGTCAAATATCTGGGGTTCATGTTGGGAGAAGGAGTCATCGCTCCTCAGGAGGAAAAGATAAGAGCCATTACGAGTACACCTTTTCCATCCTCGAAGAGGGAGCTCCGAGCCTTTCTTGGGTTAATAGGCTACTACCGGCGCTTCATCAGGAATTTTTCTCTGATTGCGGCCCCCTTGACCGATCTCTTAAAAACCAACACCAAGAACAGCTTAGGGAAGAGTCCGACCCAGGAGGCCAAAACAGCCTTTGAAGTGTTGAAAAAGGCCATTACCTCAAGCCCTGTTTTAATACCACCTAACTTTGAGGACCCTTTCTCCCTCTCAACAGACGCCTCGGATGTGGGCATCGGGGCAGTCCTGTCCCAGAAGGGCGAGGATGGACTGGAACATCCCATCCTTTTCATAAGCAGGAAACTCCACCCTAGGGAATGCAAATACCCAACAGTCGAAAAAGAGTGTCTCGCAATCCGCTGGGCAGTGGACAAGTTACGATATTACTTGGAGGGCAAGCCATTCACTCTCTTCTCCGACCACGCGCCCTTACAGTGGATGCAGAGAAACATGACTCAGAATTCTAGGGTGTTAAGATGGTTTTTGTTTCTCCAGCCTTTTTCGTTCAGGATTGTGCACAAAAAAGGGTCTGACAATGGCAATGCTGACTATTTGTCGAGGGCACGTGTTCTCCCCGATCGGGAGAATCCAGGGGGGGAGGAGTGTAACGTGGCCGGGAAGGGAGGCCGGGAGGACTGGTGGACACCTGATGGACTTTCCCCTTCTAATCTACAGACTGGCAGGCCGAGGGATGCGTGGGAGCTTCCGGAGGACGAGAGTGTAGACGCGTCCACGGGCTCCTTTAATTGGGCGTATTGCAACGAGGAGGAATCCCCTCCTCCTGATGACGTCGCCTCTCCCGGATGGATGAAATCGGGGGAAGTCCTCTACGCGGTGTGTGACGACACCGGGACAGCGAGGAGCAGCCCAGGCGAGGAGACGAGAACGGAGGTGCGAGCTGAAGACGGAGGACCCGAAGGACTCGACTGTGGAGGAAAGCCAGGAGGCCAACGTTTCCACGCTCCGCCGTGCCATACTCCCGAGGGAGGAGTATGGCTTAGCCAGGTACGGCGGCGTTTGGCGGGCTGGTTGGGAAAGGGTGCCCCTGTAGCTAACGCGAAGTAAACGCGAGGTTGTGTCCGTCCTGCCGTTTCCCACCCCTCTTCCCGCAATTCCCTGTCTTGCTCCCTTTTCCCTTACCCCTATACCTCACACGTACCCTCCCTCCGCAGAGCACGTTTGTAAAGAAAGAGGTGTCCCTGCACAAACACCGGGTTCCTTTGGGGAAAAACGCGATAAGTACATAGCGGCTAACGGCGTCCCTCTCTCCTTCTTTTCTTCCATGACCTGAGCCCTGAGACCACCCGGCAGTGATACGACCGAGAAGGGAGACCAGTACCCCGGGACCCTAAAACAGAGGAGGAACACCACCACCACGGATAACTCCGTATTTGCAAGGGAGAGACTGACTTACAGGACACGCCGCACTATAAAAATAAAACCTAGCTTAAAGAGACATACTAGTCAGCCTCTTACTGTTGAAACGCCTGCTCCCATAACGGATACCGCCCCCAGCACCTCTCCCACGCTTACAATGTCTGCAGTCCATGGGTCTCTTTCCAGACTGGACCACATCTTTACACCTCGTCGATATGTCCACTGGGTCTCCCACATCTCCCACTTATCGGGGGACTCTCAGATCACTCCCCGGTCTTATGTAAGCTCAGCACTAGAGCCCAAAAAACAAACCTTCATATGGCGCATGTCTCCGTGGCACCTCTGAGATCCTGAGCACAGTGAGACTATATAAAAAGACAGTGACAGATTACCTGGCGGTGAACGTGACCTCAGCCCCATCCAAAGTTATTTTGTGGGAAGAACTCAAACCCACCATTTGGGGCGTAGACATAAGTTTCCATGCGGGGAAAAAGCGCGAGCAACGGGTACAGGTCGATGACATCAAGAGCCGCCAAAGGAGCTTCAAAGCTCAACTCATAACCGACTTTAACTCACATCATCAACAAAATGTACTTCTCGCGTAACAGTGCATACAGCAGCATCTCACCCAGGAGGCGAAAGAAATCTGGCTAGCCTCCCTGCACCGGATATACCATTGGGGGGATAAATCCAGTAAAATGTTGCATAGACTGTGCCAAGCTACTAACTCCCCTTCGAATGTTCCAACGTTGCATGGGCCTGATGGGACTATATACTCCTCCCCTGAATCGGTCGCTGAAGAATTTGCTCTTTAGTTCTCTGCGCTTTGTAGACGTACTGAGCAAATATCCCTCCCACTCTTACAGATCCATGTGAGAGCAACTGGATGCCCCCATCACAGTGGATGAACTTAACGCAGCTCTTGGTAATATTAGTCCGGGCCGAGCCCCAGGACCCAGTGGGTTCCACGCTGAATTCCTCAAATCACAAGAGGGCATTTTGGGCCCGCACCTCCTGGCGGCATTAGATGAAGCATGTGATGGCTGAGTGCTGCCCTTGGACTTGTGGCATGCGGAAATTGTCCTGTTCTTAAAACCCAGACGTCCACCTGAAGACCCATTGTCATATCGCTCCATCTCACTCATAAATTTCGAACCCAAGCTTTTAGGTAAGGTCCTGGCCAACCGCTTTCGTACATGCAAAGTGAAGTAGTGTGGCTCACTGGTTAGAGGCGGCAGACCCGAGAGCAGAGGACAGCCCGGGACCAGGGTTCGATTCCCGGCGCGGCAGGGTTCTGGAACAGGGTCAGCGGACTCGATAATTCTCTCGCCTCGGTGCCCACTCTGATCAGCGATCACACTCGGCAACTCTGGGCATTAGCTTGCCTCATCTTCACTAACGGCCACACCAGACTGCCGGGGATGCCTGGTCTCACCCTGGAGATACCCATTAAGGGACCATCTCTCAGGGAAGCCAGGAAGGGTTTCGCAGCGGTCGAAGCGCCTTGGGACCCTACGGGTAAGTAGTGCGCTATATAAATGCCAATACATTTACATTTACATTACATGCATCCTGGACTTGATCCATCCTGACCAGTCCGGCTTCATGCCACATGGCTCCACCAGACATAATATACGATGGGTCCATTACGCTCTGGCTAAGGCTCTGGAGCTGGGTCGCCCTGCGGCGACTTTACTAAGCTGGACGCATTTATTCCAACTCCTTGCGCAGTTAACTTTAGCCCACGTTTTCAGGCATAAGTACGACTGCTCTATAAAGATCTAACTGCCTCAGTCAGGGTGGCGGGTCAAAGTTCGACCCCTTTTACGATTGGCCGCGGCACGAGACAGGGCTGCCCCTTGTCACTGCTACTTTTCGCCCTAGCAGTGGAGCCCCTAGCGGCGTGGGTACGAAGTGATCCGGTGATCAGAGGCTTTGAATGGTCAAAGTCGTGCTCTGAGCACATGGCACTCTATGCCGACGATGTGCTGTTCTTTATGACAGACCCTTGGTTGTCAGGCCCCTGTATCCTCCAAATACTAGGAGTATTTGGAGAAAAGTCTGGTCTCCATACTAACCACACCAAGTCTGTTCTTTTCCTGGTGTGCGGGGACCAGGGTTTTAACACTTGGGCAATGCAACTGTCACATGCGACAACAGGCTTCAAATACAGGGGCATCTTTGTCTCACCCTGCTTGAAAATCTCGTGGGCCCACAGTATAACCCTACTCATGGCCGGTCAGCGGGACGAGACTGCAATTTGGTCTCAATTTCCGGTGTCACTGTATGGATGGTCAGCGATTTTATACAGAGTTCAAAACTTTCCTTATGACATACCTCACACATGGTTCTCACAAATAAATGCCATTCATAATAAATACTTGTGGAATTTATTTATTTATAACATTTGTAAAGCGCACTGTTACCAGACGGTGTCCTGGCGCTGTAATGATAGTTCCCCTGGCCTAAACCTCTTGTCTAGTTTGTAAACAGCCAAGTTTTCAGACTTTTACGGAAGGTCATCAGGTCCGTGATCTGTCTAAGCGCCACAGGTAAAGCATTCCAGGCTGTTGCTGCCCCCAGGACGAAGCTTCTGCCTCCCCAACCTGCTTTACTTATACGTGGGGTCCTAATCAGCCCCAAGTTGGCTGACCTAAGATGCCTACCCGGTCTATACCACTGGAAATGCTGTTTTAGGAACGAAGGGCCAAATCCATGGGCTGCCTTGAAGACAATACACAGGGTTTTAAAAGAGATCCGTTTCCGCACTGGAAGCCAGTGTAGCTTTGACAGTTCCTGGGAGTCGGATGCAAACTTTGGTAGGCCTGTGATAAGTCGAGCTGCTGCATTTTGCAGGACCTGAAGTTTGTTAAGGACCCCCTGTTGAGCCTCTAGGAATAAGCTATTGCAATAGTCGAGGCGCGATAGAACGAGGGCCGTAACCACAGTTTTCTTACACTCCTCCGGTAAGAAGGGGAGAATCTTCCGGATAATTTTCAGTGAACAGTGGATGGCTGAGGTCATTGCATGTACTTGGGGCCTAAAAGAGAGAATGGTGGGGCGATCAGGGTGCCATTGAGCACCTGCATGCAGTCCACAAACTGCGGAGGCGTTTCGACTGCAGGCGTTTATGCTTATTATGCAGCATCCCATTTATTGGCTATTAACGAGTGGTGGCATACTTCACCTTCAGATCCGGCATACCAGCTGGAACATAGAGCTACGGAGCATTAACCCCTCCTCCAACTCCTGTACAGACACACAAACATGGATTTAATGCCGCCTGCTGCTACAGTGGTGACTGTGATATGGAGATATGCAGTCCGACAGATGGGTTGGCAAGGCCCCATGACTGGTCTGAAGCTGCTATGGTATGGTACATATTTACGCCCTGTTGCAGCGCTGGGGGTTCTAGAAGTGGGATCTGCTGGGAATATCTACTCTGGGTGATGTCATGAGGGGAACAACACTCAAATCTTTCAATCAGCTGCAGACAGAGTTTCAACTACACAAGACACAGTTTTATAAATACCTCCAATTGCGACATGCACTTCACCCCCAACGACACTCGCTGGAGACTCTGTCTGAATTTCACCCGCTCAATGGGAGACCGCTCACAGGGGTCATTGGGGCACACAAAATACGCCAGATATATCGGACGCTGACTACTCACGCCCACACCACTATACATTAGACACGGGCGGCATGGCTCAGAGAGGGACGATTGGACAAAGGCTCTGCCAGCCCCGTGGCGCGGCGGTGTCCTCTCGTTACCGTCTCATCCAGTTCAAATATATACACCGTACATACCACACTCTATCCCGACTGTGGTGAATGGGGGCTATTCAGTCCCCTGTGTGTCTCCGCTGCGAGAAGAAAGAGGGGTCGTTTATACATACGGTATGGAGCTGTAGCGCACTGCAGCCATCATAGCGTGGATTGGCGTCCTGTTTAGATCATGTCCTGATATGGAACCTCCCATTCCACCAGAGACTATTCTTATTGCATGGTACGGATGGGATTGGTGGAAACAAATATAAACAGCACGTGCTCTTCCTGGCCCTCACCCTGGCTGAACGGGACATTGCACAGCAGTGGAAGGCAGCACCCCCCACAATTGGTGGGTGGAGGAAGGCCCTGGACACTTGCATGGGGGCAGAGATAGCATTTTTTCAGGCTCGGGGTGACCCCAGAAACACAGAAAAATATGGTCCAGATGGGCAGTCTATCGAGGTATAGAGTTACCGCCTCTGCCGGACATAGACCCTGTATGGAATGGCTCCCTCGTGAGATGCCAGTCCCTGAGCAGCTTAGACAATATACTAATATTACTGGTGGTGGAATATGTCCTAATTAACTCAACTTTGTGGGGTTTAATATGCTCTAAGATGTTTATGTTGTATTGTTCGCAGGTTCTGGAGGAGTTCCAGTGTCTTCACCAGTGCAGGTACCCTGGATGTATCCGCTGTTCCAAATGTTCATTGCGAGCCCCGGCTCATTATGGACCTTGATAATCCAATAAAAGATGTTTTGTTTTTAATGGTTTGAGATGATGCCAGGAGGGGCAGAGCAGGGGAGAGTCCAGAAAGGGTTAGTTGGGGGATCATAGTAGTGGTTGGGCTTTGGGATGAGTCAGAGTGGAGGTAGAGGATATACTAGAGGCCTAGGGAGAGAAATGTCTGTATTCTGCTGGTCTTCCGTACCTCACCTCATACATTGCAGATGTGTTGAGGTGGAACACATCCCACATGACAGCAGGAGAGACCACGAAGAGGCCTGACTCCACCAATCGTAGTGCTTCATCTGGCCCAGCGACAGGTGACCAGACCTGCCACGTGGCTCCCGTGCCACGGCTGAGGCACTATTTCCCACACGAGGCCTGGCATGGACCTGGGACCCACGTATGATTCACATGACCAGCCTGACTCCATGGACCAACCACCCCAGACATTGAAGCGCACATGGGGCTATGACGCAACTAAGCGGAGCGCGTGCACTACCACAACAGCATGTCCGGGGCTTTAAGTGGGATGAAAAATCCCGGGGGTCTCTCAAAGGAGCGTGGTCAATGTAATTAAGGGCGTGGCTTAAAAACATGTAAGCTAAAAATATGTGCTTAGCATAGTGAGCCGAGGGGTCCCAGAACATAGGAGAACGTGAATATATATATACATGTGATAATTAAGAGTCTATTCTGGAAATAGGGTCTTCCATTTGATCCAAACAAACAATTCCTAGTCACGTGTGACATCGTCTCACTTTATACAAGTATCCCGCAAGAAGAGGCTCTCGTGGTCGAAATTCCTGAACCGAAGAATTGCCCCTATGGCAGTGCCTACTGAATTCATTGTGTCACTCCTTAGGATCGCCATGATGCACAACTTTTTAATGTTTCAAAACCAATTCTTTCTCCAAACCAAGGGAGTGGCGATGGGTGCCACCTTTGCTCCAGACTTGGAGGATGAATTCATTTTCAACAACCACAACCCGTTCCAACATAATGTGGGCCTCTGGATGCGCTACATAGATGATATTCTCCTGATCTGGAATGGCGACCAAGCGCAATTGACTTCATTTCATGCCTGGCTAAACCTACAATCACCCGATATCAACTTCACCATCCATTCAGACACGAAACAAGTCGACTTCATGGATCTTACCATCTATGAGCACGAGGGTTTCTTACAAACCACTCTGTTTCGGAAACCAGCAGAGCGCAACTCGCTCCTCCAATACAATAGCCATCACCCAAGAGCCCTGAGGGACAACTTACCCTTTGGGCAGTTCTTACGCATCCGCAGGAACTGCTCCACTAAGGAGCACTACATGGAACAGTCAGAAGACCTTTCAAACCGTCTCCGTCAAAGAGGATATCCCAAGAGACTCATTAAAAAAGCAAGAAAACAGCCTTGGTTCAATCCCAGAGACTGCCTACTACAACCCAAACCGAGATCGGACCATCAAGAAGAGAGAATTGTATGTGTCACCACCTTTTCCACTAATAGTAACAGAATAAAGAAAATCATCAACCAACATTGGAAATTGATCTCAGATGATGTGGGACAAAACACACTCCCTCTACATGCCTTCAAGAAAGCCAAAAGCATCAGGGACCACGTGGTCCGCTCCTTCCTCTAACCCCCAGAAGAAAACACTGTTATATCTATGTGGAACCTCCCTCCCATTCTAGGACACCACAGATGTGGCCATTGTAAAGCCGGCCCGACTGCGACCCAAACCAAGGAGATGCAAACATCACAAAATACCTCTGAAATCACACACGAATTGCAACACAAGCAACGTAATTTATGCCATCATATGTCCATGCGACCTGATCTACGTAGGTCAGATACAACAAAAGGCAAAAGCAAGGGTTTTACAACACTCAAGCCGCATACGTTGTGAGGTACAAGGAGCACCCTTGGTTGACCATTTTAAAACAGCCAGTCACCCACCGGACAGTTTTAAATGGATCATTCTTGAAAAGGCAACACTAGGCACGAGGGGTGGTAAGATTGGTAACATTCTGAACACTCAAGAGTCCAAATGGATGTTCCGTTTGGACTCGGTACAGCATGGCCTGAATGAAAATGATAGTACCTTTGTACAGCTAGCCACACTCAACTAAACATACAGCTATTCTTTGATATACGTATGAATGGTTGTTCCATATGTTTTTCTTAACTAAACATACAACTATTCCTTTGATATACGTATGAATGGTTGTTCCATATGTTTTTCTTAACTAAACATACAACTATTCCTTTGATATACGTATGAATGGTTGTTCCATATGTTTTTCTCGTGGCCGATCATGTGTAAAGTATGGCCTGCATGTTCTCTTGATGTATTGGTTGTTCTATTCCTACCTTCTGACACAACTATGTGGGTCTGACCAAATTGCACCATTAATCTGGCCTATACCATCCTGCAAGATAGGTACGCTATATCATTGACTCTGTATTTCCTTCTCATCGTCCCGTTCGGCACTCACAGAGTGACCACTTTTCAAAGAGTGAACAGGGAGGGAGCACATTCCTGATCTCTGAGCCGGGTCGCCCCTTCGCATTCTGGTACATACAGTTCGTATGATTCAGGACAAAGTTCATAAGTATTTCACCAAGGTTGGAGCAAGTAGGTACTTGGTATAAGGTATCTCTAGACACAAGACATGGCTCCTGTTTCTGGATAGTTTCCTTCATCAATAGAGATCAGTTTGGGGTGGCTAAGAGGCTGCAAAACAATTCAGGCTTCGTTGCCTCTCGGCCGCGGAGGTGCTTCAAATATAGCTTGTTAGCTACGGAGGCTCACGGGAGCCCTAAACAGGAAACAGGGAGGGAGCACACTCCTGACCTCTCAACCGGGTCGCCCCTTCGCATTCTGGTACATTCAGTTCGTATGATTCAGGACAAAGTTCGTAAGGATTTCACCAAGGTTGGTGCAAGTAGGTACTTGGGATAAGGTATCTCTAGACAGGAGACATGGCTCGTGATTCTGGATAGTATCCTTAATCAGTAGAGATCAGTTTGGGGTGGCTAAGAGGCTGCCAAACAATCCAGGCTTTGTTGCCTCTCGGGCGCGGAGGGGCTTCCTATATAGCTCGTCAGCTACGGAGGCTCACGGGAGCCCTAAACAGGAAACAGGGAGGGAGAACACTCCTGACCTCTCAACCGAGTCGCCCTTCGCATTCTGGTACATGCAGTTCATATGATTCAGGTCAAAGTTCGTAAGTATTTCACCAAAGTTGGTGCAAGTAGGTACTTGGTATAAGGTATCTCTAGACACGAGACATGGCTCGTGTTTCTGGATGGTATCCTTCATCAGTAGAGATCAGTTTGGGGTGGCTAAGAGGCTGCCAAACAATCCAGGTTTTGTTGCCTCTCGGGCGCGGAGGGGCTTCATATATAGCTCATCAGCTACGGAGGCTCACAGGAGCCCTAAACAGGAAAGAGGGAGAGAGCACACTCCTGACCTCTCAACCGAGTCGCCCTTCGCATTCTAGTACATGCAGTTCATATGATTCAGGACAAAGTTCGTAAGTGTTCACCAAGGTTGGTGCAAGTAGGTACTTGGTATAAGGTATCTCTAGACACGAGACATGGCTTGTGTTTCTGGATAGTATCCTTCATCAGTAGAGATCAGTTTGGGGTGGCTAAGAGGCTGCCAAACAATCCAGGCTTCGTTGCCTCTCGGGCGAGGAGGTGCTTCACCTACAGCTCGTCAGCTACGGAGGCTCACGGGAGCCCTAAACAGGAAACAGGGAGGGAGCACACTCCTGACCTCTCAGCCGGTTCGCCCCTTTGCATTCTGGTACATGCAGTTCGTATGATTCAGGACAAAGTTCGTAAGTATTTCACCAAGGTTGGTGCAAGTAGGTACTTGGTATAAGGTATCTCTAGACACGAAACATGGCTCGTGTTTCTGGATAGTGTCCTTCATCAGTAGAGATCAGTTTTGGGTTACTGAGAGGCTGCCAAACAATCCAGGCTTCGTTGCCTCTCGGGCGCGGAGGTGCTTCACCTATAGCTCATCAGCTACGGAGGCTCACGGGAGCCCTATACAGGAAACAGGGAGGTAGCACACTCCTGACCTCTCAGCCGGGTCGCCCCTTCGCATTCTGGTACATGCAGTTCGTATGATTCAGGACAAAGTTCGTAAGTATTTCACCAAAGTTGGTGCAAGTAGGTACTTGGTATAAGGTATCTCTAGACACGAGACATGGCTCGTGTTTCTGGATAGTATCCTTCATCAGTAGAGATAAGTGTGGGGTGGCTAAGAGGCTGCCAAACAATCCAGGCTTTGTTGCCTCTCGGGCGCGGAGGGGCTTCATATATAGCTCGTCAGCTACGGAGGCTCACAGGAGCCCTAAACAGGAAAGAGGGAGGGAGCACACTCCTGACCTCTCAACCGAGTCGCCCCTTCGCATTCTGGTACATGCAGTTCATATGATTCTAGTCAAGTCAAGTCAAGTCAGAGATTTATATAGCGCACTACATACCCAGAGGGTCTCAAGGCGCTTGATGAAGGGTGGGGAATTACTTGTCGAATATCCAAATTTTAAGTTGCTTTCTGAATGCTAGGTGGTTCTGAGTGAGGCGAAGGTGAGTGGGAAGGGAGTTCCAGGTTTTAGCTGCCAGGTAGGAGAAGGATCTACCTCCCATGGTGGTTTTGTTGATGCGAGGTACAGTAGCAAGGGTGTTCACCAAGGTTGGTGCAAGTAGGTACTTGGTATAAGGTATCTCTAGACACGAGACATGGCTTCTGTTTCTGGATAGTATCCTTCATCAGTAGAGATCAGTTTGGGGTGGCTAGGAGGCTGCCAGACAATCCAGGCTTTGTTGCCTCTCGGGTGCGGAGGTGCTTCACCTACAGCTCGTCAGCTACGGAGGCTCACAGGAGCCCTAAACAGGAAACAGGGAGGGAGCACACTCCTGACGTCTCAGCCGGGTCACCCATTCGCATTCTGGTACATGCAATTCGTATGATTCAGGACAAAGTTCGTAAGTATTTCACCAAGGTTGGTGCAAGTAGGTACTTGGTATAAGGTATCTCTAGACCAGAGACAAGGCTCGCGTTTCTGGATAGTATCCTCCATCAGTAGAGATCAGTTTGGGGTGGCTAAGAGGCTACCAAACAATCCAAGCTTTGTTGCCTCTCGGGCGGGGAGGTGCTTCATATATAGCTCATCAGCTACGGAGGCTCACAGGAGCCCTAAACAGGAAACAGGGAGGGAGCACACTCCTGACCTCTCAGCCGGGTCGCCCCTTCACATTCTGGTACATGCAGTTCATATGATTCAGGACAAAGTTCGTAAGGATTTCACCAAGGTTGGTGCAAGTAGGTACTTGGTGTAAGGTATCTCTAGACACGAGACATGGCTCGTGTTTGTGGATAGTATCCTTCATCAGTAGAGATCAGTTTGGGGTGGCTAAGAGGCTGCAAAACAATCAAGGCTTCGTTGCCTCTCTGGCGTGGAGGTGCTTCACCTATAGCTCATCACCTACGGAGGCTCACGGGAGCCTTAAACAGGAAACAGGGAGGGAGCACACTCCTGACCTCTCAGCCGGGTCGCCCCTTCACATTCTAGTACATGCAGTTCGTATGATTCAGGACAAAGTTCGTAAGTATTTCACCAAGGTTGGTGCAAGTAGGTACTTGGTATAAGTTATCTCTAGACAGGAGACATGGCTCGTGTTTCTGGATAGTATCCTTCATCAGTAGAGATCAGTTTGCCTGGAGATACCAAATACCTACTTGCACCAAACTTGGTGAAACACTTACATACCCTATCTTTTTTCATTTGCGAAGACACACGAACTGCATGACCCAGAATGCACAAGGGCAATTAAGCTGAGAGGTGGAGCAGCGTGCCGCCAATCCTGTTTACTGTTTAAGGGCTCCCGCGAGCCTCCCTAGCTGTCGAGCTAGTGGTGCTGCACCTGCGCGTCCGGGAGGCATCGAAGCCTGTGACTGTTGTTGGGCAGCCTACTCAGCGGCCTCATTACTTATCTCTACTGATGAAGGATATTGATCCAGAAACACGAGTCGAGTCTCGTGCCTAGAGATGCCTGGAGATACCAAGTACCTACTTGCACCAAACTTGGTGAAACACTTACAAACCCTTTCTTTTTTCATTTGCGAAGACACACAAACTGCATGACCCAGAATGCACAGGGGCAATCCAGCTGAGAGGTGGATCAGCGTGCGCCCAATCCTGTTTACCACTTTTCAAAGAGTATTTTTTCTATGCCCATGATAGCTGACTAGCCCTCCCACTGGTCATGTGACTTCGGTTGCTATGAGACCCAATGCTAGCAGGGCCAGGCCACCATTGTGGACCGCGCGTGTTGACGGATTATTCTCCGAGAAAAGGTATTTCCTCCCCTGTCCGATCTAACCTATGCCACTAGCAACTCGATATAACTGTCTGTGGTATAGTAATTCATGCTCTGCCACCATCAGCTTTTCTTCTACCCCCTGTAGTTTTCCCGATCGGTGTTCCGGCGGGATTTACTAAGCTGATCCAAGTTCACCCCTTTAGCTGCCGGACTGCCGGCTGAACATTATTGATGCCTCTACCCCAAGTTCAATCGTAAGTTTTTTTCAGCGGCACGTGATAACACCTTAATTCTTCTCACAGTGACTTGAGACTTACAACCGGTTGCCTATTGTGTTTCTTTCTCCAGAAAATGCAATCAACAATAGGAGAGTGGGTTTGGCTACGCTGTTGCCACTCCAGTCATTTGATGTTCCTCGATCACTATGAGACCATCCTTACCATGATCCTAACATCCAGCGCATGGTAATTATACCTCTCCCTCACCATTGAACCTTTTGTGCTGTAATTATAGTAAACATAGGATTAGTTCCGTGATTGACCCTTTGGCAACCGAACCACCCTTGTCCTGATGAAGACCCCCTAGCAAGGCAAAATCCACTGCCTGCAACTATCCGTGGGTCGAAACGTTGACAGCTCTTCTCTTTCTCATCTTCCCTCCATATATATGATTTATTGTATTTTTCTTGGAAGCATGTTATTCGTGTAAATATTTTTGAACCGCTGGTCAGCTACGGAGGCTCACGGGAGCCCTAAACAGGAAACAGGTCCCCCCTTCGCATTCTGGTACATGCAGTTCATATGATTCAGGACAAAGTTCGTACGTTTTTCACCAAGGTTGGTGCAAGTAGGTACTTGGTATAAGGTATCTCTAGACACGAGACATGGCTCGTGTTTCTGGATAGTATCCTTCATCAGTAGAGATCAGTTTGGGGTGGCTAAGAGGCTGCCAAACAATCCAGGCTTCGTTGCCTTTTGGGCGCGGAGGTGCATCCCCTATAGCTCGTCAGCTACGGAGGCTCACAGGAGCCCTAAATAGGAAACAGGGAGGGAGCACACTCCCGACCTCTCAGCCGGGTCACCCCTTCGCATTCTGGTACATGCAGTTCGTATGATTCAGGAAAAAGTTTGTAAGTATTTCACCAAGGTTGGTGCAAGTAGGTACTTGGAATCAGGTATCTCTAGACATGAGACATGGCTTGTGTTTCTGGATAGTATCCTTCATCAGTAGAGATCAGTTTGGGGTGGCTAAGAGGCTGCCAAACAATCTAGGCTTCGTTGCCTCTCGGGCGAGGAGGTGCTTCACCTACAGCTCGTCAGCTACGGAGGCTCACGGGAGCCCTAAACAGGAAACAGGGAGGGAGCACACTCCTAACCTCTCAGCCGGGTCACCCCTTCGCATTCTGGTACATGCAGTTCGTATGATTCAGGACAAAGTACGTAAGTATTTCACCAAGGTTGGTGCAAGTAGGTACTTGGTATAAGGTATCCCTAGACACGAGACATGGCTCGTGTTTCTGGATAGTATCCTTCATCAGTAGAGATCAGTTTGGGGTGGCTAAGAGGCTGCCAAACAATCCAGGCTTCTTTGCCTCTCCGGCGCCGAGGTGCTTCACCTATAGCTCATCAGCAAAGTAGGCTCACGGGAGCCCTAAACAGGAAACAGGGAGGGAGCACACTCCTAACCTCTCAGCCGGGTCACCCCTTTGCATTCTGGTACATGCAGTTCTTATGATTCAGGGCAAAGTTTGTAAGTATTTCACCAAGGTTGGTGCAAGTATGTACTTGTATAAGGTATCTCTAGACACGAGACATGGCTCGCGTTTCTGGGTAGTATTCTTCATCAGTAGAGATCAGTTTGGGGTGGCTAAGATGCTGCCAAACAATCCAGGCTTTGTTGCCTCTCGGGCACGGAGGTGCTTCACCTATAGCTTGTCAGCTACAGAGGCTCACGGGAGCCCTAAGCAGGAAACAGGGAGGGAGCACACTCCTGACCTCTCAGACGGGTCGCCCCTTCGCATTCTGGTACATGCAGTTCGTATGATTCAGGACAAAGTTCGTAAGAATTTCACCAAGGTTGGTGCAAGTAGGTACTTGGTATAAGGTATCTCTAGACACAAGACATGGCTCGTGTTTCTGGATAGTATCCTTCATCAGTAGAGATCAGTTTGCCTGGAGATACCAAATACCTACTTGCACCAAACTTGGTGAAACACTAACAAACCCTATCTTTTTTCATTTGCGAAGACACACAAACTGCATGACCCAGAATGCACAGGGGCAATCCAGCTGAGAGGTGGAGCAGCGTTCTGCCAATCCTGTTTACTGTTTAAGGGCTCCCGCAAGCCTCCCTAGCTAACGAGCTAGTGGTGCTGCACCTGCGCGCCCGGGAGGCATCAAAGCCTGTGACTGTTGTTGGGCAGCCTACTCAGCGGCCTCATTACTTATCTTTACTGATGAAGGATATTGATCCAGAAACACGATTCGAGTCACATGTCTAGAGATGCCTGGAGATACCAAGTACCTAGTTGCACCAAACTTGGTGAAACACTTACAAACCCTTTCTTTTTTCATTTGCGGAGACACACGAACTGCATGACTCAGATTGCACAGGGGCAATCCAGCTGAGAGGTGGAGCAGCGTGCGCCCAATCCTGTTTACTGTTTAAGGGCTCCGGCGAGCCTCCCTAGGTGACTGTCACAACTGCGCTGAAGCGGCTCCGGTGATTACGCTAGCTGATTGACTTCTGTAGAGGAAAGATGTTCCGGATTACACGCGAGAAGCGTGAGAGACGGCAGCAAGGATGCCGGCAATAAACTACGTATCCCATGAAGCTTAGCGCCAGTCGCGCGAAAGCATCAGGTTGTAATCAGGCAAGTTGTCGCTCTGACGCACACAGCAGACTACAAAACGGCAAGAACGCTAAGGAGCGCTGCCGATAATTGTTTCTACGGTCCTTGGGTTCCCCATGGCAGAGTTTGTTCTTCGCAGTGTCTAGGACAAGACGAGTTTCCAGTTCTTCGGTGGTTGATTTCGACCGACTACAGTCTACGCTTTACTCGACTCGAGTTCCAGGTATTTTGTGGACACCATGGTATTCTCCTCTGTTGGCTGAGATGCTTTTCTCGCGTTCTCGTGCAGAGGAGGAGTGCGCACCTAGAAGCACTTGGGCAGTTGTGCTCTCTGTTGGTTGGGGACCGGCTGGTCTCTTTGCAGAGAGGTTAAAACGCTTGCAAGCTCCTCTGTTGGCTGAGTCGTATTTCAAGCGTACTCGTGCAGAGGAGGAGTGCGCACATAGAGGCGCTGGGGAGGTTGTTCTCTCTGTTGGAGGAGACAGGCTTGTCTCATGCAGAGAGGTTAAAACCCCCTATACCTTGTCCTACTAAATTACACATATTATCGAGTGAGATAAGCGATGTGTTTAAGCTAAGGATTATTAGTGACTTTGTTATTCTTTATTCACAACTGCAACTTTTAGGGGAAGACCTAGCGGAGTAATCTGGTTATTACAAGGGTTCTTGGATTTGTTCTTAAGTGCGACTTCATCTACCTTCTTTCTGCTGATGCTTACAGATATTGAACATACTCTGTGTATCTATTTCGTGGAAACATCCAGAATATAGGAGGTCTTTAATTTTGACAAGGTAGGATTACAGAACAGTGATTCTAGAAAAGATAGATTGATAGAATAGATAAGGTTGACCTGTGGTTGTCTACTTTTGTCTCCCTTGCAGGTCTACATCCCTGCAGTCCCCTTCCCTGTTTCTTTTCCCCCCGCTCAATCGCTCCCAAAAGTCTGTGCATTCTACAAACCGGACTTGGGTCGATTCAGAGTTGGGCCCCCATATAGCATCACACAACCCTGAGGAACAGGATCCAGACGGCCTTGACACTGACGAGCTAGTGGTGCTGCACCTGCGCGCCCGGGAGGCATCGAAGCCTGTGACTGTTGTTGGGCAGCCTACTCAGCGGCCTCATTACTTATCTCTACAGATGAAGGATATTGATCCAGAAACACGAGTCGAGTCTCGTGTCTAGAGATGCCTGGAGATACCAAGCACCTACTTGCACCAATCTAGTTGAAACACTTACAAACCCTTTCTTTTTTCATTTGCGAAGACACACGAACTGCATGACCCAGAATGCACCTGGGCAATCCAGCTGAGAGGTGGAGCAGCGTTGCGCTAATCCTGTTTACTGTTTAAGGGCTCCGGCGAGCCTCCCTAGCTGACGAGATAGTGGTGCTGCACCTGCGTGCCCGGGAGGCATCGAAGCCTGTGACTGTTGTTGGGCAGCCTACTCAGCGGCCTCATTACTTAACTCTACTGATGAAGGATATTGATCCAGAAACACGAGTCGAGTCTCGTGCCTAGAGATGCCTGGAGATACCAAGTACCTACTTGCACCAAACTTGGTGAAACACTTACAAACCCTTTCTTTTTTTCATTTGCGAAGACACACGAACTGCATGACCCAGAATGCACAGGGGCAATCCAGCTGAGAGGTGGATCAGCGTGCGCCCAATCCTGTTTACCACTTTTCGAAGAGTATTTTTTCTGACTAGCCCTCCCCCTGGTCACGTGACTTCGGTTGCTATGAGACCCAATGCTAGCAGGGCCAGGCCACCATTGTGGACCGCGCGTGTTGACGGATTGTTCTCTGAGAAAAGGTATTTCCTCCCCTATCCGATCTCACCTATGCCACTAGCAACTCGATATAACTGTCTGTGGTATAGTAATTCATGCTCTGCCACCATCAGCTTTTCTTCTACCCCCTGTAGTTTTCCCGATGGGTGTTCCGGCGGGATTTACTAAGCTGATCCAAGTTCACCCCTTTAGCTGCCGGACTGCCGGCTGAACATTATTGATGCCTCTACCCCAAGTTCAATCGTAAGTTTTTTTCAACGGCACGTGATAACACCTTAATTCTTCTCACAGTGACTTGAGACTTACAACCGGTTGCCTATTGTGTTTCTTTCTCCAGAAAATGCAATCAACAATAGGAGAGTGGGTTTGGCTACGCTGTTGCCACTCCAGTCATTTGATGTTCCTTGATCACTATGAGACCATCCTTACCATGATCCTAACATCCTCTGCATGGTAATTATACCTTACCCTCGCCATTGAACCTTTTGTGCTGTAATTATAGTAAAGATATGATTAGTTCCGTGACTGGCCCTTTGGCAACCTGTCCCTTATCCCTTATAGATAACCCGCCCCAGTCTTGTCCTGATGAAGACCCCCTAGCAAGGCAACATCCACTGCCTGCAACTATCCGTGGGTCGAAACGTTGACAGCTCTTCTCTTTCTCAGCTTCCCTCCATATATATGATTTATTGTATTTTTCTTGGAAGCATGTTGTTCGTGTAAATATTTTTGAACCGCTGGTCCGTACTCCATGAACCATTTTTAGGTTGAGCAGACCTACCCTCAATGCGTGAGCATTGATGGTGTCTGCTTCAGACCTAATGTTACCCGTATTTGGGAATGTGGACACGAGAGGGTGCACGAGCGCAGATTTGCTCAGATTTGACCTCGTGAGTGCGCACGTCGCTGTGCCCCTCTCGTGCCACATTCCCTTGCGCAAACACACTCCACACTCACGCATGCGCACAGCCACACACACTGCATACACACACGCAGACCCACACGCACACACAGACACATTCGAACACACACAGACACACGCGCGTACACCCCGCTCCCCTCCCACTCACCGGGCTCTTTTGGCGTGTTCCGTGTGTCCTCTGCAGCGCTGGTCGGGCACTCACCGGGCTGTTGCTGGGGATCGGGATCCTCTCTGCGCAGTCTCGTCTCATGGGAGCCCCGGGTTGCGGAGAGGCCATCAGTCGGCCGGCTTCACTTCTTCCTCGGCGGCGGCGGGCGGGACTTCCTGCCGGATTGCAGGCCCCGCCCCCGTCTCGGCCAAAAGTGCCAGACTTCCGGTTTTCATGGAGCAGGGCTGCGGCTGTGATTTTTTTCGGGGGCAAGAGCGGTAGGCACCCTCGAATTCGAATTCGCGCGGCCAATGCTTTTTCTTAATGTACTTGCCTATTATGTTGCCGTCTCTCCGATACTGGGCAATATTAGGATCTAATACACTTTATATATTTTCAGTGCTGACGCCGCCGGTTATGCTGTGTCATGTGCTCCCTTAGGGGACGCGTAGGAGTTTGAACTGCCACACCCTTTCACCGCTGGAACAGCAGGGCACTCAACACCCCAGGCAATGAGGTTTGTCGCTTCGGTCAGGGGCCAGTACGAAGCAGAGGGCAAACCCTCTGATTTGTCCAGTTCAGCCAGTGTGTTCAGGGCACAGGTCCACTTGTAGGTTTTCCTGGTATTGCTTGGAGACAGGGCGCCTGCATTCTCACACCCTTTCGTTATCGTATGGGCAGGATCCCTGGTCAGGGCTTTGGCTTGTGGGGGCAGCAATAGCAGGTAGTCAGAATTGTACACACTTGGTTATTGATGAACACTCTAGAGCCCAGCAGGCTTCTGCAGTAGTGACCAATCAGTCTTCATGCTCCGGGCACCCCAGTGCGAGATGGCTGACCTGCCAAGAGGTGGGACACTGCACAGGTGCATGTGGTGGCACCAGTTAATATATAGGAGAGTGTAGGCAGCAGCAACCCGACTTGTCAGTGAACAGTTTCTGGGATCGGTGTTCTGTCGACATTCGCATCGCTCACACGGTGTGAGTACCGGGAGGAGGGGTAAGGAGTCAAAAACAGCCCTCTCTGCCTGTCCTAGCCTGTTATACTGGTAGTATTGACATCGGATCTTCTGATACTTGAGGCCTCCCTGAGGAATATTTCTCATCTTCCTAATTTAATGATTCCAGACTGCTCCGGGATAGCGCTGGCTCCTACCGCTCCTATCACGCAGTTCACAGTGCATTGGGGGACCAAGGAGAACACACAGTCGTGTGCGTTGCCACACCGCACTCCGTGCCCACTGCAGTTCTCTTTGTCCTGAAAAGGGTTGCCAGCTGGAATACTGCTCGCCAGGGGTGGCTGCACTCACATGGCTGCAGGAGCTGCGCTGCCCTCGGTGTCTGCTCCGTGTGTTCAGGGTGGGCCCCTAGGTCTCCACAACTCTGTGTCTCTTCCCTCCCAAATCATCCCAGTGGGAGTAATCACTGTGTTCCATGCCCCCCCCCCCACCCTCGGGGTGCAAAGGCTATTCTGTCTCTCCGGACTGTGCACGTTGGACTTGGGGCTCACAAGTCCACCTGCAGACCGCTGTCTGATCACTGCAGTAGCAGTCCACTCATCTGCTGCAATGGTGCCCTTTCTGCTTCTGTTGCCCAGTTCACAGCACCACCGGGTGTTAATGGAAGCACAGTGTCATAGGTGCGGCTCCGGTGCGCTATGTGCCGGCAGCGATTCCCCGTGGTCTGAAAGGTGTGCCAACTGAAAGGGTATCCATTAGGGTGCAGTCTTACTTACTCAGCTAGTGGAGCAGCTACATTGCAAATATTCTGTGTCTTATGTCTTGATGTGCACTGAAATCGATGCAAGTGAAAGAGGGTGCTGTGGGAGTGCAATAGAAGTCCCCCCCACCCTGCCATTTAAGATCATACGTATTTTCACAAATTGTGAACTCAGAATATTTGCTGGTGCACATATTAAAGTGCATACTCATAAATGCCCCTGGTATTTCACCACTTGTGCATTTTGTAATACGTTCTTAGATTTTAGTCACAATAAAATACACTGAACATAATCTTCACAAAAGTTATTTACAAAAGTTTAAGCTATTGCCATTATAAATTAAATTAACCTTTATTTAAGTATTAATTATTTAAAAAAAGAAGCCATTGTTATTTGTAATATCAATACATCTAAGTCACGTAAATACAACACATATTGCATTACAAATGCTATAGGTGTCACATTTGCGAAAGTTAAAATTATTGGCATTGTAAATGACAAAACTATTAATTTAGCTATTTTCAAAACCAACACATAAATAAAAAATTTGTCATTTACAAGACCAATAGCTCAAACTTTCCTAATGCAAGACCTATTGCATTGCAAATGCTTGTTACTATAGTGAATAGTAAGGTCAAAGGACACTCTCAAACCCCGTCCCTTCTCCTTCATGGGGCACTTAATACATGCTAATTGTGTTAAATAATTTTGTATGATGGGAAAGTACGTACACATTGTCATTAAATAACAATGTTGTTACTATTTCCAGAATTAGATTCTTAATTATCTCATGTATATATATGCACGTCCTCCTATGTTCTGAGACCCTCTTCTCAGTACTACAATCACCCCGGTCCCAGTGACTACTTTGGGTAAGACCCCTGTTTTTGTAACATAGCATAGTGACCGCCCGATTTGTATGTTGTTTGTTCTGTCGTTGCATCCAGATATGTGATACAAGTAACATCATACCTACAACAAGTCAGGACTATTGGCTTTGTCAATGGTTGTTAGTTGCATAAAATAAATAAGCAGCAATTATGGCTTGTGGCTTTTTCATAATATTGAAAAAGCTTCCAATTAAAGCCCTGGTGACACCACGACATGTCGCTGCATCTGAGTTTCAAAAAGAGAAGGGAAATCCAGAGAGAACATGACTCTCTTCAAGAATTTCCCTTCCCCTACAACGCTCACCACGCGCACATGGATGGGCTGCTGTCAGTGCAGTCAGGGCACAAAACAGAGCCGTTTCGAGGCCCCTTCATAAAACTGCCGGTGCTCAGACCCGATGAGACCCGGCCCACTTAAGGTCCCGCATGTCACATCATTTCTACCTGGTGCATCACCCACGTTGACGCCTGGCGGACGCGGGGTCAGCTGTAGCACCACCCTCCGCCACCCAGCACCGCAAAGAAGGAGCTAGGCGCTATCTGCACCTGCTGCATCCCCATACAGCGAACACGACACAAGGTGGGCACACCTGGAGGGGTCAGCCTTGAAGAACGCCTCGAGGCCCCTGACCACGCGCATCGCTCCGCCGGCCCCCGGGCGACCTATCCGAGGCCTGAAGAGTCCACGGCAGCACTGTAAGAAAGTGAATTATTCCTTGGGGTGGGTGGCAGTGCAGACCTCCGGGGGTCTCTAACGTGCAATGCCCGGACAGAGGCCTCAAGGGTCTGCACCAGCCCCTCCCCCGGCAGCGAGGGCAGAGAAAACAGACTGACTTCAGGGAAATGTGTCAAGCATTTAGAAGTACCAACGCAATTAAAAAGGCACAAACAACACAATAAAAAGCCCACCCCCCCAAAAAAAAAAAAAATCAAGAAAATGGCAAAAAGCCATAATAGGGAACTGGAGCGGTGAATTTTTAAATATTTTTTTATTGTCGATTTTTGTTATATAACATTAACAGCAGACGTATGTGGGGCCGAAAACAAATTAGAATAAAGAAAAAGAAAGGCCAAGAAACACATGACATAGCTAGGCACATAAAGTTGCATACAACGAGCCCACGTGCGCCATGGAAAGAGGCCGACGGTGGACACGTGGCTGGCAATAGTAAACATTCACACACAGTCTCACTTTACTTGCCTTAAGTGTCCCTCCCTGGACTCAGGGAGGGGGTGGCATTTCATCGAGGTAGAAACATGGGCCTACAACCCCCAGCATGCATTGTACCCATGTATGGGTGTAGACTTGGTGCCTCGACTGTAAAACGCGACGCTTAGCAGCCGCAAAGTCCCCGCCTGCGGTTGTGCTGACCAGGACTGCAAGTACCAGAATGCAATGGGAGTGGGCGGGGCTTGGCCTGCCCACAGCTGAAATGGAATAAAGTGTGAGGGGCGTGCGCCACAGCGCGCTGATTTATAGGCCTGCTCTGGCTCTTTAAGGCCCAATGAGAGCGGGTATTTTTTCTTTTAAATAAAAATAAAAAAAAGCTTTTCGCGGAGTCGGTTGAGCTGGGGCCGGAGGTCATGGAGGACGGACAAGGAATGGACCCGCTTCTCGGGAAGGTTGGCTAAAACTCAATGTTCATATTTGGGGGTTATCTATAGAGGTTACGTTTAAAAATCTCTCTTCTGGAAATGTGTGCCGGTCTTCTAAACAGTTTTCTCTGAATCCCATTGGGGGGTATTTTGACTCCTTGGGCCGGTGTGGGATGCCCGCCCGCTATGAACGAGCAGACGACACTGGCCTTTAGAGACTGCCCCTGCCCCAGCCGCGCTGACACGTACTTGTGAGCCGACACCTGCTACCCGCCCCAGCCCTGCCAGCTTGTAACTTCACCCTCCACATCCAGCGCTGACCACTGACTCTGCCCACCCCCCTCCCCTGCTTTACTGATCCCGACCAATGTCACCGGCGCTCAAAGGCTGCCCTGTCTGCCCCCAGCAGCCCCCCAGGCCTCTCCGAGGCTGCTCCCGCAGCCCCCCAGGCCTGCAGTCTGCGTGTCCCCTCGGCTTGACCTGTAACGTGCGTTGTACATGTTCAGTTCTGTGAGTCCTTCAAAGGCCCCAGAACCTGTCCCAGTGCCTGCCCCAGCCCCACACGAGCACCGACTCTGCCCCAGCCCCACACGAGCACCGACTCTGCCCCAGGCAGCCCCACACGAGCACTGACTCGGCCCCAGCCCCGCTCGAGCACCGACTCTGCCCCAGCCCCGCTCGAGCACCGACTCTCTGCACCAGTCTCGAATCTACCCTCGAAGGATAGACCTATGACTGGCCCTTATGACTCTGGCTGGACCCAGCCTTCTGGCCTGTACCCTCCAGGCGAGGCGCAGATCGAGCGCTTCACCCCACCTCGGGCTCTTCGAGGCACCGAGCAGTGCACGCACCCCTCCCCGCGTGCTGCTGCCCTTGTTGCCCCCACCCACGGTACATCCGGCCACCTGTAAAGCACCTAGAGGCGGATGCATTGGCGCTGTGTGCTTTAGGATGAGCCAGTGAGTGGGCAGAGTCCGGGGTTTACATATAAAGCCGTGTCCTGGGGGCACCTCCGACCCCCTCCTTCAGCTGGCCTTGTTGCCCCATCCACGTTGCATCAGGTCACTTGTAAAGCACCTAGAGGCGGGTGCATTGGCGCCGAGTGCTATAGGATGTCAGTGAGTGGGCAGAGCCCGGGGTTTACATACAAAGCCGTGTCCTGCCCCCCCCCCCCCCCCCCAGGAGGTAATCGCATTAGTGACAGGTCCCAGGCTCATTGTGTGCGAGGGGGGGGGGGAGCAGCGAGCATTCAATGCTAATGCACTTTGCCTCCCCCCCCCGCCTCTTCTGTAAGTGGATTAACCTTTCTGGGGATTGTCGTTCGTTGTGTTTTCACCTCGGCCCCCGGCGGGGCTCCCGTGTCTGGCACCTGCCCTCGCGCCGGGGGCAGGCCTGAGGGGGAGCTTGTTACCAGGAGCCCCCCCCCCCCCCCCCCCCCGATGAAAGGCACAACCAGCCCTGGCGAGGCTCGCATCAATCACCTGGCTGCCACGAGCGCGCTGCATTCTGGGACCTGTGGTTCCCCCTGTATTATGCTGCACTTGGCGCGTTGCTGTAGGTTCAAAGGTCAGGCGAGGGTGTTGGGCGTGGCATCCATGGCACCGTCTCTTGTAGCTGTTAGTGTAGTGGGTGTAGTAAGTGTTGCGTCCGTTAATTGAATCAGTTAAGTGTTGTAAGTTGGACGTTGTCATCATTGTGTTTAGATCCCAAACTCCTTTGTGCTGGGGGGGGAGAGGGAGGGGGGGGGGTAATGCACTCATTGCACACCAAGGGGGTCTCACTCCTCCCTAGGGTCGGAGTGTGTGGTGAGAGCAGCTGTGTCAACTTGTTCGTCTGATCTATTTACGCCGTTGACAGAGCGCTGCTCTTGTCAACAAGTGTCTTGGCAGGGGCGGAGCTTCAGCGGGTGCAGCAGGTGCAGTGGCACCAGGGCCCCACTCACCCTGATTATTGCTGTATTGTATAATTAAAGCACCATTCTCTTCCTCGCAGTAGGGTGCAGGATACAATGTCTGCACCACGGACCTTGGCTTTGAAAGGCACGCTAAAAGGGAGCGGGGCTTGATTGGAGATATATATATATATATATATATTTATTTTCCCAAAATCCCTGTCAGTGCTTTCTTAAACCCCTTCGAACGCGCTGCTCGAGCATTGTTCATACTCAAGTTGATCTCAAGTGCACACAAAGCTGAATGCAGGTTCCACGGGGCTTGTTTTCCGCGAACCCGGTTCATGGAAAGGTGCACAATGCGGTTTCACAAAGCTGCCTGTGGGCAGGAGTGTGGGCTCCCTGGGAGAGCAGCGGGCGCTGCACAATGCAGCCCTCGAAGGGCCCATGTGGCGGTGGTGTGGGAGCCCTCGAAGGGCCCAGGTGGCGGTGGTGGTGTGGGAGCCCTCGGAAGGGCCCAGGTGGCGGTGGTGGTGTAGGAGCCCTCGGAAGGGCCCAGGTGGCGGTGGTGGTGTGGGAGCCCTCGAAGGGCCCAGGTGGTGGCGGTGGTGGTGTGGGAGCCCTCGGAAGGGCCCAGGTGGCGGTGGTGGTGTGGGAACCCTCGGAAGGGCCCAGGTGGCGGTGGTGGTGTGGGAACCCTCGGAAGGGCCCAGGTGGCGGTGGTGGTGTGGGAGCCCTCGGAAGGGCCCAGGTGGCGGTGGTGGTGTGGGAGCCCTCGGAAGGGCCCAGGTGGCGGTGGTGGTGTGGGAGCCCTCGGAAGGGCCCAGGTGGTGGTGGTGGTGTGGGAGCCCTCGGAAGGGCCCAGGTGGTGGTGGTGGTGTGGGAGCCCTCGAAGGGCCCAGGTGGTGGTGGTGAGGGAGCCCTCGAAGGGCCCAGGTGGCGGTGGTGTGGGAGCCCTCGAAAGGGCCCAGGTGGCGGTGGTGGTGGTGTGGGAGCCCTCGAAAGGGCCCAGGTGGCGGTGGTGGTGGTGTGGGAGCCCTCGAAAGGGCCCAGGTGGCGGTGGTGGTGGTGTGGGAGCCCTCGGAAGGGCCCAGGTGGCGGTGGTGGTGGTGTGGGAGCCCTCGGAAGGGCCCAGGTGGCGGTGGTGGTGGTGTGGGAGCCCTCGGAAGGGCCCAGGTGGCGGTGGTGGTGGTGTGGGAGCCCTCGGACGGGCCCAGGTGGCGGTGGTGTGGGAGCCCTCGGAAGGGCCCAGGTGGCGGTGGTGGTGGTGTGGGAGCCCTCGAAGGGCCCAGGTGGCGGCGGTGGTGGTGTGGGAGCCCTCGAAGGGCCCAGGTGGCGGTGGTGGTGGTGTGGGAACCCTCGGAAGGGCCCAGGTGGCGGTGGTGGTGGTATGGGAACCCTCGGAAGGGCCCAGGTGGCGGTGGTGGTGTGGAAGTGCCCAGGTGGCGGTGGTGGTGGTGGTGTGGGAACCCTCGGAAGGGCCCAGGTGGCGGTGGTGGTGTGGGAGCCCTCGGAAGGGCCCAGGTGGCGGTGGTGGTGTGGGAGCCCTCGGAAGGGCCCAGGTGGTGGTGGTGGTGTGGGAGCCCTCGAAGGGCCCAGGTGGCGGTGGTGGTGGTGTGGGAGCCCTCGAAAGGGCCCAGGTGGCGGTGGTGTGGGAGCCCTCGGAAGGGCCCAGGTGGCGGTGGTGGTGGTGTGGGAGCCCTCGAAAGGGCCCAGGTGGCGGTGGTGGTGGTGTGGGAGCCCTCGGAAGGGCCCAGGTGGCGGTGGTGGTGGTGTGGGAGCCCTCGGAAGGGCCCAGGTGGCGGTGGTGGTGGTGTGGGAGCCCTCGGAAGGGCCCAGGTGGCGGTGGTGGTGGTGTGGGAGCCCTCGGAAGGGCCCAGGTGGCGGTGGTGGTGGTGTGGGAGCCCTCGGACGGGCCCAGGTGGCGGTGGTGTGGGAGCCCTCGGAAGGGCCCAGGTGGCGGTGGAGGTGGTGTGGGAGCCCTCGAAGGGCCCAGGTGGCGGTGGTGGTGTGGGAGCCCTCGAAGGGCCCAGGTGGCGGTGGTGGTGTGGGAGCCCTCGAAGGGCCCAGGTGGCGGTGGTGGTGGTGTGGGAACCCTCGGAAGGGCCCAGGTGGCGGTGGTGGTGTGGGAGCCCTCGGAAGTGCCCAGGTGGCGGTGGTGGTGGTGTGGGAGCCCTCGGAAGTGCCCAGGTGGCGATGGTGGTGGTGTGGGAACCCTCGGAAGGGCCCAGGTGGCGGTGGTGGTGGTGTGGGAACCCTCGGAAGGGCCCAGGTGGCGGTGGTGGTGTGGGAGCCCTCGGAAGGGCCCAGGTGGTGGTGGTGGTGGTGTGGGAGCCCTCGGAAGGGCCCAGGTGGCGGTGGTGGTGGTGTGGGAGCCCTCGGAAGGGCCCAGGTGGCGGTGGTGGTGGTGTGGGAGCCCTCGGAAGGGCCCAGGTGGCGGTGGTGGTGGTGGTGTGGGAGCCCTCGGAAGGGCCCAGGTGGCGGTGGTGGTGGTGTGGGAGCCCTCGGAAGGGCCCAGGTGGCGGTGGTGGTGGTGTGGGAGCCCTCGGAAGGGCCCAGGTGGCGGTGGTGTGGGAGCCCTCGGAAGGGCCCAGGTGGCGGTGGTGGTGGTGTGGGAGCCCTCGGAAGGGCCCAGGTGGCGGTGGTGGTGGTGTGGGAGCCCTCGGAAGGGCCCAGGTGGCGGTGGTGGTGGTGGTGTGGGAGCCCTCGGACGGGCCCAGGTGGCGGTGGTGTGGGAGCCCTCGGAAGGGCCCAGGTGGCGGTGGAGGTGGTGTGGGAGCCCTCGAAGGGCCCAGGTGGCGGTGGAGGTGGTGTGGGAGCCCTCGAAGGGCCCAGGTGGCGGTGGTGGTGGTGTGGGAGCCCTCGAAGGGCCCAGGTGGCGGTGGTGGTGGTGTGGGAACCCTCGGAAGGGCCCAGGTGGCGGTGGTGGTGTGGGAGCCCTCGGAAGTGCCCAGGTGGCGGTGGTGGTGGTGTGGGAGCCCTCGGAAGTGCCCAGGTGGCGATGGTGGTGGTGTGGGAACCCTCGGAAGGGCCCAGGTGGCGGTGGTGGTGGTGTGGGAACCCTCGGAAGGGCCCAGGTGGCGGTGGTGGTGTGGGAGCCCTCGGAAGAGCCCAGGTGGTGGTGGTGGTGGTGTGGGAGCCCTCGGAAGGGCCCAGGTGGCGGTGGTGGTGGTGTGGGAGCCCTCGGAAGGGCCCAGGTGGCGGTGGTGGTGGTGTGGGAGCCCTCGGAAGGGCCCAGGTGGCGGTGGTGGTGGTGGTGTGGGAGCCCTCGGAAGGGCCCAGGTGGCGGTGGTGGTGGTGTGGGAGCCCTCGGAAGGGCCCAGGTGGCGGTGGTGGTGGTGTGGGAGCCCTCGGAAGGGCCCAGGTGGCGGTGGTGGTGGTGTGGGAGCCCTCGGACGGGCCCAGGTGGCGGTGGTGTGGGAGCCCTCGGAAGGGCCCAGGTGGCGGTGGTGGTGGTGTGGGAGCCCTCGAAGGGCCCAGGTGGCGGCGGTGGTGGTGTGGGAGCCCTCGAAGGGCCCAGGTGGCGGTGGTGGTGGTGTGGGAACCCTCGGAAGGGCCCAGGTGGCGGTGGTGGTGGTATGGGAACCCTCGGAAGGGCCCAGGTGGCGGTGGTGGTGTGGAAGTGCCCAGGTGGCGGTGGTGGTGGTGTGGGAACCCTCGGAAGGGCCCAGGTGGCGGTGGTGGTGGTATGGGAACCCTCGGAAGGGCCCAGGTGGCGGTGGTGGTGTGGAAGTGCCCAGGTGGCGGTGGTGGTGGTGTGGGAACCCTCGGAAGGGCCCAGGTGGCGGTGGTGGTGGTGGTGTGGGAACCCTCGGAAGGGCCCAGGTGGCGGTGGTGGTGTGGGAGCCCTCGGAAGGGCCCAGGTGGCGGTGGTGGTGTGGGAGCCCTCGGAAGGGCCCAGGTGGTGGTGGTGGTGTGGGAGCCCTCGAAGGGCCCAGGTGGCGGTGGTGGTGGTGTGGGAGCCCTCGAAAGGGCCCAGGTGGCGGTGGTGGTGGTGTGGGAGCCCTCGGAAGGGCCCAGGTGGCGGTGGTGGTGGTGTGGGAGCCCTCGGAAGGGCCCAGGTGGCGGTGGTGGTGGTGTGGGAGCCCTCGGAAGGGCCCAGGTGGCGGTGGTGGTGGTGTGGGAGCCCTCGGAAGGGCCCAGGTGGCGGTGGTGGTGGTGTGGGAGCCCTCGGAAGGGCCCAGGTGGCGGTGGTGGTGGTGTGGGAGCCCTCGGACGGGCCCAGGTGGCGGTGGTGTGGGAGCCCTCGGAAGGGCCCAGGTGGCGGTGGAGGTGGTGTGGGAGCCCTCGAAGGGCCCAGGTGGCGGTGGTGGTGTGGGAGCCCTCGAAGGGCCCAGGTGGCGGTGGTGGTGTGGGAGCCCTCGAAGGGCCCAGGTGGCGGTGGTGGTGGTGTGGGAACCCTCGGAAGGGCCCAGGTGGCGGTGGTGGTGTGGGAGCCCTCGGAAGTGCCCAGGTGGCGGTGGTGGTGGTGTGGGAGCCCTCGGAAGTGCCCAGGTGGCGATGGTGGTGGTGTGGGAACCCTCGGAAGGGCCCAGGTGGCGGTGGTGGTGGTGTGGGAACCCTCGGAAGGGCCCAGGTGGCGGTGGTGGTGTGGGAGCCCTCGGAAGGGCCCAGGTGGTGGTGGTGGTGGTGTGGGAGCCCTCGGAAGGGCCCAGGTGGCGGTGGTGGTGGTGTGGGAGCCCTCGGAAGGGCCCAGGTGGCGGTGGTGGTGGTGTGGGAGCCCTCGGAAGGGCCCAGGTGGCGGTGGTGGTGGTGGTGTGGGAGCCCTCGGAAGGGCCCAGGTGGCGGTGGTGGTGGTGTGGGAGCCCTCGGAAGGGCCCAGGTGGCGGTGGTGGTGGTGTGGGAGCCCTCGGAAGGGCCCAGGTGGCGGTGGTGTGGGAGCCCTCGGAAGGGCCCAGGTGGCGGTGGTGGTGGTGTGGGAGCCCTCGGAAGGGCCCAGGTGGCGGTGGTGGTGGTGTGGGAGCCCTCGGAAGGGCCCAGGTGGCGGTGGTGGTGGTGTGGGAGCCCTCGGAAGGGCCCAGGTGGCGGTGGTGGTGGTGTGGGAGCCCTCGGAAGGGCCCAGGTGGCGGTGGTGGTGGTGTGGGAGCCCTCGGACGGGCCCAGGTGGCGGTGGTGTGGGAGCCCTCGGAAGGGCCCAGGTGGCGGTGGTGTGGGAGCCCTCGAAGGGCCCAGGTGGCGGTGGAGGTGGTGTGGGAGCCCTCGAAGGGCCCAGGTGGCGGCGGTGGTGGTGTGGGAGCCCTCGAAGGGCCCAGGTGGCGGTGGTGGTGGTGTGGGAACCCTCGGAAGGGCCCAGGTGGCGGTGGTGGTGTGGGAGCCCTCGGAAGTGCCCAGGTGGCGGTGGTGGTGGTGTGGGAGCCCTCGGAAGTGCCCAGGTGGCGATGGTGGTGGTGTGGGAACCCTCGGAAGGGCCCAGGTGGCGGTGGTGGTGGTGTGGGAACCCTCGGAAGGGCCCAGGTGGCGGTGGTGGTGTGGGAGCCCTCGGAAGAGCCCAGGTGGTGGTGGTGGTGGTGTGGGAGCCCTCGGAAGGGCCCAGGTGGCGGTGGTGGTGGTGTGGGAGCCCTCGGAAGGGCCCAGGTGGCGGTGGTGGTGGTGTGGGAGCCCTCGGAAGGGCCCAGGTGGCGGTGGTGGTGGTGGTGTGGGAGCCCTCGGAAGGGCCCAGGTGGCGGTGGTGGTGGTGTGGGAGCCCTCGGAAGGGCCCAGGTGGCGGTGGTGGTGGTGTGGGAGCCCTCGGAAGGGCCCAGGTGGCGGTGGTGTGGGAGCCCTCGGAAGGGCCCAGGTGGCGGTGGTGGTGGTGTGGGAGCCCTCGAAAGGGCCCAGGTGGCGGTGGTGGTGGTGTGGGAGCCCTCGGAAGGGCCCAGGTGGCGGTGGTGGTGGTGTGGGAGCCCTCGGAAGGGCCCAGGTGGCGGTGGTGGTGGTGTGGGAGCCCTCGGAAGGGCCCAGGTGGCGGTGGTGGTGGTGTGGGAGCCCTCGGAAGGGCCCAGGTGGTGGCGGTGGTGGTGGTGTGGGAGCCCTCGGACGGGCCCAGGTGGCGGTGGTGTGGGAGCCCTCGGAAGGGCCCAGGTGGCGGTGGAGGTGGTGTGGGAGCCCTCGAAGGGCCCAGGTGGCGGCGGTGGTGGTGTGGGAGCCCTCGAAGGGCCCAGGTGGCGGTGGTGGTGGTGTGGGAACCCTCGGAAGGGCCCAGGTGGCGGTGGTGGTGTGGGAGCCCTCGGAAGTGCCCAGGTGGCGGTGGTGGTGGTGTGGGAGCCCTCGGAAGTGCCCAGGTGGCGATGGTGGTGGTGTGGGAACCCTCGGAAGGGCCCAGGTGGCGGTGGTGGTGGTGTGGGAACACTCGGAAGGGCCCAGGTGGCGGTGGTGGTGTGGGAGCCCTCGGAAGGGCCCAGGTGGTGGTGGTGGTGGTGTGGGAGCCCTCGGAAGGGCCCAGGTGGCGGTGGTGGTGGTGTGGGAGCCCTCGGAAGTGCCCAGGTGGCGATGGTGGTGGTGTGGGAACCCTCGGAAGGGCCCAGGTGGCGGTGGTGGTGGTGTGGGAACACTCGGAAGGGCCCAGGTGGCGGTGGTGGTGTGGGAGCCCTCGGAAGGGCCCAGGTGGCGGTGGTGGTGGTGTGGGAGCCCTCGGAAGGGCCCAGGTGGCGGTGGTGGTGGTGTGGGAGCCCTCGGAAGGGCCCAGGTGGCGGTGGTGGTGGTGTGGGAGCCCTCGGAAGGGCCCAGGTGGCGGTGGTGTGGGAGCCCTCGGAAGGGCCCAGGTGGCGGTGGTGTGGGAGCCCTCGGAAGGGCCCAGGTGGCGGTGGTGGTGTGGGAGCCCTCGAAGGGCCCAGGTGGCGGTGGTGGTGTGGGAGCCCTCGAAGGGCCCAGGTGGCGGTGGTGGTGTGGGAGCCCTCGAAGGGCCCAGGTGGCGGTGGTGGTGTGGGAGCCCTCGAAGGGCCCAGGTGGCGGTGGTGAGGGAGCCCTCGGAAGGGCCCAGGTGGCGGTGGTGAGGAAGCCCTCGGAAGGGCCCAGGTGGCGGTGGTGGTGTGGGAGCCCTCGAAAGGGCACAGGTAGCGGTGGTGGTGTGGGAGCCCTCGAGCTCGGCGGAGAAGGGTAGGTCAACAAGCGCGGACACTGGAGTTATGAGCTACTACCCAAGGGCTCACCCCTGATGTTCAGTCCCGCCGACCCCTCATGTGGCCTTTAGTTCTTGACCAGTAGGCATAGGACAACCCACAGAGGTAACATACATCACCACACCACACACATGACACTGGCATGTTGTTGTTTCACCCTTTGAAGGTCCTGATGAATCGCGGGCTACTATTACCCACTGCGAGAAACATGTCGACCATCTTCACCCCTAGTCTCATCTAGGGTCACCTGACCTAACTTGTTGACACCTAGTGAGCTAGCCCCTTGCTTTTAATTGCAGCCAGGGGACCCCCAGAATAAAGTTAATTCCGGTACCCCTAGCTACATTTTAATATCCCTTCCACTTTTAAACACACCATCCCACCCACACCTCACCATAAGGCTGTTGGATAAAAAGATCTCCGCCAAAGAGCCCCTCTTTGAGGTGAGCCCGTCGGGGATTGCACCGCCTCCCCAACGAGGAGCAACCGCCAATGATGAAGCATGACACCCTTCTGGGTGTGTGAGGCAAATCCATCCAACAAAATGGATGCCCCAGGGTGTTACTCCTACACCTTTGGTCACGCCAGTCTAATCTTCCCCAGTTCTCCTTAGGAACAGTCCAGCAACTCCTCTTTGTTCAGCCCTCGAAAGGGCCCAGGTGGCGGTGGTGGTGAGGGAGGCCTCGAAGGGCCCAGGTGGCGGTGGTGGTGTGGGAGCCCTCGAAGGGCCCAGGTGGCGGTGGTGGTGTGGGAGCCCTCGAAGGGCCCAGGTAGCGGTGGTGGTGTGGGAGCCCTCGAAGGGCCCAGGTAGCGGTGGTGGTGTGGGAGCCCTCGAAAGGGCCCAGGTGGCGGTGGTGAGGGAGCCCTTGGAAGGGCCCAGGTGGCGGTGGTGTGGGAGCCCTCGAAGGGCCCAGGTGGCGGTGGTGAGGGAGCCCTCGAAGGGCCCACACCAGGTGGTGTGGGAGCCCATGATGGAAGGGCCCAGGTGGCGGTGGTGTGGGAGCCCATGATGGAAGGGCCCAGGTGGTGTGGGAGCCCATGATGGAAGGGCCCAGGAGCCCACGGAAGGGCCCAGGTGGTGTGGGAGCCCATGAGCCCACGGAAGGGCCCAGGTGGTGTGGGAGTCGACGGAAGGGCCAGGTGGCGGTGGTGTGGGAGCCCTCGGAAGGCCCCAAGTGGAGGCCCTGCACAGGAAGGTGGGTAGATAGGCGTGGAGGCTCTGCACGCGTAGGTAGGTGGGCAGCCAGGCGTCAAGGCCATGCAAAGGTAGGTCGGTGGGTAGCCCGGCTTGGAGGCCCTGCACAGGTCGGTGGGTAGCCCGGCTTGGAGGCCCTGCACAGGTCGGTGGGTAGCCCGGCTTGGAGGCCCTGCACAGGTGGCGTGGAGGCTCTCACAGGTGGGGTGGAGGCTCTGCGTAGATAGGTGGGCAGCCAGGCGTGGAGGCCCTGCACAGGTGGGTAGGTGGGCTGCCAGGTGTGGAGGCCCTGCACGGGTAGGTGGGCAGCCAGGCGTGGAGTCCCTGCACGGGTAGGTGGGCTGCCAGGTGTGGAGGCCCCCCATAGGCGCGGTATGTAGACTTCAGGCTGCCACTGACTGACTTGGTACACTCCACGTCACAAGTGCCGGTACCAACTTTAATTTACCAAACCTGGTTTAATCTGTCATCACGAAACCAAATTAATATGATCACCGTTTATTTTCAGACTTTTCTTGTAAATCCATTCTTTTTTTCCCCCCTCAAATTGCATTTCTAAATCTATGCCTCAATTTCTTATAGCCTAAAATCTCACCATTTGTATCGCCCAACAGAACCAATTGTTTCCTGTGTAACTAATACTCCGGCTCTGAGGGACACCGGGTCGCCCCATTATCCTGAATGATATAAAATATAAAATCATACACAGCACACGCATAGCACAATTTACGTGGACCTCACATCAACGTGCACCAAAAACTACTGTCTTTGCACATGAAATATAATGAATATCAAAAACTATTTTGTGCATCATAAAAAATAACACCAGATTTTTATTACTAGCAATTGAGCGTTCTGACTTTTCCGAGCCTATCAGGAGCCTAATTATTTCATTTATTTGGTGCCCCCCCTCTCGCACAAGGCCTGTGAATAAAGGTGAGCTCCAGTCTCTTCTGAGGTCAGCTGGACTAGGAGCTGCTCGTGAAACGAGAAATGCGAATAAAGAGCTTGCATCGCATTTTATAGTTATATAGCGCGTACTACCCCTAAGGCCCAAGAAGTGTCGCTTCAAGGCGCACAAGCTTTCTGGCTCCGGTTCACGGGTCCGGTCAGCTGCTTAGCAGTAAGCAAGGGACCTACTGTGTTATCCGTGAGGATAAAATCAGGAGCCGCGTTGGATACAATCTGGGCTCTCCAAACGCCTCGGCTGTTATCCTTGGCCTTCGTGTTCACTCTAGAAAGGGAGAGAAGCCGGTCAGTTGCAATCTCCCAGGTACCATCGCATCACAAACAAGCGCCTGCAGGTGTCTGAGTATCCGTTAAGGATGCCCAGACCATCAAAAACGACAAGAGGAGGACAGAAAAGGAAAAAGTGCAAAGGGGTCCCACAGATGTACTTTGTTTTGCCTCAAAATAGCTTACGGTGATGGGCTATCCAAAGATATTGGAGACGACGCCTCGCTCACTTATCTTGACCTGCTTCATCACAGGCTCCTTTCCACACCCAGGTGAGATGGTGCCACCTGGGCGGACTCCACCAAAGATGTTATGGGAGTTCTTGTATGAAATGTTACCTGGCCCTGCAGCAAACCAAATGAGTGATGTTAAAAATACCTACAGGTATACCCAAACAATACGTTTATTCATAGGGTACCAGGGGTACAAAATAAAAGCGTGAACCATACAGGGTTTATTCTGAACACTCGTAATTCAGTTTTACCCTCTTCAGAATGCCAACATGTTTCGGCCCGCAACGTGAGCCCTCGGGCTCCTTGGCATTCGCACAGGCCTTTGGGGTGGTTTGTGCATTGCTGGAAATGTTGTGCATGGGTTTCCTGTGTCTGTATCTTGGGGTTCCTCACCCTGTAGTACAGGACTGTGGTCCTTTCTTTATCTACAGGCCTCGGTCAGGATCCCAAGAGTTGGGGTGATGCTGACGAGCCTGGGGGTCCTGTGCCCTTGTTACCCTTGAGGTGAAAATTGCAAAAAACACAGTTGATGGACAGAATGTAGAACAATGTCATACATTCACCACAGTACAAGGATCTGGGCCTAAATCCATCGTTTTTTTGCACTCCACACTACCCTGGGTTCTGTCCATCAACTGTGTTTTTTGCAATTTTCACCCTGACTGTGCTGGGTATACTCAGACGTTAGTCCCAGGCTCTCCACATCACTGGAGTCAAGCTATCCAGGCTGATGAGGGCTGATAGCCAGAAACCGGAACTTGGATGCTTGATTCCGGTCTGGGAAAGACGTGGCTTGGTAGTTCGGACTGGACTGTTCCCATGAGGCACAGGGTCAGAGCTGATTTGCATATAGCCAGTGTCTAACCCAGGGTGGTGTGTAGTGCAAAAAAAACGATGGATTTAGGCCTAGATCCTCGTACTGGGGTGAATGTAAGACATTGTTCTACATTCTGTCCATCAACTGTGTTTTTTGCTTGTTACCCTTGAAGCTCCTGTGGTATGGAGGGTCAAGAGCGCTGTGGTGCACTGCACACTAGACCAGGGACCCCTAGTGCAGTGCACGTGAGATCATTAAGCAGAGTGCACACTTAGCCAGGTACCCCTGTGGTGAAGTGCATAGTAGGACCGTTATGCTTGATTTTGGCAGTGCAAAGTAGGACCCGGAGCCCTGCAGTGCAGTGAAGGGTAGAATCATTCGGCTGGACTCGTGTAGCACACTAGGCCAGGGACCCCTACAGTGCAGTGAACAGTAGGATCACGGAGCTGGACCACTGTAGCACAGCACACACTAGGCCAGGGATGCTTGTCGTGCAGTGCACAATAGAATCCTTATGCTCGACGTTTGCAGTGCACACTAGGTCAGGGACTCCTATAGTGCTGTGCATGGTAGAATCCTTAGGCTGGACCCCTGCAGTGCACACTAGGCCAGGAACTCCTGTAGTGCAGGCTAGAATCCTTAGGCTGGACCCCTGCAGTGAAGGGAGGGGTAGGATCTTCAGGCTGGACCCCTGCAGTGCACACTAGGCCAGGGACCCCTGCAGTGCAGTGTAGGGAGGGGTAGAATCCTTAAGGCTGGACCCCCCTGCAGTGAAGGGAGGTGTAGAATCTTCAGGCTGGACCCCTGCAGTGCACACTAGGCCAGGGACTCCTGTAGTGCAGGCTAGAACCCGTAGGCTGGACCCCTGCAGTGAAGGGAGGGGTAGAATCTTCAGGCTGGACCCCTGCAATGCACACTAGGCCAGGGACCGTGCAGGCTAGAATCCTTAGACTGGACCCCTGCAGTGCACACTAGGCCAGGGACTCCTGCAGTGCAGGGTAGAATCATTCAGCTGGAGCCTTGCAGTGCACAAGGTCAGGACCTATGTGCAATCATTAGGTTGGGCTCGTGCAGTGCATGGTGGCCCAGGGACACCTGCAGCGTAGAATCATTATGGGGACTTATCCAGTGTATTACACAATAGGCCAGGGGCTCCTGCAGTACAGCGAAGAGTAGAATCAGACTGGACCCTTGCAGTGCACACTAGGCCAGGGACCGCGCAGTGAAGGGTAGAATCCTTACGCTGGACCCTGCAGTCCACACTAGGGCAGGGAACCCCTGCAGTGCAGTGGAGGCTAGAACCCTTAGGCTGGACACCTGCAGTGCAGACTAGGCCAGGGATCAGTGCAGGGTAGAATCCTTAGGCTGGACCCCTGCAGTGCACACTAAGCCAGGGACCCCTGCAGTGCAGTGTATGGAGGGGTAGAATCTTCAGGCTGGACCCCTTTAGTGCAGTGCAGACTAGGCCAGAGACCATTGCAGTGAGGGGTAGAATCTTCAGGCTGGACTCTTGCATTGCAGTGCACACTAGGCCAGGGACCCCTGCAGTGCAGTGGAGGGTAGAATCCTTGGGCTGGACCCCTGCAGTGCAGGGACGGGTAGAATCTTCAGGCTGGAACCGTGCAGTGAAGGGAGGGGTAGAATCTTCAGGCTGGACCCCTGCAGTGCACACTAGGCCGGGACCCCTGCAGTGCAGTGTAGGGAGGGGTAGAATCCTTAGGCTGGACCCCCGAAGTGAAGGGAGGGGTAGAATCCTTATGTTGGACCCCTGCAGTGCACACTAGGCCAGGGACCCCTGCAGTGCAGTGTAGAATCCTTGGGCTGGACCCCTGCAGTGCACACTAGGCCAGGGACCCCTGCAGTGCAGTGTAGGGAGGGGTAGAATCTTCAGGCTGGACCCCTGCAGTGCAGGGTGGAATCCTTGGGCTGGACCCCTGCAGTGCAGTGGAGGGTAGAATCTTCAGGCTGGACCCGTGCAGTGAAGGGAGGGGGTAGAATCTTCAGGCTGGACCCCTGCAGTGCACACTAGGCCAGGGGCCCCTGCAGTGTAGGGAAGGGTGGAATCCTTAGGCTGGACCCCTGCAGTGCAGTGTAGAATCCTTGGGCTGGGCCCCTGCAGTGCACACTAGGCCAGGGACCCCTGCAGTGCAGTGTAGAATCCTTGGGCTGGACCCCTGCAGTGCAGTGTAGAATCCTTAGGCTGGACCCCTGCAGTGCAGGGTAGAATCTTCAGGCTGGATCCCTGCAGTGCAGGGTAGAATCTTCAGGCTGGACCCCTGCAGTGCAGGGACGGGTAGAATCTTCAGGCTGGACCCCTGCAGTGCACACTAGGCCAGGGACCCCTGCAGTGCAGGCCTCTTGCAGTGGACGGTGGGCCAGGTCTCAGCAGAGCCCTGCACAAGCCCTCCGTGTATCCGGGGTGAGGGGCTCGCAGCCTGATTGGCTGCCTGGAGCGCGCTCTGTGATTGGTCGGGCTCTCGGATCCAAGGTGCTGCTCTCCTCATCTCTTGGAAGCGGTTCTTGGCGCCTCCCCTCCCTCCCTCCCTGTAGCCACCTTTTTCCAAGACACCCCCGCCCTCAGCCGCGATTTGTGCACTTCAGGCGACTTCTTCTGCCCCAGCCCCCTCCCTCGCGCCCCCTGTTGCCTGGGAACGGAGTGACGTCCCGTCCACCTCCCCGTGCGTCGTGACGTCAGACCTCACGCCGGCAAGCGTATATGAGGGGGCGCGAGGACTGCAGCGCTTCCGTCAGTTCAGAAAGGAACGATTGAGAGGGCTGTGCGCGCGTGGGCGGAGGCGGCGTCGCGAGGCACACATCCCCGGCGGGTGGCACGAGGCCCCTGAGCGGCGCGAGGCCCCTCGGCTCCCAGCGCCGGCGCGAGGACCCGGCGCAGCAGCAGCACGTGGCCAGCGCGCGGCGGCGCCAGCAGAGCGGGCACCCGGAAGGAACGAGGCGCCAGCTGAGCAGGAGGCGGGAGCGCGCACCGCTGCAGCCATGGGCTATGGGGTAAGGCTGCACAGGGCGGGGGGCGGCAGGGGCACCTGTTGCAGGGCGGGTGTGGGTGGGTGTCTGGATGAGGAGGGTTGGGGGTGACTGGGGCAGGAGAGGAGGGTTGGGGGTGACGCTAGGAGGGTGTCTTGGGGAGGAGAGTTGGGGGTGACTCTGGGAGGGTGTCTTGGGGAGGAGAGTTGGGGTGACTGGGGCAGGAGAGGAGGGTTGGGGGTGACGCTAGGAGGGTGTCTTGGGGAGGAGAGTTGGGGGTGACTCTGGGAGGGTGTCTGGGGGAGGAGGGTTGGGGTGACTGGGGCAGGAGAGGAGGGTTGGGGGTGACTGGGAGGGTGTCTGGGGGAGGAGGGTTGGGGTGACGGGCAGGAGAGGAGAGTTGGGGGTGACTCTGGGAGGGTGTCTGGGGGAGGAGGGTTGGGGTGACTGGGGCAGGAGAGGAGGGTTGGGGGTGACTCGGAGGGTGTCTGGAGGAGGAGGGTTTGGGTGACTGGGGCAGGAGAGAAGGGTGGGGGTAGCTTTGGGGCAGGAGAGGAAGGTTGTGGGTGCGACTGGGTAGGGGTTAGGCTGCGGGGGGGGGGCGGCAGGGGCACCTGTTGCAGGGTTGATGAGGTAGGGGGCAAGAAATCCATGGGGCGGCTCTGGTAGAATGTCTGGGGCAGGAGAGGAGGGTTAGGGGTGGCTATGGGGCAGAAGAGGAGGGCAATGTTACCCCTGGGGAGGGAGGTTGGAGCCGGGAAGGATCTGGGTAGCCCTGGGGGCACACGAGAGAGGAGGCTGAGGCTGGTGGGGGTGTCTGGGAGAGGGTGGCTCTAGGAGGGTGTCTGGGGGCAGGGGAAGGTGGAGTAGCTGGAGGCAAGGTGTCTGGGGCTGGGAAGATAACGGGAGGGTGTCTTGGGGTGGGGAGGGCCGTCTCTTGGGGTGGGGAGGGTGTCTTGGGTGGGGGGGGGGTCTCTTGGGTGGGGAGTACTGGTCAGTGTGGTAGGTGGGAGTTTGGAGTCTTGTGTTGGGAAGTTCTCCGCCTGTTTCAGGGAGTGGGGGGGGGGGGAGAACGAAGGTTTGTGGCAGGGGATATGGGGTTTCTGTAGGTTTAGCGCTTCCGGGTAGGAAGACATGGTCTTGGCTCGTTGGAAGGGGTTCTTGCTTTCCGGGGGGGGGGCACCTCTAGGGGTGCCAAGGCTGTCTAGAAGGGTGCCTCTAGTTTGGAAGTTGCCTTTGGAGCGGGGGGGGGGGGGTCCCAGGTGGTATCCATGTTGTGCTTTTAGCTGGGCCTCTGGAGTGAATGGGGTATTTGAGATGCTTTTTCATTTAATGGGGTGGGGGGGGGTCATGATTCCTCCCCACTATGTCTCCTTCCCAAGGAGAATGGGGTGTCCTGGACCGGCGTTGGTGATTGAACTGGGTCTGCGACTGCCGTGGTATACAGTCTTTCACTATGGTTCAAGGCTGGTGGGTGGGGTCTTGGACTGTGGATGGAGGCTGGGGGTGGGTCCTGAACTGACGATGGTGACTGAACGGGGTCTGCGACTGTAAATAAAGGTTCATGAGCTGCTTCTTGCACTCTGGATCAACAGTGGTGAACAGTGTCTTGCACTATGGTTCAATGCTGGTATATGGGTTCTTGGACTGGACTGTGGATTGAGGCTGGTGGATGGGGGTGAGTCCTGGACTGGCGATGGTGACTGGGCTGGGTCTGCGACTGTGAATAAAGGTTCATGAGCTGCTTCTTGCACTCTGGATCAACAGTGGTGAACAGTGTCTTGCACTATGGTTCAATGCTGGTATATGGGTTCTTGGACTGGACTGTGGATTGAGGCTGGTGGGTGGGGGCGAGTCCTGGACTGGCGATGGTGACTGGGCTGGGTCTGCGACTGTGAATAAAGGTTCATGAACTGCTTCTTGAATTCTGGATCAACCGTGGTGAACAGACTCTTGCACTATGGTTCAAGGCTGGTGGATGGGGTCTTGGACTGTGGATGGAGGCTGGGGGTGGGTCCTGAACTGACGATGGTGACTGAACGGGGTCTGCGACTGTAAATAAAGGTTCATGAGCTGCTTCTTGCACTTTGGATCAACAGTGGTGAACAGTGTCTTGCACTATGGTTCAATGCTGGTATATGGGTTCTTGGACTGGACTGTGGATTGAGGCTGGTGGGTGGGGGCGAGTCCTGGACTGGCGATGGTGACTGGGCTGGGTCTGCGACTGTGAATAAAGGTTCATGAACTGCTTCTTGAATTCTGGATCAACCGTGGTGAACAGACTCTTGCACTATGGTTCAAGGCTGGTGGATGGGGTCTTGGACTGTGGATGGAGGCTGGGGGAGGGGGGGTGGTCCTGAACTGACGATGGGGTCTGCGACTGTAAATAAAGGTTCATGAGCTGCTTCTTGCACTCTGCATCAACCGTGGTGAACAGACTCTTGCACTATGGTTCAATGCTGGTATATGGGTTCTTGGACTGGACTGTGGATTGAGGCTGGTGGGTGGGGGTGAGTCCTGGACTGGCGATGGTGACTGGGCTGTGTCTGCGACTGTGAATAAAGGTTCATGAACGGCTTCTTGCACTCTGGATCAACCGTGGTGAACAGACTCTTGCACTATGGTTCAATGCTGGTGGATGGGGGCTTGGACTGTGGATGGAGGCTGGGGGGGTGGGGGTCCTGAACTGACGATGGTGACTGAACGGGGTCTGCGACTGTGAATAAAGGTTCATGAACGGCTTCTTGCACTCTGGATCAACCGTGGTGCCAGGTGACACCTCTCGGTCTTGTCATGTGGCATGGACTCTGGTGTGTCGGGTACGTTGGTGTCGTGTCCTGTGGTATGTATGGTGACGTCAGGTATGGACAGATGTGGTGAGCCAGTTATGTATGGTGCCTTGGTGTTTGATATGGACTCTGTGGCTGTGGTGTGTCGGATATCTATGGTGTCTTGTCCTGTGGTATGGACTCGGCTGCCAGATGTGGACTCTGGTATGCATGGTGCCGTCACATATGGACTGTGGTGCGTGTAGTGCACAGGGGGGTATGGTGCCTTGTTCTTAGGTACGGACTCGTGTGCAGCGGTGTGCCAGGTCTGTTCAATCTTCCTGTGGTATGAAGGGTACCTCTGCTGCTGTGGTACCTAGGGTCCCAGCTGGATATGTCGAGTCTGGTGCAGCGGAGTGCAGAGCCTGGCTCTGATGTGCAGTGGTAGTCTGTGCACAGCCAGCCATACTGTGTATGATTGCTATATGTTTATGTGGGGTTGCGGCGGAGTGCGGGCTGTAGACACGCGCCACAGTGGCTACTAACTAGGTACGGGATGCTGTGGTGTTCATAGAGGGACTACTGTGGCCGTGGTTCACGAGCTGCCGCTGTATGGTTTTGTCTGTTAGAGTTCTGTGGTACACCTGGGGAGGGGGTCTGTGACACTTGTGTATGGGGTAGTCGCTGCTGTGGTACGTAGTGCCTGGGCTCTGTGGAGCATTAACCCCATCTCACAGGGAATTGGCGCATGGGTTTGTGTAGGTCGGAGTACTGTGGTTCATAGTGCCTGTGCGCTGAGGCGCATGAGCGGCTGCCAGCGGTGGTTGGCGCATGGGTTTGTGTAGGTCGGAGTGCTGTGGTGTATAGGACCTGGCCTGGGCTCTGGTGGAGGCGCATGAGCTGCTGCCAGCGGTGGTTGGCGCATGGGTTTGTGTAGGTCGGAGTGCTGTGGTGTATAGGACCTGGCCTGGGCTCTGGTGGAGGCGCATGAGCTGCTGCCAGCGGTGGTTGGGTTTGCGGAGTGCTGTGGTGCCGGGCTGTTTGCACTTTTCTGAGGTCTCTTGTCTTACACCGAGACGAAGGTAGGTCGGGGGTAACAAGGGCGTTAATGGGGGTTACTAAAGGTACAGTGGGCAGGGCCTGCTAGTCAGGAGGTGCCCCAGAAGTATCTGGGAGTGTGGGGCTGTGGCTCTTCCGGAATCACCGCTTCGAATGACTGGGTTGAAGCGTATTGAGAAACCAGCCAGACCGATTCTTCTCACAACTATCGGGTTTCACCAATCACAACAGTGTAAACCGAGTGGATGTATCCAGCATGGAAGATTGTGGGAGGGGATGGGGCGGGGTTTGTCACCCCCTCCCTCCAAGAAAAGCGTTTCCCTTCACTAGGATCTCGTTTTCCACAATAAAGGCTTTTCTTCTCACTTTGACTGCGATAAACTGTTCGGACTACAATCGTCCTCGCCCCAGTAGGTGACAACCTATGGAGTGCGGCCCTGGAGGCGAGGGCCCTGTCCCTGCACAGGCGTCGCCTTCCTCCTCTGTTTCTTGAATGTGGCACCAGAGGGGCCCGGCTTGCCCTTTCGGAATGCACTGGTGCCCGGCCTGCCCTCGAGGCATGCCGTGCCTGGCCTCTCGGGAGGCTTGCCCATGCCTAGCCTGGCCTCTCGGGAGGCTTGCCCATGCTCAGCCTGGCCTCTGGGGAGGCTTGCCCATGCTCAGCCTGGCCTCTCGGGAGGCTTGCCCAGATGCCCTGTCTGCCCTCTGGGAGGCTTGCCCATGCCCGGGCCAGCGCCTCGATGCCCTGCCTGCCCTCTGGGAGGCTTGCCCATGCCCGATGCCCGGCCTGCGCCCTCCCCTCAGCAGCGCCCGTGCCTCCTGGCACAGCAGCCCTGGGTGGCTGTTTCCAAGGGGAGCTCTTCCGCCTCCCTCTTCCTGCAGATTTTCCATGACACGCCGCCTCTCGAAGGCCTGGCACGGCTGCTTGGAGCCGGCTTCGATAAGATGGGGGTGCCGCAAGGGAGGGGTTCGAAGGGAAGGGCTGGGGCCGAGCCAGTCCCACACACGATTGCGAAAGGTTTGGATGGCTAGAGAGTCTGTGCTGAGAGCAGAAGAAGTAACTGCCCTGTTTCTGCCTGTCCTGACAGGGTGGCAGCCGAGGCAAGGTGACTCGATGCCCTCCTAAACAGGGCACCCCGCAATCTAGGCACCCACCCGCCTCGGGAGCTTGAAGACCGCGGTGGTCCCGTTTCGTGCCGGCGTCTGCCGGCACGCAGGCTTGCTGGAGCGCTAGTCCCCTCTCGCGTTGTTGTGATTGGTTTAGCTTGGTTCAGTAGAGCGTGTGGGCTTTGCTCCCTGCAGAGTGGAACGGCGCAGGGCCGGCTGGATCTATGCACATCGATGGTCTGTGCAGTGCGAAGGGGGTGTGTATGTTTGTGTGTGGGGGGGGGGGGTTCTGTGCAATGCAGAGTTGTAGGGTCTATGCAGTGTTGTAGGGTCTATGCAGTGTTCGCGGGGTGTAGGACAGGGGTGTAGGGCAGGTTGGTGGTGTGTAGGGCGGAGGGGTGGGGTGTGTGTAGGGCGGAGGGGTGGGGTGTGTGTAGTCCGGAGGGGTGGTGTGTGTGTAGTGCAGTGGGGTGGTGTGTGTGTAGTGCAGTGGGGTGGTGTGTAGTGCAGTGGGGTGGTGTGGGTATTTTATTTTTATTTATTTATTTAAAGAGTTTTATATAGCGCAAACAAGATCTTCACAGATATCAGAGCGCTTTACATAGACGGGTACATGAGGGAGCAAAGTCAAACAGGCAAATCAAGCTTTACATAGAAGGGTGCAAGGGGGAGCATATTCAAACGAGTAACTCAATAAATCACAGTATAATAGTACTACTAAGTGACACAGCCAATCATGTGGATGATAAAACAACTCATACAAATAAATCAAGGGTCAAACATGTAATACAGAACGGTGCAGGGTGTTAATAGGGTTCGAAATAGTAGCTCAAGTGTATTTAGCCATGAGGATAGCTTTTACTTCTTTTTTAAAGAGTGTAGTGGAGAGGGGTGGGGTGGGGTGGTGTGCGTGTGTGTGTAGTGCAGAGGGGTGGAGGGGTGGAGTGGTGGTGTGTGTAGTGCAGATGGGTGTAGAACAGGTGGCGTGCGTGAGGCTAGAATAATGTATGAGGTGGGGGTGGGGGTTGTTACTGGTTACCCTAGCCTTCCTAGCCACTTAGCCTCTGTTTGCACCCCACCCTAGCCACTTAGCCTCTATTTGCACCCCACCCTATCACCTCAACAGCACTCCTTGGTGAACCAGAAGAGACTCCTAGTCTGAGGGAACCTTCTGATTGGCAGGAAAGGACTTGGAGCTATTGGGGTGGGAGCAGGGACCTGACCTGGAAGTAGAACCCAATGGCGGTCTGAGGGAGCAGCGACCTGGTAGTAGAACCCAAAGGCGGTGTGGGGTAGTGAGTGACCTGGAAGTAGAACCCAGGGGCAGTGTGTGGGAGTGAGTGACCTCTAAGGAGGGCCCTAGGGCAGTGTGAAGGGCGCCAGCAGTGACCTAACGGGAGAGCTTAAAGGCAGTCTGAGGACCCAATCTATGAATCAACAGTGGGACAATGACCCTCTGAATGTGCCGTGAGGCGAGCTCTCGAGGCGCTAGCGCCACAAAGTCAGTGCCCCATGTGCTCTTCAGTCTTTCACCTGCTGATGGAGCACTCTCATCTGTCCCTCCCACACATGGTGGAGCCTCCAGGCGCCAGAATCCCTCTCACCTGTCCCTCCCACACATGGTGGAGTCTCGAGGCGCTAGCATCCCTCACCTGCCCATCCCATACATGGCGGAGTCTCCAGGCGCTAGCATCCCTCTCACCTGCCCATCCCATACATGGCGGAGTCTCCAGGCGCTAGCATCCCTCTCACCTGCCCATCCCATACATGGCGGAGTCTCGAGGCGCTAGCATCCCTCACCTGCCCATCCCATACATGGTGGAGTCTCGAGGCGTTGGCATCCCTCTCACCTGTCCATTCAATACATGGTGGAGTCTCGAGGCACTAGCATCCCTCTCACCTGTCCCTCCCACACATGGGGGAGTTTCGAGGCACTAGCATCCCTCACCTGCCCATCCCATACATGGCGGAGTCTCCAGGCGCTAGCATCCCTCTCACCTGCCCATCCCATACATGGCGGAGTCTCCAGGCGCTAGCATCCCTCTCACCTGCCCATCCCATACATGGCGGAGTCTCGAGGCGCTAGCATCCCTCACCTGCCCATCCCATACATGGTGGAGTCTCGAGGCGTTGGCATCCCTCTCACCTGTCCATTCAATACATGGTGGAGTCTCGAGGCACTAGCATCCCTCTCACCTGTCCCTCCCACACATGGGGGAGTTTCGAGGCACTAGCATCCCTCTCACCTGTCCCTCCCACACATGGGGGAGTTTCGAGGCACTAGCATCCCTCTCACCTGTTTCTCCCACACATGGTGGAGTCTCGAGGCGCTAGCATCCCTCTCTCACCTGTCCCTCCCGCACATGGTGGAGTCTCGAGGAGCTAGCATCACTCACCTGACCCTCCCACACATGCTGGAGTCTCGAGGCGCTAGCATCCCTCTCACCTGCCCATCTAATACATGGTGGACTTTACCCTCTTTCACACACTGGCGGTGGACTCTCGAGGAGCTAGCGGGTTGCCCTCACGTTCCCACGGTGGGTTCTGGGGGAGTTGGCAGCAAGTCTGACGTGCACGCTGCTGGGCGCGGGAGCGCGCATCTGCAGCTCCCAGCTCGGGAGGCTGCCGTCTAGGGTGACAATGTACAATAGCGCCTACTCATGTGCAGGAACCGGGGACAAAGGGAAGTGCGCATGTGACGAGGGGGTGGGGGCCTGGGGCAAAGTCCTGAATGAGCAGTGAATTCTTGGAAGTGTAGAGGTCGCCGGGGGCCTCCGTGAGAGGCTGTGCTCAGTTAATGTATAATACCAGGAAGTGGGAGTGCCTAGTGCGGGACAGCAGCTCTACAGGGCAGCTCCAGACTACCAGCCCTCGTTTGGAATGGTAGTGCTGGGGTAGCACGACCTGGAAGGGACGGTGGCGCTAGGGTAGCGCAGGCCGGTGGGGTTGGGACGGTGGCGCTAGGGTAGCGCAGGCCGGTGGGGTTGGGACTGTGGCACTAGGGGTAGCGCAGGCCGGCGGGGTTGGGACTGTGGCACCAGGGGTAGCGCAGGCCGGTGGGGTTGGGACTGTGGTGGGGTTGGGACTGTGGCACTAGGGGTAGCATAGGCCGGTGGGGTTGGGACTGTGGCACTAGGGGTAGCGCAGGCCGGTGGGGTTGGGACTGTGGCACTAGGGGTAGCGCAGGCCGGTGAGGTTGGGACTGTGGCACTAGGGGTAGCGCAGGCCGGTGAGGTTGGGACTGTGGCACTAGGGTTTGGTGGTATTGGAACGGTTCACAGTCCACCTAACATAGACCCTCTGCCGGGCAGCATTCGGATGGCCAAGGCTGGGTGGTATGTGGTGTATTTTGGAGGTGGTGCCAGGGTCTTCCTGGGGAATGCTGACCAGGGTTCAAACTGTGCAGGAAGTGTTTGCTGTAACTGGCAGGATGAAGCAGCGCCGGGGCGGGGCACCTGCCATGGTGGATGGGCACAGGTGGTCACCTGGATTGACGCGGCATCTCGAGGTCACCCCAAGGACCCCCTGCTGCTCTGCCTAGCTGCTTTCCGTGCCCAGCGCCTTGAATGCGGAGACCTCCCTGTGATTCGCGGTGTTTCAGCGGCGTCCAATGGGAGGAGGATTCGGGCCTTGGGGCGTTCCAGGGCGCGTGAAACAAGGTGCCCAGTATTTATTGTTCCAATACCGCCCCGAGGGGAATGGCGGGGAGCTACTTGCTGCTTTCGCGGGGTTCATGAAATGACGTGCACAGTATTTAGTGTTTCAATACCTTCTTTTTGGAGGGGGGACTCGGGCCTTGCTGTATTCCAGGGGCCTGTGAAACAGGGGGTCGCTCGTAGCTGCTTACCTCATCATAGGGTGGGCATCGGGCATTAAGAGTTGGCACGGGAGGGGAAACTCTGGGTCTTACGGTTGATGTTGAAGGGTGCTTTAACTGGGGCCCCCTCCTCTGGAGATGCCAAGTCGGCCCCATGGGCCCTGCTTTTTAGCACTGGGTCATCGGGAGGTGCCAGGGTGGCCCCAGTGCCCTGCCTTCAGCACTGGGACCCTCCTCTGGAGGTGCCAGGGGGTGGTCCCGGGGCCCTCTGGAGGTGCCAGGGGGTGGTCCCGGGAGGTGCCAGGGGGTGATCCCGGGGCCCTCCTCTGGAGGTGCCAGGGGGTCCCAGGGCCGCCCTCTGGAGGTGCAGCGGGGTCCCAGGGCCGCCCTCTGGCGGTGCCATTGTGGTCCCGGGGCTCTCCTCTGGAGGTGCCAGGCTTGCCCTGGGACTCTCCTCTGGAGGTGCCAGGCTTGCCCCCGGGCTCTCCTCTGGAGGTGCCAGGGTGGCCCCGGGGCCCTGCCTTCAGGAGGCTGCAGCCTTGCTGCCCGATGCTTGGCATACCAGACGGGCCTTCGAGACATATATGGCGGGCCCTGTGCGCGCTGCGGCGCTTGTCTGCCGTCCTGGCGGGGCCTGGGTGAGGCTCCCTCGGCCGCCTCCTTTCTATGTATGGAAGGAAGGCGCCTTTCTAGGCACGAGGACCTTCTGGCGCGGCGCAGCTTTGCAAAGCCACTTTCTGCGTTTTTTATTTTTGTTTAAATGATTCTTTTTTTGCCCGCAGGCTGGACGAGACAAGTATGAGCCCGCTGCCACCTCCGAAAAGGCCGCCAAAGGGAAGAAGGGCAAGAAGGCGGCCAAGGAGAGGGATATGGACGAGCTGAAGAAGGAAGTGTCCATGGTAGGTGCCCTCCCTACTTGTCTGTGTGCTCTGATGCGTGGTCTTCGCTGGGGGGGGGTGTTTGCTCCAGGGCGCCCCCTTCCTTTTCCCGATGGGCTGTGCACCCGCACTTGGCCACTGTAGGGCTGGCGCAGTGCGTGCCCTACAGTACCTTGGTTGGTGCTTGAATCCCAGCTGACCCCTTCTCGCGCCCTCTGCTCATCGCCACGCTGCCACTAGTCCAGTGCATGTTATCTTGGTGTTGGGTTCGAGGAGGGCCCGCTGCGCGCTGTCCAGCTCCCCTCTGTAACCTATTCTCTTCTTTTCCTCCCTCAGGAAGAACACAAGCTAAGCTTGGACGAGCTGCACCGGAAGTTTGGCACCGACCTGAGCCGGGTAGGTCCAGTGTTCCCTCTCCAGCCCTTGTGGTGATAGTTTGATGTAGGAATCTGTCACCCGCTCTTCACTAGATGAAGTGGATGGGCTGGTACCTCGGTGGCCGCCGAGGCAGTTACTACCCGCACGCACTCATGGATCTGGGGTAGTGGGTAGCCTCTCCTACCTCCACTCTCCATTTCTGTAGAGACGAGCAGGACTGTGACTTTCAAGCAATCCATCATCCATTTGTGTAGCGCACTACTCACCCTTAAGGGTCTCAAGGCGCTGACGTGTTGGGGTGGGGGGTGTAACAGCTAGTGCTCGAACAGCCAGGTCTTGATGTCTTCTGAGGGTTAGCAAGTCCTGTGTCTGAGACAGATGGGTGGGGAGGGTGGTCCAGGTCTTGGCAGGGAGGTGGGAGAATGATCTGCCACCGCCGGTTGTTTTGTGGATGCATGGAACAGTGGCGAGAGCGAGGTCCGCGAAGTTCGGGATGTAGAAGGTGAGTCACTTGTTGAGGTATGCTGGTCCGTCGTGGAGTGCTTTGTGAGCGTGGGTGAGGAGCTTGAAGGTGACCCTCTTGTTGACAGGGAGCCAGTGTAGGTACCTCAGGTGGGCGGTGATGTGGGAGTGGAAGGGGGAATACCGAGGACGAGGCGTGCGGAGGCGTTCTGTATACGTTTTCTGGATTTTGGCTGTGGTTCCAGTGTAGAGGGCGTTGCCGTAGTCCAGTCTGCTGCTGACAAGGGCGTGGGTGACAGTCTTTCTGGTTCCGGTAGGGATCCATCTGTAGATCTTTAGACCATCTGGCTATCACACCACTACCCAGGTGCACTTGTCGTGTGCCCCCTGGTGGGTTGGTGGTGGTATCGGGTGCCCCCTGGTGAGTTGGTGGTGGTATCGGGTGCCCCTGGTAGGTTGGTGGGATCGGATGCCCCTTTGGGGGTTGCTGGTGGTGTTAGTTGCCCCCTTGGCGGCAGGGGGTGTTGGTTTTATAGCAGCCCCCTGGGGGGGGGAGGAATATTGGTGGTATAGCTTGCCCCCTGGGGGGGTAGTGGGGGTATCTTCCCGCCCCCCCCCCCCCCCACATCAACTGATATGTACGGTGATATGTGCTGTGCATCCCCCCCCCCCCAAATCTATTGTGTACGGTGAGATGGATCTGCACCGTGCACCCCAGTACGCCTCACAGCGGAGTGAGGCTGGAGAGGTTTAGTTATTGTCTTTTTTAAATGCCGATCAAAGGCAAGAAGTGCCCCTGTACCCAGTAGTGGTGAAGCGTCAGGCATCAGGTGCCAGTGGCCCAGTACCGTTTCAGTACCTTTGTCCGCAGGGTCTTGCCAGAGCCAGCCTGTACTGCTCCGTTGGAGGAGCTTATGAGGGCTTCAAGTCGCTATATTTTCAGCCATGTTTAGGCACTAAGTTGCAGGTAGAAACTCTGCTGCATTGTAGCTCTCGCTTCAAGTGCCTGCATCGAAGGCTTGATTTGAGGATCTGCACCGATTCGGGGGCCCTGCCTGCGCTGGGCTGCAGCATTGAGCGGGCAGTGCAGGGGTTGGTTGGCACCAGGAGAGCGTAGCATACAGAGGGGTGGTTGGCACCAGGTGGAGTGGGTCTTTGGTCTGCCTGTCGCCAGGCACTGCTAAAGATCCCTGGGACTTTTGTGTACACCTAGGCCTTGGCAAAAGCAGAGTTTGATAACTGGGAGTGTGTTTTTGTTTTCCTTGGTAACGAGGCCTCGTTTGACCTCTTGCATCTTCTGACCCCCCCCCCCCCCCCCCCCCCCCTTCCCCTGCTCTTTGGCTCTGCCTGGACTTTGCCTCAGGCCTGTTTGTGAACATGTCTCCTCTCTCTAGGGTCTGACCCTCTCTCTCCTCTACTCCTTGGCTTTGTCTCAGGCCTGTTTGTGAACCTGTTTCCTCTCCCTCTAGGGTCTGACGACCACCCGTGCCGCAGAGGTCCTGGCCCGCGATGGACCCAACGCGCTGACGCCACCCCCGACTACCCCCGAGTGGGTGAAGTTCTGCCGGCAGCTCTTCGGGGGCTTCTCCATGCTGCTGTGGATAGGGGCGGTGCTCTGCTTCCTCGCCTACGGCATCCAGGCGGCCACGGAGGAGGAGCCGCTCAACGACAATGTGAGTGTGTGCAGGAGTATGTCTGTGCGCGGGGCAGGCTGTGTGCAGGAGTATGTCTGTGCGCGGGGCAGGCTGTGTGCAGGAGTATGGTTGGGCGCGGAGCATGCTGTGTGCAGGAGGCCAGGTGTGGGGCACGGCCCTGTCCTGGTTGGGAGTGGGCAGTTCTTGTCCCAGCTCCCCACACATCCTGTCTGGGAGTGGGCAGACGCTATCCCAGCCCCGCCCGACCTCCCCCCACCCCCCCACCCTCATCCGTCCTGTCGGCAGACCATGATGCACACAGGATGTGGTGTGATGCTTGGTGTATTGTTGGATTGTGCTACTTCCAGTGTCGTGCTTGCACACAGGATGTGGTGTGATGCTTGGTGTTTGTGTATTGTTGGACTGTGCTGCCACCAGTGTGGTGTGATGCTTGGAGTTGGTGTATTGTTGGACTGTGCTTCCTCCAGTGTGGTGTGATGCTTGGTGTTGGTGTATTGTTGGACTGTGCTGCCGCCAGTGTGGTGTGATGCTTGGTGTTTGTGTATTGTTGGACTGTGCTTCCTCCAGTGTGGTGTGATGCTTGGTGTTGGTGTATTGTTGGACTGTGCTGCGTCCAGTGTGGTGTGATGCTTGGTGTTGGTGTATTGTTGGACTGTGCAGCCTCCAGTGTGGTGTGATGCTTGGTGTTGGTGTATTGTTGGACTGTGCTGCGTCCAGTGTGGTGTGATGCTTGGAGTTGGTGTATTGTTAGACTGTGCTGCCTCCAGTGTGGTGTGATGCCTCCAGTGTGGTGTGATGCTTGGTGTATTGTTGGACTGTTGGACTGTGCTGCCTCCAGTGTGGTGTGATGCTTGGTGTTGGTGTATTATTGGACTGTGCTGCCGCCAGTGTGGTGCAATGCTTGGTGTTGGTGTATTGTTGGACTGTGCTGCGTCCAGTGTGGTGTGATGCTTGGAGTTGGTGTATTGTTGGACTGTGCTGCCTCCAGTGTGGTGTGATGCTTGGTGTTGGTGTATTATTGGACTGTGCTGCCGCCAGTGTGGTGCAATGCTTGGTGTTGGTGTATTGTTGGACTGTGCTGCGTCCAGTGTGGTGTGATGCTTGGAGTTGGTGTATTGTTGGACTGTGCTGCCTCCAGTGTGGTGTGATGCTTGGTGTTGGTGTATTATTGGACTGTGCTGCCGCCAGTGTGGTGCAATGCTTGGTGTTGGTGTATTGTTGGACTGTGCTTCCTCCAGTGTGGTGTGATGCTTGGTGTTGGTGTATTGTTGGACTGTGCTGCCTCCAGTGTGGTGTGATGCTTGGTGTTGGTGTATTATTGGACTGTGCTGCCGCCAGTGTGGTGTGATGCTTGGTGTTGGTGTATTATTGGACTGTGCTGCCGCCAGTGTGGTGCAATGCTTGGTGTTGGTGTATTGTTGGACTGTGCTTCCTCCAGTGTGGTGTGATGCTTGGTGTTGGTGTATTGTTGGACTGTGCTGCCTCCAGTGTGGTGTGATGCTTGGTGTTGGTGTATTGTTGGACTGTGCTGCCTCCAGTGTGGTGTGATGCTTGGAGTTGGTGTATTGTTGGACTGTGCTTTCTCCAGTGTGGTGTGATGCTTGGTGTATTGTTGGACTGTGCTTCCTCCAGTGTGGTGTGATGCTTGTCGGTGTGTTGTTGGACTGTGCTACCGCCAGTTCTGTTTCTACCCTGTTTGCACACCGGATGTGGTGTGATCTTTGGTGTTTGTGTTTTATTGGACAATGCTGCATGCTGTTAGTAATTTGTGCTGGACTTCGCTGCCCCCTGTCGGCGACCCCTACTTGCACACAGGATGTGGTGTGATGCTTGGTGTATTGTTGGATTGTGCTACTTCCAGTGTCGTGCTTGCACACAGGATGTGGTGTGATGCTTGGTGTTTGTGTATTGTTGGACTGTGCTGCCACCAGTGTGGTGTGATGCTTGGAGTTGGTGTATTGTTGGACTGTGCTTCCTCCAGTGTGGTGTGATGCTTGGTGTTGGTGTATTGTTGGACTGTGCTGCCGCCAGTGTGGTGTGATGCTTGGTGTTTGTGTATTGTTGGACTGTGCTTCCTCCAGTGTGGTGTGATGCTTGGTGTTGGTGTATTGTTGGACTGTGCTGCGTCCAGTGTGGTGTGATGCTTGGTGTTGGTGTATTGTTGGACTGTGCAGCCTCCAGTGTGGTGTGATGCTTGGTGTTGGTGTATTGTTGGACTGTGCTGCGTCCAGTGTGGTGTGATGCTTGGAGTTGGTGTATTGTTAGACTGTGCTGCCTCCAGTGTGGTGTGATGCCTCCAGTGTGGTGTGATGCTTGGTGTATTGTTGGACTGTTGGACTGTGCTGCCTCCAGTGTGGTGTGATGCTTGGTGTTGGTGTATTATTGGACTGTGCTGCCGCCAGTGTGGTGCAATGCTTGGTGTTGGTGTATTGTTGGACTGTGCTTCCTCCAGTGTGGTGTGATGCTTGGTGTTGGTGTATTGTTGGACTGTGCTGCCTCCAGTGTGGTGTGATGCTTGGTGTTGGTGTATTATTGGACTGTGCTGCCGCCAGTGTGGTGTGATGCTTGGTGTTGGTGTATTATTGGACTGTGCTGCCGCCAGTGTGGTGCAATGCTTGGTGTTGGTGTATTGTTGGACTGTGCTTCCTCCAGTGTGGTGTGATGCTTGGTGTTGGTGTATTGTTGGACTGTGCTGCCTCCAGTGTGGTGTGATGCTTGGAGTTGGTGTATTGTTGGACTGTGCTTTCTCCAGTGTGGTGTGATGCTTGGTGTATTGTTGGACTGTGCTTCCTCCAGTGTGGTGTGATGCTTGTCGGTGTGTTGTTGGACTGTGCTACCCCCCCCCCCCCCCCCCCCCCCCCCCCCCCACACCTTACACCTGAGTGATGTTGTGTTGGTTTCCTTTGGTTGTGCTTCTGTGGAATGCTGGAAGGGTTGGTGTTATCTGCAGTCTCCATCGAATCAGTCTATTGTTGCTTCGCTTTGGTTCCTAGTCAGTGTGGGGTTCTCGTGCATTCAGACCCTAACTCGTTGCTTCTCCCTACAGCTGTACCTCGGTGTGGTGTTATCAGCTGTCGTCATCATCACCGGCTGCTTCTCGTACTACCAGGAAGCAAAGAGCTCCAAGATCATGGAATCCTTCAAGAACATGGTGCCTCAGGTGAGCTGGGCGCGTGTGACTGCTGGCATGACTGAGTGTGAGTAGTGCCTGTGATCGGTCAGACTCTGGGAGGGGAGCCTAGCTCAATGTCCGCTCTTGGTGGGATCTAGTCTGGCTCCCAGTGTCTGCTCTTGCAAGAGCACGGTCGTGGTGGTGGTGGTGGTGGTGGTGGTGGTGAGAACGAAGCTCCTATTGGTTGGAAGCTGCAGTGCTTATGATGAAGGCTGAGGCCCGTGTAGTACAGTGGAGTCTGTTTAGACCATAAGCCTTCTCCGGTCCATGCAGGAGTAGCTTATCCAGGCGAGGTGGTTTCGTTTCATTCTGGGACTTTAACTCCTGGCGTCTTTTAATGGGAACAAACAGGGGTACAAGTCCCAGAATGCCCAGGAAATACTGTATGACAAAGCAGTGCCTTGCCTCCTCCCTCTATGCGTTTGCTGTTGGATTCTTAGTGGTGCTCTGCTCCAAGGTCTGTGCGTTCTGCTTCAGCAAGCCAAACTTTGAACCCTGATATGTCTGTTCACTTAGCAGCCCTGCGCCTTTATGTAGTAAAGTTTCTTCAATGACTTAGAATGGGTAAAGCCCATTGTGTGTCCAGCACCCGGTGACTTAAGGAGCAAGGCACTGGCAGGTGATGCTGTGGTCCCCCTTAATCTCTCTGCCCTACTCTTGCCTCCCATCTCAGCAAGCTCTGGTCATCCGCAGTGGAGAGAAGTTGAGCATCAACGCGGAGGGTGTTGTGGTCGGTGACTTGGTGGAGGTGAAGGGCGGTGATCGAATCCCTGCTGATCTGCGCATCATATCTGCTCACGGCTGCAAGGTGAGTTGCTTTGCTTCTGGAGTGTTACTTTGGGGGTGGGTTTACACCAGAGCTGGTGGTGGGGGGAGGGAGGGCTTGGAGTAGATGTTTGTGTATAGTTGCAGTCCATCCGGGTCTCCGGTGAGGTCCAGCACCATGTTAGCACAAATTCTTATGAGCCGATTCACAGAACTAATCTGAGACAAAATCCTAAACTTACTACTTTTGTATTCACAGAAGACATTTAGTAGTAGTAGTATTTTGTCTTAAGTTTTGGTCTTGGGGCAAAACCCTAACTTGGGGTCTCCGGTTAGTTATGTGAATCAGCCCCTTAGTTTTTAGTCCATACTGTTCAGGCTCTACTTTCCCTCTGTTTGGTGTGCACTTACATAGGTATTTGTGTGTGATCAACTGTACAGAAACATCAGTTTGCAGGTTTTGCCCCTCCTCCCATCTCCCATTTTGACTGCTCTGACCTTCAAAAAGGTACATGGTGGATTGGCTTGTGCACAATTGGGGTAGCCTAACTTGTAAGTTCCTAGTACATGGTACCAGGGGTACCCCCAGGGCCTGTAAGACTTTCTCCCTCAGGGATTGCAGCACTTGCTCTTCCACCCAGAGTGGGTTATGGTAAAACATGCCCCCCCCCCCCCCCCCGTATGCCACTGCAGACGGAAGGGCAGGTTAAAATTGCTAACCACTTTATTTAAATCAATGGCAGAGCTCAAACTCCTGTTTTAGTAAGTCACCCCTACAACAAGAAAAGTTTGGGGGGAGGGGAGAATGCTACATTCTACAACACATTTGTCATTACATATTCAACTGTCTTCGCTTTTAAAGCATGATAAATGATACCCTTACCGTTCACCAGGATGCAACCATCTTTGTTGGGGCCCCTCAATGATTCCCTCACTATCGTCCTCAAACAGTGCCTAATCTCCATCGCCCTCTCACATTTTTTGTTTTGTAGCACCTCTTATACCAGAGTAGGGTGTCCGAGCACTTTACATCACATACAACTACAGAGACGATGCATCATATATGTGTAGGAAATGTTCCATGGGGCAAGGGACTACAAGGTGTAGGATTCGCGTGTCCTCCATACTGGTAGGCGCTTTTCAAGACTGCTTGGTCTGGAGAAGCGCACTCAGTATTCTGAATAGAATACAGTGGTTAGGGTCGACGTTAATACAAATTTATTTCTACTCCAACCTTTTTGTTTTAGCAACATCAGGTCATCAAAGACTGCGGAAAAAACATAACTTTTTTAACCTGCGCAGCTTTTTTATGGCTGTTCATAGCTCACTGTGCTAGATTAGGATTGTATTTTATGAACTGCACAGGGACAAAAGCTGTAACCCACTGAGCTCTGCACATAAAATACTGCTCGTTGATCAGCTTACGCGTTCTTTGAAGAAGGCATATTAACCCCCTGCTATCTAGATAATTCGAAACTGCCACTTGACAAAACTCTCAACTCTCCCGCACGAATATTGGTCCAGAGTGAACTGGACACTTTTTTTGTTGTTGCCTGAAACTGTTGAATATACAAGAAACTTTGCAGAGCTTTTAAAACTGCTGCACTGCTACAAAACTGGCCCGCTAACACAGCCTGCCCTCCAGCCTCCTGTGGAAACTCCCAATACGGCAAGTCCGGCCTTACTTCTTAATGGGGCAAAAAAGAGTTGGTAATTCAAAGTATCAACTAATTCACTACATTGAGCTCGACTTGATGCACAAGTCAAAAAGAATGTAACTTGTTGCTACATGCAAGTTTCAGAAAGTTGCTATTCAGTTGCCTACGTTTTCCAGTGGCTATTCAGAGCGCCTGCATCCCGAGCAACTCCTAGTGAAGGTGGTAATAGAGGCATGGCCTGCCACTGGAGGAAGTGTCAGAGCCACACAGTGTGTTGGCCCAAAAGGCATGCTTCATATAGAAGGTCTGTGAGGAATTCACTCATTTTGTATGGTCGCCCCCAAGTTTTTGAACTGATGCAGCTGTTTTGTTTGACTGAGTGCATTGGGATCTGCCAATTGACCTCCGTGCCCTGACCTAGAAATATGTTTGATAGATTTATGCCAGTTGGGTATAAGCCAAACTTACTTAAAAGTCCCTAGTGTATGGCACCCAGGTCCTATAATTTAGTGAGTCGTCCCAGGTTAAGTTCACACTCCAAGGCAATCAAACAACTAGTTACATTAAGCCCAGCTTGATACTAAAGTTGAAATTGATGTAACCTATTGCAGTGTGAAATTTTTGCAAAGTTGCCCAAGTCTCCTTTGCCTATATAGATGTGGTAGCGGATGGAGTCAGTCCACAAGACCGCTTTCTGCCCTCCTTGGGGAACCACTCTTAAGGAAAGTAGGAGGTGTTACCTCTTAGCAGAAAGCCACATGTGTTCGCCTAGAAGGCTCACTTCAAAGGAGAAAGCATGCGTGTGCAGGGCAAATAAACACTTGAGAGTGGGGTTCTCTTTTTAGGAAGACCGGTTGTCTCTAGGGACTAGAGTGGGGAAGCCAATTGCCAAACCAATTTTCCAGGAGTGCATAGCTGGCTCGGTAGCCACACCTCTGGGTTGGGCTAAGGAAATCTGCATGCCAAGAGAGGGGAATCTGCCCTGTTGAAAGAGCAGAATGAAGAATTCTGGGATAGCCAGATGCCCCAATTTGCAAGCGGTCATCAGGTGAGAGGGAACCTGGTGGCCTATTGGCTTGTCACCGCAACCTCCCATGTAGGCCCTTTTCTGGTCATAAAAATGCCATCCCTGGCCCCCAGAACTCTAATCTCCTTGGATTGGAGAAGAGGACTGAACTACCCTGCTGCGCCACGGACCTGTCAAAGGGCCTGCATCGACGTGGAAGGCACCTGCTGCATTTGGTGGCCAGCATAGGAGACTGCAATGCTAGGGGAAACTGTTGTAAACTTGCAGTGTTGGACTGCTAAACTTTCTGGATTATGCTTAAAGTGCAGGTTTCATGCTCTGTTTGGAGTTTGGCCTTCACCTGCTGGACAGATGAGTCCTGTTAATGCAAGGCCTTCAGCCAGCCAAGACCTTTTTGATTTTACTAAAATTGTATGTAGAGTATACTTACACAGGTTTTCAGACAGCCGTCTGCATGGAGTGACTTCTGGTGGCCTCCTGCCCTCTCCACGAACCACCAAATCAATGCTATCTCCTCCACCATTCCTATGAAAGCCCTTCAAAGACAGTCACCAACGGACTCTTCACCAGCAGGCTCGACTACAGCAACGCCCTCTACGCCGGAATAAACAAATCCATATTACGCAGACTCCAAACCAGCCAAAACACGGCCGCCAGGCTCATCCTAGGGATACCGCGCCACGAACATATGACTACACCTGCAAGAACTCCACTGGCTCCCCATCGAGAAGAGGGTCACCTACAAACTACTCACACACTTTACAAATCCCTCATCTACATCGGACCCAAATATCTCAACAACCGAATGAGTTTCCACACACCCAAGAGGAACCTCCGTTCAGCAATCCTCGCCCTGGCAGAGGTCTCCCGCATCCACAGAAGAATAGCTGGAGGGAGAGCTTTCTCCTACACCAGACGGCATGGAACACACTCCCAGTAGAAATGAGACGCTCTCCAACCCTGCACACCTTCAAACGGGCTCTTAAGACCTGGCTTTTAGACTGACCGGCGCAGCCCTACCTTCCCTCCCCCAGCGCCTTGAGACCCTCATGGGTGAGTAGCGTGCTTTACCAACCCTGATTGATTGAGACAGCCCCCTTCATCCACTGACTTGTAATGGTTGCTCACATTTTTCTTAACATAACAGAGCAGAATGCAGTCATTTGCAGTGAATCCAGCCAGTGGCTGAAGCGGACGGACCCACTGCCCCACGCTGTTTCAAGGAGCACCGAGACACCACATAGGCCCAGATCTATCACAGAAGCAGCCTGTTTGCCAATGCACAAATGCCTCGTGCAATGTATGAAACTTTTGGCATTCACAATATGGGTAATCACAATTTTTTGCGTTTACCTAAATTGCGAATGCAGTTAGGCAATCTCAATTTGCGATTCCCTAAATGCAATGCACGAAGCAATCGCTAAATGTAAATTGGCGTTTAGGAATCGCAAATTACCATCAAGTTGATGGTAATTTGAGATTCCATTGAAAAATGCCCAATAGTGAACTTTTTCATAGGGCATGTGTGCGCGCCATATGTGCTCACTTACCTTATTTGGTGGTGCATCATGGATGCCTATAGCACCCTTGGATTTTCCAGTTTGGTAATCGCGATTTGCGAATGCACTCCCATTCATTCCTATGGGCCTATATGAATGAATTGCAATGCAGTCCCTAAAGGCAAATTGCAATTTGCGTTTCGCTATTAGGGAATGTTAAGGAATCGCAAAAATGTTTGCGATTCCCTTGATACATCTGACCCGTAGTTACTTAATTTCGAGGGACTGAGACTCATGTTTTTATCAGACCCAAAAATTATTTGCGTTTTTTTTAAAGATTTTCCAGGGGATGGTACCTTCCCCAACAAAGCAAAGCCATCCCTGACCATCAAAGGCCAGACCTATAGACTTTGCTTGGTGGTTTGTGTTTGTTGAATTCTCATGCTGTTTGCGGCTTCTGAGTCGGTCAGCGGGGTTTGAACGTGCATTGGAGTCTGCGTCTCTTTTTTTTTTCACTTGGCCTTGCTAGGTCTTGATGGCAGCTAGTAAATGGCTGGTTCTCCTCCCTGGTGGTGCAGCAGTGGGCACTGTGCCATGTGCTTGCTGCCTTCTAGTGCGGCTGCTGTTAAGCACCGGTTCCCTCGTGCAGTAGGCGCAGAGTGGCCTTCGGTGTTTAACTTTGGTGAGAAGGTAGATTTACCTGCTCTGATCCCCTTCGTTTTCTCTTTTTATCTGAAGCCTGTTTGTATTTTCTGTGTTCTAGGTTGACAATTCTTCCCTCACTGGCGAGTCTGAGCCACAGACACGGTCGCCTGACTTCACCAACGAGAACCCGCTGGAGACCAGGAACATTGCTTTCTTCTCAACCAACTGTGTGGAAGGTGAGTGCCCCCCCGCCTGGTACTTCAGTTCTGAGGGTGGGATTTTAAGCCCCTTCTCTGGTGGTTTCTGTCGGCTTCCATATCTTGTGTCCTTGTGTGGTTGTGCTTCAGTGCAGGCCCAGCGATGAAGGGACTGCTAATCTTGCTGCAGGTGTTTGGCAGGTTTCTTCCCCTGGAGGAGGTGTTGGGCTTAGAGGTGGTCTTGGCTTTAGGATCTCGGTTGAGACCTTAGTAAACATCTCAGTGGGGTCTCCTTTTCATTGAGTCCCTTATGTCACTGTTTCAAGCCTCCGTTCTAGGCTTCCCCTGAAAAAATGAAGACCCATAAGTTGACGGCCTCGGTGACCAAACTAACTTGAAGTAGGGCCGTGGTTCCTAGCCTTTTGACTTCTGGGACAACGCTGCCCACCGTGTCATTACTAGGCCTGTGCATAGTTCGCAGAGTTTTGCTACACGGAACTTCGAAGTTACAAAAAAACTGCGATTTTCAGCGAGTGGCGGAGTGCGAACTGCAGTTTGTGCTGGTATACCTGCCGGTCGGGTAGAAATTCTACCCGAGCGGCTGCTCGCACTCGCAAACTTACCGATCGTGAGTGGGGAAAAAACTGCTGCACATCGCGAAGTGGAGATTCCTGCACTCCGCGGAGTGCAGAACGCTCCGTTCGGGGAGTTAAGTTCACCGCCCAGGCTGTCATTACCGGAAGCACGGGACCCTGGCCTAAGCATTGTTGCTTTGAACCGCAAAAGAATACACAAAAAATACAGAAAACATTAATCCATTAAACGCGACTAATTGTATTTCATTCACAAACGTGCATAAATAAAATCTAATTTTAATAGAAAGGTTGGAACTTTTCTAAACTAAATTGAGGCCACGCATTGTCGGCTATATTCTGTTCAATGCACCTGCTCCCACTTCCAATACTCATTTAATTTTCTCATTTCAAATGCCTTAACATTTACAGTACATTTAAATTTTCATTTGTGCATTTTTAGTTTATTTATTTATGTACACTTTATTCTGTTAATATTGTTTAATTTTCTGAGTAGTCGCGGCCCCGAGGAGGCTTCATGACTCCCCTAGGGTCCCCGGACAGCTGGTTGGGAACTATTGAAGTAGGGATGTACACAGCGGTCTCCTCCTTTCAGGAAGTGTGACCTCAGTTCAGTCCTTCACTTTCATCCCTAGGTACCGCCCTATTGCCAACCACCATGCCATGCTAGCAGTGAGACTGCACACGCATGTTTATTACTGTAGAGGCAAAGAACAGTGCGCTTGTCCTCATCTGGTTCCCAAGTACCTTTCGAGTATTCCTCAACCTAAAGAGTTGCTGACTCTACCGACGCGAAGGTCTCGCTCGATGCTCAGACCACCACTTGGGTTTTTTCTAGCTCGACTGCTTTGAAGGTTGCGCTTCACCTACCATACACCTTCTGATCTTAAATAAAGCCTCCAGAAACGCTATGAGGTGTCTTCGACCAGAATGGCCTTTATTCTCAAGAATGTCCTCAAAGTACTCAACCCAGTTACAATTCAGAAAATAATTTTTAATAAATGGGTGTGGGCCTGGGCTCTGAGCATGATGAAAGGATGGCTTATGTCTTATGGAAGTCCAGGCAAAAGCTTCCACGGGGCCCAGAGATGGCCACTGGATGCGTCCACTGTAGGAGCCTCTGTTCAACCTCCTGATCACCGGTTCAAATCACGGTGGGTCCACTCAGCTTTTCGTCCTTCTGAGGTCGATAAAATGAGTACAAACCAGTTTAGTAACGATAAACATCTATTCGGCGTCAAGATAATTCTTCTGGGTGAATGTGCTCTTTACAAATACATGTTATGTTGCATTGTTATGGCGCTCTGCTGGTCCTCAGCACAGGCCTTCCTTGTACGCTCTTGGATAGCTTTCTCCATAAAGACAGCCAGTTCTGGGCCCGAACCTCAGGAACGAGGCCAGCCTTTACTGTTGCCAGTCCACCGCCATTCCACAAGAGGGGAGGGGGAGGGAGAATCTGACCTGTTGCTAGACCAGAGTAACTTGTGTTTTAACATATATTTTTTTAATTCATTCAGGCACTGCCCGTGGTGTGGTCATCAGCACAGGAGACCGTACCGTGATGGGCCGTATTGCCACCTTGGCCTCCGGGTTAGAAGGCGGCCGCACGCCCATTGCCATAGAGATCGAGCATTTCATCCATATCATCACCGGTGTGGCCGTCTTCCTGGGCGTCAGCTTCTTCGTCCTGTCCCTCATCCTAGAGTACACCTGGCTGGAGGCCGTCATCTTCCTCATCGGCATCATTGTGGCTAACGTGCCAGAGGGGCTGCTGGCCACCGTCACGGTAAGTCTCCTGTGGGGGGTTGCATGTGGCTGCGTCTTCGTTTGGTGCCAGGAAGCCATCAGATTGTTCATTGCTCAGTAGTTCTTTCTCTCTATGGCTTCTTGGTTGTAGAAACCTGTCAGTACTGCAGTCTGAACTGTCTTAGGCCCTAGAAATATTTTACTCAGTTGTATGTCCGAACAGCACGGGCATTTACCATGGCTGCCTTAGCAACGCAGTCCAAACCACAAATGCGTCTTTAAAACTCCTTCCTTAACCATGCAAGTCATCACAACGACTTGCCTTGGGGAAAGCGCTGGACTTTAAAGTTAAAATACTGCGCAACAGTAGGGAAAGTCCAGCAACTGTTTTAAAGACTTTGGTGGTTAAGGAATACCTTGTAAAGAAGTTTGTGGTTCGGAGCACCTTGTTAAGGCACAGTGTGGGTCAAGCCGCAATGTAAGCTGTTTCACATTTTACCCTCCACGCTAAGCTTGGTTGACCGTCAAGTGTCCCAGAGACCTGACCTGTCAACCGTTTCACAATGTGTCCCACTCTAAAAGTCACAATTGATGTACTACTGGTTCCAAACTTCACCACGTCTCTGCAACTTCTTGGCTTCTGCACCAGGCGACGCAGGAGTTCAGAGTGCTAGCCTGGCTGTTCCTCCGCTTCAGTACAGCAGTCATTTGTGTCCACTTGAGTGGACCGGTTCTTTTATTTGCCCTCAGCTGGTTTGGTCTTGTTAAACATTATGAACCAAGGGGTGGCAGGTTAGTTGGCAGTCCCACTCATCCTTTTCCCACCCCCCTGTCCTAGGTGTGCCTAACCCTCACGGCCAAGAGAATGGCCCGGAAGAACTGCCTGGTGAAGAACCTGGAAGCCGTGGAGACCCTGGGCTCCACCTCTACCATCTGCTCCGACAAAACCGGGACGCTGACCCAGAACCGAATGACTGTAGCCCACATGTGGTTCGACAACCAGATCCACGAAGCAGACACCACTGAGAATCAGAGCGGTGAGTGGGCGCGCTCTGCAGCTGGGTATTACTGGGAGAGTCTCGGTCTGAGCCAAGTGGGGTGGGTAATGTTTTGTTGAGTTTGCATCGGGCACTGGTGTGGCGGGTTGATGGTGAGCAGTGTGTTGGGTGGAAGGGATTTGTTGCCCTGGGGGATGGAGTGTCTGCTGGTTTGCGGCTGGACATAATGGGAAGCTGGGGACCAAGTTGTGCTCGTGCCACAGTGGACCTCACTGCTTCGTGTTGAGCAGAGCTAATTAGGGAATTGCACTTTATTTTTCAGAATGCAGCCCTGGTGGGACTCGGGTGGGTGTTTTAGGGTAATGAGAGCTTGGTGTGAGGCTGCTCAGATCTGGATTAGAAGATGACTGGAGGGAGTGAAGCTTTATTTCGAACTGAGTGATTCCGTTCACTTTGCAGAAAGCTCTTACAAAACTACTGCCTTGGGTTCCATGCTGCTTCAGTCTGCTTGCTAAGGCACGATAAATCTGCCCATGTTTCCTAATATTTTAATCTTCCTTGCAGGTGCTTCATTTGACAAAAGCTCGCCCACATGGGTTGCCCTTTCACGTGTAGCTGGCTTGTGCAACCGGGCCGTCTTCCAGGCGGGCCAGGACAACACGCCTATCCTCAAGGTATGTTCCCTAGAGATGGCTGCACACCCTGTCCTGGGATAGCTGGGTACAGGGTGGAAGTCCTGAAGTTTCACCTGAATCCTGCCAGTCCTGTGAGCCCATTAGCAACTCTCTATCCTCCGGCTAAGACAGTCCCATGCTCGCCTGGTCCTGCCCGGAGCACAAAACCCGTCCAACCTGTTGAACCAACTTTAGTGCCACATTCAGGCAGGCTTGTAACCCTGCAGCACAAGTTGTTTGACAAACTTGCTTAGTTTGGCTGGCACTGTTGTAGTGGCGCACTGCGGTGAACTCCACATAGCAAGTACAAGCGTCACTGCGTCGTCACGCCACTTTTCACACGCCCCTGACTCCTGGCAGAGGCCTACAGTATCTTTGTGTTACTTTGTTACAGGCTGCAGATCACTGCCTCAAATAGTGCTTAGGTACAGCTAGACAGTAGTGTCACTAAAGCAGTGTGTAAAAGCCTTATTCAGGCACTCCCATCCCCCACTGTTTCACTGTCTTGAGCAGAGTAAGAATTCAGGTATTTCCGTCCACCTCTTTTTCATCTCCGAGGCACAGAAATGACAACCTAAAACAAATCACTGGGTGGAGCAGGAAGCCGCTGGCGTGGCCTGTTGGATCATTGTTCATGTCCTGTAGTGTCCTCTGTCGTGCACAGCTGCTGTGCAGCCTCCCGGAGCTGTGCAGAAGTGGCACTGATAACTTGCGCCAGGCTAGCCGTAAACCTGTGGCTTGCAGCGTGTTTTTGTGGGTATGTGTGTTCGGGTCACTGGTCGGCTTGTGTGGCCATTCTGGGTTGAGAACGGCTCTTGAAGTGACTTGTCACTTTTCCTTCCTCTCATGTGTGATTTCCTTGAAATGTGAAAAATAATCCTATTTAAAGTAAGGGCTTTTGTAACCCCGATTTTCTGAGCTAAAGCACCTCTCTATGTAAGAGAAGTGATGCACTGACACCTTACGGACTTTCGGAAGACTCTACAGTGAACTGGCTCCTGTTCGCCATTGGTAGCGCCTGAAGATGGCCGCCTCCTGTACCCTGTCACGGCTCTCAAGCTCCCACATGTCTGCCTCGTGTACCCTGTCACGGCTCTCAAGCTCCCACATGTCTGCCTCCTGTACCCTGTCGCAGCTCTGAAGCTCCCATGTATGTCTTCCTCCTGTACCCTGTCAGGGCTCTCAAGGTCCCACATATGTCTGCCTCCTGTACCCTGTCACGGCTCTCAAGCTCCCACATATGTCTGCCTCCTGTACCCTGTTGCGGCTCTGAAGCGCCCATGTATGTCTGCCTCCTGTACCCTGTCACAGCTCTCATTATGCTTTGCTGTTTTCCCCCAGAGATCAGTTGCTGGTGACGCGTCTGAGTCTGCTCTTCTGAAGTGCATTGAGCTGTGCTGTGGCTCTGTCAGAGATATGAGGGAAAAGAATGTCAAAGTAGCAGAGATCCCCTTCAACTCCACCAACAAATACCAGGTGAGTGATCAAAGGCTCATCTTTCTGTGGCGAGGGTCCCAGCCTGAGCTGCCTTGTCGAGGCGGCCAGGGGCCTGGCCTGAGCTGCCTTGAGGCAGGAAGTTGCTCAAGCGCCTTCCATCTTATTTTGAAACCTGACAGCTCTACTTGCTTGGATAGAGCTGAAGCTTAGTTTCCTTTGTCTATACTAGTATAGTACAAGCATTGCTATTCTTGTTAGGTTTGGAGTTTTCATGTCTCCAGGTTAGAGGTGAATACTCAAACGTTGCTTTTTCAATTTGTATCTAAATGTTACCACTCACCTAGTCCACCTACACTTGTAGCATTTGCTTTTTCCTGCCCCACACAAACAGATGAAAATCGATTCTCTCCCTGTTTACCCTAATGGGTAGATGTCTGTAGATAGTGCTTGCAGCACTCTTTGGTAAAAAAGCCTTTAAAGCCGGGAACATTGCTTGACCTGCCACAGCAGCCACTGGGATCAACACTCTCACTGCCTGTTTATGCACTTGCTAGGAGGTTCACTTGTTCATGTAGGGTGATTATTTTTTTCTCTCCTTCTGTTGTAGCTATCTGTCCATAAGAATGCGAACCCCTCGGAGTCCCGCTTCCTGCTCGTTATGAAGGGTGCCCCGGAGAGGATTCTAGACCGCTGCACCTCCATCGTGGTGCAAGGCAAAGAGCAGCCTCTGGATGAGGAAATGAAAGATGCCTTCCAGAATGCGTACCTCGAGCTAGGAGGATTGGGGGAGAGAGTACTTGGTAAGAAAAGCTGGTGGGGGTAAAATGCTTTCCATTCCTCTTCACCTTGGAATGGGTGTCTAATAAGGGAAGGAGATTTAATGCATCCACTGGAGCTAGGGCAGTGAAGCTATTGTGTAGACTTGCATGCCCAGAGCTCCTGGAATAAGCAGGTACTCTTGAGTAAGTCTGGTTGGCCATGCTACATTGGCGATATGTGCTTCTACAAACTTGTGTACTCCTGAATCTATGCACAGGTTATAGGTGAACATTCCCTCACCTAAACAGCCTGTCGCAAAGATTAAAGTCTCCCAACTAAGTGGATCAGATGGAGATAGGTTTGTGTTGCATAGCTGTTTTGTACGCACACTTAAACATTGCTTCCAGCTCTGTCACTGCTACAGTATTGAATAGGACTGGGCGTAGTTCGCAGAATTTTGCTACACGGAACTCTGCAAAGTTACAAAAATATTCTGCGAAGTTCCGCGAGTGGTGGAGTGCAGTGCGAACTGCAGTTTGTGCTGGTGTTTCTGCAGCTCGGGTAGAAATTCTACCAGAGCGGCAGATTGCGAACTTACTCTTCGCGATCACAAACTTACTGCTCGCAATTGCGAGCGGGGGAAAAACTCTGCTGCACACCTCAAAGCTGTGTTTTCTGCACTCCGAGCTCTGCAGAGTGCAGAAAACTCTGCGAATGGAGCAAAGTTCACCGCCCAGGCCTAGTATTGAAGCAGCTCTGTTGAACACGAGATCTGGTGTGGCACTGCCATGTCAGTCGGCATGAATGGCATCACTGGCACGAGCATGGAACCACCACGTGAGTTCCACGTTCTGCATCACTCCTGTGCAGGTGGAGTCTACAACAATCTAGGAATGGGCTTGAACTGGGTCGGCTGCATCTTCCTCTCCCCACCACATGAAATCCAGTCTGCAGCCAAGTGGCCCTGTTGGCTGAAGTGGTCTGTAAATCTGAGGAGCCTGCGTGTTACTAACCTACCTCTCTCCTCTAGGCTTCTGCCACCTGGCTTTACCGGATGACCAGTTCCCAGACGAGTTCCAGTTTGACTCCGATGAGGTGAACTTCCCCACGGAGAACCTCTGCTTTGTGGGCCTCATTTCCATGATTGACCCGCCTCGCGCTGCAGTGCCGGACGCTGTGGGAAAATGCCGCAGCGCTGGAATCAAGGTGTGAACCTCAACACTAGTTTGTGTGGGTTTAGATGGGCTTGGGGAGATACGTTTTGTATAGTGGTATTTTTTTAACTTTTTTTAATTGTCCTATACAAGCGTTTTTGCTATGTTTACCTTCAAGTCCTGCTGGCAGTTGCGTAATTCGCTAAGACATGCTGCGGACTTGTGTGCTGAAGGCTTTCCTCCTATTACTGGACTGTCTCGTTTGGGTTTGCTGATGGTGGAATCTACAATGTGTCAGTCTTTTTGTGGTTGACTTTAGAGGTGAATTAGGGGAAATGTTGGGCTTCAGTTGGAGCTGAAGCAAGACAGCATTTTGTTTGCTTTGTCACTACAGCAGACTGGCCTTTAGGCAACAGATTCACATGCAGTCTGGCACTCGGAGGGGGTCATTCTTGTTCCAGCCCGGCCCTACCCCCCCCTTTTTTTTTTTTTCCTCCTCCGTGATCTCCTGCTGTCGTTTGTTGAAACCTTTCTCTATTTGCAACTGGACATTAGACCTGCTATGCTGGGCTCTTACTGAGCACTGGGGTTGCATGGCGGCGCGTCTCCGCCACGGATGCCGGTCCATGTCTGATTCAAATTAAAATTAGTGAACATGGCCCTCTCTTCCAGGTTATCATGGTGACCGGAGACCATCCAATCACTGCCAAAGCTATTGCCAAGGGTGTAGGAATCATCTCTGAGGGCAACGAAACCGTGGAGGACATCGCTGCCCGTCTGAACATTCCCGTCAACCAAGTGAACCCCCGGTAAGTGCTCAATTCCTGGGGTACCTGGCCAGTGATGCACCGTTGACTTTATTGGGGTTCTCTTTGTATTAACGCTGGTATCAACCACGATTTTGGTTTTCTTGAACAGGGCAGCTCCGCCTCAAGATCATATGGGCATTGCCCCGCCCCAAGATCATATGGGCATTGCCCCGCCCCCAGTTAAGCACCGTAAGGGCCTAATTACAAATCTCCTGACCAACGCTGTCCAAGGAATGGGCGCTGGTGGGGGGGGGGGGGGGATTTAAAGGCAGTGGGTATGGCAAATCAGTGCCAGCTTCTGAAGTCCTGAGCACAAGTCTGGATGGACAGGCATCCAACTGTGGCCAAGCTGACCTGCGCACTTAGTCGCAACCCCCATGCTTTGTTAGGCTTGCTGGGCAGTGGGCTGTGGGGAACTCCCCCATTCTCCTTTTAAGCTCTGAGTTCACCTGCCCCAACCAAACCTTGCTTTGCTCTCATGCCGTTAAAGTATAAAATGCATGAGAACAAATATTGGATTGGTGCTGGGCAGGCTACCCTGTCCCCGTGGACCGCGCTTCCAAGGCAGCGCGGGGGTGGGACCACTATAGGGCATGGCCAATTGCTGTTTTATTTTAAATTCTGAGTGATTGGTCAGGTTTCTTAAAATGTGATATGCAATGACCATTACTTTTGCCCCCCCCCCTCCCCCCCCCCTCCCCAGATGCACCGCACCAGTTACAGCATTGTGCATGAGGAGAGTGGAGAAGAGCAACCACTTTCTTCTGGTACGCATCTAGTAAGCCTCGGAGTACGTGTGAACAGGCTTGAAGCGTGTTTTCATCTGTCCAGGCTGGCGCTCAGGATCCGTATTGAAACCGGCCTCAGTTCCACCTCAAGCTTCAGAATTGAAAATAAAATGCATTGGAATGTTGAGAGCTCCTTTGTAGACAGTGGAGTGACCTGGCCTCTAATGGCCGGTAGAAGCCAGGAGCATCAACGTTGCAATGTTTAGCAAAGGCCTGACGGAGCCAGAGGGGCACCCGAACATTCTGCCCTCTTGGAGCCATCCGTAGCGAGCTCTACCTGTTTTTGGCTCTGGCCTTTATCGCTGGAGAGGGCCTTTAATGGCCGGTAGAACGCGCTATGGTGGGCTCTAAGATTATATACTGGTGAATCAATTGTTTTTATTTACTCCACGGTGTCCTTCCTGGTAGTCTGCATAAATGGTATTGTTTTTTCAGACATGTATGAAAGTTACTCCAGAATCCCAATCTGAGTCCAGGTACAAAAATGAATGTCAAAAGTTCCCAGATAAGTATATTACATAACTGGGCCAGGGCTTTCAGTTCTTATCCGCAGTGAAAGCGTTGAGGTACTGAAATCTCCATGCACTCTCCGGTTGATGACTTCCATTAAAAGGGCCCAATTAGAAAGATTTAGGCCGCGTCTCATAGCTCAATAACCATGCTTGGTGTTGTGCCCCAAGTCACTGGCTCTAGAGCAAGGGTTTGGGGCTCTCTTCTCTACAGAGCACGCCTGCAAAGGGAGTAGCAGGATAAATTTTATTTTTATTTTCTTATGGTGTAAAGTGAGAAATTGTCATCCTGTGATCATGTAATCTCCACGTGTCTTAAAAGAAATAAATCTGACCTTTCTGTAAATCTGAAGTCCTAGGCAAATGCACTATTTTACCTAAATCTTTTTTGTTTATTACAAGAGCGGTTTCAAATACTGGAGTTAAGCAGTGCGCAGTGTACACAAAACCTGTCTTATGTTTGATTTAATATCCTGTAAAGGTACTCCACCTATAACAGTAATGTAAGCCAGGTATATTGTATACATGGCGACTGCCTTTCTAGCGTTCTCAGGGGAGGGACAGGACTGATTCTCATGTTTCAGATAATCTGCTGTGCTAAGGGTGGAATGTTCTATGTGTTGATGAAATAAAGTTCAGTGAAGTTTGAAGTTAACGTATACGTCAAACGTTCAGCATATTCAATGCAGGAGGATATGGAATGAATAAATGTTTTTAAATATTTCAAGATTACAAATTCAGAATTGCCTTAAAAAAACCCTGTGTTCTCACAAAGATCTTTGTTACAATCAACTTTAAAATTTAATTTCTTGCTCTTTAAAAAAATAAAAAATTTCTCCAGGAGAAACCCTCTCCAACCCAGCTTATGATAGTCCAACTCACTCTCTTTACTCACTCGCTACGTTAAAGCCATGCCCAATTTTTACGCATCACCAATTTTAAATCTCACCAGCCGCCACTGTTCCTGAAATGGGTTTTGGTTGCCTGGTATGTCCGCTTGTGTTTGTCCTCGCGGCGCTGTGATTGCGCGTTAATACAACTGGTTTCTTGTATCCTCTGTCCTTCCGTCCTCCTCACCTGGTATTTTACATTTAATAAGTTGATGTGCTTCTGGACCCCATGGCACTTTGACACGTGTAACCCTTCTTTTCTCCCTTCAGAGATGCAAAGGCTTGTGTGATCCATGGCACAGACTTGAAGGACATGACTCCAGAACAGATTGACGACATCTTGCGGCACCACACCGAGATCGTGTTCGCCAGGACGTCCCCTCAGCAGAAACTGATCATTGTGGAGGGCTGTCAGCGACAGGTGCGGAGCGAATCAGTCCATCCGTACTTGTAGAGCGCGATTTATCACCCGTGAGAGTTGCAAGGCACTGGGTAGCTGGGCTTAGTCGAAGCGAATAGTTGCGGGCTAGGTTCTGGGGTGCAAACAAACCCGCAAATGCAGCTAGTTTTGCGAAATGCATTATTGGAGTTAAACTGCGTCTCTTAGCTATGTGATCTTGGGTCCCAATCGCTGTATTCAATTTCTGTGTGCCACTTGGCCATGTGATCTTTGCTCCCCAACACTGGATTCCAGTTTTGATGTCTTTCCTCTCTAGTCTTCATACACTTTCGGTTTAGTTCATCATATTCCAATATGAAGTATACACTTCAGTTTAATTGCTTGCATTTTGCGTTGATTCAGTGTTGAAGCAAAATAAGGCAACATGCACTTGTAGGAGAGGCAAAAGGGGGGTCTGACAAAGGTAATTGTGTCCAGAGGACATTTATTGGGGTGCCGAGCTTAGCGCTGCGGACTAGGCGGGTCCTTAGTGGATTCTTGGTTGAGTTAAACATTTCAACGACCCGTGGATGGAGGAGCACACTGCTTCACATCCCAGCACAGTTCACCCCATTGCATTCTGGTAAAAGCAGTACGCTTACTCCGAAGTTGCTGTCGTATTTCACCAAAGTTGGTGCAGGTAGTGCTGTTTTCTCTAGACCTGTTTCTGGGTTTAGCCCTTCATCAGCAGAAGTAGTAAAGAAAAAGACATTGTGTCTCCCCTTAGGATATTGCAAGCAGTTCTTAGATGTGCTGGTGCTTTACGGATCAGTGGGCCACATAGTAGCTGTGTTTTGTGTGACTTGTAGCTGAATCAGTTTTTGTTCACTATTGATAGTAACTGGCTCTACCAGTGTTCTCTTTAAACCCCTGGGTAGGGGAGGAGGGGGCTGATGCTTTTTTTTAAATTCTTTTTTGACAACAAAAATAGGTGGTGGTCATCACATTCAGGTAATAAGTATCTGCATGTGGGCACAGGAAATTACAGTACAAACATTGATAACAGTTTAGAGGCTTAGTTGGTATTACATCACATTGCATTCACATTAAAAGCTGTTCGTCAAACGGGATAGTCGGGGGGGGGGGGGGGTTCACAAAAGATTGTTTTCCTACCTACTGTTTCTGTAAAGCGCTCTGATATCTGCAAAGATCTTGTTCGCGCTATATAAAACTCTAAAAATAAATAAACAGATGTTACCTCTGTATTCATTCCAGTTGGTCCACACTTCTATCCATTTCCGCGGGCACCCTCGTGCCATGTACACTGTTTTTTCCTGGGGGCTGAGGCTTTTAATGCCCGTTGATAACTGCTGATTGAGGACAGTCTCAAGTGGGTTGTCATGTTAAAGCTTGAAGGTAACCGACCCCACTGATCCAAAGTCCTCTGCTCATCTAGGATATGGGCCGGTGAACTAGTCTGCATTGGAGATTGGACCAGCTACCGTGGCTTTACTTTTCTGTTCCAGCACCTTTGTTGAACTAAGCTTACAAAAAATGAATGGAAGGCCCTCCTTAGATATCTGTTACTTATATCCTGCCAGGTTTCATTGTTGGGAGTAGAAAACCTCAGCAAATTAATAGTAAATTGGCACCCTAACAGCGCTGCCTTGTCATATGGCAGGCGTCTAGTTTAGCCTGTTCTTATTTTTCTGTGATGTATAGGTTGTGCGAGGGCAGTTTCTGTTCCAGGTGGAGGGTGCTGTGCGAGAGCAGTTTCTGCTCCAGGTTGGGGTGCAAGGGCAGTCTCTGCCCCAGGTTGGGGTGTGAGGGCAGTTTCTGCTCCAGGTTGCAGTGCTGGTTGAGTTTTAAACCTCCGCTAAACCCAGAATTGCTAAGTAACGAACGGTCTTATTTCCCATGAGTTGCAAGTTTTTCTGTAGGAGTGAGCTGGAGTTCTGTGCAAGCCAGTGGAGCAGTCACCTTTCTTGGAGTACAGAGTTGTGGTTTCTACTTTAGATTGTGTATTAGTAAAATAGTCACCTGGCACTCCCTTTTACTGACGTAAATGTGCCCCAGAGAGGGTTACACGGCGCACTGTGGGGCCAAAGTTGAAGCTGTGAAGCGCATGTCCATCAAGGTGCGAGTTACCGGAGAGGCTGCAGCCTGGCTCTCGAAGAGTTGTCGCCACTTTGGCAATGCGAGCACTGACCCTCCTCTCGTCTGCAGGGTGCCATTGTTGCTGTCACCGGAGACGGTGTGAACGACTCTCCTGCCCTGAAGAAGGCCGACATTGGCATCGCCATGGGCATCGCTGGCTCGGATGTCTCCAAACAGGCAGCTGACATGATCCTGCTGGACGACAACTTTGCCTCCATCGTGACGGGCGTGGAAGAAGGTGAGTGCTGAAGAGCTGGACACGCTTGTGCCTCCCCTGTGAGGTGGCATCACTGCTTCGGGGCAGCCCTTGCCTGTAGCGCCCACTCCATGGTGTGACGCATGCCTCTGTGCGTATGCGTCACACCAGAGCATGTTTAAATGAGTTACCTCCAGCTGACCTTGTACTCTGCACTGGTCAGCAGGGCCACTGGAACTATGTGGCAGTGGTGAGATATGTGGCAAGAAAAGGCAAATTATGTGGCACATTTTGTAATGGTATTACTTGATTATCTGTTTAACACCAAAGTATAACTAGCAACAAAAAAGGTGATAAGTCCAGTTTTGCAAATGGCCTTTCATTGCATAGCAACACATGTTGCATTTTTTATTAACTTTTGAGCTGTTTGAGCTAGAAACTATTTTTTGTGTTCATCTGCAGCAGATGGATTACGTGGCAAATGCGAGAAATGTCCATTTATCCAGAAATTGTCGCTGCTGCACAATTGCATAATTCAGGTGGCCCAGCTGATCAGTCACCAATGGCCCAAGTTGGCCTGTTAATCGCTGGTGTCTTGAGTCTTCGCCAGGCGCAACTTCTCCTGGTTAATGCGATGCTTGTATGTTCCTTGAGTTAGTAGGCGCAGCCTGTGCCTTTTAGCCAAAGCCCCCCTGCGCCCCAGCGTAGGTTGGTCACCCTGGGCGGATAATGCAGGGTCTGGGTCCTGGGAGAGCCGGTCTGCGCTCAGCTTCGTGTCTGATTGCTGTTTCTTGTCGCCCAGGTCGTCTGATCTTTGATAACCTGAAGAAGTCCATCGCCTACACCCTGACCAGTAACATTCCAGAGATCACCCCTTTCCTCATCTTCATCATCGCCAACATCCCGCTCCCCCTGGGCACAGTCACCATCCTCTGCATTGATCTGGGCACAGACATGGTGAGTTTAATCCTATGTTCAGGCCTAAATGATTTTTCTTCATTTTTGTTTTTTCTTTCCGTTTTGTTTTTTATATAAATAACTATTTGTTACTGTTGGTGACCGTATTTGTTATGCATGTTAATGTTTCGCATTACTGCACAATGTTGAATCCACTTTTATGTTGGGCCTCCCCGGCCCACCCATCTGACCCTTTGAACAAGAAATATAACAGTAGGTTTACTCCTGGAAATGTGAGGCTTGTACCGTACTTGACCATCCTAGCCATAAAAGGGCTTGCGTAGTCTCTTACCCATGTTACTCTGTCGACAACGACTAGGCGGGTTTGCTTCGTACCAATACCCCGTTGTGATGCATATTGCGCAGCATTTCTTCACCGCTCTTCCATTGTGATTCACATTGGGCAGCGTTGCTTCACCACTTTCTCATTGTAATTCGTATCCCTTTCCCTCAGGTTCCCGCAATCTCCCTGGCTTATGAACAGGCTGAGAGTGACATCATGAAGAGACAACCCAGGAACCCCAAGACGGACAAGCTAGTGAACGAGCGGTTAATTAGCATGGCTTATGGGCAGATTGGTAAGCAGGGCAACCTTGCTACTATGGCACGATTCTGCACACTGCTCCCTCCTGGACAGGTGCGACAAGGGTCTGTATTCACGGGGTGCATGGGAATGAATGTCTTTTGGATTGAAGGAATATCTGTTCATTTAACGCGTCGCTTATGTCTCGCATAGGTCTAGTTGGGACCCTGTGCTTGTGAGTACTATCGAGCAGAGTGCTATTCAGTTTTGCAGGGTATAGTTGAAGATTTGAGACTGTAAATGCCCCCAGACTTCTCTATACGTTGCCCATCGCATGTCTGACACCACTCCTTTCGTGCTTTCTCCCATGTTTAGGCATGATCCAGGCCTTGGGCGGCTTCTTCACGTACTTCGTCATCTTGGCAGAGAACGGGTTCCTTCCCTGGACTCTCCTTGGCATTCGAGTGTCGTGGGATGATCGCTGGGTCAATGACGTGGAAGACAGCTATGGCCAGCAATGGGTAAGCTGCCCACAGGCTGTCATGGAGTGTAAACTAGTGTTTGCGGTTCTGTTGTGGGACCAGCAGGCCGAGTTTTTTGATGGGTGCTCAGGAGTGCTCTGGTGACTGTGATTGTAGACTTGCCTTTCATATACATTCGCTGATGTGGTCAACCTCCGCTGAGCAGCGCAGATCCAGAAGTCAGAGTGGTGGTGGTGGCGGCCGGGCTGGGCTCGGCGAGTGGTGGTGGTGGCGGCCGGGCTCGGCGAGTGGTGGTGGTGGCGGCCGGGCTCGGCGAGTGGTGGTGGCAGCCGGGCCGGGCTCGGCGAGTGGTGGTGGCAGCCGGGCTGGGCTTGGCGAGTGGTGGTGGCAGCCGGGCTGGGCTCGGCGAGTGGTGGTGGCGGCAGGGCTGGGCTCGGCGAGTGGTGGTGGCTGGGCTCGGCGAGTGGTGGCCGCTGGGCTCGGTGAGTGGTGGCCGCTGGGCTGGCCTCGGCAGGTGGTGGTCGCGGCGGCGGCCGGGCTGGGCTCGGCGGGTGGTGGTCGTGGTGGCGGCTGGGCTGGGCTCGGCAGGTGGCGGCGGCCGGGCTCGGCTCGGGTGGTGGTGGTGGTGGTGGTGGTGGTGGTGGTGGTGACGGCGGTGGCCGGGCTGGGCTCGGCAGGTGATGGCCTTGGTTGCAGTAGACTTTTGTCCTGCACAGATGCGGTTCTCTTATTGCGCCTTCTCTCTTTCAGACATTCGAGCAGCGCAAGATAGTGGAGTTCACCTGCCACACCTCCTTCTTCGTCAGTATCGTTGTTGTCCAGTGGGCTGACTTGATCATCTGTAAAACCAGGAGGAACTCTGTCTTCCAGCAAGGAATGAAGTGAGTACGCCATGGGTGGGCACCCCTGAAGCCTGTGGGTTCTGTACTGGAAAGCCTCCCTTCTAGATCACAGCATGTGGTATCAGGGTTCTCAGTAAGCTTCCTTGAACACTGCTGCAAAACCCCTGAGCCCTTTAGTCTCACTTGATGAAGGCGCCAATGGCGAACATGACACAAAACCCAGGAGTGTCCTGGGATACAGTTCCCTCCCGGGGGCGAGTGCTGAGCTAGCTCCTTTACCGCCCTTTGATACAGCTACACTCCTCCCACCCCCCAATATGGGATACTGCTGCCACCTCCTTTACTTCTACCGTTTGAAGGGTCTGTACTTAGGTTTATTCTTTTAAAGAACAGTTTTGTTTTTGGGCTGTTTGCTGCCAATTTTTGGGACTTTCATTAAGCTGAACAGTATGTCGAACATACGCAGCTCAAATGGCTTCTTTCGAGGTTTACCTGCGAAACTTGACCATCCATGGATGGATGTTTTGAAAACACTCCAAGCCAGTATCTCTCGACCCACAGATCATTTTATTCACTCCACTCCTTTGGCGGTCCGCGCTTGAAGACTCCCCCCCCCCCCCCCCCCCCCCCCCAAACACACACCTCCCATCATTGAATGAGCTGTTGGGTACACCCCTCCATACCTCGATGAGCGGCTGAGGGACTGCAGGCTGTCCTGCTGGAGATTAGGGACATGGAGGCAAATTAAACTCCCAACATTCTTCCATGTAATATGCTCCTGTTGATAAATTGTTTAGGCAACTCCTATAATTGGAACACATTTTGTCTTCCAGGAATAAAATCTTGATTTTCGGTCTCTTTGAAGAGACTGCTCTGGCAGCGTTCCTGTCTTACTGCCCAGGAATGGACGTGGCTTTAAGAATGTACCCTCTCAAGTAAGTTGGACCGTGTGTTTTTTTTTTTTTTTTTCCTTTCCATGCTCGTGGAACCCACTCCTAGCATTGTGTATATTAAGGGTGGTGAGTTTGTTCCTGATCCCTATTGGCTACTGCTGCAGTCAGGAAACTAAATTAACAATATATATCTTTCAATTTTTTCTGTAAAATTAAACCTAAACAAGCTATACCAATTGTAACATCAATGAAGTACTTATTAGCTAACCGATGCTTTGCCACTTGCCTTCCGAGGCAGACCCTTCTATGTGCCTTTAAAGCTGCGCACGTTGCCAAAAGCAGCGAACCATCTCTTACTACACGTGGAATTCAACAGTTGGTACTAGGAGTAAAGAGGTGGGGGCCCCTTTCCTAGCTTTAACCAATAAACTTGCGTTGCAAATATTGCATTACTGCTCCCTACCTACTACTTTACCATCTCCGTTCATAATTTGCTCTTGGATAACGCACAAGGGTGCCAACGGGCAGTCTTGTTTCCTACTGATATGAAAGTTAGGGCACTAGACTCTTTGCTAGGTTTTCCTTGCCCCTTCTAGGGGTAGTACTGGGGCCACTCTATTCAGAATGGATTTAGGTAATCGGTTCTAAAGGTGCCATGTTAAACTGGAAATACTTGTTTTTATTTGTCTTACTGGAGTGACTGCCTGATTCCTTTCACTGCTTTCTTTTCCATCCATAAATGTGCTTGACATGTTAGAAGTTAATGAGGTTCGGTTATTATAAATAAAAATAGGTTACCACATTTTCATTATTTCAGCCCTCGAAAAATTCCACTTCGTATTGCCTACATCATTGTCCCCAAGGGTTATGACATTAAAACAAATTCAAACCGCTCCTCCATCAGGATATAGTTCACAGCCGTAAAGAACCAGCGGGGTGTTTATACGGTTTGAGTAAAAGAGCAAGAGCCGTTCCCCCTGTATTAAAGGTTGAATTTCATGTCCTTCCCCGCCTGGCTGCATATATACTTGTTTGCAGTCTGTTCACTGGCTGAATGCTGACCAATCTGTTAAAAGCCTTCACTTTTTCCATGGCTTGCTTTCTTTGATCACAGCTGGTGATTTTGTTGTATGTGTGGAAGTGGTTGGCATATACAGACTGCTTTCTGTGTTCTCTCCGTGTGGTGGTGCTTGGACTAGGGTGTAAACATTCACTGCAGTGCCTCCATCCAATCACCTCTTTTTCTCCCCATAGACCGACGTGGTGGTTCTGTGCCTTCCCATACTCGCTCCTTATATTTGTCTATGATGAAATCCGAAAGCTCATCATTCGACGCAGCCCTGGTGGTAAGTATTGCACATGTTCTCGTGTTGCTACTAGCATTCTAGGATGAGGGTCCTCGTCTACCTACTCAACATGACGCATCGCGCTTGAATGAAGTACTATTGTGTTTGGACATGTAGGAACCGCTGGCACACTTAGCAGAATGAGCCGGCCCATCAGGTGCACGTTGTGATGGCTGGGGCACTTGAGTATACATGTTTGTTCAAAAAAGGAGCACCATTACTTGGGTTAACACCTTTTATTGAGCGCCTACAAGTGGAGTCCAGCAAGCATAAAACCCCTCACCACCCACCGCCCCCCTCCCCAACCTGGCGATTGTTTGAAAGTCCCTTGGCCGATGGTGGTCAGTAGTGTTACATACCCAGCATCTCCTTGCTGTGCATGGCAGCTATGAGAATTCTCATAGTACTACTCCAAGGGATGTTGAGGTGCTCTGTGCTCTGTAGTGTGTATGGATGGTGTAGTTGTCGATGCTCTGCGTGCTGATTGTGTGGTATGTATCTGTGGATTTTGCAGCGTTCAATGCTCTGCGCGCTCTTGGTGTAGTGGGTCGGATGTCGCTGCAGACTGTGCTTGGTGTTTGGATGGTGTCGATGCAGAGTTTAGGTGGTGTTGATGCCGTGGACACTTCTTGTCGTGGGTTGGATGTTGCAACAGGTGGTGCTTTACATGTTGCGGCTTGGATGTCCCAGTGGTTGGTGCTCAGCGTGTTCCTTGTGTGGATCGTGTAGTTGTCAATGCATTGCTTGTGTGGTCTTTGTGGATAGATGTTGCAGCGGTTGATGCTCTGCGCACTTGTGTAGGTGGTGTGGATGATGTAGTTGATGCTTTGTGCATTGCGTGGGAGTATGGATGTATGAATGGACGTTGCAGTGGTTGGTGCTCTGCGTGTTCCTTGTGTGGATTGTGTAGTTGTCGATACTTTGGGCATTGCTTATGTGGTATGTATGTATGGATGGATGGGTGATTGATGCTCTGCGCACTTTTGTAGGTGATGTGGATGGTGTAGTTGTCGATGCTCTGTGCATTGCTTGTGAGGATGGATGTATGTATGTATGGCTGTTGCAGTGGTTGATGCTCTGCTCACTCTTTCTGTAGTGGGTTGGATGTTGGAGCAGGCGATGCTCAGAGTTTTACTGCATAGTTTGTATGGATGTTGCAGCAGGCATTGCTTGTGAACATGGATGGATGTATGTATGGATGTTGCTGTGGTTAATGCCTGCCCACTCCTTCTGTAGTGGGTTGGATGTTGGAGCAGGCGATGCTCTGCGTTGCTTGTGTAGGGTGTTGATGCTCGAGTTTCTTTATGTAGATTGTATGGATGGTGCAGTTGTGAGAACCCACATGCTCATTAAACTCTTGTCTTCTCTTCTCTCACCAGGTTGGGTGGAAAAAGAAACGTACTATTAGTTGCTTGTCTGAACATTTCACACCGGTGCGCCTGCGCACCCTCCTCGTCCTCTGTTCTGCAGCCTTGTCCTGAACTCCTGGCTTCTTCAGAAAGACAGCCTCGTGGCAAGGGGCACCGGAGCCTGGCCCCTGTCTTCAATGTCGGTCTGAGCCTGGTAACATTTGTATGTGCCTTTTCCTTTTATTTTAAAAGGAAAGACCCTGAGAGATGTGGTTTTATATCTGGATTTTTACAAATAAAGGCGGATTATAACAGTCTGCGGCTGGGCTGGCTCTGGTGCATTTCTTCCGAACCCACGTCCACTGCACGGTCACACCAATTGGATGGATGGACGATTAACAGCTCAGTTCTTCCGAAAAACACATTTCAGTCTGGCTAATCTGTATGAATAAAGTCTTTTGTTGTAATATCTCCTGACTCCTGCTAATACATGGCGCTAGGATAACCGGGCGGTGGCGTTGCTGGTACTGCGAGGCGACAAGGTGTGCCAGCTTTGACCGAACAGGAAAGCTGCTTTCAGTCTGTTGTTGTGCTCAAAGCGCTAGAACTCCTGATCAGGCTGCTAAAATCCAGAGTAGGATTCAGTTCCACAACTTCAGGAGGGATTGGCCACTGTCCTGTTTGCAGTCCCAGCTCTAAACTGAGCCGAAGAGATCACAAACTGCCAGCTCGATCCACCATCTCCATGGTCCTCTGGTGGGTGGACCCACCAGTGTCCAGCCGCTCTGCTGCCCACATGTGTCCTCCCTATGGACCGACCTCTGCACACACTCTAGCACTCCAACATGAGACATCCACACACCCCACGTGGCCCATGTATCTCCTTCTATTGATGATCACAAGATGGCGGCATTCGAAACCACGCGCACGCTCTGTAGTGTTAGTTTTTTCAATGATGGCTCCATCTCTTCGTACTGACATGGGGTTATTTGGGGTAGAGTGTGAAGTCACCAGAGTGGTGCTATGGTTTCCTAAACAGTCCGCATTATGGCGCCTCTTCATGGAGACCACTGGAGACCGTTTTTCGAGAAACTCCCACGGTTCAAGTTTGTATCCAAACTTCTGGACGTTAAAAATGAAGCTCTTTACGATTACCATCTCCGTCTGTGCATGTGAGAAGCCTCTGGTAGCCCAGCCAGCCCGACAGCCCTCCCTTTATGATCTGGCTGCACAGATCCTCCGGCAGCCCACCCACCCACCCCTCCCTTTATGATCTGGCTGCACACAGCCTCCAGTAGCCCCCCAGCCTGACACCCCTCCCTTTATGATCTGGCTGCGCAGAGCCTCTGGAAGCCCACCCAGCCCGACACCCCTCCCTTTATGATCTGGCGGCACAGATCCTCCAGGAGCCCACCCTCCCTTAATGATCCGGCTGCACATAGCCTCTGGTAGCCCACCCAGCCCGACACCCCTCCTTTTTGATTTGGCTGGACATAGCCTCCAGTAGCCCACCCAGCCCAACACCCCTCCCTTTATGATCTAGCTGCGCAGAGTCTCCGGTAGCCCACCCAGCTCGACACCCCTCCTTTTTGATTTGGCTGGACATAGCCTCCAGTAGCCCACCCAGCCCAACACCCCTCCCTTTATGATCTAGCTGCGCAGAGTCTCCGGTAGCCCACCCAGCTCGACACCCCTCCATGATGATCTGGCTGCGCAGAGCCTCCGGTAGCCCACCCAGCCAGACACCCTTCCCTTTATGATCTGGCTGCACAGAGCCTCTGGTAGCCCACCCACCCTTCCCTTTATGATCTGGCTGCACAGAGCCTCTGGTAGCCCACCCACCCCTCCCTTTTATGATCTGGCGGCACAGATCCTCCAGCAGCCCACCCTCCCTTATTGATCCGGCTGCACATAGCCTCTGGTAGCCCACCCAGCCCGACACCCTTCCCTTTATGATCTGGCTGCACAGAGCCTCTGGTAGCCCACCCACCCCTCCCTTTATGATCTGGCTGCGCAGAGCCTGCAGTAGCTCACCCACCCTCCCTTTATGATCTAGCTGCACATAGCCTCCGGTAGCCCACCCAGCCCGACACCCCTCCCTTTATGACCTGGCTGTAGAGCCTCTGGTAGCCCACCCAGACCGACACCCCTCCCTTTATGATCTGACTGCGCAGAGCCTCCGGTAGCCCACCCCTCCCTTTATGATCTGGCTGCGCAGAGCCTCCGGTAGCCCACCCAGCCCAACACCCCTCCCTTTATGATCTGGCTGCACATAGCCTCCGGTAGCCCACCCAGCCCGACACCCCTCCCTTTATGATCTGGCTGCAGAGCCTCTGGTAGCCCACCCAGCCCGACACCCCTCCCTTTATGATCTGGCTGCACATAGCCTCCGGTAGCCCACCCAGCCCGACACCCCTCCCTTTATGATCTGGCTGCAGAGCCTCTGGTAGCCCACCCAGCCCGACACCCCTCCCTTTATGATCTGGCTGCACATAGCCTCCGGTAGCCCACCCAGCCCGACACCCCTCCCTTTATGATCTGGCTGCAGAGCCTCCGGTAGCCCGCCCGCCCCGCCCACCCCTCCCTTTATGATCTGGCTGCACAGAGCCTCCGGTAGCCCGCCCACCCCTCCCTTTATGATCTGGCTGCAGAGCCTCTGGTAGCTCACCCAGCCCTCCCTTTATGATCTGGCTGCGCAGAGCCTCTGGTAGCCCACCCAGCCTGACACCCCTCCCTTTATGATCTGGCTGCGCAGAGCCTCCGGTAGCCCACCGAGCCCAACACCCCTCCCTTTATGATCTGGCTGCACAGAGCCTCCGGTAGCCCACCCAGCCAGACACCCCACCCTTTATGATGATCTGGCCTAGTGCTCTCCTACCCAAGCTTTTAAGCGTCAGTCCTACCAGAGGAGTCGTGGGTTACTTTGTGAACAGCAGTGTCCTTGTTTCCAGACTCCGGGCTGGATCAGGTGTTCCCTATACAGGAAGAGTCCCAGCATCCCGCGCGTTGTACTGCAGATGGTTTTCTGGAATCGGCCTCTGGGCGAATGTTCTGAGCTGCCTTATGTTGTCAGTCTACCACCACTTGGCTCATTGGTCTACAGTCTCAAAAAGGTGGGGAGCTGGGCTGGTCACTTGGACGTGTACCCAGCTTGTGTGAATAAATTGTTCAACTGAATCTTGGTGGTCTTCATGAAGCTTTAATTCCACATATACCCACGTGTATAATGTTTCACATTTAATTTAGTAAAAACTAATTCCATTCATCCAACATGGCTGGGCTTTGAAATCGAATTACTAAATAATTAAACTGGAAACTGCCATGTCCTACATCATTTGGCAAAAGATTTGGACCCTGAAGTGTGAGCCATGAATAAGATTAGATTTAAACAGACCTTGGCCAAAGGCTAGGGTAGACGAGAGATCTCGCTTGGGGAGGTCGAAACCTTTTGAAGAGAATGGGGTATGGTAACCAGGAATGTGGTTATAGAAGGTTTGGGATAAGCCATTCTAAAAGATCTGGATGATATTGCAATAGATTTTTAAACCTTTTCCGTTAGTGTACAGTGGCTCACTAAATTGTCTTTTTTTTTTTTTTAATTCTTAAACCTGAATTCAGATAGCAAATTTCACTAAAATCCATCTAACGATAGTAACCTCTTTTCAGTGTTGTCTTCCTTAATGCACACACACGTCTCCATCCACGTACACTTCATTGCAGTCTCTATGGCTTTCTTCTGCAAGGATTTAGCAATTAAGATCCGTGCTCAAAAGTTGACAAAAAGAATCTCCATGCCTTCGCGTCCGCACCATCGGCATCCCAAATTATTTGAAACTGTTTAGGGTTAAAAAGGGGGCAGGTACTATGGGTGAGAATCAGAAACTCCTCATCCCAGAAGGCCAGTAAGAAAGTACAACCTGTGAAGTCATTTTGAATTTTGCCAGACTACTGGCACCAGAAACATTCGCCGTTTGTGCCTCAGTTGAATTGCACAATCGTGTAGAACAAAGAATTCCGATACAGCAGTTGCCCAAAAGGTTTAAATAGCTATTTATCACTGCATGTGATTTTAAAAAATAAAAATATTATTGTTGTATTGACAGGAAAATTAAACACATTTAGCTTATTCCAGTTTTATTACTTCATGAACCTTCAGGTAATTGCTGTGATCGGGTTGGGACTGGCAGCCTCTCTTCTGTCCAGCGATATGAGGGTTAGCATGTTTCAGTCTCTGAAAAACTTTAAAGCCTGTAGTAAGAAATCAGTGTTTGAATACGAAGGCCAAAAGCCCCCCGTTCTCCCCTCACACTTATATTCGCAATGATTGTAAGGTTGAATTGCACAAAAAAGATTAGCGTCCCATGTGTTTGGTCAGACCCATCTCTGTTCGTTATCCCAAACTTCTGTGAGCGCCATCTTCGCTAGCAAGTCAGCTAACATTCTTCCAAATGAGGTTGTGATCCACAGTTCGTCAAACCTTTGCGTTCAACTGTACATCTTTCTTCACTTTTTTGTATTTGTCCAACGGCAACAGACATCTGCATGATATGATTCGTGACTGTTCAGTTTTGCTAGGACAGACTGATCTCTTGAGAAGAAAGTGAAACTGGATTTCTAACCCTCTGTTTCTCTCCGTTTTGTAGCCCCTATGCTACAATAAGTTCCTTTAAGGCGGTTTAATGGTGGCACACAGTTTCCTTTATTATTGGAGATGTAAGTTTTTGGGTAACCATGATGAAATTAAACTGCGTCGCGAGTGGAAAGCTCCAAGGGCTGGCCTGACCGAGCCAGTAGCGAGGCATGTTTTTCTTGGCTCCCGGCTATACGAGCGACTCTTGCCAGCAAGCCCTCTCCTCCTGTTGATAATGCTGGAGTTATTTGCCTGCAGTCTTGTTTGCATTCATTAATCCAAACAGCCGGATTTCTGCTGTGTGCTATTGCACAGAGATTCTCCCTATGGCGTAAACTCTCGGCCTGCTGAGATGTTTACTTTTCCCAGAGGAGGCGTTCTCACCACTGCTTGGAGAAGCGGCCTGCCATCACTCCCAGTTATATTCAGGCACTTTTAGGTTTCCGTGACACTGGAGCAATTTCTGTCCACTTTTTTTTGCCTCGATTCTGAAGGCCGTTTAGAACCCTATATACCATTATACCCTTTTTTTTTTTTTCTTTGGCTTGCCTTTGCATTTAGTTGGCCAGAACGTCCTCTTCTCAAGGTCTTTGGTATGTTCTGCAGTGAAATATATTTCGCATACCTCTGACTATTTTCTTTAATTGGTGAGGGATTTTTATGACTAACTTCGGTAGCTGAATATTCTTACATTTCAGTAGTTTGCCGCCACCCATTATTCTTTCGCTAATCTTAGTTTAGCAGCATTAATCTTTTCTGGGTTCACATGCTGCTGTTCATTATTCCACCATCTACTGGTTTCATACTCCATTGATGTCTTTCTGTCACCCCCAACCCCACCCCTACACATCCCACTTTGTGGGCGTTGTTGATCATGTAATGCTGTGTCCCTCCATGTATCCGCTTATGCCCCAGTAGCCCCTCTGCGTGGTCAACACAATGGCCTCTCTGCCATTGTGTCCACAAGCGTTGAAGACTAGATTTATTGAGAAAACAAGAAAAGATGGGGAAGAAAACCCAGGACCTGCAACAGACCTTGAGGGAAGTGACTGGATTGGGAGATGGATATTGTAGCCTGTAATGTCCGAAGAGGTCAGTGGACGCCTACAGGTCCAACTGGAGGAAGAATAAACTTCAACTTCCTGATAGGAAATGTTCCCATCTCAGTAGAAAAGAACCGGCCAATGCCAGCAAGCATCTTGATGAGCTTTGAAAGTGCCAGCCTCAACCAAAGCAGTGCCACCCAGGGTGGAGAAGTACATTCTTCCTTGGATCCATCTAGGGCAAGGCAGAATCCATCTTAGTCACCACTGCAAGAAAGGGAGCGGACACGCTCACTGACATGGGCCCTCCACCAGAGGTGGGCGAAAGGGTAGGAATGGGGCACAGGGTGAGCCGCATTGGTTGCAGCGCCCCTCTTACTAGGTACCGCCATAAGCAGTGGGAAGAGATCAAGAGCCAACACCATAACCCCCTGAGCAGTATAAAAAGGGAAAAGGCAGTGACGCGACAGGGAAACCGAATGTTTCATACCTGCTCGAAGTTGGCACTGGACATGGGAGGCAGATGTGCTCCAGCACTACACATGCCCGACAGAGGGTGTCTAGGTTTAAGCAAGACGTTCAGGTTGCAATAATCGGCCCCCAAGGGGGCCAGCCAGCCTGCACCCTCCATTACAGCGCATACTAGTGAACTGAGTGTGGCGTGACACACCATACACCATTTCACTCCTTCCAGAGCATAGGAGGTGGGTGCACCCTGGGATCAAGTGACTTGCTCAAGTAGATCTTCCTACATACAACGCTAAGACTGGAGAGCAAGCCCCTGTGACAAACACATATGCCATGTAACACAACATGGATATTGTACAGAACTTCTGCAAAGACCACCAACTGAAAGCAAGAGCCTACTGCAACCATAAATGGTTCTGCCTGCGACAAGAGGATGAAGATCTAAACAAGCCGGCAACAGAGAAGGTATCAAAAATCAGAAAAAAATGTCTACTCCATTTACTTGTGTCAAAACTGGACAAGTCACTGAGACCTCTCCTGGACCGTCGCTTCTTGAACAGATGCATCAAGATACACAGGTTCCCACTACTGCAGCGGGGATTACAAGGTGACCACAACCTCCAAGATGCTGACCTGCATATGCTAATTAACAGACACCAGCGGTTCCTCGGGTACGTCCTGCACAAGGTACATGATCTGTTCAGGAGACCTACCTTTGGATCAAACAGGGTTTTCCACAAAGTGTCTTGCGGCAGTAGCAGCTCACTTGAGGCTGGGGATACAGGTCTACGCCTACCTGGACGACTGGCTCATAAAGGTGAAGTCACCCAAACCGAGCCAGGAAAGTATAAATATGGCTATGAAAATGCTTCAGATTTCGATTCTCCCTGAACCTAGAAAAGAAATTCCTGCTTCCAGAGAGAAAGGGCATTCCTAGGTATGAGACTAAATTCAAGGTAAGACCAGGCATGCCCCATATAAAGGAGGGTCCTTGCTTTGGCACAGAAAACTGGCCTCTACTAGAAGGGACACATTCAGACAGCAAGGACTGTTCTGAAACCAATGTTCATGATGGGATAATGCACACCCATTAAACCTCAGGACAGACTACACATGTGACCAATCCAGGAATGGGTTAAAAATCAGTGGACCCAAGCAGACTGGAGTTGTGAGTTCAGAGAAATAATATACTGTGAATCAGAACATTAACGCAGGCAGAGCCTTCAAACTATCACTACAGACTTGTTCCATGTCTGGTGGGGAGCACCCATTGGAGCATAGGGGGGGTGGCACACTGTGGATGCCTTCTTTGGGTCTGGGTTCGTGGAGCAGACTCGCGGTGCATGCCTGCATGATCACAAATAGTCTTTAGCAGCAGCGGCCCCTGTGGCTGTCTGCAGACCAGTGAATGGCTATCGCCACCTGACAGTTCCAGTACGACGATGGCTCTGTGGCTGTTGCAGGCTGATACTGGCCGTCTGCTGTAGCATTGATGCGACTTTCATTGTCGCCACCGGTCAGTACAATATCTCATGGCCACTGAAGTTGCTGAATGAGACCTGAATCTCCACTGATACAAGTTCAATAGAGTTCATTTGGGAATTATAGAGATTGACCAGTGAGACTCCTTTGCAATACTGGTCTTTGCTGCGTTCTGTTTGGTAGCTTCCTCTGGGTGCTCAACACCCTAGGAACTGGCAGGACCTACTCTTTGACCAGGCCAGGCGTACTTATTCCCTCTTGCAGCAAGCAAACTGGCCTGTCTTCCAGCTCTTCCAGCAGAAAGTGTAGACTTCAAGTGATATATAAAGCGTTTCAACACCCGATCAGGGTTACAAAGGCTATATAAATGCAAACTTTTTTCCCCCTTTTATACCCCACCCATCTCAATCCAAATAACTGACTAACATTTCTGCCACTCGAATGAATATCATGTTTCACCATACTAATTCAATACTAATCCTTATGGGTTCCAGAGTAGCGTGCTACTCACAAAAAAAGTGCTTCAAAACCCCATCAGGGGTAGCAAGCGCTATATAAATGCAAACCTCTTTTCCTCTTCTATCCCGCCACCTTCCCTATCCAAATAACTGAATAACATATCCACCACTCAAATTACTTCATATTTCACTATACTAATTTTCAACATTAATCCTCTATGGGTTCCGGAGTAGCGAAACTACTCGCCAAAAAAGCACTCTAACACCCATCAGGGGTAACAGGTGCCATGAATGCAAACCTTTCTTCCCCTTCTATCCCTCTGCTATCCTTCTCACTCCAAATAACTGACTAATATCCACCACTCAAATTACTTTCATATTTTACCATACTAATTCACCACTAATGCTTTATGGGTTTCTGGAGTAGCGTGCTTATCACCCCATCAGGGTTAACAAGCGCTATATAAATACAGACCTTTTTTCATCTTCTGTAGTTCTGCTATCCTTCTGAATCCAAATAACTAACCTATCCACCACTTAAAATGTACTTGCACGTTTCACTATACTAATTCAACACTAATCCTCCATGGGTCCCGGAGTAGCGTGCTACTTGCCGAAAAAAGTGCTTTGACGCCTCGTCAGGGGTTGTAAGCGCTATACAAATGCAATTACAATACAATATACACTTTGCAAGACTGGGTGTCAGGCAGCCACCAGTCCTGGCTGCAGAGTACCACTTTTAATACTCTACAGAGCGTCTTCTTCCGTGATCAAGACCAATTTAGTACAAGTACAAAGTGAGGAAGAGGAGATTCCACTTTTAGAATTCTCTGGATCCAGTATTCTGACCGTCGGAGCACACAGAATTCCTTTTACCATATTTGCGCTACACACACACACACTCTACATTCAGCATCTGATGCTGGCTTTCAGATCTGTACATGAGAGCGGTCAGTAGACTGCTCTTGCTGACATGAAAAAGGTCTGGCCACACTATAAATTCACAAAACATGGGTTGCTGTCACCGTGGCTTTACATGATGTACTTGACGCAGGGGCAATCGTCCACCCTTTAGTATATGGGCATACCTGGTGCCCATGCCCCCCCACCCTTTCAAGTCCTAGAATGTAAATGTATTTGAGCTTATAGCGCACAGCTACCCACAAAGGGTTTCCCGGCGCTTGCTTAGGGAACCCGTCCTGGTATTCCCCTGTGAGATAACACCGGCAGGGTATCCACAAGGTGAAAGCCAGGCATCCCGCCGCGAGGGGCCGTTGTAGAGATTAAGCAAGCTATTGCCCAGAGTCGCAGAGTGTGAACCCGTGAATCGAGAAGGCACCGGAGCGAGAATTATCGAGTCTGTGGAATTTTTGAGCCCAAGACCCGCCGAGGCGGGGAATTGAACCCTGGTCCAGGGCCGATCTCAGCTTCCGGGTCTGCCGCCTCTAACCCCTGAGCCACACTTCTCCAGTGGGCCTAATCCTAGCAATGTCGTATTGCCTCTGAATACATGCTATATTAGCATAATTCCTGGGCCAAAATAAATCTGGGGCACTCGTTTCATATTCACTCGCGACTGTGGTGCATACCCGCCTGTCATGCAGTGGACTCGCTGTTCCAAGACCCAAGTTTTCTCTTAGGGCAACTTTCAACATAGATGAACACCCTTCGACTACAGTGGGGGCCTGGGGGAGGAGTTTGTAGGTTCTTTTTTTTAAATCTCTACACTGTGCATGATTAACGATTATAACCCCCTGCACCTGCTGCTGTGGTGCCTTCAAGCCGCTGTCTATTGTAGCCGTTCTGTGGTCTTGGCCCTGAAAAGGCCAGCCCTGCTGGCTTTGTCTGCTCCTTCATAGCACGTGTGGTTCTGTAAGGGGCTCATCATTGCTTCTGTGATCAGCATTCCCCAGCTCCTTTTCATCTCACTGATTTGGTCCTTCTAGGAACATGTACTGCGTGGTAATGCTTCACGCTTTGAAAAGCCTTGAGTCTGCCATCACATCTATTCCGATATTAAAATCTTTTCCTGGGAGCCGTTTAAAAGAGGTTTACTCTGTTGGGACATCTTGTGCAGGAGGCTATTGTAAGATGGAAGATTACCTTGCTCTCAGTCTCATCGCAGGCTTGTCGGATTACAAAGGAGCGTTCTCTGTTGCAGTGTGGACTTTATGGTGTCCACTGTGTTGAGGACACTGAAGCAGCGGGCCTCTGGCTGCACAATGCTAAGTTACCTCTCATGCAGTGCTGGGGCTTTTTGGAGGTTCCTGTTCCAACCTTTAGTTTTGGTGGACTCATTGTTGACCCTTTTGATACACTGGGGGATTCATTTGGCAGTTCTAGACTGAATGATGTAAGCCCCCACTAGGACACAGGAAGGACTGGTATTGTAAGACCTAGTTTCGGATAAACTGACTCAAACCGCCCTCCGGCCAGTCCACTCAGAGTAAGACGAGGAGAGCATCTGTGCGGAGCACCAGAATGCCAGAGCTTGCCCAGCATGTGAATCGACAGCACTGCTAGCTGCAACCTGTTGTAGGGGAGTAAGGTTGTCCATACAAGTAGATGAGGACCTGCAAGGTCCTGTGAACTTCTCTAACCTGGAGAGCAGCACATATGCTACGCAAAGGTAAGTGGCTTCTGGGCAGGGACAAGGGCAACAGAGGTGATGGAGGATAAACTGAGCACCAAGTCGGCTGTTGCAAAAATCCTTGTTTGAAGTAGCTACATTAAAGGTTACCCTGACCCTGATTAAAATATAAATGTTAATGCCCCTCTCTGCAATCCTAAACCATCTAAAATGTTAAAGTATGGCTGGGACTACATCACTTGCTATTCACGCCGTGATTATTGGGTCATTCAAGAGTGACTACATCCCGATGCCTGAAAAGATAATGGTCACACCGTTGATGAGGAAACCCTCTTTAGTTATGAGACCCACAAAAACGAGCCATTTCTGTAATGTTCCATGGCAGTTAAAAGGGTGTAGAAAGCAGCTGTCTCCACCTCAATGTAGAAAAAGGTAGGGCTAGGACCTTTCTCAAGATTTGCCCGGCGCTAACCGCCCTTGTACCATTCAAGTTTACCAAGCAATGAGGCAGGCGCCGGAGACCAGAAGGCAGGAAACAGAAGTTTATTCCGACGGAGCAGAACGCATCAGATCAGACAACAAGGTATCATGTCGAGGTGCTCAAACAGCCTCTCGGAGGCCTGGCCTCTTATACACTGGTTCATGGCATGTGACCTTCTTTTAATACAATCAGATCTTTGTGAGGCAAGAAAAAGACATCCCCGTAATCCTAGTGTCAATCCCACCCCCATATACCTTCACAATAGAGGTTCTCAACCTGCTGATAAGAGGAGGGGACCATCACGCAGCTGAGTGTTCCGTCGAGTCTTAGGATGTGTGCGCCTGATCACATCACAGGGGGTGGGGAGGCCTGGATCAATAGAGGGCCCTTTGAAGGAGAGCGACCTCATACAATAAAGGGCAGTAAATGATATCTCCCGGCTTAGGCAATGGCCTCGGACCTGTGTGGACAGTCGGACACGGGGTGAGGGGCTATCAATGGAGTGGTATTCATGCCGCGTGGACAATCCAGCGCAGGAGGGAGGTTTGTCAACAGAGGGGCATTCATGGGAGGAGAGGAGGTGTTGGTCAGGCGCTAGCGTGACTCCCAAGGACAGGGTCATGCAGAAGGGTCCTGCTCGTAAGGAGGAGGAGGGAGGGGGAGCCAGGGTGCGCGGAGGATGCTTGCTGGGTCAGAGGGACGTGCTGGCGATCGATCGTGGACAGGGAGACCATGATACCTAAAATGGCTGCCATGCGCGTAATACATAGGTGACCTAGAATAGCCGCCGTGCATGTAGTACATAGGTGGCAGAGTCTCAATTCCGCTTAGCTTGCTGAAAGGAAACACGAAAGTGCCTTGCTCCATTCCAAGTACTGATGCATGTAAGAACCGTGATTTAGCCTGTATAATCTTTTAAAATCATTGTTGAATTGCAAACGATGTTTTAGCTTGTGTTACTAATTTTAAAAACAACACTTACTTATTTGTAAATCACACGCATTGCATTACTGCCTAAACCTGCTGCCTGGTGCGATTTTTATCTTCGCCCCCACCCTGATAACAAGGGGGAGGGAACACTTAAAGCAAACTCAGAAGCCTGTGCTCGTCATCACCCCTGCCCGCCCCGGTCCGACGCGGTAGCCAGTACCGTTGCGCGGAGGGCGGGGCAGGGAGAGCCAGTGACTTCCTGCGGGGACACTTACAGAGCGGTCAGCGCTCTAGTGGATGCTGCTTGAGGGCCTATTTAGCCATCGCCCCCTAGTCGCGCGCAGCGATCGCGCGCAGCATCGCCGGAGCAACGCCGAAGACCAGCCAAAGAGCTGCCCGTCTGCGCCCGTCTGCGACATTACGCGGCGAGGGGGCGAGGGACCAGTCATTATGAACCCCCACTGTACAGGTACTACACCTATCACATATTCCGCGGATACACTCAGACAGCTACAACCTGCTAGGACATGTGATACTCGCCTAGCGTGTAATCTGCTCGAGGGTCGCTTTTCGTGTTTACAATGCCATTATCAATCAGATGTGGCCATAAATAGCATATACAACAAGGCACCTACACTAACTTCCTTTATAGAACTTAAATGCCTTCTTTTAAATGTAAGGTCCCTCCCCAAACACCAATTGCAGATCTGGGACCTGATTTCCACCCAGCAGCCCGATATATGTTTCTTTACGGAAACATGGATGAAACCCCACACGACTCCAGCGATCACATTAGGGGTCCCAGCAGGCTACAGGATCTTACATGTGGATCGCCCAGTCAAAACTGGGGGTGGACTAGCTTTTATTTTTAAAGACATCTACAAGGTTGCAATTTTAGAACAAAAATTCACAGCCCTTTTGGAAATCATTTGTTTTAAAATCAATTTAGCAAACACTATTTCATGGAAAGGAGCATTGGTATATCGCCCTCCAGGCTCTAATCCAGACTTTGCTCTATCCCTCTTAGAATTATTGGCCCCACTTATTAGGGCAAAGGAAGATTTTCTCCTACTGGGGGATTTTAATATACACATGGACAATTCTTCACTCCCAGAAACAACTCAACTAATAGCCGACCTATCCAATCTGGGACTGAAAGCAATAAATAGTGGTATTACACACACGGGTGGCCACACCTTGGACATAATATTCTCCAACTGCACCAAAATTAGATGCCTACCCGCCATAGAAATCTATTGGACAGACCACTTCTTGATTGAGTTCTTTTTGCCTGGTCCCACCAAACGACTGCATAGATCACCACCCCCGCCAATCTTTCGTCGCCAATGGCACAAAATATCTGCTGAAAAGCTGCAGGAATGTTGGCTAGAACCAATATTTACAGATGCAGACTCAGCCGAGTTGGCATTAGACAAATTCAATACTTCTCTTAAAACAGCTATCGACACCTTGGCCCCTTTAAAACTCCACAAGCAATACCCCTCAACCAAACAAGAAAAATGGTATACCTTAGATCTTAGGAAAGAAAAACAGAAATGTAGGCGGTTAGAAAAAACATGGAGGAGGTCAAAAAACGAAAAAGGAAAGGAACTTTTTTTAAAGGCCCAGGCAGTGTATTATAAGAATATAAAGATAGCAAGGAAAAATAACATCTCGTTGCAACTCGCAGAGGCTGGCAACTGCCCGAGGGAACTATTTAAAATCCTGCAAACTTTTGTTAAACCCACAGCAGGGGAGAGCCCTGATGATGCCTCACAAGAACTTTGTGATGAGATTTCTACGTTCTTTGAGGACAAAATCAATCTCATCTATAATAAAATCTTAGCATCACAAGACATAGGAACCATGGCCCCCCCTGCTAATGACTTGCCCATACAGCAAAAAAACTCTTTTCTTATTATCCCACCAGTTAGTGATTCAGATCTCTCACTCCTTGTTAACAACGTGAAAACTGGCTCCCCCAACGATTTCCTCCCTGCAAAAATGGTGGCCCCTTTGACCTCCATTCTGGCCCCATCCATCCAGTCAGTAATGAATCTCTCACTGGCTAAAGGGCAAGTCCCTAAGGAATGGAAGATTGCAGTGGTAAACCCGATTAGGAAAAAAGCGGCCTCCCCCTGGACAGATCTTTCTAACCTCCGGCCCATCTCCCTCCTCCCCTACATCGGTAAGCTGACGGAGAAGCACGTGAACACCCATCTATCCAACTTTATCGAGGCAGCGGATGGCCTGGACCCTTCTCAATCAGGGTTCCGGCCAAATCACAGCACCGAATCGGCCCTTCTGGCAGTGACCAACAACATCAGGATGACACTAGATGAAGGGGGGTCTATGATTCTGGTGCTGTTAGATTTATCCGCCGCCTTCGATACGGTGTCTCACAAAGTGCTTCTCCGTCGTCTGAGGGATGTAGGGCTGGGAGGTGCAGCTCTGTCCTGGATGGAAAGCTTCCTTTCCTGCCGCTCTCAAGAAGTCAGGCTGGGCTCCCATAAATCCATCTCCAGGGAGCTCACCAGGGGGGTGCCACAGGGCTCATGCCTAAGCCCCACATTATTTAATGTGTATGTGGCCCCCTGGCCGACTTAGTGAGGTCCTATGGGTTTACCCCGGTGTCCTACGCCGATGACACCCAACTTCTGTTCCCTTTTAAAACCTTCACACCTGATCTGCTAAAATCCTTTGCAGAAGGCATGAGGGTAGTCTCAAGATGGATGGCTGAGAACTGGCTACAATGCAATGTGGGGAAAACAGAGGTCTTGCTGTTTGGAGAGGCGGTGACTCTGTGGTCCGATGAATGGTGGCCGGTAGAACTGGGCCCAGTTCCAATTCCAAAGCAGACTGTGAAAAACTTGGGAGTACTATTTGACCAGGCACTGACATTTAAACATCACGTCAACCAAGTCGCCGGCACATGTTTCAGGGCTATTGGTCTGCTGAAAAGGGTATTCCCCTATTTACCCGATAACCATAGGAAGACACTAGTCCAGGCACTAGTGATCAGTAGATTGGACTACTGCAATGGCCTTCTTTTGTCAACTAATGAAGGCCAAATGAACAAACTGCAAGTAGTCCAAAATACTGCAGCGAGGCTAGTCCTTAATGCTCCATCTAGGACTCCCTCCCGACCCTTACTGGTGCAACTCCACTGGCTGCCAGTGCGGCAACGCACTAAGTTTAAAATTCTGTGCACCATTCATAAATGCCTGATAGGTAAGGGCCCCAAATATCTTACAACTGCCTTTCTACCCTATGTTCCAGCCCGCTCTCTACGGTCCAGTAATCTTCACCTATTACAGGTCCCTAAAATAAAAAGGTCCCGTCAGGGAGGGCGTGCTCTGGCATACACTGGACCCGCCCTCTGGAATTCTCTTCCCCCTACATTAAAAAGTATTACAAACCATTTAGCTTTCCGCAAAACTCTTAAAACGTACCTCTTCACCAGTGGCTAATCTTCCCCCGGCCTTGGTTACTACTGGAAAGACCTGGCACACCTGTATTTCTCCTTCAAATAGCAAAAGCGCGGAGATACCCCTTCGGGAGTCTATTCAGGCGCTATAGAAGCACATAAAATAAAAATAAATAAAATAGGTGACAAGCTGGCGCAGATGATGTTCAGATCGCAAATCAAAATTCCACAGTCCTCCCTTTTAACATATCTCGCCAACTTGTCAGTTTGGATTTATCCCCATAAGGCCACGTATTTCTACTTCATAGAGGGGACTCATGTGCTCGTTTCGGAAGTCCAAAGTCTTTGGGCACATACAGTTAGAAACAAGGCCGCACAAAGGTGGCAGACATTGGATACCTAAACAACACCCACATAAGATCACAACAGGTATCAACACAAAGGAAAACAACTTCCAACCCCAATTCTTCAAAGTGTCCCAAAACCAGTTCCCAAGCGACCATCCTTCTTGTTCTTGGTGAACCTCTGAGGAAAGTCTGTGGAGGTGTTCAATGGCTTTGTAGACTGAAGGCGAGTTGTCAGGCACGTATGTGCAGCAGCTGGATCCGATGATGCGGCATGCTCCTCCTCGGTCGGCTAGGACCACGTCTAGGACAAGCCTATTTTGGAGGGTCACGAGACGGACCGCCTGAAGTTCCGCAGTGTTGTTGGCGAGGATACCGGCAGTGATGTTGATCGTTGTTTCTACTGCCTGGGTCAGGTGCCGGATAGCACGGCTGTTTGCCATTGGGCCCCACAGAGGAACAAGTCCCTTTGCTGCATCTAGGAACTGTGCTCCGGTGGAGTCGGCTTGTCCAAGGTCGTCTGCACGCCTCTGCCGGTGATGGTTGGCAGGGGCCACATATGTGGGTGGGAGAACGAAGGCAATGTAACAAGTACCCTTCCAACCTCTCGGGAGCCAGGTGTAAGCTTTGGTGCCACACACAAAGTACATGTTTGGAGAAGCAACAAAGGAAGGGGGGTCAGCTGTGTCCAATGTCCTGGTGATTCGGCAGGCGCTGTGACCCACCGGTTGCGTTCCCTGGCCTTCTAGGCACACAAGGCCGGTGACATTAATAACAGACAGAGCCACAGTCAGTGTGGCGGTAGTTTGTTTTTGCAGATGAGAGAAGGTGGTTCTGGCTGGATTGTGGAGCACCTGCACTTCGACTCGTTCTTTGGCTGGAATGTCTTTGATGAAGGTGGCGCCTGCGAGCGCAGGGCACAAAGCAGCAGGAGTCTTTCCGGTTCTGTTCAGCCAGAACCCAGAGTAGAAGCGTGACACTGTCCGGCCAGAGGTGGCGTTATCCTTGTGGCTCTCTTGCATGAGGATCAGCCAGGCGAGGCAAGAGCCGTGAACTGAGAAGGGTGAAGGGATGAAGGGAATAGAGTGTCCAGTGGCATGCGGGAGCAACCCGCAGATCCAACAGTTCGTAGCATTGGCAGCAATGTTGTGTTGGTGCAACAGCTGCACAAAGGAATTGTTCCAGAATTCCCTGCGCCTCTCTCGGAGCTGAGGCGACAGAGAGATTAGGTGATGCTCTTTCAGGGGGGTCGGCTGCACAGTAGGTAGCAATGCCTCATGAGCCGGTGTGCTTTCCTCCAGAATCCAGAAGGAGGTCATGAGGAGGAGGCAGAAGAGGAAGACAATGAAGAGTGCGATTGTCTTTGATTTGTGCAAGTTGTCAGTCTTTGGATTTCTATACTGGGTATTTCCTGTTGCTTCCATCATCTTCTTATCTGGCGCTTCCATCATCTTCTTATCTGGCGCTTCCATCACCTTCAAGGGAGCTCGGTAGCGGGCAGAACCACAGACTTCGTTTAGCTTCTCTCCCGGCAACCTTTGATTGTGTTTAGGTCACCGTTCTGAGATTTAACTTAGTCCGTGGCCTACTTAGCCGAAACTCCCCCCTTTCGACGCAGGAAATACCCTTCTCTGGACGGCACAGTGGGATCGGAGAATTTTGCAAGTTCGAGTGCCCCAGTGTCGGGATAACAGTCCAATATCGGTCGGTCTTTGCTCAGGAGCTCTTCTTGGGTGCTGACGTTTTCTGTCGTGGCCAGGTTTGCAGAGACTTTTCGGCAATGATGCGCGTGCAGCCAGTGCCTCTTCCCCTCCACTCGGAGTGCCGTTCGGGTGGTGATCAGTACTTGCCAGGGGCCCGTCCACCGAGGTTCCAGACTCTTGGTTCGCTGGAAATTTCGTATCAGCACGAAATCTCCCGGTTGGATGTCATGGCCGGGGCCCCTGGAAGCATCGGGGATAGCCTGCTGCACCTGTTGATGAATGACAGACAACGTTTTAGTTAACTTGCACAAATAATCAGATAGTAGGACGTCCGGGACGTCATGAATGGAGGTCGGTTTGGGAGCAGTCCAGAGATTCATCGGACGCCCAAACACGACCTCGTAGGGGGTCAAATGGTGCTTGGTGGGAGTGGAGCGCATTGATAACAAGGCCAGTGGGAGGGCATCCGGCCAGTTAAGTCCAGTGGTGGCCACTATTTTTGCCAGTTTCAGCTTCAGGGTGGCATTATGGCGTTCCACTAGACCAGCGGATTGGGGGTGGAAGACCGCATGAAATCGTTGCTTCACCCCCAACCCTTTTAGGATTAATTGGATAACCTCAGCTATGAAATGGGGGCCATTGTCGCTCCATAAAATCCGACAAAGGCCATAGCGAGGGAAGAATTCCTTCAGTAGTACTTTGGCAGTAGTCATAGCAGTGTTGTCACGGGTTGGATAGGCTTCCACCCATTTGCTGAAGGCACACACAATGACTAGTACATACTTCAGGTTTTGGCATCTCTCTAGTTGGATGTAATCCATCTGAAGGACCTCAAAGGGGTGATTGGGGGTCCCGAACCCTCCCCGGGGTACTACAGTCCCTTTCCCGGGGTTGTGTTGCAGACAGATGAGGCACTGCTGAACTAGGCGTCTGGCTGAGTCGGGGATTTTGTCGTTATGCCAGACTTTGGAAATGAGTTCGATCATGGGTGCAGATCCTATGTGTGCGGGGGAGTGAGCCATTGTCAGTGTGGGAATCAGATATGAGTCGGGCAGCAACCATTTGTTTGCATCTTTTGTTCGCCAGCAACCCTCTTCGTCCTTCAAACCCACCCTTGCCCATTTAGTCAATTCGTGAGGGGTGCTGGCCGACTGTATGTCTCTGATCATTTCCCTTGTGTCACTCCATTTTTCTGCTTGCGACCTAGTCACATATATGCGTGTCACTGTCCTATTTTCAGCTGTGGTTCGTGCAGTGATGTCGGCTAATGCATTCCCTTGTCCGACTAAGTCTGTCACTCTTTTGTGTGCCTGACATTTGATCACCGCTAATCGTTTGGGGAGGAGAACTGCCTCAATCAGAGCGGACACTAAATCTCCGTGGAGGATTGGGGTACCGTGGGACGTCAGGAATCCCCTCTCCCTCCACAGGAGCCCAAAATGGTGGACCACTCCGAAGGCATACTGGCTGTCCGTATATACGTTCGCGGTGGTCCCTGCGGCTATGATGCATGCTCGGGTGAGGGCTATCAGTTCTGCTGCCTGGGCAGATTGTTGTGCGATGCAAGCTGTCTCAACTATTGTTCGGGCCGTCGTGACTGCATAGGCAGCTGAAGTGGTGCCATCTGGGAGTTTGATGCATGAGCCGTCTACCCATAGCTCTCCATCGGGGTCAGGAAAAGCAGTGTCTCGGAGGTCAACCCTACTCCTAGTCTGTTCGTCTGTGAGGGTCACACAGTCGTGTATGGGAGGAACGTCGGGGTCGTTTTCAGGCAGGGGTAACAATGTGGCAGGATTCAAAGTCGTGCATCTCTTTAGTGTGATGTGGGGTGCAAGCAGAGTCAACTCGTACCCTGTCAGTCGTGCGCTAGTCAGGTGTTGGGTCTTTGTCTGGTTCAAAAGGGTGTCAACTGCATGGGGCACTAATACAGTGAGGGAGTTGGAGAGTACGATTCCCTCGCTCTGACGGATGGAGACAGCAGCGGCAGCTACTGCTCGAAGGCAGGCAGGTAAGGCTCTGGCTACAGGATCAAGAGTGGCGGAGAAGTAGGCACAAGGGCGCTGCTTAGGGCCAATCGATTGAGTCAGGACAGACAATGCGCATCCCTCCCTTTCGTGGGTGAAGAGGGAGAAGGGTTTGGAGTAATCCGGCGTTCCGAGGACGGGTGCTGAGCAGAGTGCATCCCGTAATTCCTTAAAGGAGGCTTGACACTCAGTGGTCCAAGGAAGCGGGGAGGGGACATCTTTGGTCAGCAGGGCAAGTAATGGTTTCACAATGAGGCTGTAATTAGGCAACCACTGTCTGCAAAAAGAGGTTAGGCCAACCAAAGAGCGGACCTGCTTTTGTGTTTTTGGGATGGGGGTGTCTAGGATAGTTTGGATTCGGTCAGGGGTAAGTTTCCTCCCTTCCTTGGACAGAAGATGGCCTACGTAAGTTACTTGTGGCTGGCAGAACTGTAGTTTCTTTTTGGAGACTTTATGGCCATTTTCTGCAAGGAAGTGTAGGAGTTGGACGGTGGCTGTCGTTGCAAGCGGGGTGGTGTCGGCCGCCAAAAGGATATCATCGACATATTGGATCAACACCACTCCCTCTGGTAGCTGGAAGGCATCCAGCTGTCTTTTGAGAGCCTGGCTGTAAATGCTGGGACTTTCAGTGTACCCCTGGGGAGCTCTACAAAATCGGTACGAGCGAGATTTTAAAGTGAAGCCGAAAAGATAACGGCTGTCTGGATGGATGGGGATAGAGAAAAATGCGTTTTTAAGGTCGACAACAGAGAAGGTGGTGGCAGTGGACGGGATGAGGGTCAGAATGGTGGTGATATCAGAGACCACAGGATATTGGGGTACAACCACTTTGTTAATCTCTCGTAAGTCGATGATGAAGCGGTATGCTTTCTCATCTCCTTCACCTTGTTTCTTAACAATAGGTAGGATTGGGCTGTTGCAGACGTTGCTAACCACCTCTTCAACCACTCCTGCATCTACCAGAGACTGAATGATCGCTACCAGTGCCTTCTCACCCTCTGGGGATATCCGATATTGCGGGAGTTTCGGGAGCATAGCGTCCTGTCTTACAGTTATATGAATAGGGTCAATCATCATTCGCCCCACATCAGAGTCATTTTTGGCCCACAGGTACGGAGGCAGGGTGTCAAGCGGGGACAGGTCAGCATTAGTTATGCAGCACATGTGTCGTGGGGGACGGGATCTGGGCATGTCTGGGTTGTCGTACAGAATGACTCGTATTCCATCTGGGGAACACCTAATGGTAGCTCGAAAATGTTTCAGTAAGTCAATGCCCATAATGGCGTCAGTGGAGTTGGAGGAGAGTAGAAATGTCGCGTCAGCAGTGTTGCTTTCTAGGTCAAAGGTAATAGGTACGGACAGGGGGTTAGTGGAGGGCGTCCCATCGAAACCTATCGACGTTATGTGTGAGCCAGACAAGGGTGCCCTTGGAATCAGTTGTTTTGATAACACACTACGTGTCGCCCCAGTGTCTACCAAGAATGGAGACTCTGTACCCAAGACCTTAGCGGTGACATAAGGACCTTGCTGGTCAACACAGAGCTCGACTGGATCCCTCCCTTGCCCCTGGCAGTCCTATGCAAAATCGGGGGCATTTTCACCCTCGGATAGCTGATATTGATTCTGTCGGGGACGGTCAAATGTATTCAGTCTTCCTGATCTGTCATTGTTAGTGTCGTTGGAGTTCCCTCGTCCCTGTACTCTATTCCTCGGACCACCTGCCACATCCCTGGAATCCCTATTTCTATTCGTCTCTAGCAACACCGGACACTGGAATTTCCAATGGCCGAGCCCTTTGCAGAAAGCGCATTGGTCATTGCTAACGTCTCTCCGTCCAGGGTGAGATGTCGGGGTGTGATCCTTAGGAGGTAGATCTCTGGGGGTGTTTGATTGGTAGTTCCCTCTTTGATGTTCCCGTCCTATCGCTATACCCTGTATCTGGGCTATCATTACCCTTTCTTTTAAATCTTTCTTCTTCTTCTCGGATGCCCTATCATTCTCATTCTTTTGGTGCTCGTAATACTGAGCCATCTGAAGGATAGCTGCGGGTTTGGAGGCCCCCCAACTACTCTCACTTGTCTGTAGTTTTTGGGAGACTTCTTGAGTTAGTCCTTTTACATAATTTTGCACAAACAGGTGCTGTCCGGTTGCGGTGGTCATGTCCTGGCCACTGTAGTCGGAGAACACTGTCTCAAATCGGGAGAAGTATTCTGAGACATCTTCCTGGGGTTTCTGTCGACAGGCCGTGACTATCGACCAGTCTACTTTTCTTTCCGGGACCAGTGTTTTTAATTTCTGAACTATTTTATCTGGGAGTTCCAGTATGTCCTTCACTGGTTTACTCCCTGGCTCTCGCTGTCTGTCTAGTTTACCGAGTTGGTCCCAGGTATGTCCAAACAGATCCGTGTGGTCAGCCTTCCGGATTTGCTTCCACACGTCAGCTGGCAGACATAGCCCAAAGAACAAGTCAATATCTGCTATAGTCATTATTGTTGAACCCAAGGCTGTACCCAATTCGGTATAAAATGCTGTCGGGTTCTTTCTTAAGTCGGGCAGGGTTTGCTTGAAGGTTAGGATATCTTGTCGGTCCCATGGTTGGTAAACCCAATTGTACACAACCCTTCCTTTTGCATTTTCATTATTAATATCATCGCTCGTTCCCTGGCCCCGTGGCGGGATCCAGTAAGGAGCCGCTTCTCTGATAGGCATCATAGTATTGGCTACTTCTGCCGAGGTTGTTTCAGGGACCGTAACCTTGGCTTCTGGTTTTTGTTCCGTGAGGTGGCGGAGGACCTCAAGCATTTGCATGAAGAGCTCCGTCGCCTCACGTTCAGTCCCATCTCCAACATCAATTTTCCTATACAGCGTTGTTAATTTAGCGGGACCCTTGCTCTGATACCTATCTTCATACGCGTTCAGGGTGTGGTAGCTGAATCGCAAAATAAAATGCCGCCTGTGGCTGTCGGCATGTGAATTATATACGCTCATTGTATAATCTTCGCTCTCCCTTCGTTCTACTAATGTCTTTGCTATTTTGTCGATCCCATCCCGCTCATCTTTGCTCAACCTATTTAGTCTGGCCGATGATTGTTTGCTAGACTCGGGGTCGTCTGATGAGGTTGTTAATGTGGCTGGTGCAAAGGCCGTGAGGGCTGGTGCACTAGCACTGAGATCGCTTTCGCTCCCACTCGGAGCGTGAAAGCTTTGTCGACAAGGGGCATATGGAGGGGGCATGTAGATGGTTGGGGGACCTAGTAGTAACTCATCGTTCGCTCGTTGTTTGGAGGGCAATTCAGGGTAGAGCGCAGAGGGGGTCCTAACAGGACATTGGCCTGTCGACCCTGATTCTTGGTTTCGCGTGGTTTCCTTTCTTTCTTTTATTTCTTCTTCTAGTTGCTTTGCGGCTAGATGGGCTGCCTTTCGTAATTCTTTTCCTATTTTTGCTTCTTCTCTTTTCTTTCGCTGTTCCGTTTCTTTGCGCCACATGCCGATACTGTCGAGCATAGTGGGCGTGGTCTTATTCTTCTGGAGCGCTATTTCTAATGTTTTTATTTTATTTTCGTCAAAGGAACCTATCAGTGGCCACTGACTTTCAGGGTTCCTTTTCGTATATTTATGCCATAGTTTAGTGTAAGCTATAGCGACTAGTCCATACTTAGTGAACATGTCCTTATTAGGGGTGCCCTCCAGTGGAGCTGGATGGTTCATCTCTAATAAGCGGTCCGGGCTAAACAGGCTACCAACCAGTGGGGAGAAGACAGGCATGACGGATTACAACGGGGACAAAAGTCTGCACTACCTATCTTATCACGGCGGACAAAGACTAGACAGAATATTTCTATTCTACGTTGTTTGGAGGCCGTGAATACCTCAAAAGAACCAATACCGAATAATCGGCCAATCAAACAATCCAGTGGGGAGAATAAGTGGGCACGAAAAATTATCGTTACCCACTCTTTCTCTACCTGCAAAGAGAGGCCTTGTTCTTCCCTGTTTGCAGACAAAGAATCTCCAGACAATAATCCACGAACGATAGTTCGGGAAACAGTGGGGGAGGAAGATAGGTACGACGGATTACAATGGGGACAAAAGTCTGCGTTACCTATCCTTCACTGCTTGCAAAGAGAGAGCCTGTTTGTTTTTCCCCGTTTGCAGACAGTGAATCTCCAGAGGGTTTCAACAAAGCGTAATACTAGTATTATCCAAACAAAAACAATTTCCTCAATTCGTCGTGTTTTACACGACCTTACCCGGACCGCATGGACGGTTTCCTGTCCTCTGGATCCAGCGCCCGATCGTCCTCTCTCCTTCGTGTTGTTCGCGGCACTCCTGATGGTTCCCAGTCAGGACCGTAGATCACTCGAGAGAGGTCTGCTCAGAACTAGTGAAGGTCGGATGATCGGCTGTCAGACGAGGGTCTATCGGACACGAGCTCTTCCCGATCGTTGCAGTCGTTCACTCTGTCATCGGGACCTCTCCCACTGGATCCACGTGTCGCTGATGGGCCCCACGCTTTGGGACGCCAATTTGTAGAAAAAGGTAGGGCTAGGACCTTTCTCAAGATTTGCCCGGCGCTAACCGCCCTTGTACCATTCAAGTTTACCAAGCAATGAGGCAGGCGCCGGAGACCAGAAGGCAGGAAACAGAAGTTTATTCCGACGGAGCAGAACGCATCAGATCAGACAACAAGGTATCATGTCGAGGTGCTCTAACAGCCTCTCGGAGGCCTGGCCTCTTATACACTGGTTCATGGCATGTGACCTTCTTTTAATACAATCAGATCTTTGTGAGGCAAGAAAAAGACATCCCCGTAATCCTAGTGTCAATCCCACCCCCATATACCTTCACAATAGAGGTTCTCAACCTGCTGATAAGAGGAGGGGACCATCACGCAGCTGAGTGTTCCGTCGAGTCTTAGGATGTGTGCGCCTGATCATATCACAGGGGGTGGGGAGGCCTGGATCAATAGAGGGCCCTTTGAAGGAGAGCGACCTCATACAATAAAGGGCAGTAAATGATATCTCCCGGCTTAGGCAATGGCCTCGGACCTGTGTGGACAGTCGGACACGGGGTGAGGGGCTATCAATGGAGTGGTATTCATGCCGCGTGGACAATCCAGCGCAGGAGGGAGGTTTGTCAACAGAGGGGCATTCATGGGAGGAGAGGAGGTGTTGGTCAGGCGCTAGCGTGACTCCCAAGGACAGGGTCATGCAGAAGGGTCCTGCTCGTAAGGAGGAGGAGGGAGGGGGAGCCAGGGTGCGCGGAGGATGCTTGCTGGGTCAGAGGGACGTGCTGGCGATCGATCGTGGACAGGGAGACCATGATACCTAAAATGGCTGCCATGCGCGTAATACATAGGTGACCTAGAATAGCCGCCGTGCATGTAGTACATAGGTGACAAGCTGGCGCAGATGATGTTCAGATCGCAAATCAAAATTCCACATCAAGAGTTTGTGGAACCCAATAATCCTAGTTAGGACCCAGACACGTTTTCACGCTGGCAGAGGTGCTAAAGCAACCTTACTGGACAGTCAAAATACCACCCCCACCACCTCACTGATAGATGGGACTCAGTCCTCTTGACCCAGTTAGATCCTTCAGCAGTGTTTGATGCGTTGAGACCACACTCTATTTAGGAACAGATGCAGCAGCAAATGAAATGACTCGTAATCTGTAAATGGTTTAAATCATTCCAATGTGGAGGTAATTCAAGGGTGATGGTGGACGTGGAAAGTGCACTGATCATCACACTTGATTATGGAGTGCCACATGTATTGTGTTTATCTCCCTTGAGTAGGAAAGTGCCCATTTTTGACATGGTCGAACCCCCCCCCCGTTTCCCCCGCCCCCCACTTTTTGCCCACTAATGCTGACGTTTTTGACTGTATGTGCACTGCAAAGCAGGCCCAGAGTTCTTTCCCTAAAAATTGAGCTGACAACGCAAGAACAGAAGATCTGCTCCAAACTTGGCACCAAACCCTGCCTGGCTGCTAGTAACTACGACAATTGCAGGACCAATTAGTCCAGCAGCTGCACATCTTCCCCAAAACCTTAGAGAACTCTGCTGTGCTTCAACAACCTCGCAGCATCTCCCTTCGTTGAGAGGAGCCATCCGCTTGCATCTGCAGGCACTGGCCGCACTGGTCCGGTACTTCTTTGTGCTGGCCATTAGGACCACTGAGGGATGAGTTTGCAGTGGTTTCGGGTGTTCAGCCCGGCCTTACTAGTGAGTTTCAAGACGTTAGACCCTCCAGGAGCTTCCCTGCACCAATACGTTGGGTACAGGCGCATTTGCTGCAATCCAGGCTTGTTAAGTGTCTGGCTGGACCCCACTTCTGCAAAAGCTGACCTGCCGATGAGGGACTTCCGGACTGACAAGAGGCACACCGAAAGTGGCCCTGCTTTTTTGCCCCTCCATGTCACCCAGTAATCGTGAGAGCCTCCAACTCAAGAGACCCGCTGGGCAAAACCTCTGACCCCAAGCGCCCCAGCCCGGGCCCATAGAAACGGACTGTGCCCCCTTACTGCAGAGAACGCCATGAGCAGAGCCCTCTTTCATTTCTGCCAGACTTATGCCCAAGTCCCCACTTGGAGCCTTTTTTTTTTTTTTTTTTTACAGGTACCCTTCCATTGAATTTAATGTGTAGCACCCGAGGCTACCAATTGCGACCCGCACATCTGCACCTGGACATACCAGGTCAGGTAAATCAAACCGCTGGTGGTTCTTTGGACTATGGTCCCTAACACCTTTAGTCCTAAAAGGCACCTTTTAACAACTGTTCACAAGTACATACATGCAGTGTATGTTTCTCTTATAGGATAACATTAATGCGTTGAGGCTCATACCTCAAACTATTTCAGCATTTTACTGTTTTACAGCAAAATCTATATTTTTGAAAGTACTTATCTGATTCCGATAGTCTTAGTGCCTAAAATTATATTAAAATCTGCATTGTGAGCGGTGTATGTGAATAGGAAATGCCTGCGCAAATGGACCAAAATCTGGACCAACTGGAATTCATATAGAAGGGATATCTGTGACCCTGTCCCCGAATCGGACCATGACAGCTCAGATGACGACTCTGAAGAGGGTTGAAGAATCAGGAGGGGGAAGGTTGTATGGAATAACCATTATAGAAGTAGAGATGGGAGCTAGGAGAGAAATGAATCAATTGTATCAACGCTATTTAATGATTGTAACCTTGAAATTTACACGTGCCGATTGTCTTTCTGTTTTGTGTATTAAAACCAATAAAAAAAATTTTTTAAAAATAAATCTGCATTGTGGTTTTTAAATTAGTCAACAATTTCTTCTCTAGTGTGTCTCATTTATTGACTGTGTGTGCAACAAATGCTTAACACTCACCTCTGATAGGCCTAAGCTGTTCAACTGCACTACCACAAATAGAGCACTTGGGATTATTAACCCTTTCGATGCTGATGACGAGCTCAGCTCGTCATCACCCACGGGTGTCGTGTGCGATGACGAGCTGAGCTCGTCATGGTGCCAGCAAAAGTGCAAAATCCAGCACAGGAGGGGGAAAACACCTAGCAGCCAAGGTGTTAAAGTAAGCCCTTTAAACCAATCGGGGTCATCTGGACTTTTTGCATGGTGTGCCCCTTCATTGGCCCACTACATAAAAAGCCAGCTTCCTACAGTACCATAGTGGAGCTGCCAACCTCTGGTTTGCCTGGGTCCAGTCCATGTTTTCCTATTGACTGTATCACTTATTGCAGCCTTTAATTGCAAAAGCCACTAAGGGACATATAAGCCGGCACTTGTGTCCACACCTTTAATATAAAGCACCCTGCTTCCTTAGGGGTGACTGGCATATGTTAAAAATAGTCCATTGACTTTGCCACACATGGCGAGGGCAAAGTGGAGTTTGGCCTGCTCCTGCAATGGCAGGCCTGCTGTCAGTAGTTTACTTTGGTCACTCAGGGTGGCACAAACAGTGACCCATTTAACACCCATGCCCTGTGTACCACTAGTACCATATACTAGGGAATTGTAAAAGGATTAAAGTGCTTGCCAGTTGGGTTTAAGGATTCACACACACCAGTTTTAGGGACTGAGCACAGGGCCTGTGGAGAAGGCTCCAGCACACCTTCAAAGCCATAACAATCAGTATTGGAACACAACGTTGGGGGGGAGGGGGCAGGAGGAGGTGACCATACAAATAGGGCACTTTCCTACACGACACCCCCGACAAAAGTTGATGAGCAACTAATCTATCCCCAGGTAGTTCTCATCGTCCAAGTAGAAAAACCTGGAAAGGTCATCTGCATTGGCATGGTCAGTCCATGGTCTGTGTTCCACTGAAAAGTCCATACCCTCTTGGGAAATGGACCACCTTCAAAACTTAGGGCTCTCTCCTCATCTGCATCTGCCATCTGAGAGGCCTGTGGTCAGTTTGAACTTTGAAGTGAGTCGCAAACTAGTAGGCTCTCAGCTTCTTCAGGGATCAAACCACAAAGTTTTCCCTGTCAATGGCACTCAAACACTGCTCTCAAGGAAGGAGTTGCCGGCTGATAAAGGCAATTGGTTGATCCTGGCCCTCATCATTTGTTTGGGACACTGCCCCAATCCCATGTTCAAAAGTGTCTTATTGTACAATGAACTCCTTTCTATAGTCTGGTACCTTCAGGACCGGTGCTGAGCACCTAACCTCCTTCAGGGTGTCAAAGGCCTCTTGGCATCCTGTGGTCCAGATGACCTTCTCAGGCTATGTGTTGGAGGTACGTTCAGTAAGTGTGGCCCCAATGGGCCCACACCCTTTCACAGACCTCCTGTAGTACCCAGTCAAGCCATGGAATATCCTGACTTGGGTCTGGGCTTTGGGAGCCTCTCACTCCAGAATGGTCTGAATCTTGGGTTGGAGAGGCTGGACTTGGCCTCCACCCACAAGGTGGCCCAAGTACTAAACAGTTATATGCCCTATCTGGTACTTAATGGCCTATAAAATGTCCCTTAGGTGGAGCAGATGATCCTCCCAGGTGGAACTAAAGGCAGCAATATCATGTAGATATGCTGTACTGAAGTGGTCTAGGCCTGAGAGAACTCAGTTCACCAACCTTTGGAAAGTGGCATGGGCATTTTTCAGACCAAAAGGCATCACCTTAAATTGAAAGTGGCCTTACGGATTTGAAAATGCTGATCTCTCCTTTGCTCCCTGAGTGAGTCCAATCTGCCAGTACCCTGATGGTAAATCAAACCTACTTAATGTGGCTGCACCCAGCTTGTCAATAAGCTCACCTGTTCTTGGAATGGGTGTGCATCAGCTTCAGTGACTGCATTTAAACCCTTGTAATCCACACAGAACCTCAACTCTGGTTTTCCACCTTTTGAGTGAGGATTGGGGACTAGTACCAGTAGGCTAGCCCAGGGATTGCCAGAAGGCTCAATTGCCCCTAGCTTTAGCATCTTGCCTACCTCAGCCTTAATTGCAGACAGTGCCCTTCCATGATACATAATGTGTTCCGCAAGCTGGCAGCCAAATATTTATGCTGCAGGGACTTGTCCAAAGGGGACAATACATATGAAAACGCGTTGCCCTTGACCCCAAACAATATGTCTTGGGTGTCAGGCTATAGTCCAATCCATGCTCTGGTTGCTGGGTTCTGAGAGCGACCCTCCACATCAAAGGGGATGGAGTATGTGAACTACCCAACAAGGTAAGATTGGACTAAAACGACCAAATATCAGCACAAAAAATGTTTTCTACTGATTTTCAATGAACAGTGCATTACAAAATTCTTGCATACCCCATTCTTTCAAAAATATACAATTTATTATTGTCAATCATTCAATAGGGGTTGATTCTGAATTGTTTTTGAATATTATTATTTGTGAATAATTTGTCGAGTTTAAATGTGATGAAAGTAAAAGATTTATGATCTGTCATTGCAATAGTAACTATTTGTGCTATGTTATAAAAAAAATATGAATATTTTTAAGGTTTTTGACACAAGGGAAGGATCATTTGTTGGATGGTGCATTCCATAAGCTGATGTCCATAACCTAAACTTGGAAGACTTCCTCGGACAACCGAAACAGTGTATTTTCCTTGTCGGTGGCCAGAGCCATCTGCGAGTAGCCACTGGTCATGTCGAAGGTACCCGGGAACATTACTGTGCCCAACAAGGACTCTGGCTGGAGCAATGGGATGGGCTTCCATCTCGGGAACTCTATTGAGTCCATGTCTGCTTAGAAATTATTAGCAAACTATGGCCTCCTTACTCACCTGGCGAGGTTACAGCCACTACATACTAGATCCCCAGGGTCTAGGAAGAAAGGCTGGTCAGTGTTAACGTGGGAAATCTGGAGTGCCTGTGAGTGAGCAGGGGACCCCTTTGGATGAGGCCACTGTGGGTGGGCTGCAAGAGTGTTCTGGGATTCCGAGGAGTGGGCCACCAAGACCCTGTCCACTCTGCAGGGCCAAAAACTGACCGTAGGAATTGTTTTAGACCTGAAAAGCCTTTTTTGTCACCATGTGGCTAATACCAGCAACAAACACTGCCCCAGTGTACTGTACCCAGAACCTCACACAGTAAGGAATCTGATCCAGACTAGCCTGAAAGATCGGGGTGGAGGCAGCAGTAAGAGCTGAAAAAGCCATGTAAAATAAACTGCAGCAGTTGGACGAGTATATTTAATTTGTTGTCAAACTTTTGTGTTAGAATATGGGAAGGAGCCAGATGTGGGATTGTCTAGTATTCCTTTGTGAATCTGACACTCGTCATACACTCACTTACCAGGGCCTCTTCTCTAACTGAGATGGTGTGTCACGGATCCCTCTTAGAGGCGGAAGCACTATTCTTTGACAGATGATAGCACCAGCCTCTCTGTCTGACAGACAGATGCACCATTCGCTCTCTGACAGTAGCACCCACTACTATATCTGCCAGACAGCAGTCCCCCTTCTTTCTCTTTCAAAGACAGAACCACATTTTTTCCCTCTCAATATGTTGGGACCGGAATGTCACCTGCATGGTAAACTGCGTGTATTTGTAGTGTCATGTGTATTACAGAGCACTGGACCCCTATGGTCCCTGACAGACGCCATAGTATAGTGAAATAAGTGATTGTGTGTGGCTAATAAAATTCATGACACAGTATATGCAGTTTCCAGTTACACTCTGAGAAATCAAGACAAATACCATGCTCCGGGAGTGGCATAATTCCTTTACATGCTACCGGGCTGGGGAGCACACTACAACTGGCGAGGAGATGGTGGATCCCAAAGCGTTTGTTATTAGTTGAGAGAGAACCCTTAACACACCAGGGGATTACAGACAGTGAAACAAGCATTTACAATGCAACGGTTTCGCCTTTGGAAAAGTTAGAGCTATTAGCATTGTAAATGACAACATTTTTATTTGTGTTGGCTTTGAAAACATAAATAAATGGCATTGTCATTTACAAACCCAATAGCCTTATCTCTCGCAAATGCGACACCTATTCCATTTGCACCCACACACAAAACCGGATCACAAGAACCTTATAACTGTTTTAGCCAGGTTAATTGGCTTAGCCAATGCCTTTAGGCTATGTTGGAGAGCATTGTAGGTTTAAAAGTTATATGAAAGAGCAATAAATATTTGCGATACCTTATATATAACCAAGTAGACATGATGTACAACTGAATGACCCTATTAAAAAAAGAACAAAGCATGTCCGAGTTTTTTTGTCCTACCGAGGTGGTGGTGCGCTGGTGCTCAGGTGGTACTGAGCTGGTGATCAGGTGGTGCTGAGTGATGCTAAGTTGGTGCTGGGCAGAGGTGATGCTGCGCTGGTAAAGTGGTACTGAGGTGGTGCGGAGGTGATGTTGCGCTGATGCGGAGGTGGTGCTGCGCGGCTGCTGAAGTGGTGCTGAGTTGCTGCTTAGGTGGGGGATGTGGTGATGAGGAAGCGTTGCTGTGCTGATGAAGAGATGTTGCTATGGTGATGCGATGATATGCTGGTATGATGATATGCTGGTTCTGCACTGATGATGTGATGCTGAGATGAACAAACTTATGTCTGAGAGCGGAGCAGGGAAGCACTGAGGAACCAGATCTGGAAAGGGTGGGTGACGGGTAGTGAAACCGACGACAAAGTTTGCCAGACAGTCGGTGATGGTATGAAGACATAGGATGGTGGGCATTTCAGACAGCGAAGAAAGGAGACGAGAGGCAAATATCCAAAAGGGACTGTTCAGTTCTAGATTCTTTTACAAAGTACTGTAAAATAAATAATTAGTGATGTGGCTGTCAGGTTAGTAAAAAATAGAAACAGAGTCCAGGAAGAGTTAGCAAAGGACAAGGTAATGACGGGATGAGAACCAAGTGGTTCCATGTCATGTATGCCACCTTCAGCCTGTGCAGGCCAGAAGACAAATCATATGGAGGCAAGCACACTTTACAGGTTGGGTAATTCAAGCCCACAAATCTAAAGAAAAACGTGAAATTGCAATACCCAGGATACAGGTCATGTTGATTATAAAGAAAGACCGCAATAGCAGAATGTGTGTACATGCCATTGCACTTGGGGGCAATGTAGAAGAAACAGAGGAAAAAACATTGCAGTGAATGACTAACAAAAATCAAACACGAGTGGGCGATTTTGATGACGGGATGGGGCTGTTAGATTCTGGAAAATGAAATAGGAAAGGACAGTTAGAAGAAAAAACAAGGGTATTATGAGCGTGTGGACGCACTGCAGTAATAGACCATCTGTGTTTAACGAGACCCGAGTTCAAGCGCAGATGAAGATGTCCGACCCCACACAGCCCCTAATCTCTGATTATGTCACTTTGCAATCAAGCAGAAAGCACATTTGCTTACTACAAAGCCTGCAGTGTTTGGCGGTGGCCGTGGGGAAGGTGGGCGCTAGCTAGCTATACGTGCAACAGCCCAGCTAGACCTAACAAAAAACAAGGAAAGGCACGGACAGCGAGAGGGGGGAGGGGGGGATTCGGGGGGGTCGGGAAAGACACGGAAGCGGGAGGGGGGCGGGCGGGAAAGACACGGACAGCGGGGGGGGGGCGGGAAAGACACGGACAGCGGGAGGGGGCGATGGAAAGCCTGCACAGTCCATTATGAAGGTTTGCCTCGCGAAGATCAATAGCCGGTTTACTGCAGTTGTGTATGCGGTACGTTCAGGACTGCATCTATGGATTGAAGCGATCTATAACACTTTGAGGCCCAGGACCTGCAGATTCAATCTACCTTCTGCCATAGGTCCGCCAAGCACTGCCAGTTGACAATTGTACACAAACCCACGAAAAAAGTGCACGGATTTACACATTAGATTACATATAGAAAGGAAGAGCTATACGTGCAACAGCCCAGCTAGACCTAACAAAAAACAAGGAAAGGCATGGGCAACGGGAGGGGGGTGGGAAAGACACGGAAGCGGGAGGGAGGGCGGGAAAGGCACGGACAGCGGGGGGGGGGGGGAAGGAACGCACTCACCTGGACTTCTTCCGGCGGCCGTGGTCGGCATGAAATGAGGAAAACAAATACCCCCCCAAAAAAAACGAAACTCCGCCCACCGCCCAATGACGATGCAAAAAGGGTGGAGAGGGAAAAAAATGCAGGAACTCCCACGAATCTGGTCTGGCCATGACGGACAGATCTCTGTTCCAATGGCTATGCAGTACACTGTAGAAACATTAGATTTTTCCTGGGGGCGGAGCTAAAGCTCCGTGCCCCAGGCGAAACCTAAAAAGGGGGAAGATCCCTTGGTGGACACACTTGTATCAATTACTTGATGTACTACTTACACCAATATTAGCCCATGTATTAGAAATGGTCTCTAACACTATGCAATACACAATTGATGAATTCTATGATTTTCTTTTTATTTTTTGGTTAAAAACATCTCCTAGATATTACAAATTCTAAAAACAACATATTACAATTTCATTGAAACATGTACAATATCATCACATTTATATCCATATATATTTCATCAATCTATTACAAACAAAATATAAGAAAACTTTCATAGACACTATTATCAAAAGAGAGACAAACAACAGACACTACTATTTGTCATAAGTATACACATCAGGGGAAACCAGATTTTCAAAAGCTAATCCAGGACACACTTAATTTTTCATGTCTGCAGAATAGGCTCTATCCCTTAATTGTGCGGATGTAGGATCCCAAAGCCCAGCAACCCGAAGAGTCCAGAGTGATCTCCAAGAGAGTTTGGCAAGGTCCAGCAAACTGCTTGTGTGCGCCACATGCACCTCAGTCGAAGTGAAGAGTTGACAGTTGGCGTAGGTGGAGTCAACATGCAACTGCAGCCAGTACAAGACCATTGAAGAGAGTGAAGGCACAATGGAAATTTTCATTTATTATCGGTCCAAAATGTGCCAATACGACCAAGATAAAAAGTGTGACACGACAATTTAACACAGAGCTGTCGATCATACCGCACAGTAATGCTTAAAGCATTGACCACCAGGCACAAAAAGAGCAGCAAGCGGCAACAGCCAGGTGCAATAGGACGTGAGGCAGCAGATAAGCACAAAGAAGCAGAAATCCATCCGGTGAAAGAAAGCATGTAGAAATACCATGGGTGGCTTGCCTCAAGATACAAAAAGCAAGCATCGACTAACCCAACATCTGGAGAAAAGCAAGACATTCGACCTCAGGGCTAGGTGCAGCGACCCAAGAACAGGGGCTGAGCTTACAAGGCTGTTGAATCCTGCCAAGCGGACAAAAAAGGCCATCAGCAGTGGTCGGAATAGTGCAATTTTTCAGCTGCTCCATGGCTGCCAATGAGAGTGCCCGATGCGGTGCATCCACCGTCCTAAAAGTACAGTCCACTTTCGATGTTTCCAAGAAGCAGAATATTGGCACTAGAGGGACAGTCTGGATCGAAGCTTTTGATTATTTCATTGATGTGCTGGAAGAAGGAGATGACAAAAAGATCATCAAAGAACTCAAAAACCTGGGAGGTGACGGAGTGAAGTATGTGATAAAGAAGAAACCAAGAGGCGAAGAAACTTGAAACAATCAAATTAAAGAAATGCTGATCACCAATATCAATCCGATGCAGAATGTTGACTATGAAAAATGCATCTTTAGTCAGGAGAGACAGAGAGATGGTGAAACGGTGGACAAAATTGTAGAAAGACTTGAAATTCTCATCCAACACTGTAAGTTCAACAAATTCAATGACAAAGAAGCCATTCATCTCAGTCATAGATGGCTGTCTGTCTAATTCCTTTAAACTTTGAATGCTGAGAGAAACACTCAGTCTGGAGCGTGTGCTCATGGTGGCCAGAGCTAAAGAATGTGCCAACAAACAAGCCGCTGACATGTACATCGGAGGAACCCGGAGTGAATCTGCATGAAGTATGAAGAGCAAGAAAAAAACACAAGGTAGAAGACCACAAAATGATGTCTTTGAAGAAGTTGTGTTATCAATATGGATTTTACTTTCCACATGAAGGTAGATGTCCCCCCATTGAACTGATCTGTAAAGGCTGCCAGAAAGAAAACCATTTTGTAATAGTTTGCATATAGAGAGTAAAAGGGCATGCATCACATCGTCAAGATAAAGTGAATGTAAGTACGTCACGTCGTGAAGTCGAAATAGCTGCCTGAAAGTTCCATAAGCATTCCTGTCACGCCCACTGAAGTAAACAACCAGATCATTTGAGGCAAGCAAAAACTGCAAAAGGCTGTTTGTTTAATTACTCGTTGATAGGTTCTTTGACGTCACTGTCAATTGACGATAAAGAAGATGGGTGTGCGATGTCAATGTTGGCTAATGAACGATGTGCGCATGTAGGTTTGGCTTCCTGCAAGGAAGAATGCAAGTTGAAAAAGGATCAAAAAGTGAAATCATAACATTCATTTGGAAATTGTATCAAAATAAAATTGAAGGTAAAGGGTTGCTATATACCGTTTGTAATAGATAGTGGTGCATCGATAAACATCATGTTAGTCGAAAAGTACCATAAACTATCACCAGTGCCCAATCTCACACCATCGAAAACCAAAGTGTACATGTGAGCAGCCTCAATACCATTACAAAGACAAGGTTCATTCATGACCACTATGAAACATAAAAAGACAATGTTACAAGTCCAAATTCATGTCCTTTAGGCGCACTTCATCAAGTGCCTGTCTACTTACTGCTGCTGCTGATATGGGACTCATTTCTGTGAATTACAGTATCAATGCTCATCGTGACATAGGGAGTTAGTTTCTGTCCTCGTTTCATGGATTGAGAAAACGTTAAGACAATGAAAGTGCAGCTCTATCTTAATGATGACATTGGTCCTGTTGCTCACTGACATTGTCAAATTGCCTTTTCATCTTCAAGAGGCTGTTGAAAAATAAATTGAGACTTAGCTCAAATATGACAATTGAGCGCTCTGCTGGTCCAACACCACGGGTGTTGTCGACAGTGGTGGTAGCTAAAAATGACAGTGGAGGGTCTGTGTGAATGTGTTGACATGTGTCAAGCAAACAATGCAATTGAAAGAACAACATCCAGGTCCGCACAGTGCAGATATGGTTGCCCAGTTGAATGGTGCTACGGTCTTTTCAAGCCTTGATCTGAATAGGAGATATCATCAGCTTGAATTGGAAGAAAATTGCAGGCACATGTTGGTTTGTTCAGATACAAAAGTTTGAGCTTTGGAGTGTCTTCACCTGCTGAACTCTTCCAAGATGTGATTTGTCGCATTATACAGCCTGTTATGCATGCTGGTAGTTGGGTCCACATGAAAGGAACATGATAGAACACAATAGAGCCCTTACCCAAGTGTGGTGCCTATTTTCTGATGCCAGTGTCACATTGAATGCAAGTTTCACTAAACAAAATAAAAATTAATTGGGCACATTTTATCAGAGGGGGGATGACTCCCGAGCCAGCGCGTTTGCAGAGTGGTTGAGAAAGGTGTGGGGCCCGCGACCAGGTCTCAGCAATCCCACTGTGTGGGACTTACTGGTCGTAAAACAACAGGGGTCCATGGCCCCCAACGACCCTTAGCAGTCTAAGGGGACTTCATCCTCGTGTGCCAGAGGGTGTATTTGCTGAGTGGTTGAGAAAGGGTGTGGGGCCTCCGACGAGGTCTCAGCAATTTCACTCTTTGGAACTTCCTTGTGGCAATAATAGGGGTCCTTGGCCCCCACAACTAGTATTGCATCAGGAGGCGTGTTTGCAGAGTGGTTGAAAAAGGGGGTGGGGCCTCGGACAAAGTCTCAGCAATCCCGTTGTTGGGGACTAATTGATGGCATTAATAGGGGTTCTTGGCTACTCAGCAGCTAAGGGGACTTCATCCCCCAACCAGTAGTGCACCAGGAGGCGTGTTCACAGAGTGGTTGTGAAAGGGAGTGAGGCCTTCGGCAAGGTCTCAGCAATCCCACTGAGGGGGACTTACTGATGGTAACAATTGGGGTTTTTGGCCCACAATGACCCTCATTAGCCCTGGGGGCTGCATTCCCCAACCAAAATTGCGCCAGGAGACGAGTTTGCAGAGTGGTTGAGAAAGGGGGCGTCGTTTTTGATGAGGTCTTGGAAATCCTACTGCAAGGGAATTATTGGTTGCTATAATAAGGGTTCTTGGCCCCAAAAGACCCTCAGCAGCCAAGGGGACTGCATCTCCCAACCAGTAATGCCCCGGAAGGCGCGTTTGCAGAGTGGTTGAGAAAGGGGGTGGGCCCTCTGACGAGGTCTAAGCAATCCCGCTGTGTGGTGACTTACTGGTTGTTACAATTGGGGTTCTTGCCCCCATCGACCCTCAGTAGCTAAGGGAACTTCATTCCTCAACCAGTAGTGTGCCAGGAGATGCGTTTGCAGAGTGGCTGAGAAAGGGGGTGGTGCGTCCGACGAGGTCTCAGCAATCCAGCTGTGAGATTTACTGGTGGCAACAATAGAGGTTCTTGCCCCCCCAACGACCTTCAGCAACCACAAAACTTTATCCCCCAACCAGTAGTGCTCCAGGAGGAATGTTTGCAGAGTAGTTAAGAAGGGGGATGGCCTCCGATGAGGTCTCAGCAATCCCACTGTGGAGGACTTATAGTGGCAACAATAGGGATTCTTGGCCCCTAATGACCTCAACAGCCAAGGAGGCTTCATCCCCCAACCAGTAGTACACCAGGAGGCGCGTTTGCAGAGTGGTTGAGAAAGAGGGCCGGTCTCTGACGAGATCTCAGTAATCTCGTTGTGTGGGACTTACTGATGGTAACAGGAGGGTTTCTTGGCCCCCAACTACTCTCAGCATCCAAGGGGACTTCATTAGGGGTGTCTGAGCAATCCTTCGTCCACTCACAGAACTTCGCTGAATTTAGCATAGTTCTTTGTTAACTCCATGGAAATCCGTGTAGTGAAACTCCGCAAGCTCTGCCCAGGACTAATTGTAGCTTATGCTAGCTGAAGTTTGTCACAGAAGGAACAAGCTTACTTGGGCGTGCGAACATTTTCATGTGTTTCTGTATGGAAAGTATTTTACACTTGTTACTTATCACCAAGCACTGCTCACTATTTTTGGCAATCCGAAGGCTAAGATGCTCTCTCGCAGGGAAACAGCCATCACAATGCATGCGTTATAACGCATGCGATTACAACGCAATCATTACAACGACGGCGTTGTTACATTACATTGCATGGTACCATTACAACGCAAGTTGTTACAACGACTTACTCTAGGAGGGCGCTCTAAACTAAGGAATAATCTAATTTACTATTTCAACACCTTCCCTACTGTTTCACACACTGGAGTTGGAATAGTAAATTATACTATTCCTAAGTTCAGAGCACCCCCTAGAGCAAGTCGTTGTAACGACTTGCGTTGTTATGGTACTGCGATGTAACAATGCGGTTGTTGTAACAACTGCGTTGTAATGCAATGCGTTCTAAACACATGCGATGTATAAGGCTATATTCCCCTCACATTGAGAGGGGGGGGCTTCGACTGCAGAAGTATGATTACCCCATTGTGCACTGGCCGGGGAAGGATCAAAACCCAGCTGGCTACTTTTCTCTAGGGCCCATACAGTGTCAGGGTACCCCTTTTAAAGTGGCTGAGGCCTACATTAACTTCATTAGCAGATGTGTCCTTAAAGCATAAATTGTGCTGCTACAAATCCAAATAGTAATAAGCTTTTCCTCAAAGACATTATTATGCATCAATCATGGAGAACACATGTTCAACCTCTATGTAACGACAGTAAATATCAGAAATTCAAGAATGTGTGTGATGAACTGTCAGTTACACAAGAAGGGATTATCTTGCAAGAAAATTGTCGTTCCTGAAAATTTATGACAGAAAGTCATTGAAGTGGCACATGAAAAACATTGTGGAAGTGTCACCACAAAGTGAGCCCTCCGGGACCATGTTTGGTTCCCTCATCTTGATGAGCGAGTTGAGAGAGAGTTCCAGGCTTGTCATTTGTGTAACTCTTTATCTCCCAAAACATGTCAGATTTTCCTAAATAAATTAGCAATAACATTGCAATTGATTTCTTGGAGCCCTTGCAAATTGTCATTACCTCATGGTAAAAGTAGAGGAGTACTCCAAGGGGTATATTTACTAAGATTTAGCGCCGTATTTGCGACACAAAGTGACAATTATTTACTAGATTTACTTTCCAGCGCCAAACTTGTTTAGCGCTGGGGAAAAAACTAGAAAGCATTTGCATTACTTGGCTCCAAGGGCGCCATGGGTGGCACATGGACGTTCCCATTATGAAACGAAGCCCTATTTACTTAAAAAAGTAGATGGGGTTTAGCGTGAGAAAATTGAGCCCATTTCAAATAGGATATATGAAGGAGAAATTAAAGCATTTCCCCTTTCTTTTCCAACTTTGTATGTGTGCTGCACTGTAACAGCACATATAAAAAGTGGGAAACGGTTTCAACTTAGTCTAAATATGGTATTTTGTACTGTACATTCCAAAGCCTATGCTTGACTCACAGAGACACACTTGCACTATGGTGCAACGGTGTCCATGGTGCATAGAAGCATACTTCTGCGCTGGCGGTAGGGAGAGGGGAGGAGTGCATCATATTTCTGTAAACATGGCACTCTCCTGCTCTCTCCTTCTAAAGAAGTGCAGCATTTGCGGCTGCTAAACTTTACTCCGTGAGAATATAGTAAAGCTGCCCCCGGTTTCCTCTAGTAGAAGACCTTCCGTCAGTCACTCATGATCGCGTAATTGAAATACTAGAAGACATATTTGTAGCCTGGGGTGTTCAATCTATTTTAAAATCTGACAGTGGCTCACCATTTAATGGTCAGGAATTCAAAGACTTTCTTGATTATTTAAACATGAAGCATCAGAAAAGCACACCTTTATGGCCACAGGCTAATGGCGCTGTTGAACATATTATGAGCACTCTTAAGAAGGCTGTCCAGCACGCTGCACTAGAAGGACTTGGGCTCAAGTCGCTTCTTCATTCTATCCTTCGTACCGACAGATCTACCCTTCATTCTACAAAAGAAACACCCGGTCACCCTGATATTGGGGAGAGCCATGGGTACCAAGCTGCCCCAGTGGACCACTGAAGGGCAATTGATGCCAAGAAAAGTCTGACTCACTGATTCATCTCACAAGTCCAGAATGAAGACTTATGCTGATTAGAGTCGATGTACTTGAGATGTTACATCTCAACTAGGGGGTCGTGTCCTGGTCAGGCAGAAGTGAAAACGCAAATCTAATGCTACATTCTATGCCCATCTATTGCAAAGTTGTGACTAGTAAGTGACACATGGGGACTGCTCCCCGTCCTGTAAAGTCCATTATGAGGGATTCTTCACATTCAAGTACCTGTCTCGGAGTCTGTCAGATCAAGCCATCCGGAGTGAGACTTTATCAACAGAGGGCCAGGACAGGCTCCGCACTACATCAGTTTCTTGATCGCCAGTGCCTGCTGCAGTTGTTTTCCCTATGTCTCCTCTGCCTCACACCACGAGGTTTGGAAGACTGGTTCGAGCGCCTCGACGAATTATTGAGGAACTTTAATTTATGTACGTTTTTAGGTCTTGCCAAGGCATCGCTAGCGCTGTCTTTTCGAATCCTGTATTCAGGATATAGACATTTAGCTCTGCCCATTTTCAAGGACTGTCTCTGTTTTTTGTTTGTTTTAACTTTTTATTTAACAAAGGGGCAATGTAGTGTTGTGTGTATTATAGGATGTTGGTCTCTTATGATCCCTCAGTGACTCTGTAATCTAGTGACGTAAGTGATTGGACGTGGTTAAAAAAATTCATGATGCAGTACGTGCAGTTACTGGTTAAACTCTGAGAAATAATGATGTGTAATACTGAGGTCTGTGTGTGGCATAATTCATTTACATGCTACCGGACTAGGGATCACGCTACACTATCCCTGTCCTGAGTGTCAAACTGCATGTAAAACTTGTATCCTAGTTTTTATTTTGGGGCTGGAGTCACACTGATCTAGTGCAGAGTCCCAGCCCCCTCCATGACAATCTGAAGTCCAGGACCTGTCCTGTGGCCTGGAGGGGCACGCAAAGTGTGCCATCATAAAAGACAGTAGAATATTACCCATGTCCTAGTGTATCACATAAAAAGTGTTGGCAGCTTACTGTTTGTTTGCAATTTACATGGTGATCAGACCATTTTCTCTGTCTACGAGGGTGGGCTATTGAACCCTTTTGGTTAAAGTCCTGATATTATGTGGAACCCAAAACCTAGAGCTGATATTCGGTGTACGTGTCGACTGTGTGTGCAGATACGTTGAGCATGTGACACATGCACCTTTAGTAAGACTTTGAGTGTGTGTTTGACTACTGAGGCCAGCGGTATCCAATTTACATGCTACCTGGTTGCAGCAGGGCACAAGATGGAGGGACTGATACAGCTGACCTAGACAGTGGAAGTGTAATGCCTGCATTTCTGTGGCTGAGGGGTAGAGAACAAGACACTGAAGTGAGGAGGAAGCAGACCGGGCTACCTTTAGAAATTCCATGGAGACTTTTGTTACCAAAGGGCTGAGAGTTAGTCCGTCCTGAATACTGCTATTTAGTGGTTGGTGAGGATGAGGCCTTGGAATGCAGTTTCTGTTGTTATTGGGGAGGAAATTCTGTGACTGGGCCTGCCTTTTTGTCTGTCTCTGATTACTGCTTCTAGGAGGCTGATGACAGACCAGTGGAGAGACCTCACACTTCACTGTGCGCGTTTTGGATAGTGCGCCATGGATGCGCATGTTCATGAGGAATAAGTGATTGTGGATGCGGGTTGAAAGGCTGTGAAACTTGTGATTTAAGAGTGTCTGAGTTGGCTTGTGTATTGCACCCAAAGGGAAATCTGTTTAAGTGCCTGATTTGAGAAGCATCCCTTTACTGAAAGGCTGTCTCTGGAGAGCAACCTGCAAATTACATTTGAGAGGGAACCAAGCCAAACTGGTTCTGCGCCATTTCAGAAGAAATCTGCATCTCCCGTTTAAAAAATATGGAAACAAAACCACCTTACTTTGTTGCTGGTTTTACATTTTGCCTTGGCCAAGGAAGGGAGTGCTCTGCAGAGCACTCTAATAGCGGTTATGCAACCAGAAATGTTGCTTGTCAGGTAGCCAGTCTCCCACATGTGAGGGTCATTACCTGATACCAAAACGTTCTACTAGAGGAGCTGCAGGTCTTCCTAAAGATCCTATGATCCAGGGAGTGTGGCTAGCCATACAGGAGAAGACACTGCCTAAGAGGGGAAGTCCTATGTCCTCACAGTGTGAGGAGCCCCAGAGGAAGCTGTCGCCAAAGAGAGCGATCAAGAAGTGACTGGTGCTCAAAAGAGGGTTCCTGTTCTCTCTACACCAGGCTTCTCCAACAAGTGGGTTGTGAGCTACTGGTAGCTCTCCAGTTACCTGTAAGTAGCTCTCCTATTACATTAGAAGTTTTTACTTGGTTGAATTAATATAAGCACACCAAAATTGAAAAGTGTGCATTTGAGATATGTTGTAAGTGGGGGTCCATATACCTCACCGCCGCCACCAAATGCTGGAGGCGGGAGTCCCTGTCCCACACCGCTGTTACCAGGTGCAAGATCCGGACCCCTCGTTTCAACATTAGGCTAAGTAAGGACACCCCCTTAGTAGCTTGGCACGAGCAGCCAGGCTTATCTCCAAGGCACGAGTTTACAGTATGGGCAACCACACTCACAGCAACTCAATGATGTCACCACAAATAGACTCCACACGAGTTTTTATAAAAACTAGTATAATCTTTATATAAGAAGATATACAATATGACAACACAATACAAAACCAACATATAATAATGGCTAGTATTTCTTCTGGTGGATTGGTAGGTTCTAATCCCAACCACCGCTTCTAACCAACAGTTAAGCTTACTTCTAACCGTTTCCAAAAGGTTAGTAGGGTCGTATTGCTAGAATCATACATGTTGCAAAAGAAAAGAAATACTGCAATGCGTAACAATATACTCCTGTACTGTGCAATAGAGAAACAATGCCATACGTAGCGCCACAGTCATCTACTTTGCAATAGAAGGAATAATGCAATGTGTATCACTACCAGCATGCCTGTACAAGGAAGAAACAATGTCTCAAACCACAATTGTGTACTGTGTAATGAAGAAACAATGCAATGCGCCACTTTACAATCATGTACTCTGCAAGGAGAAACAATGCAATGCCCACGTTATAATCATGTACGGTGCAATGAAGAAACAATGCAATGCCCACGTTACAATCATGTACTCTGCAAGGGAAAAATAACGCAGTGCTTAGCGCACCAAGCATGTAGGTCGCCAGGCACAAATATGGTCGGGCGTCCTACGATAGTTCGATAGTTTGTTAGCAGCAATAATGCAAAGTGTAATACGACAGTTTAGTTGCTCCATTAACAGTTGCCCCCAACACGGATCAATGATGGCACAAAAGTACCGCTTCTCACCTCAGCCCCAGTACTGCCCCTCCTTGGGCGAGCACAGGCCTTGATCTGAGCCGAAACAACAGGCTCACGCAGCTGATAGAAGCGAGAGGCCGAGAGAGTGTATCGGAACCCGCACCCCACCCCAGGTGGTGATCCACGTTATCTGGGGGGGGGGCTACCCTACTCTCCTCCTTCCGTGACTTGAGCCTTGATCCAGAACTCCGTCAATGGTCACGGCGAGCTCGGGCCAGCGGCTCAGCTCCTCCGGGGCTGCCCGTCCGGGCCGCTACTGTTTAACTCCGATGGCCCGATGACCTGGCCCTCCTTCCGGCGGTCTCAGTGGACACCGAGACCCGCACTCAGCACTGTGGAGACTTACTTCGATTTCGGTGCACACACTACCCAGGAACTCCTCACCACCGCCTCTGGTTGCACCTCGACAAGCACTCTGCGCGTCCGAGACTCGCCTCTTCTCTGGTGCACACGATGACCAGGCGCTCTTCACCAACGCCTTGGCTTGAACCATGATATGCACCCTGCGCGTCAGAGTCTCACCTCTTCTCCCGGCGCACACAATGACCAGGTGCTCTTCACCAACAACACCCTGGCTGCACCACTACACGCACTCCGCGCGTCCGAGACTCACTTCACCTTTGTGCCCATGATCACAAGGCACAACTTCCGAGGGTCTCAAGCTGCAAAAGCACGTGCACACCATGTTGCTTGGGACTTCTGCGGAAACTTTTATGTTCCTGTGTTTCCAAACAGGGAGCCAGCTCACCTCGGGCCCTTGGGGTTCAAGACACAGTACAAAGCATCGTCCTGTTGAAGAAGGGGGGACACCACCCACTGCAATGCCCCTTCAGTCTCTTCCTTAGTGAAAGCAACAAACTGCAGGCCAGCCCCAGATCACGAAGAAAGGGTCAGTCTTATCCAGCAGTCTCTTCAGTAACTTCTTCTTTGGCAGAGGTTCTTCTTGACCACGAAAGAGGTCAAAGCCTTTGCAGACTCGACCTGTCCATTTTGCCATTCAAAACTACACCAACTTCTAGGGGTTTCAGTTCTCGTAGTTATACCCCTTCATGTCTTACAAGTTCTTTGTGCTCAGGGGTCCCTGACCCCTCCATAAATCAGGTATGGGTGTCTCCCTCCTACTGTCACCTTTCTCCCTTTGATACTGGGGTCTGGATCCTTAATCACTCAGCTGGAGATGGGTCAATTGGTTTATAGCACCAGCCCAGGCCTTTTCACCACCCGGGCTTCTCCTCCCCCTGCTCTCAGGGCAGCCTGGTGCCATCTCAACTCCTCCCTTGGTCAAGACCTCTCCCATCTCCTCTCACCTCACAGATCCAGACAGTCAATCCACATTCAGCAGAGACACAAAGAAATGCTTAAAGCACAAAACGCAGCCACTTTCTAAAAGAGTGGATTCTGAACACACAGTGACAAATTCACTTACATAGAAAGATGTGTAATGACACTGTGAGTTTATACATACCAAATTTCACCTCTTCATTTTAAACTTATAGGAAACTAGGCTAACAACACCACACCCAGCCTTCCCCATTCTGTCCTACAGGATGGATGGCCTTTCAGCAGTGAAAAAGAAATGGAGGGTTTTTCACTGTCAGGACATAACACACACCTCACTATATGTCTTGCCTTTTACTTACACTGTGCCCTACCCAGGGGTGACCCGGACAATAGGGGTACCGCCTGTGTATGCAAAAGGGAAAGTAATGCCTGACAAATTGATGTAGAGGGCCTCAGCCAGACCCGCTAGTGCAAAGGGTTCGCCCTTCTCAGCACAAGTCCTCAGACCATTAGAAAGAAGTTGGCACGGAAACTAGAATACAAAAGTAATATTTATTACACCTCATGAGGTGGTGCTACGGTTCAAACAGTACCCTTCGGCATTGCAAGAAGTAGCACCACGTGCTAAGATAGCATGGTTTATTTATACCCGCACAGTGGCTCAAAAGAAGGCGGTACAAACACAAGAGCACAGTTTATGTACATATAAGGTAATATCGAGAGGCACAATCGATCAGTGGGAGGAGCTATAGGTTTGGAGACTAATACACAAGAGCTCTTTTTTTTTTTTGTTGGAAAAACCTTTATTTGTTAGTCAAGGTACACAGCTATTTAGCCATACATCCTGTAGGCTAGGCAGCATAATATCATGAGAACGGCTGGTGCACACAACACATAGTGTAAAATCATACGAGGTTTTATTTTTAATGTTATTAAAATTAAGAAAAAACTAAATAGAACACAATAAAAAGAGCACCAAACTAGTGCTAGAAGGCAAGGCAGAAGGACATGTATGCGACAATACCCAGGCCATGGGAAGGCTAGGCCAATAATCCTGAAAACATACACATATGAACAGCGTCCAATGGATGATCATGGGAGGGAAAGAATGCAGGATGTGTCTATTAGTAACAATTGGGTTGGAGCCATAGGCTACGGAGATAGTCGTTCATCCAAGGGGGCAGTGTCAGGCGGGAGACAGTTATCACCCCTATATTCGTTCCAGGCCCCCCAGATCTTATGCCATTTCTTGGGTTTACCCCGGGCCATATACACTGTTTTCTCACGAAACATACACCAATCCATGTTGGTCTTCCACAATGTCACCGAAGGAGGCGACGCCGCGCCCCACTTCTGGGCAATGTCACGTTTTGCCACCATATTACCCAGGGTGATCCATTGGGTTTGCGCACTGTTGTAGTCCGTGGGGCCCCATACATTCAGCAGGCAGCGCCGGGCCTCGGCCAGCAAGTCCACTCCAGTCACCTCACTCATCACCATGTGGATACGCCTCCAATAGGAGGCGACCGCATGACACTCCCAAATGATGTGCATGAAGGTAGTCAGTGTACCACAGCCACGCCTACAGAGGCCATCAACCGAATGGCCCATATGTATCAGTCGGGGACCGGTAACATAAACCCTATGTAGGATTTTCAGCTGGACCAAGCACAGTCTGGCCGGGATAGCTACCTCCTTAGGGGATGATACCGCATACTGCCAATCTTCATCATCCAACTCAACACCATTGCGAACCCATTGCTCTCTCACACCCAGGAGAAGGTCAGTGCGGACATTGATTAGTTTTTTGTAAATCAACGAGATGGCACTGTCCGGCATATGACCGTCCAGTACCCTGTCTTCCAGCAGGGACGATTCGGGGACCTTCCCACCCTCCGGCAACACTGCCAAAAGGGCGTGCTGCAGTTGGGCATACCTAAAAAATTCTGTTGCTCCCAGCTGAAACTCAGTCTGTAGAGCAGCGAAGAATTTTATTTCCTACTTGACCATCATGTTTTCAACTTTAGAAATACCAATCAAGTCCCATCGATCAAACCCCTTGGTATGCCACAATTTGCCCAATAATTCCAAGTCGTAAAGTGGAGTGGCCATCGTGAGTCTTCCTTTCCATCCCTGTGCTTTTGTGACCGCCCTCCATATGTGAACCGCTGTCCTAGTCGGACCTGTCATTCTACCATCCAGAGATCTCGAGTACAAAGCCCTGTAATATTTCCCGTCGTCCAGGAGCCACCGATCCATGGCGTAACCCGGACTTACAGCTGGACCATAGAAGCCATGATTGAGGGCGGCTAGCTGGGAAGCCCAATAATACCTCCGGATGTCAGGCAATGCAATACCTCCGTCGTACCACGGAAGCGTAAGTTTAGTGATAGCAATGCGCGGCCTGCCATCCCAGAGAAGGGCCCGCTGTAAGCCCTCGACCTCTCTGAAATACCCGGATGGGACCGGGTCCTGGGTATTCTGAAGCGCATACAAGAATCTGGGCAGGGACATCATTTTGAACAATGCCGCACGTCTACATCCCGCCAAAGGCGTGCAAGAGGGGGAAGCAAGTTATTCGCATAACATATCTTGGAATCGACTGAAATGTAGATACCCAAGTATTTAAATCCCTGCCTCGCGACCTGTATGTTGCAATCCCTCGGGAGCCGCGGAATCTCACCTCTCAGAACGTATAAATGTGACTTCGACCAATTGATGACCAGGCCGGAATGCCTACCGAAGGTATGCAGCACGTCGCACACCACGATAAGGGACTTGCAAGGAGAGGTGAGATAAAGCAAGATGTCGTCCACGTATAAAGACACACGGTCCTCGAATCCGGGAGACCACTTCATCCCGTTAATGTCCGGGTGAAATCGCAGCCACGCAGCCAGAGGCTCAAGTGCCAACACAAACAACAAGGGCGACAGGGGACAACCCTGCCTGGTGCCCCTGCGGAGAGCGAATGACGCAGATACGCGGCCATTGACCGTAACGTTAGCAAGTGGACTGGCATACAGAAGCTTGACCCATCCTATGAATTCCGGATCGAATCCAAACATCGTCAACACCGCCCACAGGTAGTTCCACTCAAGGAAGTCAAAGGCCATTGTGGCATCCAAAGACGCCAGAACGGCCGGCTCCCGGAGCGTGCGGACCCTCGCGAGGGCCCCGTGGAGTCTTCTAAGATTAAGGGCGGTGTTGTGGTGTGGAATAAAGCCAGGTTGATCCGAATGAACCAAGTCGCTAATCGCGCCAACCAGTCGGTTAGCCAGCAATTTAGCCAAGATCTTAGGCTCAGCATTCAGCAGAGAAATGGGGCGATACGATCGACACAGGTCTCTGGGCTTCCCTTCCTTATGAATGACCACGATGGTGGCCAATCTCTGGTCCGGGGGAAGCGTACCCACCTCCCGCGCCTCCAGGAACATGTCCCGTAAGGGCGGGGCGATGGCATCAGGATTTTTCTTATAGAGCTCCACCGGGATGCCGTTGGGGCTGGGCGCCTTGCCGAACCTCAGGGAGCGTATCGCGAGAGCGACCTCGTCAGCAGTGATACCTCTATCCACGTCGTCACGTTCAGTGTCCGACAGGCACGGAAGGTCCACCTCTCGCAGTAGGGCGTCGGAGTCCACCTCAGACATCTCAGAGACCGAAGTGTAAACGGACTCGAAGTACTCGGCAAAGACCATGACTGTAGCGCTGGGGTCGGTAACAGCCACACCGTCCTCCCCCAGCACCTCAGGGACCACTCGGCTGGCCCTCTCCTTCTTGTCAAGCCATGCAATAAGCTTGCCCGCCTTGTCCCCGACATCATAGATCCTCCCCTGCTGTTCTCTGCCCATGATCTTAGCCGCCTCAGTAACCGTGGCCCGGTACTCTGACTGCTTAAGCGAGAGAACATGGAGTAGGTCCGGCGTCGGATCGGTCTCCAATTGGGAGTCAAGGTCCGCGATCTCTGATTCAATCCGCACCACGTCCGCGTCCCTACGTCTCCGCACCTCGGCTATTAAGGAGAAGGCCTCTCCTCTCAAGACAGTCTTAAAGGCCTCCCATAGGGAGACAGCTGATGTGACCGAGCCCATGTTTTAGGAGAAGTAGAGCTCAATGGCTTTGGCCTGGTGTCCACGCGTCTTGGGTTACGGAAGCACCATGGATTAATCGGCGCCACCTTCCCGGCTACCACGATGTCAAAGTCAAAGGACACCCAGACCGGAGAATGGTCCGAGATGCCCCTGGCCATCAGTCGGGCCTCAGAGACCGCCGATGCGTGGGCCGCTAGAGCCAGAACGTAGTCAATTCTGGAGAGGCCACAGTGAGCCCCCGAGTGGAACGAGTATTGACGCTGGGTGGGATGCAAGTTTCTCCAGCAGTCAATAAGCCCCATAGTGTCCAAGAAGTCGGGAAGCCAGGACTGCGCCCCCAAGATCCTGAAACGTGGTTGTTTGCAAACCAGGAGGGACGTAAACCGAAACCAAAACTAGGGTACGCCCCTCCCACCTACCCGTGACGGCGACGTAGCGCCCCCTCTCATCAGTCACGCTGGACTCTATCTCAAACGGGAGGGACACGCGCACCATGATCCCCGGCCCCCGGGACCCCGAAGAGAACCCCGAGTGTGCCACCATCTTGAAACCCTTTCTATTAAGCGCATGGCACGTGTTTCCTACCAAATGAGTTTCCTGCAACAGAATAATATCAGGCATACATCTCTTGAACATTTGTAGTACTACACCTCTTAATACGATCTCCCAGCCCATTAACATTCCAACACAGTACATTCAATTTCTTCCCCCCCCATCGTCAAAGTGCAGGCCAATGCCAGCCCTAGTGGGTGGCGTCGCTACGAAACCATATGCAGCACAACATTTACCTTGCCTTGAAGTAGAAAAGTGGAAAAAGAGAACGAGTGAACAACAAAGAACCCAACCACCCCCCACCCTGCACCCCTGCATCAGACTAAAGAGCCCCCCCAACTAGCAGTGTGCCTGTCGCCCCTAGAAAACTACACTACGAAAAGCCCCTAGAGGAGAAAGGAGGTTACCCTATCCCCCCCCCCTATCCCCCGTTCAAAAAGTAAGGATAGTGTCCAAAAATATGGTACTGTGATACCGGCCGCCATGGGCAGTCCCACTGTCCGAAAAAGGTCCGAAGGATCATTTTACTCCTGTCGCTCAGGGCCACCCATTGCCCCTTCCGACTGTTCCTCGTGTTCCTCGCGCCGTTGGGGCAAAGTGTCCAGCCAGTCCCCCGCGACCTCAGGCAAGTCAAAGAACAAGGCATGGCCGTCGTGCTCAATACGCAGTTTCGCGGGGAACAACATGGAGTACTTCATCCCCAGCTCCCGCAGTCGCCGTTTCACACCCGTGAAGCTTTGCCTCCGCCACTGAACCGATTGGGTGAAGTCCGGGTAGAAATTGATATCTGCGTTTCGGTATTTCAGCGGCCCATCTCTCCTTGATGCCTGCAGGATAGCGTCCCGGTCCCTAAAGTTGAACACACGAGCAATGATGGGCCGTGGAAGGGCCCCCAACTTCGGGCGGCCTCCGGGTAGTCTGTGGGCACGCTCAACCGAAAAGAACTTGCTAAGGCCCCGAGGGGCCAGATGAGTCTGAATCAAGTCTTCAACAAAAAGGTCGGTGGCAGACTCCTCGGCCCCTTCCGGAACACCGACAATACGGACATTCTGGCGCCTGGCACGTCCTTCAAAGTCCTCAAGCCTTCGTGCAAATAGCGCGTTTGCTGACTTCAGGTCCCGGACCTCTGATTGCAGGTCTGAGACGTCCGTGGTCAGGCTCGAGGTTTTAATGTCAAGTGATTTGACCCGATCGTTGGTCTTGCCCAAATCGGCTCTGATCAGTTTGATCTCAATGGCCAGTGTGTCGACCTTGTGTGCCATGACCTCGTGTTGTTTATGCATCTCAGCTTTTATACCCTCGATGGCGCCCATAACGTCCCGGAGGGTTGGGGCCGAGGCGTCCGGCGACACCTCTCGATGTATGTCCTTGGGTCTCGCAGCGGCACCAGGCGAGCTCTTAGGGTGGGCATACCATTCCATGTTGTTGGATTGGGAGTAGGTTGATTTCCTGTTTGACCGGGGCTTCCCTCTGTTGGATTCTCCTCTGCCCGCCATGATAGGTGAACGACCACCACGGTGGAGAACACCCCGAGGCCTCACCGGCTCACCGATATGACGAGCGGTCGCAGCTGTCCCTGCTGCCGTTCTGCACCAACACACTCCGTAACTCCGCAAGCTCCGCTCGAGGCGGAGCAGTGTCTTCCGTTCCAAGCCACCTCGGTACGGCTGTGTCGCACTCGCCGGCCCAATCACGGGCGCTGGTCACGTCGCCGTCCCCAAACTTGCACACGGTGTAACTCCACCTAGGAAGGTCGGATTCTCAATCGGACAGCGAGTCCCCCGCCAGCAGCAGTTCACCCACAGTATTCCACTGTCGTGAATCAGGATAGACGACAGGATTAATGCGGAGGATCGGAGGGTCATCGGAGCTCCGAGCTTACGCGGCCATCTTGGTTGCCCGCGAAGCTCCTCCCCCCACAAGAGCTCTTTTGTGGAGCTTATCACTAACAGATGTAGACCCCTCAGGGTACGTGCAGAAGCGGGGGATGCTAAATATAACATGTTGCCGGGCAGATTTCAAGTGTCATGGACAAGAAGGTAGGACAAAACACATGCTCGACACAAGGCAGCATGCAGCAGACAAAATGGCTGACCGGAATACAAGATGGAGTCCACTAAATGTCAAGTTAACAGCTAAAACTAAGATGTCTTCTGCTAATGCTTAATCTAGTCGCTGTCAAATTACTTCAAAGTGGTTGCACTTGTCAGGATAACATGCCAACTTATCAAACTGCCCGCAGGCCCTAAACTTCAGGCCTGAGTTTCCTTCTCCGCGCACCTTTGCATTACTAGACCTGGCACATACAGTGCACATCACTAGGGACTTTACTAGTAAGGCAAATAGAACAATCATGGACAACCAATTATCCAATACACTTTAAACAGGAAACACTTGTACTTTGACACTGACCAGCAGAGGCAACGTACCCAAAGCCTCTAAATTGGCTACCCTATGTCAGGAAAACCGTCTCGCGGGAAAGCAAAACTTTTAGGGATCTTTAGCCAAAAAGACCAAGTCCTACAAGATACAAATGTGTCTCAGATGTAATCTCATAATTTTCTAAACTAATGTAATGATGATGTTTGAGCTATGGTTGTGCATTACTTATGTAGAGCATTTGCAAACTGACAAATCCTTTTTTACATTATTAATCAACCAATCAGTGGATTTGTGAAGCGCAACTTATCACATGGGAGGGTATCCAGGCGCTGAGGACGGAGTAGTTAGCAGAGAGATCACTTCAGCAGCCAGGTCTTGTGTGCCTTCCTGAATTCTAGAAGGGAGGTAGAGCTTCGGAGGTGCAGAGGGTGGTCGTTCCAGGATTTCACCACGAGGTAGGAGAAGGAACATCCTCCACTGCTGCTTTGGTGAATGTGAAGAGTGTGAGCGAGGGAGAGGGATGCGAATCACAGGTGTCTAGAGGGCTGGTGGAAGTTCATGCGGTGTTTGACATAGGCTGGACCTTGGTTGTGTAGGTGTGAATCAGCATCTTGAATTGGAATCTGTTCTGTACAGGGAGCCAGTAGAGTCTCCCGAGCTGAGTGGTGATGTGGGTCCATTAGGGAGTTCAAGGATGAGTCGGGCTGTAGAGTTCTGACTGGTTTGCAGCCTCTTCAGGAGGGGGGGGGGGGTGATTCCTGCCTAGAGTGCATTGTCGTAGTCCAGTCGGCTGGTGACTAGGGTGATGGTATGTCTGGTGCTGGCTGAGAGCCACTTGAAGATTTTCCATAGCATGCAAAGTGTGAGGAAGCAGGCGGAGGAGACTGCGTTGATCTGTGATATTCATGGTTAACCAGCTGTCAAGTATTATGCTGAGGTTTCTAGCATGATCGGTCAGTGTGGGTGAGGGTTCTTGTTTCGCTGGCCACCATGAATCATTCCATAGAGAGATGTTGCACTGAGGTGATCATTGTTGGTAATCGTGCATAGGCTGGCCACCGCTGTAATCTTGTTTGATGTGGTCATTACAACACTAAGAATAATAGTAGCTCATGACCATTTTCATTGAACATAAGTAGCTCTTATTACTGAAGAGGTTGGAGACCCCTCCTCTGGACAGAGGAGACATGGCAGCCCTTATTTTCCTGGACCTCTCCACAGCGTCTGACACAATCTCACACCCTATCCTCATCCAATGTCTACACAACATCGTAATCCAAGAACGTGCACTCCGGTGGATCTGTTCCTTCTTCAGTCAGCCTAGACCCTACACCACGGAAGCCTTTGACTTCATCTGCAGTTACACGGGATCCTCAAGCCCGACCCTCTTCACTGCATACATGATCCCTCCAGCAAGCATCATCTGCTTTCACACGTCAATGTCTTGTCCTATGCCAATAACAAGCAACTCATTCTCTTTCTCTCACATGGACAAGATGCACAGTACCTGGATCAAATTCAATGCCTGCATGACTGAAATCACCTACTGGATGAAGATGAACTGTCCAAAGCAGAACACAGACAAGACTGAATGTTTGGGAAGAGCACATCACCGTGGGACATCTGGTGGCTAACAGAGCTAGAGCGGACACCCACGCCAAAAGTCTGGATTATCATATACAGCAAGTTTGTCACAACTGCCAAAATCAATCCAATCACCACCTCATGCTTCCATTCCCTGAAGATGCTGAGAAAGATGTTCCAATGACTCCGAATCAGCACCTGGAAAATCGTCCCGCACACCCTGACCACAAGGAAGTTGGACTACGGGAACACCCTCAGTCCTGGGATCAACAAAAAACTCTCCGGAAGGCTGCAAACCATTCAGAACTCAGTGGCCAGAATCCCTCTCAACTTCCCACTTCGCACTCACATCACACCACACCTGAAGGAGCTCCACTGGCTCCCTATACACAGACAAGCCTAATTCAAACGCCTCGCCCACACTTTCAACACTGGCCCAGCATGCCTCAACCATCACATATGCTTTCACACACCTTCCAGACGTCCTCTCATCCAGACTACTACTTGCAAAAATCACATGCAAGCGGAAAAACAGATTCGGCTTTACACATAACAGCCACTTCCACAATTCTTGAATTTCGCAACTAACTGAGGACGTGGCTTTTCGAGTAGTCCCACTAGGCCATGGGTGTGGCCAGACTCACACCTGTTCAATGCCAGGATACCCTCCAGGTTGATGGTGCACTCTACAAACCTGCATAAATAGGCGGGACATTATATAATTGAGTCTGTCTGTTGATTTTTGAGGTCTGAGCTCTTGCCCCCACACCACCTCCCTGAGAACACTGTGACTGCGTGCCCTCACCATGCTGAGAGTCAAATGCAAAAAAAGGCTGTACTTGGCCCAGTTTGTAGCGGATTAGTAGGATGGATCCATGGCCCCAGTGGTAAACAATCCCCTCATCCACTGTGGTAGGGACCCCATATCCCCTGTCTGTGGATGACATCCTATAAAGTCCCCCCCCCCCCCCATTCTCTGTATTGACAGAATAGGCCCCATGTGTTCTCTCTGGCAGACTCTACCCCCCTCTTGTGACAGGGTGGCACCCCTTGTCTGTCGGACAAACAGCTGACACCCTTCTATCTCTCTCTGGCAGGATTTTGCACGCCCTCTCTTTCTGGAAGACAGCAGCACCCCACAATATCCCTAAAACAGACACTAGCACCCCATCTCTCTCTAAAACAGACCCTAACATCCCCCTCTCTCTCTCTGAAAGACATTAGCATAGTACCCTCTCTCTGACAGACAGTAGCACAGCACCCTCTCGCTGATAGACAGTAGCACAGCACCCTCTCTCTGACAGACAGTAGCACAGCACCCTCTCGCTGACAGACAGTAGCACAGCACCCTCTCTTTGACAGACAGTAGCACAGCACCCTCTCTCTGACAGACAGTAGCACAGCACCCTCTCGCTGACAGACAGTAGCAAAGCACCCTCTCGCTGACAGACAGTAGCACAGCACCCTCTCTCTGACAGACAGTAGCACAGCACCCTCTCGTTGACAGACAGTAGCAAAGCACCCTCTCGCTGACAGACAGTAGCACAGCACCCTCTCGCTGATAGACAGTAGCCGGCCTTCTCTCTCTGAAAGTACCCCCTGCGCTGCCTCTCTGACAGACAGTAGCCCACGTTCTCTCTAACAGACAGTAGCACCCCCTCTCTCTGAAACAGACTTTAGCATCCCATCTCTCTGGAACAGACTCTAGCAACCCATCTATTTCTCTGACAATAGCACCCCATCTCTCTCTCTCTCTCGCTGACAGTAGCACCGCACCCTCTCTGACAGACAGTAGAACCCCGAGATTCTCTGACAGTAACATCCTACCTCTCTCGCTGACGGTTGCACCCCATCTCTCTCGGACAGGAGCACCCCTTGTCTCCGAAAGGCAGTCACACCTCTCACTGAAAAAACAGTACCACCGTTTGTCTCTATAAGAGGCAGTCAGAACTCTCTCTCTCTCTCTCAAGCAGTAGAAGCAGTAGGACCCCGTGTATCTTTGAGAGGCAGTCACACCTATCTCTGTGAGAGACAGTAGCACCCATGGTGTCTTTTAGAGGCAGTCAACACTCTCTCTCTGTGAGACACAGGAGCACCCCTGGTCTCTTTAAGAGGCAGTCAACACTCTCTCTCTGTGAGAGACAGGAGCACCCCTTGTCTCTGAGAGGCAGTCACACCTCACTGAAAACAAGCATTGAAAATGCAATAGGTCTCGCAATAGAAAAGTTTGACCTTTTGGTGTTGCAAATGTAAATATTTTTTTTTGTGTATATTTTTTCAAATTATAAAAGTATTAATTTTGTTTTTTGTAAAGTGGATAGTTATAAATCTACCAAATGTTACATTTATAGCATTAGTAAAGTTACATGTTTAGTTTTGCCCTTTTTTACATGTATTGATGTGCAAACTCACATTTTTGTGTAAAATGTTATAAATAAAGGATAGTGACCTAATGTTGTTTTTAATTTTTAATGGTAAAAGTTTTTACATGTAAAAAAGGACAAAACTAAACATGTAACTTTACTAATGCTATAAACAACTACAGGCAATGGCATAATGGAGAAATTAAGGGTGAAAAAGAACCTTCAAAACTGAGATTTGAAATGTAGAGTGGAGGAAAAAAAGAGGCTCCTGGTGGAATCACCATTAAGGCAGCCTTGGTATTATGTAATTCTGGCTTCACTGGCACCCTAGAAAAACTGCATGTATTTATTTATAATAAACTAAGGACTGAACAGTACACATGCTGCAGCTGGGTAACAATCTGTGCAAATTCCAGGAAACACCAGGGACTGATGCTTGTGGCCAGTCAGCAGGGAACGATGCTGGTAATGGAGGGTGGGTGTGTATTGGAATGAGCGCGAGGTGTGCGTCTTGTCTGTGCTGATAAGCAGCGAGTGTGGGGAGGAGGGAAGGGTTGTGAAAAGCAGCAGCGAGGAGAGAGGGCTGTATTTGCCAGGAGATGCGGATGTCACCTTGCATGATTTCCAAGACAAGCATCAGCCTGCTGTCAGTTTAGTTCCATTGCTCGCCCAACAGGGAAAGAAAACCGGCTCAGATGCCTTATGATTTCCCGGCCATATCACTACAGGAACACTAAGAAAACAACACAAAATGTACCTAGCAGATCGTAAAGTAAGGAAAATCTTGAGCAATTTATTTCAAACAAGCACTGGTAAAGTCAAAGTAGCTTTTGTGTCAGAGAAGCACATGTTATTCAGCAGTACGTGTTGCCAAAACCTGCCCAAAGAAGATCTTACAACGAAATATCTTGGACCACAGTGCCATAAATAAGCTGAGAGGCAGAAGAGCTCTCAAAGTAGTATTATAAAATCGAGTCAGAAGGTAACGTTTGTACTTTAACTGGTGATCTTAAAAAGCACACACTGCAAAATATTAGTTAATTATTTGCACAAAGGGATTGTGTTTTTGTTTCTCTTAAGCCTCTGTCCTAACAAGTTTCATTTACGGCATTTGATATAACTATTGCGCTCAAAGTGAAAAAATGCATCCATGTGTGATCAATGAACAACACAGGCAAAAACATAGACACTGCACACACTTGCATGTAAATCTGCAAATAAAATGTTATCTTTACTGCACCGTAAATACATCAAAGAAAAGACGTTGGGTCTCAAGCACGGCCAGCCGGCCGTGAAAGCCTGTGACGGAGGGCATTGCTGTGGGGAGGGGGGAGGAGAAATGCGACACGAGGAAGTGCGGGGAGAGCGGCGAGTGTGAAGAAGCAGGGGCCTTTGAAGTGAAGCTAAGCTTCACTTCAAAGGAGTGGGAGGAGTGCTGCTGGGGAACAGATGGCGATTTGATGATGTGCACGTGCATTTTAGGTCAATGAGCTTGCGCATTGACCTAAAAGCGCACTGGCACAGCATCAAATCGCCAGTCTAAGTAAACCTTGTGGTAAACCTTGTTTAAGCGCCTATAGTCTCGCTCAATGCGCATGCGCATTGAGAGGCGAGACCTAAACAGTACCACCGTTTGTCTAAGAGGCAGTCATAACTGTTTCTCTCTATGGGAAGCAGTAGCACCCCTTGTCTCTTTGAGAGGAAGTCACACCTATCTCTGTGAGAACAGTAGAACATTTGTCTCTCTAAAAGGCAGTCCTAACTCACTCTCTCGCTCTCTCTCTGTGAGATGCAGTAGCACCCCCTGTCTTTGAGAGGCAGTCCCATCTATCTCTGTGAGAGACAGTAGCACCATTTGTCTCTTTAAAAGGCAATCATAACACTCTCTCTGTGAGATGCAGTAGCACCCCCTGTCTCTGAGAGGCAGTCACACCTATCTCTGTGAGAGACAGTAGAACCCTTTGTCTCTCTAAAAGGCAGTCATAACTCACTCTCTCGCTCTCTCTCTGTGAGATGCAGTAGCACCCCCTGTCTTTGAGAGGCAGTCCCATCTATCTCTGTGAGAGACAGTAGCACCCTTTGTCTCTTTAAAAGGCAGTCATAACACACTCTCTCGCTCTCTTTCTGTGAGATGCAGTAGCACCCCCTGTCTCTGAGAGGCAGTCACACCTATCTCTGTGAGAGACAGTAGCACCCTTTGTCTCTTTAAAAGGCAGTCATAACTCTCTCTGTCTGAAAACCAGTAGTACCCCTTTTATCTGAGAGGCAGTCCTACCTCTTACTGTGAGAGAGTAACGCCCTTGGTCTCTCTAAGAGGCAGTCATAACTCTCTCTGTCTCTCCCCCTCTGTCTCTGTGACAAGCAATAGCACCCCCTGTCTCTGAGAGGGAGCCACACCTGTCTCTGTGAGAGACAGTAGCACCCTTTGTCTCTTTAAAAGGCAGTCATAACTCTCTCTCTCTCTGTGAGATGCAGTAGCACCCCCTGTCTCTGAGAGGCAGCCACATCTATCTCTGTGAGAGAGAATAGAACCCTTTGTCTCTCTAAAAGGCAGTCATAACACACTCTCTCGCTCTCTTTCTGTGAGATGCAGCAGCACCCCCGTCTCTGAGAGGCAGTCACACCTATCTCTGTGAGAGACAGTAGCACCCTTTGTCTCTTTAAAAGGCAGTCATAACTCTCTCTCTCTCTCTGAAAAGCAGTAGTACCCCTTGTATCTGAGAGGCAGTCCCACCTCTTACTATGAGTGAGAGTAGCGCCCTTGGTCTCTCTAAGAGGCAGTCATAACTCACTCTCTCTCTCCCACTCTATCTGTGGGAAGCAATAGCACCCCTTGTCTCTGAGAGGCAGCCACACCTGTCTATGTGAGAGACAGTAGCGCCTCTTGTATCAGAGAAGCAGTCACACCTCTGTTTGTGAAAGGCATGTGCACCTTCTCTTAGTACATATTCTATAGACCCCCTGTCTCTTTCTGAGGAACACTTGCCCATTTTCTTTGCATGAGAGACAGAGCATCTCTTTCTCTCTTTTTGGGAAACCGCCAACCCGCCTCTTTTACTGACAGGCAGTCACATTTCTCTTTCTTTCAGAGTCAGTCGCATCCTTTGTCCTTCCGAGAGGCAGTCAAACCTCTACTCTCTAATAGCCAACAACATCCCCTGTCTCTCTCGAAAAAAACGGAGTTGTCTATCTTTGAGGGGAAGTCACACCTTTACTCTCTCTGTAAGAGACAGTAGCATCACTTGTTTGAGCGACAGTCCCTCTGTATAAAAAATAGTCACAGCTCGCTGTCGTCACTCTCACAAACAGCAGAACCCACTGTCTCTCTGGGAAGCAGTCACACCTCTCTCGCTCAGAGGCCGTCACACATTTCTCTTTAAGAGACAGCCCTCGTAGAGATCTCCGAGAGACAGTCACCCATCTTTTCTCTAACAGCAGCAGCACCTCTTGCCCCCCTCGCAGGGACAGGTGTTCCTCTTGTCTCCCAGAGAGACAGTCTCAGCATCTCTCGCTCGCGCCATAGGAGAGTCCTAGGCACCTCAAGTGCTCCTAGAAGCCCACGTGACAAGCTTGCGAGTTTTCTCGCTATATGTTAATCTGAATATTTGAGTCAGCGCAAAGGACAGACTGTGGCATGTGGTGGGTCGCTCGTCACCAGTGGCGCCTCCTTTCAGCACGCAGACGACATGGGGGCTGGCCGGGGGCAAGGCAGATGGCAGCGACGACCCCACCCGTGACATTCCGGCAGACCCCGGGCTCCAAGGCCATTCCCAGCATTCCACGACATCCGTTTTGCCTTCCGTCTTCAGTCTTGTGGGCGAGGCCTCTGCTAGGTCCAGCTGACAGGGAGGGAGGGGCCAGCCTGCTGCCTCAGAGAGCTGCCGTTCAAGGGGAGTCTGACCTTGAGGTTTGCAGCCCCAGCCCTCCTGACGCCTCGGCAGGGGAAGGCGGATCTCACAGGTGCAGCATCTCCCTGTGTCCCCGGGCCTGGGTTTCCATCCCGTCGCCCTTCTAGCTGCAGCAGAGGGCCCCAGCATGGAAACAAGATGCTGGCACCTGCAGTGAAAGGCCCCAGGAGAGGGATGCCCAGCCTCCCTCGCTCCTGTCACCAGGAGGTGAGAGGACCCCCGGGGCCATGCCCAGCCACAGCAAGGGCGCTGCCAAAACAATGAGCTGCAGTTTCCAAAACAAGGCCTCAGTCACAGGAGACTGGGCTATGATGGAGCAGGGTGGGAGCACCGCAGGCTGCTGCCTCTACGAGGCAGGGAGGGCTGGGCAGAGTCACTCATCATGAGAGACCTCCCTTTACCCGGCATCAACCTGCTCTCTGCTTTGTGTTCACCGGAAGGCGTCTATATATCAGGAAGTGCTTCATTTATGAACTCTTTTTCTGGGTTCAGGTCCCCTCACTGAATTTTAATAATTCAAAAGAGAGCCTTGTCAGCAACAGATACCAATATACGCAACAGCATGATCGTGTTTTAGTTGTACCGTGCAGTGGTCGAAGTGGGGAAAAAAAAGTAGGGGAACTGTGGGTGGAGAATCAGGGGGCGGCAACAACCGAAGATTGAATCAGTGGGCGGAGTCAGGGGTGTGGCTAGAAATAGCAAAACATACCAATTTTTAGTACGTTCAGCATTTCACTGACCAGTTACAGCTTATAACGTTATTTAATTAAAAGAATGAATATGTTTATTTGAGGTTTCATTCAGGAAAAAGCAAACACTCATAGGGAATACAGGTTTATGTAAAGCATGTGAAATATAAGCAGGCAAAACATGTTACCTTAATGCTTTTACTCTCATTGTTCAGAAATCCATGATTATTTTTTGTCTCAAACATTGAGGTCATGAATGCAGGGCTCCTCCTATACACATGTGTTAAGCAGGGCTCAGAAGAGAAAGGGACTCTTCAGGAGAATCTAGACTCACAGAAACCCACAAAGGCTCCTTCATATTCATGTCAGCCAGCTGGCTGCTCAATCATAATATAGCAAAAAGAACAACTGGTGGATAGAATGCAGAACAATGTCATACATTCACCCCAGTACAGAGATCGAGGCCTAAATCCATTGTTTATTTGCTCACATGCGATTTCAGTTTGGACCCAGCCATATGCAAATCAGTCTTGATCATGTGCCCAATGAGAACAGTGTAGCCCGAACTGCCAGGCCAGGTCCTCCCTGGACTGGAAACAAGCATCCTAGGACCGGTTTCGGGCTTTCAGCCCTCATCAGCCAGGATAGCTTGATTCCATTGACATGGAGAGCACAGGACTCATGTCTGAGCATACCAGTCCCACTCGGGGTGACAAATGCAAAAAGAACAATTGATGGACAGAATGCAGAACAAGGTCATACATTCACCCCAGTTCAGAGATCGGGGCTTAAATCCATCGTTTTTTGCTCACCATGCCATTCCAGTTTGGACCCAGCCATATGCAAATCAGTCTTGATCCTGCGCCCAATGTGAACAGTCCAGCCCGAACTGCCAGGCCATATGCATTCAAGTGTCCTTTCATTCGGGAAGTGAACACAAAGCAGTACCCACTGAACTATGCACATAAAATATTGCTCTTTGATATGCATGGTCCATGTTCTTTGCAGCAGGCATATTACCCCTCTGCATTACCTTAAATGAGTAAAATAGCCACTAGACAAAACATGCTCCCATCTTCCTCCAGCAGGTACATTGATCACCAAAGTTATCTTGGCACTTGTATTGTTGACCGAAACCTGCTGAATATACAAATAACTTTGCAGTGTTTTTAAAACTCCTACACTTGTACAAAACCGGTCCCCCCAAACTAAACTGGCCCCCTACCCTTCCAGTCGCCCTGGGAAATGCCTACTCCTGCCCTTTCACTGCTCCTGTCCAGTCAGTACTCCTGCTCATGCTCGATCAACACTCCTGCTTCGTCAATTCCCCCGACCCCTCCCTTCTCCTGGCCCGTCACTTCTACTGGCCCGTCACTTCTCCTGCCCGTCACTGCTCCTGCCCTGTTCACCGCTCCTGCCCCGTTCACCGCTCCTGCCCCGCTCACCGCTCCTGCCCCGCTCACCGCTCCTGCCCCGTTCACTGCTCCTGCCCCGTTCACTGCTCCTGTCCTGTTCACTGCTCCTGTCCTGTTCACTGCTCCTGTCCTGTTCACTGCTCCTGTCCTGTTCACTGCTCCTGCCCTGTCACCTCTCCTGCCCGTCACCTCTCCTGCCCCGTCACCTCTCCTGCCCCGTCACCTCTCCTGCCCCGTCACCTCTCCTGCCCATCACCACACCTGCCCGTCACATCCCCTGCCTGTCATGTCACCTGCCTGTCACTTCTTGTGCCCGGTCATCTCTCCTGCCCTGTTGCCTCTCCTTCCACGTCTCCTCTCCTGCCCTGTCGCCTCTCCTGCCCCATCACTGCTCCTGCCCCATCACTGCTCTTGCCCCATCACTGCTCCTGCCCTGTTCACTGCTCCTGCCCTGTTCACTGCTCCTGCCCCGTTCACTGCTCCTGCCCCGTTCACTGCTCCTGCCCCGTTCACTGCTCCTGCCCAGTTCACCGCTCCTGTCCTTTCACCGCTCCTGTCCTTTCACCGCTCCTGTCCTTTCACCGCTCACATCCGGTTACTGCTCTAGCTCATGCCCTGTCACCTCTCCTGCCTCGTCACCTCTCCTGCCTCGTCACCTCTCCTGCCCCGTCACCTCTCCTGCCCCGTCACCTCTCCTGCCCCGTCACCTCTCCTGCCCCGTCACCTCTCCTGCCCCGTCACCTCACCTGCCCATCACCTCTCCTGCCTGTCATGTCACCTGCCTGTCATGCCACCTGCCTGTCATGTCACCTGCCTGTCATGTCACCTGCCTGTCATGTCACCTGCCCAGTCACCTCTCCTGCCCTGTTGCCTCTCCTTCCACGTCTCCTCTCCTGCCCTGTTGCCTCTCCTGCCCCTTCACTGCTCCTGCTCCGACACTGCTCCTGCCCCCTTCACTGCTCCTGCCCCGTTTGCTGCTCCTGCCCCGTTCGCACCTCCTGCCTCGTTCACCTCTCCTGCCCTGTTCACCGCTCCTGCCCTGTTCACCGCTCCTGCCCCGCTCACCGCTCCTGCCCTGTTCACCGCTCCTGCCCCGCTCCTGCCCCGTTCACTGCTCCTGCCCCGTTCACTGCTCCTGCTCCGTTCACTGCTCCTGTCCTGTTCACTGCTCCTGCCCCGTCACCTCTCCTGCCCCGTCACCTCTCCTGCCCCGTCACCTCTCCTGCCTCGTCACCTCTCCTGCCCTGTCACCTCTCCTGCCCCGTCACCTCTCCTGCCCATCACATCACCTGCCCGTCACATCACCTGCCCGTCACATCACCTGCCTGTCATGTCACCTGCCTGTCACTTCTTGTGCCCGGTCACCTCTCCTGCCCTGTTGCCTCCCCTTCCACGTCTCCTCTCCTGCCCTGTTGCTTCTCCTGCCCTATCGCTGCTCCTGCCCTATCACTGCTCCTGCCCCGTTCACTGCTCCTGCCTCGTTCACTGCTCCTGCCCCGTTCATTTCTGCTGCCCCGTTCATTTCTGCTGCCCCGTTCACTGCTCCTGCCCCGTTCACTTGAGGTAATATACATTTTTATAGTCAAATTGTGTCCCCTAACGTGAACCCCACCGTCTCCATGTACGAGCTTCAAGTGCATGTAACTTCCCTCCTCGACCTGCTATGAAGACGCAAATACATTTGCGTCCAACGTTAACATGTCCTCTTTCAGATCCACCATGAATGGATCGATAATTCAGTTCCTAAGTATGCCTTGCCAACGTCTTTTCATGGTACACTTTCACGTTTTTCCTAGTCCTGCAGAGCTAGGCCCTGATTTCTGCCATCAAGCCCTTTCTGTTCTCTGCCTCCTGAAAGCTGCAACGTGGGATGCCTCCCTGACCTCTGTCCTACTCCCTGCGTGGCGAGCGGTGCCCGGCTCGGCCTGCTTGCCTGCCAAAGACAGTATTTTGCCTTTAAGTTATCAGTATAGCCGAGTTCAGCTCCTCGAAAACACATTCCAGTCTAGCAGAATAGATAAACATTTCCCCGGCTGCAGAGCAAAGGGCCCGGCCTCTCTGTCTCCATGCAAGTAATTCATTGCTCCTGTTACCATGGTAGGCCCATGGCCCCTCGCATTTCACGCAGACACGTAGTCACATATGCACGCATTAATAGTCAGTATAGAGTAGCCTCTGCCCGAGAGACCTTTTCTTCTAGATAATATAGTTCCCCAAACACAAGATATCAGATATGATTTAGGAACGAGTTGATCTGACATGCCAGACTTCTGTCTCTTTCCTCTAGTGCTAAATGTCAAGTCCCCTGCACCCTCTAGCCTCACGTCAGTCACACGTCATGCTGCTGTGCGCGCATCCTTGCCACAGATTTCTGCTGACACTGCAAGATTCCACTATGTATCCACCCACTTGTGTCATTTTCATGTGACGTTTCTAGCACACACCTCAGTGTACGCCCTAGTGCACGCCTTCTGATTACGTATTGTTACGCACATGTGTTCTTATCTCGTTTCTCTCAGCTGTTACGCCTTCTGTATTCCTCACCATTCTGTGCATTAACTATAAAAGTTATACTCTGTCAATAAAATATGCTCTATCCCTTCCTGATCCTTTATGGTGAAAGGAACATGATATCCTGGTTCGAACCATTCCATTTTATGGAATAAAACCCTTCATAACCCAGCTGGCACGGACTTTGTCTCTTTATTTTCGATTGAGTTATTTTATTGAACTTTACTGCATAGAAATTCCGACGGTAAATATTTATTTACCACATTAATTTGGCGCCCGAATAGGGACCCCTCCCCCACCCCACGCGCCGGTAGGTGCGTTGCAGGCTTTGCCCCCTGCCCCAGCCAAGACGGACAATTACGCGTACCCGCAGGATTTCCTGTATCTCCCTCAGGCCTACGGAGGTGACGGAGACTGCGATCAGCACCCAGACGAGGCGGTGAGGAGTGCGGAGGATCCCGACCAGAGCCCAGCCAAAGAGAACAAGGTCCGAGGTATCTAGAGGCCCACCAGTTCCGAAGTATCTACGCCACGAGTCGAGTCGAGTCTAGTCCGGTCTAGTCCAGTCGAGTTTCCGAGGCCTTCCGTTCCGTGCTTCCCGGTGAGTACCGTTGCTGGGGACGCATCTAGACGGGTGCATTACTATGTATCCGGTAAAGACGGGTTTGGGTACACAGACCCGGTCTGCACTGTTTTAGCAGTGTATCTGTACTGTTTAGCAGTATATCAAGACATTCAAGGGTTCGATTTTGTTCTCGTTTTAGAGTTCAAGGGTAGTCAATATGTGTTCAAAATGTTTTTATGTGATTAATGTCGTGGTATGAGTGACTGTTTGATATACATTACTGTGTTTTTGTGTCAAAAGTGTGTTCAGGTTCAAGTAAGTATCAAGTACCGAGTACCAAGATGCCATTATTCAGCAAATTAAAACAGATAGGAACTAGAAAAGGGATACTAGAGGAAGCAATTCCTGTCCCACCCAGGGACACTCCCGGAAATTTTATGTACCATAAGCATGGCTTCGAGGCCATACTGTACCTAGATTTATGGGCCGATTATACTAAGAACCTAGAAGAGAAATATAGATGGCCCGTTACAGGGACATGGGATGCAGATTGCATCATGAGAGTAGAAGAAGCACTATGGAAAAAGAAAGCCAGACAATCTCAGAAAGATGCCATAGAATTGTGGCGTAAAGAATCGCATAAACGAACAGAAAAAGAATTCAGAAAAGCAGAAAAACATAGGGAAGATTCAGAAAAAGCCAGAGAAAATGAATTAGTTGAGGAAGGTATACGAGTCAAAGCAGAACAAGTAGACCGACAGCGAAATACTCTTGCGAATGGTATGTATCCTCTTTTGGCCGAGGGTTTACCTAAGGCCACCCCGGAAGTACCAAAAGATCTACCCCCTCCATTAGTTCCGACTAAATTACGCCACAAGACCGCAAAGGACATATTCCTTTCTTCCTATTTAGACGACGTAGCTCCCGCATATACAAATCCACGTGTCCATGCACCTCCTGCTGACGGCACCCCACCCCGAGATAATCTACCATTTCCGCAACAACAAACTCCTCCCGTTCCTGCGCCTGTTCCCCCAACACTTCCCGCACCTATTATCACATCCCTTCACGTTCTTCCTGGCATTAATCCACTAAATCCTTTTGGACCTGGCACCTCAGGAGGTGCGACAGGAGGTTTTCGAACACCGCCACAAGCACATCGACTGACTTATAGGGATTTAGCAAAACAACGTACACCTCAAACAGCGAGTTACGACATACTTAAAGAGCCTCTCACAGACTGTAGATATGATCCAGTACCCGGTAAAGACGACAGAATGATGCTAGCATCAGTACGTCTACGACGAGTTGCAAACTATTTAATGTTACTACCAGGAATGATTGATCATCTAGACAGAATATATCATTTTGTCCAAACGGGGGAAGGTCCTGAAAGTATTGGCGAGGCCATGGCATACCAGAAAGTTGACACTCAAGGTATGATATTACGTTTCTTCATAAACTGCTTGATAAGAGATCAAGATAGGCCTGGCGTAGACAAGGAAGAGATGAATGCACTTAACAAATGGGGTCAGAATATAGCAGACGGAAAGCATGATAAACAGAGTTGTATAGATAACATGTACAGAAGGATCCGAAAAGCAGTAGTACGAATACATGAAAGAAGGCAGCCTGAAAGAGAAATATATACAGACAAGAATGAATCCTCGGAGGAGGAGGAACAACCAGAGACCACAGCAGAAGCATTGCAATTACCAGCTAGAGAAATGATAGCATATGTAGGTAAGGGAAGACCCTTTAATAATACAATGCGTCCGGTACGTCCAGAAAGTAAGAGACTTTTTCACGCTGCTATGTCAAATCCGAGAACTCCTGAACATTTGTTTCAGGCTACCGATAAAATACTTCAAGATCGAATGGGGTACCATGTACTCAATTCCATGGATGAACAAGAATTAGCCCGGTCCGCCGTACAATGGGCTGACAATTCTAGTACGTATAATGATGATGCAGTAGCTCAGACGTTTTTGAGCCTTTCCCCTGATGAACAGAAATTAGCTAGTGTATACATGATTCAGCATCTCATTACGTTGTTTAAAAGCCAACATTCTGATCCAGGTCCCTCACCGGATATATTAATAGAACTGCTCTCTAATAGATGGAGATTTATTTATTTATTTATTTATTAAGCAATTTGTATTGCGCAGACTAAACCCGAAGGTATCAAGGCGCCTATCAAAATCAATAAACAGAAAATATACAGAATATAGAATGCCACTAAAGCAGATTGCCACTAGGGGTATGCAAGTATGAAAAGATGAGTTTTGAGCGCAGATCTAAAGGATTGCAGAGAGGGGCTAGATTTTACTTCAAGAGGGAGGGCATTCCACCACTTGGGTGCCAGAAAGGAAAAGGCCTTACCTCCCCATCTTACTTTTCTGACACGAGGTACAGAGAGGAGGAGTTTGTGACCGGAACGAAGATTTCTACTAGGGATGTGCCTAGAAAGAATGGATCCCATACTTGTAAGGTTGGGTTTAGCAAGAGCTTTATACACCAGGCACAAGGATTTGAAACGGATCCGGTATTCAACGGGGAGCCAGTGCAGTTGTTTTCGGGCTTCAGTGGCAGAGGCACGCTTAGGTAGGTCAAGAGCAAATCTCGCTGCCGCGTTCTGGACCACCTGCAAGCGCTGTAGGTGGCTCTTGTTCAACCCTGCATACAGCGCATTGCAGTAATCTAGTCGCGAGCCCAGAAAAGCGACAGCAAGTTGCTTTCTTGCCTGGGGTGACAGGAAATGCCTGATTTTCCTCAGTGTGTGGATAATCCCCCAGCAGGTCGAAACAGTCCTGTTGACCTGTTGGCACATACTGAGGTTGGGGTCGATCATAACTCCCAAGTTTTTAGCTGACAGGGTGGGCTCAGGACATGCACCCAGCGAATCCGGCCACCACTCCGCCGACCAGATCGATTCCTTTCCTCCAAAAACCATCACCTCCGTCTTCTCCCCATTCAGCTTTAGTGAATTGTGGATCATCCACTGGCCAACTGCCTCCATGCAGGATCTAAAGTTTGCGGCAGTTGACGTAGCTGGCTGGGAGAGAGAGACTAGGATCTGGGTGTCGTCCGCATAGGAAACTACCTCCATCCCAAAAGATCTGATAAGTCTGGCAAGGGGGGTCACATAGATATTAAAAAGGGTAGGGCTAAGCGCTGACCCTTGGGGGACCCCACATTGCACAGACAGGGATGGAGATAGGAATGAGCCCAGCATTATCCTTTGCTCTCTGTGGTCGAGAAAAGAGGAAAGAAGTCCCAGAGCAGACCCGCGGACCCCAATTTCCCTTAGGCGAGATGTTAATACCGCAGGGGAAAGGGTATCGAAGGCCGCAGTGAGGTCTAAAAGGATCAGGAGGGAGGTCTGACCCTCATCAACTCTGGTGCGGATAGTATCCAGCACTATGGTGAGGGCAGACTCGGTGCTATGCTCCCTCCTGAACCCATGCTGGGAAAGATCCAGACAGCCCGAGCTCTCCACAAATGCAGCCAGATGGAGAGGCCTAGGTACCGATTTAATTAAAGAAATTCTAGAACATAGACACAAGTATAGTACTTTTCTGAAACCACAGTTTATGTCAGCTCCACCACCCCCAGAAAGAAAAATGTTTTACTTCGACAGACAGAATCCCTTACGAGAAGTACATCCAGTAAGAAAAGATGATGACACATTAGAACGTGTATTTGTATATACACCCCTCACTAAAATAGAATTGCTAGAAATGAAGAAACTAGTACCCTGTCACGATAAAGACCCTGCAGGTTTTCACCGAGAAATTAAAGATATGCTACTCATGGGTGACTACACGTACTCAGATATTATGAAAATGTTAAAAGTACTGTTGCCTGCTGGCATTTACGAGAAACTCAAAGAGAAAGAATGGGAGGTGGGAGATAAAAAGATTAATTGGACCGAAATAGAAGACGAGGAAAATGGTCGTACTCCAGGGTTAGGCCTTGGGGAAAAAGCTAAAGCATTACCAGGATTAATTGTACAGGTTTTGCCAAGATTATTGACAACGAAATAGGAAGACTGGGACGCAATCTCAGCCTGTAAGCAGAAACACGATGAAGACACTAGTGATTTTTATTCTAGATTCGAGAAATGTTTTATTATTAATAGTGGCCTGAAACCAAGTAGCGAGTCATACCCGCACCTTTTTGTAACCAAATTAGTCGAGAATTCCCTGCCACAGGTTAAGAACCGTGTATATAAAGTCGAAAGCACATGGCAAGCAAATACGCCATCCCAAATGTTACAAATGTTACAGTACCACCAGAATAGAATTAGAGAAGAACAAGATCATGAACAAAGGCGTATGAAGGATACGAAAATGAAAATGCTAGTTGCTCAGTCAGTCCCAGCTGACGGTCAGAAAAGGGGTATGACACAGTCTAATAATTCGGCGGCTCCCGTTAAAGGGACATGCAACTACTGTAAACAGCCAGGTCACTATGTAAATGAATGTACCGTCCTGAAACACAACATAGCCACAGGTAAAACTAAAGAGAGACCCCGTCAGCCTAGCCAGGACCAGATCCAACATCAGGTCCAGCAACATGTTCCACAGAACACCCAGCCAATGCATGCTCCACAACAGACAGTACAGACAGTAGCGGTACCACAGCCACAGCCTATTGCCGCGACACAGCAAGTTTCACAACAGATGTACCAGTATGCACAATCCGATTACCCCGATTATCAGCGATACACATGAAACAGCCTAGAGAGGGAGGTTGGCTTGCCTCTTATTGAAATTCCTGTAGATCAAGAGGGTCCTTATGTACATAGTCAAGTATTAGGAAAGGATAGAAAGTTTCTGATTGACACAGGGGCAAGTCGAACAACAATAAGTCACAATGAGGTTCCAGGGGCACCCCTCTCAGGCTCACAGAATGTTTCCCTTGGTTTTTCAGGACAGCCTATTGTTAATGAAGTATCGAAGCCTGTCCCCCTAACAGTTGGTCCATTGTCACGCACTACAGACTTACTACTCACGAAGTCATGTCCAGAGAACTTGTTGGGTATCAAGACACTGAAGGCTCTAGGAGCTGTAATATGTTGTTCTCCGGAAGGAGTTAGACTATTTCTACGTGACTTTAAAGGTCACTATGTGTTACGAGATTTTGATGACAGATTGAAAAATGTACCAGACCATTTGTGGGCGAAAGGCCCAACTGATGTAGGTTGTATGCACATTACACCATACCGAGTGACACTCAAGCCAGGAGTTGTACTGCCCCGAATCAGACAATACAAGTTACCACCCGATGCTGTAGTGGCTTTACTGGAAATCATTGAAGAGCTCATTGCACAGGGAGTGGTTGTCGAAACCGACTCCAATCTATGTAACTCCCCTATCATTCCGATTCTTAAACGTACTGACCCAAATGCACCACCCGTTTATCGGTTGGTGATTGATCTGCGAGAATTAAATAAATGCATTGTGCCACAGTACCCTGTGGTCCCCGACATCTCATCCTTATTGACTGCTATTGATTCAGAGGCGACGTTCTTTACTGTAATTGACCTCAAGAACGCCTTCTTCAGTGTCCCCATTGATCCGGAGAGCCAATATCTTTTCGGATTCTGTTTAAATGGCCGAAGCTTCAAATTTGCACGCGCACCTCAAGGATTCACAGAAAGCCCCAGCATCTACAGCCAAGCATTAAAAAGACAACTTGACAGTATTCAAATGCCAGTTAACTCTGCCCTGCTGCAGTACGTCGATGATCTGCTGATCACCGCTCGTAGCGAACCTGAATGTGAACACGCATCACTGACAGTCTTACATTTTCTAGCTGACAAAGGACACAAGGTTTCCCCTTCAAAGTTACAATTCTGTGTTCAGCAAGTGGTGTACCTTGGGCACTTGCTGTCCAAGAGGGGGAGACAGCTAACACCTGACCGCATCGAGTTAATTGCACACTTACCGCAACCAACGACACAAAAGGAAGTGCGGGCCTTCATTGGCCTCACCTCTTACTGCAGGCAATGGATTCCCCAGTACGCATTTCTAGCCAAGCCACTTATACAGTTGACAACACAGGAGGCAGCGACTTCGACTGTCCTCCCTTGGACTCAGGAACACACACAGGCTTTTGATGAATTAAAGAAAGCATTATGTCAAGCACCAGTTTTAGCAACACCTTGTTACAGCAAACCTTTTACACTCTTTGTTACAGAACGTGATGGCACAGCATTATCCGTCCTCACACAAGATCAAGCAGGTTCACATAAGCCTTGTGCTTATTTTTCGAGTGCATTAGACCCAGTAGCCCAGGCTCTGCCTGCGTGCTTGAAATCAGTTGCAGCAACAGCCTTAGCAATCCGACAAAGTGATTCCATAGTGTTAGGACATCCCCTGACAGTACAAGTTCCACACTCTGTGGAAGTTCTTTTAAACAGAACACAGACTCAACACTTGACTATAGCACGACTGACAGGTCATGAATTGACATTGTTCCAACCACACATAGAAATCAGACGCTGTAACATACTCAATCCTGCCACATTGTTACCTTCGAACATTACAGATCCAGCTCCACATGACTGTGTAGCGATCATTAATGCAGTAACAAAGCCCCGACGAGACTTGACAGATGTTGCACTGACAAACCCAGACCTGACACTTTACGTGGATGGTTCATGTATGAGAACAAGCACAGCGGAATTAGTGGCTGCATATGCAGTGACCACTGAAACTGAAGTCAAAGAAACACACCGTATTGATACATTGTCTGCTCAAGCTGCAGAGCTCATTGCTCTGACCCGAGCCTGTATAATAGCCAAAAACAGGAATGTTAACATATACACAGATTCACGTTATGCATTTGGAGTCGTACACGACTTCGGTGTACTCTGGCAGGAAAGAGGTTTCTTGACCTCTCACGGAGCCAAAATCCAACATGGTCCCCTCATTCAAGAATTATTGGAAGCAATACATCTGCCTTCAGCCATAGCCATCATGAAGTGTAAAGCACATACTAAAGTTACCGATACCATTTCCCAGGGTAACGACCTGGCAGATCAAACCGCGAAACACTCAGCTCTGACTCATACACATGCAGCTGATATGACAAAGACAATAGTTCCGACACCAACACATTGCATGACAGTTAAGGATCCCGCACTAGATGTAATTGACATACAGACACATGCTACTCCAGACGAAATAAAGAAATGGACTGAACTAGGAGGGATCCAGACAGATCAGGGATGGATGACGAAGGGAAAAGCCACATGGTTTCTCCCCGACTCTATGGTCCAAGTTATGATCAACACTGCACACAGTCCAGCACACCTGGGAGAAAAAGCCATGTTAGACAGTTTACAGAATCTCTGGTACAACAAACATTTACGAGCAGCAGCAAAACAGAAAGTGCGTACCTGCATGATCTGTTGTCAGTTCAATCCAGGTAAAAGCATTCCCGTAGAGCAAGGTGGATTCAGTCCTCCCGATTACCCTTTTGAAGTCCTCCAGATGGATTATATCCAGATGGAACGATGTCGAGGATTCAAATACGTCCTCGTAGTTGTTTGTGCACTTTCCCGTTGGACAGAAGCATATCCAGTCCCAGATTACACTGCTCCGACCACTGCCAAACAGTTGGTTTGTGAATTCTTCCCACGGTACGGTTTGCCTCGTGTCGTGTACTCAGATAACGGCCAACCATTCTCGTCCGAATTAATGAAGCAGGTTTCACTCCTACTAGGATATCAGTGGAAATTCCACTGCGTCCGACATCCCGAGGCAGCAGGTCTCGTGGAACGCCACAATCAGACACTGAAAACACGTCTTGCTGAAATCTGTGCCGAGAAAGGGGTAGACTGGATAGTCGCCTTACCAGTTGCATTGTTTTACATGAGAATGGTTGCACACTCTAGAACTGGGCTATCCCCGTACGAGGTGGTCTTTGGTAGACCACCGAATATGTGGGGGACGCCTCTGCCTCGTAAAATTACTGATGTTGATAGTAACATGTTGACAGATTACCTTGCCTCCTTGATGTCTGCACTACAATCTTGTCGTTCACAGGTAGCTGCAGCCTTTCCCGACCATACCGAGGTGAAGCCGCACGAGATTACACCGGGGGACTTCGTTTTTGTATGACATTTCGACAGGAGAAGCCCGCTGGAGCCCCGCTGGCAGGAGCCGAAGCTCGTCTTATTGACCACGAGGACGGCAGTGAAGTTGGAGGGCCGCAAGGGATGGGTCCATATGAGTCATGTTAAAAAACTTTACGGATCGCCGCCAGAGACTGACTCTTCCTCCCCCTCTAAAGACTGCCCAGATTCTAGTGACTCTAAACTTCCCCTGGTAGAGAAAACTCCTCAACAGGAGTATAAATCAAAGCTGAGGTCTAGCAAGTCAGACAGTTTAATTGTTTAAGTCCTCCCCTAGGTGAATCGGTTAGACAAGTTTCTGACATGTACCCGTTAGACCCCAATAGAGAGAGAGATAGACAGAAACAGCTCAAGAAACGAGAATATTGTAAATCTCTTCGTAGTCACTGTATTGTGACATTATTGATTATGTTTTTTCTGAGTCTTACGATTATTGCTGCAAGTATTCTGCTCCACATGTATTTCCCTATTTCCATACATGCACATTTTTTTCCAAACAGCACTGTCGAGCATACTTTTAGTGAACTGCCCCCGCATGAGTTAGCTTACCGACTTGCGCTGCGCAACAATACTTTTATCAGTATGTTACATCATTCTCATCAGACCAGCAATGCTACCAATTGTTGGATATGTGGCCGACTTCCTCCCTATCAGAAATACAAGGGAGTCTTGCCCCTCTTCCCGTACCCGTTCACACATAATGGTTCCTGTGGTGCCTGGTTTAGTTTAATAAATTCTTTAGACTCTGAGTCCGTAGTCTACAAAGGCAGTTGGATATGGGGAAATCTGAACACAGTTCTGCATAAAGCATGTTACCCTAACAAGGAGGGTCTTCCACAAAGGACAGGGACCGATCTAGAAAATGAAGTATATGGATTAGGTAATTATACACTTAACCTCATGATTCTGAATGTTCAGTCTGATACAGGACCAGACTTGCCCTCTATGTCAGTATTACCCGTCAAAGGCGAATTATGTGTCAGAAAGAATGGTTCAGTACCTCTAGGTCATAGTAAATGTACTACTGTGATCGAATTCAGTGATAAAGGCAAGTCTACATTCAAAGCTACCCGCCATTCCTATTTCATTTGTGGTCGTACAGCCTATATACGTTTGCCACTAGATTGGGATGGGACATGTTACATTGCATTCCTTCTGCCACCTGTTTTTCTAGCTCCACCAGATTATCATAGAAACTCCCATCTAGTTCATAGACCCAAGAGAGATCTCCCGCTTGTCGACTATACTGAAACGGCATGGGAACGATACACAGATTTCAATGAAGGTTTCTTTCCCTATTTAGGTGCTGTCTTTAATAGTAAATCTATACGTCACTTAACCAGAACCCTCGAAGCAGTAGTGAATGAAACTACTTCCGCCCTAGGTAACTTGACCGAGGAACAGTCTGCTATGAGACTTGTCGTTCTTCAAAATCGTCTCGTCCTTGACGTCATCCTGGCCGATAGGGGCGGGGCCTGTAAAGTCCTCGGATCGAGCTGCTGTGTTTTCATTCCAAATAATGCACCGTCAGTATATAAAGCTATTACACGTCTCCATAAGATTGCAAGTCAGATACACCAGAATCCAGGTACCTGGACTTGGTCCGGTTGGTTCTGGAGCGTGTTATCAGCCTGGGGTTGGAAAGTCCTATCCTTCCTCGGAATAGCCCTTCTCATAGTATTCAGTTGTTGCCTATGTATACAATGTGGGCCGACGATTTGCGGCTTGTGCGCCACATCCTGTTTTCCTCATCCAAGTCCACGTTCTAAATCCCGTCTGAAAAAGGAAGAGCAAATGATGTTATATGAACAAATAGATGGACTAATGAGGATTGATGTATCATGAAGGGTCCGTAGGGGACAAGGAGGGAATGAGGTAATATAAATTTTTATAGTCAAATTGTGTCCCCTAACGTGAACCCCACCGTCTCCATGTACGAGCTTCAAGTGCATGTAACTTCCCTCCTCGACCTGCTATGAAGACGCAAATACATTTGCGTCCAACGTTAACATGTCCTCTTTCAGATCCACCATGAATGGATCGATAATTCAGTTCCTAAGTATGCCTTGCCAACGTCTTTTCATGGTACACTTTCACGTTTTTCCTAGTCCTGCAGAGCTAGGCCCTGATTTCTGCCATCAAGCCCTTTCTGTTCTCTGCCTCCTGAAAGCTGCAACGTGGGATGCCTCCCTGGCCTCTGTCCTACTCCCTGCGTGGCGAGCGGTGCCCGGCTCGGCCTGCTTGCCTGCCAAAGACAGTATTTTGCCTTTAAGTTATCAGTATAGCCGAGTTCAGCTCCTCGAAAACACATTCTAGTCTAGCAGAATAGATAAACATTTCCCCGGCTGCAGAGCAAAGGGCCCGGCCTCTCTGTCTCCATGCAAGTAATTCATTGCTCCTGTTACCATGGTAGGCCCCTGGCCCCTCGCATTTCACTCAGACACGTAGTCACATATGCACGCATTAATAGTCAGTATAGAGTAGCCTCTGCCCGAGAGACCTTTTCTTCTAGATAATATAGTTCCCCAAACACAAGATATCAGATATGATTTAGGAACGAGTTGATCTGACATGCCAGACTTCTGTCTCTTTCCTCTAGTGCTAAATGTCAAGTCCCCTGCACCCTCTAGCCTCACGTCAGTCACACGTCATGCTGCTGCGCGCGCATCCTTGCCACAGATTTCTGCTGACACTGCAAGATTCCACTATGTATCCACCCACTTGTGTCATTTTCATGTGACGTTTCTAGCACACACCTCTGTGTACGCCCTTGTGCACGCCTTCTGATTACGTATTGTTACGCACATGTGTTCTTATCTCGTTTCTCTCAGCTGTTACGCCTTCTGTATTCCTCACCATTCTGTGCATTAACTATAAAAGTTATACTCTGTCAATAAAATATGCTCTATCCCTTCCTGATCCTTTATGGTGAAAGGAACATGATATCCTGGTTCGAACCATTCCATTTTATGGAATAAAACCCTTCATAACCCAGCTGCCACGGACTTTGTCTCTTTATTTTCGATTGAGTTATTTTATTGAACTTTACTGCATAGAAATTCCGACGGTAAATATTTATTTACCACACACTGCTCCTGCCCCGTTCACTGCTCCTGCCCCATTCACTTCTCCTGTCCTTTCACCGCTGCTGTCCTTTCACCGCTCACACCCGGTTACTGCTCTAGCTCAAGCCCCGTCACCTCTCCTGCCCCGTCACCTCTCCTGCCCATCACCTCACCTGCCCGTCACATCACCTGCCTGTCATGTCACCTGCCCGTCACTTCTTGTGCCCGGTCACCTCTCCTGCCCTATTGCCTCTCCTTCCACGTCTCCTCTCCTGCCCTGTCGCCTCTCCTGCCCATCACTGCTCCTGCCCCATTACTGCTCCTGCCCCATCACTGCTCCTGCCCTTCATCATCCCCATAAGGTCACCAATCATAGACTTCAGAACATTGGAATATTTTCTTAAATCACTAACAGACTCCTAAATACTGGGGTCAAACGCCGGGGCTGTCATTGCTTGAGTTGGAAAAGATTTGTCTGCACAGATGGCGTCATTATCAATAGGGCTTTGCAGGGGGGCAAATCTGTTAGTACATGCAATTATTAAATCTGCCAAATCATGTGCACATGGGTCAGGAGGTGGTGTAAATACTGCTTCCAAATATGAGCTTACTCGTTTGGTTATGGGTGCAAAACCACTCTTGCTCCTGGGTTTCTCAAACATCTTTGGAATGGTGTGTGTTACACCGGGGCCTGTATGGGGAGGACAACTGTCAACAGAACTAGAAGTGGCGTGAAAACGGCCCCGGTGCACCTCCGGGCCGAGATTGCCGGGAAACAGTCTGGTAGGCATTGATGAACGTTGCTTCAGCAGGTAAACACTGTGAATATCACTGCCACAAAACCTAACTAATAGCAGCTTTAAATTGGCATGTAAACTTGCTGGCAGCGTCCTCACAAATGAGGTGTGATCACGGGCTCACAGCAGCCGCAGGGCCATCAGAGTAGCCGTTTTCGCACTATGCTACACTGATGGCCCTTTCAGTCTCACTTTGCAGGCCCACTAGACCCAGCGGGGAAGGGGAGGAGGCCGGGCGCAGTGCAGAGGCCTTCTGCATATTCACGTTGCACCACTCATGCGTGAAAAAGAAAGAAAGGTGTACTTTAAAGTATGGCAATTTTACAGTCCCCGGTACGCTCTTTCAAAACTAAGAAGTAGGGGAACGGACTAACATAATTTTAAGAAGTAAGGGCACGCCGTGCCCTTCCGTCCCCGCCCACTTCTAACGCTGGTACCGTGTGTAGGAACCGTACAGCGCCTAGACGTCTGTCTCACGAGGATAAGTAACCTGCAGGGCATTAGAGGGAGAAGGAGCGGTGAAGCACAGATGAAAAGAATGAAGACAAGAACCGAAAAGAACTAAACAAGTCTCAGGTATCTAATGGGGGCGGCTGAGGAACGTGGCGCACTGGTCAGTCAGTCAGCAGTCTGGCCAAAAATAAAATGACCACTGACTGAGCCGAATCCGATGCCAGCAGTGTAGGGCAGGGATGGGCATAGTAGGGTGGAGTGGTAGGTGCACTGTAAGTGCGCCAAAGAAGTGTGATGGATTAAACCCAGATCAGTTGACTGGGGTTGAGTGTTTGATTTGCTCAAACGCTCCGTCCGTCATCCCCTTTTGTATCGCTTTGTTCGCCCTAAGTTTGCAGGGTATGCTCAGACGTGAGTCCCTTGCTCACTTTGCCACTGGATTCAAGCAAGCCTGGCTGAAGACGGCTGTAATGCCAGAAACCGGTCCAGGGAAGACATGGCTTTGGCAGTTCGGGCTGGACTGTTCCCATGAGGCACAGGGTCAGACTGATTTGCATATGGCCATTTCTGAACTGGGGAGGCAGAGTGGGCTAAAGAATGGTGATGGATTAAACCTAGATCAGTTGACCGGGGGGTGAGTGTTTGATTTGCTCAAACACTCCGTCCATCATCCCCTTTTGTATTGTTTTGTCTGTGTGGCCAGCCAACTTAGGCCGGACAAACAGACATGCGCATTTAGGGTTGGAGGTGGTGTATTAATATTTATAGCTCATTACCTTGTTGTTTGAACCCTTTTAATGACATTCTGAAACTTTACTAAGGTTCCTGTACTGACAGAAAGCATACGCATCATATGGTATGATCGTTGGACTGGCCCACTGCTTTGCTCCAGTGCACTGCGTTTGCGGAACCGGTCAGAGCTACCACCTCTAACATCTAACACACTTGTAACTCCCAGGTCCCCAAGAGCCTCTTGGTCCACCTAAGGTCAACGCAAGCCAGATTATCAAGATATTCACATGCAATAGATTCAAACCCAATCTAGCCACACAGAGGTGACATACAAAGTTTGTAGTTATCATTCAGATCTGACGTATAATGGCCTCTCAGGTTATGTCATGTTTAGACAGTATGAATTAAGTGAACCGATTTAAGGCTCATGGATGTTGGCCACTTGCATTGCATCAACTGCCAACCATGAATAAACGATCGGTTGGACAGATTACAAGCATTAGCAGAGCAAATAGGTCTAGGTGGGATGATGGTATTTTTTTTTAACTGCAAGCTTCTGGTACACAAAAAAAGAGCAAGAAATAAACATCCTGCTGCCTAAATGTGATGATGACCATATATGTTTGCAACAACATTTTAGATTTAAGAAAAAATAGCCATCACATAGAATATTAATTGAGAAGTACAAGTGGTTCCCACCAGGAAGTGTAACAGTATAAAAAATCTTTCTAGTTTTAACACACACAGGAAAACATTTGCTAACAGAAAATGCAGTATTGGTTTTCAATTAGTGTAACCTGATAACACAGTTTAAACATTACATGACAACTAAAAAGCATAAAAAGGCTAAAAGATGCATGGGTCAGCCAGTTGCAGCAGTGAGAGGAGGCAAAATGCGTAACTTACAGTGCAGGAAAACCGGTGGCCAAAATGAGCTGACCCATTACCCCAAGCTGTGCGTTGTGATGGGTGGAGACAAAACGCAAATGACATCTGAAGTGCCCGGTCAATGAATATATGGATATATGTATGTATTTAGTATTTTTCTTTTATTACGTAAGGCTGGTGACACACCAGACCTAAAAATACAGTTTAAGAAGCCCCATATTTTTGGGTAGTGTGTCAACTCTCCTCCATGGGGCAGTAATTACCTGAACTGCCACCAAGATGACATTCAAAATCAATTTATAGTTGCCTCATGTAGCGTAGCCATCTGGCTATTTTTTTTACAGCATCACCAGTACTTTAACGTCCCAACTGGTACAAAAATTGGAAAATACCCCTAAAGACGGCATCTCCCTCTCCCATTTCCTTTAAATGGTAAATATAAAAATAAAGTTCTGTCAAATGGGTGCTAGAGTGGCCTTAATGGCACCTAGCTGATAAAGTAAAGAGAGAAAGGCCGTGTGGAGAATTAATAAAGCCAATTTTACTTAAGGTTCTAACGGAGTATCAAGCCTGGGTCTTGAAGCATCTTAAGAAGTGAATGCATGGCCGGTATTTTGTGGGGTGCCCCTAGCTACACCCTAGTTAAGATTGAATCACTGTGCCTAAAGAGATGCATTCCCTTGAAGCTTCAATAGAGGCCTCCTTCCCCCCTCCCAGCTCAGAGTCCTCTCTTCAGTGACCATCCCTTGGGCACTGGACGCTGCAGCCGTGTCCAGTTTCCCAGATTCATGCCTGGTGAGCTGCCCCAAGCCAGGGATTTTCTTTGAAGTATGGGACTTGATGTCTTGTTTATTCGTATTTAAATGAGGACTCCACGGATCTGGGGTAAGGGCCAGAGTTCCAGACTCTGGACCTGGTGAGCCCGGTTCGAGTCTCGGCGTCAGCTCAGCACCCTGTGATCCTGGGCAGATCACCTCATCTCCCCGCGCCTACATAAATGAATGTGTCCTTGTGTAACATAACTGGTGCTCGTGTAAAGCGCTCCAGTACCTTCGGGTTGAGTTTTGCGCTGTACAAAACTGCAAAAAAATAAATTAAAAACCCGGCCGGGGGCAGCACATCCGGCAGGAGCTGGGAAGCGTGGCAGCTGTGTGTCCTCACCTTTAGCGGTGCTCCACCTCGCTCCTTCGGGCGCCTCAGGGCCTCCTCCCTCTGAGGGGGCCTCCCCTCCGCCCCGCAGGTCCTGGAGGCTGGAGCGGCCGTTGGAAGGGCCCCGCGGCCGTTGCAGAACCAACCGTCGCCCCAGGGCCGCCATTGCCGCGCGTGGTCAGCCCGCACGTGCTAGGACGCTGCGTCTGACGTCACGACGCTGCGTGGGTGGGCGGCCATCTTGTCACAGTGGCACGCGCACCTGAAAGCAGCACGTGCGCATCATTCGGTGCAACTCTCGAAGCCCCCTGGTCCCTGCGGATGCCAGCAATGGCTGCCGCTGAAAACAAGAGAGTGCGAAAGAACCAAGACGTGTTTAATAAGAAATCAAGCTAATTTGCGACATCTAGGTTCAATTCAGTGAGGTGAAAAAACATGATGGGTGCTCAAGCTGGGACTGGGAGTTTGTTTAACCACATATAAACAAGCATTGGCTGGCTCAAGAAGTAACTCTCTGTTTGACATTGATACTGGTCACCAAACGTGCATCATGCAGCAGAATTTGGTCCTGACACTTTCCTCTCTTTTAAATCCCAGCGTTCCTGACATAGATTGGCAAAAGTGGAAGGAAAGTTTTGAGGCCTATTTGGATGCCAGTGAAGAGGAAACAAAATGTATTTTGCTGTACCATTGCATGCTGGCCAATAGACACGATTTTTTAAGGTAATAACGATTTTACTCTGGCTGTCTCCCTCCGGTAATGGCATCAGCTTCAGTGGAAGTCAATGGGGAAAATACATTATCTCAATTATTATTATAAAATCTCCCACTTTCCTCTTTGCTAATGTTGGCTTGTATGCCATTGCTTGGTTACAATCCTTAAGCATCTTCCGCACGAGACAGCCATGGGAGACGGAGATGCCTGTAGCAAGTGCACCTCTCTGATTAAAATGTGTGGCGCATTAAACCTCACGGAAATGTTGTGGAAAGGCATGACGTTTACAGAAGACATTTCTGCCAACTGGAAGTTTTGTAGGGGCACTGGCGTTATTGGAACCAACGTGTAGCAACCTGATTAGAGATCAAGTGGCAAAAAAGACCAAAACAGGAAAATACAGGAAACTTTATTGACCACTTCTGTACTATCTCTTGACACAGTCACTGAACTGGCCTCGAGCTTCGAAAGCACAGTGTCCCATGTGGAACTAATGTGTTTGTCGTCCCAGTTATTTGGGCTCATGGTGTTTCTCTCAAAAATAAATCTTCAAGAAGGAAAAGTGGAAGTGTGATGGATAGAAAACCTAATCCTATTGAATGCTATTGTTGTGGTAGCAGTAGTCACTGTGGCAATGCAGTATTTTGTCCTGCTCTAGATAGGTGCAAGAAAAGAGGGTATTGCCATAGTTGGTAAGATTGTGGCACGGCGTGCCTCTGTAAAGGCCATAGGTGTTATTGACGTGCATGAGAAATCTTCCAAGGATTCAGACTTGGGCAGAATTGTGTGGTATTGTGTGTGGACTCAGTGAGCTGGGCAATTCATTGAATGATAGAGGAATGCACATTGGGTGTGTGTGTTAAAATACCTTTTAGCAATTCGCAGTGGGTAAGTAGGAGAAAGAATTGTGGCAAACTCTGGCTCCATCCTACATTGATTGGTGTGGAAGAATGAAGAACCTTTTTAGGTGTGGCTCTGAAGTACACCAGTGTTAGATCAGTGCCAGCCCACTGAGGTTCTGGGGGAGCTTAATACTGTTGTGCCTTTCAAAGAAAATTCCGCTGACAGACCAGTGTGTGTTGCAAAGGGTGGGTCATGCCTTTTGGGCTGGGTAGAGCAAAATAATGTACACATTAAGTCAGACCTCCTTAGGAACACCAACAAAATATACTGAAGAGTAAACTTCTAAAGAAAGTAAGCATGGAAGTGAATGTATTGGAAATACTGAATGTCAACATATGTTTTCAGATTAAAAAAAACAAAAGGAAGGTGCACTACATAAACATAGGCAAAGCATAATCACTAACTTAGTTTCCAAGTAATATTATGAGTGCAACAACTTCCGGCACCTGCTGCTGCAAGGTGTCTATTAAACAATAAGAATAAAAAAAAAGGAAGGTGCACTACATAAACAGTCGAGAGAGAAGTGAATTCTTTGAAGGTTCTTCTTTTTATTGGATAAGAACAGCGGCACACAGCCAACGCGTTTCGTTCCCCAGTGCCAAGGGAACTTCGTCAGGGCCAATTGTCTGGTTTGTGCACTTCTTGTAGTCGTACCCGAGGACGGTAAGAGTCTGTATTTAAGTCGAAAGATTAGTCAAATGACAAGTAATTTCATCATCCTGGCAGTGTATATCCGATAGTCAAAGAGTAGTCCTATCTGTGCATTTTTATGGAGACATGATAAAATCAAACATGGTTTTGTCGTGCTTAGTGCTTAGTAATTCTTTGCCGGTCCTGATTAGGATTAGGTAACAGTGGGTGAATATAATATTACACCTCTGCTAAGTGACGGACTCCTTCTCAGATGGCCCACACATCATCACACCGCAAAACTTCCCATTAAAGTCGACGTGCAGGTCTATATTCAATAACCAGTCAGATCTTCCATGGTAAGAAGTCGACGTATTTTCTAGTGCAGATAACGAAAACAGGACTCCTGTTTTCGTTATCTGCACTAGAAAATATGTCGAAGGAGTCTGTCACTTAGCAGAGGTGTATTATTATATTCACCCTCTGTTACCTAATCCTAATCAGGACCGGCAAAGAATTACCTTGCTAAGCACGACAAAACCATGTTTGAAAAACATGTAGGTGGTAAGGTGACATAAATATGTTGACCACCTCCATCCTGCCCAACTAAGAGATGGGCACATGGGACCTCTAGTGCCAGTCTTCCCTATGTTTGCGAGGCGCTGCAGAAAGTTTCCTTTGTTGTGGGCGCAAACTTAAAACTCTGCATGACTCAATGCGAACATTTAAAGGGGGCGACCTTCACCCGTTCTCCTCTCTCACCCAACACAAAACATTCATATTTGTGCTGATCGTGAGGGCCTTTCTCTCCTTACCACAGTTCAAACCACTGAACTCCTTCACAGGACTGAGGGACGTCAACGCTGCAGGGAATGTCCTCATGTCCTGCTTTACAGTGATCCCATCATGATCCCCTGTGTTTTTGTTTCATGGGTATTTGAATCCTACGCAGCAGTAGGAACAGGAACTGTGATCCTAATTTCAAAGGGGGCAGGGCCAGTAAGTCTGGGGGCGGGACCAGAGACGTGGATAAAAAAATAAAACATACTTATAAAAAACACATATAGTTAAAGTTCTCTACTCCAATATCTACCCACTCAGGTCATGTAATAATAGTAGACTGTAGCTACCCATACTCTGATATCTAGTGTTGGACTTAGACATTTTCTAGCTGTTTTTCTTTGAAGAATTCTTTCAAGTCAGGGGAGCACTGTGACTGGGCATGTGCACCGACTCCATGTTTCATGGTTTTATATCACCATCTGGTTTGGATGTGTACAGATGGGGCTCCAAGATTCGACATGTCTTGTACGTTTTTCCGGGGCCATGTGGTAAAAACCGTCAACTCCCACCATCAGCCTCATACCCAAGTCCCCCAACGCCAAGACCCAAGTGCCCCAACAAGGCCACATGACCACTTCGCCAGCCATCAACTCCGAAGAATGTGGCGCTTCTAAGAGTGATGAAACAGATCCTCTTTCAGTACTGCCCCACTTACATGCAAAGTACCCGTGGTGGACCATCATGAGGTTCATAACCTCAGCCTCTTGAGAGAGACCACAGCGATGCCTCGTGCAAAGCTTGCCTTGCTTTCTGCTCAAGGAAAAGCCTACAGTAGAGATGTTGGGTTCACAGTAAGATTTACTAATAGTCTGCTACTGATACCTATCCCTACTCTCTTTGCCAAACAAGACCCCTTTAGTGCCAAGCAGGAATAGAACCCTAGCCCCTACAGCATTCAGCCATACAAGGCTACACCCGACCATCCGACCTGACGCTGCAATTCCTGCCACGCTCAAGGGCATTCAGAAATCCACCCCTGAGACATTCAAGGACCCGTTAAGGAAGAGGTAGTAACAAGTATTGTAGAGAAAAACTATAAGCCCTCCCCCACCGACCCTGTCTATATCAGAGTCCATGTTCCCTTTGGCTCCCTAGTCACCCACAAATGTGCCTCTGTTCGGTCCACAAGCAATGCCTGCCCACATGACAAAGAGAGTAAGAAGTTTGATGCACAGGGCAAAATGGTGCCTACCTGGGCTGTTATCCCCTGGTGGTTGGCACCTCTGGAGGGCTCCTCTCCCGCTATGACTGGTCCCAGTCGGAGGAGATGCAGAAGATGGTCAAACATCTCCCTAAAGAGTTCAGGAAGAAGAGGGTGGAGATAGTGTCTGAGGGCAAGGATATCTCCAGTGCCAACATTTGTTTTACCCTCGATGCCTTGGACACAGTCTTCCAGAGGGGCTAACACCAACACCCTCCTCAGACGCGAAGCCTGTTTCCATATCTTAGGGTTAAAGTCAGAGGTAAAACTGCATCTACACAACCTCCCGTTCGATGGGTAACACCTATTTGGATGGCAAATTGACAAGAGGATGGAGAAAACCAAGAAGGCCCAAGCATTGCAAAATTGATGGGTGTCCTTCAAATTCCAGCCGCTAGTGGCTCCTCCCCGAATCAGCCACACTCCGAGGAGAGACGCCTGCAGTCCTTTCACCAGCAGGAGTTCGACAGGAACTTTACGAAAGTTGCATATAAGGCTACAAACAACAAGGGCAGGAGGAGTGAGGTCCCGGTAAAGGAACTACTTCCAAGCATTGACTCGCCCCACCTTCCACCGCATTACACAGGATTTGTCAAGGGAGGAGATAGCCTCAGATTACTGGGTTCTCGCAGTTGTTTACTATGACTATTAGGAACTTCTCACATCCCCCAGCATCTCACCCTGCACACAAACCCTTAGTAGAGAACATCTTTGCCTCCTCCAGGAAGAGGTGCAAGGGATCCTTCTCAAAGGCAAGGCAAAGAGGGTACCTCCTCACCCCCGGGGCAAGGTTATCTACTTTCTTCACTTCTTCATTTCTATGAAGGATGGCTCCTTGGGGCCAATCCTGGACCTCAAAGCCCCTCAACAAATGCACCCAGTCAGAACATTTCCACGTAACAAGTCTGCAAAGTGTCATCTCTCTGCTCCGGCAAGGGGAGTGCATGATGGAGATAGTGGCACTTTGACCACTATATAAGCCGATGCTTGCACAGATGCGCACTATTAGATTCGGATTGTGGTCACGGCAGAAGGGACTACATGTTTCTAGTGCGTTTATTCTGTCTTATGTCTTGTGCTTTCACTTTATTTTCAATGACCTTTTTTTTTTAAACGGCGTCGCTCTCCGGTCCACTGCAGCACTGCCGTATGTAGTGGAAAGATCATCTTCCTTACCTGACTCGCACACTTACTGTTAGGCCAGGGGTGGTTGGCAGACCAGTGGCGCTTTGACCGCTTTAAGCTGATGCTTGCATGGACAGCCAGCGGGTGTGCCAATGGCAAGCCCATCTGCACCCGTCCGTGCCTGGTTCGGGCCCGGGGCCCGTCACCTTGGTAGGCTAAACAGCGAGGAAGGGGTGCGTAGATCTATTCTAGAGAGGAGATGCTGGCACTAAATACTCCAGTTAAAAGCAGGATTTGCCCTATAAGCTCCCCGCTGGTCCCGACTTGTTTGTGGATCAGTCCTCTGCTTATTTCATTCTTGGGGACGAGTGGGGGCGGGATACCGGTGTCTGCCCCTGCAGGTCTGGGCCAGTTGGTCACACTTCCTGAATCCAGCCCTAAGGTTAAATGTGCCTTGATAAATGCACGATCTTTAGTTAAGCGCTACATAGAATTGGCCGAGGTAATAGACACTCATCAACTGGATATCATTTTTGTGACAGAAACCTGGGCTGATCGGTCTTCGGGACCTTACATGGTTGCAATAGTCCCGCCCAGATACATGATTCACAGGCAGGATGGAGGATAGGAAAGTAGGGGGGCTTGCTGTAATTCATCTTGATATCTATTCAGCTATTTTTCCCCCTTTTCCCAAATTAAAGTTTGAAGGTTTGGTCTATAAATTAGATCTTACTAAGACCCAGTCGCTCAATGGTCTCTTGTTGTATAGACCGCCAGGCCCAAAAGCCCATTTTTTTTTTTTAAAGCTATCGGTCAGCCCTATGAATCTTCTCTATTTACATCTGATTTTACTTTGTTGGGCGATCTTAATTTCCACTTAGAGAATAGCAGTGACCCTGACTCAGCTGCTTCTGCTTGACTTAATGTCGGGATTCGGCTTAGAGCAACTTTTTGTGGGGCCAACCTACCGTGCTGGCCTTAGATGTACTTTTCCCAACTGTAGCTATCTTGCTAATTTAGCAATATTGCCAGTTACGTGGTCTAATCACAGTGCAGTGACTTGGGAAATGCTCCTGTGTCATAGTCCAGCCCCCGAGAAGGCTTCAAGAAACACATTTATTCCTGGTCAAGGAACCAGACTAATGCGCAGGGACTCGATTTGATCCTGCTCAACTCTCACCCAACCAAGTCGAATCACCCGGATAATATGGTACCCAATTATTCCTCCTGGCTGACTGGAGGTGCCAACATGCCAGCTCCAGTCAAGCAGACTGCATCAAGGAGGAGCAAACCTACGTCTCCGTGGTTTGGTGAAACGCTTCGGGCTGCTAAGAAATCCTGCCGTAAACAAGAGCATATTTCGAGGGAAAACCATGATAATAATAAAAAGTATAAAACACTAATTTCTGCTGGAAGATTATAAAAAGCTTAAAATGAAGGGAAAATCTGAGTACTTGATTAATTCCAGTGATTTAGCCAGTTGCACCTACAAAGCCCCTTTTCAAGCTATCTTCAAACTCTACTCTTCAGTGGTTAAGAGTTTGGAAAGTGTTAATCAGGACTTCTGTGATTCCCTAGTATACATTTTTCAGAATAAAGTAGAGGATATTTTTAATAAGTGCACTTCTAATATAGCAATTCCACCTATTAGGAAGAACATCTACCCTAAGGATAGCAAGAAGGCTTCCTTCTCTGAGTTTAGTTTTCTCTTAGTAAACCAAGTTAGAGAGCTGGTTCTCTCTACTCGATCCGGTCATCTTACGATCCCTGTCCTCCTAACATTGTACACCTCATTCCTGACTTGGTGGTAGTCCAATTAACGTCCATTTTTAATGCCTCATTTAGGATCGGTGTCTCTCCAAAAGATTAGAGATCTCCTTCAATCCTTCCGCTGCTTAACACCTTCGCTGCGGCAGCGATTCCACCGCAGCGCTAAGGGGGCAGGGGGGGCGCGCCCATGCTGGTGACGGAACCGCTCCGTCACCAGCCTCGGTTGAGCTGTGCTCATGACGTAGCGGTTCCGTCATGGCCCGCCTGCTCAATAGAACGCGCCGCGCAGGCGCGAAATCAGCTCCGCGCAGGCGTGTCGGGCGGGCCATGACGGAACTGCTCCGTCATCAGCACAGCGCCACAGCGGCTGATGACGGAGCGGTTCCGTCATCAGCACGGAAAAGGTTAAGAAAGCCAACATGAATGCTCTCGACCCAAATTGCTACAGACCCTTCTCCAGGTTGCTCTTTCCAGATAAATTATTGGAGAAAGAAATGATTCTTCAATTATCATCTTTCCTGGTAGTAATTAGCTGCTGGCTGAGTCCCAATATAGGTTCCACAAAAGGTATTCCACGGAATCTGCTCTTATTATAGCTACAGGGATGGTGAAGGCCACAGTGGATGGTGGGGGCAAAGCCGCCTTCCTCCTTCTCGACCTGACCGTGGCTTTTGACACAGTCAATCATGACCTTCTGATGGATCAGTTGGACGAGTTGGGTATAGAAGGGGCAGCTTTGGCCCTTTTTCGATCCTTTTTTACAGAATAAATCCAAACTGTTTTACAGCTAAACCGTTTTTCCTTACCATGCAGAGTTCCCCAGGGCTCCTCGGTGAGTCAAACTCTTCTCAATATTTATATTACACCATTGGCGGCCCTGGTGAAATCTTTTGGTCTATCGATTGTCTCATATGCAGACTAACTGTGGGTGGTGAACTCCGCTCCGCCCAAGGAGTATGCAGAGTTTTGCCTACACCACCTTCTGCGGAGAACGCAGAGTAGGCAAAATCACACACACTCCTTGAAGGAGCGGAGTTGGCCTGCCCCCGCCTCCCACCCACCCTATTATTACCAATTTCTAAAGTTTTAAAAAAATAACTTCAAAGCACCGTACCTTATCTGTGGCATCTGCAGCGTCCCCGGCTGGCCTCCTCCTCTCTTCATCTCGTTTGTGTAGAAATCTGTGCATGCGCGGATGCCCGCGCATGCGCATTCCTTGCGAAAAATGCGCATGCGCGGTTGCCCGCGCATGCACAGTTTTTACTGCGAATCCCATGAAGATAGGAGGAGGCCAGCCGCGGACTCCGCAGACGCCGCAGATAAGGTACGGTGGTTTAAAGTTATTTTTTAAAACTTTAGCAATTGTTAATAATAGGGCGGTTGGGGGGCGGGTGGCGTAGCGGAGCTACGCTGATCGCCCCCGTGTTTGTTATCAAATGCCCACTACGCCCAGGCTTAATGCAGACAACACACAAATTGTGGTTTCCCTTTCCACCAATAGTCCTGACACAAACGAGACGTTCTGTAATTGTATGCGGAAGGTTGGTGGTTTAATGGATGTAATTTGCCTTAGGTTGAATTCTGCAAAAACTTTTGGTATTCACAAAGGGCATTTACGAGTAGTAAAGTTAGACTTTTGTCTCAGTTTTGGTCTCAGTCAAACTTAAGACCAAATCTTAATTTTAACTGAGACAAAAGTCTAACTTTATCACTCGTAAATGCCCTTTGTGAATACTAAAAGTCATAAAGTTAGACCTTTGACTCAGTTTACCTTTGTGAATCGGGCCCTGTGTTTTTACAACAAGAAACCCCTACTTGTTGGAAACTGTTGGACTTGGCCCTTATGGCAGGTTCACCCCTAAACTTTTTGCTTGTAAAGGTGACCGGGTGATGGTGATTTTTAGGTCTCGCCTGTCGATGCGCATGCGCATCGAGCAAGCGAGACTATAGGGGCTCATCTACTCTTTATCTAACTTGCAAGGAATCGTGGCGATTCCTTGCAGTGCACGCGAAATTTAAGCTCAATGCGCATGCGCATTGAGCTTAAATGCGCGTGCACATGCCCCCAGCCGCCTACTCTCTCTCACAGCCTCCCCCAGCTCCGCCCCCTCACTACTTGATTGCACGGCCGCTAGGCCGTGCCCCCCTACTCTCCTCCCCCCTCCTCCTCTCCTCCCCTGCCTGCCTGCCGCATTTCTCCTCCCCCTCTCTCCCCTCCGTCACACACCCTCTCCCCCCCCTCCCCGCCAACACCGCCTCGCGAGCTCGTCATTCCAAACCCGCCCTCCCCCGCCTGACCCCAGCGCATTTCTCCTCCCCCTCATTGCTCCTTCTCAACGTTAATAGCTGCTCTGCTCAACCTCGTTAACTGATAAAAATGTTTGGAGAAAGTGCCTGGTGGCCATGGCTTGTCCTTCGCTGGCTTTGTGACTGCAGTGTGGCTAAGCGCTTCAGAGCTTCCCTTCTCCCACGTCCTCTCAGAAATGCCTACTCTCCTCCCCCCTCCTCCTCTCCTCCCCTGCCTGCCTGCCGCATTTCTCATCCCCCTCCCCTCTCTCCCCTCCGTCTCGTTTCACACACACCCTCTCCCCCGCTCCGCCCCCTCCCCGCCAACACCGCCTCGCGAGCTCGTCATTCCAAACCCGCCCTCCCCCGCCTGACCCCAGCGCATTTCTCCTCCCCCTCATTGCTCCTTCTCAACGTTAATAGCTGCTCTGCTCAACCTCGTTAACTGATAAAAATGTTTGGAGAAAGTGCCTGGTGGCCATGGCTTGTCCTTCGCTGGCTTTGTGACTGCAGTGTGGCTAAGCGCTTCAGAGCTTCCCTTCTCCCACGTCCTCTCAGAAATGCGTGTTTATAGAGAGCAGTGTGTTTGATTATGGCCAATAAACACCTACTGGCAGCTTAGATTTGCCTCGTTTTTTTTATGTCCCTTAAATTTTGCAGAAGAATTGCATGTCGGTCTCTGAGTACACAGAGCCAAGCCCCGGCTGATCTGATAAGAGGCACGGTTTACTGTTTTCTCAGTGGGTGAATGCATCACTTGTTTTTATGGGGACTTGAAGGGAAGCTTGGTTGACTTAGGAATTTCGTTTGAGCCAATGGTTTAGTTTTGCAACAACTCCTCCGCTGTACCAACAGCTTTGCTTTCGATTTCGCTACGGCATTTGTCAAATTGCAGTAGTAGTGCTCCGTGACTCCTCATAAAACACTTAGCGTTTTTTTTTTACTTTCCGTTTCCACTATCGCATTTCTTAATCTGCATTTTTAGTTGTTTTTGCTCCGCTAAAGCAACTGCTTTGCTTTGGCCATGTTTTACATTCAATTTTCGCTATCGCATTTATCTGCCCACATTATTAGTGTTTTTTGTTCCAAAGTAGCAACTGCTTTGCTTTTGGTGTGTTTTTTATTCGTTTTTCCTTACCCCATTTCTCAACCCGCCTTATTAGTGTCCTATTGCTAATGTCTCAAATGTTTCTGCTGGCAAAAATAGTGTTCCAATTGCACTTTTTTGGGGTAATCTATTCTTTTACTGCTAATCGCATAATGTTTATAAATGTAAAATAGTTTTCGCGTAGAGCTATCATGTGATTTCCTCTGCACACAAAGTTTTTTTTAAAACTAAGTTTGTGTCTGTCCTAACATCCGTTTCCTTGTAGCCACAGATTAAAAATTAACAACACTTATTTTCATTCTGTGCTTCTCTTTTACAATACAAACTCATCATTGCACCCTTGCTGCTTGTTAAACTTCTTTGGCTGCGTCCGATTCTTGCTCCAGGCAAGAATCGGACGCAGCCAAAGAATCGGGCGGTCCTATAAATCAGTCACTAGATCCAAGCACACACCTTCAATATTCTGGCACATTGAAGGCACAGGGACTGACCACGGGCAAGATTAACCCATAAAGCAAAACAGTGATAGGCGTCCTGGCCAGAGTGAACCAATTTAAAAAAAAAAAAAAAACGAGAAGCTGGTATTGAGCAGACCACACATAAGTAGATGGTGCAAACTAGTTGGCTTTTGTCTGGCAGCTAGCTGCACGTTTAACTAATTCACCTACCACCATTTGCAGGACAGACAAAATATATTAGTATTTATATGGGAAGTAAATCATCAGCACCAGGCATACCCAGCCTCCGGCCAGAGCCCAGGCCCACCCCCCAGCCTCCGGCAGGCCCAGCACCCAGCCACGCCAGCCCCCGCACCCAGCCTCGTCCCAGTGATTTAGTCCTTACTCCCAAAGGATGAAACCATTCTTATTATTTTATAAGGTGGGTTGTGCCGGCCCTTCTATAATTAGCTGTTTCTTGCCCACTATTCATGCCCAGCCCACAAAACCGGGGAACTAGCTGTAGAAACCTGATGAGAGCTGTTAGAACTCCTGGTAGCTGACTCACCCTCACCCTCACTCGCCCTCAACCCCTCACTCACCCTCACTCACCCTCACCCCCTCAAACTCACCCTCAACCCCTCACCCACCCTCACCCTCACTCACCCTGACCATCACTCACCCTCAACCCCTCACTCACCCTCAACCCCTCACTCACCCTCAACCCCTCACTCACCCTCAACCCCTCACTCACCCTCACTCTCACTCATCCTCACTCACCCTCACCCTCACTCACCCTCAACCCCTCACCCTCACTCACCCAAAACCCCTCACCCTCACTCACCCAAAACACCTCACCCTCACTCACCCTCACTCACCCTCAACCCCTCACTCACCCTCAACCCCTCACTCACCCTCAACCCCTCACTCACCCTCACTCTCACTCATCCTCACTCACCCTCACCCTCACTCACCCTCAACCCCTCACCCTCAACCCCTCACCCTCAACCCCTCACTCTCACTCACCCTCACTCACCCTCACTCATCCTCACTCATCCTCACTCATCCTCACTCATCCTCACTCATCCTCACTCACCCTCACTCACCCTCACCCTCACTCACCCTCACCCTCACTCACCCTCACCCTCACTCACCCTCACTCACCCTCAACCCCTCACCCTCACACAGTGCAATAGGTCTCGGAGCATTTGAGTTAGAGCTTTTAGAAATGTTTACGGCTTTTTTTTTTAATTCTTTAGCATTGGCTACAGGAAACAAAAAAGCTAAAGATTTACAAAAAAACCCATAAACAATTCTAAAAGCACTAACTCTAATGCTGCGAGACCTATTGCATTTCTAATGCTTGTTGGGGTTCTGCGCACTTTCACTGTGTCCCAGTGGAAAGTGCGTGCGCACTCTGAGTGCATGTGATGAGATAGGCCTGCCCTCCCATAGGAATGCATGGGGAATGTATGTGTCCCTGGTAGTTCCTGATGCGTGGGGTGTACAGGTTCGAATCTGATATGTGCGAACTCGTGAGAGTGAATGCTTCGCAATGGTGTGTGTTGCATGAGTGTGTCATACGTAGAAGTGCCACTTCTAGGAGTTGGCATATTAATATAAAATGTGTCTGGCGTGTGATTGGCTGGAGCAGGCTGGTGAGCCTGGCTCCAGGAAGGCTGGATGGGTCTGCCCGGTGGTGAGTGGGAGATTAACATGCTGATGGCTGGGGAGGAGTGTACCTGTGGCCTGAATGAGGCTGGGTTTTCCCCAGACAATGCTGGCTCCGCCCCCCTGTGGTGTGACTGATGTCCCTAACCCTGCCAGTGAAAGAAAGGGGTGGTTGGGCCATCAAGGGTACTCCCAAACCAGCTGCGACTGGTTTCTCCCCCACCCTACACCTCCAAACAAAGGATTTAGGTGTATAAAAATGGGGCTGTGTCCCCACCGAAATTGTTCTCTTCCAGGATCCTGAGGGGGCTGTTGCTGCTGTCGCTGGGCCAGAGGACCGCCACTTGGAGAGTCTCCCTGCCTGGAGACCCAGTGTGCTGGCTCTGGTCCCAGCCTTGCCCCCCTGCCTGCCTACAGGGACTTTGTTGCTGAACTGAGTGCCCTCTAGCGCTTGAGAGCGCTTTTCCTTTGCTTATAGCGCTGGGAGCGCTTTATTGAGGCCCCTGGCGCTTGGGAGCGCGTGGTCTGCTGGAGGCCGGTGCCCACCCGGCATTTGCCTGTTCATTTGTCGATCGCGCTTCCCCGCCCCGCATTTTGCGTGGGGAAAGCAGGGGCCGCCCTGCGTGTTGCCGCCGGTTCGCGGCTGCCCTCGCCGCACCTGTGGCTGTGGTTATTGCCTTTTTGGGCTGTGCCCCTTTATTTGCATCTACGAGTGCCCACCTCATTTATTGTCACTTTAAAGGCGCCGGTGCCCACCCGGCATTGCCCGCTAGATTGTCCCCGCGGTTGCCGCCCGGCCGCGAGCAGGAAGTCAGGCAGGCCAGAGGCGGGACTGCGGGACATCACGTGACCTTCCCCGGGCCGCGCTCTGATTGGCTGCCGGCCCGGGACAGGAAGGAGGAAGCCGGAAGCTGCCGGGAGCCGACCCCGGGATCCGGTGCACGAAGAGGGAGAGCGGCGCCTGTCTACTCAGGGCTCTCGGGACCAAGGGAAAGCCCAAGAGCCGCTGCAGCACGACCGGGAGCAGAGTGGAGCTCCCCGGTGTGGAGAGAGCCCCAGCACCTTCCTGCAGATAGCCGGTGAGTGGGACCGGGAGAGCAAGGGCAGGGAGCACACAAGCCTGAGAGAGGCTCTCGGGGCATTCCTGTTTGTGAGCCTTGCGAGGCTCACCACCCACGAGTGATTTACGAGCCAGAAAAGCTCGTGGGGCCTTCCCCTTTGTCCCGAGTCCCCCGTGAGGGACTCCAACGAGTGCCAGTTGTCCTTCGAGCCCCTGAGAGGGGCTCACGGCGCCACAGTGGTTTGGAGAGCCAGACCAGAGAGGCTCAGGCGCCCCAGTTGTTTGGAGCCCAGAGAGGCTCCGGGAGTGCCACCTTCATTTCAGAGCCCAGAGAGGTTCTTGCGCCCACAGCTGCTTTGCAAGCCCCGAGAGGCTCAGGGTGCCCGTTCGTTGTTTTAGAGCCCAGAGAGGCTCATCAGTGCCACAGTGGTGGTTCTTGAGCCAGAGAGGCTCCAACGTTGCCCTAACTTTCCCTGCACCAGTTGCCCAGCACTTTGTGGGCAACTGCCACGTTTAGGCCCTGACCTTGGGACACAGGGACTGCCACAGGTGGTGGCTAATGTGGATTTGGTGCAATTGTGATTGCTACACCTCTGAATGTATTGTTGATGCATCATGTGTTTTCCCTCCTTACACCTCTGAATGAATGTTATGCATTGCATCATGTGTTATGTTCTTACATCCCTACAGATAGTGTGATACGTAGGTGGTTGTTTTCTTCTTGCTAGTACAGGTGGTGCTAGCAGAGCCCAGGTTCCCTAGTGTAATCTCCTAAGATAGTGAGGGTTGCATAGGTGGTGCTCACCTGGTACCAGTAGTGACTGGTTGTATGATATTTTTGCGCTACAGTGATAATTCTATGATCTAAAAAGTGCTATTTCTGAAAGTGTTACTTCTGATTCCTGACAGTGGTCCAGGTGGCCCTGTCTTGTAAATATCCCCTGTAAATTCTGCCCGTGCCCCTGGCACATTGTAAAGTGTGTGTTTTATCTAATGTGTTTTGGTAATACAAAGGCTATTTTTATATATAACCTTGTGTGGAGTTTCCTTTGTGGTGGGCCTTGGGTGTTGTTGCTGGGGTGCGTGCGCAAATACTTAACTCATATCGCCTCCAAGTTTAGCCACGTTACCTAGAGGGCGAGTAGGGGTTATCTTGGCGTGTAACTCCCTTGCCCTGACTTGGGAGTGGTGGTCTCTGACTGACTTTGGCGAAAGCCCTGGCCAGCCAGGGATCCCATTTCTAACAGAAACCATATAACAGAAGTGCAGTAATGTGAATCGGTACAAACAATGTCAATAGTTTGGATACCTTTAAGGGGGATCCATGAAAAATTAGTATGCAACTAGTCCTGCTCTGGGGAACCTCTTTCCTTCATGTCGGTTGTAGACAATGCAGTTCTTGGATAGCATTGGCTAATCAGCAGTTGTCCAGGTCATTCCAAGGGATAAAAGTACAACAGGAAGCACCAATCTTGGCACACACCACACCGTCCATAGTGGTTATCGAGTCCAACACATACCGATGTTGCATCACTATAACGCGGATCACTCTCAACTCCTCCTTGATAGCCAAGCTCAGAACTGTTAATTAGTTTAATCATTTCCCATCTGGTTATTTGTAACCACCGGGCATTGGCTTTTGATTGCATGGTGAAAAGGGGTATTGAAACAAAGGCATTTATTTGAGCTTCTGTGAACAGTCTGAATCCTTCTTGAATGTCTTTGTACTGAGCTCAGTTAAAATACTTGGCAGATCTTCTCCTTCGTGCCTGATGCAACAGAGTTGTTTTCTTCTATAATCGATGTTGAGACAACTCAGACAGATCTTCTCCAGGGATAACCAGGGTTGGGGTTCAGGGGCGACGTCTACCAGAGACGAGCTGGGTGTAGGCAAGGTTGCCACACTGCCAGTACAGATCGATCAACATAGAGGTGCCCAATTGAGGGTCCAGTATCTGTACTATTGTAAGACAGTTCTCATCGATATCCAGAGGTATGGTTCCTTTGCCTCTGAAAGATAAAGATTGCAATGTAAGTTTTCGTACAATTAGGGGTTGCCCCCTTCACCTATTGATCTCGATTTCCCAGATTTTTGGGGGCGGGGTGTCTATGCTGGTGTTGGACCCCATCCCATGGGACTCATTCCCCCCTCGACGTGATTGAGATGAGTGGTCCTGCACTGGAATTCCTTGTCTGTTATCTATTGATCATTAACGAAGGTGGTCCCAATGATGTTAAGGGCCGCCCATGGACCGCACACGGAGGCAGGAGTGGATGTGTTTGTGCACTGGTGCGATTGCCTTGCTACCTCCAGGAACCTCTTTTCTACAAAGTCCAGGGGTCAAACAGTGTCCTCCCCTATGGTGCTTTTCCTGTGTATCCTGTCTAGCTCACTTTGAATGTCACTAGGTTTGGTAATAAGATACAGTGCTGTGGGGTTGGTCTCATACCAGGTAATGTTTACTAGAGTCCTACGGCATTGTACTCAGTTGGGTTGGAGTTTTGCCTGGATACTACATAGATACAGATGGGTGAGGCATTTTGCTTTTTCAGGGTCTATCTCCTGTGATAAGTAAAGCCTGTATGCACCTGGGGTGTGAGGTGCCAGCGAACAGACATAGCAAGATCCATTCATAGTTTAGGTACCTATACTACTCATATGCTGATACCAGGTGTTGTGTTGGAGTGCACTGTGTAGTGTGTGAGGTTTACTAGGGCTTGGTTCAGTGCAGGTGAGGTGAGAGAGGTCTCTGTGCATGCATTGCAAGAATGTAGGAGTGGAGTTTACAAAATCATGTACTTTTTTGGTTCTGGAGTGTGTCGAAAGTACCCTGGCTGAAGAGAGCGTGTACAAACATATAAGGGAACGTAACTTAGGAATAATTTGTAGAAGGTAGAATCGTCTTTGGGAGAGATGTCTGTTGCCTGGATCTGTCTTTTGTTGTTCATTGTCTGTGGTCAGGTGGCTGTTGTCTGTGTTTTGATGTGTGATGTTTGTTGTCTGGGCGCCCATGGCTGTTTTCGTCTTGGTGCGGTGCAGAAATATTGTCTCTTGAAAATGAAGTCACAAAGGTAAATGGAATTCAGAAGTACTTTAGCAATTAGTCTTTTGAGAGTCTGTATTAGAGGAATGGCAGGTTTCAGCAGCATTGGTGCACTTACAGTTCGATCACGGACCTGTGGGGTAACAGCTGTGGGATGTAGGTTACCTGCAAAAAACACATTTGTTAGTCAATTTATTGGAACATTACTGGTTCATTTATAAAAATGATCCTTCATATGGTTTCACTGGGGAACAAATTTTCCTATCAGGATTAGATGGAGGTGCTAGACATTTTTTACTGGCATCGGTGATGTTTTTAAACAAATTTTTGTGAGTGTTAGAATTTTGGGGATTTCTAAACTAATTTTAATGTTGTTCGCATTATGGGTTTCTACACCCTCTCCTTGAAACAGCGGGAGCAGCATTTTCTCTGCGAGCTATTCTATTCACAGCGTGATGTATTAGCAGGTGCTGAGGTGTCCATTTGACCTATATGGGCTGTTAGAAATGGGATCCCCGGCTGGCCAGCGCTTGCGCCAAAGTCAGTCAGAGACCACCACTCCTAAGTCAGGGCAAGGGAGTTACACGCCAAGATAACCCCTGCTCACCCTCTAGGTAACGTGGCGCGAGCAGCAAGGCTAAACTTGGAGGCGATGTGAGTTAAGTATTTGCGCACGCACCCCAGCAACAACACCCAAGGCCCACCACAAAGGAAACTCCACACAAGGTTATATATCAAAATAGCCTTTGTATTACACCAAAACACATTAGATAAAACACACACTTTACAATGTGCCAACAGGCACGGGCAGAATTTACAGGGGATATTTACAAGACAGGGCCACCTGGACCACTGTCAGGAATCAGCCCTTTTAGAACTTAGCACTAGGTAGAATTAGCACTTAGAACATAGAATAATATTCACTTTAGCATCAAATAGAACATAAAGTACACAACCAGTAACTACTGGTAACCAGGAACTCACTAGCACCACCTGTACTAGGAGAAAAACAACCACCTAAGTATCACAATACCTGTAGGGGTGTAAACACAACACATGATGCATAACATACATTCAGAGGTGTAAGGGAGGAAACACATGACGCCTAAACACATTCAGAGGTGCAAATAACACATGATGCATGAAATACATTCAGCGGTGTAAGAGCAAGGCACATGATGCATAAAAACATTCAGCGGTGTAGAACAAGGCACATGACGTATTCTCAACACATTCAGAGGTGCAGAAACCACAATAGCGCAAAACACACACTAGTCACCACCTGTGACTGTCCCTAGGCCAACTGGCCTCTCTAGGGCTAGGACGCCCTGTGTCCCAAATGTCAGGGGGCCTAAACGTGGCAGCGGCCCACGAAGTGCTGGGCAGCTGTGAAGTGAGGAGGATGTGGCCACACGCTGGAGCCTCGCAGGCTCTGGCCAAAAGAATTTTCCCTAGAGCCTCTCTGGGCTCTTACACAACAATGGATGCCCCCACAGCCTCTCTGGACTCTCTAAGAGCAAAGTTGCAGCCTCACTGGGCTGTCGGGGTCCCTCACGGGGGACCCGGGAATACTGGGGCGCCTTCTTGAGCCTCGTGGGCTCTTAGCCAAAAGATGCCCCTCTGAGCCTCGCTAGGCTCTCTGTAAGCATGCGGCCACTGGTGGAGCCTTCAAGGCTCAAAACAAACAATGCCCCCTTCCGTTGGAGTCCCGGCTCGGGGGACTCGTGGGGCAAAGGTGCGCCCTGGTGGAGCGGCCCGCTGTCAAGTGGGGGCCGCTCGAGTAGAGGCACAGGGGGGAGGTGCACGACCTCGCACCTCTCCCCTAGCCTAGCCGGCTTTCACTCACCGGCTTCGCGTTGCTGGAGATCTCCTCTGGTGCTCCGGCTGCTCCTCAGGTGCCGCGGGCGGGGCTCTGCTCCTCCGGGCAGCGGCAACAGGACTTTAGCACAGGTGGGGCTCTCTCCTGGCACGGGAGCCCCGCGGCCTCACGCACTGCTTCCGGTCTCTCCCCTCACCCTCCGGGGCTCACCTCTTCACATGGGAGCCCCGGCAGTCAGCTTCCGGCTTCCTCTCTCGGGTTGCGGGGGCGGGACTTCCGGGTTGCTCCAGACCTGGCAACGTCCTGCTGCAGCTTGCCTGGCTTCCTGCCTCGGGTGTCCGCCAATGACAGCGCGGCCCCGAGCAGGGAGGCGGGCACTTCCGGGTCGCACTTGGCAGCGGCCCAGCAACGTTCCAAAACACTCCTGGGCTGCGGCGGTGATTTCAACACGGAGTGGGCTCCAGTGTTAATGAAATATCAAGCGAGGTGGGCACTCGCTGTAGGGGCCAACAACCCAGTGGGCAATGCGCCGAAATCGGCAAAAACGGGTCCAATGCCGGGTGGGCACCGGCCTTTACAAATAAAGCGCTCCCCAGCGCTACAGCCAAAATAAAGCGCTCTTAAGTGCTAGAAGCAGAACAAAGCGCTCCCAGGCGCTAGGAGGAAAATGCAAGCGCTTCCAGGCGCTGGGGGACCCAAAAGCCCAGGGACCAGCACAAAAGCTCCCTAGGCAGGTAGGGGGGGCAAGGCTGGGCCCAGAGCCAGCTCACTGGGTCTCCAGGCAGGGAGACACTCCAAGTGGCGGTCCTCTGGCCCAGCAACAGCAGCAGCCCCCTCAAGCAGGATCCTGGAAGAGAACAACTTCTGTGGGGACACATCCCCCTTTTTATACACTAAATCCTTTGTCTGTAGGTGCAGGGTGGGGGGAAACCAGTTGCAGCTGGTTCTTGAGTACTCTGTTTACCTCAACCACCCTCTCTATTCACTGGCAGGGCTTGGGTCATCAGTCGCACCACAGGAGGCGGAGCCAGCATTGTGTGGGGAAAGTCCAGGCCCATCAGGGACCAGGTGCACTCCTCCCCAGCCATCAACATGCTAATCTCACACTCACCACCGGGCAGACCCATCCAGCCTTCCTGGAGCCAGGCTCACCAGCCAGCTCCAGCCAATCACACGGCAGGCATATTTTACATTAATATGCCAAGTCCTAGAAGTGGCATTTGTACACAAGACACACTCATGCCACATACACCATTGCGAAGCATTCACTCTCATGAGTTCGCACATATCAGATTCGAACCTGTACACCCCACGCATCAGGAACTACCAGGGACACATACATTCCCCATGCATTCCTATGGGAGGGCAGGCCTATCTCATCACATGCACTCAGAGTGCGCACGCACTTTCCACTGGGACACAGTGAAAGTGCGCAGAACCCAAAAATCACCATCACCAGGTCACCATTACAAGCAAAAAGTCTAGGGGTGAGGAGAGGCAGATGTTTCATTTTTAGGGATTATTTTCTGTTGACGCATGCTTGCCCCCGCAGGTCTTGCACATTTCGTGGAACAATGTTTTTCCAATTGGGTCGAATTTTCTGAACCCTTGCCTTTTTGCTGGAAGGGTTGAGAACCTTTGGGCAGTATTGTGTGGGTTTCCAGTGGGCTGTTTCCCAGATATTATCTCCTTCCACTACTACCATGGTACTGGAGATGGTTGTAAGGTCGTGTGTGGACATCTTGTTGGGAACCTGCAGTGGAAAAAATGGCTGGGACTATGTTTGCCTGCAGTGGTTTCTCGGCGAGAGTCAAGGGCCCCATTGGGGCTCTAGGTGCTCGGCCTGATGAAGGGGATGTAAACGAATTTGGTGGGACTTTCCAATGGATTCGGCCTACAACTGGGATCTTTCTTTGGGGTTTTGGGGGTCCGTCACTGGGATGCTGTCCTGTGGACCCTGTGGCTTGAACACGGGCATGGCTAGGATTGGACCATCCACTGTTATGGATGCTGTCTCATGGGGCCAAAAGAGTGTCATTTTGACCAACTAGGCACCCTGGATGTGGGCCAAGAAGGTCGACTGTGGAGACCCTCTGCCTCCCATTGCTTCCCATTCCCCCAGACTCTGGATGTTCCTGATCTATCGCTTTTGCCAAGGTGTGATCCAATTGATCGCCCTCAGAAGGTTTTGGAGGCATGTTGGAGAAGAGACAGATGGAACCAAATTCTCTGCCTTCAAAGGGGGATCAGGTGTGAAGCTGGAAGATTATTGCGTGGTGAGTTAGCAAATTTAAATGGGTGCTCGCTGGTTGATTTTTCAACTGACTTGGTGCTGGAGCAGTGTGAGACTCGTGGAGTTCTTGTGCTCCTCTCCAACCCCATCCCAGGAATCTCCGAAAGGTCTGGATTCCAACACCGGAGCGTTTTGACCCTCTTTGGAAGTAAAGGTGGGGCTCCATTTGAAGGACGCTTGAAAGAGACTGGAGAGTGGGGTCCTATTGGACGGCAGCTTGACCTGGTGGCGTGGGCCTGAGGAGCTGGATGCCCGCCTTCATGCACCAGTGGGGGCTGTTCTGCTCCCTTGTCAGACTGTCTTTCCCCCGGGTGCCTGGCCTCCTGTGGGTACCTGCATAAAAAACTCTAGTGTGGACACTCGGTCGATATAGCACGGCCGTCCTGAGGTTTTCCTGTGTGCACGTAGGCTTTACATTATCCCTACTTTTGCAGTTAAATAAAGGTTTTGACTTATTCTTACTGTTGTGGTTTAAATTCAGTTTTGAATTATCCCTATGGTTGTGAGTTTGCTTTTTTATGTTTGTGGTGAGTTTCCGGAAGCAAGTGTGTAGTGGGTGCTGGTGCTCGGGATTCACTACATGTACGGGGGTTCTGTGGTTTGCCGTGTGTGCAGGGATTCTGCGGGGGAAACACTGATGAACGTTTATTCCGTTGGTGGTACACCGTGAGGCGACAATGAGCGGCCTTGTGGCTTCTTTGGAATCAGTAGTGACACTTTTTGATGGTCTGAGGATGCCTGCCTTTTGGCTTTCTAGTGCAAGTTGGATTCCCCTGGGGTCCTGTGGCTGATTTATTCCTTCATCAGGGGCCTCCTGCACGTTCGTGGTCACCCGCCCCCTTTGGCAGTGTTTTTGCCTGTTTACTGGTCGCGCCAGCAGAACCACTGGGAGGGGAGTGCATAGTATAGCCTGTCCACTCCCAGACAAGGAATTTCTCCTATGCGACTGGCAGGAACAATTCCTTGAGGCTGTGCACTGAGGGTCGGACATGCCACCTTTCTTGCCGTAGGTTTCGGTCCTGGCCCAGACTCTTGGCTGGGTGCCACTTCACCTGGACTGCTTCCTATTTTGAGGAGGTTCCGGGGTGGTGGAGGAGGCCGAATTGGGTAGCGATGGTCCAGCATCCGCCCTAGCCTTGGGGGATGTGGTAGACCTGTGCGCATTGTGATCTGGTTGAGCCGGTTCTTATGTGCCTCTGTGGTCTTTGATGATCGCAAACTGCCTAAAGCTTAATGGAAGTAAAACAGAGGTTCTGCTGTTGGGATCCGACACCTCCTTTTTTTCTCAGAACCGGTGGCCTCTGGACATGGGAACTCTTCCCACTCCAGTGCATACGGTTAAAAATCTGGGCATCATTTTTGACGGCAGACTTACCTTTCAACATCAAACTAATAAAGTTGCTTCTCAGGTTCACTTTACACTAAAGTTAATCTGGAAAGTGAGACCATTCATTCCCCCAGATGCAGTAAAAACACTGATAATAACCTTAGCAATGGCCAGACTGGACTATGGAAATGCCCTTTACTTGAGCCTTCAGAAACAGCAGACGCTCAAACTGCAGCGGGTACAGAATGCTGCCGCCAGGATGCTGCTGAACATCCCTAAGTTCCAGTCTGTGAGACAAGGCTTAAAAAAACGACATTGGCTCCTGGTAAAAAAGAGGACAGAATTCAAAGCTCTGTGTCTAGCGTATAAAGCTATGCATGGAACAGGACCTAGGGACCTGAAACAGCATTTCTCATGGTACCATCCTTGTAGAATGCTTTGCTCAGCTCAGAGCAAACTTCTCGGGACACCTCAAGTTAGGAAGGTTAGCTGGGGAGGAAGTAGCTTTCTCCTGCACACCGTAAAATTGTGGAACGTGCTCCCTCTAGCCATAAGAAGCTGCCCAACATTACTCTCTTTTAGAAAAGCACTGAAAACGTGGCTTTTCTCAAACTAAATCCTATCTCCTACTGTTCACCTCCGCAGATTCCTCCGTTGCAGCGCCTAGACGCCCCATGGCATTCGAGCGCTATATACATTTCAAAATCAAATCAAATCCCTATCTGCCCACTGGCTGGGCTGGCGCCATCCTAGGCTTGCACCATCGCTGTCGGACTCAGAGGAGCTAGAGCCTTCCTCTTGGCTGCTTCTAGTTTTGTGATCGTGTATGGTGTGTGTTGGGGCCGTCCCTCTGTCGGCTCACATCCTTAACAGGGTCATATGCTGTTCTCTATACGGGGCCTTGTGTCTGGTCTGAATGAAAGGTTGGGTACATGCTGTGGGAATATAACACTTTACAATGCACAAGTTACAACACGTGTCATCACAACACATTTTTTACATTGCAAAATCCACTACAACGCATGTCGTTACGCGTAATCCATTAAAACACAATTACTAGTCTAACTCTGCTGGGGCGTTACTTTGGGGAATGCATTGTAATGGATTATGCGATGTAATGAAATGCGTTGTAATGGATTTTGCGAAGTAAAAAATGCGTTGTAGTGACACGCTTTGTAACCTGTGCGTTGTGAAGGATGTGTCCCATGCTGTGGTATTGTTGTTGAATGTGCCCCCCTTAGGTCAGGAAAATGAATGTGTCTTAGTACAATCGTGATTATAGGACAGTGAGCAACCCAAAATACCCTTGAGGGCTTGGGTGATTAAGTAGAAAGGTATAGGTGCCTTCAAGGGAGTTTGTTTAAGTGACAATTAGTGATTTAGACTGACTAGGTAGGATAAGTTAATGATCCTTACAGAAAAAAAATTCATCAAAGTGGATTATTGGTTATATATAGCCGCAACTAATCAAAACACATGTACAATACCTAGACAACAAACACAAAGGTGTATAAGAAAATAGAATTTTTCAAGTGGTAAAAAGTTCATTGATTTCATATACAGATATAGATAATTCAAAATTGATTATGTCTGCAGGTACAGAAAAGATATGTTAATATATGACTCAACAGAACCTAAAAACACCTATCCAAAAACTAAGTAAATGAGACAAAGCGAGGATGAGGTGGAGGTCGGCGTTTCGGTCTCCTGGATAACACTTCTTTCTGAGACCATCTTCAGGACTGGTGTCAATTGTATACTGTATAAAACCAAGTGTAATCTGAAATAAAAATATTCACAGTTACACGTCCATATCTCCTATTTCAAATTTACAACACCTTTGTGACAAACCAAAACAACACTAGTGACAAAAACAAACTACATCAAAGAACATTACTTTACATGAGAAGATGTTCAACCTTCATTTCTATAATAGGAATATCATGTTAACAATATTGATATTTGGTAGAATTCTCTGCTTATGGCAAAACATTAAATATATGTATCCATACATGAATTATGTTTATGTTTATATAAAAAGGCAAATATAGCCATGTATGTAAATAATGAATAACGATGTCTATATGAATTTTTGATCGTCTATATTTAATTTAAGTATTTAACAAATTGTATTTTCTTGATGAAATGGTTGGTTTTCTGAATCTTCACGATACCATTGCAGTTAGTAGATGATGTTTGATACATTTTCATTTATATCATATGTATCACTGTGATTATGAAATCCCTATATGTGTTTTGCCATAAGCAGAGATTTCTACCAAATATCAATGTCCAGGCCTCCCTCGCTGGAAGGACTCCCAGCAGCAGGAGGTCAGACTCGTGTCTGTGGTGGCAGCATCCATTTTGTGATGCTGAGGCTCAAGTTAACTTTAACCGGGGTTCACAGTTACATACATGTCGTGTCCCTCTAAAAGGGTGGAATGCTACCCCCGTCACCAGAACTGGCGAGGGGGTAGTATTCCAATTCGTATGAAACCTTACTCGATATGTTTTGATAATGCTATGCCAAAGTTAGCAATAACCGCAAGGATTATAATGCACTTAAGAGTATATGGTATAGCGATATCATGGAAACAGCTAAAGGACTTGGTTCCGAAAGCTGCAGACAGGCTCAGCTCATGCTAGAGCACCATCTCACATAATTCCAAGCACTCTGCCTCCAGGATTGTTAAGGCCTGCCATAGGAGTGACTTATAGGAGGATATGTGTCCATTTTAGGGTTAGATATAGGTATACTATATCTAAAGCAAAGGGTGATTACACCACCTTGCCCCAGCTGTGTTACCAGCCAGTTGTGTCAGTTTTGGATTGGCAGCCAGGGGTGGCATAATACATGCTGCAGCCCTGGTAGGCTGTGGGTACACTTATGCCCTGGGTACCTATGGTACACTTTACAATGACTTACAAGAGTGACCCAATACCAATTAGATATGTACCTAAGGTACATGAAGTCCATTTTAACAGAGAGAGCAGGAATCCTGGGGTCCTGGATAGCAGGATCCCAGGCCAACTATGTCAAAAACCAGCAAAACACTAGGCAGAAAGTTGGGGGCAACCATAGTCAGATATCCACCTTCGTACACGCACCATACCCCATGATTGCAGGGTTTATGCACCATACACCTTGCGATCATGGGGTAGGGTGCGTACACCCTGTGATCATGAAGTACGGTGTGTACACCCCATGATCACAGGGGTACGCACCGTACCCCTGCAGACATGGGGTGTATGCACCGTACCCGGGGGGGGGCCGTTCCGTACCTGTTTCGAGGTGAACTCTGCCTCTCCGGACGTTTTGGGCTTCCGTAAAAAAAGCATTGCACGGTGCGTACTAGACACGAATCGTACTTGCTGGGTCGGGAAAACCTGATTCAAACCGTACGGAGGTCGCGTGCAGCGGATTCCGAGGGAGAATCATACAGAGATTAGAGTCGTACGGTCTTTGTACGATTTGTATGGAGTCCTGCTCCAGGTACGAATCGTAATTCATCGTACGTACGGGGACATTGCAGGGTACGATTCGTAAGGGAAAAACGCTCCGTACGGCTATTCGGAGTGGTTTTTCCCGATTCGGAATCGGCCCCAGAGTATGTGAAGGAGTATAGAATTCAGTGAAGGAGTAATTTACAAAGAGTGTGACATACTTCTGTAGTACCACTTCACATACCCTCAATTCCCTTTCTGAATTGGCCCCAACACCATCCAACATGGGAATATTCAGGGAATATTAATTTTCAATTAGTTCAAATAGAAAGGACTGTGCTGTTTGCAGTTTTACGTATATGGAGTTGGACATTTTGGTGCTGATTCACAAAGGCACGTATAGCACAAGAAGTAAACTCCCACAAAGGTGTTCATGAGTGCATGAAGTAAAGCTATAAAACTACAAATTCAGGCACTCAAAATTGGCTTTGTGAGCTGTCCCAGGACAGTCAGCCAATCAGGAAAGAGGACCAGGAGTGACTCACTGGTGTTTTCATGTGCTTCTTCGCATGTTCAATGTACCTCAGACAGAGGCACACACAATTCCCGCACCTGTAAGTCTGCTGCACTAACATTACACTGCGCATCATATTATAGAATAGTATAATACGATATACACAGAAAGAGTCGAAGTTCTGAGTTGGAAAAACTAAAAGAAGCACCATTTCTAAAAGCGCAGTAAATCACCTTCATTTGGAAATTATACACTATGGATCACTGACAGAATATCGACCTATGAAATATCGACCTACAGAAATATCGACGCTGGAATATCGAAGGCATGAATATCGACATCCTATCTACAGCATGGTAAGTGCAAAAATATCGAAACCAAAATATCGATGTTATTGTTTTTTTTCTGTTAACAAAAAATTTGTAAAAAAAAGTAAATAATACTTATAAATAAAATAAACATAGTTAAAAATGTATAATAATGTTTACAATTATTAAATAATACATATATAATAATAAAACATTAATTAAACATATGCATATACATCTACACACACAAAACAATAACATTAATAAAAAGTAAATAATTATGTTTAATAAATTTAAAAAAATTAATATACTTTCAATATTTTAAAAATGTATTAAATACTACATTATCTAAAATAATACAAAAATATTAAATAGCTAATAAATAAAACTAGTATTCAAAGTCTAAAAAGAACTACAGTAATGAAAACATTTGATAGCGTAGGACTTAAAATTACTATTCCCACTACAGAAAATACAACAGTAGGGAAAGCTTCGGATAGCGTAGGGGTAAAAATTACTATTCCCACTCCAGAGAGTGCAACAGTAGGGAAAACGTTGGATAGCGGGTGGGTAAAAATTACTATTCCCACTCTAGTGAGTGCAACATTAGGGAAAGCGTTGGATAGCGTGAGGGTAAAAATTACTATTACCACTCCAGTGAGTGCAACAGTAGGGAAAGCGTTGGATAGCGTAGAGGTAAAAATGACTATTCCCACTCCAAAGAGTGCAACAGTAGGGAAAGCATTGGATAACGGGAGGGTAAACATTACTATTCCCACACCAGAGAGTGCAAAAGTAGGGAAAGCGTTGGATAGCGTAGGGGTAAAAATTACTATTTCCACTCCAGTGAGTGCAACAGTAGGGAAACTGTTGGATAGCGTGTAATGGCTGACCTTTTCTGGCTCCTTTAAGAGGGAGAATGATGGAGAGTGACTCCAGTCTATCACCCTTATAGCATAGGGATTAGGACTATAGATAGGATCTCTGTCTTTTATATAATAGAGTATTTTCGTGTCCCTTTCTTTAGAGTAAGGCTTATGAATTCAAGCTAGGGGATAGATATATAAGTATTAATCATGATTTGCCCTTTTGCTAATGTGTTAGGATATTTTCCATGGAGTTATGCGTATTGTGGGCCCTGTAGGCCTTAAACGAGACAGACTCCATCTTGCCCTCTGCCTGGTAGCTCGAGAGGCCTTCTAGGTCAAGTGTAATGTTTTAGTTTCAAGCTGTTGTTCGCTTGGAGAGAACCGGCTCAGGCTGGCCCTTATCGAAGGAATGTATTTTTCTCCACTCCGAAGACACAACTTCAGGCCGGCCGGCTGGGAACGTGTCCTTGGTACGGGGAGGTACAAGAATTTGGTGGGCGGCAGGTTACTGGCCGTAGCTTTCCATGAAGGAACAGGCTTTGATATTAGCGAAGGTGTTAGTTAGTCGACAGTCAGTTCGTAGGCGGCATCTAGCCGTTAGCATCTCTGCCATTAATTATTTCATGGCGGACAGTCGCCATCTTTGAAGTCCGAGAAAGATTTAAGACCGAGACTCTCTGAGAAAGACTGAAGGAGAATTAGCGCGGAGCGCACTGAAACAGAGAGAGAGAGAGATACGGTAGCTAATAACCAGCAAGGTTCCAGTGGCTTGGAGGGAAGCAGACGAGGTTGAGCCTAGCGGTGCAGACGTGTACTTGTGACGGCTGGGGTGTGACTGCGAGACGAGCCAAGACACAGAGACGAGAAGGGAACCTAGATGACTGCTGAGTCCCGACTTCACATTAATAAGGTGACATCCGCCCTTTCCATAATAAGCGCGCATTCTAATCTTTGCCTTTTCTTTGCATAATCCGTGTTGCATAGTACTGTGTTATATGTTTATTGACAATAAATACCCTAGTTCTTAGTGAACTGATATGTGCCGTGTATTCTTGTTCAATCTTGGTAAACGTGGTTTCTAGGTGGTTATTGTTTATATGAATGGATGAGTAACCCCAATCAGGTAAGTGGTGATCACATAAATAGGGAGCGAGTGGACCTTTGATGCCAAGGATAAGAGGCACATTATACTATTCGGAAACCGTACTAAATTCTATTATTATAGTTTTATCCCAAGTAGACAAAGGAGAAATTGTTCCGATAGGTGCTCATAGGAATGTGGTCGTCGTTGATATACGGCGTTAGTGAGAGCGTTGGGGTGGATTACCAGCGCGTATACCCACAGGATTGTGGCTTGTGTAAGTGAGAGCGTTGGGGGGGATTACCAACGTTTAGGTTTGCCGGATTGTAAACCGTTTGGAAAAGAGAGCATTGGGTTCTGCAGGCCCATGTGTAGACACGCCGGATTGTGTGTCATATCTGCCCTGGGGTAGATCAGTCTGGGTCGGAGTGGCCGCGAGACTAACTGATGTGAATAAGATATGGTAGAAAACCTATGCATGTTTATTGCTATTTCCCCATCCTTAGGTACGACTTGTACATACATATATATATACCTATATCCATTGTGAATACGTTCTAAGGAGGGAGGTGAGTACGTTCTGGCTGGGTTATAGGGGCCCCCAGGGGCTGATCCCATCTAAACGGAAAATCCAGCCATTACATAGCGTAAGGGTAAAAATTACTATTCACACTTCAGTGAGTGCAACAGTAGGGAAACTGTTGGATAGCGTAGGGGTAAACATTACTATTCCCACTACAGAAAATACAACAGTAGGGAAAGCTTCGGATAGCGTAGGGGTAAAAATTACTATTCCCACTCCAGAGAGTGCAACAGTAGGGAAAACGTTGGATAGCGGGTGGGTAAAAATTACTATTCCCACTCTAGTGAGTGCAACATTAGGGAAAGCGTTGGATAGCGTGAGGGTAAAAATTACTATTCCCACTCCAGTGAGTGCAACAGTAGGGAAAGCGTTGGATAGCGTAGAGGTAAGAATGACTATTCCCACTCCAAAGAGTGCAACAGTAGGTAAAGCATTGGATAGCAGGAGGGTAAAAATTACTATTCCCACACCAGAGAGTGCAAAAGTAGGGAAAGCGTTGGATAGCGTAGGGGTAAAAATTACTATTTCCACTGTTAAAAAGGGTTTCAAAGACAACCAGTAACCAAAGACCCTTTTATGTTGCCCGGCGGTATCGCCTCTATGACCCACCAATGTTAATCAATGAAGAAGCAGGCGCTGGAGACTGGAAGGCAGGAAACGAGGATTTTATTCTCTCCGGAGGAGAACACATCAATTCAGACAGCAAGTATCGTCACGAGGTGCTCTAACCACATCTCTGAGGCTTGGCCTCTTATACTAGGGTTTATGACCTTTATTGCACATAACACATTCTCGCAACACTTTGATGCTTGAAAGAACATCCTCGGAATCTCCCCTTCAGACCCGTTCCCACATACATTTACAGTTGGATTCCCCATCCCGGTCACAACAGGTGATGGTTGTCGCACAGCAGGGCATTCCGCCGATTCACGGAATGCATGGGGTTGATCGGATCTCATAGGGTGGGGGCTTTGATCGGCTCGAGGGTCTTTTGATAGGGAGGGGAAGCTTCCTACTGTATGGGGTAATAAACAGTATCCGCAGGGCCAGGTGGTGGCCTGGGAATAAGGAAGACAAAACGGGGACACAGGAAAAGGGGGTTTGCATCAAAAGGGTCTGAGACCATGAAAGGAATGAAGGGAGGTGTCGCGCTGGGAACAGGATGGGGTTCTGTGGCGGAGCTGCGCTGAAGAGGGGTTTATGACCCAAGGCATGAGAGAGCGGGGGTTGTCAGTGTGCGGGGGGATGCTTGCGAGGTTAAGAGAGAGAGACGCGCTGGCTATCAGCGAAGGGCAGGGAGGCCATGGTGCTCAAAATGGCTGCCGCTTACGCGCACGAATGGGCTCGAAAAGGGGCAAGATGGCGCCGATAATGTTGACGTTTGCAGTCTAATCTTTAACAGTCCTCCCTTTTCAACATATCTTAGCCAACTTGCTTACTCAATGTCAATCTTCATCAAATTCCTAACCTCGGCATCATATATTGCTCTCATATGTTCGTTTCCAAAGTCCACAGTCTTAGGGCAAATACAATTTACGCATAATGTACACAGAGGTGGCAGACATTGAACTCCTAAGCATAAACCGCATATTACAACCACAGGAATCAGGATAATGGTGAATAGTCTCCAGCCCCAGTTCTTAACGGTGCTCCAGAACCACCCACCAAGCGACCATTCTTCTTGTTCTTGGTGGACTTCTGAAGAGAGTCTATGAAGATGTTCGATGGCTTTGTACACTGAGGGTGAGTTGTCCGGTATGTACGTACAGCAGCTGGACCCAATAATGCGGCATGCCCCACCACGATCCGCAAGAACCACATCTAGGACAAGGCGGTTCTGGAGGGCCACCAAGCGGACCGCTTGAAGTTCAGCGGTGTTGTTAGCAAGGATACCAGCTGTGATGTTCATTGTTGTCTCAACTGCTTGAGTCAGATGTCGGATGGCACGGCTGTTTGCCATCGGGCCCCAGAGGGGGACAAGTCCTTTCATAGCATCGATGAACTGCGCTCCTGTTGAGTCGGCTTGTTCAATGTCCTTGGCTCGTTTTTGTCTGTGATGATTTGCTGGTGCCACATAAGTCGGAGGAAGGATGAAGGAAATGAAACAAGTGCCCCCCCAGCCTTTGGGGAGCCAGGTGTAAGCCTTCGTGCCGCAGACGAAATACGTGTTTGGAGATGCCACAAAGGAAGGTGGGTCGGTGGAGTCCAGAGTTCTGGAAAACCGGCAAGCACTGTGGCCTACCAGCTGGGTCCCAAGCCCTTCCATGCACATGTGGCCGGTGACGTTGATGACTGACAGGGCCACAGTCAGAGTGGCAGCCGTTCGTTTTCGCAGGTAGGAGAAGGTGGTTCTGGTTGGATTATTGAACACTTGCATTTCAACTTGTTCTTTAGCAGGGATGTCCAAGTGGATTGTGTTGTTGGTGGTCTGCGGGCAGAAGTGTGTCTTTGTTCTGTTCCGCCAGACCCCGTGGTAGAAATGCGTTACGGTTTTGCTGGAGGTGGCATTGTCCTTAAAGCTTTCTTGCAGAAGCATCAGCCAAGCAAGACAGGAGCCGTGAGCTGAGAAAGGTGAAGGGATGAATGGTATCGAGTGTCCAGTGGCGTGGGGTAGCAACCCACAGATCCAGCAGTTGGTGGCATTGGTGGCGAGGTTGTGCTGGTGAAGTAGTTGTACGAAAGAGTTATTCCAAAATTCCTTTCGCCTCTCTCTGAGTTGGGGGGAGAGCGAAATCAGATAATGTTCCTTCATGGTGGTAGGCTGAGCAGTGGTCAGGAATGTTTCGTGAGCAGGTGCATTTTCTTCCACAATCCAGAGTGTGGTCATGAGGAGAAAGCAGAAAAGGATTGTGATGAAGAGCGCAATTGTCTTTGAACTGTGGAGTCCGTCTGCTTTTGGGTTTCTGTGGTGGGTATTTCCTGTTGCCTTGATCATCTTCTTATTTGGTGCTTCCATCATTTTCTTATCTGGCGCTTCCATCATCTTCAAGGTGCTTGGTAGTGGGCAGAACCACAGATTTTGTTTTGTTTCTCTCCGGGTAACCCTTGGTAGTGTTTAGGTCACCGTTCTGAGATTTAACTCAGTCCGTGGTCTACTTAGCCGAGGCTCCCTCCTTTCGACGCAGGAAATACCCTTCTCTCGATGGCACAGTGGGATCAGAGAATTTTGAAAGTTCAAGCGTTTCGGTATCAGGATAGCAGGTTAGTGATGGTCGGTCCTTGTTCAGGAGCTCTTCTTGGTTGTCGATGTTTTCGGTCGAGGTCAGGGTCGAGGAGACCTTCTTACAGTGGTGTGCATGCAGCCAGTTGCGTTTTCCCTCCACTCGAAGTGCTGTTCGGGTGGTGATGAGGACTTGCCAGGGGCCCGTCCACCGGGGTTCCAGACTCTTGGCGCGCTGAAAGTTCCGGATCAGGACGAAATCCCCAGGCTGGATGGTGTGTCCGGGACCCCTGGAAGTGTCAGGGATGGCATGCAGCACCTGTTGATGGATAACAGACAGTGTTTTAGTCAACTGGCATAAGTAATCAGACATTAGGACGTCCGGGACGTCATGAATGGAAGTTGGTTTCGGTGCCGACCAGACATTCATAGGCCGGCCGAACACAACCTCGTATGGTGTCAAGTGGTGTTTGGTAGGGGTGGAACGCATTGAGAGCAATGCCAGGGGGAGTGCGTCTGGCCATTTCAGTCCTGTGGTAGCTACTATTTTGGCCAATTTTAGTTTCAGTGTGGCGTTATGTCGTTCAACTAGTCCGGCAGATTGGGGGTGGAAGACTGCGTGGAACTTTTGTTTTACACCCAACCCCTTCAAAATGAGTTGGATAACTTCGGCTACGAAGTGGGGGCCATTGTCGCTCCACAAAATTCGGCAAAGACCGTAACGGGGGAAAAACTCCTTTAACAGTACTTTTGCTGTGACCATGGCAGTGTTGTCACGGGTTGGGTATGCTTCCACCCATTTGCTAAATGCGCATACCACAACAAGTACATATTTCAGGCCTTGACATCTGTCTAGTTGGATGTAGTCCATCTGCAGGACCTCAAACGGGTGATTCGGGACCCCAAACCCTCCCCGGGGTACTACAGTTCCTTTCCCGGGATTATGTTGCAGGCATATCAAGCATTGTTGGACCAGGCGCTTGGCGGACTCTGTGATCTTATCATTGTGCCAAACTCTGGAGACAAGCTCAATCATGGGGGCTGATCCTATGTGGGCAGGGGAGTGTGCCATAGTCAGTATGGGGATCAGATACGAGTCAGGTAGCAACCATTTGTTTGTGTCTTTTGTCCGCCAGCAGCCTTCGTCATCTTTCAATCCCACCCGTGTCCATTCAGTCAGCTCGTGTTGTGTGCTAGCCATTTGAATGTCTCTAATAGTGTCCCTAGCGTCAGACCATTTTTCTGCTTGTGACCTGGTCGTGTACATGCGTGTTGTCGTCCTATTTTCAGCTGTCGTTCGGGCAGTGATGTCGGCTAGTGCATTTCCCTGTCCAATAATGTCTGTCACCCTTTTGTGTGCCTGGCATTTGATGACTGCAAGCTTTTTGGGGAGAAGGACAGCTTCGATCAAGGCGGAGACTAGATCCCCGTGCAAAATGGGGGTGCCGTGTGAGGTCAAGAATCCCCTCTCCCTCCAAAGGAGCCCAAAATGGTGAACCACCCCAAAGGCATACAATCAATCAATCAATCAAATACACTTATAAAGCGCGCTACATACCCGTAGGGTCTCAAGGCGCGGGGGGGGGGGGGGGGGTGGGGGTGCCGCTACTGCTCGAACAGCCAGGTCTTCAGCTTCTTCCTGAAGGAGAGGTGGTCTTGGGTCAGGCGCAGGTCGGACGGGAGGGAGTTCCAGGTCTTGGCGGCCAGGTAGGAGAAGGACCTTCCTCCTGTAGTCGCTCTTCGGATGCGGGGGACGGCGGCGAGGGCGTGGTTGGCTGATCGGAGGTGGCGTTTGGGAGCGTAGAAGTTGACTCGGCTGTTGAGGTAGCTCGGGCCTTGGTCGTGTAGGGCTTTGTGTGCGTGGGTGAGGAGGCGGAAGGTGATTCTTTTGTTGACGGGGAGCCAGTGAAGGTCTCTCAGATGTCCGGAGATGTGGCTGGAACGTGGGATGTCGAGGATGAGTCTGGCTGAGGCGTTTTGGATCCGCTGGAGTCTCTTCTGGAGCTTGACGGTGGTCCCGGCGTAGAGGGCGTTGCCGTAGTCCAGTCGGCTGGTGACGAGGGCCTGGGTGACGGTCTTCCTGGTCTCTGTGGGGATCCACCAGAAGATCTTCCGTAGCATGCGTAGGATGTTGAAGCACGCCGAGGAGACGCTGTTGACTTGCCTGGTCATACTGGCTGTCGGTGTAAATGTTTGCTGTGGTTCCTGCTGCTAGAATACAGGCTCGTGTCAGGGCAATCAGTTCCGCTGCCTGGGCAGATCGTTGTGTTATGCGGGCTGTCTCGACTACAGTTCGAGCCGTGGTGACTGCATAGGCAGCTGAAGTGGTGCCATCGGGGAGTTTGATGCAAGAACCGTCCACCCACAGCTCTCCGTCGGGGTCGGGAAAGGCCGTGTCTCTGAGGTCAACCCTACTTCTGGTCTGTTCGTCTGTGAGGGTCACACAGTCGTGTACAGGGTGCGCATTGGGATCGTTTTCTGGTAAGGGCAGCAGGGTTGCTGGGTTCAGTGTGGTGCATCTCTTCAGAGTGATGTGGGGTGCGAGCAGAGTCAGTTCGTATCCAGTCAGTCGTGCACTTGTCAGGTGTTGCGTTTTGGTTTGGTTTAGGAGGGTGTCAACTGCATGGGGTACCAGTACCGTGAGGGAATTCGAGAGCACGATCCCCTCACTCTGTCGGATAGAGATCGCAGCAGCAGCTACGGCTCGAAGGCAAGCAGGCAGGGCTCTGGCTACAGGGTCAAGGGTGGCTGAGAAGTAAGCGCATGGTCGTTGCTTTGAGCCGATGGACTGGGTCAGGACAGATAAAGCACACCCCTCCCTTTCGTGAGTGTAAAGGGAGAAGGGCTTTGTGCAATCAGGGGTACCCAACACAGGGGCCGAGCAAAGGGCATCTCGTAGTTGCATGAAAGAAGCCTGACACTCAGGGGTCCAAGGGAGTGGGAGAGGGATGTCCTTAGCTAGCAGTGAAAGCAGTGGTTTTACTACAAGGCTAAAGTTGGGTAACCACTGTCGGCAGAAGGAGGTGAGGCCTAGTAGAGAGCGGACCTGTTTCTGGGTCTTGGGGACGGGGGTGTCGAGAATGGTTTGGATCCGGTCAGGAGTCAATTTCCTTCCGTCTTTGGACAAAAGGTGGCCTAGGTAAGTGACCTGGGGTTGGCAAAATTGCAACTTCTTCTTAGAGACCTTGTGGCCATTTTCTGCAAGGAAATGCAGGAGTTGAATGGTGGCTGTGACAGCTAGTGGAGTGGTGTCGGCCGCCAAAAGGATGTCATCGACATATTGTACTAACACCACTCCATCGGGTAACTGGACTTGATCCAGTTGTCTCTTGAGGGCCTGGCTGTAGATGCTAGGGCTTTCTGTGTAGCCCTGGGGTGCTCGGCAGAACCTATATGAGCGGGCTTTTAGGGTGAAACCGAAGAGATATCGGCTGTCTGGGTGGATGGGGATGGAAAAGAATGCGTTCTTGAGGTCAATGACAGTGAAGGTGGTGGCAGTGGAGGGAATCAAAGTCAGGATGGTGGTAATGTCCGAGACCACAGGGTACTGGGGTACCACCACTTTGTTGATCTCTCGAAGGTCAATGATGAAGCGGTATGCTTTCTCATCTCCTTCTCCCTGTTTCTTAATGATGGGCAAGATTGGGCTGTTGCAAACGTTGCTAACTACTTCCTCCACCACTCCTGCGTCTATCAGTGATTGGATGATTTCTACCAATGCCTTCTCGCCCTCGGGCGATATCCGATATTGTGGAAGTTTTGGGAGTGTTGCATCTGGTCGAACAGTAATGTGCACTGGGTCAATCATCATGCGCCCTACATCCGAATCCGTTTTGGCCCACAGATACGGAGGCAGAGTGTCAAGCAGGGAAGTGTCAGCGTCGGTGATGGAAAACATGTGTCTGGGGGGGCAATGTCTAAGCAGAACAGGATTGTCGTAAAGGAAAACTCGGACTCCATCTTGGGAACATCTAATCATTGCTCGGAAGTGTTTCAATAAGTCGAGTCCCATAATTGCGTCAGGGCTATTGGAGGAAAGCAAAAACGTGGTGTCAGTGGTGTTGTTTTCTAAGTCAAAGAGGATCGGGGCGGACAAAGGGTTAGTGGAGGGCGTTCCATCGAAACCTGTCGATGTTATTAGTGAGCCAGACAAGGGTGCCCTTGGAATCAGTCGTTTAGATAATGCACTACGTGTTGCGCCAGTGTCTACCAGGAATGGTGACTTTGTACCCAAGACCTTAGCAGTGACATAAGGGCCTTGCTGGTCAACATGGAGCTCGACTGGATCCCTCCCTTGCCCTAGGCAGTCCTATGCAAAGTCATGAACATCATCGTAGTCAGATTGCTGGCATTGGTTCTGCCGGGGTCGGTCAAATGTGTTAGGCCTACCTGATCTGTCATTAGTTGCATCGTTTGGGGGCCCTCGCTGTGGTCCCCTATTTCTTGGTCCACTAGCTGTATCCCTAGGATCTCGATTTCTGATGAGTTCCAAAAGAACTGGGCACTGGGATTTCCAGTGGCCCGATCCTTTACAGAAGGCACACTGGTCCTCTCTAATGTCTGTACGTCCAATGTGGGGAGTCGAAGTACGGTCTTTGGGAGGTGCAGTTTTAGGGACGTTCATCTGATGGTTTCCCCGGTATTGGTCTCGTCCCAGAGTCACCCCTTGCAGTTGAGCCATCATCACCCTCTCCTTTAAGTCTTTCTTCTTTCTCTCTGTTGTTCTATCGTTTTCGTTTTTCTGATGTTCATAATATTGGGCCATCTGGAGGATAGCCGTAGGTTTGGAGGCTGCCCAACTACTTTCGCTGGCCTGCAGTTTCTGCGAGACCTCCGGTGATAAACCCTTAACGTAATTCTGGACAGACAGATGGTGTCCGGTTGCAGTGGTCAGGTCCTGGCCGCTGTAATCGGAGAACACCGTTTCAAACCGGGAGAAGTATTCCGATACATCCTCCTGAGGTTTCTGGCGACAAGCCGTTACTATCGACCAGTCCACTTTCTTTTCTGGGATCAGGGTTTTTAATTTCTGTACGATTTTATCCGGGAGGTCTAAAATGGCTTTCAAAGGCTTTTGTCCGGGTTCTCGTTGTCTGTCTATGCCATCGAGTTGTGACCAGTTATGTCCAAACAGCTCAGAGTGGTCGACTTTCCGGATTTGCTTCCACACATCAGCTGGTAGACATAACCCGAAAAACAAGTCGATGTCAGCTAGAGTCATAATCGTCGATCCTAGGGCCGTACCCAACTCAGTATAGAAGGCAGTGGGGTTTTTACGTAGGTCAGGCAGAGATTTCCGGAAGGTCAGAATCTCTTGCCGGTCCCATGGTTGGTAGACCCAATTGTACACTACCCGTCCCTTTGCGTCTTTGTTGTTTGCGTCATCGTGAGTCCCTTCACCTCGTGGAGGAACCCAGTAAGGGGCAGCCTCTCGTATCGGCATCATGGTGTTAGATCGTTCAGTTTGTGGTTCGGTTGCTACGGATGTTGTGGATTCGATTTTCGGCTTTTGTTCAGTGAGGTGGCGGAAAACCTCAAGCGTACGCGTAAGGAGGTCCGTCACATCACTCTCACTCTCATCCCCGATATCGACCTTCCGGAACAGAGTCGTTAGGCTCTGGGGACCTTTTTCTTGATATCGGTCCTCGTATGCGTTTAAGACGTGGTAACACAGTTGTACAGTAAAGTGTCGTCTGTGACTCCCTGTATAAGAATTAAACACATCCGTGACGGACTCTTCATCTTCCCTCTTCTCTACCAGTATCTTTGCTATCTTGTCGACCCCTGCTCGTTCATGTTTGCTTAGTCTATATGTTCTTGCAGGACCAACCCTTCGGGCTTCTGGGTCGCCCAGCGTTGTCGTTTGCGTAGCATCTAATACAAGGAGTTCAGCCGGCACAGAGGCCGTGGGGGCTGAAGCCGTGGTGCTACTCTCGCTTGTACCTGGGGGTAGTGGGTGCTGGGCTAAGGGTTGGGAAGGGGCATATGGAGGGGGCATGTGGATGATCGGAGGACCTAGCAGCAGATCATCGTTGGTTCGCTGTTTCGAGTGTAATTCAGGGTAGAGCGTGGAGGGTGTTCTAACCAGACACTGGCTTGACGTTTCCATTTCTAGCTTCTGTTTGGTATCCTCTCTTTCTTTTATCTCTTTCTCTAGTTTCTGGGCCGCTAGGTGGGCTGCTTTCCGCAGCTCTTTTCCCAACCTACTCTCAGTTCTCTTTTTGCGTTGTTCGGCTTCTTTTCGCCACATGCCGAAGCTGTCAAGCATAGTGGGCGTCGTCTTGTTTTTACCAAGGGCTGTTTCTAGTGCGTTTATTCTATCGTCTTCAAAGGATCCTATCAGTGGCCACTGACTTTCTCGATCCTTTTTCGTATATTTATGCCACAGCTGGCTATAGGCTATAGCGATTAATCCATGCTTCATGAACATGTCCTTATTAGGGGTGCCTTCCAGTGGAGCCGGATGGTTCACCTCTAATAAGCGGTCCGGGCTAAACAGGCTACTAACCAATGGGGAGAAGACAGGCATGACGGATCACAATGGGATAATAGTCAGCACTACCTATCTTATCGCTGCGTGCAAAGACTAGACAGAATATTTCTATTCTACGTTGTTTGTACGTAGCGAATACCTCATGAACCAATCTTGAGCAATCAATGTTAGGTCAAAAATAAAAAATCAATATGGTCAATGGGGAGAATAAGCAGGCTCGCAAAGGTTCGCGTCACCTACCCTTTCACTATCTGCAAAGAGGGGACCTAATCTTCCCTGTTTGTAGACAGAGAATCTCCAGAAAACAATCTATAACAGTTAATCAATGGGGGGAGGGGCAATTGTTCAATGGGGGAGAAAGATAGGTCCGACGGGTGCGTACCTATCCTTCGCTGTTTATAAAGGGAGAGCCTGTTGTTTCTCCGTTTGCAGACAGTGAATCTCCAAATAAATTAACAAAAAGTAATACTAGTATTTTCTCATCAATTATCAATCACTTTCAATTATCAATCACTTTCGCAATTCGTCGTGTTTACACGACCTTACCCGGACCGCATGGACAGTTTCTTGTCTTCCGAATCCAGCGCCCGATCGTCCTCTTCTCTTCGTAATCCACGTGGCACTCCTGATGGTTCCCAGTCAGGACCGTAGATCACTCGAGAGAGGTCTGTTCGGAACCAGTGAAGTTCGGATGATCGGCTGTCAGACGAGGGTCTATCGGACAGGGTACCTTCCGATCGTTGCAGTCGTTCACTCTGTCGTCAGGACCTCTCCCACTGGATCCACGAGTCGCTGATGGGCCCCACGTTTGGGACGCCAATTGTTAAAAAGGGTTTCAAAGACAACCAGTAACCAAAGACCCTTTTATGTTGCCCGGCGGTATCGCCTCTATGACCCACCAATGTTAATCAATGAAGAAGCAGGCGCTGGAGACTGGAAGGCAGGAAACGAGGATTTTATTCTCTCCGGAGGAGAACACATCAATTCAGACAGCAAGTATCGTCACGAGGTGCTCTAACCACATCTCTGAGGCTTGGCCTCTTATACTAGGGTTTATGACCTTTATTGCACATAACACATTCTCGCAACACTTTGATGCTTGAAAGAACATCCTCGGAATCTCCCCTTCAGACCCGTTCCCACATACATTTACAGTTGGATTCCCCATCCCGGTCACAACAGGTGATGGTTGTCGCACAGCAGGGCATTCCGCCGATTCACGGAATGCATGGGGTTGATCGGATCTCATAGGGTGGGGGCTTTGATCGGCGCGAGGGTCTTTTGATAGGGAGGGGAAGCTTCCTACTGTATGGGGTAATAAACAGTATCCGCAGGGCCAGGTGGTGGCCTGGGAATAAGGAAGACAAAACGGGGACACAGGAAAAGGGGGTTTGCATCAAAAGGGTCTGAGACCATGAAAGGAATGAAGGGAGGTGTCGCGCTGGGAACAGGATGGGGTTCTGTGGCGGAGCTGCGCTGAAGAGGGGTTTATGACCCAAGGCATGAGAGAGCGGGGGTTGTCAGTGTGCGGGGGGATGCTTGCGAGGTTAAGAGAGAGAGACGCGCTGGCTATCAGCGAAGGGCAGGGAGGCCATGGTGCTCAAAATGGCTGCCGCTTACGCGCACGAATGGGCTCGAAAAGGGGCAAGATGGCGCCGATAATGTTGACGTTTGCAGTCTAATCTTTAACACCACTCCAGTGAGTGCAACAGTAGGGAAACTGTTGGATAGCGTAGGGGTAAACATTACTATTGCCACTCCAGAGAGTGCAACAGTAGGGAAAGCATTGGATAACGTAGGGGTAAAAATTACTATTCCCACTCCAGTGGGTGCAACAGTAGGGAAAGCGTTGGCTAGCGTAGGGGAAAAAAGTAATACTCCCACTCCAGTGTGTGCAACAGTAGGGAAACTGTTGAATAGCATAGGGGTAAAAACTACTATTCCCACTCCAGTGAGTGCAACAGTAGGGAAACTGTTGGATAGGTTAGGTTAAAAACTACTATTCCCACTCCAGAGAGTGCAACAGTAGGGAAAGCATTGGAGAGCGTAGGGGTAAAAATTACTATTCCTACTCCAGAGAGTTCAACAGTAGGGAAAGCATTGGATAGCGTAGGGGTAAAAAATTACTATTCCCACTCCAGAGAGTGCAACAGTAGGGAAAGCGCTGGATAGCGGGAGGGTAAAAATGACTATTCCCACTCCAAAGAGTGCAACAGTAGGGAAAGCGTTGGATAGCGTAGGGGTAAAAATTACTATTCCCACTCCAGATAGTGCAACAGTAGGGAAAGCTTTGGATAGCGTAGGGGTAAAAATTACTATTCCTACTCCAGAGAGTTCAACAGTAGGGAAAGCATTGGATAGCGTAGGGGTAAAAAATTACTATTCCCACTCCAGAGAGTGCAACAGTAGGGAAAGCGCTGGATAGCGGGAGGGTAAAAATGACTATTCCCACTCCAAAGAGTGCAACAGTAGGGAAAGCGTTGGATAGCGTAGGGGTAAAAATTACTATTCCCACTCCAGATAGTGCAACAGTAGGGAAAGCTTTGGATAGCGTAGGGGTAAAAATTACTATTGCCACTCCAGAGAGTGCAACAGTAGGGAAAGCGTTGGATAGTGTAGGGGAAAAAAAATACTATTCCCACTCCAGAGAGTGCAACAGTAGGGAAAGCGCTGGATAGCGGGAGGGTAAAAATGACTATTCCCACTCCAAAGAGTGCAACAGTAGGGAAAGCGTTGGATAGCGTAGGGGTAAAAATTACTATTCCCACTCCAGATAGTGCAACAGTAGAGAAAGCGTTGGATAGCGTAGGGGTAAAAATTACTATTCCCACTCCAGATAGTGCAACAGTAGGGAAAGCACTGGAGAGCGTAGGGGTAAAAATTACTATTCCTACTCCAGAGAGTTCAACAGTGGGGAAAGCATTGGATAGCGTAGGGGTAAAAAATTACTATTCCCACTCCAGAGAGTGCAACAGTAGGGAAAGCGCTGGATAGCGGGAGGGTAAAAATGACTATTCCCACTCCAAAGAGTGCAACAGTAGGGAAAGCGTTGGATAGCGTAGGGGTAAAAATTACTATTCCCACTCCAGATAGTGCAACAGTAGGGAAAGCTTTGGATAGCGTAGGGGTAAAAATTACTATTGCCACTCCAGAGAGTGCAACAGTAGGGAAAGCGTTGGATAGTGTAGGGGAAAAAAAATACTATTCCCATTCCAGTGAGTGCAACAGTAGGGAAAGCGTTGGATAACGTAGGGGTAAAAATTACTATTCCCACTCCAGAGAGTGCAACAGTAGGGGAAGCGTTGGATAGCGTAGAAGTTAAATATAACATACTTATAAATACTGTTTGCATTTAAAATAATTACTAATATAAATTTTAAATAACTCTACATCATTTACAAATACCCTTTAATAATTAATAAAAACATAATTACAATTGAATAATTAATTAACAATACATTAACAATAAATACCAATAAATATTCATGAATAAATATTAGTTACCAAATAATAAATATTGAACTAGAAAATATTTCTCATAACAAAAACATATTAATTATTAAAAATTGATTAACAATTAGAACGTATTAAACAATAACATTACTTTTTTATACCAGAAAATACTTTTTATGAAACATTAATTACCAATTAATACAAATTAATTACCAATTAAACATATTAATTGCCAATTAAAAAAATAAATTGCCGTTTATAAAAATGAATAACCAATTAAAAAAATGAATTACCAATTACAAACATTAATTACCAATTAAAACAATGTATTACCAATTAAAATAATTAATTGCCAATTAATAATTAATTAAAAATAAATTAATTATCAATACCAATAAATAAAACCAAATCATTACTTAATTACAATTAAATCACTTCCCACCCAATTGCCCTATAAACCCACAACCCGCTACAGAACTTAAACGCAAAAATTAATTAAAATTAATGTATAATTCCTAAAAATGTATAATTAATTTAGTATAATTAAATTACTTCCCAACCTATTCCCCTATAAACCCACAACCTGCTCCGGTACTATAACATAAAATTGACTTAAAAATAACATTATTAATATATAAAATTAGTACCCATATAATTTGAAACAAGTAAAACGTTTAGCAAAAAACATATAACACATGCATATTAAATACATAATAAAATACACAACAATAATACAAATATCGATATTAGTAACATCGAGATTAGTAACATCGATATATTTGATATCGATATTACTAACTTTGATTTTACTTACATCGATATAAAATAAATCGATATTACTTACCTTAGGAACGATATTCTTGACCTCGATATTCTGTACCTTCGATATTTCCAACTCGATATTTCTGTAGGTCTATATTTAAAACTCAATATTTAGACTGTGCACCATACACTATACCTTCCTATGATGTCATGAACAGGAGTCATTCGAGATTCTGAAATTGGGCCAGTTATAACTGGATAAAATTTGATCTTCAAAATAGTAGTACATCTGATTTTCTTTTTTTGACTTGCCTGCTTCACAGAAAGGAAAGTTCATTTATTTTAACTGATGTTTGTTTTAACCTACTAGAAATGTTTTGTTCACATCACACTTTAGCATAAGGAGGCAATGTACTTCTTTGCTGTTTGCAATGAACCATAAATATTTTAAAATCTCAGTGTACTTTAGAAGAGCATATTGCAAATATTGTAGGCCTGGTTATGCTAATGAACCCTTGGAATAGCGTCATCCTTCACCTGCCCCAGGACCAGGCAAGGTACAAAAGGCATTTGAGACAAACAAACAAACAAACATGGAACTGAATTCTAAGTTTAAAAAAAACAGTGAGTAACTTTTGTCCTGAACTGCGGACATTTGATTGTCTTTGAGCACACCACAATGCTGCAAAATGTGAACATGAAACATTTTTTAGGCCTCATCATGGCCATTGTGTTTCTGAAGTCTTCCAAGCATGTTTGGAGGCACCTGCTGCACCCCAATTTCTAGAACCACTGAAAGGTCCTCAAGTTGGGGGCCTATTTTTGTAAAATTAAAATAGATTGGGACCATCGTTCCCACTAGATCCCTCCCACTTCAATCCTGACCCCATATACGCCAAGTATAAGTGACCCGTCCCCTGCCGCTCTGCACCGTCTCACGAGTGACCATACCCTGATCTTTCCTGCACCCATGGCCGCCTCTCATTTACACCTAGCATGCATCCGTAAGGAGTGAGAGGGACATTTATGTCACCTTCAGCGGGGGCATGAGATCATATGTTCTCTTATCCAGGCGGTGGGTGGGTTGTAAGTATTGTGATCTCACCCGCAGTGTCTCAGTGGGACCTGTTGCACAGTTAGCTACGCCCTGTAGGGTGTGTGGTTGGAAGGGAGTTGTCTATGTTTTGATCCCATGTGGGAAGTGTTACCGTGTCATGTATGATGAGCGCCGAGGTGCAGTTATCGTGTTACGGCATACAACACTTACCAGTGTGGTGGATGAAGGGTTGTGAGAGACAGATGTGCAGTTTATGGTTTTGCCTCAGCTGGGCGTGTTGAGCAGCTCGCCAGCTCCCTTTCTGGTGGTTCTTATGACCATGGTCTACTGAGTTGCTTACCACACTGGGTTCTCCAACCTGATATTTTGTTTATAGTTTAGGGTCCTGAGCAGGCACAGTTTGGAGGGTGAGATGGTGGAAAGGGCTTTGTTATTATATAATCCAATGTCTACATGGCATTGTGAGATGTAAACATGATGTCCTAGAGCCCGACTCACAGAAGTAATCTGAGACAAAATCCAAAACTTACTACTTTTGGTATTCACAGAACGCATTTAGTAGTAGTAAATTTAGGATTTTGTCTTAAGTCTGTCTTAAGTCTGTCTGAATTTGTCTTAAGTCTGTCTTAAGTCAAATTTAACCCCTTCGCTGCGGCGGCTATTCCGCCGCAGCGCTAAAGGGGCGGGGCGGCCGCGCGGCCGCCGCATGCTGGTGACAGAACCGCTCCGTCACCAGCTACAGTTGAGCTGTGCTGGTGACGGAGCGGTTCCGTCATGACCCGCCCCGCTCTTTAGAACGCCCGCGCAGGCGCGAAATCAGCGCCGCGCAGGCGCGGCGGCCGGGCCATGACGGAACCGCTCCGTCATCAGCACAGCTCAACTGTAGCTGATGACGGAGCGATTCCGTCATCAGCATGGAAGGGGTTAAGACAAAATCCTAACTTTAGTACTACTAAAGGCCTTCTTTGAATACCAAAAGTAGTAGGTTTAGGATTGTGTCTCAGATTAGTTCTGTGAATAGGCCCCCTAGTGTGCAGCGAGTTGGGACCCACAGTGAGGGGGTGGATTAGAGTTCTCTGGTTGGCCAGAAGTATGTGACAGATCTCTTCAGTTATTGGTTGCCTCTTCAGTTGGTGATGGGTGCTTTAGTGGCTGCACCGTACTGGATGATGGAAAAACCCATAGTAGATACGTCTTACGTGAGTGTCAGAGGATGAAACTATAGTTGGCTGTTATGCTATTAGTATTAGTGGGGGCCAGAAGAGGTATATATGAACTGACGTTACTATATAATACCCAGGTATCCATAGGTCAGCCCTTCTTATGTCTCAAAACCCGAACAGTGCCTCTGTTTGGAGATTGTTAGTCATTCAGGACTGGGTAGAATCTTCACTCGCTGACCCCTTCTAAACCAGGGTTTACTAGACAATGTTCAGGGGAAGCAGGTCCATGTTACCAGTGCGTGGACTGTGTATTCTGTGCACAGCTGGGGAGACTGCGTATCCTGTGCACAGCTGGAGAAGTAATCTCGAAACTGCCCCTGGCCTAGTGTGAGGGCGTGCAGGAAGCTCCTAGGTGGCTGAGAGCCCTACTAGTTCCTATTCTCAGCACTAGCGTTTCTACTCAGTGTCCTCTAGGTTTTGATGCCACCGTACGCTGTGTGTAACCATCGCCCTGGTCCTCACTCCCCTTCTAGGTTGTGATGGTCAACCCACACTAGGTGTAACTCTGATCCTGGCTCTCTGTGTAAGGCAGGGCCATGGTCTACTGTGTCACTGCTCCCCCAGTCTCTGTGGATCCTGAAGCAGGGTCTTCCCTCACCTCTACGTTGTGATGGCCACCCTGTACCATGTGTAACCCTGTAGGAAAGTGCCTCTTATGACATGGTTAACCCTCGACTTTTTGTGCCTGATGTCGGATGTAATTTTTAACTGCAAATGCACTGAGTCCTTGATAACCAGGTTCTCAGTGCCAGATCTCCTTCCCCTAAAACTGCACCACAAGTGGCACAACTTCTGTCCCCCCCTAAGCCCAAAGTAAACGGTACCCCCAGTACCAGGAGCATGGGAACAGAAGGTCCCCTAGGGACCCCTCACCCTGATCCAGCAGTGCTTCTGTCACAGGCTGCGTGTCCATGCGCAGGACAAACCGAAGAGTCAACGAGGCATACAACCCTGTGGCCATGCCACTCTTACACTGCATAAGATGTAGGTGTGTCACCCCTAAGGCAGGCCTTGAGTCCTAAGGCAGGGTGCACTATATCCTAGGTGTGGACCTATCAGCATGAGCTGATATGCCCTACAATGTCCAGTCTATTCTGAGATATTGTGAGTGAACAGGGAAGCCATAAATAGTACACCTGCTTGACATTAGTCAACGTGAGAGTCCTAGCTCCGTGATGGCTTCACTGATTTCTAAAATGTTCGGTACCAAATATCTTGTCCTAATAAATCCTTGCTGATGCCAGTGTCGGATTTTTTAATGAATTCACACAGGAGATCCTTTTAGAGGGTCCCCTGAAACCTTACCAACCACTGGTGTAGTCCCTGTCTAGTTTTAGCCAGCGTACCATCAACAGACATGTTTGTGGACCCCTGGGTAGAGCCAGAGACGCTGCCTGCTTTGGGCAGAGGTGCTCACACCTTCCCCCTGCAGGATCTGCTTGCCTGAAATGAGCGCTTCAGAGGCATTGCCACCTTTGAACCCTGCCCCCAGCCGCCACTGTTAGAAGCAGATGGTGACCCTCAAATCCTGCCCCACTTTCAGTGGCAGGACTGGCAGGAAAATTCGGTAATGTAGGCGGTGGGTCTGCCTTCACCATGTACCACACCTCAGGTGAGGCAGATGAGGGAACCCCACCTTTCACTATCCGCCATCTTGAGTATGGAAATAGTAGCATAGAGAGGGTAAAGGCAACCTGCGGGTAAGCAACCTGTTGATTATTACCTGGTCTCCCCTAAAAATGCCCCATATTCAGTATTTCGGTGGCTCTCCAAGAACCCGACTTCAGATTGAACAGATGAAAAGAAGATGATGGAAGAAAACTGCTGATGGACCAGGAACTGAGCCCTCCCGCCACAGAAACAGGCAAAAACTATACAAAGTATTCATCTGAGTATTTTGAATTGTACAAAGTATAGTTATGAATTGAAGTCTTGCTTCTCAAAACGTGCATAAAGATTGTGTTATTTTTGTACCCCATTGGTCTCAAATGTATACTTGTGTGTCTCATTTATTGCCTCTGTGAGTACAACAAATGCTTAACACTACCCTCTGATGACCCTAACTGCTCGCCCACACTACCACAAAAAGAGAGTTAGTATTTTGTACTTACTGCTCTAGCTTCCTCTGGGGTATCTCGCACTCGCTGCATAGTGCACTTCACTTTAGTGCACTGTACAGAGAGGCGGTGTCTTACAAACCCTCTCCCTGGTTCTCTGGGTAAGGCAGGCCCATGGTCTGCTGTGTACGGCTCCACGGGTCTCTCTGGTTCCGGATTCTGAGCCAGGCTCCAGCACCCATCTATAGACCCCACCCCTCAACCCCTCCAGTACACTTCACTTTAGTGCACTGTACAGAGAGGCGGTGTCTTACAAACCCTCTCCCTGGTTCTCTGCGTAAGGCAGGCCCATGGTCTGCTGTGTACGGCTCCACGGGTCTCTCTTTCCGGATCCTGAGCCGGGCTCCAGCACCCATCTATAGACCCCACCCCTCACCCCCTCCAGTGCACTTCAAGTCTGGGAAGGGACTCTGCCATCATGACACTGACCCCGGTGACCTCCGTCCATTCCCAGCCCTCTGGTTGGTGCAGCATGTCCGAGCCCTGTCGCAAGGAGAGTATGTCACCGGTGTAAGTCTTTCCACTTCTAGCTCATTGCTGCATGAGTCTTTTGGCGCTCTACACCCGCCGGTGCCCTCGGTGCTTGTAAGAGGTGCCAGCCCGGAATGCTGCAGCCTGAAGTGCCCGCCATTCAGTTCTCCTCCCACAGCTTGCTGGTGCCAGCTCCACCAAGTCGTCACTAGTGCCACCTTGCCACGGTGCCCGCGTGTGGTCTTCTGGTGCTAGTGCCCCCGGGGGACATTAGTGCCACCTTGCCCCGGTGCCCGCGCTTGGTCTTCTGGTGCTAGTGCCCCCGGGGGACATTAGTGCCACCTTGCCACGGTGCCCCGCGCTTGGTCTTCTGGTGCTAGTGCCCCCGGGGGACATTAGTGCCACCTTGCCCCGGTGCCCGCGCTTGGTCTTCTGGTGCTAGTGCCCCCGGGGGACATTAGTGCCACCATGTCGCTGTGCCCCTCCCACTCTGGCAGCGTTGCACGGCCTCATAGATATGGAGTAAGACAGTGCAGTGCACGTCGCTGCCTCGCCTCACTCTGCATCAGCGGGCGTTCCATGGGCGTTGAGGCGGGTTTCCCACCCACCACCCATGGATTCTGACGTTTCCCTAGATTTACAAGACCATGCAAACCTGGGGAGGGGTCAAAACAGTACGCCTCCCCAGGGGGGGGCGCAACGAGTAGAGATATGTTTATTTCTACTCCTTTTCTATATGTGCTGTATTCTGAAATGTACAGAGAAAGAGGAAGAAGCCTCCCAGGATTCTTGGTGTGCGGGAAGGCAGCCCTTCCTGCCCAAAAGCTATTCTGCAGTCAATGCGGTCCCCCTGGCACCTTTTGTGCGACAGTGCCTGCGTTGGCGCTCGGCTGCCGAAATGGCGGCAGCACGAGAGGAAAGGGCAGGACTGTTCCACGTGCCGTAGATATGACGCATTCCTGCTTTTTCACCTTGACGCAGGGCGGTGCTGTCAGGTACTGGCTGCGCTGCCCGGTGCCAAATCCTCATAAATCTGCCCCGAAGTGTGGTCCACCTTCCCAGTGGTGCACGTGATATTGCCCATCCTCGTGACCTCTTCGTTCAAGGGCCTATAATATAGCGGCAGTGCACGAGCATGGAGTGCATGTATCCTTGCATTAAGAGCGCCCGCTCCCATGCTGGAGGACGCCCCCTAGAGGTTATGTCGGAACAAACCACACAATTACACAGTGTGTATTTTAGAAGGCATTGCACAAGCATCTGCGGCCCCATCTGTAATACAATAGTGCACCTCAAGCACATTTCTTTAATAATAGACTTAGGGGCTATCTGCCCTCAAAGCAAAAGAGCACAAGTTGTGTCCCTACAATGGTTCAGCCCCTGTGCAGGCTACAACCCTTGGACAGACCACAGCCCGTGAACAGACCACAGCTCCCATGCAGACCCCAAACCATGGGGCAGCCCAAGGGGGAGGGAGCTTCCATCTCTCACTCAGAGTCAAGCAATAAAGTAATGAGAGACCAGCTGGGAGAGTCATATCATTTGGGTGTGCAGTGGGCAGTCACCGGTCTACTCATCTGGACGTGTGCAGTGGGAGGTCACTCATCTATATACCTGGACATGATCAGAGGCCAGTCACTGGTCTATATATCTAGACATGTGCAGTGGGCAGTCACCCGTCTAAACAGCTGGACGGGTGCACTAGGCGGTCACCGGTCTATACATCCAGACGTGTGCAGTAGGCAGTCACAGGTCTATACATCCGGACGTGTGCAGTCACCAGTCTATACATCAGGACGTGTACAGTGGGCAGTCACTGGTCTATACATCTGGATGTGTGCAGTGGGCAGTCACCAGACTATACATGTAGACGTGTGCAGTGGGTAGTGACCGGTCTACGCATCCGGAAGTGTGCAGTGGGCATTTACCAGTCAATACATCCAGATGTGTGCAGTGGGCAGTCACCGGTCTATACATCCAGAAGTGTGCAGTGGGCAATCACTGGTCTATACATCCAGATGTGTGAATCGAGCGGTCACTGGTCTATACATCTGGACATGTGAAGTGGGCAGTCACTGGTCTATACATCTGGATGTGTGCAGTGGGCAAACACCGTCTATACATCCGGATGTGTGCAGTGGAGAGTCACCGGTCTATACATCCGGATGTGTGCAGTGGGCAATCACCGTCTATGCATCCAGATGTATACAGTGGGAGTCACCGGTGTATACATCCACACATGTGCAGTCGGAGTCAGCTGTCTATACATCCGGATGTGTAAGTGGGAGTCACCGGTCTATACATCCAGACGTGTGCAGTGGGTGGTCACTGGTCTATACATCTGGACGTGTGTAGTAGGCAGTCACAGGTCTATATATCTGGATGTGTGCAGTAGGCAGTCACAGGTCTATATATCTGGATGTGTGCAGTGGGCAGGTCACCAGTCTATACATCCAGACGTGTGCAGTGGGCAGTCACCGTTCTTTAAATCTGGACGTGTGCAGTAGGCAGTCACTGGTCTATACATCCGGACGTGTGCAGTCACCAGTCTACACATCAGGACGTGTACAGTGGGCAGTCACTGGTCTATACATCCAGACTTGTGCTGTGGGCAGTCACCGGTCCATACATCCAGACATGTGCAGTGGGCAGTCACAGCTCTATACATCTGGATGTGTGCAGTGGGCAGTCACCAGACTGTACATGTAGACGTGTGCAGTGGGTAGTGACCGGTCTACGCATTCGGAAGTGTGCAGTGGTGTTGGACAGGCCACATGAAGGGCTCGCTCCCTCCCCGCATGACAGAGCCCGGGCACCAGCTCTCCAGGTGCTATCCACAGAAGCAACCCACACTCCGTCCCCTACGGGACTCCTACCCCCGGACATCTCTGTATCACGGGCCCGGGCCACCGTCAGCACCATTGCCCGGCCCGGCCGCCATCTTGGACACTGCACCACGAGGCCGCATGGCCCCAGCTCGACCCCAACCCTGGGCCTGGCCAGGCCCCGACATCCCGGCACCACCATCCACCCAGGAGGTGAACGAACCACTTGGCAGGTCAATGGGAGAAAGAAGTGTCGATGGCTCTCCCCCGCCAGATGCCGATCGCCCCCAGCCTCCCCGGGCGCTGGCTCCACCCCCCTGCTGGGTGTCTGGACTCCCTCATCCCGGACCTCCCGACCTCCAAGTGCGAGGGTCCGGACATCAAAGGCCGCCAGACCTATAACTGGGGCAGCTCCAGAGCAGGAAGGCAGTTGTATCCTGGAGTCGAGAGACACCGAGAAGAACTCATCCTTGACGGACTGCTGGCGCTGCCGCAGCCCTGCCTTGTGAACTGTCGTCCTGCCGCTGGCGCTGCCGCGGCCCTCTGCATCCTTCATCCTCGTCGGGACCTGCTGGCGCTGCCGCGACCCGTTGTAACTACCATCTTCGTTGGGACCTGCTGGCGCTGCCGCGACCCGTTGTAACTACCATCTTTGTTGGGAACTGCTGGCGCTGCCGCGACCCGTTGTAACTACCACCTTCACCGGGACCTGCTGGCGCTGCCGCGGCCCGTCCTTCAAGAACGCCGAGCTCGAGGATTGTGAGCTACCCATCATCTCATCGCAACTACCAGATTGGTAATAAGACTGTCCTGCTACCCCCTTTCCCATCCAAGAGACTAGAATCGAGGGGACCCCTGAGTCCAGACCTCCTTGTACCATTCTACCGTACCTCAAGATTGCTTATAAAGAACGTTAAATCTTATCCTTGTGTGGTGTCCATCTGTGGGGGGGAAGTTACTTGTCTGTACGATCGCTGGAGACGGCTCTCCCCGGAGACCTCTCCCCTTGTCCTCGGCCGACCCTCCAGGTCCCCGTCTAACATTGGTGGCCAGCGGCGCGATCCGAACCAACGCGTAATCGTACAGAAAGCAACTCACCCCACAACTAAACCACAATGCCGGCCCAAGAGAGCGGGTCTACAGAAAAATTCCAAATGGACAAGCTGGAGGAGTACAACCATCGAGAATTAAAACAATTTTGTATGGAACTGGGCATTGCTACCACCGGTCTGAGCACAAAAGATGACTTTAAACACGCCCTAGAATCATGGGCAGAGGCAAACCCCGCTGGTCCCCGGGACCAACGCATCGAAACACCCGAAACTAACCCCGCTCCTTCCGAGGAAAGGAGAACGGGTCTCTCCCGGGAAGAGATCCAAGAACGAGAGAAAAACAGACTGCATGAATTAGAGTTAGCACGGCTCAAAATGGATGGAGAACTAAAACTAGCGGAACAGAAATTGAACCTAGAACACTTACGGCTCCGAGAAGAGCGGGAGGAAAAACAAAGACAAAGAGAGCTTGAAGAAAAGAGACTGGCATATGAACACGAGCGCAAACTAGCCGAAATAGAACTACGTAAGCAAGGCAAGGACCTGGGGGTGCCCGAGCAACCACACACCCCAGGAACTTCAGGACCAAAGGTCCACATTTCCAAAGATGTCGTCCGAGAGTTCTACCGAAACGACGACATACAGCAGTGGTTCAAGGCCTATGAGATCGCCATGTCCTCCCACCGGATCGATCGAAGTGACTGGGGAGCTGGTCTATGGGGGAGGTTCGTCAATGAAGGCCGTGATGCCCTGTTACAGCTCCCGGATCACCAAATGACGTCCTATGATCACATGAAGGCCGCCCTCCTCACTCGTTATGTGCTGACACCCGAAATGTACCGCCAGAGGTTCCGCGACTGCACCCGAATCCCGGGTACAACTTGGGTGGAATATGTGAACTATTTCAGCCGAGCCCTTGAGGGATGGATAAAGGGGAGCAACGTAACGACCTACGAGCAGCTTTTTAACCTTGTTGTGTGGGAGCACCTCTCCAACAACTGCTTTGTCGAGCTCAGGCAGCACCTCCTCGACAGTAAATTGACTGATCCACGGCAGCTCGCCGCCGAGGCTGACCGATGGGAGAGCACCCGAGTGGGCCGGGGTGGCCCGAACGAGCAGAACAGGAACAACCAAGGCCATCACCGTCCCCGAGGAGGAGGAGGAGGCCAGGGCCGGGGGAAAGACACCGTCCCGGCTTGTTCCCGCTACCAGCACCCCGCCCCCGGCCAGCAGGGGCAACCCCCCGATGCGCCCGGGGTTCAGAGCCAATGTCACGTGTCACCGGTGCCAGCGAGTCGGTCACTACGCCAATGACCCGAACTGTCCACAGAACCAGACTCCGAGGCCCCGCCAGGTAGCTGCCGCCGCCCTAGGAGAAGAGCAAGTCTCCGAAGAGCAGGAAGAATATGAACAAGAGCAACAAGAGTGGGAACCGGCCGCCATGGTCCTGGCGTGCTTGGGGGGGAGAGACATGGTCCCGCTGGCTCCCCTACCCGCCAACACCAGAAAGTACAGTCAGTGGGTGAGCATAAATGGGCGCAAAGCCGAAGCCCTACGTGACACGGGGGCCAGTGTGACGGCCGTCCGCTGTCACCTGGTGACCCCCGAGCAGATACTACCGAACGTTCTTTGCCCCGTCCGGTCAGCCGACAATTCGGAGAGCATGTGTCGGATGGCCTGCGTCCCCTTCGAGTGGGGAGGGGTATCCAGCATGCTGAAGGTGACGGTCCGCGATGATGCTCCCATGGACTGTCTCCTGGGGAACGATCTCGAGAGTTCCCCGTGGGCCGCCGTAGAAAGAAGAGAGCACCTGGGGATGTTGGGCCTCCCGGACTGGGCGTGCGTAACCACCCGGTCCATGACGGCCCGCGCCATCCCCCGACCAGAAGAACCCGAATGGCCAGCACCTCCTCCCCCGATCGCTCCAGTGAAGGACGCCGACATCGCCGATCCCCCGGAACAAACCCAAGAAGAACTTGCTCAGCCCCAGGATCTCCCAGACCTAGCTCAGTGGCGTCAAGAAGGGGGACCCACCCAGGAACAATTCCGTCAAGATTAAAAAACATGTCCCTCCCTCGAGGGACTACGACAACAAGCCCTCGCCCAGAGCACGGGAGATACCGCCGGGGCCCACTGGATCTATTGGGACAATGATCTATTGTACAGTGAACAAAGAATCGCCGAGTTGGGGGCCAGTCGAGTGTTGGTGGTGCCCCTCCGTTTTAGAGACTTCCTGCTGAACTTGGCCCACGATGTCCCCCTGGCCGGACACTTGGGTCAGGACAAAACCTACAACCGCCTGGTGACCCACTTTTACTGGCCCAAAATGAGAAATGACGTACTCAACCACTGCCGGTCTTGTCCCACTTGTCAGGCCAGCGGGAAGAGCGGCCGCAAACTCAAGGCGCCCCTGCAGCCCTTTCCGGTGGTTACCACCCCGTTCGAAAAGGTGGGAATAGACATTGTGGGGCCCCTGGACCCCCGAACAGCACAAGGGCATCGTTTCATCCTGGTACTGGTGGACCACGCCACCCGCTATCCCGAGGCCATCCCCCTTCGAACTGTAACAGCACCGGTGGTCGGCCGAGCCTTAATGGGGATCTTCTCCCGGGTAGGCTTCCCCCGGGAAGTCGTCAGCGACAGAGGCACGAACTTCATTTCAAAATACATGAAATCCCTCTGGCAGCAGTGCGGGGTTACCTACCGATTCACAACCCCCTATCACCCGCAAGGAAACGGACTGGTTGAGCGGTTCAACCGTACACTCAAGGGAATGATTATGGGGTTGGAAGAGCCCCTCCGCCGCCAGTGGGATGTGCTCCTCCCGTGCCTCCTCTTCGCCTACCGAGAAGTCCCTCAGAAGTCCCTCGGCTTCAGCCCCTTCGAACTCTTGTACGGGCACCCTGTTCGAGGGCCCCTCAGCCTAGTCAAGGAAGGTTGGGAGATGGCCCCCCTGAAAACCCCTCCAGACGTCTACAAGTACCTCCTGACCCTCCGCAATCAGACCAGGCGGTTCCGAGAAATCGCCAAAGCCAATCTTGAAGCCAGTCAGGAGGGCATGAAGAAATGGTACGATCAGAACGCCTCCTCCATAGAGTTCGTACCTGGCCAGCAAGTATGGGAGATGTCCCCCACCGAACCTTGTGCCCTGCAAGATAAGTGGTCGGGGCCCTTCAAGGTGATCGAGCGCAAGAGCCCCGTCACCTATCTCATTGACATGGAATCTTCCCGGAACCCCCTCCGGGTCCTCCACGCCAACAGACTCAAACCCCACTTTGTGCGCTCGGAGCTCAGCCTACTGATGGCTACAGACAGTGGGGCAGAAGAAGACTCCGAGCCCCTCCCTGACCTGCTGAAGACCCGTGAAAAAGATGGTTCGGTAGACGGGGTCCGACTGTCACATGCCCTGACCTCGGAGCAGCGCCAAGACTGTCGGGCTCTCCTGCTGCAGTTTGCAGCCCTATTTTCCCTCACCCCAGGGGACACCCCCTGGTGCCTGCACGACGTGGACACTGGGGACAGTCCCCCCATCAGACATCGGGCGTACCGCGTGCCAGATCGGGTACGTGCCTGCATCCAAGAAGAAGTCTCCAAGATGCTCACCCTCTGAGTCATTGAACCCTCGGACAGCCCCTGGGCCAGCCCAGTCGTACTGGTCCCCAAAGCTGCTGCCCCCGGCACCACCCCTGAACTCCGATTCTGCGTTGACTATCGGGGCTTGAACGCTGTCACCCGGACCGACGCTCACCCCATTCCCCGAGCCGATGAACTGATCGACCGCATGGGGGCTGCCCGCTACCTCAGCATCTTCGACCTGACAGCGGGCTACTGGCAGATCGGCCTCACCCCCAGGGCGCAAGAACGGTCCGCTTTCTCCACCCCGGATGGCCACTACCATTTCAAAGTGATGCCATTCGGCATGAAAAACGCTCCAGCAACCTTTCAACGCCTGGTGAACCAGGTATTGGCGGGCCTCGAGGATTTCAGCGCCGCCTACCTGGACGATATCGCGGTGTACAGCCGCCACTGGTCAGACCATCTCCGCCCCCTCCGAGAGGTCCTGCAGGCCCTCCAACAGGCCGGCCTCACAATCAAGGCCAGCAAATGCCAGATTGGCCAGGGGTCCGTGACCTACCTAGGACACCAAGTGGGGAGCGGTCTGGTGGCCCCCCTCCAACTCAAGATCGCTGCCATCCAGTCCTGGTAACCACCCGTAACGCAAACCAAGGTCCGGGCCTTCTTGGGGCTCACCGGGTACTACCGGCGGTTTGTGAAGGACTATGGCAGCATTGTGGGGCTCCTCACGGCACTTACATCTAAGAACCAGCCAAAAAGAATCGACTGGACTCCCGATTGTCAAACGGCCTTCGAGAAGCTGAAGGTCGCCATGTGCACCGCCCCGGTTCTCCAGGCTCCCGACTACAGCCGGGAGTTCATCGTCCAGACTGATGCCTCCGACCATGGCATTGGAGCCGTCCTCTCCCAACTGAACACCGAGGGAGTCGACCAACCAGTGGCCTTCATCAGTCGACGTCTGTTGGCCCGAGAACAGCGCTGGAGCACCATCGAGAGGGAGGCCTTCGCAGTGGTATGGGCCCTCAAGAAGCTCCGGCCCTACCTCTTCGGTACCCACTTTCGGGTGCAAACAGATCACCGCCCCCTGCAATGGCTAATGCAGATGCGGGGGGAGAATCCCAAGCTCTTGCGATGGTCCATCTCCCTGCAGGGGATGGACTTCACTGTGGAACACCGCCCCGGCCAGGAGCACGCCAACGCGGATGGCCTGTCACGATTTTTCCGCCTCGACGAGGAGAGTCCCCAAGAAGATGGGTTACTCTCCCCGCCTTCAGCTGGGGGGGACGCATGTTGGACAGGCCACATGAAGGGCTCGCTCCCTCCCCGCATGACAGAGCCCGGGCACCAGCTCTCCAGGTGCTATCCACAGAAGCAACCCACACTCCGTCCCCTACGGGACTCCTACCCCCGGACATCTCTGTATCACGGGCCCGGGCCACCGTCAGCACCATTGCCCGGCCCGGCCACCATCTTGGACACTGCACCACGAGGCCGCATGGCCCCAGCTCGACCCCAACCCTGGGCCTGGCCAGGCCCCGACATCTCGGCACCACCATCCACCCAGGAGGTGAACGAACCACTTGGCAGGTCAATGGGAGAAAGAAGTGTCGATGGCTCTCCCCCGCCAGGTGCCGATCGCCCCCAGCCTCCCCGGGCGCTGTCTCCACCCCCCTGCTGGGTGTCTGGACTCCCTCATCCCGGACCTCCCGACCTCCAAGTGCGAGGGTCCGGACATCAAAGGCCGCCAGACCTATAACTGGGGCAGCTCCAGAGCAGGAAGGCAGTTGTATCCTGGAGTCGAGAGACACCGAGAAGAACTCATCCTTGACGGACTGCTGGCGCTGCCGCAGCCCTGCCTTGTGAACTGTCGTCCTGCCGCTGGCGCTGCCGCGTCCCTCTGCATCCTTCATCCTCGTCGGGACCTGCTGGCGCTGCCGCGACCCGTTGTAACTACCATCTTCGTTGGGACCTGCTGGCGCTGCCGCGACCCGTTGTAACTACCACCTTCACCGGGACCTGCTGGCGCTGCCGCGGCCCGTCCTTCAAGAACGCCGAGCTCGAGGATTGTGAGCTACCCATCATCTCATCCCAACTACCAGATTGGTAATAAGACTGTCCCGCTACCCCCTTTCCCATCCAAGAGACTAGAATCGAGGGGACCCCTGAGTCCAGACCTCCTTGTACCATTCTACCGTACCTCAAGATTGCTTATAAAGAACGTTGAATCTAATCTTTGTGTGGTGTCTATCTGTGGGGGGGAAGTTACTTGTCTGTACGATCGCTGGAGACGGCTCTCCCCGGAGACCTCTCCCCTTGTCCTCGGCCGACCCTCCAGGTCCCCGTCTAACAAGTGGGCATTTACCAGTCAATACATCCAGATGTGTGCAGTGGGCAGTCACCGGTCTATACATCCGGAAGTGTGCAGTGGGCAATCACTGGTCTATACATCCAGATGTGTGAATCAAGCGGTCACCGGTCTATACATCTGGACATGTGCAGTGGGCAGTCACCAGACTTTACATGTGGACGTGTGCAGTGGGCAGTCACCGGTCTATACATCTGGATGTGTGCAGACACCAGTCTACACATTAGGCTGTGTACAGTGGGCAGTCACTGGTCTATACATCCGGACGTGTGCAGTGGGCAGTCACCGGTCTATAATTCTGGATGTGTGCAGTGGGCAATCACCGTCTATACATCCGGATGTGTGCAGTAGGCAGTCACCGTTCTATACATCCGGATGTGTGCAGTGGGCAATCACTGTCTATACATCCGGATGTGTACAGTGGGAGTCACCAGTGTATACATCCACACATGTGCAGTCGGAGTCAGCTGTCTATACATCCGGACGTGTAAGTGGGAGTCACCAGTCTATACATCCAGACGTGTGCAGTGGGCGGTCACCGGTCTATACATCCGGAAGTGTGCAGTGGGCAGTCACCGTCTATACATCCGGATGTTTGCAGTGGCAGTCACCGATCTATACATCCACACATGTGCAGTCGGAGTCACCTGTCTATACATCCAGACGTGTGCAGTGGGCAGTCAGCGGTCTATACATCAGGACGTGTGCAGTGGGAGTCACCAGTCTATACATCTGGACGTGTGCAGTGGGAGTCACAGGTCTATACATCTGGACGTGTGCAGTGGGAGTCACCGGTCTATACGTCCGGACGTATGCAGTGGAAATCACCGGTCTGTACATCCGGACGTGTACAGTGAGAGCCACCGGTCTATGCATCCGGACGTGTTCAGTGGGCGTCACCGGTCTATACATCAGGACGTGTGCAGTGGGAGTCACCAGTCTATACATCTGGACGTGTGCAGTGGGAGTCACAGGTCTATACATCTGGACGTGTGCAGTGGGAGTCACCGGTCTATACGTCCGGACGTATGCAGTGGAAATCACCGGTCTGTACATCCGGACGTGTACAGTGAGAGCCACCGGTCTATGCATCCGGACGTGTTCAGTGGGAGTCACTGGTCTATACATCGAGACATGAGTGGGCGGTCACCAGTCTATACATCTGGACATGTGCAGTGGGCGGTCACCGGTCTATACATCCGGATGTGTGCAGTGGGAGTCACTGGTCTAATTATCCGGATGTGTGCAGTGGGAATCACTGGTCTATACATCTGGACATGTGCAGTGGGAGTCACCGGTCTACACATCCGCACGTGTGCAGTGGGCACTCACTGATCTTAACATCTGGACATGTGCAGTGGGCAGTCACCCATCTATACATCTGGACGTGTGCAGTGGGCAGTCACTGGTCTATACATCTGAACATGTGCAGTGGGAGTCACCGGTCTACACATCCGCACATGTGCAGTGGGCACTCACTGGTCTTAACATCTTGACATGTGCAGTGGGCAGTCACCCATCTATAAATCTGGACGTGTGCAGTGGTCAGTCACCCGTCCATACATCTGGACATGTGCAGTGAGAGTCACCGATCTATACATTGAGGCATGTGCAGTGGGCAGTCACCGGTCTATACATCAGGACATGTGCAGTGGGCGGTAACTGGTCTAAACATCCGGATGTGTGCAGTGGGAATCACTGGTCTATACATCCGGACGTGTGCAGTGGGAGTCACCGGTCTACACAGCCGCACGTGTGCAGTGGGCACTCACTGATCTTAACATCTGGACATGTGCAGTGGGCAGTCACCCGTCTATACATCTGGACATGTGCAGTGGGCAGTCACTGGTCTATACATCTGGACATGTGCAGTGGGAGTCACCGGTCTACACATCCGCACATGTGCAGTGGGCACTCACTGGTCTTAACATCTTGACATGTGCAGTGGGCAGTCACCCATCTATAAATCTGGACGTTTGCAGTGGTCAGTCACCCGTCCATACATCTGGACATGTGCAGTGAAAGTCACCGATCTATACATTGAGGCATGTGCAGTGGGCAGTCACCGGTCTATACATCAGGACATGTGCAGTGGGCGGTAACTGGTCTATACATCTGGACGTGTGCAGTGGGCAGTCACTGGTCTATACATCCAGGTGTGTGAATGGAGCGGTCACCGGTCTATACATCTGGACATGTGCATTTGGCAGTCACCAGACTTTACATGTGGACATGTGCAGTGGGCAGTCACCGGTCCATACATCCAGGCGTGTGCAGTGGGAGTCATCGGTCTATATATCCACACGTGTGCAGCCGGAGTCACCTGTCTATACATCCAGACGTGTGCAGTGGGCAGTCAGCTGTCTATACATCTGGATGTGTGCAGTGGGAGTTACCGGTGTATACATCTGGACGTGTGCAGTGGGAGTCACCGGTGTATACATCCAGACGTGTGCAGCCGGAGTCACCTGTCTATACATCCAGACGTGTGCAGTGGGCAGTCAGCTGTCTATACATCTGGACGTGTGCAGTGGGCGGTCACCGGTCTATACATCCCAACGTGTGCAGTGGGCGGTCACTGGTCTATACATCCTGACATGTGCAGTGGGTGGTCACTGGTCTATACATCTGGACATGTGCAGTTGGAATCACTGGTCTATACATCTGGATGTGTGCAGTGGGAAACACTGGTCTATACATCCGGACGTGTGCAGTGGGAATCACTGGTCTATACATCTGGACGAGTGAAGTGGGAAACACTGGTCTATACATCCGGACGTGTGCAGTGGGAATCACTGGTCTATACAGCTGCACGAGTGAAGTGGGAAACACTGGTTTATACATCCGGACGTGTGCAGTGGGAATCACTGGTCTATACATCAGGACGTGAGTGGGAGTCAAAGGTCTATACATCCGGACGTGTGCAGTGGGCGGTCACCGGTCTATACATCTGGACATGTGCAGTGGGAGTCACTGGTCTATACATCCGGACGTGTGCAGTGGGATTTACTGGTCTATACATCCGGACGTGTGCAGTGGGTACTCACTGGTCTTAACATCTGGACATGTGCAGTGGGCAACCACCCGCCTATACATCTGGACGTGTGCAGTGGGAGTCACCGGTCTATACATCCCGACGTGTGCAGTGGGCGGTCACCGGTCTATACATCTGGACGTGTGCAGTGGCAGTCACCGGTCTATACATCTGGACGTGTGCAGTGGGAGTCACCAGTCTATACATCCCGACGTGTGCAGTGGGCGGGCACCGGTCTATACATCTGGACGTGTGCAGTAGGCGGTCACCGGTCTATACATCTGGACGTGTGCAGTGGGAGTCACCGGTCTACACATCCGAACGTGTGCAGTGGGCGGTCACCGGTCTATACATCTGGACGTGTGCAGTGGGAGTCACCGGTCTATACATCCGGACGTGTGCAGTGGGCGGTCACCGGTCTATATATCCGGACGTGTGCAGTGGGCGGTCACCGGTCTATACATCTGGACGTGTGCAGTGGACATGTGCAGTGGGCGGTCACCGGTCTATACATCTGGACGTGTGCAGTGGGAGTCACCGGTCTATACATCCGGACGTGTGCAGTGGGCGGTCACCGGTCTATACATCCGGACGTGTGCAGTGGACGTGTGCAGTGGGCGGTCATCGGTCTATACATCTGGACGTGTGCAGTGGGCGGTCACCGGTCTATACATCTGGACGTGTGCAGTGGGCGGTCACCGGTCTAACATCCCGACGTGTGGAGTGGGAGTCACCGGTCTATACATCTGGACGTGTGCAGTGGGCGGTCACCGGTCTAACATCCCGACGTGTGGAGTGGGAGTCACTGGTCTATACATCTGGACGTGTGCAGTGGGAGTCACCGGTCTATACATCTGTCTTGTGGTCGGTGCAGCGGTGGGGTGCTCTGACTGCAGTCATATCATGTATGTATGTGTACTCTCAAAAGGTTCGGGGAGGAACCGTGCCCAACATGCCAGGAGTTTCCAAGAATCACAGTCTCCTGCCTCGAGGTGCGCCCCCCCCCCCCTTCCACCGGCCCCGGCACTGCACGGGTTACACTGTGATGTGAATGAAACCAGGATCCCGAGCCGTGAATGGGAGGCTTTAAAGCCGTTCTAAAAATAGCGCCTGCGAAGATACTACGGGTGGGGGAGGGACGCGGACTGCGCTTCCTTCCAGCCCCCACATCTTTCATCTTGAAGCCAGCAGGTGTTTGAGGAGGGGGGGGGGCACCGAGGATGAGGGGAGGGGGCTGTCAGGCTGGAGGGGAGGGGGTCCCTCCAGAGGGGGCACAGGGTCCCAGCGGAGCCGGGCCCCCTCCTCTCGGGAAGGGGCGCTCAATGTGGGTCAGCTGAGAATAGCGCCTCTCCGGGGCCTCCAGGCGCCGAGGGATGCGCAGGGCTCAGGTGCGCGTATCCAAGAATAGACGGCCGAGACACGTCAACTATCAGGAATTAATTCACTGTTGCGAGGAAATGTGTGTCAGATCCAGAGAGGCGGCGCGGCTCGCCTGGAAGGGGCGGGTGGCTGGCCCACCCCCAGTAATGCATGGCTGTCAGGGGCCGCGCGTGCTGCCCGGGCTGGGGTTGGTCAAACCTCTGTCCTGCAGAGCCTCAGCCTGACCTAGGGTCCAACCACGGCCCCCCGGGGTCTGCTGCTCCTGTTCAGCTCTAGATGGGTCTGGGAGGGAAGGTAGTGGGGTGTGTGGGTGTGAGGGGGGGTAGGTGCAGCTCCTCCTGGGTTTGGCTCGTGCGAGGGGCCGATTTTCAATACTCTGCCCAGATTCACGAAAGTTTAGCGTCGGGTTAGCATTACTTTTTTAACACAAACCCAACGCTAAACCTGTTTTGGGTTTAATAAACCAACGCAAATTGGTATTTGCGTCGATTAGTATGGAAGGATGACGCAAAGCAGCGCAAACGCTGCTTTGCATCGCTTTATTTATTTGAAAAGTGTTATATAGCGCTGGCTAGACCCGGAGGCATCAGAGCGCTTTACATGAGATAGGACATTGCTTCAGACCTTTGTTACATAGTAGCATTAGTGTCAGTTGCAGTTGCGTCAAGGGGGCGTGGTGGGTGGTACATGGGTGTTCCCATGCTATCACCCGTGCTTCTTGGCGCTAGACCCTTTCTGCTGACAGTGGCAGACAGAGTTCAGTGCCAAAATGAACGCCGCTGGAAAGCAGCTGTTAGATGGAGGAATGTCCGTTCTCCTTGCTTTTCTGACTTTGGTGGACTGAAGCGCGCACTCTGGCGCTGCGGCGCTACGGTGTGTGCCCTACGCACGGCAGCTGAGATCTTTTGCTAGGGAGAGGGGAGGAGAGTGCCTTATCCCTGAGACTATAGCGCCTTCTTCCTCTCTGCCTGTCATGCAACGCAACGCAGCCTCTTTGGGTGATGCGCTGCATTCATTCTCACTTCTCCTTCCATTTCCGACTTTGCGCGCTGCTCTGTGCAGAACACATACAAAGTAGGAAAGGTTTCGTAGTGTGTCTATGCATAGTATTGTGTACAGGTCGGGTACACTTCCAGTATAAACCTGTGGTAGACTTAGGAACGCGTGCCCGGTGCACGGAAGCTGAAATCAGCACCTGTGCTGGGGAGGGGAGGGGGGGGGGGAGTGCTGTACGTCTGTAAATATGGCGCTCTCCTGCTCTCTCCCTGTCACGCAACGCTGGGCAGCCTTTTTGAATTCTGCGCTGCATTCCTTGACAGCTACAAGAATCTGGGCCCATGGGTTCTGGCCAGTTGCTGGTGTGAGTCCGGGTGATGGAGCTGTAGATGACGGCTAAGCCCCCTCCGGGTTGACTGGGTCTGCCTTGTGTTGTGATTCGGTATCCGGGTGGAAGCAGCACTGCCCACCTTAAATGAACATTACAAGCCACCTAAAAAGAGCATTTTGATCCACCCTAAAGAGCAGTGTGATCCTCCTTAAAGAGCAGTGTGATCCACCTTAAACGAGCAATGTGATCCACCTTAAATGAGCAATGTGGTCCACCTTAAAGAGCTGTGAGATCCACCTTAAACGAGCAATGTGATCCACCTTAAAGAGCATTTTGATCCATCTTAAAGAGCTGTGTGATCCACCTTAAAGAGCAGTGTGATCCACCTTAAACGAGCAATGTGATCCACCTTAAAGAGCAGTGTGATCCACCTTAAAGAGCTGTGAGATCCACCCTAAACGAGCAATGTGATCCACCTTAAATGAGCAATGTGATCCACCTTAAAGAGCAGAGTGATCCACCTTAAAGAACAGAGTGATCCACCTTAACATAGCAGGGTGATTCACCTTTGTGGAGCAGTGGAATCCACCTTAAAGAGCTGTGTGATTCCTCTGACTGGAGCAGTGGAATCCACTTAAAGAGCAGTGTGATTCGTCTGACTGGAGCAGTCGAGTCCACTTAAAGAGCAGTGAGATTCACCTTTGTGGAGCAGTGGAATCCACCTTAAAGAGCTGTGTGATTTGTCTGAATGGAACAGTGTGATCCACCATAAAGAGCAGTGAGATTCACCTTTGTGGAGCAGTGGAATCCACCTTAAAGAGCTGTGTGATTTGTCTGAGTGGAACAGTGTGATCCACCTTAAAGAGCAGTGAGATTCACCTTTGTGGAGCAGTGGAATCCACCTTAAAGAGCTGTGTGATTTGTCTGACCGGAGCAGTGGAATCCACTTAAAGAGCCTTGAGATTCACCTTTGTGGAGCAGTGGAATCCACCTTAAAGAGCTGTGTGATTTGTCTGAATGGAACAGTGTGATCCACCTTAAGGAGCAGTGAGATTCACCTTTGTGGAGCAGTGGAATCCACCTTAAAGAGCTGTGTGATTTGTCTGAATGGAACAGTGTGATCCACCTTAAAGAGCAGTGAGATTCACCTTTGTGGAGCAGTGGAATGCACCTTAAATAGCTGTGTGATTTGTCTGAATTGAACAGTGTGATCCACCTTAAAGAGCAGTGAGATTCACCTTTGTGGAGCAGTGGAATCCACCTTAAAGAGCTGTGTGATTCGTCTGACTGGAGCAGTGGAGTCCACCTTAAAGAGCTGTGTGATTCGTCTGACTGGAGCAGTGGAATCCACCTTAAAGAGCTGTGTGATTCGTCTGACTGGAGCAGTGGAGTCCACTTAAAGAGCAGTGAGATTCACCATTGTGGAGCAGTGGAATCCACTTTAAAGAGCTGTGTGATTTGTCTGAATGGAACAGTGTGATCCACCTTAAAGAGAAGTGAGATTCACCTTTGTGGAGCAGTGGAATCCACCTTAAAGAGCTGTGTGATTCGTCTGTTTGGAGCAGTGGAGTCCACCTTAAAGAGCTGTGTGATTCGTCTGTTTGGAAAACCTCAACATTGACTTAAAAAATCACAATTAAAGTGCAGTTATGGTGACAATGTAAATGTATATATTCATTTATGTTTTTGTTCTAAAGTGCGGCTATCACACCTGATGGAGCATCTAGGTACAAAACAGCTTTCTTTAGAGACATGCCCTCCCCCCCAAAAACACACTGAAATTGGTGAGTTACGGTTAGGAGCACAACCCGTAACTCGCACATCAGCCTTGCAAACCATAACTCACACACCAAATGCAATGCGCATGACCTCACAATATTTATACCAATCCATAGCAACGTATAAAAGCAAAATATGGTTAATAACAACACGTACTCAAACCTATAAATGTAACTACATCCATAGCCATCTCCTTCGAAGCGGTAAGAGTAATGAGGTGTGTCATTTCATCTGAAGAACTGTCACATCATTTGAAATGTGACCCGGCACATCAAGGGCGAGGATATGAGCAATGTAAAGGTTGTGCAAGTTATGGTTTGCATGGCTATTGTGCGAGTTATGTATTGTGCTCCTAACCATAACTTACCAATTTCAGTTGTTTTTCAGTTTGAATTTGAAACCATAACTGCCCTCTAAGATTTATGTATTTTATAATGTATTCATGGAAGACAAAGGTTAAAGTGAAGTTATATTTAGCTTTGGTTACAACATATCTATATATGTTTACAAATACATAAATGTGCTAAAAAGCACACATACATGCATAATGCATACAGACACACACATATATGTATATACATACATACGTGTGTGTGTAAGTATGCTTTTTTATCTCTTGCTACTTATCCCTTGTGGATAAAAGCACAGCATGTCTTCCTCATCTTATTGCCGCCCCCTCCCTTTCCGTCTCGCCGGCGGATCTTTGTCGAGGCGCTTTGGATCCTCCTCTGCTCACAGCGCCTATATTGGCTCTATCGTTGCTCTACATCTGCACTCTTTACCGGTTGCCCTTCGTGGTGTCTGCTAGTACCTTCTCCCATCTCGCTCGAGTAGCATTAGAGTTTATCATCCGGCCTAGGCGGGGTAAGCTGCTTACTGTCCAGCGTTAATCCTGCTCCGTCTGAACCCTATCCTCGGGGGGAAGGTTGGAAATTAGCTCCACCGGTTTAAAAAACACACTGTGGAAAGTGATCACCCCACGCAATCTACTCCATGACGCTGGATGGACAGCCAACCTGCTGCTCTGATTGGGCGTGTAATCCGGTGAGGAGCAGCTATCCCTGCTAGCATCGTCCGCGGGGATAGCTCACTTGAGACCCCATTAAACCTTCTGTAACTGGAACGGAGAAATATTCATAATGGGCGGGAAATCACCCCAGGGCGTCACCCCCACTTTCACTGAAGCAAAGTATCACTACGTCTGTAGACTCCACAGGGGCGCGGTACTAGACTATCGCCACAGAAATATCCCGCCCTAAATCTGTACAATAAGGTCTTCGATGCTGTGCTGATTTCACAAAGTTCAGGAAAATGTTGAAAACTTTTGCTGTTCTAGTCTCTGATTCTGCCTCTGTGCTGGCTGAGCGCTGAGATATACCTCTGAGTGATGTCTTGTTGCGCTTTGTCAAGTTTTATTAACATAACACAAAACAACACAACATAACATAAAATAAAACAACATAGCATAAGATAACATAATACAACACAACACAACACAACATAATACAACACAACATAACATAGCATAACATAACATAACATAGTATAACATAACATAATACAAACCACACTATACAACAAAACATAACATAGCATAACATAAAATAAAACAACATAGCATAAGATAACATAATACAACACAACACAATACAACACAACATAACATAGCATAACATAACATAACATAAAATAAAACAACATAGCATAAGATAACATAATACAACACAACACAATACAACACAACACAATACAACGCAACACAATACAACACAACACAATACAACATAACATAAAACAACATAGCATAAGATAACATAATACAAAACAACACAACACAACACAATACAACAAAACATAACATATCATAGCATAACATAAAACAACATAGCATAAGATAACATAAACACAACACAATACAACACAACATAACATAGCATGACATAACATAAACAACATAGCATAAGATAACAAAATACAACACAATACAACATAACATAACACAACACAACACAACAATTGAAGGGAGAACCTCTACGAGCTGCATGAAACTCTACCTGAAGCTCTGACGATGGATCTCGGTAAACCTGCCGGGTGTCTTCACACTGACACTACGAGCTGCATGACATGGCTGCCCCAGGGCTGACACTACATCTCAAACTCTACCCAAAGCTCTGATGATGGATCTCGGTGGACCTGTCGGGTGTCTTCACGCTGACACTACGAGCTGCATGACACGGCTGCCCCAGGGCTGACACTACATCTGAAACTCTACCCGAAGCTCTGAGGATGGATCTCAGTGGACCTGCCAGGTCATTCAAGAGGCAGGTTGCAATTTGCGACCTATTGTGAACTGCTACAACAACAGGGATGGGGGCCTGCCGGGGTCAGCAGACCACCACGTCTGTGATTGCTTTTTAAATGAACCAATATTTTGTTTTTGTAATGCAGCCCCTTTTCCATAAAGGAAAACGGGATGCATATCAAAAATAAAAATGAAATACTACTTTTTCATTTTGTTCAGAGTGGGCAGCGGTCCGTGGGACCACTGCCTGCTCTTACAAAATGTTGCTGCACCCATTCACCAAGGGGAAGGGGTTTACGAATGGATTACTGCCAACTTGAAGTTGCTGAAAACTGCACATGCATGTGACCAAATTCCCAGTCACAAAACATTCATACACACAAGTGCTATTCGATATTAGGAAGAGACGCCCTAAACACGCCCCTTCCTAATACCGAATCGCAAAAAAAACGTGATTTGGTAGCAAGTTGCTAAATCGCATTTTGCGTTCTGTACATGGCAAAATGCATTTTACCGGTTGCAAAGGCTTAGTACATCTGGTCCCAAATCTCTGTCTCTAAACCTCCTCAGGTCTCAAAGTTGAGTGACGCAGAACCTGCCTGGAGCTATTCCAGATCTTTATGTCTAGCGTCTGTGCCTAAAGCTCCATACTGTCTGTCTAACCTGGAACAAGAGGGCTTCAGCCGACAGCCGACTGTGCTTGGAAAAAAGGAAGTCCCTTCCGAGCAGTGGTGCTAGCAACTCTGCCCGGCGGGCGCCTGGAGGCCACAATGGAGCAACTGAATGCCTACCGACGTGCAGCGCCAGTCTCATCGAGAGCATGGGCCGTGCACTGAAGGACCCCGCCTTTCATCATACTGGGGCGCTTCACTGATCCCCTACTCTGTAGGGGTAGCACTCTGGGGCTGTATGGAAATGCCTCTTTTATTTGATCTCACACCCAAGTTTTTGGGTCTGATGATGCTATTTTTTTTACTCTGAGAGTGCACGGAGGCCTGCTAACCAATCCTCAGCGCCCTGACCCCAAAATATGTATTTTACATTGGCTTACACCCAATCGGCTCACTTACCTGAAAGCCCCTCGTGCCTGGTATCAGGGGCCTGTGAGTCACCCCAGGGATGCAGCACTGGTTATGCCATCCTGGGTGCGACACAGGTACGTTCGCTCAGCCAATTCAGTAAAAGCAAATTCCAGATATCAGTTTACGGGTAAGGGCACAGGCACTGGGGTCTGGTTAGCACCCTGAGAGTCAAAACACCAGCAGCATCAGTCCAAAACCTTGGGGGTGACCATAGCAAATCAAATCAAGGATATTTATTAAGCGCACGTATCACCCGGAGACCTCACAGCGCTCACGGACAACTCTGATTTGCCAGCCAGCCAGCCAGCCAGATGTTACTGGCTTCATGATCGAACAGGCACGTTTTTAACTCCCTACAGAATCAATAATGTTTAATGACAGTGAAAGGAGAGGGTAGTTTATTCCACAGGGAAGGCGCCAGCAAGGAGAGCGATCTCCCACCTGTTCTTTACAGTTCGAACTCTGAGAGGCCGGAAGAGATTTATTTCTGGACCTCACTGACCCGCAGGGCAGGTACCAGCTAAGGCGACCATACAGACAGCGGCGCTTCCTTACAGTTTTGTTTACTATACTTTGTACATGCTGTATCTCTGGAACCCTCCAGTAGTTCTTTTTCATTGCAGTGTCTAAAAACACAGTATATTTTTCTAACTTGGTGCTGGATTTCTTGAGTGTCTCGTCGATTTCTTCTTCGATTGTTTTGATGCAGTTTAAATACTTCACATGTGTAAGGCCTTTGTGTAAGCCTTGCTGCTCATTGCCACAGCTACTCAGGGTTGAACTGAAGTTTTACAGACAAAACCTACTGGCCCTAAAGGGATTGGTAAGTGTATTACACAGTGAGGTCGCACAACCAGCAGACACCCATCAACGACACATTCCTTCACCGGCTGCAGTGCACTAGGGCCCTCCTCTGATACCCTCCTCTGCAGGAGCAGTATTCTGTGTCTCTGATACCCCCTTCTGGAGAGGTTTTACACAAGTGACGTGCCCTTATACAGGGGGTATGCGTAGATTGTAAGTGTGACATCTTCAGAACATTGTCACAGCCCTGGAGCTCTGACGCGTGGAGGTTGGGATCAATCCCTCCATCTCCACTGACGCATAACCCCTGTATAAGGGCTAGGGGTGGGCGAAATGTGCGTAGTCGCGCTACGCAAAGCTCCGCGAAACAGTAAAAAATCTCCACAAGCATGCAGAGTTCCAGAATTGCTTGTTCCGGCCGTTTGTGATGCTTTTTTCCTATAGTGCTCGGGGGGGGGGAATATCTTGCAAACACGCATTTTGAAAGCGCAAACAAGCAAAAAATTCCACAATGCCGTGGATCACGGAATTTTTGGCAATTCCGCGTTCTCCGCGGAACGTGAAATTACCCAAATCCTGCAAATTCTGCAAGCGTTGCTGCTGTAAAGCGGAAGCAGTGCTTATGTGGAGAGGTCTCTGGGTGGGAATGGCTGGGATGATTCAAATAAAAAAGAGGAGATGGGATAGTAGAGAAAACAAAAAATGCTGTAGAAATCATGAAAAAGGGATATTGGACAGAGGAGGAGGAGGAGGAAGATCAGAGAAAGGAAGGGGTGCTGATGAGAGCAGGCGGGCACTGGAGCAGAATCTAAACTAGGGAGAGCAGGCTGAAGAAAGGGACATGGGGAGGCCAAGAGAGAAAGGCAACTGGTGGGAGAATGAGAGGAGAGAGTAGAAGAGGGAAAGAGGTGGGGGAGACAGACAATGTACAGAAAGGAACCATAGGTCCGGTCTTCTACTGAGAGACCGGTGGAAGTAGGGGCTGGATGAGAGGGAGACAGATGAGAGTTGATGGGGGAAAAAAGAGAGATTGGGGAGAACCAAAACCAGTGAGAGGTGGTGGCCAACATAATTAGAGACAAGAAGATCTAGGAAACCACAAGCAACCGACGAATAAGATGACTTTGGACAAAGATTGTGATGCACCTGAGGACGCGTGCACATGTCCTTGGTACCACAGTCCCGCAGCTGGTCGGCGGAACTCCTGATGTGCATTGCAGCTGCAACGCGCTAGCTATTGATGAAGCAGCCCACCAGGGCAGCAAAACAAGCCCATACTGACACGTAGAACCAGCCCAAGCAGGCCTTTTCCGCCGGTGTTTCTAGTCCTCCTGCAGATGGGCCTGGCTGACCCTGGCAGCTGCAGTCAATGTTTGGATGACCAGCTGAAGTCTCACAACCATGCACACTTCACTGACTTCCTACTCCAGACGCCATTTTAGGAGCCGCTGATGGACGCACGTCCATGCCGGGCTTTCTCTTCAACTGCGGTGGGGGAAATTTTGCCTCATTGGAACGCTGTCATTTTAAGGTTTTTTGGGGCCATGAGGGAGAAATACTTTGGGGCCCCTGGTCCAGTACTTGTTTGAATGTATTCTCCATTCTAATGGGATAATTCAAACCCTCAGATTTTCATGTAGATGTAATCAAGTGACAAAGGGCTCCGCGTAGAAGAACGTGTTCAAATAAAGAGTTAATTTAATACTCATCTCAGTAGAATGTTACACAATTGCCCACCATTCCTTCCACCAAACTGATCTCCCCTCTCTTCAATCACACACATTATTCTCTTGTCCTCACGCCCCCTCTCTTTTCTACACTCATCTTTCTTAGTCTTCTTACACCCATGCCCCCCATTCTCGCCCAGACTCGCCCCCTTTCTCTACCTCAGCTGCTCTTCCGGGTGCACTCACCCTGGGCAGAAACCAATGGGGGTAATGTTCTTTCCTCTCTCTCACCCATGACCACATGTGCTAAGACATGACGACCAGAGGTAGAAAGAGGTGAGGGGAGGTAATAAAAGAGGATACAGAGGCAGGGATCCCAGCACTCTGCCTCTTCACTTGTGAGCCAAACAGGCTTCCAGGTTGTAGGACATCTCTACATCCATGCTGTGCATTTCAATATCCTGGCTGAAAACTTTTAAATCCCAAGAAATATAAAAAGGAAATTGGTAAAAAAAGATTGTTTCACTAGGTGTCTTCAGCTGGTCAATAGCAAGCTACCAGCAACTCCCAGCACCTTCAGAGTAGCTCACACCCTTGAGTTAATTTTTAAATAAGCACAGGGTCAGAGTTTCCTTTTAAGGTTCAGGGAAGGCTGTGTTTATTTTACATTATTATTATTATCACCTGGCTGCAGATAGCTGGTCCTGCTGATTAACAGTGCTGGAGTCGGATGTATGACCCACGGCACAGAGTTGAAGAACTGAATCACTGACTCACTGGAGCATTTAAATCATAAATACAAGTATCTGTTGACTCAATATTGGAAGCTGATAATACAATGGTGTTTCTGAAGGCTTTTAAATGGGAAAAATATAAATGAACATTTACCTTAATGATGAACTCTTCATTTTAATTTTCTCCCATTACAATCAGCAGGCCTTTTGCTCTCAGTGGAAACTAAAAGTGGAGAAACCTTTTCTACCAAACATTGAGTATTAATGTCTTTCTCCAATTTCAATTATGCCAATTACACAATGTTTTATGAAGCATGTTCCTTCCTTTAAAATTCCTCCCTTTTAAACAAATGTATATTTCTGTTATACATATGGCACCACGTCAAGATGCTTGGTGATTGTAAATGTGACACTTGGAAATGGGAGAAAATTTAAATGATGACATTTGTGCAAACTATATAAAGAAAGTTAACTCTTCAGTTTAATTTTCTCAACCCAATGTCATATTTCTAAGTGATAATACAACCATTATTTTAAGTTAGAGAAAATTCAAGTGCAGAACTATTTTCCATATTCTGAAAATGTTTACAGAACATTTCTCTGCACTTTAAGTTTCTCCCATTTGTGTTATATATGTAACGGTGCAAAAGCAACAGTTGATGGACAGAATGCAGAACAATGTCATACATTCACCCCATAACAGAGATCTGGGTCTAAATCTATCGTGTTTTGTTGCACTCCACACCACCCCAGTTCAGACCTGGCCATATGCAAATCAGCCTTGACCCTGTGCCTCATGGGAACAGTCCAGCCCGAACTGCCAAGCTATGTCTTCCCTGGACCGGAATCAAGCATCCCAGGACCAGTTTCTATCTATCAGCCGTCATCAGCCAGGATAGCTTGACTCCAGTGGTGTGGAGAGCACGGGACTCACGTCTGAGCATACCCGTCCCACTCGGAGTGACAAATGCAAAAACAACAGTTGATGGACAGAATGCAGAACAATGTCATACATTCACCCCAGTACAGAGATCTGGGCCTGAATCCATCGTTTTTTTGCACTTCACACCACCCCAGTTCAGACCTGGCCATATGCAAATCAGCCTTGACCCTGTGCCTCATGGGAACAGTCCAGCCCGAACTGCCAAGCCATGTCTTCCCTGGACCGGAATCAAGCATCCTAGGACCGGTTTCTGGCTATCAGCCGTCATCAGCCAGGATAGCTTGACTCCACTGGTGTGGAGAGCACGGGACTCACGTCTGAGCATACTCATCCCACTCGGGGTGACAAATGCAAAAACAACAGTTGATGGACAGAATGCAGAGCAATGTTGTTTTTGCATACTTGTAATGGTGCCACATATGGCGAAAAGCATGTCTGTAACCGCACACATTTATCCAATTCATACGCACACATGTGCACGCATCCCCAAAGATCATGCCCTCACTGGCACACGTGACAGCCCTGTCTGAATGCCCCTTGTCAAAGTTTTGGTGTTAAACCGTAGTATCTGGCTCTACAGACAGTAGGCTTAAAGTAAATTAAGCCGGGCGTGGGGGCGTCTAGTAACAATGCACGGGTTGCTTGGCCTTCAGTAGCTCACAAAGATTTTCACTGATCAGAAGTAGCTCTCACTACAGAAAGGTTAGAGGCTCGTGTTTTTCACAATATATTTTGAACAAAAAAAAGAAGGATACATTGGTTTTGGGTCTCCTCTGTTCTTGGCACTCAATTTATTCAGACTAGAGCATTTTTTACTTTGGCCAATGCATTGTTGATGCAATCGGATACTTGAATATTGTTTTTCTTTTTGCGCAATTTCTGCATTCCAGATGTTCATCTGTTTATATGACCTAAATCTCCACTTTTATATATGTTGTGTATATTTGGGTTCTGAGTAGGAGCTTACTGGATATAGGTGGACATTGTAACAAATTGAAATACATTTTTTTTAACTCTTTTAAAATCGTTTATGTAACCAGGAATGTTTTCTGAATTAGGATTATAAATGGATATGAATGACAAACTGTGATATGAGAGTTCAAGTGAAAATGTTATGCTCCAAAAATAATGAATGATGTATTTATTTAACACGAATCTCTCCACTATAGGTATGACATTTTGTTGGATTACTTAGAGGGTTGTCTATTTAAACTTTTATATGAAGATAACGTCTTCTATATATTAAACTGTTACAGATCATATTATCTACTGTTCCTAAAAGGTGATAGGATTGTGGGTTCTGTTTTGGTTTATTTTGCACCAAAATTATGCAACAGAAGCTTCTCAGGGGAAGTTGTCGATGTCTCTGTAGAAGCAGGTCACTAGTCCCTGTATGTACTGTTCTAAGGGCTTATATATGACATTATGCAAGCCACCTTCTGGCCAGGCTGTCTGTAGAAAGTGTGCAACGAGGTGTTATCAAAAGCCTGAGGGTTTCTTCAGACCAAACATTGAAAGCATGTTGACACATGTACTTATGCATGCGCACACTGCACACTGGAGACTTCCTTTGACGTATGACCTTCTGCATGACACCCTCGGCTCGTAGCCCCATGTAGGGCATCCGTCGGTTCTGCATGCATGGCCTTCTGCATGGCGTCCTCTGCTCCTAGCCTCATGCAGGGCGTCTGTCGGTTCTGCATGCATGGCCTTCTGCATGGCGTCCTCGGCTCCTAGCCTCACCGAGGGCGTCCGTCGGTTCTGCATGCATGGCCTTCTGCAAGGCGTCCTCTGCTCCTAGCCTCACGTAGGGCGTCCGTCGGTTCTGCATGCATGGCCTTCGGCATGGCGTCCTCGGCTCCTAGCCCCATGTAGGGCGTCCGTCGGTTCTGCATGCATGGCCTTCTGCAAGGCGTCTTCTATTCCTAACCCCGTTGGGCGTCCGTCGGTTCTGCATGCATGGCCTTCTGCATGGTGCCCTCGACTCGTAGCCCCATGTAGGGCATCCGTCGGTTCTGCATGCATGGCCTTCTGCATGGCGTCCTCTGCTCCTAGCCTCATGCAGGGCGTCTGTCGGTTCTGCATGCATGGCCTTCTGCATGGCGTCCTCGGCTCCTAGCCTCACCGAGGGCGTCCGTCGGTTCTGCATGCATGGCCTTCTGCAAGGCGTCCTCTGCTCCTAGCCTCACGTAGGGCGTCCGTCGGTTCTGCGTGCATGGCCTTCTGCATGGCGTCCTCTGCTCCTAGCCTCACGTAGGGCGTCCGTCGGTTCTGCATGCATGGCCTTCTGCATGGCGTCCTCTGCTCCTAGCCTCATGTAGGGCCTCCGTCGGTTCTGCATGCATGGCCTTCGGCATGGCGTCCTCGGCTCCTAGCCCCATGTAGGGCGTCCGTCGGTTCTGCATGCATGGCCTTCTGCAAGGCGTCTTCTATTCCTAACCCCGTTGGGCGTCCGTCGGTTCTGCATGCATGGCCTTCTGCATGGTGCCCTCGACTCGTAGCCCCATGTAGGGCATCCGTCGGTTCTGCATGCATGGCCTTCTGCATGGCGTCCTCTGCTCCTAGCCTCATGCAGGGCGTCTGTCGGTTCTGCATGCATGGCCTTCTGCATGGCGTCCTCGGCTCCTAGCCTCACGGAGGGCGTCTGTCGGTTCTGCATGCATGGCCTTCTGCATGGCGTCCTCGGCTCCTAGCCCCATGTAGGGCGTCCGTCGGTTCTGCATGCATGGCCTTCTGCAAGGCGTCCTCTATTCCTAACCCCGTTGGGCGTCCGTCGGTTCTGCATGCATGGCCTTCTGCAAGACGTCCTTTGCTTCTAGCCCCATGTTGGGCGTCCGTCGGTTCTGCATGCATGACCTTCTGAAAGGCGTCCTTTGCTACTAGCCTCATGTTGGGCGTCCGTCGGTTCTGCATGCATGGCCTTGAGGATGGCGTCCTTTGCTCCTAGCCTCACGTAGGGCGTCCGTCGGTTCTGCATGCATGGCCTTCTGCATGGCATCCTCTGCTCCTTGCCTCAAGTAGGGCGTCTGGCGGTTCTCCATGCATGGCCTTCTGCATGGCGTCCTCTGCTCCTATCCTCATGTAGGGCGTCCGTCGGTTCTGCATGCATGGCCTTCTGCATGGCATCCTCTGCTCCTAGCCTCATGTAGGGCGTCTGTCGGTTCTGCATGCATGGCCTTCTGCATGGCGTCCTCGGCTCCTAGCCCCATGTAGGGCGTCTGTCGGTTCTGCATGCATGGCCTTCTGCATGGCGTCCTCTGTTCCTAGCCTCATGTACGGCGTCCGTCGGTTCTGCATGCATGGCTGTTGGACTTGGCCCTTCTGGCAGGTTCACCCCTGAACTTTTTGCCTTGAATTATAGTGATTTCTGGTCTTTGCGCACTTTGACACTGTGGCGCAGTGTGAAGTGCGTGTGCTCCCTGAGTGCGTGGAGTGAGATTGGCCTGCCCTCCCATAGGAATGCATGGGGAATGTCTGTGTCCCTGGTAGTTCCTGATGCGTGAGGCGTGCATGCTCAAGTTTGGTATGTGCACACTCGTGTGATTGAATGCTTCGCAACGATGTATGGGGCATGACTGTGTCTTGTGCGGAAGGGCCACTTCTAGGAGTTGGCATATTATTGTAAAATATGCCTGGCGTGTGATTGGCTGGAGCTGGCTGGGATGCCAGGCTCCAGGAGTCTGTGTAGGGTCTGCCCCGGTGGTGAATGGAGAGATTAGCATGCTGATGTGAGGGAGGGGCTGTACCTGTGTCCTGAATGAGGCTGGGCTTTCCCCTACACAATATTGGCTCCGCCCCCTGTGGTGCGTCTAATAACCCAAGCCCTGCCAGTGAATAGAGAGGGTGGTTGAGCCCATCAACAGTGCTCACAGACCAGCTGCGACTTGTTCTGCCCCCACCCTGCCCAAAGACAAAGGATTTGTCTATATAAAAAGAGGCTGTGGCCTCTTGAAAAATGTTCTTGTTCCCAACTTGAATCTTACCAGGGGCATGTCCTGCTGGGGCCCGGGGGAAGGCTTGCCTCCCTGGGCCCTGCCCAGCCCCTGGACTGCTGGTTTCCTGGATGGCTGAAGACCTTTGTTGGGTCTGGACCCCCCCTAGCGCTGGGAGCACTTTACTTTCTCCTCTAGCGCTGTACTTGGACTTTTGCTGGACTTGTGTTCCCCTGAAGCGCTTGGAAGTGCTTTATCCTGTCTGGTAGCGCTGGGAGCGCTTGGCTGGTAGCTTCGAGCACCTGGAAGTGCTTGTGTGCTGTCCCTAGCGCTTTGGAGCGTTTTATGTCCCGCTAGCGCTGAGAGCGCTTTGTTTTCCAAGGCCGGTGCCCACCAGGCATTTGCCCAGAGTGCTTCGAGTGCACTTTATTTAATTATTTATGGCACCCGTTTTTAGGTCCCTTGCGAGTGCCCACCTCGCTTATATAATTATATTTTAATTCGAGGGTGCCTACCGCTCTTGCTCCCGAAAGAAATCACCGCCGCAGCCCTGCTCCGTGAAAACCGTAAGTCAGGCACTTTTGGCCGAGACGGGGGCGGGGCCTGCAATCCGGCAGGAAGTCCCGCCCACCGCCGCCATGGAAGAAGTGAAGCCGGCCGACTGATGGCCTCTCCGCAGCCCGGGGCTCCCATGAGTTGAGGAGAGTCCCGGGGCTGCCAACAGCAAAACAGCCAGAGTGTTGCGGGGCTCCCAGGTGCTGGATGGAGCCCCGGAAGTGAAGTCCTGCCCCCTGGTGCCGCGACGAGACGAGACTGCCACAGAGAGGGCCCGATCCCCAGCAACAGACCGGTGAGTGGGGACCGTGTGTGTGCCAAAGAGAGGGGGGGCGTCGGGGCACATTGCCGGTGCCCGCCCCCTCCCTTCCGCGGAGTTAGTTGTTTTGGAGCCCGAGAAGGCTCCAGGTGCCCCACTTGTTTCCTGGGCCCCCGAGAGGCTCTTGGTTGCCGCAGTTTGGGTACTTTGAGTCCCCGGAGATGGGGACTCCAACGGCAGTGCATATTTGGAGCCAGAGAGGCTCTCAGCGGCATCCCAATTTCGAGCCTGTGAGGCTCCGGGCATTCCTTGAAGTGCGAGCCCAGTGAGGCTCGTGGGGGCATATTTGTTGAGCCCTGCATGGCTCCCAGCCCACAGTTGAGGTAGAGCCCCAGAGAGGCTCTTGGGGGACAGCGCTTTTGCTCAGATCCTGTGAGGCTCCCACGATGCCCCTCATCATCCTCTACAACTGCCCAGCACTTTGTGGGCAGCTGCTACGTTTAGGTTTTGGCGCAGTGGCGCAACCTGGACCCTGGACTTTTGATGGAAGTTCTGTGCTAATGTGATTTATGCGAAGTGCTCTTTGCTGCACCTTTGAATGTGTTGTAGATGCATCATGTGTTCCTTACACCGCTGAATGTGTTGTTGATACATCATGTGTTTTCCTTCCCTGCACCTCTGAATGTATGTTTATGCATCATGTGTTTTGTCCCCAGGTCTATACCCCTAAATGTATCGTCCTCTGTTCCTAGCCTCATGTAGGGCGTCCGTCGCTTCTGCATGCATGGCCTTCTGCATGGCGCCCTCGACTCACAGCATTATGTAGGGCGTCCGTCGGTTCTGCATGCATGGCCTTCTGCATGGCGTCCTTTGCTCCTAGCCTCATGTAGGGTGTCCGTCGGTTCTGCATGCATGGCATTCTGCATTGCGTCCTCTGCTCCTAGCCTCATGTAGGCGTCCGTAGGTTCTGCATGCATGGCCTTCTGCATGGCGTCCTCTGTTCCTAGCCTCATGTAGGGAGTCCGTCGGTTCTGCATGCATGGCCTTCTGCATGGCGTCCTCTGCTCCTAGCCTCATGTAGGGCGTCCGTCGCTTCTGCATGCATGGCCTTCTGCATGGCGCCCTCGACTCACAGCATTATGTAGGGCGTCCGTCGGTTCTGCATGCATGGCCTTCTGCATGGCGTCCTTTGCTCCTAGCCTCATGTAAGGTGTCCGTCGGTTCTGCATGCATGGCATTCTGCATTGCGTCCTCTGCTCCTAGCCTCATGTAGGCGTCCGTAGGTTCTGCATGCATGGCCTTCTGCATGGCGTCCTCTGTTCCTAGCCTCATGTAGGGAGTCCGTCGGTTCTGCATGCATGGCCTTCTGCATGGCGTCCTCTGCTCCTAGCCTCATGTAGGGCGTCCGTCGGTTCTGCATGCATGGCCTTCAGCATGGCGTCCTCTGCTCCTTGCCTCATGTAGGGAGTCCGTCGGTTCTGCATGCATGGCCTTCTGCATGGCGTCCTCTGCTCCTAGCCTCATGTAGGGCGTCCGTCGGTTCTGCATGCATGGCATTCTGCATTGCGTCCTCTGCTCCTAGCCTCATGTAGGCGTCCGTAGGTTCTGCATGCATGGCCTTCTGCATGGCGTCCTCTGTTCCTAGCCTCATGTAGGGAGTCCGTCGGTTCTGCATGCATGGCCTTCTGCATGGCGTCCTCTGCTCCTAGCCTCATGTAGGGCGTCCGTCGGTTCTGCATGCATGGCCTTCAGCATGGCGTCCTCTGCTCCTTGCCTCATGTAGGGTGTCTGTCGGTTCTGCATGCATGGCCTTCTGCATGGCATCCTCTGCTCCTAGCCTCATGTAGGGTGTCTGTCGGTTCTGCATGCATGGCCTTCTGCATGGCGTCCTTTGCTCCTAACCTCATGTAGGGCGTCCGTCGGTTCTGCATGCATGGCTTTCTGCATGGCGTCCTCTGCTCCTAGCCTCACATAGGGCGTCCGTCGGTTCTGCATGCATGGCCTTCTGCATGGCGTCCTCTGCTCCTAGCCTCATGTAGGGCGTCCATCGGTTCTGCATGCATGGCCTTCTGCAAGGCGTCCTCTGCTCCTAGCCTCACGTAGGGCGTCCGTCGGTTCTGCATGCATGGCCTTCTGCAAGGCGTCCGCTGCTCCTAGCCTCATGTAAGGCGTTCGTCGGTTCTGCATGCATGGCCTTCTGCATGGTGTCCTCTGCTCCTAGCCCCATGTTGGGCGTTCGTCGGTTCTGCATGCATGGCCTTCTGCAAGGCGTCCTCTGCTCCTAGCCTTATGTAGGGCCTCCGTCGGTTCTGCATGCATGGCCTTCTACATGGCGTCCTCTGTTCCTAGCCCCATGTTGGGCGTCCGTTGGTTCTGCATGCATGGCCTTCTGCAAGGTGTCCTCTGCTCCTAGCCTCATGTGGGGCTTCCGTCGGTTCTGCATGCATGGCTATCGGCATGGCGTCCTCTGTTCCTAGACCCTTGTTGGGCGTCCGTCGGTTCTGCATGCATGACCTTCTGCAAGGCGTCCTCTGCTCCTAGCCTCATGTAGGGCATCCGTCGGTTCTGCATGCATGGCTTCCTGCATGGCGTCCTCTGTTCCTAGCCTCACGTAGGGCGTCCGTCGGTTCTGTATGCATGGCCTTCTGCATGGCGTCCTCTGCTCCAAGGGCTCATGTAGGGCGTCCCACGGTTCTGCATGCATGGCCTTCTGCATGGCTTCCTCTATTCCTAGCCCCGTTGGGCGTCTGTCGGTTCTGCAGCATTGGCCTTCTGCAAGGCGTCCTCTGCTCCTAGCCTCATGTAGGGCCTCGTCGATTTTGCATGCATGGCCTTCTGCATGGCGTCCTCTGCTCCTAGCCTCATGTAGGGCGTCCGTCAGTTCTGCATGCATGGCCTTCTGGATGGCGTCCTTTGCTCCTAGCCTCATGTAGGGCGTCCGTCGGTTCTGCATGCTTGGCCTTCTGCATGGCGCCCTCGACTCGCAGCCCCATGTAGGGCGTCTGTCGGTTCTGCATGCATGGCCTTCTGCATGGCGTCCTCTGCTCCTTGCCTCATGTAGGGCGTCTGTCGGTTCTGCATGCATGGCATTCTGCATGGCATCCCCTGCTCCTAGCCTCATGTAGGGCGTCTGTCGGTTCTGCACGCATGCCTTCTGCATGGGGTCCTCTCTTCCTAGCCTCACGTAAGGCGTCCGTCGGTTCTGCATGCATGCCTTCTGCATGGCGTCCTCTGCTCCTAGCCTCACGTAGGGCGTCCGTCGGTTCTGCATGCATGGCCTTCTGCAAGGCGTCCGCTGCTCCTAGCCTCATGTAAGGCGTTCGTCGGTTCTGCATGCATGGCCTTCTGCATGGTGTCCTCTGCTCCTAGCCCCATGTTGGGCGTTCGTCGGTTCTGCATGCATGGCCTTCTGCAAGGCGTCCTCTGCTCCTAGCCTTATGTAGGGCCTCCGTCGGTTCTGCATGCATGGCCTTCTACATGGCGTCCTCTGTTCCTAGCCCCATGTTGGGCGTCCGTTGGTTCTGCATGCATGGCCTTCTGCAAGGTGTCCTCTGCTCCTAGCCTCATGTGGGGCTTCCGTCGGTTCTGCATGCATGGCTATCGGCATGGCGTCCTCTGTTCCTAGACCCTTGTTGGGCGTCCGTCGGTTCTGCATGCATGACCTTCTGCAAGGCGTCCTCTGCTCCTAGCCTCATGTAGGGCATCCGTCGGTTCTGCATGCATGGCTTCCTGCATGGCGTCCTCTGTTCCTAGCCTCACGTAGGGCGTCCGTCGGTTCTGTATGCATGGCCTTCTGCATGGCGTCCTCTGCTCCAAGGGCTCATGTAGGGCGTCCCACGGTTCTGCATGCATGGCCTTCTGCATGGCTTCCTCTATTCCTAGCCCCGTTGGGCGTCTGTCGGTTCTGCAGCATTGGCCTTCTTCAAGGCGTCCTCTGCTCCTAGCCTCATGTAGGACCTCGTCGATTTTGCATGCATGGCCTTCTGCATGGCGTCCTCTGCTCCTAGCCTCATGTAGGGCGTCCGTCAGTTCTGCATGCATGGCCTTCTGGATGGCGTCCTTTGCTCCTAGCCTCATGTAGGGCGTCCGTCGGTTCTGCATGCTTGGCCTTCTGCATGGCGCCCTCGACTCGCAGCCCCATGTAGGGCGTCTGTCGGTTCTGCATGCATGGCCTTCTGCATGGCGCCCTCTGCTCCTTGCCTCATGTAGGGCGTCTGTCGGTTCTGCATGCATGGCATTCTGCATGGCATCCCCTGCTCCTAGCCTCATGTAGGGCGTCTGTCGGTTCTGCACGCATGCCTTCTGCATGGGGTCCTCTCTTCCTAGCCTCACGTAAGGCGTCCGTCGGTTCTGCATGCATGCCTTCTGCATGGCGTCCTCTGCTCCTAGCCTCATGTAGGGCATCCGTCGATTCTGCATGCATGGCCTTCTGCAAGGCGTCCTCTGCTCATAGCCTCATGTAGGGCGTCCGTCGGTTCTGCATGCATGGCCTTCTGCATGGCGTCCCCTGTTCCTAGCCCCATGTTGGGCGTCCATCGTTTCTGCATGCATGGCCTTCTGCAAGGCGTCCTCTGCTCCTAGCCTCATGTAGGCCGTCCGTCGGTTCTGCATGCATGGCCTTCTGCATGGCGTCCCCTGTTCCTAGCCCCATGTTGGGCGTCCAGCGGTTCTGCATGCACCGCCTTCGGGATGGCGTCCTCTGCTCCTAGCCTCACGTAGGGCGTCCGTCGGTTCTGCATGCATGGCCTTCTGCATGGCGTCCCCTGTTCCTAGCCCCATGTTGGGCGTCCATCGGTTCTGCATGCATGGCCTTCTGCAAGGCGTCCTCTGCTCCTAGCCTCATGTAGGGCGCCCGTCAGTTCTGCATGCATGGCCTTCTGCATGGCGTCCTCTGTTCCTAGGCCCATGTTGGGCGTCCGTCGGTTCTGCATGCATGGCCTTCTGCAAGGTGTCCTCTGCTCCTAGCCTCATGTAGGGCGTCCGTCGGTTCTGCATGCATGGCCTTCTGCATGGCATCCTCCGTTCCTAGCCCCATGTTGGGCGTCCGTCGGTTCAGCATGCATGGCCTTCTGCATGGCGTCCTCTGCTCCTAGCCTCATGTAGGGCGTCCGACGCTTCTGCATGCATGGCCTTCTTCAAGGCATCCTCGGCTCCTAGCCTCACGTAGGGCGTCCATCGGTTCTGCATGCATGGCCTTCTGCAAGGCGTCCTCTGCTCCTAGCCTCACGTAGGGCGTCCGTCGGTTCCGCGTGCATGGCCTTCTGCATGGCGTCCTCTGCTCCTAGCCTCACGTAGGGCATCCGTCGCTTCTGCAAGCATGGCCTTCTGCAAGGCGTCCTCTGCTCCTAGCATCATGTAGGGCGTCCGTCGGTTCTGCATGCATGGCCTTCTACATGGCATCCTCTGCTCCTAGCATCATGTAGGGCGTCCGTCGGTTCTGCATGCATGGCCTTCTGCATGGCATCCTCTGCTCCTAGTCTCATGTAGGGCGTCCGTCGGTTCTGCATGCATGGCATTCTGCAAGGCATCCTTTGCTCCTAGCATCATGTAGGGCGTCCGTCGGTTCTGCATGCATGGCCTTCTGCATGGCATCCTCTGCTCCTAGTCTCATGTAGGGCATCCGTCGTTTCTGCATGCATGGCATTCTGCAAGGCATCCTTTGCTCCTAGCCTCATGTAGGGCGTCCTTCGGTTCTGTATGCATGGCCTTCTGCAAGGCGTCCTTTGTTCCTAGCATCATGTAGGGCGTCGGTCGGTTCTGCATGCATGGCCTTCTGCATGGCATCCTCTGCTCCTAGCATCATGCAGGGCATCCGTCGGTTCTGCATGCAAGGCCTCCTCTGCTCCTAGCATCATGTAAGGCATCCGTCGGTTCTGCATGCAAAGCCTCCTCTGCTCCTAGCATCATGTAAGGCATCCGTCGGCTCTGTATGCATGGCCTTCTGCAAGGCGTCCTTTGCTCCTAGCCTCACGTAAGGCGTTCGTCGATTCTGCATGCATGGCCTTCTGCAAGGCGTCCTCTGCTCCTAGCCTCATGTAGGGCATCCGTCGGTTCTGCATGCATGGCCTTCTGCAAGGTGTCCTCTGCTCCTAGCCTCATGTAAGGCGTCTGTCGGTTCTGCATGCATGGCCTTCTGCATGGCGTCCTCTGCTCCTAGCCTCATGTAGGGCGTCCGTCGGTTCTGCATGCATGGCCTTCTGCATGGCGTCCCCTGTTCCTAGCCCCATGTTGGGCGCCCATCGGTTCTGCATGCATGGCCTTCTGCATGGCGTCCTCTGTTCCTAGCCCCATGTTGGGCATCCGTCCGTTCTGCATGCATGGCCTTCTACATGGCGTCCACTGTTCCTAGCCTCACGTAGGGCGTCCGTCGGTTCTGTATGCATGGCCTTCTGCATGGCGTCCTCTGCTCCTAGCCTCATGTAGGGCGTCCCTCGGTTCTGCATGCATGGCCTTCTGCATGGCGTCCTCTATTCCTAGCCCCGTTGGGCGTCTGTCGGTTCTGCATGCATGGCCTTCTGCAACGAGTCCTCTGCTCCTAGCCTCATGTAGGGCCTCCGTGAGTTCTGCATGCATGGCCTTCTGCATGGCGTCCTCTGCTCCTAGCCTCATGTAGGGCGTCCGTCGGTTCTGCATGCATGGCCTTCTGGATGGCATCACTTGCTCCTAGCCTCATGTAGGGCGTCCGTCGGTTCTGCATGCATGGCCTTCTGCATGGCGCCCTCGACTCGCAGCCCCATGTAGGGCGTCTGTCGGTTCTGCATGCATGGCCTTCTGCATGGCGTCCTCTGCTCCTTGCCTCATGTAGGGCGTCTGTCGGTTCTGCATGCATGGCATTCTGCATGGCATCCTCTGCTCCTAGCCTCATGTAGGGTGTCTGTCGGTTCTGCATGCATGCCTTCTGCATGGCGTCCTCCCTTCCTAGCCTCACGTAGGGCGTCCGTCGGTTCTGCTTGCATGGCCTTCTGCATGGCGTCCTCTGCTCCTAGCCTCATGTAGGGCGTCCGTCGATTCTGCATGCATGGCCTTCTGCATGGCGTCCTCTGCTCCTAGCCTCATGTAGGGCGTCCGTCGGTTCTGCATGCATGGCCTTCTGCATGGCGTCCCCTGTTCCTAACCCCATGTTGGGTGTCCATCGGTTCTGCATGCATGGCCTTCTGCAAGGCGTCCTCTGCTCCTAGCCTCATGTAGGCCGTCCGTCGGTTCTGCATGCATGGCCTTCTGCATGGCGTCCTCTATTCCTAGCCCCGTTGGGCGTCTGTCGGTTCTGCATGCATGGCATTCTGCAAGGCGTTCTCTGCTCCTAGCCTCATGTAGGGCCTCCGTCGGTTCTGCATGCATGGCCTTCTGCATGGCGTCCTCTGGTCCTAGCCTTATGTAGGGCATCCGTCGGTTCTGCATGCATGGCCTTCTGGATGGCGTCCTTGGCTCCTAACCTCATGTAGGGCGTCCGTCGGTTCTGCATGCATGGCCTTCTGCATGGCGCCCTCGACTCGCAGCCCCATCTAGGGCATCTGTCGGTTCTGCATGCATGGCCTTCTGCATGGCGTCCTCTGCTCCTTGCCTCATGTAGGGCATCTGTCGGATCTGCATGCATGGCATTCTGCATGGCATCCTCTGCTCCCAGCCTCATGTAGGGCGTCTGTCGGTTCTGCATGCATGCCTTCTGCATGGCGTCCTCTCTTCCTAGCCTCACGTAGGGTGTCCGTCGGTTCTGCATGCATGGCCTTCTGCAAGGCGTCCTCTGCTCCTAGCCTCATATAGGGCGTCCGTCGGTTCTGCATGCATGGCCTTCTGCATGGCGTCCCCTGTTCCTAGCCCCATGTTGGGCGTCCATCGGTTCTGCATGCATGGCCTTCTGCAAGGCATCCTCTGCTCCTAGCCTCATGTAGGCCGTCCGTCGGTTCTGCATGCATGGCCTTCTGGATGGCGTCCTCTGCTCCTAGCCTCACGTAGGGCGTCCGTCGGTTCTGCATGCATGGCCTTCTGCAAGGCGTCCTCTGCTCCTAGCCTCATGTAGGGCGTTCATCGGTTCTGCATGCATGGCCTTCTGCATGGCGTCCTCTGTTCCTAGCCCCATGTTGGGCGTCCGTCGGTTCTGCATGCATGGCCTTCTGCAAGGTGTCCTCTGCTCCTAGCCTCATGTAGGGCGTCCGTCGGTTCTGCATGCATGGCCTTCTGCATGGCGTCCTCTGCTCCTAGCCTCATGTAGGGTGTCTGTCGGTTCTGCATGCATGGCCTTCTGCATGGCGTCCTTTGCTCCAAGCCTCATGTAGGGCGTCCGTCGGTTCTGCATGCATGGCCTTCTGCATGGCGTCCTCGGCTCCTAGCCTCATGTAGGGCGTCCGTCGGTTCTGCATGCATGGCCTTCTGCATGGCGTCCTCGGCTCCTAGCCTCATGTAGGGCGTCCGTCGGTTCTGCATGCATGGCCTTCTGCATGGCGTCCCTTGCTCCAAGCCTCATGTAGGGCGTCCGTCGGGTCTGCATGCATGGCCTTCTGCATGGCGTCCTTTGCTCCTAGCCTCATGTAGGGTGTCTGTCGGTTCTGCATGCATGGCCTTCTGCATGGCGTCCTCTGTTCCTAGCCTCATGTAGGGCCTCCGTCGGTTCTGCATGCATGGCCTTCTGCAAAGCGTCCTCTGCTCCTAGCCTCATGTAGGGCATCCGTTGGTTCTGCATGCATGGCCTTCTGCATGGCGTCCTCTGCTCCTAGCCTCACGTAGGGCGTCCGTCGCTTCTGCAAGCATGGCCTTCTGCAAGGCGTCCTCTGCTCCTAGCATCATGTAGGGCGTCCGTCGGTTCTGCATGCATGGCCTTCTACATGGCATCTTCTGCTCCTAGCCTCATGTAGGGCGTCCGTCGGTTCTGCATGCATGGCCTTCTACATGGCGTCCTCTGTTCCTAGCCTCATGTAGGGCGTCCGTCGGTTCTGCATGCATGGCCTTCTGCATGGCTTCCTCGGCTCCTAGCCCCATGTAGGCGTCCGTAGGTTCTGCATGCATGGCCTTCTGCATGGCGTCCTCGGCTCCTAGCCTCATGTAGGGCGTCCGTCGGGTCTGCATGCATGGCCTTCTGCATGGCGTCCTTTGCTCCTAGCCTCATGTAGGGTGTCTGTCGGTTCTGCATGCATGGCCTTCTGCATGGCGTCCTCTGTTCCTAGCCTCATGTAGGGCCTCCGTCGGTTCTGCATGCATGGCCTTCTGCTAAGCGTCCTCTGCTCCTAGCCTCATGTAGGGCATCCGTTGGTTCTGCATGCATGGCCTTCTGCATGGCATCCTCTGCTCCTAGCCTCACGTAGGGCGTCCGTCGCTTCTGCAAGCATGGCCTTCTGCAAGGCGTCCTCTGCTCCTAGCATCATGTAGGGCGTCCGTCGGTTCTGCATGCATGGCCTTCTACATGGCATCCTCTGCTCCTAGCCTCATGTTGGGCGTCCGTCGGTTCTGCATGCATGGCCTTCTACATGGCGTCCTCTGTTCCTAGCCTCATGTAGGGCGTCCGTCGGTTCTGCATGCATGGCCTTCTACATGGCATCCTCTGCTCCTAGCCTCATGTTGGGCGTCCGTCGGTTCTGCATGCATGGCCTTCTACATGGCGTCCTCTGTTCCTAGCCTCATGTAGGGCGTCCGTCGGTTCTGCATGCATGGCCTTCTGCAAAGCGTCCTCTGCTCCTAGCCTCATGCAGGGCGTCCGTCGGTTCTGCATGCATGGCCTTCTGCATGGCTTCCTCGGCTCCTAACCTCATGTAGGGCGTCCGTCGGTTCTGCATGCATGGCCTTCTACATGGCGTCCTCTGTTCCTAGCCTCATGTAGGGCGTCCGTCGGTTCTGCATGCATGGCCTTCTGCAAAGCGTCCTCTGCTCCTAGCCTCATGTAGGGCATCCGTTGGTTCTGCATGCATGGCCTTCTGCATGGCGTCCTCTGCTCCTAGCCTCACGTAGGGCGTCCGTCGCTTCTGCAAGCATGGCCTTCTGCAAGGCGTCCTCTGCTCCTAGCATCATGTAGGGCGTCCGTCGGTTCTGCATGCATGGCCTTCTACATGGCATCCTCTGCTCCTAGCCTCATGTTGGGCGTCCGTCGGTTCTGCATGCATGGCCTTCTACATGGCGTCCTCTGTTCCTAGCCTCATGTAGGGCGTCCGTCGGTTCTGCATGCATGGCCTTCTGCAAAGCGTCCTCTGCTCCTAGCCTCATGCAGGGCGTCCGTCGGTTCTGCATGCATGGCCTTTTGCATGGCGTCCTCTGCTCCTAGCCTCATGTGATAAATGGCCTCCTGCAGGGATGCAGTGCAAGCCTAGGACCCCTTGTGATACATGACCTCCGACATTGGCACACTGCATGCTTAGGTCGCCCTGTGATACATGGCCTCCTGCAGGAAGCCCGCTCTGAGCACTCTCCTGGCCCTGCACCAGCATCTCTGCCGCTGACCTAGTTACTAATTACACACAAGGCGCGGCCAGTGGAGAGAGTCCAAGGTGGGGAGGATAAAAGTAATCCTGTCACGCTTCAAAAAATCCATACAGTGGAACCTGAGGCGTCAGCACATCTCAGGTGCGTCAGCGAAGGACCCGGTGTGAGAACTGCAGCTCATAGGAACTGCTGGGAAGTCACTGCATGTTATGATATGATGTGATATAGTGTTATAAAGCGCTCTAAAACCCAAGGAGAGCCAATCACCATACCAATTTACACAGGGAGCACTTGCACTTTGACACTGATCAGCAGTGGCAAAGCACCCAAAGCATCTAAACCAGCAAAAACGAAATCCAGCACAGCATCAAAAACACAGGGCGTAGAGGCAAAATGACAGGGTAAACCACACCTAGGATGCCAGAGTGCACGTGGCTGCAGTCCCTCACCCTTTCCTCTTGCTGTCCGTTCTTTTTACCCCGCCCTCCTCCCACTGTTTGGTCTGTTTAAAAAAACACACCCCACACACATTCTGCTGCCTATTCTGTTTGTTGCTCAGGCTGTCGTGCAACATGTAATGTAAAGAAAAACATTAACAAAGCCATTAGATCTGGGATAGGTGAAAAATATTGGCTTTGCCAGTGCTTGTTTTTTTGGCTTTAATGTGCTTATGGTGCACCCAATAGTACATATTAGACCTAGACATATTGGCTTTGCCAATGTGCTTTTATTGGTTTATTTTGCTTATGACTGTGTGGGTGAGGGTTGGCGTGTGAGTGAGGGTTGGCGTGTGGGTGAGGGTTGGAGTGTGGGTGAGGATGGCCCCTGGCAGTGCTTGATTTGTAAAATACTAGGTACTGGGCCCAAACTGCTGCTCAGAAGCTGCTGCTGGTGCTACAGAAGGTCGGGTCCCGAATACCAAGGATACTTTGTCTGGATTGCCCCTTCTGCATCTTCAATCCATCACCAGATACTCCCTGTACCTCACACTCACTCCTACGCGTTCTTTTTCATCCCTCCTCTCTTTCTCCCTTTGTCCCTCTTTCTAGTCTTCCTTCTTTCTCCCATTGTGTTTTTCTCCCTCTTGTTCTGGGTCAAAGTCTGATGAGGGAAGATAAGTGCTGGTGTCCAGAAACCCACCTGCCCAGATTAAGCACTGCCCTTTGGCTTTCGCCGCTCACTGGGTGTGTCTTGTTTGGGTTCCTGGGGATGGCCAGGGTTTGCATTGGGTATCTGCCTCATGTTTAGGTTGTGACCAGTGGACTAGTTGAGCATGGATGGGTGGGTGGACTCACTATTCCACTATTTTTAGAGAATGGAGTCTGTTCCCCTTTTCTGAGCCGAGGCTGAGTGGCGCCACCTTGTGTCCCATCACTAGATGCCGATACCATGGACCTCTGGCCCACTGGCAGCACCCCTTTATTTGTGAGGACGGCTCAGAAGAGCTTTTCTGTTCATTCATGTATACCCTCTACGTACTCATATATCCATGGGGCAGACGTATCAAGCATTTTTGCTTTCGCAAACGGGCAGATTCGCAGAATATGCTCGTTTGCAAACGCAAAAAAAGTTTTTCCGATGCAGCAAACCTAATTTTGTGATTCGGTAACATCAAAATGGGTTTGCGATTTGGTATTAGGAAGGGGCGTGTTTAGGGCGCAAAACATTCACATTTTACAACCTACATCAAGTAGGTGGTAACCCATTCCAAAATAGGAAGGGTTTCCCAAGGGACCACTTCCCCTTTGTGAATGTTTGTAAAACCATTTTTAAGAGCCGGCAGTGGTCCCTGCCTGCTCTTAAAAATGAATAGAAAACTTTTCATTTTTTGCTATGTAAAGCATCTTGTTTTCTTTTAAGGAAAATGGGCTGCTTTACAAAAAAAGAATTGCTTTCTTAAAAAGCAACCAGGGACATGGTGGTCTGTTGATTGCAGCAGGCCACCATCACCGTGATTTTTGTGATTCCTAGAGGGTCGTAAATTGCGACCTACCTTATTAATATTCATGAGGTAGGTCATTTGCGACCCCCTAGGAATCACAAGAGGTGTACTATACACCTTTAAAAAGTGCATTTAGCGATTTCCTAATTGCGAATACTTGTGATTCGCAATTAGGGAATCTCAAAATGCTATCTACAAACATTTGGCCATAAATATTTATTACTTTACCCCTACTGTTAAAAAAAACATTTAGAGTCACCCCAACAGACTACTCTATGTTTCACGCTATACCGCTCTCAATATGGCCTCCACCTCCACTCTCGGACTCATCCCAAACCCATTCTACTACTAAGATCTCCCAAACAAGCCTTTCTAAATTCTTCCCTCATGTGTCCATCTTTAGACTCATCTGAGACCTCACTTTATGACTCGGACCTCTCTAATCCATTCTAGAGACTCGTCCCTCCTCCATCTCTCCTTTTACTCATCCCAAACCTCGTCTTACTCCTACAATCCCAATAAACGCTTCTAAGTCATAAAGTCATAAGTTCTTATATAGCGCACGATTCACCAGAAAGGTCTCAAGGCACTAGGCAGAAAGAGACAACGACCATGAACTAAAGAGGATGACACTGGTTAGTTAGGGAAGAGCCATGTTTTCAGGCCCCTCCGAAAGGCCAAGTGGTTGGATATGGACGACAAATGGGGAGGCAGTTTGTTCCAGAGTAGAGGGGCGATGTAAGAGAAAGCCCAACAGCCATTCTCGTGGTCCTGGGCCTAGGCTGGACCAGGAGACGTTTCGAGCCGGTTCTTAAGACTCTGGAAGGATTATACCAGATGAGTTTTTTTGCGAGGTAGGAAGGACCGATTCCTGTAAGAAGTTTATGGACGATACTCAGTATCTTGAAACGGCTTCTTTGGCACACAGGGAGCCAGTGTAGTTCCCTGAGACTGGGCAAAGATGGTGACCGGGGGACAGGCCAAGCACCAAGCGAGCTGCGGTGTTCGGCACCGTTTGTAACTTGGCCAACAGACCCTCATTTATAGAGGCGAACAAGGCATTACCATAGTCAGACGACTGATAACGAGCCCCTGAATCAGGGGTTTCCTAGATTCAAGGGGGAGCCATTTCAATATTTTACGCAACCTGCGCAAAAAGCCATAACAGGTACGAGACACCCGATTGACGTGGGACTTCATAGAGAGGGTGGGTTCAATCATGATTCCCAGGTCGCGGACCACCTCTTTGGGCTCTGGACAGAGTCCCATTTCTTGCGGCCACCAATCGTGTGTCCATATCTGCCTGGCCATCCCAAACAGCGTTATTTCAGTCTTGCTGCAACTCAGTTGGAGTTTGTTGGTACTCATCCAGTCCTTTATCGCGATCATACAAAGACTCGTCCCTTCTATCCTGTTCAATCCAGCCAACAGACGCACAGCTCTGCCACTCAAATTAATTTATATTTCGCTTTACTAAATCACCACTATTCCTTTTTGGGTTCCGGAGTAGCGTGCTACTCGCCGAAAAGCGCTTTGACGCCTCGTCAGTCGTAGTTAGCGCTATTTAAATAAAATTGCAATTTCTATGAAACATCAGAGACAAAACGAGCCTTGTGTTTCTTTCCAACCTGCAAATGTGACGCGTTGTGTGCTTTCGTTCTGGCTGAAGCGCACGAGCAGTAAACAAACTTTGCACCGCCAGCAGCGTAATGTTTAAAAAAAAACAGCACATCGTGTTCACTCTCACAAACACTTCCAAATTAAAACATGTCATTTCGAAGTTCCACGCGTCTGCCTAAAAATATCGTCACTTTCAGGCATTTCTCAGCTTCGTTACAAATTGTTTCGTGGAAAATGTGCAAAACCAAAACTGTTCTTTTGAATTTCGTTTGCAATTACGTTAATTCATTTTTGTAAAATAGACTGTCGAACTTTTAGGTGAGTATTATTATAAGGGCAGGACATCCCCCTAAGAACAGGCCCTTTGAGCACCCCCAATGTACGCGGCAGGGAGGCAGCTCAGGGCTGTTACAGCGCAGAGATGCCCCGGCTGGGGTGATTCATGCGCTCTATAAAAGATATAAAAATAAATAAATAAATGCTCCTCCTGTGCCAGTTGTAAGTAAGCTCCACCGACACGTACGTGACGCTCCCTCCCCTCCAATGAGGGCCACACAGCGGGTGCACATTAGTTTCCTCCTCGCCGTTGCATTGTGGGTACTCACAGGGCCTTCTTTTTAACTTGACGTTTTTTTTATTAAGATGACGTAGTTCGGGGCTTCTTGCTTCGGTTTAGCTCTGAAAATCAGTTCCATCACGTGATATATGAACGTTGTGTACGGTTTTTTGACCCGCTGACTGTTTGGTGAATTAACGACTCAGTACATTTTGTTTATTGAGAATTTAATGAGCGGGCGTCGAAGGGTTGTTGTTGGTGATATATAGTTTGAGCGGGTATCCTTAGTCCGTAAAAATACCACATACTTTTGGTTTGTGATCAGTTCTTCTGACGTCACTCCCTGTGACGTCATTTGCCTTGAATATAATAGTCCCCTTAGGACATGTGACCTGGCTGTGATCGGTATATTGTTTATTTTATTCCAATGAATGTTTATTTCACAGAAGCTTTTTTCCCATGAGATCCTGATGTACTAACATTTCTCGAGGTTTGATCGCTTCTTGGCGCTTGCTGTTTGTAAATAGATATAACCCCGGCCCCCACTCCCCCCCTTTCATCCTCTCTCAAGGCCAAGTTCACCTTCTGTCCTAGCTGTGTGCAGTGGTGAGGCTGTCCCTCCTTGGAGCTGCCAGGGCGGCAGGGGACACAGCCCTGGGATCAGGCACACAGCGCTAAGCCCCAGGTCACAAGGAGCTCAGAGCCTGCGCCGGGATTAGGCCTCTCTCGGGTCACACTCTCCTGGTAAAGTCCTGTGGGCGGCTGATCCCTTTTCATAAGCTTGATTGGTTTAGGGACATGTAAGTGTCCTCCCTCCCTTAAACCGGTGTCCGGCGTAGACACCCACGTCACTGCGCTTCACGTGGGACTTCTTGTGCTCAGAGACCTTAGTGCCTGGGTCCGTACCGGGCCACCCTATGCGCTGTGTTATCTTATGCAGATTTGTAGAGCGCACTATCACACAGGGGGGGCGGGTGGTATCCTGGCGCTGAGCAGGTGTAAGCCTAACCAAACCTAGCGCCTAGCAGGACTATTCGAAAAGCCAGGGCTCCAGCTTCTTGAGGAGTTCAGGAAGTGAGGAGCGGCTCTTGTGGGTAGCGGGGGGCGGTCGTTTCACGCTTTAGGAGCGATGTAGGTGGAGGCGACTGCCGGGTCTGTTTCTCTGTATGCGCGGGATGTCTGCAAACAGGAGTCTGGATGGTTTGTGAAAGATGTGATTGTTGAGGCGTGCTGGCCGGCGCTGTTGGACAGGCCTCATGAAAGGCCCGCTCCCTTCCCGCATGATAAGGCCCGGACGCCGGCTCTCCCTGTGTCCCCAGAAAGAACCATCCCGGCAACCCACCGAGGCAACCCGCAACCCGTCCCCAATGGGACGCCTGCTCCCGAACACCCCAGCATCGGCTGACCCGGGCCTCCGTCAGCACCATTGCCCCGGCTCGGCCGCCATCTTGGACACTGCACCACGAGGCCGCGTGGCCTCAGCTCGACCCCAACCCTGGGCCTGGCCAGGCCCCGACATCGAGGCACCACCATCCACCCAGGAGGTGAAGAGACCACTTGGCACGTCAATGGGAGAAAGGAGTGTCGATGGCTCTCCCCCGCCAGGTGCCGACCGCCCCCGGCCTCCCCGGGCGCTGGCTCCACCCCCCTGCTGGGTGTCTGGACTCCCTCATCCCGGACCTCCCGACCTCCAAGCGCGAGGGTACAGACATCAAAGGAGACCAGACCTATAACTGGGGCAGCTCCAGAGCAGGAAGGCAGTTGTATCCTGGAGTCGAGAGACACCTTGAAGAACTCATCCCTGACGGACTGCTGGCGCTGCCGCAGCCTTGCCTTGTGAACCACCTCCGAAGCCTGCTGGCGCTGCCGCGGCCCTCTGTAACGTGCATCTTCGTCTGGACCTGCTGGCGCTGCCGCGGCCCATCCTCATGAACCATCGCTCTTGCCTGCTGGCGCTGCCGCAGCCCTCTGCAACGTGCATCTTCGTCTGGACCTGCTGGAGCTGCCGCGGCCCATCCTTGTGAACCATCGCTCTTGCCTGCTGGCGCTGCCGCGGCCCCTCTGCAAAGAAGTCATCATCGTAGCCTGCTGGCGCTGCCGCGGCCCTCCGTACCGAGAACCATCGTCCTAGCCTGCTGGCGCTGCCGCGGCCCTCCTTGCCAAGACTTTTCATCCTAGCCTGCTGGCGCTGCCGCGGCCCGACCTTTCAGACCTCCGAGCTCGAGGATTGTGAGCTTCTTCTGGCCGCCCTTGTACCGGACTGGTACCAAGACTGTCCCGCTACCCCTTACCCTACAGAGACTAGAATTGGGAGGACCCTCATGTCCTGCCCCCACTGTATCGTTGATAACCTTGCCTCAAGAATCCTATATAAAGTGTGCAGATCGCATCCTTGTGTGGTGTCCATTTGTGGGGGGGAAGTTACTTGTCTGTACGATCGCTGGAGACAGTCCTCACCGGAGGCCTCTCCCCCTGTGCTCGGCCGACCCTCCGGGTCCCCGTCTAACATTGGTGGCCAGCGGCGCGATCCGAACCAACGCGTAATCGTACAGAGAGTAACTCACCCCACGACACAACCACAATGACCACAAAAGAGAGCAGAACAACAGAGAAATTCCAGATGGAGAAATTAGAAGAGTATAACCACAGAGAACTAAAGCAGTTCTGCATAGAACTAGGCATTGCTACCACAGGACTGAGCACGAAAGAAGACTTCAAAAAGGCCCTGGAATCTTGGGCAGAGACGGGTACGGCCATACCCCAAAACCAAAGCCTCGAGGCACCGGAAACGAACCCCACTCCGACGGAAGAAAGAAGATCGGGTCTCTCCCCAGAGGAGATCCGGGAACGGGAAAAAAGCAGGCTCCATGAATTGGAGCTGGCTCGACTTCGGTTGGATGGAGAACTGAAGTTGGCGGAACAAAAAATAACATTGGAACACTTGCGGCTCCGAGAGGAGCGGGAAGAAAAACAAAGACAGAGAGAGTTAGAAGAGAAAAAGCTAGCCTACGAACATGAGCGCAACCTAAAAGAAATAGAGCTTCGGAAACAGAATAAAGATCTCGGGGTGCCCGAGCGCCCAAACACTCCGGCCACTACAGACCCTAAAGTCCACATCCCCAAGGATGTCGTCAGAGAATATTACCGGAACGACGATATCCAGCAGTGGTTCAAAGCCTACGAGGTAGCCATGACCTCCCACCGGATTCCCCGAAGCGACTGGGGAGCCGGGTTATGGGGGAGGTTCGTCAACGGAGGACGAGACACCCTGCTGCAACTCCCGGACCATCAGATGACCTCCTACGACCACATGAAAGCCGCCTCCTCACTCGATACGGACTCACGCCCGAGATGTACCGCCAGCGGTTCCGCGACTGCAAACGGATCCCGGGTACAACTTGGGTGGAGTACGTGAACTTTTTCAGCAGAGCGTTCGAGGGGTGGATCAAGGGCAGCAAGGTGACCACTTACGAGCAACTCTTTGACCTTATTGTGTGGGAGCACCTCTCTAACAACTGCTTAGTCGAGCTCAGGCAGCACCTCCTCGACAGCAAACTAACTGAACCTCGGCAACTCGCCGCCGAAGCTGACCGATGGGAAAGCACCCGAGTTGCCCGAAACGGGCCCAGCAAACCAAACAGAACCAACCAAGGACCCCATCGCCTCCGAGGGGGAGGAGGAGGCCAGGGTCGGGGCAGAGACGCCGCCCCGGTGGCTCCCGCCAGCAGCGCCCCGCCCCCAGCCGGCAGGGGAAACCCCCCGATGCGTCCAGGATTCCGAGCCAACGTTACTTGCCACCGATGCCAGCGACCCGGCCACTACGCCAACGACCCTAATTGCCCGAAGAACCAGAACCCTATGCCCCGCCAGGTCGCTGCCGCTGCCCTGGGAGAAGAGCAAACCCCAGAAGATTCTGAAGAGTACGAGGCTGACCAGCCCGAGTGGGAACCAGCCGCCATGTCCCTGGTCTGCCTAGGGGAAAGAGACATGATTCCGCGGGCTCCCCTACCCGCCAATACGCGGAAATACAGCCAGTGGGTCAACATTAATGGGCGCCAGGCTGAAGCCCTACGCGACACCGGGGCCAGTGTGACGGCAGTCCGCTGTCATCTGGTGACCCCGGAGCAGATCTTGCCGAACGTCCTTTGCCCCGTCCGGTCAGCAGACAACTCAGAAAGCCTGTGTCGGATGGCCTGCGTCCCCTTCAAGTGGGGAGGAGTGTCCGGAATGCTGAAGGTGACTGTCCGCGACGATGCCCCGGTGGACTGCCTCCTGGGGAACGACCTCGAAAGTTCTCCCTGGGCAGCCGTCGAAAGAAGAGAGCACCTGGGGATGTTGGGCCTCCCTGAATGGGCCTGCATAACGACCCGGTCCATGGCCGCCCGCGCCATCTCCAGTCCCGAAGAACCAGAATGGCCAGAACCTCCTCCCCCGATCGTCCCGGAGGGAGCCGCCCTAAGCGCCAATCCCCCAGAGCAAACCGAAGAAGGGCCCGTTCAACTCCAGGACCTTCCCGAACTGGCCCAGTGGCGGCAAGAGGGTGGTCCCACCCAGGAGCAGTTCCGACAAGAGCAGAGGACCTGTCCCTCCCTCGAGGGACTCCGGCAGCAAGCCCTCGCCCAGAGCGCAGGAGACACCGCAGGGGCCCACTGGATTTATTGGGACAATGACCTGCTCTACAGTGAGCAAAGAATTGCTGAGCTGGGGGCCAGTCGGGTGCTGGTGGTGCCCCTCCGCTTCAGAGTCTTCCTCTTGAACTTGGCACCCGATGTCCCCCTTGCTGGGCACCTGGGGCAAGACAAAACCTACAACCGCCTGGTGACTCACTTCTACTGGCCCAAAATGTGTAATGATGTCTCCAACCACTGCCGGGCCTGCCCCCATAGCCAGGCCAGCGGGAAGAGAGGCCGAAAGATCAAAGCACCCTTGCAACCCTTTCCCGTCGTCACCACCCCGTTCGAACGGGTCGGAATAGACATTGTGGGGCCCCTAGACCCCCGAACGGCCCAGGGGCTCCGGTTCATCCTAGTCCTGGTGGACCACGCCACCCGCTATCCCGAGGCCATCCCTCTTCGGACCGTGACAGCACCCGTGGTAGGCCGAGCCCTGATGGTGATCTTCTCTCGAGTGGGCTTCCCCCGGGAAGTCGTCAGCGACAGGGGCACAAACTTTATCTCGAAGTACATGAGGTCTCTCTGGCAACAGTGCGGGGTCACCTACCGGTTCACGACCCCTTATCACCCGCAAGGAAATGGACTGGTTGAGCGGTTTAACCGCACTCTCAAGGGAATGATCATGGGCCTGGAAGAACCCTTACGTCGCCAATGGGACGTGCTGCTCCCGTGCCTCCTCTTCGCCTATCGAGAAGTCCCCCAGAAATCCCTCGGCTTCAGTCCCTTTGAGCTCCTGTACGGACACCCCGTCCGGGGCCCCCTCAGCCTGATCAAGGAAGGGTGGGAGATGGCCCCCCAGAAGACCCCTCCAGACGTCTATAAGTATCTCCTGACCCTCCGCAACCAGACCCGGCGATTCAGGAAACTCGCCAACACCAACCTTGAGGCCAGTCAGGAGGATATGAAGAAATGGTACGATCAGCATGCCTCCTCCATCGAGTTCGAACCAGGCCAGCAAGTCTGGGTGATGTCTCCAGTCGAACCCTGTGCCCTGCAGGACAAATGGACAGGACCCTTCAAGGTGATAGAGCGCAAGGGCCCTGTCACCTACCTAATAGACATGGAGTCCTCCCGGAACCCCTTGCGAGTCCTCCACGCCAACAGACTCAAACCCCACTTCGTACGTTCGGAGCTCAGCCTACTGATGGCAACAGATAGTGGGACGGAAGAAGACTCCGAGCCCCTCCCTGGCCTACTGAGGACCCGTGAAAAAGATGGCTCAGTGGAAGGGGTCAGACTCTCCGATGCCTTGTCCCCAGAACAACGCCAAGACTGTCGGGCTCTCCTGCTACAATTTGCGAACCTGTTCTCCCTCACCCCCGGGGTCACCCCCTGGTGCCTTCACGATGTGGACACTGGGGATAGTCCACCTATTCGACACCGGGCGTACCGAGTGCCAGATCGGGTGCGCACCTGCATCCAGAAGGAAGTCACCAAGATGCTGGCCCTAGGAGTGATCGAGCCATCCGACAGCCCCTGGGCCAGCCCAGTCGTACTGGTCCCCAAGGCTGCCGCCCTGGGCGTTGCCCCCGAGCTCCGGTTCTGCGTAGACTATCGGGGCCTGAACGCTGTTACCAGAACCGACGCTCACCCCATCCCCCGGGCGGATGAGCTGGTTGACCGCATGGGGGCTGCCCGCTACCTGAGCATCTTCGATCTAACAGCGGGCTACTGGCAAATCGGCCTCACCCCCAGGGCCCAAGAACGATCCGCCTTCTCTACCCCGGATGGCCACTACCACTTCAAAGTGATGCCATTCGGCATGAAAAACGCTCCAGCTACCTTCCAACGACTCGTGAACCAGGTACTGGCGGGCCTCGAAGAATTCAGCACCGCCTACCTGGACGATATTGCTGTGTACAGTCGCCACTGGGCAGACCACCTTCACCACCTCCGAGAAGTCCTGCACGCCCTCCAGCAGGCTGGCCTCACCATCAAAGCCAGCAAATGTCAGATTGGCCAGGGGTCCGTGACCTACCTCGGACACCAAGTGGGGAGCGGTCTGGTGGCCCCCCTTCAGCTCAAGATCGCTGCCATCCAGTCCTGGCAACCACCTGTCACCCAAACCGAGGTCCGGGCCTTCCTAGGGCTCACCGGATACTACCGGCGGTTTGTAAAGGACTATGGCAGCATTGTGGGGCCCCTCACAGAACTAACATCCAAGAAAAACCCCAAAACCGTCAACTGGACTTCGGACTGTCAAACGGCCTTTAGAGAAGTTGAAGGCCACCATGTGCACCGCCCCCGTGCTCCAAGCCCCCGACTACAGCAGGGAATTCATAGTCCAGACGGACGCCTCAGATCATGGCGTTGGGGCAGTCCTCTCTCAACTCAACGCCGAGGGAGTCGATCAGCCAGTGGCCTTCATCAGCCGACGCCTGCTGGCTCGAGAACTGCGCTGGAGCACCATCGAGCGGAAGGCCTTCGCAGTGGTATGGGCCCTCAACAAACTCCGACCCTACTTCTTCGGTACCCATTCCAGGGTGCAGACAGACCACAGGCCCCTGCAATGGCTGATGCAAATGCGGGGGGAGAACCCAAAACTGTTGCGATGGTCCATCTCCTTGCAGGGGATGGACTTCACTGTGGAGCATCGTCCTGGCCAGGACCACGCCAACGCGGACGGCCTGTCACGCTTTTTCCGCCTCGGCGAGGAGAGTACCCAAGAGGATGGGTGACTCTCCCTGCCTTCAGCTGGGGGGGACGCATGTTGGACAGGCCTCGTGAAAGGCCCGCTCCCTTCCCGCATGATAAGGCCCGGCGCTGGCTCTCCCTGTGTCCCCAGAAAGAACCATCCCGGCAACCCACCGAGGCAACCCGCAACCCGTCCCCAACGGGACGCCTGCTCCCGAACACCCCAGCATCGGCTGACCCGGGCCTCCGTCAGCACCAATGCCCCGGCCCGGCCGCCATCTTGGACACTGCACCACGAGGCCGCGTGGCCTCAGCTCGACCCCAACACTGGGCCTGGCCAGGCCCCGACATCGAGGCACCACCATCCACCCAGGAGGTGAAGAGACCACTTGGCAGGTCAATGGGAGAAAGGAGTGTCGATGGCTCTCCCCCGCCAGGTGCCGACCGCCCCCGGCCTCCCCGGGCGCTGGCTCCACCCCCCCTGCTGGGTGTCTGGACTCCCTCATCCCGGACCTCCCGACCTCCAAGCGCGAGGGTCCGGACATCAAAGGAGACTAGACCTATAACTGGGGCAGCTCCAGAGCAGGAAGGCAGTTGTATCCTGGAGTCGAGAGACACCTTGAAGAACTCATCCCTGACGGACTGCTGGCGCTGCCGCAGCCTTGCCTTGTGATCCACCTCCGAAGCCTGCTGGCGCTGCCGCGGCCCTCTGCAACGTGCATCTTCGTCTGGACCTGCTGGCGCTGCCGCGGCCCATCCTTGTGAACCATCGCTCTTGCCTGCTGGCGCTGCCGCAGCCCTCTGCAACGTGCATCTTCGTCTGGACCTGCTGGCGCTGCCGCGGCCCATCCTTGTGAACCATCGCTCTTGCCTTCCTGGCGCTGCCGCGGCCCCTCTGCAAAGAAGTCATCATCGTAGCCTGCTGGCGCTGCCGTGGCCCTCCGTATCGAGAACCATCGTCCCAGCCTGCTGGCGATGCCGCGGCCCTCCTTGCCGAGACTTTTCTTCCTAGCCTGCTGGCGCTGCCGCGGCCCGACCTTTCAGACCTCCGAGCTCGAGGATTGTGAGCTTCTTCTGGCCGCCCTTGTACCGGACCGGTACCAAGACTGTCCCGCTACCCCTTACCCTACAGAGACTAGAATTGGGAGGACCCTCGTGTCCTGCCCCCACTGTATCGTTGATAACCTTGCCTCAAGAATCCTATATAAAGTGTGCAGATCGCATCCTTGTGTGGTGTCCATTTGTGGGGGGGAAGTTACTTGTCTGTACGATCGCTGGAGACGGTCCTCACCGGAGGCCTCTCCCCCTGTGCTCGGCCGACCCTCCGGGTCCCCGTCTAACAGGCGCCATATAGTGCCTTGAAGGTGTGGGCAAGGCGTTTGATTTATACCCGTTTGTGTACGGGCTCCTTCCGGTGTGGTGTGATGTGAGTGCGACGTGGGAGGTTGAGAGTGATTCCGGCCGCTGAGTTCTGAATGGTCCCCAGCCTTCTGGTGCGTTTTTTGTTGATCCCGGCATAGAGAGTGTTCCCGAATTCCAGCTCGCTTGTGACCAGGGCGTGCGGGGAGGTTTTGCAGGTGTTGATTGGGAACCATTTGAACATCGTCCTCGGCATCTTCAGGGAATGGAAGCATGAGGTGGTGATGTCATTGACGTAGGTGGTTAGTTCGAGTTTGCTGTCGATGATGATGCGAGATTGATGGCGTGGGTGGTGCGGGTGGTCCTAGCTCTGTTGGCCCCCGGGTGGGGTCCCATGGTGATGGGATCTGCCCACTGATCACAAATTTGGTTTTGCTGGTGTTCAGCTTTAGAGAGTCGTCTTCATCCAGTTGGCGTTCTCAGTCATGTAGAGGCAATGGACTTGATCCGTGTACTGGTCAGGGTGCCGCGCGTCCCTGCACGCATGTTCAGGAAGCCTGTGTGGCCATGATGCAGCCCCCTCTCGAGATGGTACCTTTTCTAGGGCAGAATTAATAAAACGTGTTCAAATAAACCATGTACTGGCAAAGCCGATAGGTCTCGTCGTTGTGACCCATTGGCTTTGCCAATGGTTTTACGCCATATTATGCAGTGTAACTAAAGTTTCGAAAAAAGCCTCAGCTGCAGCTGCAACATGTGAAGGGTGGGCAGGAGGCAGGCAAAAGCGACACAGGGTGGCAAAGAAGGGAAGTCACACAGGGCTTAGGGGAAAGCAACACAGGGTGGAGATGGGGGAATGTAACACAGAGGTCACAGGGGCGGGGAGAAGCACCCAGGAAGCAAAGAGGTGACAGACAGCAACACAAGTGAAGAGGGAGAGACAGAGTAGAAACACATGCGTTCTCGTGGAGCGCTTAAAACAAAAGAAAAAAAGTGTTCTCCAAAAGCAAGCAGTGGTTGTAGGGATGTTAGCCAATCTTAGAGATAGTATAAAGGCAATGCTCCATGGGAGGGACAAGCAAAAGATTGACAAACTGGGACACGAATAAGAAGCAGGAAAGTTAGAGTGACAGGTAAGGTAAGCCAACCCATTGTGATCAATGGACGGCTCCAAGCCTCTCTGTGCTCTTGGTAAGTCCAGGATATACCTTACAATGGACCGCGCATGGGCTGCCGATTAGGCTCGACCTAAAAATGTGCACAGAGAGGCCAGGGTCGGGTCCAGCACTGAGCACTATGCAGTGGCGTGGCAGAGGCCATAGTGCAAGGAAGGAACATGGGTCCCTATTCTCTCATTAGGTTGTTACGAAGTTCGATAATTGGGTTCCAGAGGCTCCCTCCTAACCCTGGACACTGGTGCCACTGCACCTGCTGCACTATAGACAGCCACGCCCCTGGCATTAGGTATTTTATGAAATACACTGCTCTGCTATGTCCGACAAATCAATATTCTGTGTTTTATGAGTTGGGGTGAGACCACAAATTAGAACAGAGGGACTGAGGCCCGGGGAGCAGCAGGCCAGCAAGAGAGATGTAGGGAGAGATGTGGTGAGCGAGTTCTTTCCTGAAAGTTCAGTCTTATGTTGCGACGTTATATAATTTTTGTTATGCTGTGTGCTGTATTATGTTGTCTTCTACTGTATAGCTACACCTGTATAGTGCTTCATACCGGATTCGAAGCGCTCCACTTTGCATCAGAGCCTGGGAGATGTTCGGGAGTGGCTGGAAGGGCGTCTGGTGTAAGTTGCGACATGCTCAGAACGTGCTGCAGTGGGTTACGCAGCGCTTACGCATGTCATGCTGTGCAGCGTGTGAGGTAGGTGCAAACCTGCGTGTGTTATATTGTGTCACGTCGGAGTGAAAACTCTTCTGGTATCTAGTGCTCTATGCGAAGATGTGTGACTTTCACCGGGCTGTGTGTTGTGTTGTTCTTTAGTCATCTCTGCATTTTCTATATTGTGTGTCACTGTGTTCTGTTACGTTACACTAGGTTGCATGTTGAATTACTCAGTTCTTCGTTTGCCATGCTCTCTGGCACATGTTGTATTAAGTGTCTGCTATCCTATGCCGTGCCATTCTCTCCTATCCTATGTTGTGTCATGCTCGGCTATCCTATGTCACGTTGTGCTCTGCTATCCTACGTCGTGTCATGCTCTGCTATCCTATGTCATGCTCCGCTAACCTATGTCGAGTCATGCTCTGACACATGTCGTGTCATACTCTGCTATCCGATGTAGTGTCATGCTCTGCTATCCTATGTCATGTCATGCTCTGACACATGTTGTGCCATGCTGTACTTGCCTATGTCATGTCATGCTCTTCTTTCCTATGTCATGTCATGCTCTGACATGTCATTTAATGTTCTGACACATGTTGTGCCAAGTTCTGCTATCCTAAGTCATGTCAGGCTCTGCTATCATATGCCATGTCATGCTCTGACACATGTCGTGCCATGCTCTGCTATCCTAAGTCTAGTCATGCTCTGCTATCCTATGTCATGTCATGCTCTGACACATGTTGTGTCATGCTCTACTAGCTTATGTCATGTCATGCTCTTCTATCCTATGTCATGCCATGCTCTGACATGTCATTTCATGTTCTGACACATGTTGTGTCAAGCTCTGCTATCCTAAGTCGTGTCATGCTCTGCTATGCTATGTCATGCCATGCTCTGACACATGTCGTGCCATGCTCTCCTATCCTATCTTGTGCCAAGCTCTGCTATCCTATGTCACGTCATGCTCTGCTATCCTAAGTATTGTCATGCTCTGCTATGCTATGTCATGCCATGCTCTGACACATGTCGTGCCATGCTCTCCTATCCTATCTTGTGCCATGCTCTGCTATCCTATGTCACGTCATGCTCTGCTATCCTAAGTCGTGTCATGCTCTGCTATCCTATGTCATGTCATGCTTTGACACATGTCCTGCCATGCTCTTCTATCCTATGTCGTGCAATGCTCTGCTATCCTATTTCATGTCATGCTCTCCTATCCTATCTCTTGCCATGCTCTGCTATCCTATGTCGTGCCATGCTCTGGGATCTTATGTCGTGCCATGCTCTGCTATCCTATATCATGTCATGCTCTCTTATCCTATCTCGTGCCATGCTCTGCTATCCTATGTCGTGTCATACTCTGCTATCCAAAGTCGTGTCATGCTCTGCTATCCTAAGTCGTGTCATGCTCTGAGACATGTCGTACCATGCTCTCCTATCCTATCGCGTGCCATGCTGTACTATCCTATGTCGTGCCATGCTCTGCTATCCTAAGTCGTGTCATGCTCTGACACATGTTGTGCCATGCTCTGCTATCCTATTTCATGCCATGCTCTGCTATCCTTTGTCATGTAATTTTCTGCTATCCTATGTCGTGTCATGGTCTGACACATGTTGTGTCATGCTCTGCTATCCTTTATCATGTAATGCTCTGACACATGTTCTTCCATGCTCTGCTATCCCATGTCATGCCATACTCTGCTATCCTATGCCATGTCATTTTCTGCTATCCTATGTCGTGTTATGCTTTGACACATGTTGTGTCATGCTCGGCTATCCTTCGTCATGTAATGCTCTGACACATGTTGGGTCATGCTCTGCTATCCTTCATCATGTAATGCTCTGACATATGTTGTGTCATGCTCTGATATCCAATGTCATGTAATGCTCTGACAGTTGTTGTTCCATTCTCTGCAATCCTATATCATGCCATGGTTTGCTATCCTATGTCGTGCAGTGCTCTGCAATCCTATGTTGTGCCAGTGCTATAACACTTTGTGCCATGCTCTGCTATTCTATGTCGTGCCATGCTCTGCTATACTATGTCATGCCATGCTCTGGGATCCTATGTCATGCCATGATCTAACACATCGTGCCATGCTCTGCTATCCTATATCGTGCCATGCTCTGACATGTTATGCCATGCTCTGCTTTCATATGTCGTGCCATTCTCTCCTATCCTATGTAGTGTCGTGCTCTGCTATACTATGTCGTGTTGTGCTCTGCTATTCTATGTCATGTCATGCTCTGATACATGTCGTGTTATGCTCTGCTATCATATGTCATGTCATGCTCTGCTATCCTATGTCATGCCCCGCTAACATATGTCGAGTCATGCTCTGACACATGTCGTGTCATACTCTGCTATCCGATGTAGTGTCATGCTCTGCTATCCTATGTCATGTCATGCTCTGACACATGTTGTGCCATGATGTACTAGCCTATGTCATGTCATGCTCTTCTATCCTATGTCATTTCATGCTCTGACACGTTATTTCATGTTCTGACACATATTGTGTCAAGCTCTGCTGTCCTAAGTCATGTCAGGCTCTGCTGTCGTATGTCATGTCATGCTCTGACACATGTCGTGCCATGTTCTGCTAACCTAAGTCTTGTCATGCTCTGCTATCCCTTGTCATGTCATGCTCTGACACATATTGTGTCATGCTCTACTAGCCTATTTCATGTCATGCTCTGCTATCCTATGTCATGCCATGCTCTGCTATCCTATGCTGTGCCATGCTCTGCTGTCCTATGTCATGCCATGCTCTGACATGTTATGCCATGCTCTGCTCTCATATGTCGTGAAATTCTCTCCTATCCTATATTGTGTCATGCTCTGCTATCCAATGTCGTGTTGTGCTCTGCTATACTATGTCACGTCATGCTCTGCTATCCTAAGTCGTGTCATGCTCTGCTATCCTATGTTATGTCATGCTCTGACACATGTCGTGCCATGCTCTCCTACCCTATCTCGTGCCATGCTCTGCTATCCTATGTCACGTCATGCTCTGCTATCCTAAGTTGTGCCATGCTCTGCTATCCAATGTCATTTCATGCTCTGACACATGTCCTGCCATGCTCTCCTATCCTATGTCATGCCATGCTCTGCTATCCTATGCCGTGCCATGCTCTGCTGTCCTATGTCATGCCATGCTCTGACATGTTATGCCTCGCTCTGCTCTCATATGTAGTGTCATACTCTGCTATCTGATGTAGTGTCATGCTCTGCTATCCTATGTCATGTCATGCTCTGACACATGTTGTGCCATGCTGTACCAGCCTATGTCATGTCATGCTCTTCTATCCTATGTCATGCCATGCTCTGACACGTCATTTCATGTTCTGACACATGCTGTGCCAAGCTCTGCTATCCTATGTCATGCCATGCTCTGCTATCCTATGCCGTGCCATGCTCTGCTGTCCTATGTCATACCATGCTCTGACATGTTATGCCATGCTCTGCTCTCTTATGTCGTGCCATTCTCTCCTATCCTATGTAGTGTCATGCTCTGCTATACTATGTCGTGTTGTGCTCTGCTATTCTGTCATGTCATGCTCTGATACATGTCGTGTTATGCTCTGCTATCATATGTCATGTCATGCTCTGCTATCCTATGTCATGCTCCGCTAACATATGTCGAGTCATGCTCTGACACATGTCGTGTCATACTCTGCTGTCCGATGTAGTGTCATGCTCTGCTATCCTATGTCATGTCATGCTCTGACACATGTTGTGCCATGCTGTACTAGCCTATGTCATGTCATGCTCTTCTATCCTATGTCATTTCATGGTCTGACACGTAATTTCATGTTCTGACACATATTGTGTCAAGCTCTGCTATCCTAAGTCATGTCAGGCTCTGCTGTTGTATGTCATGTCATGCTCTGACACATGTCGTGCCATGTTCTGCTAACCTAAGTCTAGTCATGCTCTGCTATCCCTTGTCATGTCATGCTCTGACACATATTGTGTCATGCTCTACTAGCCTATTTCATGTCATGCTCTGCTATCCTATGTCATGCCATGCTCTGCTATCCTATGCTGTGCCATGCTCTGCTGTCCTATGTCATGCCATGCTCTGACATGTTATGCCATGCTCTGCTCTCATATGTCGTGAAATTCTCTCCTATCCTATGTTGTGTCATGCTCTGCTATCTAATGTCGTGTTGTGCTCTGCTATACTATGTCACGTCATGCTCTGCTATCCTAAGTCGTGTCATGCTCTGCTATCCTATGGCATGTCATGCTCTGACGCATGTCGTGCCAAGCTCTCCTACCCTATCTCGTGCCATGCTCTGCTATCCTATGTCACGTCATGCTCTGCTATCCTAAGTTGTGCCATGCTCTGCTATCCAATGTCATGTCATGCTCTGACACATGTCCTGCCATGCTCTCCTATCCTATGTCATGCCATGCTCTGCTATCCTATGCCGTGCCATGCTCTGCTGTCCTATGTCATGCCATGCTCTGACATGTTATGCCACGCTCTGCTCTCGTATGTAGTGTCATACTCTGCTATCTGATGTAGTGTCATGCTCTGCTATCCTATGTCATGTCATGCTCTGACACATGTTGTGCCATGCTGTACCAGCCTATGTCATGTCATACTCTTCTATCCTATGTCATGCCATGCTCTGACACGTCATTTCATGTTCTGACACATGCTGTGCCAAGCTCTGCTATCCTATGTCATGCCATGCTCTGCTATCCTATGCCATGCCATGCTCTGCTGTCCTATGTCATACAATGCTCTGACATGTTATGCCATGCTCTGCTCTCGTATGTCATGCCATTCTCTCCTATCCTATGTTGTGTCATGCTCTGCTATCCTATGTCGTGTTGTGCTCTGCTATTCTATGTCATGTCATGCTCTGATACATGATGTGTTATGCTCTGCTATCATATGTCATGTCATGCTCTGCTATCCTATGTCATGCTCCACTAACTTATGTCGAGTCATGCTCTGACACATGTCGTGTCGAACTCTGCTATCCGATGTAGTGTCATGCTCTGATATCCTATGACATGGCATGCTCTGACACATGTTGTGCCATGCTGTACTAGCCTATGTCATGTCATGCTCTTCTATCCTATGTCATGCCATGCTCTGACACACCATATGTTGTGCCAAGCTCTGCTATCCTAAGTCATGTCAGGCTCTGCTATCGTATGTCATGTCATGCTCTGACACATGTCGTGCCATGCTCTGCTATCCTAAGTCTAGTCATGCCTTGCTATCCTATGTCATGTCATGATCTGACACATGTTGTGTCATGCTTTACTAGCCAATGTCATGTCATGCTCTACTATCCTATGTCATGCCATGCTCTGCTATCCTATGCCGTGCCATGCTCTGTTGTCCTATGTCATGCCATGCTCTGACATGTTATGCCAAGCTCTGCTCTCATATGTCATGCCATTCTCTCCTATCCTATGTTATGTCATGCTATGCTATTCTATGTCATGGCATGCTCTGATACATGTCGTGTTTTGCTCTGCTATCATATGTCATTCCATGCTCTGCTATCCTATGTCATGCTCCACTAACCTATGTCGAGTCATGCTCTGACACATGTCGTGTCATACTCTGTTATCCGATGTAGTGTCATGCTCTGCTATCCTATGTCATGTCATGCTCTGACACATGCTGTGCCATGCTGTACAAGCCTATGTCATGTCATGGTGTTCTATCCTATGTCATGCCATGCTCTGACACGTCATTTCATGTTCTGACACATGTTGTGCCAAGTTCTGTTATCCTAAGTCATGTCAGGCTCTGCTATCGTATGTCATGTCATGCTCTGACACATGTCGTGCCATGCTCTGCTATCCTAAGTCTAGTCATGCTTTACTAGCCTATGTCATGTCATGCTCTTCTATCCTATGTCATGCCATGCTCTGACACATCATTTCATGTTTGTGCACATGTGCCAAGCTCTGCTATCCTAAGTCATGTTATGCTCTGCCATCCTATGTCATGTCATGCTCTGACACATGTGGTGGCATGGTCTCCTATCCTATCTCGTGCCATGCTCTGCTATTCTATGTCACATCATGCTCTGCTATCCTAAGTCGTATCATGCTCTGCTATCCTATGTCATGTCATGCTCTGACACATGTCCTGCCATGCTCTCCTATCCTATCTCGTGCCATGCTCTGCTATCCTATGCCACGTCATGCTCTGCTATCCTAAGTTGTGTCATGCTCTGCTATCCTATGTCATGTCTTGCTCTGACACATGTCCTGCCATGCTCTCCTAGCATATGTCATGCCATGCTCTTCTAACCTATGCTGTGCCATGCTCTGCTGTCCTATGTGATGCCATGCTCTGACATGTTATGCCATACTCTGCTCTCATATGTCGTGCCATTCTTTCCTATCCTATGTTGTGTCATGCTCTGCTATTATGTCGTGTTGTGCTCTGCTATTCTATGTCATGTCATGCCCTGATACATGATGTGTTATGCTCTGCTACCATATGTCATGTCATGCTCTGCTATCCTATGTCATGCTCCGCTAACCTATGTTGTGTCATACTCAGCTATCTGATGTAGTGTCATGCTCTGCTATCCTATGTCATGTCATGCTCTGACACATGTTGTGCCATGCTGTATTAGCCTATGTCATGTCATGCTCTTCTATCCTATGTCATGCCATGCTCTGACACGTCATTTCATGTTCTGACACATGTTGTGCCAAGCTCTGCTATCCCAAGTCATGTCAGGCTCTGATATCGTATGTCATGTCATGCTCTAACACATGTTGTGCCATGCTCTGCTATCCTAAGTCTAGTCATGCTCTGCTATCCTATGTCATGTCGTGCTCTGACACATGTTGTGTCATGCTCTACTAGCCTATGTCATGTCATGCTCTGCTATCCTATGTCATGCCATGCTCTGCTATCCTATGCCATGCCATGCTCTGCTGTCCTATGTCATGCCATGCTCTGACATGTTATGCCATGCTCTGCTCTCATATGTCATACGCCATTCTCTCCTATCCTATGTTGTGTCATGCTCTGCTATCCTATGTCGTGTGGTGCTATGCTATTCTATGTCATGGCATGCTCTGATACATGTCGTGTTTTGCTCTGCTATCATATGTCATTCCATGCTCTGCTATCCTATGTCATGCTCCACTAACCTATGTCGAGTCATGCTCTGACACATGTCGTGTCATACTCTGTTATCCGATGTAGTGTCATGCTCTGCTATCCTATGTCATGTCATGCTCTGACAAATGTTGTGCCAGGCTGTACTAGCCTATGTCATGTCATGCTCTTCTATCCTATGTCATGCCATGCTCTGACACGTCATTTCATGTTCTGACACATGTTGTGCCAAGCTCTGTTATCCTAAGTCATGTCAGGCTCTGCTATCGTATGTCATGTCATGCTTTGACACATGTAGTGTATCTTGTATAGCGCACAGCTGCTCCAACGGGGCGTCCCGGCGCTTGCTTAGGGAACCCGTCCTGGTATTCCCCTGTGAGATACCCGGCAGGGCATCCGCAAGGTGAAAGCCAGGCATCCCGCCGCGAGGGGCCGTTGTGGAGATTAAGCAAGCTATTGCCCAGAGTCGCAGAGTGTGAACCTGTGGTTCGAGTAGGCACCGGAGTGAGAATTGTCGAGTCCGTGGACATTTTGGACTCAAGACCCAGCCGAGCCGGGAATTGAACCCTGGTCCCGGGCTGACCTCTGCTTCCAGGTCTGCCTCCTCTAACCAGTGAGCCACACTTCTCCACTATGTTGTGCCATGCTCTGCTATCCTAAGTCTAGTCATGCTCTGCTATCCTATGTCATGTCATGCTCTGACACATGTTGTGTCATGCTCTACTAGCCTATGTCATGTCATGTCATGCTCTTCTATCCTAGGTCATGCCATGCTCTGACATGTCATTTCATGTTCTTGCACATGTTGTGCCAAGCTCTGCTATCCTAAGTCATGTCATGCTCTGCTATCCTATGTCATGTCATGCTCTGACACATGTGGTGGCATGATCTCCTATCCTATCTCGTGCCATGCTCTGCTATCCTATGTCACATCATACTCTGCTATCCTAAGTCGTGTCATGCTCTGCTATCCTATGTCATATCATGCTCTGACACATGTCCTGCCATGCTCTCCTATCCTATGTCGTGCCATGCTCTGCTATCCTATTTCATGTCATACTCTCCTATCCTATCTCGTGCCATGCTCTGCTATCCTATGTCGTGCCATGCTCTGGGATCTTATGTCGTGCCATGCTCTGCTATCCTATATCATGTCATGCTCTCCTATCCTATCTCGTGCCATGCTCTACTATCCTATGTCGTGTCATGCTCTGCTATCCAATGTCATGTCATGCTCTGCTATCCTTAGTCGTATCATGCTCTGCTATCCTAAGTCGTGCCATGCTCTGACACATGTTGTGCCATGCTCTGCTATCCTATCTTGTGCCATGCTCTGCTATCCTATGTCACGTCATGCTCTGCTATCCTAAGTCGTGTCATGCTCTGCTATGCTATGTCATGCCATGCTCTGACACATGTCGTGCCATGCTCTCCTATCCTATCTTGTGCCATGCTCTGCTATCCTATGTCACGTCATGCTCTGCTATCCTAAGTCGTGTCATGCTCTGCTATCCTATGTCATGTCATGCTCTGACACATGTCCTGCCATGCTCTTCTATCCTATGTCGTGCAATGCTCTGCTATCCTATTTCATGTCATACTCTCCTATCCTATCTCTTGCCATGCTCTGCTATCCTATGTCGTGTCATGCTCTGCTATCCTATGTCATGGCATGCTCTGCTATCCTAAGTCGTGTCATGCTCTGCTATCCTAAGTCGTGTCATGGTCTGAGACATGTCGTACCATGCTCTCCTATCCTATCGCGTGCCATGCTGTACTATCCTATGTCGTGCCATGCTCTGCAATCCTAAGTCGTGTCATGCTCTGACACATGTTGTGCCATGCTCTGCTATCCTATTTCATGCCATGCTCTGCTATCCTTTGTCATGTAATTTTCTGCTATCCTATGTCGTGTCATGGTCTGACACATGTTGTGTCATGCTCTGCTATCCTTCATCATGTAATGCTCTGACACATGTTCTTCCATGCTCTGCTATCCCATGTCATGCCATACTCTGCTATCCTATGCCATGTCATTTTCTGCTATCCTATGTCGTGTTATGCTCTGACACATGTTGTGTCATGCTCGGCTATCCTTCGTCATGTAATGCTCTGACACATGTTGGGTCATGCTCTGCTATCCTTCATCATGTAATGCTCTGACATATGTTGTGTCATGCTCTGCTATCCAATGTCATGTAATGCTCTGACAGTTGTTGTTCCATTCTCTGCAATCCTATATCATGCCATGGTTTGCTATCCTATGTCGTGCAGTGCTCTGCAATCCTATGTTGTGCCAGTGCTATAACACTTTGTGCCATGCTCTGCTATTCTATGTCGTGCCATGCTCTGCTATACTATGTCATGCCATGCTCTGGGATCCTATGTCATGCCATGATCTAACACATCGTGCCATGCTCTGCTATCCTATATCGTGCCATGCTCTGACATGTTATGCCATGCTCTGCTTTCATATGTCGTGCCATTCTCTCCTATCCTATGTAGTGTCGTGCTCTGCTATACTATGTCGTGTTGTGCTCTGCTATTCTATGTCATGTCATGCTCTGATACATGTCGTGTTATGCTCTGCTATCATATGTCATGTCATGCTCTGCTATCCTATGTCATGCCCCACTAACATATGTTGAGTCATGCTCTGACACATGTCGTGTCATACTCTGCTATCCGATGTAGTGTCATGCTCTGCTATCCTATGTCATGTCATGCTCTGACACATGTTGTGCCATGATGTACTAGCCTATGTCATGTCATGCTCTTCTATCCTATGTCATTTCATGCTCTGACACGTTATTTCATGTTCTGACACATATTGTGTCAAGCTCTGCTGTCCTAAGTCATGTCAGGCTCTGCTGTCGTATGTCATGTCATGCTCTGACACATGTCGTGCCATGTTCTGCTAACCTAAGTCTTGTCATGCTCTGCTATCCCTTGTCATGTCATGCTCTGACACATATTGTGTCATGCTCTACTAGCCTATTTCATGTCATGCTCTGCTATCCTATGTCATGCCATGCTCTGCTATCCTATGCTGTGCCATGCTCTGCTGTCCTATGTCATGCCATGCTCTGACATGTTATGCCATGCTCTGCTCTCATATGTCGTGAAATTCTCTCCTATCCTATATTGTGTCATGCTCTGCTATCCAATGTCGTGTTGTGCTCTGCTATACTATGTCACGTCATGCTCTGCTATCCTAAGTCGTGTCATGCTCTGCTATCCTATGTTATGTCATGCTCTGACACATGTCGTGCCATGCTCTCCTACCCTATCTCGTGCCATGCTCTGCTATCCTATGTCACGTCATGCTCTGCTATCCTAAGTTGTGCCATGCTCTGCTATCCAATGTCATTTCATGCTCTGACACATGTCCTGCCTGCTCTCCTATCCTATGTCATGCCATGCTCTGCTATCCTATGCCGTGCCATGCTCTGCTGTCCTATGTCATGCCATGCTCTGACATGTTATGCCACGCTCTGCTCTCATATGTAGTGTCATACTCTGCTATCTGATGTAGTGTCATGCTCTGCTATCCTATGTCATGTCATGCTCTGACACATGTTGTGCCATGCTGTACCAGCCTATGTCATGTCATGCTCTTCTATCCTATGTCATGCCATGCTCTGACACGTCATTTCATGTTCTGACACATGCTGTGCCAAGCTCTACTATCCTATGTCATGCCATGCTCTGCTATCCTATGCCGTGCCATGCTCTGCTGTCCTATGTCATACAATGCTCTGACATGTTATGCCATGCTCTGCTCTCTTATGTCGTGCCATTCTCTCCTATCCTATGTAGTGTCATGCTCTGCTATACTATGTCGTGTTGTGCTCTGCTATTCTGTCATGTCATGCTCTGATACATGTCGTGTTATGCTCTGCTATCATATGTCATGTCATGCTCTGCTATCCTATGTCATGCTCCGCTAACATATGTCGAGTCATGCTCTGACACATGTCATGTCATACTCTGCTGTCCGATGTAGTGTCATGCTCTGCTATCCTATGTCATGTCATGCTCTGACACATGTTGTGCCATGCTGTACTAGCCTATGTCATGTCATGCTCTTCTATCCTATGTCATTTCATGGTCTGACACGTAATTTCATGTTCTGACACATATTGTGTCAAGCTCTGCTATCCTAAGTCATGTCAGGCTCTGCTGTCGTATGTCATGTCATGCTCTGACACATGTCGTGCCATGTTCTGCTAACCTAAGTCTAGTCATGCTCTGCTATCCCTTGTCATGTCATGCTGTGACACATATTGTGTCATGCTCTACTAGCCTATTTCATGTCATGCTCTGCTGTCCTATGTCATGCCATGCTCTGACATGTTATGCCATGCTCTGCTCTCATATGTCGTGAAATTCTCTCCTATCCTATGTTGTGTCATGCTCTGCTATCTAATGTCGTGTTGTGCTCTGCTATACTATGTCACGTCATGCTCTGCTATCCTAAGTCGTGTCATGCTCTGCTATCCTATGTCATGTCATGCTCTGACGCATGTCGTGCCATGCTCTCCTACCCTATCTCGTGCCATGCTCTGCTATCCTATGTCACGTCATGCTCTGCTATCCTAAGTTGTGCCATGCTCTGCTATCCAATGTCATGTCATGCTCTGACACATGTCCTGCCATGCTCTCCTATCCTATGTCATGCCATGCTCTGCTATCCTATGCCGTGCCATGCTCTGCTGTCCTATGTCATGCCATGCTCTGACATGTTATGCCACGCTCTGCTCTCGTATGTAGTGTCATACTCTGCTATCTGATGTAGTGTCATGCTCTGCTATCCTATGTCATGTCATGCTCTGACACATGTTGTGCCATGCTGTACCAGCCTATGTCATGTCATGCTCTTCTATCCTATGTCATGCCATGCTCTGACACGTCATTTCATGTTCTGACACATGCTGTGCCAAGCTCTGCTATCCTATGTCATGCCATGCTCTGCTATCCTATGCCGTGCCATGCTCTGCTGTCCTATGTCATACAATGCTCTGACATGTTATGCCATGCTCTGCTCTCGTATGTCATGCCATTCTCTCCTATCCTATGTTGTGTCATGCTCTGCTATCCTATGTCGTGTTGTGCTCTGCTATTCTATGTCATGTCATGCTCTGATACATGATGTGTTATGCTCTGCTATCATATGTCATGTCATGCTCTGCTATCCTATGTCATGCTCCACTAACTTATGTCGAGTCATGCTCTGACACATGTCGTGTCGAACTCTGCTATCCGATGTAGTGTCATGCTCTGATATCCTATGACATGGCATGCTCTGACACATGTTGTGCCATGCTGTACTAGCCTATGTCATGTCATGCTCTTCTATCCTATGTCATGCCATGCTCTGACACACCATATGTTGTGCCAAGCTCTGCTATCCTAAGTCATGTCAGGCTCTGCTATCGTATGTCATGTCATGCTCTGACACATGTCGTGCCATGCTCTGCTATCCTAAGTCTAGTCATGCCTTGCTATCCTATGTCATGTCATGCTCTGACACATGTTGTGTCATGCTTTACTAGCCAATGTCATGTCATGCTCTACTATCCTATGTCATGCCATGCTCTGCTATCCTATGCCGTGCCATGCTCTGTTGTCCTATGTCATGCCATGCTCTGACATGTTATGCCAAGCTCTGCTCTCATATGTCATGCCATTCTCTCCTATCCTATGTTATGTCATGCTATGCTATTCTATGTCATGGCATGCTCTGATACATGTCGTGTTTTGCTCTGCTATCATATGTCATTCCATGCTCTGCTATCCTATGTCATGCTCCACTAACCTATGTCGAGTCATGCTCTGACACATGTCGTGTCATACTCTGTTATCCGATGTAGTGTCATGCTCTGCTATCCTATGTCATGTCATGCTCTGACACATGTTGTGCCATGCTGTACAAGCCTATGTCATGTCATGGTGTTCTATCCTATGTCATGCCATGCTCTGACACGTCATTTCATGTTCTGACACATGTTGTGCCAAGTTCTCTTATCCTAAGTCATGTCAGGCTCTGCTATCGTATGTCATGTCATGCTCTGACACATGTTGTGCCATGCTCTGCTATCCTAAGTCTAGTCATGCTTTACTAGCCTATGTCATGTCATGCTCTTCTATCCTATGTCATGCCATGCTCTGACACATCATTTCATGTTCGTGCACATGTGCCAAGCTCTGCTATCCTAAGTCATGTTATGTGCTGCCATCCTATGTCATGTCATGCTCTGACACATGTGGTGGCATGGTCTCCTATCCTATCTCGTGCCATGCTCTGCTATTCTATGTCACATCATGCTCTGCTATCCTAAGTCGTATCATGCTCTGCTATCCTATGTCATGTCATGCTCTGACACATGTCCTGCCATGCTCTCCTATCCTATCTCGTGCCATGCTCTGCTATCCTATGCCACGTCATGCTCTGCTATCCTAAGTTGTGTCATGCTCTGCTATCCTATGTCATGTCTTGCTCTGACACATGTCCTGCCATGCTCTCCTAGCATATGTCATGCCATGCTCTTCTAACCTATGCTGTGCCATGCTCTGCTGTCCTATGTGATGCCATGCTCTGACATGTTATGCCATACTCTGCTCTCATATGTCGTGCCATTCTTTCCTATCCTATGTTGTGTCATGCTCTGCTATTATGTCGTGTTGTGCTCTGCTATTCTATGTCATGTCATGCCCTGATACATGACGTGTTATGCTCTGCTACCATATGTCATGTCATGCTCTGCTATCCTATGTCATGCTCCGCTAACCTATGTTGTGTCATACTCTGCTATCTGATGTAGTGTCATGCTCTGCTATCCTATGTCATGTCATGCTCTGACACATGTTGTGCCATGCTGTATTAGCCTATGTCATGTCATGCTCTTCTATCCTATGTCATGCCATGCTCTGACACGTCATTTCATGTTCTGACACATGTTGTGCCAAGCTCTGCTATCCCAAGTCATGTCAGGCTCTGATATCGTATGTCATGTCATGCTCTAACACATGTTGTGCCATGCTCTGCTATCCTAAGTCTAGTCATGCTCTGCTATCCTATGTCATGTCATGCTCTGACACATGTTGTGTCATGCTCTACTAGCCTATGTCATGTCATGCTCTGCTATCCTATGTCATGCCATGCTCTGCTATCCTATGCCATGCCATGCTCTGCTGTCCTATGTCATGCCATGCTCTGACATGTTATGCCATGCTCTGCTCTCATATGTCGTGCCATTCTCTCCTATCCTATGTTGTGTCATGCTCTGCTATCCTATGTCGTGTGGTGCTATGCTATTCTATGTCATGGCATGCTCTGATACATGTCGTGTTTTGCTCTGCTATCATATGTCATTCCATGCTCTGCTATCCTATGTCATGCTCCACTAACCTATGTCGAGTCATGCTCTGACACATGTCGTGTCATACTCTGTTATCCGATGTAGTGTCATGCTCTGCTATCCTATGTCATGTCATGCTCTGACAAATGTTGTGCCAGGCTGTACTAGCCTATGTCATGTCATGCTCTTCTATCCTATGTCATGCCATGCTCTGACACGTCATTTCATGTTCTGACACATGTTGTGCCAAGCTCTGTTATCCTAAGTCATGTCAGGCTCTGCTATCGTATGTCATGTCATGCTTTGACACATGTAGTGTATCTTGTATAGCGCACAGCTGCTCCAACGGGGCGTCCCGGCGCTTGCTTAGGGAACCCGTCCTGGTATTCCCCTGTGAGATACCCGGCAGGGCATCCGCAAGGTCAAAGCCAGGCATCCCGCCGCGAGGGGCCGTTGTGGAGATTAAGCAAGCTATTGCCCAGAGTCGCAGAGTGTGAACCTGTGGTTCGAGTAGGCACCGGAGTGAGAATTGTCGAGTCCGTGGACATTTTGGACTCAAGACCCAGCCGAGCCGGGAATTGAACCCTGGTCCCGGGCTGACCTCTGCTTCCAGGTCTGCCTCCTCTAACCAGTGAGCCACACTTCTCCACTATGTCGTGCCATGCTCTGCTATCCTAAGTCTAGTCATGCTCTGCTATCCTATGTCATGTCATGCTCTGACACATGTTGTGTCATGCTCTACTAGCCTATGTCATGTCATGCTCTTCTATCCTAGGTCATGCCATGCTCTGACATGTCATTTCATGTTCTTGCACATGTTGTGCCAAGCTCTGCTATCCTAAGTCATGTCATGCTCTGCTATCCTATGTCATGTCATGCTCTGACACATGTGGTGGCATGATCTCCTATCCTATCTCGTGCCATGCTCTGCTATCCTATGTCACATCATACTCTGCTATCCTAAGTCGTGTCATGCTCTGCTATCCTATGTCATATCATGCTCTGACACATGTCCTGCCATGCTCTCCTATCCTATGTCGTGCCATGCTCTGCTATCCTATTTCATGTCATACTCTCCTATCCTATCTCGTGCCATGCTCTGCTATCCTATGTCGTGCCATGCTCTGGGATCTTATGTCGTGCCATGCTCTGCTATCCTATATCATGTCATGCTCTCCTATCCTATCTCGTGCCATGCTCTGCTATCCTATGTCGTGTCATGCTCTGCTATCCAATGTCATGTCATGCTCTGCTATCCTAAGTCGTATCATGCTCTGCTATCCTAAGTCATGCCATGCTCTGACACATGTTGTGCCATGCTCTGCTATCCTATTTCATGCAATGCTCTGCTATCCTTTGTCATGTAATTTTCTGCTATCCTATGTCGTGTCATGGTCTGACACATGTTGTGTCATGCTCTGCTATCCTTCATCATGTAATGCTCTGACACATGTTGTTCCATGCTCTGCTATCCCATTTCATGCCATACTCTGCTATACTATGCCATTTCATTTTTTGCTATCCTATGTCGTGTTATGCTCTGACACATGTTGTGTCATGCTCTGCTATCCTTTGTCATGTAATGCTCTGACACATGTTGTGTCATGCTCTGCTATCCAATGTCATTTAATGCTCTGACAGATGTTGTTCCATGCTCTGCAATCCTATGTCATACCATGGTTTGCTATCCATGTTCTGCTAACCTAAGTCTAGTCATGCTCTGCTATCCCTTGTCATGTCATGCTCTGACACATATTGTGTCATGCTCTACTAGCCTATTTCATGTCATGCTCTGCTATCCTATGTCATGCCATGCTCTGCTATCCTATGCTGTGCCATGCTCTGCTGTCCTATGTCATGCCATGCTCTGACATGTTATGCCATGCTCTGCTCTCATATGTCGTGAAATTCTCTCCTATCCTATATTGTGTCATGCTCTGCTATCCAATGTCGTGTTGTGCTCTGCTATACTATGTCACGTCATGCTCTGCTATCCTAAGTCGTGTCATGCTCTGCTATCCTATGTTATGTCATGCTCTGACACATGTCGTGCCATGCTCTCCTACCCTATCTCGTGCCATGCTCTGCTATCCTATGTCACGTCATGCTCTGCTATCCTAAGTTGTGCCATGCTCTGCTATCCAATGTCATTTCATGCTCTGACACATGTCCTGCCATGCTCTCCTATCCTATGTCATGCCATGCTCTGCTATTAAATGCCGTGCCATGCTCTGCTGTCCTATGTCATGCCATGCTCTGACATGTTATGCCACGCTCTGCTCTCATATGTAGTGTCATACTCTGCTATCTGATGTAGTGTCATGCTCTGCTATCCTATGTCATGTCATGCTCTGACACATGTTGTGCCATGCTGTACCAGCCTATGTCATGTCATGCTCTTCTATCCTATGTCATGCCATGCTCTGACACGTCATTTCATGTTCTGACACATGCTGTGCCAAGCTCTGCTATCCTATGTCATGCCATGCTCTGCTATCCTATGCCGTGCCATGCTCTGCTGTCCTATGTCATACAATGCTCTGACATGTTATGCCATGCTCTGCTCTCTTATGTCGTGCCATTCTCTCCTATCCTATGTAGTGTCATGCTCTGCTATACTATGTCGTGTTGTGCTCTGCTATTCTATGTCATGTCATGCTCTGATACATGTCGTGTTATGCTCTGCTATCATATGTCATGTCATGCTCTGCTATCCTATGTCATGCTCCGCTAACATATGTCGAGTCATGCTCTGACACATGTTGTGTCATACTCTGCTGTCCGATGTAGTGTCATGCTCTGCTATCCTATGTCATGTCATGCTCTGACACATGTTGTGCCATGCTGTACTAGCCTATGTCATGTCATGCTCTTCTATCCTATGTCATTTCATGGTCTGACACGTAATTTCATGTTCTGACACATATTGTGTCAAGCTCTGCTATCCTAAGTCATGTCAGGCTCTGCTGTCGTATGTCATGTCATGCTCTGACACATGTCGTGCCATGTTCTGCTAACCTAAGTCTAGTCATGCTCTGCTATCCCTTGTCATGTCATGCTCTGACACATATTGTGTCATGCTCTACTAGCCTATTTCATGTCATGCTCTGCTATCCTATGTCATGCCATGCTCTGCTATCCTATGCTGTGCCATGCTCTGCTGTCCTATGTCATGCCATGCTCTGACATGTTATGCCATGCTCTGCTCTCATATGTCGTGAAATTCTCTCCTATCCTATGTTGTGTCATGCTCTGCTATCTAATGTCGTGTTGTGCTCTGCTATACTATGTCACGTCATGCTCTGCTATCCTAAGTTGTGTCATGCTCTGCTATCCTATGTCATGTCATGCTCTGACGCATGCCGTGCCATGCTCTCCTACCCTATCTCGTGCCATGCTCTGCTATCCTATGTCACGTCATGCTCTGCTATCCTAAGTTGTGCCATGCTCTGCTATCCAATGTCATGTCATGCTCTGTCACATGTCCTGCCATGCTCTCCTATCCTATGTCATGCCATGCTCTGCTATCCTATGCCGTGCCATGCTCTGCTGTCCTATGTCATGCCATGCTCTGACATGTTATGCCACGCTCTGCTCTCGTATGTAGTGTCATACTCTGCTATCTGATGTAGTGTCATGCTCTGCTATCCTATGTCATGTCATGCTCTGACACATGTTGTGCCATGCTGTACCAGCCTATGTCATGTCATGCTCTTCTATCCTATGTCATGCCATGCTCTGACACGTCATTTCATGTTCTGACACATGCTGTGCCAAGCTCTGCTATCCTATGTCATGCCATGCTCTGCTATCCTATGCCGTGCCATGCTCTGCTGTCCTATGTCATACAATGCTCTGACATGTTATGCCATGCTCTGCTCTCGTATGTCGTGCCATTCTCTCCTATCCTATGTTGTGTCATGCTCTGCTATCCTATGTCGTGTTGTGCTCTGCTATTCTATGTCATGTCATGCTCTGATACATGATGTGTTATGCTCTGCTATCATATGTCATGTCATGCTCTGCTATCCTATGTCATGCTCCACTAACGTTTGTCGAGTCATGCTCTGACACATGTCGTGTCGAACTCTGCTATCCGATGTAGTGTCATGCTCTGATATCCTATGACATGGCATGCTCTGACACATGTTGTGCCATGCTGTACTAGCCTATGTCATGTCATGCTCTTCTATCCTATGTCATGTCATGCTCTGACACATGTCGTGTCATACTCTGTTATCCGATGTAGTGTCATGCTCTGCTATCCTATGTCATGTCATGCTCTGACACATGTTGTGCCATGCTGTACAAGCCTATGTCATGTCATGGTGTTCTATCCTATGTCATGCCATGCTCTGACACGTCATTTCATGTTCTGACACATGTTGTGCCAAGTTCTGTTATCCTAAGTCATGTCAGGCTCTGCTATCGTATGTCATGTCATGCTCTGACACATGTCGTGCCATGCTCTGCTATCCTAAGTCTAGTCATGCTTTACTAGCCTATGTCATGTCATGCTCTTCTATCCTATGTCATGCCATGCTCTGACAGATCATTTCATGTTCTTGCACATGTGCCAAGCTCTGCTATCCTAAGTCATGTTATGCTCTGCCATCCTATGTCATGTCATGCTCTGACACATGTGGTGGCATGGTCTCCTATCCTATCTCGTGCCATGCTCTGCTATTCTATGTCACATCATGCTCTGCTATCCTAAGTCGTATCATGCTCTGCTATCCTATGTCATGTCATGCTCTGACACATGTCCTGCCATGCTCTCCTATCCTATCTCGTGCCATGCTCTGCTATCCTATGCCACATCATGCTCTGCTATCCTAAGTTGTGTCATGCTCTGCTATCCTATGTCATGTCTTGCTCTGACACATGTCCTGCCATGCTCTCCTAGCATATGTCATGCCATGCTCTTCTAACCTATGCTGTGCCATGCTCTGCTGTCCTATGTGATGCCATGCTCTGACATGTTATGCCATACTCTGCTCTCATATGTCGTGCCATTCTTTCCTATCCTATGTTGTGTCATGCTCTGCTATTATGTCGTGTTGTGCTCTGCTATTCTATGTCATGTCATGCCCTGATACATGACGTGTTATGCTCTGCTACCATATGTCATGTCATGCTCTGCTATCCTATGTCATGCTCCGCTAACCTATGTTGTGTCATACTCTGCTATCTGATGTAGTGTCATGCTCTGCTATCCTATGTCATGTCATGCTCTGACACATGTTGTGCCATGCTGTATTAGCCTATGTCATGTCATGCTCTTCTATCCTATGTCATGCCATGCTCTGACACGTCATTTCATGTTCTGACACATGTTGTGCCAAGCTCTGCTATCCCAAGTCATGTCAGGCTCTGATATCGTATGTCATGTCATGCTCTAACACATGTTGTGCCATGCTCTGCTATCCTAAGTCTAGTCATGCTCTGCTATCCTATGTCATGTCGTGCTCTGACACATGTTGTGTCATGCTCTACTAGCCTATTTCATGTCATGCTCTGCTATCCTATGTCATGCTATGCTCTGCTATCCTATGCCATGCCATGCTCTGCTGTCCTATGTCATGCCATGCTCTGACATGTTATGCCATGCTCTGCTCTCATATGTCGTGCCATTCTCTCCTATCCTATGTTGTGTCATGCTCTGCTATCCTATGTTGTGTGGTGCTATGCTATTCTATGTCATGGCATGCTCTGATACATGTCGTGTTTTGCTCTGCTATCATATGTCATTCCATGCTCTGCTATCCTATGTCATGCTCCACTAACCTATGTCGAGTCATGCTCTGACACATGTCGTGTCATACTCTGTTATCCGATGTAGTGTCATGCTCTGCTATCCTATGTCATGTCATGCTCTGACAAATGTTGTGCCAGGCTGTACTAGCCTATGTCATGTCATGCTCTTCTATCCTATGTCATGCCATGCTCTGACACGTCATTTCATGTTCTGACACATGTTGTGCCAAGCTCTGTTATCCTAAGTCATGTCAGGCTCTGCTATCGTATGTCATGTCATGCTTTGACACATGTCGTGCCATGCTCTGCTATCCTAAGCCTAGTCATGCTCTGCTATCCTATGTCATGTCATGCTCTGACACATGTTGTTTCATGCTCTACTAGCCTATGTCATGTCATGCTCTTCTATCCTAGGTCATGCCATGCTCTGACATGTCATTTCATGTTCTTGCACATGTTGTGCCAAGCTCTGCTATCCTAAGTCATGTCATGCTCTGCTATCCTATGTCATGTCATGCTCTGACACATGTGGTGGCATGATCTCCTATCCTATCTCGTGCCATGCTCTGCTATTTTATTTATTTATTTATTTATTCAAAGTTTTATATAGCGCGAACAAGATCCTTACAGATATCAGAGCGCTTCACAATGGCAGGGTAGGGGCAGTAGGAAAGAACAGAGGTAATGGGAGCAATGTAGTAGTCACTAACATGAAAAGATAATAATAAAATAAAATACATAAAACATATCAATATACAGTCAGGTGAACAGGTAATAAAACGGCACAAGTCATGGATCCCCTTACATAGGTGTTCAGGTACACCTTGGGTGTGTGGCAGGCTTATACCAGTGTTTTAGTATAGAGAGCGCACTGAGTGAGGGCATCGGGAGGGTGAATCAGTGACCCAATGTGTCTCATATATTGGTCGGTAGGACGAAAGAAGCGTAGTAGTGTCACCATCAAAAAGAGGTATAATGCCAAAGGACAAGGTGAGCATTGATACAAGGCAATGTAGAGTCTCTGATCCACTACCTATAAGGTTCAGGAGATCTTGGCCAGAAGGATGGTTTTCACCTCTTTCTTGAAGAGTGCAGCGGAGGAGATACGCCTAGTTTCAGGCGGGAGCGCATTCCAGATCCTGGGTGCCATTCCTGAGAAGGAGCGCTTGTAGGTTTTCTCTTTCCTGAATCTACGGGGTTTCAGGAGTAGATTTTTTGAGCTTCTATTGGACCTCGAACCTCCTGATATGGACAATTTTTGAGCGAGGTAGTTGGGTGCATTGTGGTGCACGGCCGCGTGTGTCATAACTGCAATTTTTAGTTGTATTCTGGCTTCAAACGGCAGCCATTTTAGGGACTTTAAATCTGGGGAAATATGCGAATGTTTTCTTGAGCCAGTAATGAGTAATGCTATCCTATGTCACATCATACTCTGCTGTCCTAAGTCGTGTCATGCTCTGCTATGCTATGTCATATCATGCTCTGACACATGTCCTGCCATGCTCTCCTATCCTATGTCGTGCCACGCTCTGCTATCCTATTTCATGTCATACTCTCCTATCCTATCTCCTGCCATGCTCTGCTATCCTATGTCGTGCCATGCTCTGGGATCTTATGTCGTGCCATGCTCTGCTATCCTATATCATGTCATGCTCTCCTATCCTATCTCGTTCCATGCTCTGCTATCCTATGTCGTGTCATGCTCTGCTATCCAATGTCATGTCATGCTCTGCTATCCTAAGTCGTATCATGCTCTGCTATCCTAAGTCGTGCCATGCTCTGACACATGTTGTGCCATGCTCTGCTATCCTATTTCATGCAATGCTCTGCTATCCTTTGTCATGTAATTTTCTGCTATCCTATGTCGTGTCATGGTCTGACACATGTTGTGTCATGCTCTGCTATCCTTCATCATGTAATGCTCTGACACATGTTGTTCCATGCTCTGCTATCCCATTTCATGCCATACTCTGCTATACTATGCCATTTCATTTTTTGCTATCCTATGTCGTGTTATGCTCTGACACATGTTGTGTCACGCTCTGCTATCCTTTGTCATGTAATGCTCTGACACATGTTGTGTCATGCTCTGCTATCCAATGTCATTTAATGCTCTGACAGATGTTGTTCCATGCTCTGCAATCCTATGTCATACCATGGTTTGCTATCCTATGTCGTGCAGTGCTCTGCAATCCTATGTTGTGCCAATGCTATAACACATCGTGCCATGCTCTGCTATTCTATGTCGTGCCATGCTCTGCTATCCTATGTCATGCCATGCTCTGGGATCCTATTTCATGCCATGCTCTAACACATCGTGCCATGCTCTGCTATCCTATGTCGTGCCATGCTCTGGGATCCTATGTCATGCCATGCTCTAACACATCGTGCCATGCTCTGCTATCCTATGTCGTGCCATTCTCTGGGATCTTATGTCGTGCCATGCTCTGACACGTTGTGCCATGCTCTGCTATCCTATGTCGTTCCATGCTCTGATTCGTCGTGCCATGCTATGCTATCCTATGTCATGCCATGCTCTGACATGTTGTGCCATGCGTTGACACGTCGTGCCATGCTATGCTATCCTATGTTGTGCTTTGCTCTGCTATCCTGTCACTCCATGTCTATTCATGCTTTGACACATGTCGTGTCATACTCTGTTATCCGATGTAGTGTCATGCTCTGCTATCCTATGTCATGTCATGCTCTGACACGTCATTTCATGTTCTGACACATGTTGTGCCAAGCTCTGCTATCCTAAATCATGTTATGCTCTGCTATCCTATGTCATGCCATGCTCTGACAAATGTTGTGCCATGCTCTGCTATCCTACGTCGTGTCATGCTCTGCTATCCTATGTCATGCTCTGACACATGTTGTGCCAAGCTCTGCTATCCTAAATCATTTTATGCTCTGCTATCCTATGTCATGCCATGCTCTGACACATGTTGTGCCATGCTGTACTAGCCTATGTCATGTCATGCTCTTCTTTCCTATGTCATGCCATGCTCTGACACGTCATTTCATGTTCTGACACATGTTGTGCCAAGCTCTGTTATCCGAAGTCATGTCAGGCTCAGCTATCGTATGTCATGTCATGCTCTGACACATGTCAAGCCATGCTCTGCTATCCTAAGTCTAGACATGTTCTGCTATCCTATGTCATGTCATGCTCTGACACATGTTGTGTCATGCTCTACTAGCCTATGTCATGTCATGCTCTTCTTTCCTATGTCATGCCATGCTCTGACACGTCATTTCATGTTCTTGCACATTTTGTGCCAAACTCTGCTATCCTAAGTCATGTCATGCTCTGCTATCCTATGTCATGTCATGCTCTGACACATGTCCTGCCATGCTCTCCTATCCTATGTCGTGCCATGCTCTGCTATCTTATTTCATGTCATGCTCTCCTATCCTATCTCATGTCATGCTCTGCTATCCTATGTCGTGCCATGCTCTGGGATCTTATGTTGTGCCATGCTCTGCTATCTTATGTCATGTCATTCTCTGACACATGTCCTGCCATGCTCTCCTATCCTATGTCGTGCCATGCTATGCTATCCTATGTTGTGTCATGCTCTCCTATACTATCTTGTGCCATACTCTGCTATCCTATGTTGTGCCATGCTCTGGGATCTTATGTCGTGCCATGCTCTGCTATCCTATATCATGTCATGCTCTCCTATCCTTTCTCGTGCCATGCTCTGCTATCCTATGTCGTGTCATGCTCTGCTATCCGAGGTCATGTCATGCTCTGCTATCCTAAGTCATGTCATGCTCTGCTATCCTAAGTCGTGTCATGCTCTGACACATTTTGTGCCATGCTCTCCTATCCTACCTCGTGCCATGCTCTGCTATCCTATGTTGTGCCAAGCTCTGCTATCCTAAGTCGTGTCATGCTCTGACACATGTTGTGCCATGCTCTGCTATCCTATTTCATGCCATGCTCTGCTATCCTTTGTCATGTAATTTTCTGCTATCCTATGTTGTGTCACAGTCTTACACATGTTGTGTCATGCTCTGCTATCCTTCGTCATGTAATGCTCTGACACATGTTGTTCCATGCTCTGCTATCCCATGTCATGCCATACTCAGCTATCCTATGCCATGTCATGTTCTGCTATCCTTCGTCATGTAATGCTCTGACACATGTTGTGTCATGCTCTGCTATCCTTCATTATGTAATGCTCTGACACATGTTGTGTCATGCTCTGCTATCCAATGTCATGTAATGCTCTAACAGATGTTGTTCCATGCTCTGCAATCCTATGTCATGCCATGGTTTGCTATCCTATGTCGTGCAGTGCTCTGCAATCCTATGTTGTGCCATGATCTGCTATTCTATGCCATGCCATGCTCTGCTATCCTATGTCATGCCATGCTCTGGGATCCTATTTCATGCCATGCTCTAACACATCGTGCCATGCTCTGCTATCCTATGTCGTGCCATGCTCTGGGATCCTATGTCATGCCATGCTCTAACACATCGTGCCATGCTTTGCTATCCTATGTCGTGCCATTCTCTGGGATCTTATGTCGTGCCATGCTCTGACAGGTCGTTTCATGCTCTGCTATCCTATGTCGTTCCATGCTCTGACACGTCGTGCCATGCTATGCTATCCTATGTCATGCCATGCTCTGACATGTTGTGCCATGCCCTGACACGTCATGCCATTCTATGCTATCCTATGTTGTGCTTTGCTCTGCTATCCTGTCACGCCATGCTCTGCTATCCTATGCCGTGCCATGCTCTGCTATCCTATGTTGTGCCATGCTCTGGGATCCTATGCCATGCCATGCTCTAACACATCGTGCCATGCTCTGCTATCCTATGTCGTGCCATGCTCTGGGATCCTATGTCATGCCATGCTTTAACACATCGTGCCATGCTCTGCTATCCTATGTCGTGCCATGCTCTGGGATCTTATGTCGTGCCATGCTCTGACACGCCGCACCATGCTTTGCTATCCTATGTCGTGCCATGCTCTGACACGTCGTGCCATGCTATGCTATCCTATGTTGTGCCATGCTCTGCTATCCTGTCACGCCATGCTCTGCTATCCTATGCCATGCCATGCTCTGATATACTATGTTGTGTCATGCTGTGCTATCCTATGTCATGTGTTGCTCTGACATGTCATGCCATGCTCTGCTCTCATATGTCAGGCCATTCTCTTCTATCCTATGTTGTGTCATGCTCTGACACATGTTGTGTCATGCTCTGCTATCCTATGTCATGTCGTGCTCTGCTATCCTATGTCATGTCATGCTCTGACACATTTCATGTTATGCTCTGCTATCATATGTCATGCCATGCTCTGCTATCCTATGCCATGCTCCGCTAATCTATGTCTATTCATGCTCTGACACATGTCGTGTCATACTCTGCTATCCGATGTAGTGTCATGCTCTGCTATCCTATGTCATGTCATGCTCTGACACGTCATTTCATGTTCTGACACATGTTGTGCCAAGCTCTGCTATCTTAAATCATGTTATGCTCTGCTATCCTATGTCATGCCATGCCCTGACACATGTTGTGCCATGCTCTGCTATCCTAAATCGTGTCATGCTCTCCTATCCTACGTCATGTCATGCTCTCCTATCCTATCTCGTGTAATGCTCTGCTATCCTATGCCGTGCCATGCTCTGCTATCCTATGTCATGTCATGCTCTGACACATGTCGTGTTATGCTCTGCTATTATATTCATGCCATGTTCTAATATCCTATGTCGTGCTCTGCTATCCTATGTCATGTCATGCTCTGACACATGTCATGTCATGCTCTTCTATCCTATGTCATGTCATGCTCTGACATGTCATTTCATGTTCTGACACATGTTATGTCAAGCTCTGCTATCACATGTCATGCCATGCTCTGCACTCATATGTTGGGCCATTCTCTTCTATCCTATGTTGTGTCATGCTCTGACACATGTTATGTCAAGCTCTGCTATCCTAAGTCATGTTTTGCTCTGCTATTCTATGTCATGCCATGCTCTGGCACATGTCGTGCAATGCTTTGCTAGCCTATGTCATGTCATGCTCTCCTATCCTATCTCGTGTCATGCTCTGCTCTCCTATGCCGTGCCATGCTCTGCTATCCTATGTCATGTCATGCTCTGACACATGTCGTGTTATGCTCTGTTATCATATGTCATGCCATGCTCTGCTAGCCTATGTCATGTCCTGCTCTTCTATCCTATGTCATGCCATGCTCTGACACAACACATGTCGTGCCATGCTCTGATATGCTAAACCCCGATACTCTGTCCTGAGAAAAATGTAGGTTGGACGACCCCCCCCCCCCCCCCCCCCCCCTACCACCAACACCCCCCGCCCTCCGCAGGGGGGGGTGGTGCACCTATCAGTGCGCGCCTCGGCCATTCCCTTCCGCCTTCCTGGTTTCCTTCCCTGGCGTTGCCAGTTTCCTCTGTTGCCATGGTAACAGCGCCCCCTCATCCTACGTAAGAGGCAGAGGCAGGATGGGAGGAGGGAGGAGGAGGCTTCCCTCCAGGAGGAGGAGAGGGGCACTGGCCCGAGGGCGAGGATGCGCCCAGGGTCACCGGTGTGCAGTGCAGGCCAGGACGGCAGGGGCCCTGGAGAGGGCCACTGGCCCCAGGGCGAGGATGCGCCCAGGGTCACCAGTGTGCAGTGCAGGCCGGGGCCGGCAGGTGCCCGGGAGAGGGCCACTGGCCCGAGGGCGAGGATGGGCCCAGGGTCACCGGTGTGCAGTGTAGACCGGGGCCGGCAGGGGCCCTGGAGAGGGCCACTGGCCCCAGTGCGAGGATGTGCCCAGGGTCACCGGTGTGCAGTGCAGGCCGGGGCCGGCAGTGGGGATGCTGGGCCCAGGGCTGCATCCTCTGCCCTGAACCCGCTCTGCAACGAGACACCGGTTTATAATCCTGGCCTTATGGAAGTTCATTTAGTAATAATTGGTAATTGTGAACCCTCTGTACCTACCCATGTAGCGGCGCGTGTCTACAGTAAGCCTCGAGCTCCCGTGGGCAATGTCCGCGCTTCAAAATGCGCTCATAATAAATAAATACACACAGGGCCCCTGAAGCTGGAGCCACGTGGTGCAGTCAGGAGTCCTGACGTAGCTGCCAGCGTACCCTCGCCATGTGGGGGGCATTCCGGTTCCTGGCATTTAAGCACACATTACGAGGGGTCTTGAAGTTTTGCTGTTACTATTGGAAATATGAAACGAACAACAACAGCTTCCAAAAAACACACGCCCCCTTCTTGAAAGCAGCCTCGATGCGCTGTGAAGGCAGGCCCGGCTCCAGGAATGTTTATTTGGGTGGCCAAGGGTGCTTTCGGGTGGGCCACTGCTGGCCGGATTTATTGCTTATATATCTAGCCAGGCCTGCTTCTGGGCCCCCCTTTATCTCGCCTTAGTCTTGCCAGACCCAGTAAAACACACTTTTTTCCAAGTCCCTTTCTAAATGTTATCACTCTCAAAAAGTGCTTTTTTCCATGTAATTTCCCTTTGATGGGAAGAGGAGGTTTCTGAGGTGGGAGTATCAGGCAAGTGACACTACTCGGGCTCCCTCTGTGGGAGCCTTCAGGGAGAATCCCTCTTTGTTACTACCTCCACCTGACCCCGGACTCTGCAACGCACTCCCTTACAGACTTGATTATCCACTACCCTCTCCAGTGCACCTTATCTCACAGCTGACCTTGGGCCCCAGCCCCATATCAGCCACCATTCAGTTCCACTTTCATTATTCCCAGTAATAAACAATAGTAAAGTCACCTTCAAACTTGAAACATTGAATATAGCAGTAAATGTTATTAGCATGCACTTTAAAGTATGCTCCACAGTTGTCCTAATCACCTGACTTTTAATTAAATAAATGAAAACAGGAAGGCCATGACAGGGCCGGCTTTAGTGCTGGTGTGAAAGTATTTTTTGGAGCCCCATCAATGACCTCTTTCTCTGTAGATAACTTAACTACCACCCTCCACCAGTGCCCTTCATCTCTCCATAGCCCCTCCCCCTCATGGCCTCCTCCTCAGACTCTCTAACTACCACCCTCCACCAGTGCCCCTCATCTCTCTGTAGTTCCCCCCACCCCATGACCCCCTCATCGGATTCCCTCACTACCACCCTCCACTAGTACCCCTCACCTCTCTGTAGTTCTCCCAACCCTGTGACCTCCTCCTCGGATCCCTCACTGCCACCCTCCACCAGTGCCCCTCATCTCTCCGTTGCCCCTCTCTCATATTCATTTCATTTGTTGTACAGCGCTACTCATATCAGTAGGCTGTCACAGTACTGTACATAACAGCGCACGTTATACAGAGACAATACATCAGTCTACGGGGAATGTCACGTAAGCCAATGAGGATTACAAGGTGCAGACATCACATATCATCCATAGGGAGGGCAGCATATTTTACGAGGATTTTATCTGGAGAAGCTCAAATTCAGGATTTAAAGAGTACTCCAGTGGTTGGCTTTACTGATAAAAATGTATAACTGTCCAAACAAACTCTTTTTAGCAACATTAGCATAATGAGACTGGAGGAGTTCTAACTATATCACAACACAAAAAAGTGAAGTTTGTACCCAGCTCTTTGATGACAGTTCATAGGTCACTGTCCTACGTCAGGATTGTAACTTCTGAACTGCAATTAACACAAGGATATCTTTGACAAAGGCAGTAACCCACTGAGCTATTCACATAAAATTCAGTTTACCAGCATTTAGAGACTGCCAACAGACAAATGGTTGCTCTGCAGCCGGATCATAAATCACCAGTTATCAGAATTTTTTTAATGATTGTTGTACAACGGTGGCAGATTCACAGGGAGTGCCACGGCTCATGTTTGGGTGGGCCTGGCCACCTGGTCTACCCTCTAGAACCAGGCAGGAGTGGCTCTAGGCTCATGGCGGCCCTGGGCAGGGAGCGTAGGTAGGGAGCCCCGGAAGAGTGGGTCCGGGCGGGGCGGAGCGCCCCGGAGCTCAGGAAGGTGTTTTAATAAAAAGTCCAGAAAAGGCGTTAGATGACCAGTAACTACGGCTGCTCCTACCCTTCCGAATTCATCTCAGAACGATAACATTTAGGAGGAGGAGCGTGTTGTGACACACAACGTAGGGAAAAAAAGAAGCCAATCAGTAACCAGGAGGAACGCAGGCGCGGAGGCCAGTGAAGAGGGGGGGGGGGGGAGGAAGGGGGTCAGGGTGTTTAGAAGTGAAACAGAGCCGGAGGCTGCCAAATCCCTGCCAGGGGCCGCCACGCAAATATGTATCCATCCTCAGAGGATTATTATATTAAGGATAGATATTGGCGTGTCGGCCCCTGGGGTTTGGCGGCCCTGTGCAGGTGCACAGCTTGCACATGCCTAAGGCCGCCCCTGAACCAGGCCTGTATGAAGGCCGCTCATCCAACGCGGCAGTGACACCACGGAGGCTGTCAGGACCCAGAACACGCTGGGCAGGACGGCACACCTGCACACAGCATGTGTGACATTCAGACCGTGCCTTCTGCACCCGCAACACATCGTCTCCCAGGAACACCGCTCAGATATGACATATGAAAATCATGTTTCATTCACTACAAAACACAAGAGAGAACACACCCAGGACCACTGGAATACTGTGATTGTGTGGTCGCTGCTTTTTCCGCATAATTATGCTTTTGCCAAATAATCCATCATCTGCTGCATAATAAAAAGATTTTAAACAAAAAATCCCACTTTGTTTCTAGCTCAAACGGTAAAAAAATTATTAAAAACGCAAGGACGAGTGTTGCTGTGCTGCGGAAGTGTCTTTGGAAAGGTTGACTGGTCACCTTTCTGTTGTTTATTGCTGTATTTAGGTATCAAATTGGTCCCAATGAGGTGCAATCTATGCCCAGAGAGTGTTAGTAAATGAAACAAATTTGAAATAATGAAATAATACTATCACAAAATGTACCGCATTATGCAGCATAATTAGCCTTTTTCTGTCACATAATTTAGTCAACCCTGCCACATAATTTGCCCCTCCCCTGCCGCATAATTCCTGTGGCCCTGAACATACCGCATGCAGTCATAAACAACAAAACATGGAGCCACCAACACAACCAGCCACCAACATCCACACCACAATCACAAACAACATTTGTGTATGAACACACACCAACCCCCCCCACACACACACAAGCACACAGCCCAGACACACACAGGCACACAGCCCAGACACACACAGGCACACAGCCCAGACACACACAAGCACACAGCCCGGACACACACAGGCACACAGCCCAGACACACACAGGCACACAGCCCAGACACACAGCCCAGACACACACAGGGACACAGCCCAGACACAAGATAAAGCACTGAGCACAAACTACTTCTAACTGCCAGGCAAAGGGCATTGTACAGATCTACGTCATGCAACTGCAACTGGTAAACCTCTGCGGCCTCCTTCCTCTGACCGCTGCCTCATACACACCTAGCGCCAGGAAGACCACACTGACATGCATCTGTCCATCCAACGATCAGGGAAGCCAACACCCAGGCTCCCACCAGGCCAGTTACTTCACACTCCTATGTATGGGCTACAACCACTGCTGAATTTGTAAAAATATAAATACCGGGGTCCAAGGTACTGCTAAGGAGGCCCCTGCAGCTGCCAATGCCGCAAAATGCCTACACCAGTGGCTGGCCTGAAGAGGTACTATTTTTGTTTCTTAGTATATATTAATTTGCTAAAATAACGTGTTCTTCTGAAAATAGGTAGACATCGCCACCATGTGGTGGACTGTCATTAAAAAGTGGCTATGTTAAGAATGGAATACCGATGCTGAGCACCGGCAATCACTGACACAAATTAAGTCACGATGCTCAGATCAATCACAATGCTGCATGGCAGCATTGTGATTGGTCAGGGTAGCCTGGGCGCTTACAAATCACAATGCTGCATTGCAGGGGGGCCTGGCAGTGCTTTTTTTTGTTCCAAGACAAGGAGACCAGGAGCAGAGAAGCGTGACCCGGCGCCAAAGTAAGATGTTTTTTTATATTGCACACCTCAACCCCCCCTGCGTGACTCCCCCCCGTGACACCATCCCCTCCCGCCCCGCCACCCGCGAGCCATGCCGGCCGCCACTGAAGCAACGCCTGCCATGTATGGCTATGCATTGTTAGTGAGTGGCGCCGTAGTCCTGGTTTGCTATTGTTAATTGTTGGGCAAAGACCGGCCCTCTGATTGGGCAAACTGCCTCTGAATGAAGCAAGTACTTATAGAAAAGCAGAGCCGCAGGTGAGGGGATGTGGAAAGTCCGGCCGTTACAGGTTGGACTCTGATAGTTCACTAAGAAATCACGTACTACCGGGGAAGGATCAGTAGGTCTTAGATCGAGTCTCCTGGTAATTACTCATTTTGGTGAAATTTCTAATTTCACCAACATATTCAGCAGCCAAAATCTCTGGGTGGAAGTAAACAGATCTGCGGTGATCTCAGAGCTCTGATGGGACCGATAACAGATGTTACCGGCTGCATCAAAAAAAACAACCACTTGTAATGAGCAGGGGTGGGCGGAATCCACCAATCAATCAATCAATCAATTAATCAATCAATCGGTATTTGTATAGCGCGGCACTGTCACCCGTAGAGGTATCTGGGTGCCGAGGGTGCCCCGTTTTTGTCAAAGAGCCAGGTCTTGAGTCGCTTTCTGAAGTCCGCCAGGGAGGGTGCTGTTCCGAGGAGGAGGGGAAGATCATTCCAAGTCTTTGCGGCGATATAGGTGAAGGAGCGCCCCCCTGCTGCGTCTGTGATGGATTTGGGCGATGTGCGAGGGCAAGTGAGGCAGAGCACAGGTGTCTTGCGGGCAGGTGGAATTTCAGTCGATGATTGACGTAGGATGGCCCCATGGTTGTGAAGAGCCTTGTGTGCGAGCGTTGCCCGAGTCGAGGTGGCTGGTGACGAGGGCCTGCGCGAGGGTCTTTCTGGTATTGATTTGGATCCATCTGAACATTCTGCGGAGCATGCCCAGGGTGCGGGAACAAGAGCAGGTGACTGCTTGTACATGACGTTTTATGGTTAGTTGGCTGTCAAGTATGAGGCTGAGGTTGCGTGCATGGTCCATTGGTGTGGGTGTTGGTCAGAGTTCTCCTGGCCAACAGCTGTGGCCCCACGCATGGTAAAAAATCCACCAGATTCCTTCGGAGTTCGGTGAGTGGGCGAATCAGACACGTCACGTTGGTTTTTAGCGCTAGGAGCTTGTCCCACACTTTAAAATCTTTGCAAGCAACACCGTGGGGTGTGCGTGAAGTCACTGCTTCTTTCAGTTGTTTGAGTAGATTTTCTCAATGCAAACTGTTGCAACAGGCCGCCACCGGCTGCGTTGAAAAATCCCATCAAATCCTTGCATGACAATTTAACATTGGCGAGCCACTCACTTGAGAAGAATGCACCTTGCGGGGGTTGGCATAGCTTTCTCGGAACTCCGCATTGCAAGCATAACGCAGAGTAGGCCAAACTCCGCAGGTAGAGCGGTGTTTACTGCCCAACCCTAGTACTGAGGGCCTGCATGTGGGTTAGTCTTAATGTAAGGGAGGATCCCCGGGACGTAGACTAGTCATTGGGAAAGTTGCAAAACCCCCAGAATATTAGATTTGTAGCGATTCGCAAACCTTTTCCATTTAAAGATCTAAAGTAAATGAGAGAAAAGTCCAGAAAGTGTGTAGAGTAGATTTGAGCAGCATCGAACGCTGGCCTAAAATCATTTTTCAGGTGAGAAAAGAATGAAAAAGTTTGTTGGCCAATCCACCTTGATTTTTTAGAGGGTCTGCAAACAGCAAGATGGAGAAGGCCTCGAGAAGGGCGGGCAGTGAAAGCGTACTGGCCTCATGGCAGTGAGTGTTGTGTGACCCATGGAATACTATTTGTGGGTGGCGAGGGTGTGACGAGGAGGCCGATGCGCAAACCTCCTGTGTCATGTGCAGGATATGAAGTGGGAGAATCTATAAACGAGGCACGGCCTATAAACATGTAAACTAAGGGTCTTAATAATGGGGAGCTGGGATAGGGCAGTGGTGCAAGTCTTCTTGCTGCGGTGCCCTACGCAGGACAGGAATGCACCGCATTTATGAAATACAGTGCCTTCCTGTGCTTCCCCCCTGCATTGGTGCACAATTTGCTTCCTGGCGTCACTGCAGTCACCCTTGCACCATGGTGCCAGGGTGCCTACATTGCATCAGGGGCCCCTTCCCGCACACAAACTATCCCGAGAGGCAGAACGCAGCACACATGGAAAGAGGAAAAAACGAGGAGAAATAAATGCATTCTCTTATAAACAAGTCCCTTCTCTTCTGGGATTCCCACTCACCCGTCAACGCTGCATTATCTTCTACTTCGGCCTTGTCAATCTTCTGCTCATTGAGGTGCCTCCTTCACACACACTTGCACAGAATCATAATTGCTGCTGCAATACATGACCTTTGCTCTCTGCACTGTTCAGAGAGGCCAAGGATTGGAAGAGCATGTATTCGGAAGAAGGGTACACGCAGGTACATGGCATCCACCCACTATTTCCAGGGGGTGGAAATGATCCCCCTGCCAAGAAGTTGAGCCCCACAGAAGGATGTTGAACTTGCCCCCTACACCGGGACACCTTCAGCAGCGCCTGCGCGTTGTCTGCGCTCCATTCCCGGCAGCAAAGGGCAGGCGGCGTGGGGGCTTCTTTTCACCTCCACCTGGGCTGAGGATAGCGGCCAGAAGTTAAGGGGCCATCAGGCCTCCTGACTGGAGGCGGCCTGGAACCTCACACAAATGCAAATGCCACAGAGGGAACCGAAGGCACACAGGTTGTTAGCTCTTCACAGGTACTTAAGAGAGGCAGCTTTTGACTTTGTTCAGCCCAGGGGTATAAAAGAGATGCATGATTTTAAGACCGTCCGAAGTGTCGGTCTGTCCCAGTATTTACATAAATAACAATTTCAATAGCACCGTTTAAGTTCCTTTATAGCGCTACACAACCTAATGCAGGGTGTCCGAGCTCTTTACGTAACACACACATTACACATTGACAATAGATCATGTAAGTGTGTAAATCAATGTACAGATGAGTGACATGAGACGGGGTTACAAGCTGTAGGAGTCACGTGCCCTCCATAACTCGCTGTGCAGTGTTAGAAAGATTACAATTTATGAACCGCAGGTAACAAAAGGATCTCTGTGTTAAAAGCAGTAACCCACTTTAGTATCTACATACAATAAATAATCTGTCATCTGCGTGTTACATGATGTACTTAGCGGGTGGCACGTTATCCTGATACCGCTTTGATTCAAATCTGGGACTTCACAAAGCACAGATCTCTCCAACAAATCTGTTAAACTCCAGAGTTATTTCACCATTACTACTCTTCCCTGAGATGCACTGGGCACCTTTACAACAGATGCCTTATCCCAATCAAATATTATAAAATGCTGAATTTGCAACCAATTAAGCAGAACAGACCGACTGCCACGCTTCTCCTTGTTGCCACATTTTTCGTGGCAGGGTTTAAAACATTTTTTATTAGTTGAGGCCCAGATATTGCGTCAGGATTGCGCCACTTTTTTGGCACAACTCCGATGCCAAATCTCATTTGTTAAATTTCATAATGCGCTTAAATGTACTCAGGACATACCTGATAAACATATGTGGGAGGTCTTAAGATCTGATGTCACTTCTTGTTATGTCACATCCAGTAATGTCATGTGCAATGTCACGCGTTGTGACATCATATGCTGTGATGGCACGCGTCATGCTTTCACGTGCATACTACCTAACTTGGTTAGTCCACCCACTTTTTAGGTCGAGTTTACTCGAACCTATTGCTGTCCATCCAAAAGCTGACTTTTTACGATCCGGATTTGGCCTCAGGCATTCACCCCAGCAGCATTTCTCCTCCCCTTACGTTTTGCTCCTGCCTCCAAGAGCTTCAAAGGGATCTGCTTAACACTTCACGGCCGCCGTGACTCACATTTCTCCTTCCTTCGTGCCCAGCCCCCCACCCAGCACTGCCTTGTTTTTCATGCTCCAATCCTTCACCCTGCTTTGGCCTGTCTTTCGTTCTTGTTTCTTTTCTTCATCTTTTTGGAGATTCGGGCAACTGCATTTACTGGCGGGCGCTCTGCTAAACGAAAAGCTCTTACATATACTTTTTGTTTAATTGTTTAATTATTTGCCGATCTATTTTGTGGCAGTCATGTTGGTAAATAAACTTAGTTCCAAATTTCGCAGCTCTGGTTGAAAAGCCACATACTCTCCCTTTATTGGCCCCATGTGGCTTCCATCAGTAGTTAATGTGAATCGATCCGCGGTCAAACATAGGGCCTCATAGACTACAAGGCAGATGAGCCTGTTTTTCCAGACAAATGTCTCGCCTCAGTGTACCCATCATGTGTGATATCCTGTCGGTCTCAGCAAATCCAAATGTGACCCCTCCCTCTTTTGCATTCAGAGAGCCCAGGCTTGTGCTTTATTAGGCAAGGCGTTGATGCCACTGTTTCAAAGTACGTGCTCTTTCCACTTACTTGAGATGCATGGCTCCCTTTGTAGTGCAAATGTTTGAATGTCTGCATGTGTGTATATCTGCCTGAATCATGGCGATTGCATCTGTGAAAGGCATTTGCCATAATACTCTTCAATCTCTCCCACTTTATGGGATATAAACTGTCTCTTAAGTGCTTCTGCGTTACGTACTGTTTCATGGGTGCCTGGAAAACACGACTCCTCCTTTGAATGTGTGTTACAGATGCTTGTCTGTCTTGTTGAACCTTCCGGCAGTTTGCGCTTTGTTTAAACTGCGCGCTCTTCTCCCCACCGTTTGTTGACTCCTCATGTTTACATAAATAAACTTTGGTAAAACCAACTCCTCGAGCCTGGTGTTCCTTGCTTAACGCCATTCTCTGAAGGACAGTCAAGCCTACAGTGTCTTCTACCTTCCTGGCCAGACTCTGCCCCTGTAAAGCCCCAGCAAAAGAGCAGCCGGGCCGAACACTGCCACTTTCACACAAGCACCGACACCCCCTCATTAAAAGCACACACACAAACATACAGATATCAAACACTCATAACTGTCAAAAACACGAACCCAAAATCATACTCAGACACAAAATAAACTAGCAGGCACACACCATCAACAAACACAAAACTTCTTGGAGTAGCAAGTTCGCACAGTGATCTCGGAGATGGTCTTGTCTCCAAACCTATAGCAGAAATACACTGTCAGCAAAGATACTTTGCAAGGAGAAGAGGCACACTTGCTCCAACCACCGTGACCCCTACAACATGAAACAAGCATTGGAAATGCAATAGGTCTCGCATTAGGAAAGTTTGAGCTATTGGTATTGTAAATGACACTTTTTTTTATTTATGTGTTGGTTTTGAAAGTAGCAAAATTAATAGCTTTGTCAGTTACAATGCCAATAGTTTTAACTTTCGCAAATGTGACACCTATAGCATTTGTAATGCAATGTGTGTTGTATTTACGTGACTTAGATGTATTGATATTACAAATAACAATGGCTTTTAATTTTGTAAATAATTAATACTTAAATAAAAGTTATTGTAATTTATAATGGCAATAGCTTAAACGTTTGTAAATAACTTTTGTGAAGATTATGTTCAGTGTATTTTATTGTGACGAAAATCCAAGAACATTGCATTTGCACCTAAACACACACAGAGCCACACACATATAGATGTGGTGGTGGTGGATCTGGGGGATATGGTGGTGGTGGATGTGGTGGTGGATGTGGTGGTGGTGATGGTGGATGTGGGGGTGGATGTGGGGGTGGATGTGGTGGTGGATGTGGTGAAAGTGGTGGTGGATGTGGTGAAAGTGGTGGTGGATGTGGTGAAAGTGGTGGTGGATGTGGTGGTGGAAGTGATGGTGGTGGGTATGGTGGATGTGGTGGTGGTGGATGCGGTGGTGGATGAGGTGGTGGATGTGGTGGTGGAAGTGGTGGTGGTGGATGCGGTGGAAGTGGTGGATGTGGTGGAAGTGGTGGATGTGGTGGAAGTGGTAGGTGGATGTGGTGGTGGATGCGGTGGATGTGGTGGATGCGGTGGATGTGGTGGTGGTGGATGCGATGGTGGTGGAAGTGGTGGTGGATGTGGTGGTGGTGGATGCGGTGGTGGTGGAAGTGGTGGTGGATGTGGTGGTGGTGGTGGATGTGGTGGTGGTGGTGGTGGATGTGGCGGTGGTGGTGGTGGATGTGGCGGTGGTGGATGTGGTGGTGGTGGATGTGGTGGTGGTGGATGTGGTGGTGGATGTCATGGTGGATGTGGAGGTGATGGTGGATGTGGTGGTGGTGGTGGTGGATGTGATGGTGGACGTGGTGGTGATGGTGGATGTGGTGGTGGATGCGGTGGATGCGGAGGTGGTGGTGGATGCGGTAGTGGTGGTAGTGGTGGATGGGGTGGTGGATGTGGATGTGATGGTGGATGTGATGGTGGATGTGGTGGTGATGGTGGATGTGGTGGTGTATGCGGTGGATGTGGTGGTGGATGCGGTGGATGTGGTGGATGCGGTGGTGGTGGTAGTGGTGGATGGGGTGGTGGTGGTAGTGGATATGGTGGTGGGTGTGGTGGTGGTGGATGCGGTGGTGGTGGATGCGGTGGTGGTGGATGTGGTGGTGGTGGATGTCATGGTGGATGTGGAGGTGATGGTGGATGTGGTGGTGGTGGATGTGGTGGTGGATGGGGTGGTGGATGGGGTGGTTGTGTATATTGTCTAGAAGCCTTGTATCAGCAGAGCTGGGCATTATTGACATGACAGCAGTGGCACACAGGTGGGTAACATGCACGTGACCTGGTGACCCTGGAGGCGTGAGTGGTAGGACATTGTTACACCCCTACAGTGTGCGTCTGTGTGGTGTGTCCTGGTGCGTGTCTGTCCGTTTTCCCGTGCATTTGGAACAGGTTCAGGGAATCCCTTAGTATCTGCTGCTATAAGTGGAGCCCACAATATTTGTAATCCAGCCCTGTAACTTCCTAACTTGAACGTCTGGTAAGGAAATCCAATACTTAAATATGTTTACTCACAAGTTAAGTAATTTCACTCCATACCTTCTGGTGCTAGCACATACAATTACATTAAGAATATTACAGTGAGTGGATTGATTTTGTTACGGTAATTTTAGCAACATATCATCTTCGAGCAGCGTGTTCACTAGACTTCAATGGAATTAACAATATTTGAGGATTCTGTCAATTATTCAATCGTTTTAAGGTCTGTTTCTTTCAGATGTAAACAACGAGAACACTAGCAAAGGAGTAAAATGTGATGTGTGCGAGTGATTAATCAATGCTTGTACTGCGTCTGTGTGGTGTGTCCTGGTGCGTGTCTGTCCGTTTTCCCGTGCATTTGCAGGCAAAGGGAGCTTAACCCCAAGCATGAGATGGGACCCGAAAACACTGGAACGAGAAGGGGCTGAAAGGAGCTAGTGACAGAGTTCAACTGGAGGAGAGGTGGGCAAAAACAATGAAAAGGTGGACAAGGGAGGAGAGAAGGAAAGGTGACAGAGAACTGCTGGAGGAGCAAAGAGGAGAAAAGAAATGCGACACGGCGGGCAGGGGAGGGGGCGGAGCGGGTAAAAAAAAAAAACAAGACGGAGGGAAGGCAGATAAGGGGAGGGGGGAGGAGAAATGCGACACAAACAAGACGGAGGGAAGGCAGATAAGGGGAGGGGGGAGGAGAAATGCAACACAAACAAGACGGAGGGAAGGCAGATAAGGGGAGGGGGGAGGAGAAATGCGACACGGCGGGCAGGGGAGGGGGCGGAGCGGGGAGAGGGTGTGAAAGCAGCAGGGGCCTGGAGTGCGGCTGAGAGAACTGATGTGCACGCGCTTTTAAGCTCAATGCGCATGCGCATTGAGCTTAAAAGTCACGGGCACTGCAAGGAATCGCCACGATTCCTTGCAAGTTAGTTAAAGAGTGGTTAAGCCCCCATAGTCTCGCAAGCTCGATGCACATGCGCATCGACAGGCGAGACCTAAAAATGACAGCATCGAAGATAAGCCTTTCATATTAGCGGGAATATACCGCCACCATCCTAGTATGCTAAATCTAATATTTTTATTTATACATATTGTTTAATGTTTTAAAAACATGAACCATGATTATATAATTTATTATTGATTGACTAGCAACTTAAAAATGTTAAATAATCGGAAGGAAGATCGATAGAATCAGAATCCATGTGGCATCTAATTACGAAATTCTGCAGATACTGACAAATGAATAATGTCCAAGCTAAGGCATCTATTAAAAAGTTTAAACATTTAAAGTTGCAACAGAACCTGCACAGAGATTTAGTTTCATTATGGCCCAGCCTGCACACACTTTCGAGTTTGGCTAATCCCTCCCAGGCTCCCGTGCGTGTTACTAGGTGCGTGGTAACACACAGTGAAATCACCTCCGGCTCACAGGCTCAGCCAGGTCCGAACCCGACCCCTCGCCCTCTTACACCACGTGGGAAGGCGGAGATGCGCCCTGTCCACCAAGGAGTCAGCCGTGCCCACCGCTACACCCCCGCGCCCCTCCACCCCCACAGTCAAGTCATGGACTGTGGGGATGAGAGTGAAATTAACAATCTTGTTTTATTATGGTTTGAACTCAAATCACAAACGTGCCTTTATTGTAAGAAGGTTCCGTAGGCATGTAGGTTCTTCAATTGATCTTTATTAACATTTAAGTAATGGCAATACAGCAACACGATAGTACGTCCTCCGTCCTCCCTTCCAGTAACCGACTACCCCAGCATTCGCCCTTGCATACATTCCACGCATTCCACACGAGCACATGCACACACGCGCATACAGACACACACACGCACATAACACGAGACACACACACGCGCAACACCTACACGATACCACACACCCTCCTCCTCAAAGAATCCAAGCACCCACACAGAATCAACCTAATCTATAATCAGAAAACCGGGCAGGCAACTTCCTTACTCTATCACTACGTCGGAGACACCCGTCATCAACGCCGGAATGAGAGGAAGCAGGCCTAACATCACCAACGTCCCCAACACCATCACCAGGATCACAATCAGTACTACAGCTACCAGTACTACCACTGCTTGCATCACCGGATAACTCCAAATCTTTTGCAAAACCAAAATCATCACCCAGAAAATAGCCACTACAAGATCCACGATCATGATGTGCACCAGCCACACCACCCCTCTCATTACAAAAACTCAATTGACGAAAATTCCATCTTTTACCATCTTCTAATTCAACAGCACTACCAAAAACCTTAATCACTTTTAAAGGTTTGGACCATACACTTTCACCCTTCAACACTTTCCTGGGGTTCTTCACCCTGACCAACTGACCAATCCTAACTAAAGGCCAAGCTGGTTTACTACCATGATGCCGCTGGTTGCGATCTTGATATTTCTTAACCTCGGTTCTAATTTCTTTATCAATATTTCCAGTGTCACATTGCATTTTATCATTCCTTTTCCTCAACCACCAAGGCACCAACCCAGAGAAGGGTTTCCTGCCCCTCAAGATCTCGAAGGGCGTTCTCCCTGTAGCTGAATGGGGGGTAACACGATAAGCAGTCAGTCTTTCTTGCAAGGCTTTCCTCCAAGGCAACCCTGCACTTAAAGCCAACTCAATTGCTTCTTTGACCACTCTGTTGAAGCGTTCAACTTGGCCGTTGCCTTCTGGGTGATATAATGAAGATCTAACATGTTTGATACCCATCACATGTAAAAATTCTTCCATCTTCTGTGACACAAATTGGGGACCATTGTCAGAAACTAATATTTCAGGAACACCCTCTCTAGAAAATACGTCCTCTAAAAACTCAATAACCACATCCGATGACATCCCACTTACCATCCTTACCTCGGGCCATTTAGAATAATAATCCACTAGTACAATGGCATAACATTCCATAGATGATAAAGCAGAAAATGGCCCCATAAAATCAATAGCTACTTTTTGCCACGGATACTCAGGCAATTCAACCATGGTTAATGGTACATGTAATGGTTTAACTACTTTATCGCTAGTACAACAGACCTTGCAATCTCTTACTAGTCGGTCCACCATAGAATCTAACCCTGGCCACCAAAACCACTCCTTGACCCTTCTCTTTGAACTAGACATACCGCCATGTCCTAAGTGGCTTCTCTCAGCAATAACTTTCCTTAAGCCCACAGGGGGAACAATCCTGTCGCCTCTTAGGATAATATCATTGACTATACACAATTCATCTTTAATTTTGGAAAATGCAACACATTCACCACGTAAACTGGACTCCCTTGGCCAACCTTCAACGATAAAACGTTTAATCTCCTTCAGGACCACGTCTTTCTCCATCTCATTCATCCATGATGATTCCGAGATACCGCTAATGGCATCCTGCATCCCAACAAGAAATACATCCTTAGTGGTGAATGCTACTTCACAATCAGTATTGGTTATAACCTCCTTAGAATCCGCATTGGGCAATCTGGATAATCCATCAGCCACTACATTATCTTTACCCGGAATATACTCTATGCTAAAATTAAACATCTGCAACTTTGAAGCTAATCGAGCTAACCTTGGAGTTAAGTTTTTCCCTCCCTCAGGTCTTAAAATATTCACCAATGGTTTGTGATCCGTACAAATTCTAAATTTCCTCCCCCAGACATACATTCGAAATCTTTCAGCTGCCCATGAAGCCGCCAATAATTCTTTCTCAATCACGGAATAGTTACGCTCCGCTTGGGTTAAGGTGCGTGAAGCATATGCCACTACCCATTTTTCAGATTTAACACGCTGGGAAAATACAGCACCAATTCCATAACCAGATGCATCCACAGACAATACACATTCAGCCGTTGGCACAAAAGGTTTCAGACAAGGAGTGGTAACTATCTCCTTCTTCACTTCCTCAAAACATGTCTTTTGTTGCTCACCCCATGTAAACACTGCACCCCTTTTTAATAACAATCTCAAAGGTTCAACTTTTGAGGCATAGTTTTCAATAAAACGTGAATAAAACTCAGTGAGTCCAAGAAATGACATCAATTTCTCTTTGCTATTGGGCTCCGGAACAGCTAAGATAGCATCAACATGACTGATTTTAGGTCGGATCCCATCTTTAGATATCACATGTCCTAAATATTCAACTTCAGATTTTCCAAAAACACATTTCTCATCTTTTATGGTCAAACCACTTCTTCTCAATGCATCTAAAACCTCAAACAAACTTTTATCGTGACATTCTTTGTCTTTCCCATATATTAAAATGTCATCTTGAAAGACCTTGGCATTTTCAATGCCTTGTAAAACTCTGCACATTTCCCTTTGGAAAACAGCCGATGCACTGGCGAGACCGAATGGCATTCGTTTGTACCTGAACATTCCTTCTGTAGTTATGAAGGCAGTGCAATGTCTAGAATCATCATCTAATACAATTTGATGGTACGCACTGGTTAAGTCAATCTTGGAAAACCAAGATGAGCCACCAACAGATGATGTAAGCTCCTGCAAATTAGGAAGAGGGAATGTGTCCACCCAAATAGCTTCATTTAAACATCTTAGGTCTACACACAATCGTAAATCGCCATTGGATTTAAGCGAAATCACGACTGGCGAAACCCAATCTGAACTTTCCACAGGTTCAACAATGCCATCGCTACATAGTTTCTTAAGTATCTCACCTAATTTTTCCCTATAACTGATGGGAACATTCCTAAGTTTTTGTCGAATAGGACATGCACCCTCTCTTAATATTATTTTATGTTTGAATCCAACCATTTTGCCAATCCCATTCGAAAACACATCAGGAAATTTTTCTTGTAGGTTTGAATAGGTGTTATTCTGAAGGCATTCATCTTGAATAGAATAAACAGGACACTCACGTCTGGGGTCAATTTTCATGCCCAAGTCAAAAATGTGTGGCCACCCCAAAATAGTTGCACCTTTGTCGGCCACATAAATTTTACCCTGGCACGAATTACCACCAAAGGTTATTTCAGCAATTATGAACCCTTCTAAAGGTATTTTATGCCCAGTGTAACTACCAGGTCGTACATCAGGACCTAATAATGGTCTAGTAGGCCAAAGAGATTTAAACAAATCCATGCCCATAATGGTATACCATGCACAAGAGTCTACCATGATCTTTACCTCCAACCCATCAATGGTGACCAGACATGACGGTAATTTTTTTACCTTACTTGTCTCTTTAAAAGATTCATCCTGTATGCTACATACATCACCTACAACATAGAAAGCATCATCTTGGTTATTAGCATGAACACAATTAATATCATCTTGTTCATCACTTTGTAAATAGTTAACTTTAGCTTTGAAATCTCGACAAACTCTAGTAAAGTGTCCCTTTTTTTTACAATTAGTGCAAATTTTGTCAAGAGCTGGACACCACTTATAATTAGCTAGATGCGTCGAAGATCCACATCTAAAACATGCAAACTTTTTTGATTCACCAGTTTTTACATACGTTTTTTCATTCCCCTTTTTATTAGAATAAGATGAATAACTAGTCATCTTACTGTCAGTTTTACTATCGGTTTTGGGTTTATAACTGTCAACCTTATTCACAGCATTGATAGATGCAGAATCACTATCATTTTTTTCATTTCTGACTTCACGAATGCATTGGTCAGAAATTTCTACACCTCTAGCAACTTCAATTGCATTTTTCAATGAAGTGCTGCCAGACGACCATAATTTCTCCTGAATTTTTTTAGATTTAGTCTTCATAAGAATCTGGTCCCGCAAAACCTGATCATATGTGATGGTTTCAAATTCACAGGTGACTGCTAAACCCCTTAAGGCAGAAACAAATTGATCAATTGACTCATCGCTTTTTTGAGCCCTTGAATAAAACTTAAACCTTTCCATCACTACGTTAATTTTCCTTCCAAATCTTTCCTGCATCTGTTTGATAGCACACTGATACGCACCCATATCACCAGCATTTTCAATTTTTGGTAGATTTTTAAACTCCCTCAACCCTACAGCACCTAATCTATGTTTAAGTAGTGATACCTTCCTATCTTGAGAAGGTTCTTCTTCATTTAACACTTCAACATAAGCCTCAAACATATCAATCCAAAGATCCCATGCAATAGGAGGTTCACCAGATTCCGCCAGAAAAAATGGAGGTGGATGAATTGAAGACATTATAACCACAATATAAGGAAAATATAATTTAACACTTGCAAAAATAAAGGAGGAAAAAAAAAAAAAAAATTTTCAAATACTTGCGCAAACAGTTCACCAAAGTCCAAGTTGATATGAAGTTCCACTTGTGCAAAAAGTTCACCAAAGTTTAAGTAGTATGAGAGAAAAGAGAGAATACGATTTTGTAGTTGTAGCAAAAAAAACGATGAAATAGTACATAAAGATATTACCCACAACGTAGAATCAACTGGATGGCCAGCGTTAATTTTGCTTATAAACGCCGTATATGAACGCCGTATATGTGTTTATTTAGCTGACATCTGAACACGTTGCTAAAATGCAGTGTCGAACGCGTTGCTCAATGTTGTTTTAATCGCGTTGCTATGTTATTGTCTAAGGCGTTACTCAGATGTTGTCTTGATCGCGTCGTTATGATACTCTGTTGACGCGTTAATGCAAGGAAAACACATCCAAAATGGCCACACGTTGTGCGTAGTACGTGATGACACTATCACGTGACGATGACGATCAGCAGCTACGGGAAGACTAGGAGTTCAACTGCACGCGCAACGTTCTTCACGAGTCGTTCAGTTTAAAAGATGCATCATACGTTGCAGTGGACTGTTTAAGGTAAACTCTTCACTTTCACAAAAGTTCAGCCAGAAATTACTCACTGTTGTAGTTGCAAGTCTCTTAGAAGTAATCCGTTGGTTAGTAATTGATAGCGATCATATTCACAAGTCCAACAAAATTAAAAAAAGTAGAAAAAAAAAAATTTTTCCTTTAAGAAAATCGATGTTGCTGCTGCCAAATCCCGCTCGTCGCCATGTATTGTAAGAAGGTTCCGTAGGCATGTAGGTTCTTCAATTGATCTTTATTAACATTTAAGTAATGGCAATACAGCAACACGATAGTACGTCCTCCGTCCTCCCTTCCAGTAACCGACTACCCCAGCATTCGCCCTTGCATACATTCCACGCATTCCACACGAGCACATGCACACACGCGCATACAGACACACACACGCACATAACACGAGACACACACACGCGCAACACCTACACGATACCACAGCCTTCATGGTATTTCATGCTGCTGAAGTCGATAAGATGGTAGGGTGACCAGGCCTACAGATTTCGACCGACTGCTGCAGCATTTTCTACTTCTGCCCAGGGAACCAAAAAAAAGGAAATCCTTGCGCCTGTCCTGGTTTTTAGATAGGGGTAAGTAAAATATGTTGGGAGTGTTTTTTTAGGCTTTTAGCAAACACACAGACACTTAACAGTTGTTTCCAAATTTAAACTAATTTACATGCAAGTCAAACTGATCTAATGAACAGGCATGATTCTGCGTCTGTTTTGCCTGCTCTTTTATTCTTTCATAAGCAGCACAGCCCGTCTGTGCGCTCTATTTCAACACAGCTCAGTGCAGCACGGCACTTTCCTCTCTTAACATCGAATTTACACATCACTGCGAACCGACCTTTAGATGTCTAACTCTTAATCAGCTCTCTGCCCCTATCTTCTTCTCAAATCTCGCTCTTACTCTCCCTCTTACTCAGCATCTCCCTCAATCTCTTTCCTTCACTCTCTTTTCCTCCCTCCCCTGTCTCCCCTCTCCCTTCCCTACCTCCTCTCCCCTCTCTCTCCTCTCTCACCCTCCTCTCTATTCTCTCTCCCTTCTCTCCTCTCTCCTCTCTCCTCTCTCTCTCCCCACTCTCCACTCTCCTCACCCTCCCCTCACAGCTCACTCTCCCCTCTCCCTTCCCCTCTCACTCTCCCCTCTCTCCCCTCACCTCTTCCATCTCCTCACTCTCCCCTCTCCTCACTCGCACCTCTCAGCTCAATCTCCTATCTCCCCTCCCCTCTCTCCCCTCCACTCTTCACTCTCTCCTCGCTCTCCCTCCCCCTCTCTCCTCATTCCCCCATCCCTCTCTCCAACCCCTCTATCCTCACTCTCCCCTCTCTCCTCTCTCTTCCCTCCCTCCCCTCCATCTCCCCTCTCCTCACTCACCCCTCTCCTTACTCTCCCCTCTCCTTACTCTCCCCTCTCCTCACTCTCCCCTCTCCTCACTCTACAATCCCTCTCTACCCTCCCTTTCTTGCCCCTCTCTCCTCATTCCCTTCTCTCTTCACTCCCCTTTCTCCTCACTCCCCTCACCCCTCCATCTCCCCTCAGTCTCTTCTCTCTGTCTTATGATGTCTGCCCTGCCACCATTTACTTTGGACCCTCACACCTCCTCACCCTCACACACCCTCTCACCCTTACATACCCTCACACACCCTCACACACTCACCCACCCTCACACATCCTCCCTCACCCTCAGACCCTCCCCCTCACAACCCTCTCACCCTCACTCACCCTCACCCACCATCACTCACTCACCCCCTCAACTCTCTCACCCTCGCTTACCCCCTCACCCCCACACACCCTCACTCACCCTTACATACCCTCACCCTCACACACCATCACCCGGTCACCCTCACACCCCCTCACCCTCACACCCCCTCACACACCCTCACTCACCCTCACACCCTCACCCACCCTCACACACCCTCACTCACCCTCACAACCTCACACCCCTCACCCTCTCACCCTCACTCACTCTCACCCCCACACACCCTCTCCCTCACACACCACATCACTCAGGAACACCACCACATCAGTCAGGGACACACCACATCACTCAGGGACACTACCACATCACTCAGTCATACCACCACATCACTCAGGGACACCACCACACCACTCAGGGACACCACCACACCACTCAGGGGCACTACCACATCACTCGAGGGCACTACCACATCACTCGGGGGCACCACCACATCACTCAGGGACACCACCACATCACTCAGGGACACCACCACATCACTCAAGAACACCACCACATCACTCAGGGGCACCACCACATCACTCTGGAACACCTCCACATCACTCGGGGACACCACTACATCACTCGGGGACAGCACAACATCACTCGGGGACTCCACCACATCACTCGGGAACACCACCACATCACTCGGGGACACCACCACATCACTCGGGGACAGCACAGCATCACTCGGGGACACCACCACATCACTCGGGAACACCACCACATCACTCAGGGACACCACCACATCGCTCGGGGACACCACCACATCACTCAGGGACACCACCACATCACTCAAGGACACCACCACATCACTCAGGGACACCACCACATCACTCGGGAACACCACCACATCACTCAGGAATACCACTACATCACTCAGGGACACCACCACATCACTCATGGACACCACCACACCACTCAGGGACAACACCACATCACTCAGGGACACCACCACATCACTCAGGGACACCCCCACACCACTCAGGGACACCACCACACCACTCAGGGACACAACCACATCACTCAGGGGCACCACCACATCACTCAGGGGCACCACCACATCACTCGGGGACCACACCACATCTATATCACTCAGGGACACCACCACATTACTCAGGGAGACCACCACATCACTCAGGGGCACCACCACATCACTCAGAGGCACCACCACTTCACTCAGGGGCACCACCATATCACTCGGGAACACCACCACATCACTCAGGGACACCACCATATCACTCTGGGACACCACCACATCACTCTGGGACACCACCACATCACTCTGGGACACCACCACATCACTCAGGGACACCACCATATCACTCTGGGACACCACCACATCACTCAGGGACACAACCATATCACTCTGGGACACCACCACATCACTCTGGGACACCACCACATCACTCAGGGACACCACCACATCACTCGGGGACACCATCACATCACTCGGGGACACCACCACATCACTCAGGGACACCACCACATCACTCAGGGACACCACCATATCACTCTGGGACACCACCACATCACTCAGGGACACCACCATATCACTCTGGGACACCACCACATCACTCTGGGACACCACCACATCACTCTGGGACTCCACCACATCACTCAGGGACACCACCATATCACTCTGGGACACCACCACATCACTCAGGGACACCACCATATCACTCTGGGACACCACCACATCACTCAGGGACACCACCATGTCACTCTGGGACACCACCACATCACTCAGGGACACCACCACATCACTCGGGGACACCATCACATCACTCGGGGACACCACCACATCACTCAGGGACACCACCACATCACTCTGGGACACCACCACATCACTCAGCCCAACCACATCATCACTCAGCACCACAACAGCACTGTCCTTGCTTGCTACCAACAAGCATTGCCATAGCCAATAGGACTCGCATTAGGAAAGTGTAAGCTATTGGCTTTGTGAAGAACAATGCTATTAATTCATTTATTTTCAAAGACAACAAATATTTTTAAAAATTGTCATTTACAATACCACTAGCTCACACTTTCCTAATGCGAGACCTATTGCATTGCAAATGGCACTGACAGGGACTGTGAGAAACTCGCCGGCCTTCAGCCCCCACTCCGGGGCTTTCGATCAGGGCCTTTTATAAACACCTGAAGACGTCTCAGTCCAAAGTGAGCGCTGTACAAGAGTAATATGCAACATGAAGAAAAATACAGGAACCCAACATCCTGGAAATAGCAAACACTGTCAGGGAATTCAAGGTCAATTGAAACATAAACAGGAAGTAACCCCCTGGCACAGATGACCTTCATGTTTTTAAGATTCATTGTTCAGAATTCCATCAGGGTTTTTGCCATTCGAGTTAAGTGCATGAATATGTCAATAGGGACCCGTCTCAATGTCTACCGGTTGTGAGACCCGGAGGGACCCGGCCCACTTAAAACTCTGGTCATGTGAGGAACGTGTGCCTTGTACCATGTCTCAGAAGTAGGAGCTGGAAAGTCAAATGTTTTAAGAAAAGGGGGCGCTGATGCCTCGCGGGTTGGGGTCCCTGTTTTCGGAGGTTAACATACGTTTCGATTTATATATGTTAACCAATTATTTGTGCACACCTATGAGACGCCTCTCTCGGAATCTAATGCTCTTCCATATTGTCCAAACTGGCCCTTTCCCAGCTGCATCCCACATGAAGCGCCTCCTGCAAGTTGTGCCCAGACTCAAGGCGCTAAGGCTGTGTGCATGAGTTGTACGAACGCTGCCGCCACCCTCCCACACCACCCCCCCCCCCCCCCCCCGCATTTCTCTCACAGCCCGTCGTACTTAGTACCATCATGGCAACACTCCCCACCCCCAAGCACATAGCATGCATGCAAATAAGTACACACCACACAGGTTTTGTTATTGGGAAAAACGCTGCAGGTTTATTACAAACAAGGCAGTCACACCTGGCATGCCTTCACACCTGGCAGAAAAGAAACAGACTTCCAGCTGCCAGCACGATGAAACCACCCCTGGTAGCACCAGCAAGAACGCTCACGGGCAAGCGAGGATCAGAAAGAGCCTCCGTGGCAGAGGCGACTGACTCCAGCCCTCCTGCACCCCAGGAACCGACTCAAGACCCCTCCTTCGACGAACACCCCCTCAGCAAGTATCACCCCCAGCCCCAGCCTGTGTGAAGAACAACTACTCGCATGCGCCCAATCAGAACGTGGCAAGCAAGGAGGTCTAGTGGCGAGGCTGCTGCTTTCAGAGCCTAGGGTTGAAGTTTAAAGTTTATTTGCTATGCTTAGTTAATTAAAACCATTGCATATAAAAAGATAAAATATCTTACAGTCTCAGAGCCTAGGGACACCGGTCGAATCCCAGCTTCAGCGTTTGGCTGGAAATGGTGTGATTCTGGCCCAATCAACCATCTCCTTGTATCTAAAAACTGTGGGCCTCATTTGTGAAGGCCTTGCGCCACTGGTACGTCACTTTTTCCCATTTTAAAAGTGATGCACTGCAGCGCAAGACCTTCATAAATAAGGCCCTATAAATATGAGTATCTGTGTGAAGGAAATATGGCTTTTCTGTGCGGTGACCTTGTATTGTTAAGTGTATTTGTATAGCACAGGACTCACCTAGAGGGGTACCCTGGCGCTGAATCCGGAGGGGTACCGGCCGAGCCAGGGTCAGGGCTCGGTGAAGAAATGGGGGTTCAGCTTCTTGCAGAGCAGGAGGCTCTGATGTGCGGGGCAGGCCGTTCCCAGCTTTTCGATAGAGTAGGACAAGGCCCGGCCGCCAGATCTGGTTCTGCCTTTGCAGGTGTGTTCGAGAAGGAGTCTGGCTGAGCGGAGGTGTCTAGTGGGTTTGTGGAAGTTTACCTTGTTGACGTGTTGGGCCAGTGTTCTTTAAGGCTTTGCATGTGTGCGTGAGGAGCTTGAAACTCGATTGTGGACTGTGAGTCAGTGGAGCGCTTTGAGGTGCGGGCTGACGAGAGGGCACCTTTTGCTGGACCCTATATTATTGTTAACTTTAGCACTTAAACCTGTTGTAGCACGTTTACCCCAGGCTTTAGCACTTTAACCCTACTAACCTGTGATAAAGGGTCTCTGCTCAGCGTTTAAACATGGTTGAATTAGCATATTCCTAATTGGCATATTTAACTTACCTACAAGGCCCTAGCATATGATACAAAATGTGAACATGGTCTGTAAGTTAAATGTCAGCGGTGGCCTGCAGCCACTACTGGGCTCTCCACTAGAGTAAACATGCAAACATGGCTTCAGGCCTACAGGTGTAGCCTCACTGTAGCAGTGTAAAAACTGCAATTCAACCTGCCAGGATAAACTTATTTGACAGGCCAAACCCTCCCTTGTAAATATTAAAAAGTCACCCCTCTGAAGGCTTAGTGGCCCATAAGGCAGGGTGCATTCTTTTTAAAAGGACACACAGCAATACAATGTTAACATGTCCTTACAGTGATGAACACCCAAACCCAAATAATCCTGAAACACCGGTGTCCAGAGTTGGTGCTGCAACTTTGCTTTTACACTTCAGAATCTACGAAAAGCGCACACGCTTTGAAGAACTGCATTTACCGTGATGCTCTTGGGGTATACCCGCTGGTGGGTGGAGTAATGTGCGACCCATGGACTTTCATGAACACCCAAAAGCTATTTTCACTGTGGCAGGCCTAGCTGTCATGTGTAGAAAAACATAATGAAGATAAAAAGCTAATACTGTATCTAAGGAATGGGAGCAGCTTGAAAAATGATCAAACATCTATTTTAATAGTTCTTAAAAATATAATTCAATGGTGAAGTCAAATTTTTACCAAATATTATGGAAATACATTTTTTTGAAAGTTACCTTTTCATTGCCTAAATCTTCTTGGGCCTCATTTGCCACTACTGTCAGCTAGTAATTAACATTCAAATAAGTATGAATGGGTGTGAAATGCCGCTGAGCAGTAAACAATGAGCAGATTGAAATGGGCAGAGATGACTCCTCTGAACCCCACAGATACGGCAGGGTGGGGTCTGTTATGTTATGTTGGTGTGTTTGTAAGGCGTACATCCCCCAGTAGGGTGTTCTGGCGCTGAGCAGATGTGTGTCTAACCAAACCTAGGGCCTACTGGGAATACTCAAAACGCCTGCTTCTTCAGTTTCTTGCAGAATTGAAGAAGGGGGTGGGGGAGCTCTAATGTGTAGCCGCTGGTCGATCATCACTTTAGGACTGATGTAGGAGAAGGCTTGACTGCGAGGTCTGGATTTCTGTATGTGTGGGATGTGTGCAAGTAAGAGTGCGGATGAGCGGAGTTGTCTTTAAGGTTTGTGAAAGGAGATGTGGTTGTTGAGGTGTGCTGGGCCAGTGTTCTGTAGCGCCTTGAAAGCGGGGGTGAAGAGTCTGAATTGTGCTTGTTTGTGACTGGGGAGCCAGTGCAGCACAGGAGGCTGCGAGTGATTTTGTCCTCCCGGCTCTGAATGTTCTGCAGCCTTCTGGTGAATTTTAAGTTAATTTCAGCATAGAGGGTGTTCCCGTCGTCCATCTTGCTTTTGACTAGGGCGTGCGGGACCGTTCTCTGCATGCTGATTGGGAGACATTTTAACATCTTCCTCAGCATCTTCAGGGTATAGAAGCATGAGGGGGAGAGGCGTTGACTTGGGTGGGTATGTCGAGTTTGTGTAAATGACCATCATGGGATGATAAGGCCGCTGTGTCTCCTCCGCCAGAGTCTTGCAGATGTTATCTGTGACAGTGATGAGGGCAGTTTCTCTGCTGTGGTTCGTTCCAAAACCAGACTGAGTGGTATTGAGTGGTTGTCGTTTAGTTATTTGGTGAGGTATCTGTTGATGATTTTCTCTAAGGCCTTGGCCGGGAATGGTAGCAGAGAGATCAGTGTGCAGTAGGTGAGTGTTGAAGGGTCCGCAGAGGGTTTCTTCAACAAAGCGAGGACAACTGTGTGTTTCCAAGCATCTGAGAGGACAGCAGAAGAGATGGCAGCATTCAGAATGGGTGTGAGCATGACACTGATAAGTTGCACTCCTCTGGAGTAGGCGTGGTGGGGGAGGGGTCCGATGGGGCCCCTGAGGGAATGAACTTCCTGGTGGTGGCTGTTTCTTCCGGGGAGACGACAGGCCACTTGGTTAGCATCTGGACTGTCGGCATTCCCTTTGGCACTTAAATGTCAAATCCTGCTTGACAGGTCTGCCGAGTTTACATATAACACTGGTGGCACATTTGAAAGAGGGTGGGGCTTATTTCTTTTTGGGTGTGGGTCACCTACACTTCTTCCACCAGCCCGCTTTACATCTGCTGTTCAGTCTGTTGTTGGTATTGGTGAGGCACCTGCCTTTGCCACTTAATCAGTTGAGTGGGCAGGCTGACGAGCTGTAAATGACCCCACAAGTACCGCCAATCAGGGCTGGGTTGGCCGTAGTGGGCACCAGGAATTTCCCTGGTGGGCCGGAAGGGTGGGGACTGGTTTTGGAGCTATGGGGGCCTTATTTGTTACCAAGGGCTGGCTTTGCAGCACTGCTGTAGTATTTGCCCCCTGTAACAATAGCTGCAGTAGTGTTACCCAGCAGCACCTCCCCTCACCCCAGGGACCAGTCCAACTTAATTGCCAGGGCTGGTTTGGTTACTCGGTCCTGCCGTGCCGCCAATGATACGTTCTGTTCAGAGAAGATAGGCATAAAGAGAGTGCCAGATGAAGGTAAGGCCTCACGGACTGTGACACAAATGGCTAACTGATCTAACTCACCGGAGCTACACAACATGCGTATGTGTAAGCGCACGTTCCCCCAGAAGGGTATCTTGGTGCTGAATAACAGATGTTTATTGTTACCCATTGTAACGACCGGATTCTCGGACCAGATAGAATCAGCTCATCAGAGCACCACCAACCCAGCCGGAACGTAATCACCTCCCTCCTTAGGACCTATTTACAACAGGTATCTATGTCTCCTACCTAAGGATGGGGAATTAGCAATGTACATGCATAAGTTTTCTACAATATCACACTCACGCCAGCTAGTCTCGCGGCAGCCCGGGCCCAGACTAGTCTACCCTAGGGCAGTTCTGATTAGTTACCATTACACACTGACCACAATCTGTGCCCACTTAAGCCACAATCCTGTGGGTATAAACTTACATCTCAAGCCGCAATCTTGCGGGTATATGCACCAGTGTCCCTCCTGGTGTTCTCTTACTTACATTCCAAGCCGCAATCTTGCGGGTATACGCACCAGTGTCCCCCCTGGTGTTCTCATTAACGCCGCTTACCAACGACAATCACTTTCCTATAAATACCATTAGGAGGAATCTTTCGTTATCTACTAGGGATATGATACTACAATATTATAGATCACACAACGGTTTACCGAATTAGATGATGTACAACTTATTCTTCACCTCAAGGGCCCCTCTCTCCCTCATTGCTCAGCCACCCTTTACCTGATCGGGAATCACGTCCGTTCACGAAAACAATGTCTGACTAGAAGAACAGGTTACCCTGATTGTACAAGAATAAAAGGCACATGCTTGTTCACTAAGAACTGGGGTACTTTATTACAATAATCATAACAACATATCAATCAATCAATCAATCATAGGCATTTATAGAGCGCTCTACTTACCCGGAGGTTCTATAGGATTAGAACCGTAGACAGGGCCTATTCACAAGGCGTATTAATATAGTTCCGTACCCTTTTCCTTAGATCAGGGCTTATAAACTTATGTTAGGGGATAGATTCATTAGTATTAGTGATTATCCGTCCTTTTGCAAGAGTGTTAGTATACCTTCTATGGAGTTATGCTTATTTCGGGCCTTGTAGGCCTCAAACGGGAGAGACTCCATCTTTCTTTCTGCCCCGGCAGCTTGAGATGCTTTTAGGTCAAATGTAATGTTTTAGTTACGAGGTGTTGTTCGCTTGGAGAGAACCGGCTCAGGCTGGCTCTTATCGAAAGACTGTATTTTTCTCCACTCCAGAGACACAACATCATGCCGGCCGGCTGGGAACGTGTCCTTGGTACGGGGAGGTACAAGAATTTGGTGGGCGGCAGGTTACTGGCCGTAACTTTCCATGAAGGAACGCCCTTCCATATTAGTGAAAGCATGAGGCAGTTAGTGAGTCAGTCCGTAGGCGGCAGCTAGCCGTTAGCATCAATGCCATTAATTATTTCCAGGCAGACAGTCGCCATTTTGAAGTCCGAAAAAGACCGAGAAGCTGATACTCTCTTAGAAAGATTGAAGTTATTTTAGCTGGAGCAGCTGGCGAGCTTTGACTTTTAAGATCAGAGCATTCCGAATGAAGCAGTTTGTCAAGAGAACGAATACCAGAGTGGCTGAAACTGAGTTATAAGATCGAAGCCGAGAAGTGAAGATGGTCCGTGATTGAGAGGAGAGAGGAGTAGTGCAGAACAGCCAGAGAGAAAGCAGCTGATGAGAGGAAGGTTCCAGTGACTTGGAGGGAAGCAGAGAAGACAGAGCATAGCGGTGCAGACGTGTATCCGTGACTGCAGAAGTGTGACCTTAAGACGAGCCAAGGCACAGACGAGAAGGGAACCTAGATGACTGCTGAATCCAGACTTCAGGTGACGTCGACCTTTTTCCTCCTAGTGTGCACATTCTAACCTTTCATTTTCCTTTGCAGGCTATATGTTATAGTATAGTATTATGTTGTTATGATTATTGTAATAAAGTACCCCAGTTCTTAGTGAACCAGCATGTGCCTTTTTTTCTTGTACAATCAGGGTAACCTGTTCTTCTAGTCAGACATTGTTTTCGTGAACGGACGTGATTCCCGATCAGGTAAAGGGTGGCTGAGCAATGAGGGAGAGAGGGGCCCTTGAGGTGAAGAATAAGTTGTACATCATCTAATTCGGTAAACCGTTGTGTGATCTATAATATTGTAGTATCATATCCCTAGTAGATAACGAAAGATTCCTCCTAATGGTATTTATAGGAAAGTGATCGTCGTTGGTAAGCGGCGTTAATGAGAACACCAGGGGGGACACTGGTGTGTATACCTGCAAGATTGCGGCTTGGAATGTAGGTAAGAGAACACCAGGAGGGATACTGGTGCGTATACCCGCAAGATTGCGGGTTGGAATGTAAGTAAGAGAACACCAGGAGGGACACTGGTGCATATACCCGCAAGATTGCGGCTTGAGATGTAAGTTTATACCCACAGGATTGTGGCTTAAGTGGGCACAGATTGTGGTCAGTGTGTAATGGTAACTAATCAGAACTGCCCTAGGGTAGACTAGTCTGGGCCCGGGCTGCCGCGAGACTAGCTGGCGTGAGTGTGATATTGTAGAAAACTTATGCATGTACATTGCTAATTCTTCATCCTTAGGTAGGAGACATAGATACCTGTTGTAAATAGGTCCTAAGGAGGGAGGTGATTACGTTCCGGCTGGGTTGGTGGTGCTCTCATGAGCTGATTCCATCTGGTCCGAGAATCCGGTCGTTACACCCATTTGAACGATCTCAGAAGGATGAAGGGCTGAGTGGACCCAGCAGGATTTGAACCTGCGACCATGAATTTGAACACAGGACCCTACAGTGGATACATTAGTCCACTGAGCCACCAGACCCAGCTGCCACAAAGTGTGTAATCAGCATCTTTTACCCCATTAGACATTGTGGTAGACCATAATTCTCAATACCTCTAACATTTGAGGTTGCGTTCAAGACACATCTTCATTGGCCGTAGTCTTGACCAGCTAGAGGCAGCAGCTGCCCCACATAGAACACATTACATATTCCATCCTTCCACATTTCACATTCCAAGGTTACAGGGAAGATAACATCACATCACCACAGACATTCACTCTCCAGGTACGAGTTGGAAATGCCGAACTACAGGAATATCGAGTCATATCCTCAATGAGAAATATCCACAACAAGAATATCGTGGTCAAGAATATCTAATTTAATGTAAGAAATATAGTTTTTAAAAATATAGAAATCAATAATATCGTTTGCAAAAATATAGTTGTTTAAAATATTGATTTTTTTAATAGTGTTATGTATTTTAGCATGTATTAAATGTATGTGATTTATTTTTTGTATAAGTATTGTTTATATTTTTTAATATATGTGTTATATTTTAAGTAGTTATACATTTTATTTTAAATAAATGTTGCATTTTTTAGTTCTGTAGCGGGTCGTGAGTTTACAGGGGAATAGGGTGGGAAGTAATTAAAAAAATAATTACTGAATATTTTTTTTTAATTGTGGGAAATAATGTATTTTAAATTAATTATGAATTTGTTGTTAATATTAATTAATTAAAGACTAAGGGGCCCATTAGGATGTCTGGCGGTTCGCCACCGTCCGCCAGACATCCTAATCCGGCTGCTACCCATTTACCCCCCGCCATATTACTATGGCGGGGGGGGCCCCAGCGGACGGAAAGACCATTCGCCTCTTTTCCACCCGGGCGCGTTGCGACCGGGGCGGAAAAGGTTTAATATGGTGGCGGTGTCTATCAGACACCGGCAGCCATATTTGCATGAGCCAAAACAGATGCCTTTCCGTGGCGGCAACACCACCACGGAAAGGCAGGCGGTCTTCACTTCAGGGGCCCCCTGCGGGCCCCCATGGTGAAGGCGAGGTGGGGGGTGCACAAGGGGGGTACCTGTGATACCTCCCTTCATTTGCATATGCATTGCGGCAGGCACCGCACGGTGCCTGATGCTTTGTGTATGCAAATGCATACATGCATTTTTAGCATTTTGGCGGGCTGTGCTGAGAGAGCCTCCCGCCACAATGTTAAAAATGCAGGATGAGCCCGCCACTGTGGTGGGCGCATACTGATACCCCCCACCCTTATGGCGGACGGTCCCATTATCCGATAGGGTGGCGGGCGGACTAAGTCCACCCGTCATCCTAATGACCCCTAAATATGGAAATTGTGTAATAAATTATAGGTGCAGATTTTGGGGTTTATAGGGGTAAAGGGTGAGAAGTAATTCATTTTTAAATAATTAATAATTAGTTGTTAATCAATATTAATTAATTAATTGAAAATTAAATATGAACATTGTTTAATTAATTTTAGGTGTGCTTTGTGGTAGTTATAGGGATAAGGGTGGGATGCAATTTATTTTTAATGAGTTGACAATTAGTTGTTAATCAATATTAATTATTTAATTGAAAATTAAATATGGAAATTGTGTAATTATTTTAGGTGCAGGTTGTGTTGTTTATAGGGGTAAAATATAGACCGTAATTCATTTTTGTGTGTTTTAATTTGTTTTTTAATTAATAATATTTATTTAATTGATAATTAATTATGGAAGTACATTTTATTTTTAATTTGATGTGAGTTGTGAATTGTGTGGTATTATAGGGTAGGATGCAAATAAAATGAATGTAAGTAATAATGTTTTTGTTTATAAATAATTTGTAACTAAAAATATTTTTTTGATTGAAAAATATTTTATATTTATTTAATATAATATTTGTAGTTAAAAGTGATATGTATTTACCATTATATGTTTTTTATTTTTTTTAAATGTATAATAATAAATATATTTGTATTTACATATTTACATATTTATATATATATATTTTAATTCATTTTGTTTTTCAAACATTTTTTGTTGTTGTTGATATTTTGTTTTTTTTTAATTTTTAATTGACTGTAGTAGGAATAGTAATTTTTACCCCTCTGCTATCCAACACTTTCCGTACTGTTGCACTCTCTGGAGTTGGACTAGTACATTTTACCCCTCCGCTATCCAACACTTTCCCTACTGTTGTACTGACTGGAGTGGGAATAGTAATTTTTACCCCTGCGCTATTCCACACTTTCCCTACTGTTGCATTGATTAGAGTGGGACATTTAAGTTGAAATATTTTTAAATAGTTGAATGTTTTAATTAATAATATAATTTTTTAACATTCATTTTATGTTATTGGTATGTATATATGTATGTATTTGGTAATTTGATATATATTTAAAATGATAAAATAAATGTAAATTAATAGTTTATGAATTGTTTAACAGTAAATATATATAATAATTATTATGTATGAGTGTTTACATTTTTTAGGTTAAGTTCATTTGTTATTTTTGTTAAAATGCATATTAAATCTATTATTTTATTTAATTAAGTTTATTATTTAATATTTATTATTGTATTTCTATATGGAAAAACACTATTTTTGACATCTATGTTTATGTCATCTACCTCCGCGGATTTACCCGCCTTCCCCGCCTTTCCCTCCTCTCTCACCATCTTTTCCTCGTTGCAGCCGATTTGACGCTGTTACAGGGACTGGGAGGGCAACCGCCATCTTGGGAGTAGCCCAGGGTCGCCGCTGTAGTTGTTTAGCAACTCGCTCGCCTGACTGCATATAATGTGCCCCCCATCCCGGCCGCGCAGCGAACACGCGCAGCGGGCGTGCCGCTGGTGCGCCGAAGGCGCGCCTAAGGCAAGCCCGTCTGCACCCGTCCGCGCCGGGTCGTGCCCAGGGTCCAGGCCTTCGGCTCTTTGAACTACCTACTCTGCCGAGTGTTTGTTGAACCTCCGTGGGTCTGCTTGCTGCCTGTCCCGTGCAACTCAAGGGATGCTGAACTCATTGGGTATTTTATCCCCCTCTGCCAGCACCCAGCCATCTTCATCCTCGCAGTGTCAGCATCCCCTATTATCGAAGCCCACTCCTGCCAAAATTCAGCATTTAAATATTGCCTATCTTAATACGAGGTCACTTGTTAAACACCACCTGGACATTTTCCTCTTTCTTACCTGCCACAAACCGGATATCTTCTTTCTAACGGAAACTTGGCTCAACACCGGCTCTTCCCCTGATGCCTTAGCTGCCTTACCTGACAATTATTATATTCTTCAGGCAGACCGAGCCACAGGGAAAGCAGCAGGTGGAGTCGCCGCTATCATTAATAAGGATCTCGTCTTCACTAAGATGACACCCCTTGATCTTGCCGAAGTTGATAATTTGGTCGTCAAGCTTGACTCAAGTTCGGGACCTCTTGTATGCATATTGCTATTCAGACCCCCCCAAAACATGCCTTCTTTCCCTTTTTCCTTGTGCAATCAACTTTCCTCTTTGGTTACAGACTATACCAACATATTGCTTATTGGCGATTTTAATTATTGGCTCAACAGTGTGGACGGGGGCCCTGCAGCCTCCGGGCTCATGGAGCTTCTTGCTGGGCTTAACTTTCTGCCTCACATCGTTCGAACTACTGCATACGATGACAGACGGTGCTCGGCTCCACAAGAGAAAGCACAACTCTTCTCCATAACGGGATTGACCTCAGGCTTCCCTCCAGGGTGTGATATTTTCCCTCCTGTGATTCCAGACCCCTTGTTTCCCCCCCCTCCAGTCTTGATAAAGACCCGCCGTGACCACCAACTGGGGCACTCAAGGGTCGAAACGTCGACGCATAACATTGGTCAAGAAACCTCCGGGAACAGGCGCAATAACCATCTGTGTCCTTGGAGCATTCATTCAGAATTCTGGCCTCCAAAAACTTTCCATCCCCCCCCCCCCCCCTTTTACCCATGTACAATATTGTATAAATTTGTAAATAAGTGTCACTGAATTTGTTTCACTATTCACTTTGTTCACCAACAGTCACTTTTCACATGGTTTTAAACAGTTATTGAATCTGAAATGGAATAAAGAAATTCCAGTGTATTTCAATTGTGACTTTTTCATACATAAGAACCTTGAACTAAATCTGTTCTCAGAGAGGTGTAATTGAATGTAATTGATTATCATTCATTTTCAATACTTTATGAGCTTACATTGCCGTTACTCAAAGTAATTCGTTAAGCCACCCAACAGAACCATTTTTTGTTTAATCACATTAATACTGCTACTCATGTCAAAGGGCATATTTTGGACCAAATCTGGAGCACTCATGTCGACATTTCCCCTCCCATTGTTTCTCCGTGTATCTGGTCAGATCATTTTTTGATCCAGTTTAACATCTCTATTTCTGAACCCATTACTAAGGCAGTCACCGAACAGGGACTTATTAGGAAATGGGGCACCTTGGACACCCCTGCCTTCTTGGAAAGTCTAATTGACTCTCAACCGGCCCAAAACTCTGATCTTAATTCTGCCGAGTCGGATGTCTTTAATTGGCTTAAGGCTGCCAGTGACATCCACGCTCCGCTGAAAAAATGCAACACCATTCGTCATTCTAATGCTCACAAATGGTTCTCGTCGGATCTGAGAGAAAAAAAAACGTATTGTTCGGCAAAAGGAGCGTGCTTGGAGAAGAACTTATAATACTCTTGATAGGACCAGTTATCTGGCCGCTCGTGCAGACTATATGAAAACTATTCTGTCAGCCAAATCTAAGTTCTTTTGCAACCTAGTTGAACAGTCGAACAACAATCCTAAGGAGATCTTCTCCATTGTTAAAAAACTCTCGAATCCTAGCAGAACTGAGTTTAAACCTGTTGCCAATCAAGACTTTTGCAACACCTTGAATCAATACTTTATGGATAAAATTGCCATAATCAAATCCAGTATCCCTGTCACTATTCCGGATTTGTCTGCCTTGGCCTATTCATCTAACCCTTCAACTTTGGATTGCTTTCCCCTCCTGGATATACCAACCCTAACATCCTTATTGAATAGGGTAAAATCAGGCTCTCCCCACGACTGCTGCCCCCCTCATATATTAAAAACGGTTTTTACCGCCTTTCCTACTCCGGCGTTGAGTCTTCTTAACACCTCTTTGCTCCAAGGAATTGTACCTGAATTTTTTAAGGATGCAGTTCTATTGCCCCTCTTGAAAAAACCAGGAGTGGACCCTACTACTCTTTCGAACTACAGGCCCATATCCTTGCTTCCGTATTTGGCCAAAGTAGTGGAAGCGCACATCACCTCTCACCTTTCACTTTTCATTGAACAGTCGGGTGTGTTACATCCCTCTCAGGCTGGTTTTCGACCAGCCCATTCAACCGAGTCAGTTATCATAGCTGTCTTGGATTCCCTGCGCCTCTGTGCAGATTTGGGAATACCTCAGGTGCTGGTCCTGCTTGATCTGTCGGCCGCGTCTGACACGGTCGACCACAACATCCTTCTCGACCGTGTCAGATCTGTGGGCATCTGCGGGCGGGCTCTTGACTGGATCAGATCTTTTCTCTGCGACCGCACTCAGGCGGTCGGTCTTCCCCTTTTCTCCTCTCACAAACTTCTTACCACTTGTGGAGTCCCCCAGGGTTCATCCCTATCACCTTTGCTGTTTAACATCTATATGCTTCCTCTGCTTCAGTCCCTTCACTCTTTTAAAGTCACCACCTTCAACTACGCAGATGATCTGCAACTTACCTTTACAATTGACAACTCCCCTGACTCGATCCATCAATTTCAGAACACAATGCTCCATATCTGTCAGTGGTTGGATGAGAACCAACTCAAGTTAAATCCGGACAAGACGGAACTGGTTTTGTTTGGCAATAGTCATCTTCTCTGGGGCCCTCATTACTGGCCATCTAAATTAGAGCCCCCACCTGTGCCGTCTAAATCAGTCAAAAGCTTGGGGGTAGTTATTGATGGTGAGCTTTCCCTAAAACCCCAGGTCAACTCAGTCGTGTCTACCTGCTTTTTTCAATTGCGGAAAATAAAGAAGATCAGTCGGATGCTCACTCGATCAGCTTTGACGCAGGTTGTAAGAGCGTTAGTGTTGTCCCATTTAGACTACGCAAATGCCATCTACCTCGGTCTGCCTGTCACCCTTAGTAGACGTCTGCAGATGGCACAAAACCAGGCGGCGCGACTGATATATCGCCCCCACGATGGCAGTCAGCCAGACCTCTTCTGAGGCAACTCCACTGGCTCCCGATTCAACATCGTGTCACCTTTAAATCGGCCTATATAATCTTTAAATCCCTTCACACTCGTGGCCCTCAGTTCATTCAGAAACTTCTTCTTAGATACACCCCCTCTCGCAGCCTTCGATCTGCTTCCCAAATTCTCCTGACTGTTCCTCGTCACAAGCTGTCGCGCAAGGGAGGCCGCAGGTTTGCCATCCTTGCTCCTAAGTTGTGGAACTCTCTCCCCTTGGAGATTCGTTTCTGCACTGATCTCCTTCCATTCAGGAAGTTTTTAAAGACATGGCTGTTTATCCAGGCTGCGGCCTAGTGCTTGAGGTCTCCTTGTAAAGTCAATGCCCTGTTGGTCAGCGCAATGAAACCCTTGGGTGTGCGAGCGCTTTATAAAACCTTGATAAGATAAGATAAGATAAGATGTCATCGATATTTTTGTACTTACCTGTATAAATATAGGATGTCAATTTTTTTGACATCTATATTTATGACTTGATATTGTAGTATGGGGTTGTTGTGGTGTCGATTTTGTCATTGAAATGGTTTGATTATCAAACATTTTGATACCATGGGTCGGCTGTAGAGTTGGACTGCAATGAAACTCCTCAAACATCTGGAGGAAGCTCTAATCGTGGTGCCTTTCCCACACTGAACTCACCCTCATAGGTTGAGGAAATTCCACAGATGGGTTACATTTTTCATTGATTCTGGAAGATTCCCTATGCCCACTTTACCCTGAATCATGCCCTGTGACTGGCAGGACAAATCGGTATTCACATTTTTGCATTGATTACAATTCTTTTTGACCCACTGACTCCAGGACCAGGATAGATGGTCTCTCTCTCAACATTCCTTATTTGAAGGAGACCCGATTACTTCTGCAGACCATGAGAGCAAAGAAAGGACCTGAGACACATTGTAGGTGAATTTAAAGACCTCAGATTGCCATCTGAACTCCAATAAGATGTGGTGCAGAGAAGATGTGCCGAGGAGCAGGAAACACGTTGAATAACAGGGTCTTGGAGAACAAGACAAGCAAGGAAGAACTCAGAGCAATTCAGAGCAATCCTAGCTGAGGAAAGCCAGGTGTAAAGCCCAGAGGCAGCAGCAGCTGACCGAAGGGGAGGCAGGGAGCCTGCATTCCCGCATACTACAACTGAACTTTGTGCGAATGTATAACACTTTCCATTAAGTGGTAGTCAACTTACCAAAGTGTTAACTATGACAGTGTTTTACAAAAACTGTTCTTCATTTTTAGGGCAGAGTGCATGTAGCTGGAATATGATGCCAGGAGTAAGACAAGCTGTTCTAGGGCTGACCCAGAGCTACATGAGTGAGTTCCAGGTCTGACTCAGTCTCCCACGGAGGAGGAGACAGTCACCAATGTCGAGGCTGAGGTGGATGTCACGGCATGGTGTCTCAGTGCTGCAGACCTGTCAAAAGCATCATTGGCCCATGGGCTCTGGCCAGTTTGATGGTGAGGCTTCTTTCTAACAGTTTTCACACCCGGAAAGTCCGCCAACCGGGCACTCATAGATGAAGATGCCACTTTCGAGCTGTGGTTTCTTTAGAAGAACTGTCATCGACCAATTTAAGTGCATCTGGGAGACTTCCCTGAGCTCCGAAGGTATAGGTGTCTTGTGAACTTTCCCCTTTGATCTCTTTAACCCCAGGCCCCTGCAGTTCTTGCATCACGTTTTTTTAAACAGCAAAAAAATTGCTTTCTATGGAACAGCTGACCCAACTATATCTACCCAGTGGCGACTGCCACTAGGTAAGATACGTGAGTGTGTATGTATATATATGTCTATGTATATGTCTATGCATATTAGATAAATATATACCTACTGGCCATTGCCAGTAGGTAGTTATAGTTAGGACCTAGCTTTCATAGAGAATGCGTTTTTTGGTTTACTTAAAACTTTAGCATAGTTTGATGAATCTTGGCAAAATATTCCCCCAAAAAAGTGTCCTCTTGTATCTTGCTGTGCATTGAACGTTTCATGGTGATTCCTCAAGCGGGGCCGAGAAAAAGGGGGGGGGGGCAGAAAAAGTACGTTCCCAGTGTTAATTCCCATGAAGGTTTTCTACAGGACTACTGCCCAAACTACTGGACAGATTAACACCAAATTTGGCAGAACGCTAGATCTTGGTCCAGAAAGATCTCTTTTTGTGATTTGGTGCAAATCCATTCAGTAGTTTTTGAAATATTAAAGGAAAAAGAAATGTGTATACCTAGGGATGCAGATCCTGCGCGAATCTGGCAGAGCTCATGCTGAGATCTTATTGGCTGCTAACACTTCTACCAGGAAGTTTTAGCAGCAATTTTGGGACTCGGACTCAGACTCAGACTCGGTTGAGTCCCAGCAATTTTTTTTAAAAGAGAGACGGGCAGGGTACGGATACCCTCACCCCCTAGGCCTGGTGGAGGGGTCCCTCAGCGACCCTGCCAGGGCCATAAAGCATGTTTTTAATGTTTCCCATGAAAATTGCGGCGGATTCACAAATCTCTGTAAATGTATTTTAAAAACACAAGCGTGGTCTCCCGCACTTGTTTATAGAGGACCCTCCGAATGGGCCAGGTCCTGGGGGCAAATGTGATTTTTAATTTTGAGGAGGGGAGCTGTATGGTCCCCCTTCTGGGCCACTTTTAGACCTGGGTACTACCACCTTCCCGGGGCAGGCTCTACAAAGTAGGGGGGCCGTACAGCCGCCCTCCTGGAGCCATTAAGGGCCATGGGGACCACCACCCCGTAGGGTCAGCTCTCCATGTCCCGAGGTGACCATGCTCAGAACATACATTTGTGTTTTCACTGGGTGGGAGCTTTGATAGTTCCCACCAAGTGAGAGCATACAGTAAGTCTGCTTCCGGCGGGCAGGGACAGGGAAACTGCTCCCGCCCGCTGAGAGTGGACTTGTCATCTGTTTTTCTGCCACTGTCAAGCGGTTAGGAAAACAGATGAAATAATTGCTCCTGCATGCAGGGAGCAGAATTTATGCTGCTCCCTGTGTGCAGGAACAATGCTGGTACCCGCTAGAGGCATGGAGCCTGCAGGGACTGGAGGGGCATTGAGGTTCCCTCGCTGTCCCCAACAGTGCACCCTTGGTGCCCTGAGTGAGGCACAGGGTCAGACTGATTTGCATATGGCCATGACTGAACTGGGGTGGTGGGGTCCACTAAAGAATGGTGATGGATTAAACCCAGATCACTTGACTGGGGGTGAGTGTTTGATTTGCTGAAGTGCTCCGTCCATTTACCCTCTGGTATCGCTGAGTGGGGCCAGCGCACCCAGTTCCAAGTGGCTGCACCCCAGGGGATGGAGTCCCCGGGGCCAAAATCAGCCCTGGGATGGGGGTCGCGTGGCACCCCTCTCCTTCCACTAATTTGCTGTGCCCCTAGGAACGGGGTCCAAGGGGCCCAAATCGGCGTAGGGATGGAGGCCGCATAGCTCCCCTTCCACTAATTGACCAGCCCGGGGGGATTGGCCACTTGGGCCGAAATCAGCCTGGGGAGGGGGTTCACGTTACCCCCTCCCCTTTTATCAATTGAATAGCCAACACAGGTTGGGCTACCCAGGGGCCATAACTGGCCCTGGCAGGGAGGCTGCGTGCCCCCTCCCAGGTTGCCTATATATGGAGGTGGGCCACGGGCCTGGTGGAAGGCCGTGCTTGGAGCATTGTTTGGTGCCACGGGCCAACCCTCACTTAGCAAGGCTTAAGGTCGTGCCTGGCATGGGGTTGGGTCGGGTGCCTACGTGGGGTAGGGCACAGAGCGCGGCTGTAGGCCAGGCACTGCAGTCAACCCCCTCTGCGCACAGCCTAAAGGGTTGGATTAACATAAGGTAATTAAATATTACTTAATGTTTAAGAAACCCTAGAAATTCACAGAAAAATACAAAGATTACAGGGATGTTATAGTTGGGAAACAGAATTTTTCAAATCCTTAGAAATTCACAAAAATACAAAGGTTGGAGGGACATTATAGTTAGGTTCATATTTTACACACACAAACTATAGAAATTCAACAGGTTTTTCTTTGCTTTTTTTTTTAGAGTTTTATATAGCACAAACTAGACCCGAAGATATCAGGTATCAGAGCATTAAACATGAGCACCAGTTTTGATACAGATGGACACATTCATTTTTTGTTAACCATGGGGAGATTAAGTGATTTGCCCAGAATCACAGGATGTTGAGCGTCTTTGACGAGACTTGAACCCGGTTCCCCAGTTTCGAGGTTGCACACTCTAGCCTTAAGGATACATCCTCTCCCCACGGCAGTTATAGTTTTTCTTATCTCAAGAAACTAAAACTCATGTCTTGCCATGCACTGCTACTTACCCCACATAGTACATCAGTAACGACATCTTGTATGACATAATTCATAATATCACTGTAACATTTGCAATAAAAATTATATAATTATAATAATACACTGAAAAAAACACAGGTTTCAGGGACGCTATAGTTAGAAATTAGCATTTTAAAAAAAAAACCTTAGATATTCACTGAAAAAAACCACAGGTTACAGGAACGTTATAGTTAGTCTGGCATTTCACTCGTACAAATCCAGAGAAATTCAGCCATTAAAGTTTATTGAGCTAACTATAACTTGCGCTTCCCCAATGCACTGCTGATGAGGTCACATATTACATCACTATATCACATATGTGGTCAGTGACATCACTGATGACATCTCAAATGACAATGATATGGAGAAAAAGCATTTTGGGACCCCCTTTTTCTCGGCCGCTGTCCGACGAATCACCCCAAATCTTTCAACACAGGAGCTGACCTGACCGCCCCATTAGTTTTTAATATTTCTCGAAGATTCATCAAACGACACCAAAGATATTGGTAAAAGAAAAAACGTTTTTTGAATACAAACAAGGTCCTAACTATAACTAACTACTGGCAACTACCAGTAGTATAAATATATATGTATATACACACCCACACGCAGAAAGAAAGTATTGATTCCTCCACATATTATTTCAGTGTGATCTCTGAGCACGGATCTGATGCCAGGAGTGTTGCTTACTCTTCTGAGGACAGCGGTTAATGCTCCTAAGGTAACAGTCTTTCAGGACTGTTCGCAGGTGTAGACCTGGGTTTCCTTGGTGACTGGAACAGGTCTGTCCTCACATGTTCTCTGGAAGCTTGGAGCTCTCAGTTGGCCCCGTCTGTGGCCTGTAAGCACACCTCGCACGTTTCTAAGTTCACCAGCCGCACCTGTAATGCTTGCACCGGAAGTACATGGTATGAAAAGTGTCCTAGGTAGTACTTGTCCAGAATGGCAGCCAGGGGAGAAGCAGGGCAGATGATGGCTGGAGACCGCTGGCTGAGCAGGGAGAAGCCCCAGCTCTTGGACACACCCTCTATGTAAATCAGCTTGATGGCTCACACATTCAGAATCACTTCATGCAAATCAAATGAGACGTGTTTGTTTACATATGGAAAACAAGGTGTCTTGGGCTCATGGCTATAAATATCTTGTTAGGTCCAAGATAAAGGCCTGGTGTTTACAGGATGTACTTCTGGGTCAAAGGCCAAGCCCTGTGTTTGCATGATCCCTTGCAGGGCCTGCAGACCAGATTCCTGGTGACCTCTGTGGGTCACCAGCCAGGGCCTGCATGTCACACACTGACATGTGCAGGGCTCACTGGTCACACACACCCTGTATACTTGTCACGGCAGGAAGTCTGGCCAGTATGTTAGCCAGGGTCAGCAGCTGGGGTCACAGATCACGCCTAGCAGCTTAGGCTAGGTCACGCCCTGCCTGCAGAATGTAAGCCAGGGTCAGCAGCTGGGGTCATAGGTCGTGACCTGCATGCAGGATACTCTGCTCGAGCATTTATGCCAGGATACTCTGTCGGGGTCAAAGGTCGACCCGTGCATGTTAGGCAGTATCGCTTGGAGTCATGGGTTCCACATTGGATTCTGGGTTTCTGTTTAGTGATTTCTTTACTCTGATTTTCTCAGTGCACCCTCTTCCTGCATCTGGGGACAGGTGTGCACTTCACTGCATTGTACTCTGAGCCTGCACAGGCACTTCACTGCACTCTACAGCGGCTCACTTCACTGGACTCTACCTGTGGGTCGAGCTGAGGACAGGCGTACATGTCACTGCACTCTACATGTGAGCAGAGTATGAGGCAGAGGCACATTTCACTGCACTCTATCTGTGGGCTGAGCCAGGGACAGAGGTACATGTCTACTCTACCTGAGAGCAGAATGGGGGCGGGCACAGGTAACCCTGGGCAAAGCACTGGAGCGCTATGTGGCGCACACGCAAAATGGCCGCGGCAACGTGAGGCTCCCGCAGTCCGGGGATAGATCCGGCATTTATCCTGTGTTTCCAGCCCGAATTTAAGCCCTAAAGTGTTTCTGCTGACTGGAGAAAAACTGGTGGCAGTACCGAAGCGCTAACTTTCTTGTTCTCGATCGCGCCACGGGCTGGCTGGCGGCTGGAGGCTTTCTGCGGGGTGCGCTGTCCCGATGTGTGGAGCCTGAAGGCGGCTGTGAGACCTACGCCAGCACCGTGGTTCCCACGTGGCGGACGGGCCCTGTGGCGGTGCACGATTGCACAGTTGAGGAACGGCGTAGTGTGAGTACATCGGGGGCACTGAGTGGTGGACTGTCGATATTTCGGCTGTCTTAAGCAGCGATTTCAGGATCCTTTGGCAGCGGACAGCTTGGCAGGCATGGAGCGACCCTATCTAACTCTCCCTCACTGGGTGGCAAGATGGCGGCGATGGCGATACGGGCCTGAAGTGCATTGCCAGTGTGGTATTGTACATACTGCTGCGGGCTGTTTGGGTCCAGGTGTGCGGCTGGCATCAGTTCACCTGCCTGTGTGGCGAAAGCGGAGGCACCTTCCCCCTTTTGGAGCCGCTTACTGGCCCTGGCCTGAGGAATAGTACGGCGCGGAACGCTTCTTTTTCTCACCGGTCTGTGCAGTGTGAGGGTGCCCGGCTGGGGGGAACAGCCGGATTAGCTGCTCCGTCGCCCCTGAGCGCGACTACTGAGGAGGAAAGGTGAAATGAGACAGACATTTTGACACGACGCAGGACCTAAAACTGGTGTGGACGAACTGTACGGCGCCCCTTGCACGCTGAGTCGGTGGTTCTCCTGTTCCTACATCAGGGTGTGCGACATTGCCGGACCCCATACTGTAGACACTGGCATATTACCAGCTGTGGTGATCTTTGGACAAAATACTATAGGTTTACTGTCTTGGAGTCTATTGCAGAGGACTTGCCATAATATCCTTGTTTAGGCGGGGCGGCTTTGGCAGGTAGGCTTGCGTGCTGCTGCTTATAGAGCGACATCAACATAGTCTCCACGTGGGCCTCAAGAACCTTATCATTGGGTTAGGATACTACAACATGGGCAAGAATAGCCGATAAGGTAGATACCCTTACCACTCGTATGGATTCTATTGCCCGCAAGATAGATGCACATGACGATAGACTTAAGGAGGCGGAAAAAAGAATATCCGACGCAGAAGATTTCACGGAACTGCTCAAAACAGCTATGACGCAAATGGATAAACTAATGCGTATCATAGATGCCAAGAATGAGGATATTGAGGCTCATAGCAGACGGAACAATATGCAAATTATAGGTGTACCGGAGAGTACCAACACAGGCCGTCTGGAGCACTATGTAGAGAGGATGTTGACTGCGATTGCTGGCGAGGGACTGCTCTCACCCCAATTCATAGTTAAAAGGGCGCACAGGTCCCTGGGCCCGCAACCGCCTCCTGGGGCCAATCCTTGGCCCATTGTCGCCCGATTATTAAATTTTCGGGATAGGGATGTGGTCTTGAAAGTGGCTTGTGAGAAGAAACAACTCACCTACGAAGGAGTACAATTCACCCTTTTCCCTGACTTTACTATGTGGGTGCAGGAGGAGAGGAGGAAATTTAACCCTGTGAAGCAGAAGCTCAGACGAGAGCAGGTGGACTACGCCCTACTATATCCTGCACGGCTTAGAGTGACACACCAAGGGAAGCAGACCATACATAAGACGCCTCAATCTGTGCAAAAATTCCTGAAAACACTGCGACGCTGAAAAGCACAGGATACAGCACAAGAGGATGCAGAAGGAGCGCCACTTTCTGATGTGGAGTGATGAAATGTGTACTGGCGCAGCAGGGCGGTATCAAACATGAGATATTGACTGCTTGACGAGGATGTGCTGTTTCTGTCTATAGGTTGAATGACTGTCTACTTGCTATGCTAACACTACTTTGCATAGAGACGCAAGGCCTTGTTTGATTGATTACCAGTTAAATTAATGGGTTGGGTAACACGTTTATATTTTGAACCGGACACCCTTGTCGCTTTATGGTCACTGACGGTTTTAGTCAGTTTCCAGTTCAGGGGCAAGGTTCGAGTGTGCTATCTGGTGAGATAACCCCAGTGGGAATACCCCTACTTTATTTTGCAATGTTTGATTTCTTGGGGAGGGATAGGTGGGATGGGGACATACTGGCATGTTTGGGATGTCAGTATGTGGGTGGGGGTGGGGGGAAGGGGGAAAGAATTGTTTATGGTACGCAGCACGAGGGTATGCGATGTGCGGAGACACAGAGCAACGTCTTGAGGAACAAGATGAGTTTCTTTTCTAATGTGCAGATCTGCTCTATAAGATCCTTGTATTATAATGTCTGGTGAGGGGACTGACTCGACCTTTACGATACTCTCCTGGAATATCAGAGGACTTAATGATGCTAGAAAATGTAGACAGGTGTTGGCATATTTGGACAGACACCAGGTGCAAATGGCACAATTACAAGAAATACATCTACCTCCCCACTCTGGTAGTACATTTGCTAGTAGATGGGCGGCTATTAGATTGTTCTCCTCCCTCTCGTCCTATGCTAGGGGGACTGCTCTATTAATCAAGAAGAACTTTCCATTTACGCTCCTTGGACAGATACTAGACCCAGGCGGGAGATATGTTATTTTATGGGGGAGGCTGGATGATGAAACTGTCACCATTGCCAATTGCTATGCTCGAAATGTAGACACGCCAGATTTTTTACAACATTGTGGGGCAAAATAGTGCAAATTGGTTCCCTACACATTATATGGAGGGGGGGGGGGGGCAATTTCAACGTGGCACTAATCCCTGCACAAGATAGGGCGGATGGCCTAGCCCACTACAATAGTAAGGCGAGGGAGGCGCTGCAGGGCATTGGGGAGGAGGGGGGACTTGTAGATAGCTGGAGACACATTATCCTATGCGAAAGGAAGGCACACATTTCACCTCCTACACGGGCACATGGGCGCGGCTTGATTATTGGCTGATGTCCAAGGGCCTGACTAATGGGTTGATTGCTGCAACACACTTGGCCAGAACGTATTATGACCATTGTCCTGTATTGATTAAGCTGCAGATACCTGGGTATGATAAACCGAGGCCTGCCTGGCGTCTTCAGCCGGCCGCCCTACAAGGCACAGTTTTTCAAGAGGAACTCGGAGAAGAGATCAGGGATTTTTTTCCTCGTAATAAGGGGTCAGTGGACAGTGTCAAAATGGTGTGGGAGGCCTTTAAGGTCACCTTCCGTGGGTGTTGTATGGCCAAGAGTTTCGGGGTGCTGAGGGACATACAACAAAGGTTACAACCCTTTGGAAAGGGATTTAAAGGGGCTAGAAAGAAACATGCAATTTGGAGACATGGGGCATGCACAGAAGGACTTTAGAGCTAAGTTATCAGAATATGAGGAGGAAGCTGCGCGTGAAACCAAATTCCGGGGGCGATACTGGGTAGCGCAGAAGTATGGTGAAGGGGAGAGGCCTGGGAAGGCTCTTTCTGAGATCACTCGGAATGCCAGATGTAACACCAGTATATTGGAAATTATCAATCCGGAAGGTGAGACATGCCGGGATAATACTGGCATCTTGGATGCTTTCACAGCACACTGCACGCGCCTGTATACCACGAAAAACAATGGTGAAATAGATTTGGACGGATTCTTGGGTGAGATTGCATGATGCTGGCTGAGTGATGTTCATAGGACGTTTTTGAGTGCACCCTTGGAGCTTGACGAGATACGAGAAGCGATAATGTCTGAAGAATGGTAAGGTGCCTGGACTAGACGGGATGCCTGCGGAGTTTTATAAAGGATATATAGACATAATGGCCCCGGTATTGCGGGAAGTCTTCGAGGAATCGCTAGAGGTGGGGACACTCCCTCAATCTATGCGCGAAGTAGTGATAACATCTTTGTTGAAGCCAGGCAAGGATCCTAAGGTATGGAATTCTTACCGACCATTATCATTGATGAACTGTGATGTGAAGATTTTAGCTAAGGTGCTGGCGAATCGACTATCCCTGTTGATGACAAAAATAATACTGCCGGACCAATCCGGATTTGTTCCGGGAAGGGCAACTACCCATAATCTGCGCACTCTCTTCTCTCTTATATAAACAGTGGCACTGGAATTTCTGGTTGCTACTGTGTTTCCTGATGCCTCAAAGGTGTTCGATTCTGTGGAATGGCGATATTTATTTACTGTGCCTCAAAAAATGGGATTCCCTAAGATTTTCTTGTCCTGGATACAATTGTCATACACCAAACCTAGCGCTAAAATACTTATAAACGGCCATCTCTCTTCGTCTTTTCGTTAACGCGTGGCACTCGGCAGGGGTGTCCACTATCCCCACTCCTTTATGCCATTGCAATAGAGCCACTAGCGTGTAGACTAAGGCAACTGCATCAAGATGGCACGTTCAAATGCTTCCAGCGTCAAATCTCTATATCTCTTTATGCTGATGACGTAACGCTATATGTTACGGACCCTCAACACAACTTAAATGCTCTGTTATGGGAGTTCGTGGTCTTTGGTAGATTGTCAGGTGTTGCCATAAATTGGGGATAATCACAATTCTTTCCGATTACGTCTGCAGTCTCAGAGTTTCCACTAGATTTCCCCTTGGAATGGTGTCATTCTGATTTACGGTATTTGGGAATTCAGATATCCAAGGATAGGGGAGAGACGCTATGCTAAATTATGGCATTGCTATTACAAAATTGACTGAGACAGTTACGAAGTGGATATCCTTACCCCTGTCGTTGGCCGGCAGAGTCTAGCTTATCAAAATGGTTATATTGCCCCGTTTCTTATATCTTTTTCTTAATATTCCGTACTATCCGGGAGCCTTTTTTAAAAAAATGCTGCGTTCAGAACTGATTCGATTAGTATGGGGCGGGCGTCAACCACGGCTCAGATAGGCTGTCATGGCGCAACCATATGACAAGGGAGGATTTGATATCCCTGATCTCAAAACGTATTATATCAGTGCACAAGTGCATTATGCTTATCATTGGATGGCTCCCCCACCGTTCATGCCGCAACTTGCTGTGGGAGACTGGCTTGCTAGACCATACCCCTTAAGCGGTATTATACATGGCCCGGTTAGTATATTGGAGACGCCACCTACAACGGTGTCATGCACGATTGACGTGTGGCAGCGCATAGCACGAATGTTACAGGGTACATTACTATATGCACCGCGCATGCCCCTTACATATCACCCACGGCTAGTGCTTTTACAAGAACATGTGCCGGCGCCTACACATCGCTACCTGGGGGGACCTGTTTCTAGAGGGGGAATTTGGTACTGTGGCGCTTTTTTTTCAAGATAGCACTCCCACACCCTTGGAGATTTTTTATTATGCCCACTTAAGACAAGGTATGAGGGGCGCTCTTCCGGACTTCCAAAGAGAACCTGACAGCCTGGCTCCTTTGAACACTATTTTATGCACCACAGATGGAACGCACTTGGTGTCTAGTATATATAGTAGTCTTTGGGCACAAAGTCAGGGGGTGGAAGGTTCGGCTCGTGGACACTGGAGCACAGATTTGGGGAAAGAAATCACTGATGAGCAATGGCGATATTGTTGTGCGCTTACGGGTAACATTTCAACTAGCTGCATATTTAAAGTTATTCATTATAAATTTTTACAGCGGATATTTTACAACCCTGCAAAGAAACATAGGTTTCAACTCGCAGATACTGATTGTTGTGAAAGATGTAAACGGCCGGGTGCTGGTTTTATGCACTTAGCGTGGGAATGCCCAAGTATATGGCAATATTGGGTAGAGGTTCGCGGGGCCCTGGAGGATATGATGGATATCACATTTGATAGAGACCCCATTATTATGGTATTGAGATATACTGCACACATACCCAAGGGAAGTAGGAAGTTTTTAGACATTGCTATGCTGTTGGCTAAGCAGAGATTGGCATGTCGTTGGGGGAGAGGGAGGGCTCCGAAATTTAAAGAATGGATGACAGATATGATATATTGTCAGGAACAGACTGATATATATGCAGAGACTCAACCAATAACATCCAGACCCAAGGACATCTGGGGACCCCTAGAGGACTTTATACTACGCACGGGTACAGGGAACACTGACCAAGAGTCCCAAATCAATGCTCAGAGTATGGAGGACAAGGAGTAATATGTTCGCCATTCGTAGATATGTGCTTGGACAATTATTTGTAACCAAATGCTAATTAATCTAGAGCATTTCTTTAACAACCTATGATACGGAGACATGATATGCCATTCTACTATGTCTGTATATGCCATGCCTGTGTCTTAGATTGCAATGGGCCAATATTTGTCATTTGGAACATCGTCATGGAAGTATTATTATCCATCTGTACTGATTGTTATCCTTTTGCAGATGTCTCAGCACCTGATGTCTATATCTCCATGAAATTCCCATGTGACGCATGTAATGTTTTATATATATTGTCATCTCAAAATACCAAAAATAAAAGGTTGAAACTAAAAAAAAAAAAACCCTGGGGCAAAGCACTACGCTATGCTCGCGTAGTTTGCGAAGTTTGCGCTACTTCGCACTTTGCGAACTGCACGTAGCACAGTGCAAACACGCCTAGTGCGGTGCAGCGGTCATTTTTTGCTGGCTCGCTGTTGGACCCGGCCTTGTGGCGTGGTCCCACTCCTCCCGCATGGCGGGCCCCGGACTACCTCGAACCCTGTTCCCCGGCCGAGAGCAGCACCTTTCACCCGACACGAGAGCCGCCCCTCCGGGCAGCCACCAGCTCTCCCCCGATGGAACTCGGCCCACCCTCCTCAACACCCTCGGCTGGTCCGAACCCTATCCCAGACCACCATCTCAAACCCAGACTCCATCTTGGGCCCTCCATAACCAGTCCAAGTGGCCTCGGCCCGACCCCAGCCGCAGACCCAGCAAAGCCCCGACATCGAGGCACCACGATCCGGCCAGGGGGTAAAGAGGCCACTTGACGGATCAATGGGGAAAGAGTTTCGATGGTCCTCCAACCGTCCCCCGACGCCTGGTTTCGATCGCCCCCAGCCTCCCTGGGCGCTGGCTCCACCCCCCTGCTGGGTGTCTGGACACACACATCCCGGCCCCTCTGACCTCCAGGTGAGAGGGTCCGGACATCAAAGGACGCCAGACCTATAACTGGGGCAGCTCCGGAGCAGGTCGCCAGTTGTATCCTGGAGTCGAGAGACACCGAGACGAACTCATCCGCGTGGAACCCGTAACCACTTTGGAGCCCTGCTGGCGCTGCCGCGGCCCATCTTCATGAAACCATCTCTGGAGCCCTGCTGGCGCTGCCGCGGCCCATCTTCGTGAAACCATCTCTGGAGCCCTGCTGGCGTTGCCGCGGCCCATCTTCGTGGAACCATCTCTGGAGCCCTGCTGGCGCTGCCGCGGCCCATCTTCGTGAAACCATCTCTGGAGCCCTGCTGGCGCTGCCGCGGCCCATCTTCGTGAAACCATCTCTGGAGCCCTGCTGGCGCTGCCGCGGCCCATCTTCGTGAAACCATGTTTGGAGCCCTGCTGGCGCTGCCGCGACCAATATTCGTGAGACCATCTTTTGAGCCCTGCTGGCGCTGCTGCGGCCCATACCGAAGGACCCCCCAGCTCGAGGAATGAGAGCTGAGCGCAGGGTATCCCTGTACCAGGCTGGTACCAAGACTGTCCCGCTACCCCCTTCCCTCAGAGACTAAACCTGAAAGGATCCCTGGATCCCGTTACACCTGTATCATTACGATAACCTACCCTAAAGTATTGATAAAAATGTTGAGAACCTATCTTTGTGTGGTGTCCATCTTTAGGGGGTGATTGCTCGTCTGTACGATCCTAGGAGAGGAACCTCGCCAGGAGGCCTCTCGACTTCGCTCGGCTAGCCCTAGGATCCCCTTTCCAACATTGGTGGCAGGCGGTGTGATCCGAGCCGACGCAGATCGTACAGAGAGTGACTCGCCCCACTACGAACAGAAACACACGGCAACCATGACGACTAAAGAAACCGGACCAACCTCGGAGTTCCAGATGGAACGACTAGAAGATTATAGCCACAAAGAATTGAAGCAATTCTGCAAAGACTTGGTTATCGCTACCACAGGACTAAGCACCAAAGACGATCTCAAGCAGGCTCTGCAGACCTGGGTGGAGACAGGAGCGACGCCACCCCAGAACGAAGGCATCACAGTCCCAGAGAACATCACAGTCCCAGAGAATATCGCAACCCCTGCGGAGGAGAGAAACCCGGGCCTCTCCCACAAGGATGCCCGAGAACAAGAAAGGAGCCTGCTCCACGAATTAGACCTGGCTAGACTCCGCTTAGATGGGGAACTGCAACTGGCCGAAAAGAAGATAGCTCTTGAGCAGCTACGGCTACAGGGAGACCTGGAAGTGAAAAGAAGGCAGAGGGATTTGGAAGAGAAGAAGCTCGCGTACGAGCACGAGCGCGGTTTAAAGGAGCTGGAGATTAAGGCGAAAAACGGGGACACCGGCGTCTCCGGGAACCGGAGCCCCCCTCCCTCCACAGACACCAAGGTCCACATCCCCAAAGATGTCGTCCGAGAGTACTATAAAAACGACGACACCCAGCAATGGTTTAAGGCCTATGAGGCAGCCATGACCTCACACCGAGTACCACAAAAAGACTGGGGTGCCGGGTTGTGGCCGAGGTTCGTCAACGAGGGGAGAGACGCCCTGCTACAGCTCCCCGACGCCGAGATGACCTCGTACGAGCACATGAAAGCCGCCCTCCTCACTCGCTATGGGCTCACCCCCGAAATGTACCAGCAGCGATTCCGAGACTGCAAGAGGATTCCCGGTACCACCTGGGTGGAATATGTGAACTTCTATAGTAGAGCCTTAGAGGGGTGGATCAAGGGCAGCCAAGTCACCACCTACGAAAAATTGTTCAACCTCATTGTATGGGAACACCTCTCCAACAACTGTTTCGTCGAGCTCTGGCAGCATCTCCTCGACAGCAAACTGACTGAGCCCCGTAAACTCGCCATCGAAGCAGATCACTGGGAAAGCACCCGGGTCCCCCGGAACTGGATGGGAGACCAAGGCCGAGTTCACCAGCGATCCCACCATAAGCGAGGAGGAGGAGGAGGCCAGGGCCGGGGCAAGGACACTGCCACGGTGCCCCCCATCAACACTTCCCCTCCCCTGGCCGGAAGAGGAGCCCCCCCTGCACGACCGGGGCCCCGCTCGAACGTTATCTGCCACAGATGCCAGTGACCCGGTCATTACGCCAATGACCCCAACTGTCCCAGAAACCAGCCATCCGCAAAACCGCCAGATCGCCGCCGCCTCCCTGGGGGAGGAGCAAGGCGCAGAAGAAGAAGGAGACTATGAACAATCTCAGACCGAGTGGGAGCCCACAGTCATGTCCCTGGTATGTCTAGGCGAAAGAGACATGGTTCCCCGGGCCCCGATCCCGGCCAACATTCAGAAGTACAGCCAGTGGGTCACCATTAATGGACACCGGGCCGAAGCCCTCCGCGACACAGGAGCCAGCGTGATGGCCGTCTGTTGCCATCTGGTGACCCCAGATCAAATTTTGCCCAATGTACTGTGCCCAGTCCGGTCCGCGGATAATTCCGAGAGCCTGTGCCAGATGGCCCGCGTCCCCTTTGAGTGGGGAGGGGTGTCAGGTATGCTGAAAGTGACTGTCCGAGACGATGCCCCCGTAGACTGCCTCCTTGGGAACGACCTTGAGAGCTCCCCCTGGGCTGACGTCGAGCGGAGAGAGCACCTGGGGATGCTTGGCCTCCCCGAGTGGGTCTGTGCGACGACCCAATCCATGGCCGCCCGAGCCATCACCTCCACCGAAGAACCAGAATGGCCCGAGCCTCCGCCGCCCGTCGTCGCCGTAGACACCGACCCAGAACCCGGTCCACCGGGGCCCAACTTTGAAGAAGTTGCCCCGCTCAGCGACCTACCAGAACTGGCCCAGTGGCACCAAGAAGGTGGCCCCACTCGAGAACAGTTCCGTCAAGAACAAAAAATGTGTCCCTCCCTCAAGGGGATCCGGCAGCAAGCCGCAGCCCAGAGCACAGGGGATGCCTCAGGGGCCCACTGGGTCTATTGGGACCAAGAGCTCCTCTACAGCGAGCAGAAAATTGCCGAACTAGGGGCCAGCCGGGTACTGATGGTCCCCCTCCGATTCAGAGACTTCCTCCTGAACCTGGCACATGATGTGCCCCTTGCCGGGCACATGGGGCAGGACAAAACTTACAGCCGCTTGGTGACCCACTTCTACTGGCCCAAGATGAGGAACGATGTGATCAACCACTGCCGGGCTTGCCCCACCTGCCAAGCCAGCGGGAAGAGCGGCGGAAAACTAAAAGTCCCCCTGCAACCTTTTCCTGGAATCCCGGACATCCCAAGGTCACCGGTTCATCCTCGTCCTGGTGGACCATGCCACCCGCTATCCTGAGGCTGTCCCTCTCTGGACCGTAACGGCCCCTGTGGTGGGCCAGGCCCTGATGGGGATCTTCTCCCGGGTGGGCTTCCCCCGAGAAGTCGTCAGTGATCGGGGCACGAACTTCATCTCACGCTACATGAAGACCCTATGGCAGCAATGCGGGGTCACGTACAAATTCACGACCCCCTACCACCCCCAAGGGAATGGGCTGGTGCAACGCTTCAATCGCACCTCAAGGGGATAATCATGGGCCTAGAGGAGCCCTTACGACGCCAATGGGACGTGTTGCTACCCTGCCTCCTCTTCGCCTATCGGGATGTCCCCCAGAAGTCCCTGGGATTCAGCCCCTTCGAACTATTGTACGGGCACCCGGTCCGGGGTCCCCTAAGCTTGGTCAAAGAAGGATGGGAGGTGACCGCCCAAGACGCCCCTCCCGACGTGTACCGGTATCTCCTAACCCTCCGGAACCAGACTCAGCAGTTCCGGGAACTGCCAAAGCCAACCTCGAAGCCAGCCAAGAAGACATGAAACGCTGGTACGATCAAAACGCATCATCTATCGAGTTCGAGCCGGGACAACAGGTCTGGGTCATGTCCCCGGTCGAACCATGTGCCCTCCAGGACAAATGGACCGGGCCCTTCAAGGTGGTGGAACGCAAGAGCCCCGCCACCTACCTAGTGGACATGGAGTCCCCCAGGAACCCCCTCCGGGTCCTTCACGCCAACCGACTCAAGCCTCACTTTGTCCGCTCAGAACTTAGCCTCCTAATGGCTACCGACGGCGGGGCTGAAGATGACTCCGAGCCCCTACCAGACCTCCTGAATGCCCTCGAAAAAGACGGCTCCGTAGAGGGAGTCCACCTCTCTTTCACCCTGACCCCAACAACGCCGAGATTGCCAAGAGCTATTGGAACAATTTGCTGATCTATTCTCTTTTACCCCCGGGGTCACCCCATGGTGCGTCCACGATGTCGACACAGGGGATAGCCCACCTGTGCGACACTGGGCCTACAGAGTTCCCGATCGAGTGCGAGCCTGCATCCAGTCAGAAGTGTCAAAAATGCTGGCTCTAGGGGTGGTCGAGCCCTCCGACAGTCCATGGGCCAGTCCTGTTGTCCTGGTCCCCAAAGCCGCCGCCCCTGGTGTCGCCCCCGAACTCAGGTTTTGGGTGGACTACCGGGGCCTGAACGCCGTCACCCGAACAGACGCTCATCCCATCCCCCGGGCTGATGAACTGATCGACCGCCTGGAGGCGGCCCGTTACCTGAGCACCTTTGACCTGACCGCGGGCTACTGGCAGATCGGACTCACGCCAGGCGCGATCCGCTTTCTCCACCCCCGATGGCCACTACCACTTCAGGGTAATGCCTTTCGGAATGAAAAACGTCCCTGCCACGTTCCAGAGACTGGTGAATAAGGTGCAGGCGGGACTTGAGGAGTTCAGTGCCGCCTACCTGGACGATATTGCGGTGTACAACCTCCACTGGGCTGAGCACCTCCAACACCTCCAGGAAGTTTTGGCCGCCCTCCGCCGGGCCGGATTAACTATAAAGGCCAGCAAATGCCAGATCGGCCAAGGTTCCGTGACCTACCTGGGGCACCAAGTGGGAAGCGGCCAGGTGGCCCCCCTCCAACCCAAGATCGACGCCATCATGGCCTGGGAGCCCCCGATCACCCAGTCAGAGGTCCGAGCCTTCCTGGGGCTCACTGGGTATTATCGGCGCTTCATAAAAGACTATGGTAGTATTGTGGGCCCCCTCACGGAGCTCACTTCCAAAAGACAACTACAGAAGGTGCACTGGACACCCGAGTGCCAGACCGCCTTTGAGACCCTCAAGACAGCGGTGTGCACTGCCCCGTGCTCCAAGCCCCTGATTACAGCCGAGAATACATAGTGCAAACGGGCGCCTCCGATCACGGCGTCGGGCGGTTCTCTCACAAGTCAACACCGAGGGAATTGATCAGCCGGTGGCCTTCATTAGCCGACGTCTGCTGGCCTGAGAACAGCGCTGGAGCACCATTGAGCGGGAGGCCTTCGCAGTGGTGTGGGCCCTCAAGAAGCTCCGGCCCTATCTCTTCGGCACCCACTTCCGGGTACAAACTGACCACCAACCTTTGCGGTGGCTGATGCAGATGCGAGGGGAGAACCCGAAGTTGCTGCGTTGGTCCATCTCCCTACAAGGGATGGACTTCACTGTAGAACATCGCCCAGGCAACGACCACGCCAACGCAAACGGCCTGTCCCCCTTCTTCCGCCTCGGCGAGGAGAATACCCAAGAAGATGGGTGACTCTCCCTGCCTTCAGCTGGGGGGGACGTGCGTTGGACCCGGCCTCGTGGCGTGGTCCCACTCCTCCCGCATGGCGGGCCCCGGACTACCTCGAACCCTGTTCCCCGGCCGAGAGCAGCACCTTCCACCCGACACGAGAACCGCCCCTCCGGGCAGCCACCAGCTCTCCCCCGATGGAACTCGGCCCACCCTCCTCAACACCCTCGGCTGGTCCGAACCCTATCCCGGACCACCATCTCAAACCCAGACTCCATCTTGGGCCCTCCACAACCAGGCCTCGTGGCCTCGGCCTGACCCCAGCCGCAGACCCAGCAAAGCCCCGACATCGAGGCACCACGATCCGGCCAGGGGGTAAAGAGGCCACTTGACGGATCAATGGGGGAAAGAGTTTCGATGGTCCTCCAACCGTCCCCCGACGCCTGGTTTCGATCGCCCCCAGCCTCCCTAGGCGCTGGCTCCACCCCCCTGCTGGGTGTCTGGACACACACATCCCGGCCCCTCCGACCTCCAGGTGAGAGGGTCCGGACATCAAAGGACGCCAGACCTATAACTGGGGCAGCTCCGGAGCAGGTCGGCAGTTGTATCCTGGAGTCGAGAGACACCGAGATGAACTCATCCGCATGGAACCCGTAACCACTTTGGAGCCCTGCTGGCGCTGCCGCGGCCCATCTTCGTGAACCCATCTCTGGAGCCCTGCTGGCACTGCCGCGGCCCATCTCCGTGAAACCATCTCTGGAGCCCTGCTGGCGCTGCCGCGGCCCATCTTCGTGAAACCATCTCTGGAGCCCTGCTGGCGCTGCCGCGGCCCATCTTCGTGAAACCATCTCTGGAGCCCTGCTGGCGCTGCCGCGGCCCATCTTCGTGAAACCATCTTAGGAGCCCTGCTGGCGCTGCCGCGGCCCATCTTTGTGAGACCATCTTTTGAGCCCTGCTGGCGCTGCCGCGGCCCATACCGAAGGACCCCCCAACTCGAGGATTGAGAGCTGAGCGCAGGGTATCCCTGTACCAGGCTGGTACCAAGACTGTCCCGCTACCCCCTTCCCTCAGAGACTAAACCTGAAAGGATCCCTGGATCCCGTTACACCTGTATCGTTACGATAACCTGCCCTAAAGTATTGATAAAAACGTTGAGAACCTATCTTTGTGTGGTGTCCATCTGTAGGGGGGTGATTGCTCGTCTGTACGATCCTAGGAGAGGAACCTCGCCAGGAGGCCTCTCGACTTCGCTCGGCTAGCCCTAAGATCCCCTTTCCAACACTCGCGGTCCTCAAAGTCAAGTTGGCAACCCCAAGCAAGCAAAAGGACATCCCGGCGAGACTTTCTCCTTGTTCGCGATCAGCAACATCAAGTTGCCGATAGCGAGCGTGGAAAATAAACCTCCCAGTGAGATTCTCAAAGTGGGGAGGTCAGGTTTCTCATTGCGAGTGGTCGCGTATGCTCGCGACGGCTCACAATGAGAAACTATCAGTCTGCATTGAGAAAGCTGCCGCTCGAGTAAAAATCTACTCGAGCAGAAGTAAAAGACAGCTCGCACTGTGCAAGATGCCGTTTTCAATGATTGCATAGTGTGGACAAGCATTCGGCTCTGTGCAATCATCGCAAACAGGGTACTACACAGTTCGCGTAGTGCTACGCATAGCTCATGTAGTGCAAAGTGCACTTCGCGTAGCTACGCGTAGCGCTACTTTGCGAACTACGCCCAGTGTTAGGCACAGGTGTACACGTCACTGCACTCTACATGTGAGCAGAGTCTGGGACAGAGGTGCACGTCACTGCACTCTACATGAGAGCAGAGTCTGGGACAGAGGTGCACGTCACTGCATGCTACCTGTTGGACAGGCCCCAGAAACGGGCTCGCTCCCTCCCCGCATGACAGAGCCAGGGCACCGACCCTCCAGAAGCTACCCACAGAAGTCACCCGTGACCCGTCCCACACGGGACGCCTGCCCCGAACATCTCTGTATCACTGGCCCGGGCCACCGCCAGCACCATTGCCCGGGCCCAGCCGCCATCTTGGACACTGCACCACGAGGCCGCGTGGCCTCAGCTCGACCCTAACCCTGGGCCTGGCCAGGCCCCGACATCCCGGCACCACCATCCACCCAGGAGGTGAACGGACCACTTGGCAGGTCAATGGGAGAAAGGAGTGTCGATGGCTCTCCCCTGCCAGGTGCCGATCGCCCCCAGCCTCCCCGGGCGCTGGCTCCACCCCCCTGCTGGGTGTCTGGACTCCCTCATCCCGGACCTCCAGACCTCCAAGTGCGAGGGTCCGGACATCAAAGGGCGCCAAACCTATAACTGGGGCAGCTCCAGAGCAGGAAGGCAGTTGCATCCTGGAGTCGAGAGACACCTAGAAGAACTCATCCTTGACGGACTGCTGGCGCTGCCGCAGCCCTGCCTTGTGAACTGTCGTCCTGCCTGCTGGCACTGCCGCGGCCTTCTGCAACCTTCATCCTCGTCGGGACCTGCTGGCGCTGCCGCGGCCCGTTGCAACCACCATCTTCGTCGGTACCTGCTGGCGCTGCCGCGGCCCGTTACCATCTACGATCTCCTCTGGACCTGCTGGTGCTGCCGCGGCCCGACCTCCTAGAACGCCGAGCTCGAGGTTTGTGAGCTAACCATCATTTCATCCACTACCAGTTGGTAACAAGACTGTCCCGCTACCCCCTTTTTCTTCCAAGAGACTAGAACCGAGGGGACCCCTGTGCCCAGACCTCCTTGTACCATACTACCGTACTTCAAGATTTGCTTATAAAAAACGTTAAACCTTATCTTTGTGTGGTGTCCATCTGTGGGGGGGAAGTTACTTGTCTGTACGATCGCTGGAGAGGCTCTCCCCGGAGACCTCTCCCCCTGGCCTCGGCCGACCCTCCAGGTCCCGTCTAACACTACCTGTGAGCAAAGTCTGGGACAGGTGTGCATGTCACTGCTCTACATCTCAGGACAGACCTGGGGTCAGGCACGCACTTCACTGCACTCTAACTGTGGCAGGTTCTGGGACAGTGGTGCACATCATTTCACTCTACTGGTGTGGAGAGGCTGGGACAGAGGTGCACATCACTGACCTCTACCTGTGTGCAGAGTCTGGGACAGAGGAGCACGTCACTGCACTCTACCTGTGTGCAGAGTCTGGGACAGAGGTGTAGATCACTGAACTCTACCTCCGAGCGTGCACAGGCACTTCACTGCACTCTACCTGTGGGCAGAGCCGGGAACAGCAGTGAGCTAGAGACAGAGGTGCACGTCACTGCATTCTACCTGTGGGCAGACCCATGGACAGTGGCACAATTCACTACACTCTACCTGTGGGCACAGCATTGAACAGAGACAGACTTCACTGCACTCTGTTTCGGGGCAGAGTTGAAGACAGACGCTCACTTCACTGCACTCTACCTGTTAAGTAGAGCCGCAGTACAGGCGCACACTTCACTGCACTCTACCTATGAGCAGAGCAGGGAACAGAGGTGCATAACCCTGCACTCTACCTGTGGGCAGAGTCTGAGACAGAGGTGCACTTCACTGCATTCTACTTGTGAGCAGAGTCTGGGACAGAGGTGCACGTCACTGCACACCACCTGTGTGCAGAGTCTGGTAAAGAGTTGCACGTCACTGCACACCACCTGTGTGCAGAGTCTGAGACAGAGGTGCACATCACTGCACACTACCTTTGAGCAGAGTCTGGGACAGAGGTGTACATCGCTGAACTCTACCTCTGAGCGTACACAGGCACTTCACTGCACTCCACCTAAGAGAAGAGTCTGGGACTGACGCGCTCTTCGCGGCACTTTACCTGGGGGCCGAACCAGGGACAGACTCACAGTTCACTGCACTCTACCTGTGGGCAGAGCCGTGGATAGGCGTGCAATTCACTGCACTCTACCTGTGGGCAGAGCTGTTGGGGACAGGGGTACACTTCACTGCATTCTACCTGTGGGCAGAGTCAGGGAGAGAGGTGCAAGTCACTGCACTCTACCTGTGGGCAGAGTCTGGGACAGAGATGCAAGTCACTGCACTCCATCTCTGATCGTGCACAGGCACTTCACTGCACTCTACCTTTGGGCAGAGGCAGGGAGAGGCACGCACTTCACTGTACTGTACCTGTTAGACTTGGCCCTTCTGGCAGGTTCACCCCTGAACTGTTTGCCTTTTGATATTACATAATTATAGTGATTTCTGGTCTTAGCGCACTTTGACACTGTGTTCCAGTGTAAAGTGTGCGCGCTCCCTGAGTGCGTGCGGTGAGAGTGGCCTGCCCTCCCATAGGAATGCATGGGGAATATGTGTGTCAATGGTAGTTCCTGATGCGTCAGGAGTGCAAGGTCGAGTTTGGTATGTGCGGACTTGTATAATTAAATGCTGCGAGATGATGTGCGTGGATTTATTGTGTCTTGTGTGAAAGTGCCACTTCTAGAAGTTGTCCTGCCTGTGCAGTAAATGTGAATTGACTGTCTGGCTTGTGATTGGCTGGAGCTGGATGGTGTGCCTGGCTCCTGGAGTCAGGATGGGTCTGCCCTGGTGGTGAATGGAGGGATCTGCATGTTGATGGGAGGGAGGAGAGCTCCTGGGACCTGAATAGGGCTGGGCCTTCCCTCAACAATGCTGGCTCCACCCCCTGTGGTGTGTCTGATGTCCCTGGCCTGTCCTGTGAATAGAGAGAGGGGCTGAGCAAAACAAAGTGCTCAGGAACCAGTTGCATCTGGTTCGCCCCTTGCCTGTACCTTTGGAGACAAGGAATTTTTGTGTGTAAAAAGAGGCTGTGAACTCATGTTAAATGTTCTTGTTTCCTGACTTAAATATACCAGGGGCATGCTGCTGCTGGGGCCCAGGGGAAGGCTTGTCTCCCTGGGCCCTGCCCAGCCCCTGGATGCCTGGATACCTGGAGTTCTTGCTTGGTTCCTAACAGGAGGGGGCTTGCTGCTAGTGGGGCCCAGGAGTGACCCCCATGGGGGCTGTCTCCTTGAGGGAGTGCCCTGTGTGCTGGCCCCTGGGCCCTGCATTGCCCCTCCTGATGCCCAGGACCTCTGGGACCCCATTTTGCTCTAGGGGGATCCTTCTTTTGGGGCTTTTGTAGCTGTTGTGCCCCAGCGCCTGGTAGGTGCTTTATTTTACATTTATAGGCAGAGCGCTGTCGTGTTCTCTCGGGGGGAAGCGCTTCTGCCCTTTTGTGGCCCTTGCGGGTGCCCACCCCGCTTATTTTATTAATCCGAGAGCAGGTGCCCACCCCGCATATTTGTGAGCCTTAACGGGTGCCCACCCCGTCTCTACTTTTATTTTGGACTTCGAGGGGGCCCACCCCTCGTTATTGCCCCCGAGAAATCACAGCCGCAGTCGCGGGCGAAACCGGAAGTCAGGCAGCATTGCGCCTGGCGGTAGGCTTGACTTCCGGGTTGTCAAAGGAAGTCCCGCCCGCCACTGCGCTGGGATTGGCCGGCACCCGGCCGGAAGAGGAGACTGCTGCCCCGGAGCCACGAAGGTTTCACACACTAATTCCTGGTCCCGAGATGGGGGACCGGGTGAAGACCGGATGAAGTGGGCGCATTGTGAAGGCGGGGATCCCATGAGGAGAGAGAGCCCCGCAAAGCGCTACTGCCGCCTTAGGAAGAGAGAGCCTCCCCCACACCAAGCCGGTGAGTGAAGCCTGCAAGGGGGAGGGTAGTGGGGAAGCACCACGCCGGTGCCTCCCTCCAGGGCAGCCGTGCTTGCTAGAGGGCTGCCCCAACGAGAACCTTGTTCGCGGAGCCCTGGGAAGTGGGGCTCCCTGTTCCACAGCACCTGAGGAGGGATCTCCCGAGCGGCCCCGTCTTGCAGCGGGCCGCTTCCCAGTGGAACTCAGAGTTAGGGCGGCCCCGGATGGCAGTGGGCCGCCCCCGCATTTTACGGAGCCATGTGTGACTCCAGCGATGGCCACAATGATCGAGGAGATCCCAGTGGGGGTCCCGAGGGCCAGGGGCCCCGTGTTCTTGCCCCTGAGGGCCCCCAGTGATTTCCAGAACCCAGATGGCTCCCAGAGGGCACAGTCGTGCCAGGGCCCATGTTGTCATGTACCCCACAGTTCTTTAGGGGACACCTGCTATTTCTAGAGCCTAGAGGGCTCCAACGTGTTGGCGCAGTTCTGTCCTAAGGGCCAGTAAGGGCCCCTGTTGCAGTTTGCTTCCCAGCTGCCCAGCAAGTAGTGGGCAGCTGCACCATTTAGATTTTTCTGTCTAGGGACATGTCTCTGGACTCAGGAGTGAGGCGCACTCCTTCGCCCCTACTTTGGTCTTCCACAGCTGCGCAGCACTTAGTGCCTGCTGCAGCGTTTCGGCCCCTTGCTATTGTCCTCAGCTGCCCAGCAAGTAGTGGGCAGCTGCTACGTTTAGGTTTTGGCGCAGTGGCGCAACCTCGACCCTAATGTGATTTATGTGCTATGCTGATTTATGTGCTGATGCTTTGGGTGTTAGGAAATGTACTGTGTGTAGTATGATTTGCGCACCCTGTATTCTGATACCTCTAAATGTGTTCATGCTTGGAAGGTTGTTTTACCTAGTATAGTTATGCTAGTGAGTTCATGGTTCCCTGCGTGATATATGCCTAAGGTGGTTAGGATTGCGTATGATGTACTTACCTTCTACCAGTGGTTACTGGTTGTGTGCTACATTTGCTATTTGGTGCTACAATTGTTCTATGTTCTAAGTGCTAGTTCTACCAAGTGCTTATTCCTGAGAATTGGTCCATGTGGCCCTGTCCTATGTACATAACCCCCTGTAAATTCCGCACGTGCCAGTGGCACAGTGTAAATTGTGTGTTTATTATCTAATTTGTTTGGTGTAATACAAAGGCTATTTTTATATATAACCTTGTGTGGAGTTTCCTTTGTGGTGGGCCTTGGGTGTTGTTGCTGGGTGCGCGCGCAAACGCTTTACACATCGCCTCCGGGATAAACCTGACTGCTCGTGCCTAGCTACCAAGGGGGTGAGCTGGGGTTATCTTTGGCGGGTGACTTCCTTGCCCTGACTAGAGTGGTGGTTTCTGCCTGGCTTTGTCGCGAGCCTCAGCCAACCAGAAATCGCCATTTTTAACAGGACCTGTGGGCATCGTCTGGGACATGCGAGCACTTCACTGCACTCTACGTGTGGACAGAGCCAGGGACAGAGGCACACTTTGCTGCACTCTTCCTGTGGGCACAGTCAGGACAGGCGGGCACTTCACTGCACTCTACCTGCGGGCAGATCCGGGGTCCGGCATACACTTCACTGTACTCTACCTGTGGGCAGACCTGAGAACAGGCGTGTACTCGACTGCTCTCTACCTGTGAGCAGAGTCGGGGCAGATGTGCATTTTACTGCACTACAGCTGCACCTGTGAGCAGGGTCAGGGACAGATGTGTACTTCACTAAACTCTAGCTGTGGGCAGAGCAGGGGACAGATGTGCACTTCACTGCTCTCTACCTGTGAGCAGAGTCGGGGCAGATGTGCATTTTACTGCACTACAGCTGCACCTGTGAGCAGGGCCAGGGACAGATGTGTACTTCACTAAACTCTAGCTGTGGGCAGAGCAGGGGACCAACGTGCACTTCACTGCACTCTATCTGTGAGCAGAGTCTGGGACAGAGGTGCACTTCACCGCACTCTACCTCTGAGCGTGCACAGGCACTTCATTGCACTCCACCTAAGAGAAGAGTCTGGGGCTGACGCGCTCTTCACAGCACTTTACCTGTAGGCCGAACCAGGGACAGACTCACAGTTCACTGCACTCTACCTGTGGGCAGAGCTGTAGGGGACAGGGCTGCACTTCACTGCATTCTACCTGTTGGCAGAGTCTGGGACAGAGATGCAATTCACTGCAATCTATCTCTGATCGTACACGGGCACTTCACTGCACTCTACCTGTGGGCAGAGCTGGGATAAAGGTTTACGTCACTGTACTCTACCTTTAGGCAGAGGCAGGGAGTGGTGCGCACTTCACTGCACTCTACATGTGGGCAGAGCCAGGGACAGAAGCACCCTTCCCTGCACTCTTCCTGTGGGCACAGCCAGGAAAGACGTGCACTTCACTGCATTCTACCCGCGGGCAGATCCGGGGACCGGCATACACTTCACTGTACTCTACCTGTGGGAAGACCTGGGAACAGGTGTGTACTCGACTGCACTCTACCTGTGAGCAGAGTCGGGGCAGATGTGCATTTTACTGCACTACAGCTGCACCTGTGAGCAGGGCCAGGAACAGATGTGTACCTCACTAAACTCTAGCTGTGGGCAGAGCAGGGGACAGACGTGCACTTCACTGCACTCTACCTGTGAGCAGAGTCTGGGACAGATGTGCACTTCACCGCACTCTACCTGTGAGCAGAGCCAGGGACAGGCGTGCATGTCACTGCACTGTACCTGCAAGTAGAGCCGGGGACAGGCGCACATTTCACTGTACTGTACTGTACCTTTGGGCAGACTCTGGGACAGAGGTGCACGTCACTGCCCTATACCCGTGGGCAGAGTCTGGGACAGATTTGCACTCCACTGCACTCTACCTGTGAGCAGAACTGGGAACATTAACGTCGTAGTTTACAGAAATTAGCCCATGTCAGCAGGGGTACTGAAACTGAGTAAACATGCAATTGATGAAGTACCTGGCAAGGTATTGGCACGTGTGCTTTCATCTTTTTATGCTTCAGAGTTACTATGAAGGAACCTTGACTTTGCAGTGGCGTAGAAGCAGCCCACGCATACACTTTGGTATTCAACGGGGTTAAACGATGCACCGGGGGCAGTTCATTGTACTTTTCTTCAGGCATAATATTTATTGGCGCGCCCCTGTTTATGATGAAAGGTATGGAGCACCCATTCTCTTTCAGTGTGATCTTGGGACAGTGTCCAAATGAATTTCACACTTTCACTTGTCAACCAAGATTCGACCTGCATTCTTCCTTGTACGGAGCTAATCCTACATGCGCATGTCGTTCAGCAGTCAACATTGACATTACGCACCCATTTTCCTCACTGTTGCTTGACAATGAAGGTGACGAGCACTAAGACGAAGAATTTGATGACAATCGATGTGGTTCAGTTTCTACTTGCCTCAACTGATGTTGTTGCTTGGCCTTGTGGGCGCACATAGAGCATCTGGAAAGTTCTAGCATCCATTTTATTTACCGATATGACGCACCTGATCTCTCCTCCATTTTGTTTTCTCGACATGGCATACTTGACTTTCCCTTTCTCTGCAAACTGTTAACAAATAGTTTTCCTTCCCACAGCCTTTGCATATTTGTCCACTGGCAGGAGATTTACCTTCATGTGGAAAGGAAACTCCATATTGAAAACACAACTTCTATTTTTTAAGGACATTAATTTATGGCCTTCCACCTTATATTTAACTTACTTTTCACACTCAGGGAAAATTCATTTTGGGCCATTCTGACCTCCATGTTTGTTGGTTGTCTGTCAGCTCTTTCCTCCACTTTAGCTGCCAGGAGTACCCGCTCCAAGCTGAGTGTCTCTTTCAACATTCACCACCTGACGTAATCGGAGAGGCAACCATTGATTACTCTGAGACGCATATCCTCTTCATCGTTGCAAACTCATGGAACTTTCAGTGCTTTATGAGTGAATCAAGTCTTTCTACAAACTCATCCTTCGTTTCACCAGCTCTCTGCCTTTCCTGACTTAAAATGAACCTTTCATAGTCGACATTCGGCACTGGATGGAACTTGGTGTTTAACACTTCCTTGATTTGACGGTACGTCACTTTATCACCTTGTGGTATTTTCTTTATCATTTCTTTTACTCCTTCTCTAGCTAAATACTTTAGATATTTAATGATCTGTTTGTCATTTGCTTCTTCCAGCGCATCAATGAAATGATCAAATGTTTCGACCAAGGCGATCGATCTGTCACCAATATTTTGCTTTTACCAGTGTCAAAGGGAAGTGGTTGTTCTACAAGGAATGCAGCAGCATTATAACCTGTGGAACTTGCTGCTACCAGGAGCGGAGATCTTCCAGCAGCGTCGGCTGCCGCTTGGCCCAGCACCTTCATCACGCACCAGACTCGTGCTGACATTGTGGTTGTCGTGCCCGCTCTGGTTGTGAGGCGCTGTCTTCTTCTTTGGCAGTGAGTAGCGGCATTGCTTCTTCTGTGGGTTCTTCACCCTTCTTACCTCTTTGCATTATACCTGGTTTGTACTACCTTTAATGTTTCTTTGCATCAGAAATGTTTGCGCTTTTAGAGCTTTCTTGCACTCAGCTATCACTGCATTTGTAGCTTCTCTGCACCTGGTTGTCACTGCTTTTAGGGTTGTAGCACTGTATGAATGGCGGCTCTGTTTCCCGTTCAGTCAATCAATCAAGGATTTATAAAGAGTGGCAATGTACCTGTGAAGGTCTCAAGGTGCTGGAGTTGCTAACTGCTTCATGGTGATCTATTCATTCAGTCTCAATGAGGGAGAAACATGGAAAAAACTGTGAAAACGAGGGAAAAGCAAAGAGAAGGCCCTCAAACAAACAGGAGAAAAAGCAAGAAGAAAACAGTGAAAACAAGAGAGAAGCAAGAAGAAGGCACTCAAAAAATGTGGGGAAAAAGCAAGGAGAAGACAAGAGCAAGAGCGATGCAGCAGCATGGAGAGAGCTGGGCTTAGGGTGTAGTAACGCCGTAAATTTCTAGCCAATAAAAACAAACAAACTTTTTGTAAGATTCACAACAGCAAAGGTGCACCACAACATATAGTATGCGATATATATTATACAATGAATCGCGAACAATGGTATTCCTTGATTTTCGAATCTATTATTTCAAGAGTATAAATGAAGCTCCATACAGCCAATGCGTTTCGTCCCAAACAGGGGACTTCCAACCAATAATGGGGTGGTTTACAATAGATAAGATGGTCTATCTATAATCCAATAATAAACAGTGACTCCAATTCTTTGCAAAGTCCGGACATTACAGATGAATTGGTTCAATGCCAAGTCGGTCTTTAATAGGACCGTCCTTCAAAATTCCAAAAAGGGATGCCCCGTAACGACCAAAATACGTCCTCCGGCAGCCCGTGGACGTATCGTGGTCGTTACGGGGTATCCCTTTTTGGAATTTTTCAACTGAATTGACCATTCGTTAGCTTGAAGTATGGCGGATTCCTTTCACGGGATCAGTTGGACCATACATGGATTCCCTGAAGAAGTCCCCTGTTTGGGAGGAAACGCGTCGGCTGTATGGTGCTTCATTTCTACTCTTGAAATAAAAGATTCGAAAATCAAGGAATACCATTGTTCGCGATTCATTGTATAATATATATCGCATACTATATGTTGTGGTGCACCTTTGCTGTTGTGAATTTTGCATTGAGTTCCCTAGGGAATAGGCACTGTTGCGGTGGGTGCTAATCAGTGTGCACACGACCCCCCATCTGATGTTCAGGGGTAGATACATACGTGGAGTTATTGTTTGTTAGGTGCTGTATAGAAGAAGGTACCATTGTTAGGTCTCTGTTGTCTTAAAACTTTTTGTAAGACCTTCCCTTTCTTCACAGGCGAAGCACCGACTGGAGTGGTTCTTTGACTCCACGTACGCCAACCGTCAATTTTCACTTCAACTCAGGCACGCATGAGCAGTTTGCAGGACCATGGTAAATTCTCCAGGAGAGCACTCTTAGTTCTTCAGGTCACGGGATTTAAGCTATCCCCTGTCTCGTCGCCAGTTGTAGCATCCTCTCCAGCTTGTGTACATGCAAATGATCACGCCACACATGGATCTTGGTATATTTATTGGTCTTTATTTATCAGCGTGTAACTATTAACTGAACATTCTTCATCAGGAATCCTATCACCCACATTCACGCACTTATGTCACTGTTCTACTGAGTCCGTCAGGAACCAAAAGGGTCCAGCCATCTCTAACTCACAAGACACTACAGTTCGCACATTTCAGGTTTCTCTGATGACAGGATGTCACATGTCTTGCAGCTACTACTGTTGTCTCTGTGTGGTCTCCTAGGATGTCACACAGTTTTTCTACTCTTCTTCTTGTAAAGTTTTCTCCTTCCTGAACAGCTCCAGAAAACACACTTCTCCGATAATTGTTGTGTATATTTCAGGATGAAACACCTATTGTTTACCATTGTCCTTTGTGATATTACCATAATCATGACCACCTACTGACGGTGAAGGACGTAAAGCTGCCCGAGTGCTTTCCGCAGTGTAAGGAAAGTGGCAGAAACACATAGGAATGCTCCGGGCTTAGCACCATGAAGCCGCACAGGGTGGCGCCTCACTTGTTGTTGGATCACTGCTGCCACTCACTGTGTCATGTTTCCAATAATAGCAGGCGTGGAATACAATTTTTTTTAAGAAGTCTATTCCTCATGCTTAGAGCTCTCTGAAATCCATGTGGAAAGGAATATGAACAGTTCCTTTTTGAAACTGGATACCACTGCCTGGACTAAGGTATCACTGTGCTGCTCGGATATGATTTTACCTCAATAAATGAAAAGACAAGATGCATTTGGCAAAACAGGAACAAGTTGGTTTAATTAAACGCAGCAGTCAGGAGAGTCTCGACAGAGTGCATCTGAGGAAAGTCTCACGTGGTACAAGTTTCAAGTGACAATATATACATCTCAAGAGGTACAATAAACCAATTCTGTATTCTTGAAAAAGTATCCCAGGCATAAATTAACAAGTTTGGACATTTGATAAGGACACAGATGGCTCCGGGGATTGCTGGATGTGGGCCAGTATGTATGTGTCCTGATGTCCAGTGTGGGGATCACATGATCACTACATGTGGGGTGCATGTCATGTCCTGATTGGTTCAGTGTTCCAACCTCCATGTAACATCTAGCCTTATTGTATTTTAGGGAACGCTCGCCTTTGGCCATACATGTTTTATTGGGGCGAATCTCCTTGGACTTGTTTGTGGTTCAACTATCTATCTGTGGTAACGATCAGGGGTTTCCCTGGGTGCGTGTTTGTCTCTGGGCTCAGTGAGACTCCATTTGTGACCTGTCACTCAATAGGCGTGGGTCTGGGTTGCAAGACCTCCTGACCATATATCTCTGACTTGGGGTTGATCCGGAGGCCAGCTTGGGTGAATCCAACAGCAATAATGCGAGTTCATTAGAACTCATGAAAATATTATGGCAGTGATTGATATAATTTTTATTGACATTCGGTTGTCATAGCATACATCGATATTGTATTCACTGATATTGACATAGTACTGCATGCCTAGATCATAGCGTACGTGGATATTGATTCTACTGGTAACAACATTGTTATGCGTGACTGGATTATGACATACATTGACATTGTTACTGCCGGTATCGACACTGTTGTGTGAGCATGGAGCATGGCATGCATTGATATTGCATGTATGGGTATTGACAGTGTTATGCGGGCACATGTTATGGCATACATAGAGTTCGCATGTATTGGCATTGCCGTTGTCGGGCCTGCAAATATCATGGTATTCATTGACATTGTATTCAACCATTCCAACGTTCCCACCTTTAGTTCAATTTTCAACTGCTCTCTCCACCTCATATGCCATGACCATTATATTATTTGAGAATGTGTGTGTGTGTGTGTGTGTGCAGTGTCTACTCTGTTACTCTTCACCTAGCTATGTGCATACTAACAAATTTGAGGACTGTGCTTTTACAGCAGGAAACCACCACTTGCAGGAAACTACAGAACAGAAGTACAACAACAACAACTGGATAAGTGACGTGAATAGTTTGGACACCCATAGGGGGGATCAACGAAAAGATACTATGAAACCAGTCCTGCACTGGGGCACCGTCCTCCTTCTTTCAAACGATGCAGTTCTTAGATGGCAGGAGCTAATGTCCCAATGTTCATATTGTAGGAAGCTGGCTCTGTATACACTATACCAAAGTAAGGTATCGTGTGCAGAGAGTCCAGTGGATCCCAAGAGGCTTCACAGAGGCTAAAGTAGATAACAATAATGCGCTTTCTATCGTAGTGTGGGCGAGCAGTTAAAATTATCAGAGGGCTGTGCTAAGCATTTGTTGTACACACACAGGCAAGAAATGATTACACACACTCGATGACTAAATCCGAGACAAATGGTTTGTAAAACTATAACTTTTTGTATTTTTATTTTTTAGAATCAAAGATACTTTGTTGCAGTAAAATACGAGATTTTTCCATCAGTACAATGTTATCCCATGGGAGGAAATTCAATCAGCAATATGAGGGTAAGTAAACAATTTACAGTATTGTGCTTTTGGATGAAGAATCAGTACCAGGTAAGGCTGAGGTAAGTGACCTCAGGACACCACCAGCGTCACTGAGGCGGCCGGGTTAGTAACAAGGAAGTTAGTAAAACACTTTGGTTGATACCAAAATAGGTATCTTGTGTGCCCATATGAGTTGAAAAAAAACCAAAAATTGTTCTTGTTTTTCTCAACTCCTATGAGCACATGAGAAACTAACCGAAAGCTATTCATTCTACCTATGAATCATTGTGGAGGACTTTCAATTTATATGTTGTAGATGGACCGTCATGCTAGATGATCCAAGAAAATATTAGCCTGATATGATTTTAAGCCCTGATGAAGTTCGAGGAGTAATTGGAATAAAACGCATTGGCTGGATTTTACCCTTTGTTCACTGAAGAAATACAATTAAGGACATGTTTTGAATGCATATCGGATCTTCACTATTCTCTGGTGCACCTTCCCATTTGCTACAATCTTTGGTTTTGGAACTTGGTTTTCTTTTGGACAGGTCCGCTGTCCACAGGAGATCAGGAGTCTTTTTAGAAGACAGGCAGTCCACCCGGGGTTCTGTAAGGCGGTGGTCTGCGGGATAAATCACTCTTCTTTACCAGGCTCTTTGAGGGCTGCAGACAGGCCAGTAGCACTGGGGCAAAGTCAGTTGATGTCTTCAGTCTTTGCTGCTGCATGGCTCTTCTTTGTCCTCTATTTTGGAGGTCTGAGGATGGAGGCTCAGGGGTGCTCCTAAATACTCAATTTAGGTGCATCACAGGGATTAGAATGTAGTAGCCAAAGGGCTACATAGGGTGACTACACCCTTTGAATGTCTACTCCCTTTGGGGATGGGACATACCCCTAACCCTATTGGCTAGAATCCTCCAAACCAATATGGAGGATTCTCAAAAGAGGGTGTCACTTCAGCTCAGGACACTGTAGGGGTGGTCCTGGCTGGGAGGGCAGGTTTTGCTGCCAAAAGTGTGGCTTAGTCGGGGGGCAGATATCTCCACTTGCTGGAGAAGCTCTTGTTAGCATCACAAAGGGCAGGAAGCCTTTGAGGCTCAAAGCCTTCAAAAACGATTCCTGCTTGGGAGTAGTTGTGAAGCACCTCCACACAAATCAGGCTTTGTCTTTGACCCACAAGAGCAAAAGTCTCACACCTCAGGGAGTCAAAAACATTCCTAGAGGTGGCAGGCTGGTGCAGACCAGTCAGACACACACTAATAGGTTGGTAAGCTTTCAGGGGGCACCTCTGAGGTGCCCTCTGCATGCATTTCTTAATAAATGCAACACTGGCATCAATGTGGGTTTAGTAATCTGAGATGTTTGATACCAAACAAGTTTGATTACAATGAAGCCATTATAGAGCTGTAGACCTCGTAGTAACAAGCCAGGCAAAAAGTAGGGGGAGAGGTACTGCAACAGAAACCCACTTTCCTGCACATATCATTTCAAGGGATAAAAGTACAACAGGAAGCACCAATCTTGGCACACACCCCACCCTCCATCACAGTCATCAGGTCCAACACGTACTGATGTTACATCACCATAAGTCAGATGGCTCTCAGTTGTGCCTTGATAGAGTATAGGCCAAGCTCAGTATCATTTATCCTCTTCAACAATTCCCACCTGGTTACCAGCGGGTGTTTGCCTTTGTTTGCATGGTGAAAAAGGGTATTGACCCTCTGGCATTTACATGAGTCTCTGTGAACAGTCTACATTTTTCTGGATTGTCCTTGTACTGATCCTAGCCAAAATAATCAGCAGTTATTCTCCTTCAGCCTGATGCAAAAGAGTTCTTTTCTTCTGTTACAGATGTTGAGACAACTCAGACAGATCTTCTTCAGGGATGGCCAGTGCTGAGGTGTGTATGGTCATGAGGGTGCAGAGGCCTCACCATCTGGGTACCAGCTGGGTGTAGGCAAGGTCACCAAATTACCAGTACATATCTTTCAATGTGGAGGTTCCCCCTTTCAGGTCTGGTATCACACCACAGTTTTCATTACCAGTGGCAGTTCTTTTATATGGGTGGAGGGGCTACGCCCTCATCCTCGTCCTTTTTCTGCCCCCTAATTTATGCTTTTATTTAAAATTACAAGTCAAAACAACATTGTGCCAGTAAACTGACTCAGTCTGTCTGGTGACTTCAGACAGCGTTCGCAAGTCAGGTTTATGGCAGGCGCAAATCATGCATTGTGAGCATGCGCCAGCAAGCCTAGATCTGCCGGCTGAGGAGCTCACAGTCCTGAGGTTAGTGACGTGGCCAGCTCGGCAAAGCCATTGAAGTCCTTGCTGAAGGACCTCCCCTGCCAATAAAGTTAGCCCTAGGTGCTCTCGGCTTCAGCTCTGCAAGGACAGGGCTGCACATCAATCACGTATGAGCACGCCTCACTGTTAACCCCACCCCACCCTACCCTGACTGTGAAAAGGGTGGGTTAAAGTTAAAGAAAGAAGCTGCGCCATGATTCCTCGCACCTCCGGTAAGGGAAATCTCTTCGAGATGGGGTAGATAACAATGGCATTACAAACCATTTTGATACAACTTGACTCCATATGTGTGCCATATAATGCATAATGAATTTTATGATTGCACACAAACATGTACTTATTTTTCAATTTTTACTATGCCAAAAGTCACGTGATAACATACGTTTCACTGTGCACTCCATCCCAGAATGTAAATGGACCGCTAAAGCACATCATTTTTTTGAACTTTATTAATTTCTAGATGTGTCGTCTAAGCAATTTACGCCCAAGTTAAGTAATGTACTTGATTTCAGAGCCTTCGTGTTTTTTAAATGCGTGCACCACTGAGGGCCCGTGCATGTTCCTTCTTTCTGCATTTTTGCTTGTTGTTTCATTTACAATCGTATCTGTAATGGCTTGATTGACCACGCTGGTGACTCTCTGCTAATCAGATGCAATGCGTCCTTCCTAGTGTGATCTTAGATTTCGACTATCTGTTCACAGCAATTGCAGGCACCTACAGGGAGGAATTGCGGGCACCTACAGGGAGGAATTGCGGGCACTTACAGGGAGGAATTGCGGGCACTTACAGGGAGGAATTCTGGGCACCTAACAGGGAGGAATTACGGGCACCTAACAGGGAGGAATTGCGGGCACCTAACAGGGAGGAACTGCGGGCACCTAACAGGGAGGAATTGCGGGCACTTACAGGGAGGAATTGCGGGCACCTACAGGGAGGAATTGCAGGCATCTAACAGGGAGGAATTGCGGGCACTTACAGGGAGGAATTCTGGGCACCTAACAGGGAGGAATTGCGGGCACCTAACAGGGAGGAATTGCGGGCACCTAACAGGGAGGGATTGCGGGCACCTAACAGGGAGGAATTGCGGGCACCTAACAGTGACTTCCACAAATACCTGTGCATTCTGTTACTTGTAACACCAGTTGAATGACATGTGTGCTTGTGTGGCATGTGCTACGAATATAGGCAGCACTATGCATGTGTGAATCAATATGGACACTCCCACGCATGGCCACTCCACTGTAACATAGGCATAGGGGTGCAGTTAGTTCACTTGCAGTTCTTGGTGCACATAGCTGCACTCACTGACGATGCATTCAAGTGCTGGCCTCTATGAGACACTGCCCGTGTGTAGCTGTCACGACAGCAGTACTCGGCTGGCGCTATTCCTCTTACAGCCCAAATCCTCCCTTGGTGAACACACCACCTGACATTTAGTACACAAGTGCGCTTTAAAACAAAGAGGAGTAATAATTGTGATTGAACTCAGGGGGGTTGTTTGAGGGGGGTGTAAGGGCTGAGGCATACTATCATTATATGAGTGACAACACTTAAATAATGTATTTTTAAAGAATCCCATACTCCTATTGGCAGAGGCAAAGGATGTCAATGAATTTATCTGACCCACAAGTCTAGTATTTTGTTTCCCACTTGTACAACAATGTGTGATTCTGGGAGAATGTATTTTCCTTCCTGTGCCACTGCTAGTGTTTCTGCATTAAAGTGGGTGAGGAGGGGGATAAGCATTTAAAAAAGCACAGGCAAGCGAAAGAGGGGCGTTTGGTTGGCATTTTAAATATAACCCAAAGAAATCAACTCAGGTATCTCACATAGTTGTTTGCATTTGTGGTTCTCTACAAGTGTTGATTTTGTAGTATATGTGCTTTAAAGATAAACACAGTTGTGATGACAGAGGCCAGAGAATATGCTTATCTGCACGAGGTGGTTTTTCGATGTATGTGGCCGGATAGGGGTTGATTAAGCACATTTTGTTTGCTGCAGGTGAACTTGTGGCTCAATGTTATAGTTCTACAAGCATTAAAGGGCACAGGGTGTCCGGTCTATGGTCTGAAAGGTAGATCCCTACTGTCAATGTTTGCACACAGTATACAGGTGTGATCTTCTGCACATGAGTTCCGCACGGACGCGGCTGAGCTGGGTGTGTTTACAAATATCAGAGAACTGAGAGGCACCTGAGTTCACTCTCGGGCTGTGAACTCTAAGGCACACACTGAAACAGTTTTGATTAACAAAGCTTCTATTGGTATATGTTTGAGTGTCTGAGAAGCAGGGATGTTGGGAATTATAATAGTGCAGTCCTGGTCCCACACTCTCATGTCCTGTATCTGCTCCAAGAAAATTGCCTCGAAGCAGTATATTCCTTCAGTACTAAGAGGTAAATAGACATTTTAAAAAAGGAATGCTAATCAGGAAAAGTGCATAGGAAATACGATCTGTGTAACCACACAGACAGGAATACTAGTCCCCGACTGTGCTGGGGACTTGTACAGACAGTGGCACAGACATAACCATGGCCAAACTGGACTGCCTCAAGTCAAGAGGTCCTGGTGGGATCGTCCTTTCTTGGCTCTGACCCTTGTGAGAACATGCGCTCGCTGTGCCTGTGCTAGTGTGCTGAGGTACACGTGGAGAGAGTTATTATCTAAAAATCCACAGTTTGCTGAAATATAATTTCTGTTTGCCTGGCTAATACTAAACAAATCAGGATGTACTGCAATCCTGGGATGGATCTCTTTCACCAATTAATTTTTAAAATATATGCCATTGAATTGAAAGAGTATTTATGTAGCGCCAGACTACCCGGAGGCCTCGTAGCGCTTCAGAACCAAGAGTGACAATTCAGTGAAGACACTAGTTGAAGAGATGTGTCTTCAGATGTTTGCGGAAGACAGTCAGGCTACATGTCTCTCTTAAAGACTGGGGAAGGGCGTTCCACAATTTAGCCGCTAGGTGTGAAAAGGAGCGGCCCCCCCATCTTGCTTTCTTTATCTTTCTAGTGGAGGCTAAAAATTGGTTGCTGGATCGAAGCGGCCTAGATGGTAAATAAAGTGGCATTAATGGGTGGAGAATTTTAGGGCCTGTTTTCCAAATGGCTTTATAGGCTATGCACAGTGTTTTAAATTGAATTCTGGCATTCATTGGCAGCCAATGTAGCTGACGAAGAGCTTGTTTGGCCGATTGTCTCCTAGGGACTTGGCGGAGTAGTCTGGCTGCACTGTTTTGTACCACCTGTAATTTGTTAATGGTGGGCAGAGGAGCTCCCAGGTATAGAGAGTTCCCATAATCCAGCCGGGAAAGAATTAAGGCCTGAATCATGATTCTTTGTGCTACAAAACGGAGGAGAGGGAGAATGTTTTGTATCATCCTTAACAGGCTGTAGCATGTTGATGATAGTATTGTGGCTTGGTGATTAAAGGTCAATTTGTCATCAAGCCACACTCCAAAACTCTTTATGTGCGGTTTGGGTAGTGGAGCTGGACCCAAACATGTGGGCCATGAGGGCATGGTGGAAGCAGGGGCGGCATTGCCCAACAACATGATTTCAGTTTTTTCTCCGTTAAGACGGAGGCAGGAGTCCTCCATCCATCCGGCTACTGCTTCAAGACAGGGTGTCAGCCTATCAGACGAACCCGCATCTTGGCCCAGCGATACCACTAGTTGGGTATCGTCTGCGTAGCTGACGATCTTAATGCCGAATGGATGTACCACAGCTGCCAACGACTTCATGTAAATATTAAATAGTGTTGGGCTCAATGCCGAACCCTGTGGAACCCCACATTCCAACAGCTGAATAGATGAAACTATATCTCCCTCAAAGACTTGGAAATGGCGATCACTAAGGAAGGAGGCGATCCAATTCAGTGCAGCGCCCGGCACCCCGCTCATTCTGAGGCGGTTGGTCAAGATGGAATGTTTGACAGTGTCGAACGCTGCACTGAGGTCCAACAGGATGATAGCTGTCCTTCCTCCTTCGTCTACCAATTTCCTTGCCTCTTCTGTTACTAGCAACAGTGTAATCTCCGTACCATGGTTAGGTCGAAAGCCCAGTATGGGTGTCATCCAACAGACTGTTTGATTCGAGATGATTGGTGAGAATGTTGTTTACATGTTTCTCCACCAATTTACTGAGCCATGGCAGGAGGGAAATTGGCCGATAATTGGATAGAATAGAGGGGTCCAGACTAGGCTTTTTGATCAATGCTTTCACAATTGCACACTTCCATGATGAGAGGACTATACCGCTCGATAAGGAAAGATTTAATATGTCCATTATAGTAGTTTGGACAGAATTAAATATTGCTTTTAGCTGTTTGGGCAATGCAGCATCTGTCGGAGAACCTGAGACTACTTTACCAATGATTGTATTGAGTGTCTCTGGCGTTAGAGGGTCCAGATGGTCTAAGATGGGCACTCCGATTGAATTAGTAAGGTGCTGACTATCTGTATCATTTTGGTTGGAGGGAAAGGTGTTATATATCGTCTCTATTTTTTCTTTAAAGAACGCTGCGAGTTTGTTACAGCGTTCCAGGGCTCCTTCTTTGGCAGGGGGTGTTTGTGTCTGATTAATCAGAGTTTTCGCTATTCGAAAGATCTCTTTGGGAGAATTAGCGGCAGTGGCTATTTTTTCCTCATAAAATTTAGCCTGTGTTTCTTTTATCTCCTTTTTGTAGCTCCTGATAGCTTGTCTATATGTATCTTTTGTGTCTTTCGAGGGAGAAGCTCTCCAGGTTCTTTCAAGTCTACGGCATGTTTGTTTTAACAATCTTAGTTGAGGACTATACCATGGTGCGGTGTTTTTCCTGTCACATTTCTGTGTGATAACTTTCGGGAGAATGGAGTCCAACGTATTTTGGATCCAGATATTAAAGTTGGTATTTGCCTCTTCAATGTTGGTTCCTATTACAGGTTGAGTGGCTTTTAAAGAGGTTTGCCATTTTTCCAAAGGTAGCTTACCCCACTTTCGGTCATATGAGGGGAGGAGCCTCTCGCGTATTTTTAGTGACCCAGAACAGGTGAACTAAAAAATGGTCGGTCCAGGGTAGAGGGATAGGGTCTCCTGAAGTAAGATTTTGCAGGTTACTAAATACAGGATACAGTAAGTGGCCTTTCCCGTGAGTAGGAAGTGGACATTTTAGGTCAAGACCTAAGGCCTGAAGGCCAGATAGGAGATTATTGGTGGTGGACAGAGAGACATCACCTAGGTGAATATTAAAGTCTCCTAAAGTGGTGTAATTGGCCATGGCTATCCCTTGTTCTGAGGCTAGATGAATCAATTTTGGAATGAAATCCTTGAGCGCCTCTGGGGGGCAATATATCAGAGTGCCCGATAGACAGTCTGTAGAAGATAGCTCTAGAGAAAAAATGAGGTTTTCTCCTTCTGTAAAGGTTGAAGGCAGGAGGCGACAGCTATACTTGTCCTTAAAAATAATGGCTAGCCCTCCACCTCTTCCTGTGCTACAATCTATTCTGCAGATATTGTACCCTGGAGGTAAAGCGCGAACGATGTCTGGTTCATTTCCTGTTTGGAGCCAGGTTTCGGTCAGGAATATGGCATCCAATTCCAATTTAAAAGTCCTATTTCTGTGCAGTGTTTTGGCAAGGATATACAATTTAGAAGTGCTAGATTGTAAAGTGTAGTGGACGTTTGGTCTCTGTCCCGGTGGTCGTGCTTTTTAAAGTGCCTATGACAGTGTTGGCATAATAAAAGAGACTTAGCAGGGTCCAATGTATGTTTACATTTCGCCATCTCAGTAGGTCTTAACCGATATAATGTAGTGTTATCATAACTCATAGAGTTTTTGTCTAAAGGACTAGGGGTAATGGCTCCTTGCCCTGTCCGGCCGCAGACGGGCGCAGACGGGCAGGACTCTGGCATGACTCCGGCACAGGTCTGGCGCATCCGCTGACCACGTCCGCTGCGCGGAGGCATGACCGTGGCCTTTTATCTGCAGCTGGAACGCGTCACCGCGCTCGCCCACACCCAATATGGCCGCTAATTTGGGATCGGCTGCCCGAGACCAGCTCTCAGCGTCAGTACTCGGCTGAGAGTGGCCCGGTGGCGAGGGGAGGGGGGAGAGATCTCTAGGAGGTCTCCACAGAGTGTCCTGAGTTAAAATGCTTTTTAATCAAGCAGAGACACGCAGGTTCATGTCCGGTGTTACCAATGATACGAGACTTGATGACTTCATCAACCAATACAGTAAAGAGGCAGAGATGTGTTACAGGTAGAAGATACTTGGAGGCTCTGTTTCCATTGGTTGTGTGTGCTTGGCTTGGGGGTCATTTTGCAAGCAGACCAGTTCGAGTATGGGGGACCTTTTTGATTTGTTTCTAAGGTCTTCTTCACACTTGTGCTTTAAAATGCTATATTTAGATCCCCTTTTGCAGCAATTTGCTGTAAATATGTGGTGTAAAAAGCCACCATTTTAATCCATTCTTTCCAAAATTTTCTTGCGAGAGGAAATCCCCCCGAACTCTACTTTTGCAGTTCAGCTCGCTCGCTCGCTATACTTCGATACAATTTACAGCCCCACTGCTTTCATATTCCGGACAAAGCAGACACACATTGGAATCTCACTTAAAACAGAAACAAAGCACCAGCACTAACCCTTGTACAAAACAACATTCCAAGAATGCTCTAATCAAGCCTCTCCGTTCCTTCCGACACATCTCACACAATGAATTTATGGACCTGGTCAAAGTAAGCAGGCCTGCCGGCAGCCCTCTGACCCCTGTCCACCACAAACTTTCAAGACAATTCCTTTAACAACCTCTGCTGCCACTCCAGTAAGAAGAATCATCAGCAAATCCTTAACTACTGGAATATTTCCAGAAGAACTCAAAAAGTCATACATACGCCCTTTACTGAAGAAAACAAACTTGGACACCCTGAACCCTGACAACTACAGACCCATGGAGGGCGCTAGGGGGCGCACAGCGGAATGACTGTGTGATCCGCAGCTCCGCCGGACGACCGACAGCGTTATGGCTTGTACCTGCCTCAGGCTCCGTTAGATCGCTAGATGTCCGCTCCCTGGGGTGTGTGAACACGCCGTGCATGTGCGGGCCAGAGATGAAATGAAACACTGCACGCAAACAGGGTGAAATCAGCCTGGTTCTGTGAGAGCGGCTGCCCGGTGACTAAGATGGCGGAGGACGCGGCTGCCGCTCGAGCTCCACCACGGCGAAACATTGAGTAAGACGGAGCACAGGAACACTGTGGACGCTGGAGGGGCAGAAAAGTCGCATTTGCTGGGCCACGTTCAGTGTTTTAAAACCGCGTATCGCTTCACGGGTGCAGAACTGTGATGTCCTCTAGGCACCGGCATATGCGAAGGGACAAGATGGCGGCGCCCGAGTAGCCGATGCCCAGCAGATATAAATATCCTTTCTAACAGCCACCAACGACATGGATGGTGTGCAGTGGGTCTGCTCAAGCAAAGGTGACATCGTGGTACAAAGGATATTGCTGTTTCTGGTGAGAGGCTGGCAAACGGCGTGAAACCATATGCCGCGTCTGTCGACAGAACCGCAACTTCTGCGTGGCGGGTCTGGTGGAGCGCCCTGATTGAGAAGAGGGAAGCGCATGCACACTGCTAAGGGTCGGAGAAAAGGGGGTCACTACGGGCATCGTACCGGGCGCTAAAACACCCTTCTGGGGCTCCTCATTTTCTGCTGAGGCTGAACAACGATCTCCCCTATACATACATCGTGAAACTGGAGAGTCCAGGCGCTGCGCGAAGGACCCCGGAACCAGGTTCGAAGATCAACCGGATGGTGGCGCACAACTACTCGCAGGGTGCTGTAACCGGGCCATAGCAAGAGGGACATCTCGCCCACTGTCACACACGTAGCATCCGGAAGTACATCCCAACCCGAGAATCAAGACGGCGACATCAACCAGGGCCACCAGATCCTCAGTCCAAACTGCGAAACCACCAACGTCGCTGCCAGTCACGATGGTGAGACCTGACAAGCAGCAGCAAAAGATATCCTTCGAGAGTAAAAAAACACCCAAACCCTCGGAAAAAATGGCGGAAAGCGAGGGTCCGGCAGACCCAGTGCCGAGCAGCAACATGGAAAAGATACTGCTATCTATCCAGGGGAACCTGCAGGACATTAACGGCAAGTTGGATAATTTGATATGTAGGATGGACAGTATGGCTGCCAAGCAGGAAAAACATGGCGAGAGACTGGACACGGCCGAAACTTGCATCTCAGCCGTAGAGGATGAGTCGCGCATGACAACCACCAAATGCGCCGGCATGGAACGCGTCCTGAGGTGATAAAAGCGAAGGAGGAGGAGTTGGATACGCGTTCGAGACGCAATAATGTGCGCATCACGGGCCTTCCGGAATCGACAAACACCGGGCGTATGGAAGTATACGTCGAGAAGCTATGCAGGGACCTCTTCGGAGAAGAAGCGCTCTCTCAGATCTTCATAGTAGAACGTGCACACAGGTCTCTTGCGCCTTGCCCACCACCTGGAGCTGCGCCTAGACCAATTGTGGCGAGAATACTAAATTATCGCGACAGAGATACCATCTTGCGACTTGCACGTGAGAAAGGAAAGATCACCTACCAGGGAAATACTCTAGAATTCTACCCGGACCACACGGTAGCAGTGCAACAGGCGAGGAAGGAATTTGCATCCGTGAAGGCCAAACTCAGGGATCTTAACATCACTTATTCCATGCTATACCCGGCCAGATTGCGGGTAACATGGGAAAGCAGGGCGGTGCTACTGTCGTCTCCCAAAGCGGCGCAGGAATTTGTAAAAAAAGTGTTGAAACACAACAAGACTAATGCTCGTGAGGAACAACATCAAGACTCAGAATAACGGTACAGGTGAGGACCCCTGGTGAAATGCGGTAAGAGCTTACATGCTTGCTGTTAAGGTTTGGTGATGTTCTTGCAAGTTGCATTTACAAATGGATCATGCTGCCTCCCACACCAGGATGGAGACCCATGTACTGCAAGGAACATTGTGTAGGTACTATGCCCACCAAATAAGCCCACTGTTACTTTGATTACCTAGAACTGATATTGCGCTTAAGTAATTGAACATGGTATCGACCCACAACGTGGCCTGACTTCTCTTTTGCATTTAAGGTCCCGTCCTGTGAGTCATTAACTCATTGGTCCCAGACCTTTCAGAGGCCACTTATTGTGATGTACTGCATTAGGAGAGTAGAACAATATGTCATAGCATCCGGGCTATCGACGCATGTAACCAGTGCCTTGTTTTTGGACAGGTTTGGGACGCTGATTTGCGCAGTTTATGACATCTGTACTATCACTGACATGCTTAAAACTGCAATATTACAGGTGCAAATGTTGCATGTGACTGTAAGCTTTACAATTTATTACCAGTTTGACATGCAGGTCGGGGCGCTTGGTGAGCACCGCCGGGGTGCGGACATTCCTAACCCGCTGGCAACTCTCCGGCAGGAGTGCCATGCTCACATGAGTACTGGTGCTGAGGCTCACAGACTTGATTCAGGTTTCGTTTTGGCGGTGTAGGGGGTAAGGGCAGCCTAAAACACCAAACGTTTATGCATAGTTCGACAACGAGTCGTCCGCATCCATTAAGTTGGGTGCTGAGTTGTGCCCCAAGCGGACCTCCACAAGGGTATTCCCCAAATAAGTTTTGGTTATGATAGGTAATGTCCTGAAGTTTGTTAGTTTGAAGGGTATGTCTCAAAAGGGAATATGGCTTCGGCAGGTTTGGGTTGCTGGAGTGGGTGGAAGGGGGGGGGGGGGGGGGGCAGGGTTATTGTTCATGTTAAGAGACCAAGAATTTGGAAAAATGCTACGATCCTGTGCATTGTTTGGCAAAGGGCTAATCGGCCACAAATGACCTCATACACTGCAATGTGTTTGGACTCTGATCCTGTTAATTATCTGCTCCTGACATGTACTGTATGGCCTTTTCAATGACTCCGGCAGATAGAACTACAGGCAGAACACATTTAAATTTCCTAACGTGGAATATCAGAGGCTTTACACAGCCTAAAAAAATAAGACAAGTGTTTGCTTATCTAAACAGATGGAATGTAGATGTAGCTATACTGCAGGAGACTCACATTGCACCTAACACACATCAGCATATAGGCAAACGCTGGGCGGAATCGTCTTACACAGCTACGTACTCCTCTTATTCGAGGGGAGTGATCACACTGATCCGAAAGGGCGTGAATTTCACGGTACACAGTGTACTCCAGGACCCTAATCGGAGATATGTTATAGTGTCTGGTGTATTACATGGACAACGGATAACGCTTCTCAACGTGTACGGTCTGAATGTGGATGCGCCAGAATTCTTTCAAGAAGTATGGGGGCATTTACAGACATTCACTGACACACACATCATATGTGGGGGAGACTGGAACGTGACTAGGGTGGATGGGGTAGATCGCTCCCTACACTCATCAGAGCACCACAAGCAGGCAAGGGCGAAATTAGATCATATGCTGACGGACCTGTCGGTTAACAGATATATGGAGACATAGACACACTCACACACCAGGAGCCACTCACGTTTCTGCGATCCACAATAGTTGGTCGCGCCTAGACTACTGGCTAGGCACAGATAGCATCACATTATTGACACGGGATCTGTGCGTCCTGTCAAGGACACTGTCAGATCATAACCCTGTATTACTCAAACTCGCGATACCGAACTACACACCACCCCCGTTTCACTGGAGATTCAATTCCCGTGCTTTAACTGACACTGTTTACGCGGATACCATCCATACAGCAGTTAAAGAATACTTTCAGATAAATGCGCCAGTGATCCAGGACCCAGGCCTACTGTGGGAGGCCTTTAAGGCCATGATAAGGGGCGTGTGCATAAGCACCACATTAGGCGTATTAAAGGACATTAGACAGCAAATACAACGTTGCGAAACACGCATGACAGAACTGGAGGTGGCCTATGAGTCCACTCAGGATGTTGCATTACTGGGGGAATTGCGCCACATAAACACAGAAAATCAAGCATTTGTCGACGATGAAATAAAATACCTAGATAGGAAACACACGGCCAGATCATTCGGTGAGGGAGGTCGACCTGGCGGCGTACTTGCAAACAAAATTTGCGAGGGTAAGGGACACACTGCTATACTGCGCATCAAGTCACAAGATGGTACACTACAGACACATGCTACAGACATTCTGGATAGCTTTGTTGACACGTATGGGACATTATACAAATCACAGTCAATACAGTCAGATGAGGAGATACTCAGATATTTGAATGATGTGGCAATAGGCTGGCTATCGGATGGCCAGAGAGAATGGTTGGCACTGCCTATTACGGTGGAGGAGGTGACTGACGTGATCAAATCGCTTCCTAATGGGAAGGCACCTCGGCCCGATGGGTACACAAACAAATTTTATAAACAATACGTGGATGCCCTTGCAACTTATATGGTAGAAATGTACGGTGCATCTTTCGAACAATCAGAACTTCGCCCCACACTCAGAGAGGCTGTGATAATCGCCCTTTTGAAACCCTCCAAAGACCCGGAGATGTGTGACTCTTACAGACCGTTATCACTTATAAACGCGGATTCCAAAATACTCACCAAACTGCTGGCGGTGCGGCTGACTCCACTGATGACGAAACTGGTCCTCCCAGACCAGGCAGGCTTTATCCCTACTAGTGGTTAGCAGGGGGTGAGGAACCCAGTTAGACCCTTGAGGGCTTGGGTAGTTAAATGAAAGGGTAGAGAGGCCTTCAAGGGATATATTTCATAGAAGAGATGAGTTGTTCAATATGCTTGTGGGATAAAGTTAAATACCCAATAAATCAATCAAGTAATTCAATACATACAATCAGTTTTGGAAAACACATAAAGACATGTAGACATAAAAGCAACAAAGCAACAAAGCACAAGGGTGTATCAAAAAAAGAATTTTATCAAGGATTTCATTAGGTCAGCAGTAAATCAGAAAAGCAGGTCAGGAGATGCTGATAAGAATAGCATAGTGGCAAATAATCAATAATGCAGCAAAACCTAGAAAAGACATCTATCTCAAAACAAGAAGTGAGTCAAACACTGTAGAGATAAGATGTAGGTCGACGTTTCGGTCTCTCTACAACATAATTATCGAGACCATCTTCAGGACTGTAGTCATTAAAACACTGCTGTAAGCTGTGCTGTAATCTAGATTAAATGGATTACCACAATGTTGGTCTCAAGTTGAAATTGCGCGTAGGACACCAAACGGATGCTAGAGGAATTGCGTCCAACTGAAAAACGCGGCTCAAAGATAATTCGATTCTGGATGACAGGTGACTCAGCAAATGAAGTCTCTATAACATGGAAGGTGTGGACCGTGGATCCTTTTTAGCGTTTAAAATATGTGCACATCGAGATTCAATCTTGTGAGTAGACGCAAATATCCAGTTGTCATTACTGGGCGATTTTACAGTCTCTTTGCGTGGTTTTCTGGAATTTGAAAACACGGGTCAAAATCTATTCGACAGGAAACACGGGGAAAGCCGAGTTTCCTGTCTCGGCTTTCCCCGTGTTTCCTGTCGAATAGATTTTGACCCGTGTTTTCAAATTCCAGAAAACCACGCAAAGAGACTGTAAAATCGCCCAGTAATGACAACTGGATATTTGCGTCTACTCACAAGATTGAATCTCGATGTGCACATATTTTAAACGCTAAAAAGGATCCACGGTCCACACCTTCCATGTTATAGAGACTTCATTTGCTGAGTCACCTGTCATCCAGAATCGAATTATCTTTGAGCCGCGTTTTTCAGTTGGACGCAATTCCTCTAGCATCCGTTTGGTGTCCTACGCGCAATTTCAACTTGAGACCAACATTGTGGTAATCCATTTAATCTAGATTACAGCACAGCTTACAGCAGTGTTTTAATGACTACAGTCCTGAAGATGGTCTCGATAATTATGTTGTAGAGAGACCGAAACGTCGACCTACATCTTATCTCTACAGTGTTTGACTCACTTCTTGTTTTGAGATAGATGTCTTTTCTAGGTTTTGCTGCATTATTGATTATTTGCCACTATGCTATTCTTATCAGCATCTCCTGACCTGCTTTTCTGATTTACTGCTGACCTAATGAAATCCTTGATAAAATTCTTTTTTTAATACACCCTTGTGCTTTGTTGCTTTGTTGCTTTTATGTCTACATGTCTTTATGTGTTTTCCAAAACTGATTGTATGTATTGAATTACTTGATTGATTTATTGGGTATTTAACTTTATCCCACAAGCATATTGAACAACTCATCTCTTCTATGAAATATATCCCTTGAAGGCCTCTCTACCCTTTCATTTAATTATCCCTACTAGGACAACATCACACAACACTAGATCACTATTTGCTCTATCGCACTATCTCCAGCCCTCCATGAAGGCGGCGGCAGTCATGCTTGATGCCGCCAAGGCTTTTGACTCCATTGAATGGAGCTATCTAATTACCATCTTGAATAGAATGGGTTTCCCTAAACGTTTCGTACAATGGGTGTCGCTGATATACACCAAACCATGCGCCCGGGTTCGTGTAAATGGATATGTGTCCGACGTCTTTGATATAGAGCGAGGCACAAGGCAGGGGTGCCTGATGTCGCCCTTGCTTTTCGCACTGGCGCTAGAACCATTGGCCTGCCTCATAAGACAAAACTACAAAGCCTCAGCTCTGCGATTCAATTCCAGACCGCTGCATATCTCGTTATACGCAGACGACATGTTACTGTATGTTCGCGACCCAGACACACACCTCAACAGTCTGCTCAGGGAATACATTAAATTTGGGGGTCACTTGGGATTGGCCATTAACTGGTCCAAATCCTCCATTATTACTCTAACGGATGCGACGACTCCCGTTGCCCTTGAGTATTCACTGGAATGGCAGCATGATCCCATACGATACCTGGGCGTGATGTACCATTGAGACCCTGCGGTGATGATAAGATCGAACTATGGATCAGCCATCTCCAAATTGGAAGACAAAGTACACCGTTGGATACAACCGCCATTGTCTTTGGCAGATCGCATAGCGATCGTAAAAATGAACGTCTTACCTAAACTGTTGTACCTTTTTAATAACATCCCTATTACGTCCCCTGGTGAGGTCTTCCGCCGCATAAAGTCGGTTGTACTGAAGCTCATATGGGCAGGCAAACAGGCTCGCGTAGATCTTCAAACACTGACTCTTCCATATACGTGGAGGTTTCGGAGTGCCAGATTTTCTATTGTATTATTTGTGTGCTCAGGCACAATACGCTGCTTATTGGTACCATGAGATACCGTATCTCACACATACTGCCATCGAAGAGGGAGATGGGGAACCCGTCCCATTGACGGCAATCATGTCTCATGTCAGACAGCCCCTTCATGCTCAGGACATCAACACTATAGACACCACAGTCAAAGCCTGGCAGAAACTGGGGCAACTTGCACATAAAACCCCGCTATACGCACCTGCAATGCCATTGCATTACCATCAAGCGCTATCGGTAACAGGCGAGAAAGTGGGCATGACACTATAGACAAGTTGGTGGACCTATTCCATGAGGGCACATTCTTAGACATTGCGAATCTAACATATATTCAAAATAAATCGCCCATGTTCCACTTCACGTACTACAGGTTGAAGCGGGCGCTGAAAGAACTCTATCCTACATTTCCCGACGAACCAGAAAGTCTGTGCACACTACAGATGGTCATTACCACCCAGGATCTATCGCACTTAGTGTCAAGACTATACTCCACAGCACAGGCCGAAATATCACGCACCACCGAAAAAGCTAAAGCAAGGTGGGACATGGTCCTGGTTAATCCATTGACAGATATAGAATGGCAGCAAACGTGCGCATTAACACAAATACTCACACCCAATGGCAACCTTAGAATCATACACTATAAGTTTATACACCAGGCATACTACACACCTGCGCGTATGCTTAAATTTGGCCTCCAGGAGGACGACAGGTGTAAGAGATGTGGTAGAGAGGGCGCAGATTTCGGACACTTGGCCTGGTCTTGTCTTAAGGTACAGGAATATTGGGTGGATATCACCAATACGATCTCTACTATGATAGAGCTGGAAGTGGAATGCACAATAAGATCATGTCTACTGGGAATCGTACCGCAACTAAAAGCCACCAAACGCAAATTTTGTGTGATATCCTTATTGTTGGCCAAAAGACAGATTGCGCAATGCTGGCACAGTAGGAACGTGCCACAGACATCCAGATGGCTGAAGGACATGTCCGATTGTAGAGATAAGTTATTAACATATGAGGAAGAGCTCCCAGCGAAATCTAGATCCAAGAACATTTGGAGTTACTTCACAGACTATATGAGTGCATTGCAAACGGACATGGATGACTGATCTGACTATACTCACTGAGAGATGTGGGCTGCTATTGGGAGGGAGTGTGCCGTAGTGCCCGGTCAGGAATGCAAGACAGGAACCGTAGGTTTGGGCTGTTAGAATTGCTAAATGTAATGATATATATCTCTGGTCTCTAAGTTTTGGTCCTCTGTTTGTTGTTGTCACCTACAAATATCATAAAATGTAAGACTTCATATACTGCATTACGCCGCCGGACCTAGCGTTGTCGGCTAAAGGGCTGTGTGACTCCAACATCAATCAACGTTATACCTCGCAGCGGGCCCCAGGGTTGTAGGCTCATGGCAGTGTATATTTCTCAAAGGTCAATAAAGGTCTTACACAAAAAAAAAAAAAAAAACTACAGACCCATTACAAATGAACCGTTCCTGGGCAAACTGATAGAAAGAGCAGAGTTCGCCCAGATGTCACAATTCATTGAAGAGAATGACATACTTTCAGACTTCCAAACAGGATTCCGTCCGGGAAGAGGCACAGAATCTGCCCTCCTTGCCATCTGAGATGACCTGAAGAATACAGTTGACTGCAACGAGCTTGCTGCACTACTCCTCTTGGACCTCTCAGCTGTCTTTGACACGGTTGACCATGACACTCTGGAACAAATACTCTATGAAGCCGGCATAGAGGGAACTTCTTTAGACTGGATAGCGTCTTACCTTCGAAACAGAACTAATGTCGTCCATACCCCACCTTTCTCGTCCAAACCATACTCCACAAAAGCAGGGATCCCTCAAGGTTCTATCATCTCGCCCATGCTTTTCAAAATCTACATGAAGTCATTACCAGTACATATCAATAAATGTCACCTCACGTGCTATAACTATGCAGATGGCACGCAAATACTCCTTCAACTGGAATGCCCCAAAGACATTGGAAAATCACCAATTTTCAGCTGTCTCAGAGCCGTGGATCAGTGGATGACTTGGAGCCATCTCAAATTGAATGCTTCAAAAACTGAAATACTCACGTGTGGCGATTGGAAACATTACAACCCGCTTGCCGCATGGCCTGATGAACTGGGATCACTGCCTAAAGTATCGAAGGAAGAAAGAAACCTCGGAATGACCATGGACTCCAAGCTGTTGATGAATGCCCATGTGGATAAACTAGCAAGATCAAGCTTTGCTACTATAAAAACGCTGCAACAAATTTTCCCTCATTTGGGATTTCCACACAAGGTCCAAGCTACCATCTCCCTTGTTCTGTCCAAACTCGATTACGCCAATAGCCTCTACCACGGATCACCTTTAACGACCATGAAAAGACTACAACGGATTCAGAACTCGGCTGCCAGACTACTCTTGCATATCAAACCGCGAGACCACATCTCCCCTGCCTTGAAAGCCCTGCATTGGTTACCGGTTGCCAGAAGATCCACATTCAAGCTGCCTTGCATCACCCACAAAGCAAAACGTGGAATGGGACCGCTCTTCATCAGGAATAAAATCAACAAACACATTCAACAAAGGAACCTCCGCTCTAAAGGAGCATCTCGCCTCAAAATCCCGATACAAGAAAAACACCATGGGTGGCACATCCTTCTCTGTTCAAGCAGCCAAACTATGGAACTCTTTACCCCCCAACATAAGGTCCACCAGCAACCACCTTATCTCACGATTTGACTCTTCCCTACATAAGCACCATACGCAAACAGAAATTTACAGCATATCCGTCTGTATACAAGCATTTTTTTTCATTATGGATATGTACATATCTTTGTGTATTACTTTGTATAAACATGTAAAATAATTATGTTGTTGAGAGAAAAAATAATAATAATAAATAAATAAAAATCATCTTTGGTCTACATGTACATACTTCCATTGTGCATCTATGTACCTTCAATGTACTTGGATCTGTGTGTCTGTTACTTTCTCCTGAAAAAGCATATCCAATGCACTACCCTATTTCTCATCCTGTGCCTCTATCAATATCTTTAATCTACATATTGTTACCTCCTTTATGTATCTATATACTTTCAATGCAATTATGGATCTATATATTTATCACTTTCTTCTAATTCAGCATTTCCAATGCACTACCCTATTTCTCAGCCTATACTTCACTCAATATATCTTCTAGCCCAACCTTCTGACTCATCTCAAACTTCTTCTACTACTCCTTTCAATGCACTACCCTATCTCTCATCCTATACATCTATCAATATATCCTCTACATCCACTCTCTCATTTATCCCAAACCCCATACCACTACTATGATTGCCAAAATAACCCTTTCTAGACTCTCCCCTACTCTACCCCTCCTTGCATCATCTGACACCTCTTTTACTATACTGATCCCCTAAAACATACCTTTTTAAACTCTTTCCTCTGAGTCCCCCCTCCAAAACTCCTTTTTACTCATCCAGAAGCCTCCTCCTATTGCTAAGACCTAAAAAACAATTTTTCACTCTTCTATCCCTCCACTATCCTTTTCAATCGAAATTAACAGACTAACATGTTCACTTCTCATATTCCATATTAAGCTATACTAATATACTACCCAAATAACTGAATAACATATCCACTACTCAAATTACCTCAGGACACCCCCACGCCGCACGGCCCTCCAGCTGTAGGCGTGTCTGTGCCCCCTCGCTGCTGCTCGTAGTGCCGTTTTTTGCCTTCCTGTGCCTCTGATTGTTCTTGTCTGTGCTCCCTATTTTCTGCTCGTTGTGCCGTTTTTTTTGCCCTCCTGTGCCTCTGATTGTTACTTGGTTTTTGCACTGTATCTCTGTTTTCTTTGGGACATTAGCTACCCTGGTGTGACCCCCCCTCCGCTCCCCACTTCCCGCCGCCATGACATCGCGCCCCCGCCCCCTTTTCTTTCTGTGTCCTCCCCGCTCCCGCCTCCCAGCTGCTCCTCCCTCCCACTTCGCCTTAAATGGAGACCACGCGTACGCGCAGCGGCCACGTGCAGCGGGCGCACCGATTGTGCGGCGAAGGTGCACCAAAGGCAAGCCCGTCTGTGCCCGTCCACGCCTGGACCGCGCCCAGCACCAGGACCCCTGGTCCCCACCGACGCCAGACCACACAACGGACCTACAACGCCGCCACCCTCCACGCACTCAACGCCAGCCGGAACCCCGCCTGCTACCGAGCCACCCTGAAACGCACCCACAGACCCTTCAGCTGCCAAGTCTGCAATTTCACCTGCCTCCGGACCTACACCAAACCCGCCAAGCCGAGCACCAGCAGCAACCACCTCAAGTGCATCCTGCTCAACTCCCGCTCCGTCCACAGACACGCCATCGAACTCTGGAACCTGCTCGACACAACATCACCAGACGTGGCCTTCCTGACGGAAACCTGGATGAACGCCTCCTCAGCGCCCGACATCGTCATCGCCATCCCGGACGGATACAACCCGGAGGGACCACGTCAACCAGACTGGAGGAGGCATCGCCATTATACACAAGAACACCATCCGCATCATGACCAGCTCCGACGACACCTTCACCGCCGCCGAACACCTCCACTTCCAGATACACACCGACCCCAAGACCACACTCAGAGGCACTCTCATGTACAGACCCCCGGGACCACGCACACAATTCAGCGAAGACATCACAGACTTCATCAGCCCGCACGCCCTCCCCTCCGCTGACTACATTCTCCTAGGGGACCTCAACTTCCACCTGGAGAACGACAAGGACAGCAACACCACCACCCTGCTGGACAACCTCGCCAACCTTGGTCTCAAGCAACTGGTGAACACCCCCACCCACTACGCCGGCCACACTCTTGACCCAGTCTTCTCTTCCAGCAAGCACATCTCCTTCAGCCACTCCACCGGACTACATTGGAATGACCACAGCTGCGTCCATTCCTGCTTCAGAAGAACCACGACCCACCACCACCCGCAACAGGTCCCTCGCAGGAACCGGAACAAGATCACCGCCGACCAGCTCACCACCTCCCTCAGCCAGAACCCTCCCGCCAGCACAACGAACCCCAACGAAGCAGCCAGCAACCTCACACAGTGGATCACCAACAGCGCAGACGACCTCGCACTTCTGAAGACCCCTCCCTGCTGACTCACCAGCAAGAAAGCCTCCTGGTTCACCGACGAACTTAAGAACTCCAAGAAGAACTGCTGCACCCTCGAGAAAACATGGCGCAACGACCAGACCACAGACAACATGACTGCCCTCAAGCACGCCACCCGCAAACACCACCATCTGATCCGCACCACCAAGAAGACAGCATTCAAAGAACGCCTGGACAACAACGCCCGCAACAGCAAGGAACTCGTCAGCATCGTCAAAGAGCTCTCCAACCCCAGCGCCGGAAACAACGACATCACACCCTCCCAAGACCTCTGCGACTCACTCGCCTCGTTCTTCCACCGCAAGATCGGCGAAATACACAACAGCTTCGGCGCAACAACCTCGCACCCAACCACCGAACCAATGCCCCCCACCACCACCCTCTGCGCCTGGACCCCGGTCAGCACCGAAGACACCACCCGCACGATGAACACCATCCACTCCGGATCCCCAACCGACCCCTGCCCCCACCACGTCTTCAACAAGGCCGACTCCATCATCACACTCCAACTCCAGGACATCATCAACACCTCCTTGAACACCGCCACCTTCCCGGAAAGCTGGAAGCACGCC